>NC_138141.1:22565178-23932679 GCF_964188305.1 Podarcis bocagei
GCAAAAGAAAAGAAAAGCTAACTGATTTAGAAGTCTGGCAAAGTAATTTGACATTGGAAAAGTGAGAAACATGCAGAGAGTGAAATTGACCAAATCATCCATCCCTGTCCTGCTCCTGGGTTTTTAACATTAGCAAGATCAGCAGAAATCAGCAAGTCAAGCCTTTTCTGACACATGGCTTGATTATATTTTGGCTCAGATTGTCAAATGTCATTTTACTATGGATTGTTGTTTAGTGCCTCACTGTTGACTTGTTTTATCCTATGTAGTTGTATCTTTATTATTTTAAGCTACCTTGAGTTTCTTCTTCTAGAGGGTGCAGGGAAGACAAGGTATACATCTTTACAAAAAAATAATAAAAAATAAGCAAACTCATGTTTAGGGGATTTACTTCCCATTAATGCTATATATGGGATGCAAGTGGCACTGTGGGTTAAACCACTGAGCCTAGGACTTGCCGATCAGAAGGTTGGCGGTTCGAATCCCTGCAATGGGGTGAGCTCCTGTTGCTCGGTCCCTGCTCCTGCCAACCTAGCAGTTCAAAAGCATGTCAAGTAGTGCAAGTAGATAAATAGGTACCGCTCTGGTGGGAAGGTAAACGGTGTTTCCGTGCGCTGCTCTGGTTCGCCAGAAGCGGCTTAGTCATGCTGGCCACATGACCCGGAAGCTATACGCCGGCTCCTTCGGCCAATAAAGCGAGATGAGCGCTGCAAACCCAGAGTCGGTCATGACTGGACCTAATTGTCACAGGCCCCTTTACCTTTACCTTTAATGCTATATATGCCAATATCCTGCCGAAGGCACAGGAACAAGAGCCGATAAAATAGTTGGCAGCCCCCAGGTTGAAATGAATCTCACTGTAATAAGAGGCAAACTTCAGAATATGGAGACGCAAGCGGGAACAGTTGGACACTCAAAGGGTTAAGTTTCGCAGTTCTTGGAAGAACTTATCATGAACTCTTGGGAATGCTAATTGGGCAAATCTGGGAGGTTCCAGGGATCTGTATGACTTGGGCTGGTGATATTGTAACTGGTGATAATTGGGCGCTGACACAGTCTTTAATTAGCAAATTGAGACCAGGTGTTCTGAGATATGAGGAAAGGCAATGGGGAAACAGATAGATAGATGATAGAGATAGATGATGATAGATAGATAGATCAATAGATAGATAGATAGATAGATGATAGGAAAGTTCTTGGCTCATGAGAAGATGTGAGGAAAGCTTGCAGAAAGCAGAATGTGAACTTGCACATCACCATATGACTCTGACAGGTGTTTCTTGGAAGTACATCAGGGGGAGAGAGGAAGAGAGGCTGTTGAGTTTCATTTGCGCTCCCACCCTCCACCCAAAAGATTGATAAACCAACTGTAACCTGTTATTAGTTGTTTAGTTCATCTGACGTTACCCTACTGTGATGGGCCAGGGCTAAGGTGGCAAGGGAATTCAAAGGGTCCCAACATGCGTAAAACGTTTTTCAATGACTTCCACCATCTGAAGGATTCCAATAGGACTTTGAGAACGGCTTTTTATGTCTGAAACACCTACGTGTTTGGAATGGGTCCAACCAGTCCCCAACTTCTCAGCCTTCTTGCCTTGAGGGTTCTCCAACTGGTTCCTCCCACCATTCCTTTGTGTTCAGCCAGTCCATGACACATCCCCTCATAGGTAACTTTCTGTATGCCTGTTGCATTCACACAAAATGTTTGCTTTCTTCAGCACTTCCAATTCTGCAGAAAAAAACTCAGTATGACCTGGAATGTATAGTCAGCAGCAAGTAGCAGCAGTGTCCTTTTCAAGCTGCTGTGGTTACCGAAAGCACTGCTGGCTATTAGACTGGTTCACGCTGACACTTCCCCACGTCAGCCGGATCTGTGAATAGCCTGGCTCATGCTGATGCCTTTCCGTGCAGTCAGAAATATCCCTATTCCCCTGAAGTTTCTGTTATTATAAATAACATTTTTATCCTCCTTTCCTTCAAGGAGCTCAGGGTAGCTTACATGTTCTCTCATCTCCATGCTATATAGGAGCAGAGGGCTGGGAGGAGTGGGGTTGTGAACGATGCCAACCAGCCCAGCAGTTCCTCAGATCAAAGTGGTTTAGTGGACACGTGCAAGGTAAGGTGATCTCGCTGGTAAACTGGTTCCAAGTTGTTAAGGGTCTTGAAGGAACTCTGATCCAGAAATGGAGCATGAACCATGGATGGCACATACTAGAACCTTTAGCTATGCTATGGAGAGGGAGATAATGAGTTTGTAAATTATTATTATTTAAACTTTTATATGCCTGTTATCTTTGTCCATGGAGTTTTCTTGGCAGGGATACTGGAGTGGCTTGCCGGTTCCTGCTCCAGGTGGATCACGTTTGGTCAAAACTCTCCACTATGACCTGTCCATCTTGGGTGGCCCTGCACGGCATAGCTCATAGTTTCTCTGAGTTATTCAAGCCCCTTCTCCATGGCAAGGCAGTGATCCATGAAGGGGCTGGACGAGGCTCTTGAGAGTCCCATGGACTGCAAGAAGATCAAACCTATGCATTCTGAAGGAAATCAGCCCTGAGTGCTCACTGGAAGGACAGATCCTGAAGCTGAGACTCCAATACTTTGGCCACCTCATGAGAAGAGAAGATTTTCATGGAATCTTCCCTGGAAAAGACCCTGATGTTGGGAAAGATTGAGGGCACAAGGAGAAGGGGACGACAGAGGACGAGATGGTTGGACAGTGTTCTTGAAGCTACCAGCATGAGTTTGACCAGGAGTGCCTGGTGTGTTCTGGTCCATGGGGTCACGAAGAGTCGGATACGACTAAATGACAAAACAACAACAACATTATTTAAACTTATAACCCACTTTTTAAAATGAATCATTTCAAAGTGACTGCTTGGGTGGTTTCAAGAGCAGCAGGGTGGGAATCACATGCAGTCATAACCATGGAAAATCCAGAACAAGGGTTGCAGGGTGCCCTGTGGTGATGCCCACCAAGACATGCCAGTGGAAAGAAATGGCTGGCACTTTCCCAGGGGGAAAAGGTGGTAATCGATGGCCACTCTGAGAAATGGGGCCCGCTGGCAGGAGGCAATCAGCTGGGTGATCAAACGGAGCACTATTTGACAAGCATTTTATCTTCTGTTCAGGGCGCGCAAGTTGGAAGAAGTGAAATAACTACCCCTGTTAATATTGATCAGCCTATTATGTATCTGAAAAGGTAATTACTGTCTGGAGCATTTCGCTTTCCCCAACACAGATACTCGTGTTGGCACGTTGCATCTCATGCAGATACGATGGCTTTGTGGAGCATGAATTAATGACAAATCAGCTCAACTTTATGTCCTTAAGCACTTCCCCCCTCCAAAAATAAAGAGAAGTTACTTTGCTAAATGGTCATCAAAGAGAAAGATTTACTGGCTGTGGATGCTAATCCATTATCCAGGCTTCAAGGGCCTCAAAAATGATTTATTTATATACCCCTCTCTCTCTCTCTCTCTCTCTCTCTCTCTCTCTCTCTCTCTCTCTCTCTGTGTGTGTGTGTGATACATACATACACACAGTATTTTTAAAAGGTAGCAAATTGTATACAGATTACAATTTAGAACAACCAATACACAGTAAACTATAAAAACTGCTTTTTTGCATCTTCTTCTGTACTTTCAACCACCTCCAGAATTTAGTTAAAGTTGTGAACTAATGTGAGCATGCTGGAGTTTCTAGTGTGACTTTAAAACAATGAAAGCTGTGATGGTGGCTCATCAGCAGGAGCAAAGCCTTCAAGATAGATTGAAAGTGAGAACTGTGAAGCTTTGAGACTACAAATCCTAACTGGAGTATAGTATAACTGGAGTATAACAACTGGACAGCAAAATCCAGGACACCGTCTTCCAGAATGCTGTCTTCCTGTTTTTTCTTGAGAGCGTGGTTGCCATTTGGGGAGCCGTGATCTTGCATGATTTTGAGCTGCAATCCCCCCAAGTGTTTTTTCGGGGGCACGGCACCCAAAAATGCATCTTTTGGGGTTCCATGCAAGATTGCAGCCCTGAAAAAGTGCTCTTTGGGGGGAAATTGTGCCACAAAATTACATAAGAAGACAGTGCCCAAAACGGCTGTTGTTCTCTCTCAAGAAAAAAAACAGGATGTCCTGGTTTTTCTTGGGGCCCTTGCAAGGCACTGGCCTCATCCAGCAGACTCTTCTTATGTCTTTATGTTAATGGAGCCAAGAAAAGGAGCATTGCAATGTGTGCCATCTGTGCACACACTCACAAAACCAAACACAGAAGTGGGTATAAAGTTTCAGTTTAGTAGCCAACACTGGCTAAATTCTCTTCCAAAAATTCTCGTCAAAATTCTCTTCAGGCCCAGCTCCAACCCACACCTCTCCAGGCCTCTGAATGTGGGGAGGGGGAAAGTTTAGTTGCCTTGGAAAAAGTCTCTCTCCTTGACACAATCTGCATCAAACAGGCAGTTAATTTCAGAAGCGCATTTCCTTAAATACAGCTTTAACCCAGAAGCCATAAGGATGCTGCTGCCTTCTAATCTCCAATTTAAGCACCATCACCATTTATCACATTTTGTGTGTCTCTCTCCCTAATGTACATTGCCTTGAAATATTATCAATAATCTTTTCAATTCCAGGAGCGAAACAGCGTCTCCAATCTTCTTTTCATCTGTTGCAGTAAAGATTAAACTGCAATATTCAGGTGATGTGGCAAGAGGGATCCCCCCCTCCTTCCCCCCTCCAACATTTTTTTTTTTTTTTCCTGGGGCCAAGTTGCGCTATATAATTCCTGCTGATTGGCTCTTCTGTGAGCTTATCATCTGTGTCACCACCACCCGTGACTTCGGCCTGCTTTCTTTTCTCTTCCTAATAAATGGCAGGTAAATTTAAACCCCGGGAGTGGATTAAAGAATGATGTCTCTCGCCTTGGCTGGTGAGTCATAATAAATGCGACAAGGAGCAAATATCAGCTAATGATCAATAGGCAAAGGAAGAAACAGATATATTTTATTCAGTGGCGGCATCAGGAAAAAAACAACAATTGGGGTGTGTGTGTGTGTGTGTGTGTGTGTGCATAGAAGTACATTTCTAGTTGGGTGAGTTATGTCCCACATGCTAATATCTCTGAAAGAAAAAAACCCCCCAGTATATATTAATGACAGGAATCCAGCAATTGAGGAAGGCAAGTAGGGGAAGCAAGCTTCTTGGGTGTGTGTGTGTGTGGTTTTTTTTGGGGGGGGGTGCTTGCTCCCCTGCCCTCTCTCTGGCACCACCCATTAATTTATTGTGGGGAATTGTTGCCACATTTGTGCATTGTCCAGCTGCTGCTCCCCAGATGTTGTTGGGTAGCAACTCCCATCATCCCTTGACCACTGGCCATGTTGTCTGGGGCTGATGAGGGCAGGAATTCAACAAGAAGAGTTTGGATTTGATATCCCGCTTTATCACAACCCAAAGGAGTCTCAAAGCAGCTAACATTCTCCTTTCCCTTCCTCCCCCACAGCAAACACTCTGTGAGGTGGGTGGGGCAGAGAGACTTCAGAGAAGTGTGACTAGCCCAAGGTCACCCAGCAGCTGCATGTGGAAGAGCGGAGATGCGAACCTGGTTCACCAGATTACGAGTCTACGGCTCTTAACCACTACACCACATTGGCTCTCAACAACATCCAGAGAACACCAGGTTGGGAAAAGCTGCTCAAGTGTGTGACGTTTCAGTGCTTCCTCCCTGCCCAACTCCACTAAGAGGCACAGGGACAAAGGGACAAAGTTTGCTCAGTCTTTGAATGATGCAGAGGACAAATTGAAATATTATAGAGCTGCGGAAGCTCCCTGAGAAGTTTCTTCTTCTTCTTCTTCTTCTTCTTCTTCTTCTTCTTCTTCTTCTTCTTCTTCCTTGTCTGTTCAAAATACTTTTTCCTTCCTTTGAAATCCCTTAGACACACCTTCTGAGTCCGAACCTGCAAGTTAGCTTTGAACTTTCACTTTGGCCAAAATTTAGCAGGAGTTCAACCTTGGAACACTGTGGAGGTGTCACAAAATATTCCCACAGGTATTTGGGGAAAGGATGTAGCTTAGTGGCAGAGCATCCGCTTGAAAGAAGGGCACAGGTTCCATCCCTGGTATATCAAGGCAGGACTGGGAACGATTTCTGTCTGAAACCCTGAGTCAGCATAGACTAGAGGTTTCCAAGTCCAAGAGTTTCATTCACCTGGTCAGTGAAATGTCCTCATTGAAAGTTCATATGCTTCTTTTGTTTCTTATATTGTATTTCAAATTGAATTTGATGGCATGCAAATAGCAATAAAATAAAAACTGAGAAACAAAAGAAGCCATAAAAGCACAATTAAAAATCAAAAGGCATCTAGCACAGGGTATTGCATTTGCTACAAGAGGCAGAAAACTCACTGAGTGCTTCACCAAGACCATCAGCTATTTTCAAGTGTTCTTCAAGTGTGAGCTGGAAGAGGGAGTTTGGGAACCACTGGCTTAGATTCTTTCAACCCTTTGACTTTCCTGTGCTAAACTTCATGAGCAAAACACCCCCTTGTATACTTTTGACCCTCTTGTGCAAAACCTTCCCCTGTGCACCCTTAGCTCAGTATTGAGCTGGATGGATCAATGGCAGCTTCCCAGGCTCCTGAAATATGTCAACTAGTGGTTCAAATGGCTATGTTTCAAGATCTCCTAAGTGAATCACTAAGTCCTTCTCCAGTGCAGGCGGATCAAAAGTAAATGGTCTTTGTCCCAGATTGATTGGCTGTTGGAAATTGCTACACAGCGGTAGCTCCTAACTGGAATTGCATCTTCTGCTCCCTCCCAGTCATTTGCTTTATTCTGGGATGTGTACAGTTCCAGACAAGCAAACCTCACTCCCTCCTGTTGCTGATAGAGGTTATCAGAAAGGGAGAGCCAACTAGAAGTCCATTTTTAAAAAGGATGAAAAGCTTTTTAGGCAGAAAAAAGAATAGCAGGTGTCACACCTCCAGGATCATGAAATGCCAGGCTTTTTGAAGCATGACATACTATATTCGGATGAAATTCAATGGGATTTCTAGGTTCAGATTCCTTCGCCACATTCAGGTGGTTTGCTTGCAACAACCCAGACGTCTGCAAATTGCCCAGTGCTAGTGAGAATCCCTTTGTGAGTAGCCACCCACATCAATTTTTCTGTAGGCTGCCTTAGGCAGCGGGTGAACAGATTCCAGGTGGGAACACAAGAAGGCCAGCTCCTCTCATTTTCAGAATCAAATGCTGCTTAGATGAGAGAGTTCTTCTTATCCCATTTACAAAGCCCCAGCTCTCGTCGCCTTCAATCTCCCTCACCCTTCCCCATTAATTAAATCACAGAACCCAGCTGTAATCCAGTTAAAGGGTGATATAGAACATCTTCTGGATACCACCCTTGCTTATTCTAATTCCCGGTAATCCCTCTTCATATGGATTATCACCGTGCCATGAAAAGACAGCCACCCCCCAAAGGATGAAAGACGGGCATGCTGTGGAGGATTTCCTGGGGCCTGAAAGTTAACTTCCTGAGAAGTGTGTGTTGCACATTCTGCCACGGACCACTCCTCATACCAGTCCTACAGGGAACTGCAGAAGGAGTTGAGGCTGTTGCCAGGAGGAGATCTGATTTCTTCTTTTCTAGGAGGTGTTTGCCAGGACCCCTTAATCTCTGCCATAAACAGAACCTGCTCTGACTGATTACTTCCTTGGAGAAAACTTAATTTCTTCTAAGGGAAAGGAGGCTATTTTATCTATGTTGAGATTCTTGCACCATCCAAACATTGCCAGGAAAAAAATAAACCAAAAGTCTGGCAGCGATTGTAAGGGGAAAGGGAAAAACCAAAAGGGCCTTCTGCTGATTTTTCCGATAGAGTGATCCTAGCCTGTTGGATAGAGGATGGGAGATGGGATCACAAATGTCGCAGAGGTTGTGGAGATACTGCTGAATGTTAACGTGAAGCCAGATTTTGAAGTAAATTTGGAGTTTCCCAGTTGGACAGAGCATTCCAAGGAATTCTGGAGGAATCAGCGTGGGTTTCAGATGCAGTCGTACCTTGGATAGCCGAATGCCTTGGTACTTGGACGTTTTGGCACCCAAACACTGCAAATCCAGAAGTGAGTTTCCTGGTTTGCGAAGGTTCTTTGGAACTTGAACATCTGATGGGGCTTCTGCGGCTTCCTATTGGCTGCAGGAGCTCCCTGCAGCCAATCAGAAGCCGTGCTTTGGTTTCCAAATGTTTTGGAAGTCGAATGGACTTCCAGAATGGATTTCGTTTGACTTCCAAGGTACGACTGTAGTTGCAATCTCTGCATAGTCCTAGTTGGGGAGTCTGGAAAAGCATTGTTGCAGAATGATAATCAAACTGTGCTGTGAGTGACCTGTGCATCATGCCACTAATAACTAATCCACACAGATTTGATTACTGAGGCCCTTCTGGCCTCTTCTGATAATGTTAAAATGTCCATGATTCCTTAGTAGAATACGAGACCCACATTCTTCTCTGGCTTGCGTCTTGAGCCAAGCCAGAGAAGAACTCACCAACTGCTGCAGTGGTAGTTGCTGTGGTTGTAGCAGAGACAACTGAGGGAAGGAGGTGTTTTTCCTCCTACTCTCCCTCCCTCCCCCTGCCTTCTGGTGCCTGGGATTCTGCTGTAGTTGTGTCCTATTTACCCAGAAAGCCCTGGGAAAAGTAATGTAATTTTCCAGGCACTGTAGCTGCACAAAATCCCGGCAATTATAAATAATTTTCCATTTGTGGGGAAATAATAACCTCCCCCACCCCAAGCATTCCCCATTTCCATTCATAATTGCTGCATCCAATCCACATGAAGCCAGGGGCGGGGGAGTTTACTCCACACTTCTTTAATGGAGAATGTAAGTGGCTCTGAAACAGGATATCACATGAGTCAGGCAAGAAATACTGGAAGGTGGCTGTAAACCCAGCATACTTGAACTCATATTTGTTCTTTGCAGTCCCTACCTGCCCCTGTGAGGCATCCTTTTGGTGGTTTCAAGCAATGCCTTCCCAGAAGTGTGTTTCTCGCACATGATTTGCTCAGCAGAGATGCTTGGTGATTCATATGCAATCCTAAATGAGCAGGCTGGCCTGTGGATGGGCAACGCCCCAGAAAACACCCTCTGCCCAAAGAATATTTATTCCTAAAATTGCCGTGTAAATATCTCAGGCTTCTCCGCCCCTCCATCAGTGCCTGGCAGAGATTGTCTTTTCAAAATTGATTCACAGATGGAGAGATTTGTGATCTGTGGCCAAGTTCTTAGAAGGGCACTCACAGGGAACAGCTGAGGGAATAATTTCTTCTCCCTTTCACCTCACAGTCTGGGGTGGGGTGGGGGGTGGGGAGTGTGTGTATATGTGTCCACCTGTTATGAGATTCTCACAATGTGTTTAAAGGTAAAGGGACCCCTGACCATTAGGTCCAGTCGTGACCGACTCTGGGGTTGTGGCGCTCATCTCGCTTTATTGGCCGAGGGAACTGGCGTTTGTCCGCAGACAGCTTCCGGGTCATGTGGCCAGCATGACTAAGCCACTTCTGGCAAACCAGAGCAGTGCACGGAAACGCTGTTTACCTTCCCGCCGGAGTGGTACCTATTTATCTACTTGCACTTTGATGTGCTTTCGAACTGCTAGGTTGTCAGGAGCAGGGACCGAGCAACGGGAGCTCACCCCGTCGTGGGGATTTGAAGTGCCAACCTTCTGATCGGCAAGTCCTAGGCTCTGTGGTTTAACCCACAGTGCCACCCGTGTCCCCATGTTTAGATCACGTTTAAAGCACATTGCTTCCCCCAAAGTATCCCAGGAGCTGTAGTTCCACCCCCACAGAACTGCAGCTATCTTACCAAACTACAGTTCCCATGATTCTTTCTGGGAAGACAAGTGCTTTAAATGTGCCTTGATTGTGTTTGGGGTGCCATCTCCTAGGGGCTGAGCCCTTTTGCCCCCCAACAATATTTTTGGGGAAGGGGCCACCCCCCATGTTTAAAAGTGGCAGAGGAGGCCAACATGAAGCTGAGCCCAGTGCGGCTTCAGTGGCTGCCTCTTTCTCCTTCTCCTGCCATAGAGAGGAGTGGGGAACCAGCCCCTAGCCAGCGGCAAAAGCAGCAGGAGCAGCAGCATCAGGAGGAGCCACAACCATTGAAGCCACGTTTTCACTGCATTCAGCTCCACACCTGGCTCTTCTGACATCACGCGCTGCACAACGATGCCCCCCATTCTCCTTTGGAAGCTAGTAGGTCTGAGGCTCTGATTGCGCTTCAAATGTATGGCATAGACCTGTTTCCAACATCTTTGTTTATAAAGCAGGGTTGGGGAACACATTTCTTTGTGTGCAGCCATCCAAGGAGTGGCATGCTGGTGACGGGTGGAAGGCAGAGGGAAGAAGTGGTGCCACAATGTGACTTGGACTTTTATGCAGTAGGCTATGTTCCAGCCGTGAGAAAACCAAATTCATTCATTAGATTTCTGGCCCGCCTTTCCGCGCAAAGGAGCCAAGGTCAGCAAAAAACATCAGTTATATGATATGATTTTTTTAAAAAGGTATTTAAAACATTATGATTTTGTTGGAAGAATTACATCCATCTAAAAAAATAAACACAGCAAAACATTCAGGGATCCTTGTGCTCTTCTGATTGTTCCACCTGCACAGGTGCTTGCCAGATGGAATGATCATTCCCTCTCCTGCCCTGTGTGCAATTCTGGGGGCTCTTACAACCCCCCAGAGTGGATCTGGGAGAGGTGCATGGGTCATGGGGGTGGGGGGGAGAGAAGAGGGAGCCCCTCTGGGCTAGTGAGAGTCCTTGCATTGGCTTCCACCAGTGGGCTGAGTTAATGGAATCTGGCCCTAACCAAAGGCACCCACACCCTTCCTCCCCATCTTTCATGCAGATGAGCCAGTCAAGTCAAGCCTTTAGCATCACCATCCCTGTCTTGTGGAATGCTCTGCCAACAGAGATTTAGCAGGCACCTGCTGTTTCAACATTTACATGCCTGCTGAAAACTTTTCTATTCTGTCAGGTTCATGCAGGCAATTAGGAACAGATCTTTCCACAACAGCTGATATCTATTTTTAACTTTTTTATTGTATGGTTTATGTGCAATTGTTGTAAACCACTCTGATACACCCCCCCAATAGTGATATATAGCTTTTTAAAATAAATAAATAAGGTTAAAGACTAATTCCAACTGGACAGATGCTTCTGAGGAGGTTGCAGAACAGGATCGGAGAGGGTTTGTTCCAGGGCTAATCCACTGAGTCCTTGCCCCCTCGCTGTGGGGAACATAATCTTGCTTAAACGCTCGTGTCATTGAAAAGGTACTTTCAGTGCTGCTCATTTGTTTTATAGCCTATTTCCTGTAATGACTTGTTCCCACTAAGTGAGTCCAGTGGGAGGAGAAGGCTTCCACTGGAGCCCACAAAATCATTGGGAATGTGCCACTCTTGCAAACTTCTAAATGGGCTTTTGCTCAGGTAACAATTGCTGAACCTCCACCCTGCTTCATGGAGGGTTGTTATTTTTATTGCAGCCATATTGCAGCTTTTATCTTGTTCTTCACTTTCACTGACAAGGGATTCAATTATCTTTGTCTGGGACAGCCATCCAAGGAAGAGAGTATCTGCTCTGGCTGAGTCTGGGCAGGGTTGCTTTTGATTGGAGAGGGAAGTATTCAAGCTTTTGACAATGAGATAAGAGAGGTTCTGTGGAGTTAAATTGGCCATGCGCTACTGCAGGGTGCTGCCTCTGTCATTGCATTCAGATGTTGCTGGATGGAAGTGAGCCACGGGCAACTTATAGCCACCAGGAACTATGCCTCAATACCTTCAACATAAACTGCATCAGGAAGATTTTTGGCATCATATGATAGGACAGAGTCTCAAACAAAGATGAGCTCTCCCTAGCCAAATTCCCAGCATGTTCACTCTCCTGTCTCAGTGACATCCACGCTGACTTGGTCATGTCCACAGAATGGAAGATCACAGGATCCCCAAGGACGTGCTCTATAGGGAGCTGGCTTTGGGCACTAGTGTCAGGAGTGCGTGCAGGATCCTGGCCCTGTGACCAGTAGGACTTTGCAGGACCGGGGCCTTCCTAAGTTTGTTCTGAAGAGGCAAGGCACGGCCGCACATGTGAGGCCGATTGGTAAGTCACAGCACCTGGTGTGATTTACCACAACAAGAGCCGGGAAGGGATATAAGGTCAGTATTTCCCTTCGGCTCTCTGCCACATCAACACGTTTCCTGCCTTGCTGCGTTTGGCTCCTTGACTCCTTGCTTCTTGATCCTCGGACCCATGACTTTGTGACTCTTTGCTTCTTGATCCTCGGACCCTTGACTTCGTGACTTCTTGCTTTCTGACCCTCGGACTCTTGGCTTCTTGACTTCTGGCTTCTGGACTCTCGTACCTGCTCCCAGCCCACCAACTTGCCCCTGGTCCCGACGTCCTCACCTGGGACTTTGATTGTCCGTAAACTGGACCTTGACAACTAGACCCATTGGCAGACCAGTTCTGTTTTGCAAAGATGCCTGCAAACATGACATGAAGGTTGGTAACTTTAGCCCCCATCATGTGGGAATCCCTTGCAGATGACTATGGCACCTGGAGAAAATAAGTCATGTCATGTATGCACAGCAGTGACCAGAGGAGGAAGGACCACTAGGAGGAGCACAGAAGGAAGAAACAACATGGTACAAATGGATGCTTTCATCTGCCCCAGCTGAAATGAAAAATGTCTCTCCCATATCTCTCCCATGTCTCTGCAACTACAACAGGTGCTGCAATTCTCCAATCATTTGACTTCACCACCAAAGGCTTACTCCTCCATTGTCTCCCGAGACACACAGATACCAACTAAGCAGCTCCCATTAGCCCCTGACCATTTGGCAACCTGGGTGGAAGTTGGAATCCATCAACATTTGGATGGCATGGCATTATCTATCCCTACTCTTACTATCCTGGTATCATCTGACCTGCAATACCAACTTCTGGCCACCTGCAGTGGTGGCACTGCAACAGAGATCAGACCAATATCCCTCCTTCTAATAGAAAACTCAGCTGATGAGTGTTGAACCCTAAGGTTTGCAGATGTAAAATAGAGGGAGGACATAAAATGACCCCCATTTACATACACACAAAAGTCAACACAGTCCAATGAGGACTGGGCATCCTCAGTAACCACAATATACTGAGTGTCTGTTGAGAGGGGAAAACTGGAAAACCAGGTGGGATAATGGAAAGGAACTGGAGTGCCAACTTGAATAAAATATTGTGGGGGCTCAGGTAAGCCCCATCCCACCTGATAAATCACACGACGCAGTGCACACACACCATTTGAATGAGAATGCCCATCAACTTTGTGGGGGCCCCAATCCTCTCAAATAATTTATTGTGGGAACCAAAGTCCCCACCACCCCCAGGAGTTGGCTCCTATGGAAAGGAATGTACTGGGACAGGGTATGTCTAGCTGTCTTGAACCCTAAACAGGAACACTCCATGCTACAAAGTTTTATTGTAGGCTCCCACTTGTTCCTCTCTAGTGGCAAACTGCCAGAGTGGCTTCTGCCACCAGACTCGCTGGTTGAGGATATTCTAGTGCTTAATAATATCAGAGAGTGAGAGAGAAAGAACAGGTTCCTGCCATCACATTTAATCTCGCAAGCCAGCTATGGACAGGAAGAAATATGCGGACAGAGCCCCCGGTCCTGCTCTCTGGAGAGCCATTGTCAGAGAAAAGTGGCCTATAAATTTGAATATAACTACATAAAATTGCACCCATTTGCTGCAGCCTGCAGACTGATGTTCTTGTTGAATCCTTGATGAGACAGAGAGATGAGAGAGGGGCAGCCTCCATTAAGAAACAGGGAAAACAGGGTCTTGGCTCCAGCGTTCCTTGACGTTCCCATATGCCTGGTAATTAAGTTGTAAGTTAAAAGCAAAGAGTCAACCGCTTTTGCTAATAGTAGGAAAAGGGACGCAATCATGTAACTCCCATCTGTTTGCAAATACAGTTTGTGGTGGAAATGCATTAGCAACCTCGAGCGCTGTGCCAGGTTCAATTAGAATAAACAGGATCAAAGGGTACGCTAGGTAATAAATATCCTGGGTGGAAGAGCGCCAAACCTTTCTGTTTATGAGTATAGTGGAGAGGTGAATTATTCGTGAGATGGAGGAAGCACCACCATAAAGCAGGAATGACCTGTGCTGGGCTTGGTAGAAAGAGCCCTACAAGCCCAGTTGTGTTGCTGGGTGCTGGGCTGTAAGAATACAGAGTCAAAGCACCTGACGCTTAAGTTCCAAGAGAAGAGGAAGTAGGGAATCATAGAATCAAATAATTGTAGAGTTGGAAGGGACCCCCGAGGACCATCGAGTCCAGCCCCCCAGGGGTGAAGGAAAGGGGGTGTGGTGGGTGCGGGCCACCCCGGGTGTCACCACTGAAGGGGGTGACAAAATGCCGGGCGGCACTCAACGGGGGGCCTGCAGCGTGCCCGAGCCATGCATCATTCCTGGGATAGATGCGGTGGCTTGGGTGCGCGCAGGCTCTATGCTGCCCAAACAGTCCACCCGCTGCCTCCCCTCCATCTGTAGGGCGGCTGAGTGGGAGGAGGCAGGCAGACTCCGGAGGCGACGTGGTGTGCCCCTCCCCTATGGACAGTTTGTCTCACCCTTGCCCTGTCCCTATGGGTGGCTCTAGCCCGGATGTGCTCCCCAGGCACCCAAGCGGCTTTCTCTGCCACTGCAGCTCCCAGCAATGCAGCTATCTCATACAAGGATCAAACCTGCAATCTTGGTCTTATCAGTACCTTACTGTAACCGACTGAGAGCAGAGTGGTATGATACTGGGGCAGCTTCAAAGGAAGGCATGTTGGAGACATGTAGTATCAGCTGCTGCCTGTGCAAGCTTCTTTCTTGGGGCTCTTTTCTCAGCAAGGTTACACTCACCCTAGACATTTAAAGATTTTAAACAGTCATGTTGTTGTTTAGTCGTTTAGTCGTGTCCGACTCTTCGTGACCCCATGGACCAAAGCACACCAGGCACTCCTGTATTCCACTGCCTCCCGCAGTTTGGTCACACTCATGCTGGTAGCTTCGAGAACACTGTCCAACCATCTCGTCCTCTGCCATCCCCTTCTCCTTGTGCCCTCAATCTTTCCCAGCATCAGGGGCTTTTCCAGGGAGTCTTTTCTTCTCATGAGGTGGCCAAAGTATTGGAGCCTCAGCTTCAGGATCTGTCCTTCCAGTGAACATTCAGGGCTGATTTCCTTCAGAATGGATACGTATGATCTTCTTGCAGTCCATGGGACTCTCAAGAGTCTCCTCACCACCATACAGTGGTGCCTCGCAAGACGAAATTAATTCGTTCCGCGAGTTTTTCCGTCTAGTGAATTTTTCGTCTTGCGAAGCACGGTGTCGGAAAAGTTTTGGAAAAGCTTCAAAAATCACCAAAAACCTCAAAAAAGGCTACCACACCATGTTCTATGAGTTGCTCCTCGAAGTCAAGTCGCAACTGTATTAACGGTGTTAAGAAAAAGGAAACAAAAAACACAAGAATTTTTCGTCTTGCGAAGCAAGCCCATAGGGAAATTCGTCTTTCGAAGTAGCTCAAAAACCGCGAAACCCTTTCGTCTAGCGAGTTTTTCGTCTTGCGAGGCATTCGTCTTGCGGGGCACCACTGTAATTCAAAAGCATCAATTCTTTGGCGATCAGCCTTCTTTATAGTCCAGTTCTCACTTCCATACATCACTACTGGGAAAACCATAGCTTTAACTATACGGACCTTTTAAACAGTCATGGCTTCCCCCAAATAATCCTCAGAACTGTACTTTGTAAAGGGCTCTGAAAGGTGTTAGGAGGCCCCTATTCCCTGCACAAAGCTATAATTCTTAGTGTGGTTTAACAATCAACCTGTATTCACTCTGTATTCACTCTGTAACATCTTAAACCCCAGATGTTGGGGTAATAGTCAACTAACTTCTACTGAGAGTAGACCCACTGGAATTGATGGACTTAAGTTAGCTACCTCTATTGATTTCAATGGGTCTATTCCGAGTTGGACTCGCATTGTATACATCCATGTTGAATTAGTATCCCATTGTTTTCAACAGGTCAAAATAGGTTTAGGATTAGGTCTTATCCAGGCATGTTGAATTAACTGCACTCTGCCCTTGAAGGTCATTCCAGTCTACAGACTCCCTTATTCCTCCATCTAGGAGAAACTCTTCTGCAGGCCTGTGCTCAGAGCCCTTTTAGGGAGCTGAACAGAAGCCCTGTTAATAAGCCAGGTAAGTTGGTAACCTCTGTGTGGAAGCTAAATCCAGGAATCAAGGTTCTGCAGAGACAACAGGAGGGATGGTGGGCATCTTGGGTGGCTTTCAAAGAGGATTGGACAAATTCATGGCGCAGAGGGCTATGAGTGGCTTACTGGCCATGATGCCTATGTTCTACCTCCACTGTCAGAGGCAGTGAATACTAGTTGTTGGGACACAGAGGTGTGAAGAGGAAGCTGGTTGGCCACTGTCAGGAGTGGCTGGCAGGGCTGTACTGGTCTCCTGACTTCTCAACACTGCGTGTTGCTGCTGGTCACTGAGAGCAGAGAAGGCAAGGCAGCACAGAGCTTGGCACTGTGTGGGCACAACACTGGGAGCATCAGATGGTCACCACCGCAACACCACATCATGCCAACCTTTCTATTGCTCTGCCACTTCCCCTCTCCATATCAGGCAGAGATGGGAAGTGCAAATTCAGGAAAGCGTCATGGCCCCATCCATACAGTCCTACCTCGCCACTACTGGCCACTGTGAGGACAGACTGCTGGACTAGATAGGCCTTTGGTGTGACCTAGCACCAAAGACCTTCTAGACTGTGAGACCATGGGAACTCCAAAGAGGGCTTGGTTGTGCAACATTGACTCATTTCCTGCATTTGTTTGTTTGCTCTGCTTGAAGACATTTAATGGGATGGGAGCCACATTCCAGGGTAATAAGGCCCATCCCTTCCCAGGGCTGAATTCCAGAGCATGTTAAGTCTCTTGCTCTGTCACCGAAGGGCAACGGGCAGAGCGTTTGACTCCTTTCCATCTTCATCATCAGCCTCCTAAAACAAGGAAGAAATGTACTTGCCTCGCAGGGATGAGGTCCTTTTTTCAGAACTATAACAATTTGAGTGCATCCAACAGTCATAATCTGTGTCTCTGCATGCCTCGGTTAATATATTTTGGCCAGTTGCCCAATCCACATTAATCAGTTAAGACTTAAATACAAAAAACTATTTGATTTTTAATTAATTAATTAATAAAAATATGCAAAGGTATATGATTCTTTCTGCTGGAGATTTGCCAAAGTCAGAACACAAGCATTTTTTGTATTTTTGCTGAGCTGGCTAATAATAATAATAATAATAATAATAATAATAATAATAATAATAATAATAATAATAATAATTTAATTTATATCCCACCCATCTGGCTGGGTTTCCCCAGACATTCTCGGTGGCTTACAACATATATAAAAACACAACAAAACATCAAACACTGAAAAACAGAATATCCTACAGAGGCAACAAACAAACTAATAAATCAATAGAAACCAGTAATACCAATAATAATAAACAGTTTACAGTTATACCCAAATTAAAATAACTGCCATCCCCAACTAAACATTTAACCAACCCCAACCTAACAAAAACTAAACAGAAGAACCAAAATTGGCGCCAGTTAAAACATTTTGAAATATTTTAGCCAGTTGCCACAACCCAAGAGTTGTTCCCGCAATGTCTCAGTGGCCTCCCAGGAGCCTCTTTTGGCTTTTCAGGGTGTGTGTGGGCTCTGCCTCCTAGGCCAGGTGGAAATAGGCCTTGCAGGAGGCAGTGGTCTAGGTTTACTTCTAACAGCATATGATTTATTACTGAGACCTGGTGCAGGGCAGTGGCAAAGGACTGGAACATAGGTTACATCAAATGTATATCATGTAGCTGCATCTTTGATTTTTCATTCATTAATTGGAGGAGTGATCCTTACCAATGGGGTAGGTGGGACAGGATGAATAAAAAGATGTCTCCTTGTGTGCCTTGTTTCCAGTAAGAAATGCTCTTCTCCGTGCCTGTAACACTTAATTTGTTGATTCATTCTCTCGGTCTTAGTATTCCCATCTGCAGTATGGGGGCAATAATAGTGGTTTGCCTTAAAAGGATGCCACAAAGCAACTGTGAAGCAACTGTGTTTTGAGTGTACTGAAATGCAATTTTAGTGTTGATTATAATTATATCAGTGCTTTTTTTCCTTTAAAAAATATTTAAGGGTACTCTCATTTTCCTACTCATATTGAAATACTGCCTCTCAATGAGGCCAAACTTAGATTCACAAAATGTTTAGGGGTATGCGTCCCCCTGCATCCTGCCAGAAAAAAGCACTGATAATAACTATTATTGACATTTAAAATTTTAAGAGGATTTATATCTTGCTTTTCAGCTACTGCTACATAGTGCCCAAGATGGTTCAGAAACAAACTAATGACATCAACGAAATCACACACACATTCGAAACATGCATGAGTTAATAAATTTTTTAAAATAATGATGAGAATAATAACATAAATATAACATCAAGATATAAGTAGCCTGTTGCTGGTAAGTCTCCTAAGCTAAACTTTCAGGACTGTTTTCAATTTTATGTTAGTTTTGTAAACTAACTCGTTCTGATCAGGTATATGTAACAAACTGATTTGATAATCACCTCTTTCATATGTTTATGACAAAATGAAATGTAATTTCCCCCTTGGCATTCTATACCATTTACTCTGTCGGGAGCACTTCTGAGCATTTTATTTTGGGGGTTATGAAAGCAAATGCATTTCAAAGAAGTGGTTTATTTTTACTTGTGTGCTTTCTCTTTCTCTCCTTCTCTCTCTCTCTCTTTCTCCCCCCTTCTCCCCCTCCTTTGTAAGTACAGGGATGTTGATGTCACAGTATAATTGGTTTCCTAATGAGATCCTCAAAAAGAGCTGTACTTTCGCCCCGCAGAAAATTTCTACCTACTTTGCTGCTCTTTCTTGGAATGCTGAGTTTGCCATGCTTCATAACAAGAAAGGTGGTATTAGGATTTGCAAGGACAATCTTTGCATATAAGCTTGCCATTGGTTATGCATAGCTAAGTCCCCCTGACTTGAATGGGGACTTAAGCAGAAGTGACTGGGTGCAGGATTGTAGTTTGAAAAGGGTAAGCAGGCAGCTTAGCACCTTTTGCACAGGCGGGATTCAGAAATCAGAAGCTAAGAGATGGCTTCACAATGAAATAACAGAGGGTTATTTCAATAACTTCACAGAGTGTGTATACACAGCTAGCAGCAGCTTAACTCACCAGAGTTTCATTTCATTTTATTTTTTTTAGTGTGTGTGAAATCTGGAGCATTCAAACCAGCCACTCCTAGTCAAGAGGGAAAATATCCTAAGAAGAAGAGTTTGAATTTGATATCCCGCTTTATCACTACCCTAAGGAGTCTCAAAGCGGCTAACAATCTCCTTTCCCTTCCTCCCCCACAACAAACACTCTGTGAGGTGAGTGGGGCTGAGAGACTCCAGAGAAGTGTGACTAGCCCAAGGTCAGCCAGCAGCTGCATGTGGAGGAGCAGGGAAGCAAACCCGGTTCCCCAGATTACGAGACTACCGCTCTTAACCACTACACCACACTGGCTCCTGCTGGGACAAACTGTCCATCTAATTCAGCATTCTTTCCCCCAAAGTCAGCAGTCAGGTTCTTCTGGAAAGCCCACAAGCAGAGCAGCCCTCCATCATTGATTGCCCCCAACATCTTGGGATAGATTGCCTTTGGGGGTTCCATTTAGCTGTCATAGCTAATAGCTGGAAACATGGGGAGCTGCCTTACAGCAAGTCATACCAAGGGTCCATGTTGTCTATATACCAGATTTGTGGCTTTCCAGATGTTGTTGGCTATACCTCACCAAATCCCTGACCATTGGCCACACTGGCTGTGGCTGATGGGAGCTGGAGTTGGACAGCATCTGGAGGGCCATAGATACCCCATCCCTGATGTATAACAATGGGCAGTGAGTTTCCTGGTTTTCTGGCAGGGGGTTCTTCCATCGTTATCTGGAGTCACCAGGGATTGAGCATGGGGCCTTCAGAACCCAAGGCTGATGCTCTGCCACTGAGCTGTGGTACTTTTCTGTAGCTGTTGATGGGCCTATCCTGCCATGAATTTGTCCTTTACAAAGCTGTCTTAGCCAAGGAGTATAATCAGATCTTAAGGCAATACATTTCATAAGTTAATTTATCCATGGAGAATTGCAATTTTTAATGGTCTTGCTCCAAATGGACTGCCAATTAATTCCATGTCTTGCCAATCAATAGGAGATGGCTCCTGGTTTGACAGCTACAACACCTTCAATTTGTTCAGAACACAGCAGCCACACTGAACTTAATATGCCAATATTAGAAGCTTGTTCAGTTTGGTTTGTAGGTGAAATTTACAAAAGAAAAACAAAAACAAAACACAAAAAACCCTGCTGGTTTTAATTTACAATGACCCATGTTTTACAAAGACTGGGGTGTGGGGGGTTTTGTTTCATACGGCTTTGTTCTTACTGCTGCTATTGTGGAAAAGCAGTGCAGGGTGGAAGTTTTTGAGGTGGGTGCTTGTGGTTCCAGAGCATCTATTCTGGGAAAACTGGCCATGTCAGTCCAAATAGGAGAGAAATGGGTGTGTGATTCAGAACAAGGGTCAACGGCGGAGTGCCAAGGATTAATGGAGCCAGAAAACAAGTGCAGCATTGAAGCCAGGCAAAAGTCAAGGCAGCAACACCTTCACACAAGATGCAAATTGCCCAATTTGAGAAGCAAGACATGAGAAGCAAGTTTGAGAAGCAAGTTTTATAGGGTCTGATGGGGCTGTGATTGGCACTAGATGGTTAGCTGATGGACTATTCAGGCAGGCAGGTAGGTATTGCAGCCTAGTTGACTCCCTGTATATATTTTTTAAAGTGTGAAGCTCTCGCCACCACTCCCTGCAGACTATACTTCCTGGAGTTCCTTGGGGGAGCAATGTGATATGGTCTGATGTTGTTCTCAAGTGCATTCAGGTCCTACCTTCTAGAGCAGCAAAAGACAAGTTTGCTCTATCTTTCATGTGACAGCCCTTTAGATATTTGAAGACAGCTATCATATCACCTCTAGTCTTCTCTTCTCCAGGCTAAGCATCCCCAACTCCATCAATAAGGCCTGGTTTCCAGTCTCTTTATCATCTTGGTCACCCTCCTCTGCACACGTTCCAACTTGCCAACATCTTTCTTAAACTGTGGTGCTCACCAATGGAAACAGATCTGGCCAAGCTGGAGCAGAGTGGTGCTATTACTTCCCTTGATCTGGACACTATACTTCTGTTGATGCAGCCTAAAATTGCATTAGGTTTTTTTTCTTTTCTCTTTTGCTGCTGCATCAGCTTGTTGACTCATGGTAAGCTTGTGGTCTACTAAGAGCCCTAGATCCCTTTCCTGACCAGTTCACCTATCCGTAAGTGGCATTGCCTGTCTTACCACAACTCCACTCACCCTTGCCTACACTAGGAGCTCATTCACATATGCATATTCATGCCTACAGCATCAAATGCGTTTGCTTCTTAATAAGGATGCTTAACGCTGCAGCCTTCATGTGGTACACACAGTGCTTGGTGGTCTGTGCTGTTGAGTGCATGAAAATGCTCCAGAGAATGGTATGCTGGCACGGAGGGCAGAGGGAGATGTGGTTTATGGAATTTTAGGAGGAAGCCACTTATCTTGCTAGATATCCTCACGTGGCCCTCTGGAAAGCCACTTCCACAGTGACAGATCACTCTGGATTTGCATCGCCCCACAGAGCTTGTCAGCATTCCTGGTAATTTGCATTTGATTCACAAAGGATGATATACACTTAAATTTGCCCAGTGCTGCAAAATGCTGAGACACGCTTACATTATGGGTGTGCGGAGAAGAGAAATTAGTGATGGCTAAAGTGAATTAAGCATAATGGAAATAAAAATGCCCTGTCAGTGGACTCATCCGTCATGCAAATGGCTTCGCAGCAAAAAAAATAAAATGGGGGGGGCAATGGGTGAAGATGAAGAGCTGTGTTGCATAAAGCAAAGACTCACTATTGTTAGTGTAGAACAGGGTGAAATAGGGAGAGACATTTCCTGGGGGAAGGTACAACAGGCCTCTGTGTCCCTAGCTCACCCACACCTCCCATCCCTTGGTTCCTAGATTCTAAGCAAACACAAGAGACCTCATGTAATATGCAAAGTTTGTCTTTATGAATTGATTTGGTTAGAATGTCAGAATATTGAGTGCTGCCCCCGTACATACACACTTTCCCTTTCCTTTCTTAGTGCAGGTAAACACAAGTTTATAATTTATTTTAAATTTTAAAACCTTTTGACCCCCTAATGTTTGAATACCTACATATTTAACCAACAGACTTACAATCGCCAAACATGCACATATTTAAACTGAAACTTAGATATGCTAATACTGAACTGCCAGGTTTAGTATGGAAAGTAAATATGCTTTCCGTGACCGGGAGTTGCTGGTCCAGGGCTTCAGCAAGATGACATGCTATTGATTAGAAGGAATAATAATTAATACTTTTAATAATTAATACGCTTAATAATTAAGACAGTGTTCCTGGATGCTCCACAAAAAAACTGATGTTCCACACTCAGGTTAAACACTGCGACATATTTTGGGGGTCTCTCTGTTATTCAAAGGAGCATGTGTGAGTTATTAACATGTCCACTTGTGACAAAGCTTCAGAGTTTTAGAAAAGAGCTGATTTGTGGGTTATGGGGTGGGAGTATCAACAGGAAGCACTGAGTAGCATAAAAGAACAGAATTTCCCCTCCCACTCTTGAGAATTACATGTCTGATGCCTCTTTTGGCAGGTGGATTAGTTGAGAAGTCCTTTAAATCTTGGTGCCACAGCCATTTCAAGCATCTAGTCCTCCTTTTAAAAAATTCTTCACCAACTGAGGAGGCTGAGCTGATGGGATTTTAACAACAACAACAACATTTATATACCATCCATCATCCAAAGCTCATAGCACAGTCTTTCACCCTCCCTTAGTTTGACTGCATTCCTGAACCCATTTATACCCTTCCTCAAAACCTTCATTTAAGAAAATGCTTTCCCTAAAACAATCCCCAAGCTCCTTCATTGCTTTGAATTTTCCCATTCCAACAATATCCCTTATGCTTGTTTCCAGACCTGGGTTGAGCTGAATCAGACCATGGGTTCACCTAGGGTGCATTCAGACGTGATAATTGTTGCATTGGTTTCCCTGGTTATGATGCTAGTGTTTCAGACTTCCGGGTTGGCGCCATCGGCTAATGGCGGAGTTCCTCTGATCGGAGGAACCCGCTCTGTGAGAACTGGGTCTCCCGCCATGGCGAAGGTGGGGACCCCTTTAAAAATCCCAGGTGGAGGTAGCCTGGGAACGTGGGATTCGGCAGGCACCAAGAGCGCCTCCCCTACTCACGGGGAATCCCATTCTCGGGCTCCGGAGCGAAGTGGGGTGAGCGGCACGGTGCTACGAACTGACTGCTACTTTCACGGAGTGAAGCCGCACAGCCGTTGCCGGAGAGCGCTGACTTTTTCCTGTGGACAATTGGCTTAAAAATAATTACCCATGAGTAAAGTGAAGAATTGGAGTTTTAAAAGCTGAATTTGACAACGAACGGGGGGAGGTTTAAAACAGGAAGTCCGCCTTCCTCCTTTTGTAAATAATCAGAAGCAAACAGATTTAAGCTAAAGCCTGGAAAAGTCTACTTTAAATGCCTAAATTTCCAGCACAAAAATAGCGAGCCCCCCCCCTTGGAAGCAGGGGAAGAGGGGAGGGAGCTTTTGGATGTTAGTTGCCTGCTAAAAGAGAGCGAGAAGCTAAATTTCCATCGCTCGGAACCTGGGAATGGCAGCCATTAAAACTGCTGCATTTCGGAGCTCTGCACAGACTGTGAACAGACTATTTTGACTGTCAGTGAAGCGAGAGTGATACATTGTTTCAACTACCTTTGCCTGACTCAAAAGTTTCAACTATCTTCTCCTGATCTAAAAGTCGAGATTTGATACTAAATATAATGGTGCAATTGTAACTTTCCAAAAAAAGGGGGGAGGACATTTTGGGTTAACTTAATATAAACAGTAACCACTTCCCTCTAGAGGAGGACTTTGAAATTGCTACAAGGAGTGGAATTTTCCAACTTCAAAGATAAGACTCTGGGACTGTATCTGACCTTGAAGGGCTTAAGTGTTATGGCAGATGGGAAAGAAAAAATAGATCCCCCAATCCAAGAAAAAACAACAAGATCTGGGAAGTCTTGGAGAAGAGCCTCTACATCCGACCCTCCTTCCTCATCTGCAGCTGCATTAATGCATTCTAAACCAAAAGGAATGACTTCAGAAGAAGCTCTGGCACTTGCTCTGAGCAAAATTAATGATTCTTTGGAACAAATGAATAAAAAATTGGATCAAAATACACAAAGCATAAATAGTTTGGGACAAAAAGTTAACTCCAATACAAAAGCTATTGAGAAATTGGTCAAGGAGTCCAATTCAACCCGACAGATTGCAGAGGAAGTTAAGGAAAAGGTGGTTACTGTGGAAGCAAAGGTAACCCAACTGGAAACAGAGAGAGTTCCAGACCTGCAGAAGCAACTGGAGGACCATAAGCTGACACTTTCTATGATTGAGCTTAAGGAGAAACAGACAAACCTGAGGATTAAAGCCGTACCTGAACTAGAAAAAGACTCTCTGGTAGATTATCTTACGGAGGAATTTACAGTCCACTGGGACTTGGATTTGGGAACAGAAGAGTTTAAAATCGTGAGGGCCTTTAGACTCGGAAGAGGAGGGAAGAAGAAGAAGAATAGAATAAGAGACTGTTTGATTACCCTCTGATCTAAAGAAGAGAGGGATAAAATTTTGGCCTGGCACTATGAGAAGACCTTGGTAATACATCAGTCAAGAGTGGAAATATTCAAGGACATCCCAAAACACCTTCTGGACCTCAGGTTCAATTTTGGAGATCTAGTTGCTTTGCTGAGAAGGAACAAAATTAACTTTAGGTGGGAATTCCCTCAAGGCCTATCATTCAGTTTCAAAGGAAGGAAAATAAAAATAAGATCTGTAGAAGATAAAGTAAAGTTTCTGTACAAACACGAAGAAGATCTACAGA
This sequence comes from Podarcis bocagei, assembly GCF_964188305.1. NCBI lineage: Eukaryota > Metazoa > Chordata > Lepidosauria > Squamata > Lacertidae > Podarcis > Podarcis bocagei. Next base: position 22,590,394 of record NC_138141.1, read on the forward strand.
AGGGAATTGGAAAAGAGCCAACAACATTGGACAGAGGATCACTAGACAGAGGACCAGAGCAAAGTGCAGTGGAGAGAGCATCACCAAATAGGGGAACGTTGGACATATTAACATTATCTTTCGGACTGGACCCCCCAGTGAACGTGCCAACATCATTACCAACAGAAGAGGAGCAAGCTTTGGGGGCAGTGGGGGGGGCACAAAAGTAACTACACGATGGCACTGCAGGTTCTGACTTGGAATGTTAATGGACTGAACAGCCCGGAAAAAAGGTGGAGAGTATTTCATTTATTGAAAAAAGAGCATTTGGACTTGATTTGTTTACAAGAAACACATGTGACACGGTCACATAGGAAGTTATTGAATAACAAAAGACTAGGCCAAGAATTTATCTCATCGGATAAAGTTAAAAAAAGAGGAGTGGTCCTCTACGCAAAGGAGAATCTAGCACTGGAATTTAAATTTAAAGATGATCAAGGAAGATTTGTAGCAATTGAAATTCAAACGCAAGGAGAAAAATTCCTGATAATAGGCATTTATGCACCAAATGAAGGAAAATCGGAATTCTTTAAAAAAACTACATGAGACCTTGATGGACTATATGGACTATAATATGATCTTGATGGGAGACATGAATGGCGTAGTGTCTACGAATATGGATAAGGCACAAAGACAGACACTTACCAAGGATGGAAGACTACCAAAAACTTTCTTTGACATGACTGAAAATATGGACTTAGTTGATATCTGGAGAATGAAGAACCCTTTGGGAAGAGAGGGAACTTTCTTCTCCGAGGCTAAAATGACATGGACAAGAATTGACCAAATTTGGGTAACTAGAGGACTGGCCCCGAAGATTAGCAAAGTTGAAATCTGACCCAAAACCTGCTCTGATCATAATGCCATGAAGATGGAAATGAAATTGATGCCAATTGGTCCCTTTAGATGGAGGATGAATGACTCTTTGTTTAGGAATGAAGAATTCACTAAGAAGGCCAAAAAAACTTTGAGAGACTATTTTGAGATAAATATGAACACTACTGTGGAAAAAAGAGTAATCTGGGATGCAAGTAAAGCTGTTATGAGAGGATTTTTGATACAACAGAATGCAATTAAGAAGAGAATGCAAAATGAGAAAAAAGATAAAATCCTGGAAAAAATAAAGGAAGGTGAGAAGAAATTGAGGGTGAAACTAAAGTCCCAGGAGATCTTGAAAGAGATAAAGTTATATCAAGTACAATACATGAAAATGATGAACCAGGAAATAGAATGGAAGATTAAACAGATGAGACAAAAGACATTTGAATCAGCAAATAAGTGTGGGAAACTGTTGGCTTGGCAAATGAAAAAAAGACAAAAACTTAATACTATCACGAATTTGGAAGTGGAAGGTAAGAATATACAGAACCCAGTGGAAATAAGAAAGTTCTTCCAGAGGTATTTTAAACAACTTTATACACAGGAGAAGCAGAAAGAAATGGACATTGATAAATTTTTGAAAATCAATGGACTACAAAAAATTTCACAAGAAAATAAATTAATGCTGAATTACAAAATAACAGAACAGGAAGTAGAAGGGGCCATTCAGAACATGCAACTGGGTAAATCTCCAGGACCGGATGGACTGACTTCTAGATATTACAGATCTTTGAAAGAATGGTTAATACAACCTTTAAAGGAAGTCTGTAATGAAATACTGGAAGGGAAAAGGGCACCAGAGTTGTGGAAGGAAGCTTACATCACACTTATACCGAAAACAGAGACTGAAAAGACGCAGCTTAAGAATTACCGCCCCATATCATTGCTTAATGTGGATTATAAAATCTTTGCAGACATTTTGGCAAAAAGGTTAAAAAAGGTGCTAACAGAAGTAATTCATAAAGATCAAGCGGGCTTTCTCCCGGGCAGACACTTGTCTGACAATACGAGGAATATAATTAATATCTTAGAAAAACTACAAGCGAAGATCAATACCAAAGCAGTTTTGATATTTGTGGACGCGGAGAAAGCTTTCGACAACATTTCTTGGAGTTTTATGAAAAAGAATTTACTGGGGATGGGGGTTGGTCAAGGTTTTGGAAACGGTATAGGTGCAATTTATTCAGAACAAAAGGCTAAATTAATTGTGAACAACGTAGTGACGGAAGAATTTAAGATTGAGAAAGGAACACGACAAGGTTGCCCAATCTCTCCATTGCTTTTTATCTTGGTCCTGGAGGTTTTGCTAAACATGATTAGAAGGGACCAATTGGTAAAAGGTATACAAGTGGGAGTCAAACAGTACAAATTGAAAGCATTTGCTGATGACTTGGTATTGACTTTACACGAACCAGAATCAAGCACTAAAAGAGTACTAGAACTGATTCAAGAATTTGGTCAGGTAGCAGGATTTAAGCTGAATAAGATGAAAACTAAAGTCTTAGAGAAAAATTTAACTGAAATGGAGAGAGATAAGTTTCAGAAAGAGACAGGATTATCACTGGTTAAGAAAGTAAAATACCTAGGGGTTAACATGACTGCCAAGAATGTGAATTTATTTAAGGATAATTATGAAAAATGCTGGGTTGAAGTGAAAAAGGATCTAGAAATATGGTCAAATTTGAAGTTATCATTGTTAGGCCGAATTGCTGCGATAAAAATGAACGTATTGCCAAGAATGCTGTTTTTGTTTCAAACTTTGCAAATCCTGGATAAAATGGACTGTTTCAAGAGGAATCTAGATATCTCTAGATTTGTCTGGCAGGGCAAGAAACCTCGAATAAAATTTAAGATGCCAAAGAAAGAGGTGGATTTGCCCTGCCAGACCTTAAACTTTATTATGAATCAGCCGCATTTTGCTGGCTGAGAGAATGGATGCTCCTTGAAAACACGGATGTGCTGGATTTGGAAGGTTTCAACAATGTATTTGGTTGGCATGCATATCTGTGGTATGATAAGGTTAAAGCACACAAAGCGTTTAAAAACCATATTGTCAGAAAAGCATTGTTTAATGTTTGGATAAGATATAAGGACTTGTTAGAAAATAAAACCCCAAGATGGTTGTCACCAATGGAAGCAAAGGCACAGAAAAAACTCAATATGGAGGCCAAATGGCCGAAGTATTGGGAAATTCTGGAACAAGAGGGAGTCAGATTAAAATTGCAGAGTTTTGAAAAACTAAAAAATAGAGTATGAGATTGGCTCCACTATTATCAAATAATGGAGGCATACAATTTGGATAAAAAATTGGGCTTCCAGGTGGAAAAATCAAAATTGGAAACAGAATTGTTAGACCCTAAAGTTAAGAATTTGTCAAGAATGTATAACTTGCTGTTGAAGTGGAATACTCAAGATGAAATGTTGAAATCTGCTATGATTAAATGGGCACAAGATGTTGGACATAATATCATGATGGCTGACTGGGAACAGTTATGGACCACTGGCATGAAGTTCACGGCATGTAATGCCTTAAAAGAGAATTTAATGAAAATGATTTACAGGTGGTACATAACACCAGTCAAGCTTGCAAAAATTTATCATCTGCCCGATAATAAATGTTGGAAATGTAATGAAACTGAAGGTACATTCTTTCACCTTTGGTGGACATGCCCAAAGATTAAGGCATTCTGGGAGATGATCTATAATGAAATGAAAAAGGTATTTAAATATACCTTCCTGAAGAAACCAGAGGCCTTTCTCTTGGGCATGGTCAGCCAATTGGTGCCAAAGAAGGATAGAACTTTCTTTATGTATGCTACAACAGCAGCAAGAATACTTATTGCAAAACACTGGAAGACACAAGATCTACCCACCAGGGAAGAATGGCAGATGAAGCTGATGGACTACATGGAACTGGCAGAAATGACTGGCAGAATCCAAGACCAGGGAGAAGAGTTGGTGGAAGAAGATTGGAAAAAATTTAAAGTATATTTACAAAAACATTGCAAAATTAATGAATGTTAGAAGGATGTTGGAATGAAGCTATATGGTTTTAGCAGAAATGTAATAAAGAACTAAGTAAAAGCTGATTGATAATGGGCCAAAATGAGAAAAATTAAGGTTAGACTGTTAAGATAAATTATAGAACAAAAATTGAGAAAGATGGAAATAATTTGCTGAAATAGTTAATTGAACTAGAATACAAAAAGGGAGGTGTGAGGAGGTCGATGAAACAAGTAAATGAAAGGTAAAGATATGGAATATCGGATGTGTTTTAATGTTTTTTTTCTTTTTTGTTGTATTGCTGTATTGTTTTTATTTTATGTTTTTTCTTTTCTTTTTTGTATTGTAATGTAGGTTTTGTTAATTTTTTTTCTTTTTCTGCTTTCTGTAATTCTTAAACTCTTAATAAATATCTTTTTTTAAAAAAAAAATAATATGATGCTAGTGTTTATGTCCCAGTTTCTAACATTTGTTTTACACTGCATTACCTGTTGCATTATGGGACTGTGGCTTTTTGATCAACCTACTGTTGCGTCACACTAAATTCATTCCCACCAGTGGATGTGGCATGACACAGCAGCAGATATCATCAGACATGTCATACATTCCCTTTTTGTGTACATGTACTTCTCTGCCCCGATTCACTCAAGAAAACAGTGGGAAAGAACTGTTGGGATACCTCCTCAAATTTTGTCCCATGGTTTTCCCATTTCAGAGAGTCTTAACAGGTGTCTTCAGTTGTCTTCAGAAAAGGCCTGTGCAGATACCAGCTTTCTAGGAGAGCAGGAACTCCTCCATGCTGGTGTCAGGGGTGGTTCTTGCTGTCTTGCCCTCCCCAGAAGCCTTCCCCCACCCCTGAAGAGAGCTGGTGACAACATCCAGGCCAGGAGAATGGGGCAGCTCCTGTCACACTTAGCTGACTTGGTGGCAGTATGATCATGGCACAGAAAAGCAGGTAGGCAACACCGTTCTCCTAGCCTCATTTGGAGTCTGAGCATTTCATCCCTGCTCCTGCTACTTTGTGCTGGTCTGCTGGTTGAAAGCATCCCTTGGGCCTGGTTTAACTAATCCTCACATTGCTCTACATCACAGAGAGACCTGACAAGCTGAGAGCTCAGGCACTCCATCAAGGAAGGAGAATCCTTCTGTTATCCAGATGGCTTTGCGGAACATCTGCCATGCAGGCTAGGCATCCTCCCATCCTTTCATTCACCCACCCACCTGCCCACCAACACCGCTGGAGCAATGTCGGAAGGTAATGCTACTGCTCCCTCTGCTGATCAGAGGTAACTCTACAGCCCCCTTTTTGAAGACTTTATGCTGATAATGTCATGTGTGTGGTCTGCTTAGGGTGGTCTAAGCCAGCAACAGGGAACCTCTTTAAGCCCAAGAGACACCTTCCTTCTGGGCAACCTTCTGGAGGACTCATACCAGTCACGACTGTGGTCGGGGGGGGGATTGGGCAAAATCACAAATGTGAATTTTACATTTGTACAGTATGCTTGTTTCTATACACTCTCTCACACCCCTGTCCATTCTGACAAGCAAGAGGCATTTCCAGATTTCAAGGACACATCCCAGCCAGGCTAAAACCCTGGAGGGCATGAAGCAGGATGTTTTCCCAGTAGTGATGTATGGAAGTGAGAGCTGGACCATAAAGAAGGCTGACCGCTGAAGAATTGATGCTTTTGAATTCTGGTGCTGGAGGAGACTCTTGAGAGTCCCATGGACTGCAAGAAGATCAAACCTCTCCATTCTTAAGGAAATCAGCCCTGAGTGCTCACTGGAAGGACAGATCGTGAAGCTGAGGCTCCAATACTTTGGCCACCTCATGAGAAGAGAAGACTCCCTGGAAAAGACCCTCATGTTGGGAAAGATGGAGAGCACAAGGAGAAGGGGAAGACAGAGGACAAGATGGTTGGACAGTGTTCTCGAAGCTACCAGCATGAGTTTGACCAAACTGCGGGAGGCAGTGGAAGACAGGAGTGCCTGGCGTGCTCTGGTCCATGGGGTCACGAAGAGTCAGACATGACTAAACAACAATATACGGTACTTGCTTAAGATAATTGTCTTCAGCACCTTGGCCAGCTCCCTGAATTTATTTCTTAAGACTATTGCAGAAATGACGAGGAACCTCAGGATGGAGAGTTGAATGAGCGCCTCCTGGCCTTTCTGTCTTGCCCTTGGGACTTTTCTCCCAAGAGGAATTCTGAGTTTTCCAACGTTCAGCTGGATGGCTTGAGTCCTAGTATGATGAGAGAGGAGTCTGCATGTCCAGGGATGTTGGGGAAGGGCTTGCATGCACCACCCTGTGCCATTCCCTATGTGTTAAGCTGAAGGTGTATGTGTTCTGTCTGTTACAGCAATGTCACAATAACTCATACCAAGGGACCCCAGGCACTCAAAGTAACAATAATGTGTAATGCACAGACCTTCCCTTCAGCTCAATAAAAGGTCGTGATCTTGGGATGTTCAGATTATAGAGCTGAACCCAGTGAAATCCTAGAATCCATGCTGTGTTTAGCAAACAATTGAGGCAGAGTATTCCAAGATAGATGTTAACTCTGCTTGAGGTTGACAGCCTTGGAAAGACTCCAGATCAAGAAGCCCTGTCGAAAGTCTATTGACCAGCTGGGTCACAATGAGGATGAATGGGGCTTTTGGTGTCAATATTATGATAACAAAGCAGCAATTAATTAATCAATTAACATTGGACCCTTGAGAATGGACTCCTTCATAAGTCCCTGTTTAGTGATCAGTGTTGCCTCCCCTTGCTCCCCCCTCTCCTGTTCCCATCAATAATGGCTGCAAAACACCTTAACAGCTGATGCATCTGCACAGTTCTGTAAAACACCTTGTTCTCGTCATTTTGAAGAATAGCACTTAAAGATATTTAAAACCACCGGCATGGCTCATCACGAGTCAAGCATCAGGATCCTGCCCTGTTTAGTGCTGTGCATGGGCACTGAAAGCCTGTTGTGATAAAGCTTTTTCTGGTCTGCACCATTTTAAGCTAGAGGTGTGAGAGAGTGTCTTTGTGTGTGATGGAAAGCTCCCCATCTAAAACTAAGGAACAGACTCTCGCAGGAAGCCATGATGGCCACCAATCTAGGATTAGACTGTGCTGGGCCCGGGGGTAACCCAAGAACCACGGTCCAGGTCCGGTCCAGAATCCATAGGTTCTGCTAGGAGTCAGTCCGACAGAGTCAAGGCAGGAAGCCAGGCAAGGACAGGTACAGGATCTAGCATACAGCAACATTGCTCCCGCAACCTGGGGTAGGGTCCGACAGCCTTTTATCTTTGTCAGGGTAGCGGCCGGTCTTGATCCCCCGGCGACTTACCTCCCTGTCTCACCTGAAGGTGAGCACTCCTCCTGCAAGTACTTAGGTCTCTCCTTCTCTCAGCCCTTAGTCTCTGCAGCTTGGGAGACGTCGGTGGGTTACTAGACCCAGAGGCCGCCTCAGCCTCCCCTGACCAAACTGGTAGTAGAGCAGCTGTAAGTGATGGCCCAGCTGGAGGCAATGAAGCAATCCCTGCATCTGGAGCCAGGGCAGGCTCAGGCTCCTGACTTGGCCCAGGTGGTTGTTGCAGGGGAACCTGTGCAGAATGAGTCTCCTCTGGTTCAAAGTCCGAGTCCCAGACCATCATATAGACAAACTCATGGAGGAGAGGGCTATTAATGGCTACTAGCCATGATGGTTATGCTCTGCATTCACAGCTGGTGGCAGTAATGCTTCTGAACACTGCAGGAGGGGAAGTGCTCCTATGCTCCTATGCTTGGCTCCTGTTTGAGGGTTTCCTACAGGCATCTGGTTAGCTACTGTGAGAACAGGATGCTGGACTGGAGGGGTGATTGGCCTGATCCAGCAGGCACTCTTATGTTCTTAATCCCATTTCTGGCAACTCCATGATCATTGTATGGGGGAAATGTTTTTAACTGTAGCTGTTTTAAGAATATATATTTTTTTTTACTGCAACTGCTTTTAGATGTTTTCAATTGTAAACGTGGAAAGAAGCATTTATCACATTGATTCCCAAGTCAGAAAGGGAAAAGACTCAGCTTAAGAACTACCGTCCCATCTCACTCCTGAATGTGGATTACAAAATTTTTGCAGACATTTTAGCAAGTAGACTTAAAAATGTACTAAATGAAGTAATTCACAAGGACCAAGCAGGCTTTCTCCCTGGTAGACACATGTCTGACAATACCAGGAACATTATTGATATATTGGAGCTGTTGCGAATTAGAAACACAAGGGCTGCTTTAATCTTTATTGATGCGGAGAAAGCATTTGACAACATTTCTTGGATGTTTATGAAGAAGAACTTGAAAGGGATGGGAGTGGGACGGGGATTTGAAAATGGACTAGAAGCAATTTATTCAGAGCAAAAAGCTAAGTTGATAGTGAACAATGTGGTATCGGAGGAACTCCAAATTGAAAAAGGGACACGACAGGGGTGCCCTCTGTCCCCTCTGCTATTTATTTCTGTTCTGGAGGTATTGCTGAATATGATTAGGGAGGACCAGTTGGTGCAAGGTATAGTGGTCGGAGCGAAACAATATAAACTGAAAGCTTTCGCAGATGACTTAGTCTTGACAGTACAGGAGCCAGAATCTAGCACAAAAAGAGTTTTGGAACTTATCTTGGAGTTTGGTCGGGTGGCGGGATTTAAGCTAAACAAACAAAAAACTAAGGTTTTGGTCAAAAATTTGACACCTACAGAGATAGAGGGGTATCAGAAAGAGACAGAGCTAAGTGTGGTTAAAAAAGTGAAATACCTGGGAGTATCCTTGTCCACTAAAAATTTAAACCTTTTCAAAGATAACTATGAAAAATGTTGGTTGGAAATTAAAAAAGACTTGGATATATGGTCAAGATTGAAACTTACCTTGTCAGGCCGAATCGCAGCTATAAAGATGTGTGTTTTGCCAAAAATGTTATTTTTATTTCAAACCCTTCAGGTCGTGGACAGAATGGAATGCTTTGGAAAATGGCAGAAGGATATCTCTAAGTTTGTCTGGCAGGGCAAAAAGCCCCGAATAAAATTTAAAATACTAACCGACTCAAAAGACAGAGGGGGGTTTGCCCTGCCGGATTTAAGGTTGTACTACGAAGCTGCAGCCTTCTGCTGGTTGAAGGATTGGTTTCTGTTGGAAAACACCGATGTCCTAGATCTGGAAGGGTTTGATAATGTGTATGGTTGGCATGCATATTTGTGGTATGACAAGGCGAAGATTCATAAACTGTTTAAAAACCATATTGTCAGAAAATCAATTTTTGCCGTCTGGATGAAGTACAAGGATCTATTAGAAAGCAAGACCCCGAGGTGGTTATCACCTGTGGAAGCCAAGATTTCTAAAAAAAGGCCCAATATGGAGGCCTACTGGCCAAAATATTGGGAATTGATTGAAAGAGTTGGAGATAATTGGAAGCTCCAAAGCCAGGACAAACTAAAAGGTAAGGTGCGAGATTGGTTACATTATGCTCAAATTCAAGAGGTATTCAAAATGGATAAAAAAGTGGGTTTCCAGTTGGAGAAATCGAAACTGGAGACGGAGTTACTAGAACCAAAGACTAAGGTACTTTCGAGGATGTATGACTTGCTGCTTAAATGGAACACACAGGATGAGACAGTTAAATCTGCTATGATAAAATGGGCACAGGATGTAGGACACAACATTATGTCTGAGGACTGGGAAAGGTTATGGAACACCGGTATGAAATTCACGGCATGTAGTGCCTTGAAAGAGAACATTATGAAAATGGTATACCGGTGGTACATGACCCCAGTCAAGCTGGCTAAAATATATCATCTTTCTGATAATAAGTGTTGGAAATGCAAGGAGGCAGAAGGGACATTCTTTCACCTCTGGTGGACCTGCCCGAAAGTAAAGGCCTTTTGGGAAATGATACATAATGAGCTGAAAAAGGTATTTAGATATACCTTTTCTAAGAAACCAGAGGCCTTTCTCCTGGGCATGGTGGACCGGAAGGTGCCAAAGAAGGACAGAACCTTGTTTATGTATGCAACCACAGCAGCTAGGATTCTTATCGCAAAGTTCTGGAAGACACCAGATTTACCCACACTGGAGGACTGGCAGACGCAGCTGATGGACTACATGGAGTTGGCAGAAATGACTGGCAGAATTCGAGATCTGAGCGAAGAAACAATGGAGGAGGACTGGAAAAAATTTAAGGACTATTTGCAAAAACATTATAAGTTGTTTGAATGTTAAGATTGCGCACGATTAAGAAACGTTATGCTTCTGCAATTTATTTTAAGTAAATGATAAAGTAAGTATTGATGGAAAAAAAACGAGACAAATTAGAAACAAAATATTATGTTTATTAAGAGTGTTAAAACTAAATTACAAATTTTTGAAATTGGTAACATAATATATTTAAAGGTACAATAAGATGGGAAACAAGATAACAAATTGCTGAACTGGCTAGAACAATGAATGCAATGCTGAGAGGATGTGAGGAGGTCCAAAAGTGAACTGTCGAAGGACGTTATGAAAAGTTTCTTAATATTTTCTCCTTTTTTATTTTTTTATATATATATAAAAAAAAAATGTTTCTTGCATGTTGCTATCTAAACAAATCTGTTAACCTATGAAAAGAAACGCAATAAAAAATTTTATAAAAAAAAAAATAGATGTTTTCAATTGTAATTGTTTTTAAAATATTCTAATCTGTTTTAGGGTGGTATTTATTTATTTAATGCACTTTTACACACACACAAACACACAAACACACACACACACACACACACACACACACACACCATACAATATCCATCATTTATCCCTTTTCCTAGGACTTCCCAGTCCATCTCTCCATTGCATTCTAAGTAAACCTTGGTCGGCTACATATTCTAATACTGGATGGTTTCATTTTTAAACCGTGTATCTGTCTACTGCTCAGGGCTCCTTGGGGAGGAAGGTGTTGGATTAAGTTCAACAAACAAATAGACCTGCCCTACATAGGGAAAAAGTATTGAGAGATTTCTGCAAGTACAAAGTCAAGATGCCTGCTGAATCTCTGCTGGAATATTCCACAATATGGCCCTGTGTTGCGTTGTGTTGTGTTGTGCTGTGGGGAGCGAGCAGTCACATTTCTTTGAGGGATCTCAGTGACCCAGCTGGGACATAAGGGCTCAGGTGGTCCGTAAAGTATCCTGAACCCAAAACGATCAGGGCTTTGTATACTAACACAAGGGCCTTGAACCTAGCCTGACAGTCAGGCTATTGCATTATATCTCCTGCCTGTCTGCTCAGTTCAGTATTTGCTCACCCTCGGGTCTGAGTGCCTCATAATAGCATCCAAAATGGATCAGTTTCCTTAAAAATTCTTTTTAATAACATATAACAGACTGCCACAGCCAGCTCCATCATCAAACATTTGCTGTCTAGCTGAGCCTATTTAAAATCAAATCCAGCCAGTGCACAGCTGTTGCTTGTCCAATAGCCACAGTAGCTGTATCAGTGCTTAGTGCTGTCAGGCGTCGTCCTACCGAGATATGCTTCCCTCTCATTCTAGTTCTCCTGAATGGCTGTTATTAAATATAGCCCCTATATGCTGCAGCACCAATGCAGAGGCCAATTGCTTTGGGACAAGACATTGGGAGCTAAGCAGGGTCAATTCCACGGTAAATATGCAGATGGTAATCTCCTATGCTATAAACTCTTTCAGTTCTTCCCAGCCTATGGTTTCTGATCTCCTCTGGGAACTCCATTCTGGAGCATAATGGGGACCATATTTCTTACAGATTGATAGATTTCAGGGTTGAAAGGGACCACGGCGAACCTCCGACTTGAACACTTGCATAATTCATTGTTAAGAGTTTCGTTTAAATGTGAACCTATATGAAGTTTGGTATGCTTATGTCTGGGAATTAATTTTGATGGAAAAGTTAAGACAAAGGGTACGTGAAAGAAAACAAGGTGAGAAACTACATAACTTTTACATAACATGGTCCTCCTTTATTACATATGCATAAAAGAAAGAACATGCATTTAAACCACCTAAGACACACGGGAGCATGTGGAATGATATTTTTTAGACTAGCAACTATAGAAATATTTTTTATTTGATTATATTACTAATGTAATTACCTGGACGTAGTTGGGGCTGGGTTTTTTTTGGGGGGGTAGGGGAAAACTGTATTTGATTGCTTGTATTTGATTATATGTTGTTCTTATATTCAACTAATAAAATATTCACAAAAAAAGAGAGAGTTTTGTTTGGCCATTCCTGAACCAGAGGAATTATTCCCCCCCCTCACCCAAACAATGCTAAGTGAGCCCATCAAAAGCCTTCTACTTTTGCCTTGCCATTTTATTCCTTAACTTGGCTGAGTATTTATAGTGCAATGCGAGTTTATTTTGTGTAGCATCTTTCAGGGCGACTCTATGCCCTCCGAATATGTTGCTGAGCCAAATAAAACCAGACAGCACAGGGCATAAATTATGGGAAGGGTAGTGGCTGCGAGATGTTGGACAGTGAATAAATTGAAGCATTCAGTCATAAGGCTGGTAAATGAGGGAGAGAGAAATTCACGGGCAGAAATGATACATTTAACTTTCAGAATGAGATGTGAAGTGAGTGGGAGAGAGATGATGAGGCCAAGGGAAATGGAAGATGGTCTTGGAGGGTGGGGTGGGGGGGAAGGTGGCAACCTCAGATGAAAGTCCAGCTGAGGAATGGGGGTGTAATTCTGATGGAAAATTACCTAATTTACACTTCCCAACCCAAGGCACAAACTGGAAGGCAGCTGTCCTTTGAAATTCACACTTCCGTAAATTCTGCAATGCACTTCTTCATGGGGAAGGGCCATAGTTCAGTGGAATAGTATCTAGCATACATGCTGTAGGTCCTATAACAACAACAAACAACAACAACAACAACAACAACAATTTATTTATACCCCACCCATCTGGCTGGGTTTCCCCAGCCACTCTGGGTGGCTTCCAACAGAATATTAAAATACAATAATCTATTAAACATTAAAAGCTTTCCTAAACAGGGCTGCCTTCAGATGTCTTCTAAAAGTCTGGTAGTTGTTTTTCTCTCTGACATCTGGTGGGAGGGCGGGTGCCACTACCAAGAAGGCCCTCTGCCTGGTTCCCTGTAACTTGGCTTCTCGCTGCGAGGGAACTGCCAGAAGGCCCTCGGCACTGGACCTTAGTGTCCGGGCAGAATGATGGGGGTGGTAGGTTTAATCCCCATCATCTCCAGGTGGGGCTGGGATTGCTCCCTCTATGAAGCCCTGAAGAGCTGTTTCCAGGCAGTTTTGGCAATACTGAGCTAGGTGGACCCAATGGTTTGACTCGTTATACGACAGCTTCCTATGTTCTACAATCCCAATATGTCTATATTAGGGGAATGGGTTCCCTAAAATGCAGCAGTGGTTGGTGAGGCAGCAAAAGTGACATTGTGCACCTGGCTTCCAAGCAGCAAACACTGTTGCCATTTTACTGAGAGGGGTGAGGTGGGGGGAGCTCAATGCAGTGCACATGCATCAGAGGAATCAGATTAGCTTTACTGTAGTGCTTGCACCACACTGAGCTCCTCAAGTCTCCCCCCCCCCCAATAAGTGGCAGCTGGGCTTGCCGTTCAGAAGCCTGATGTGCAGCTCTGCTGCACAAATGGAACCAGACAAATGAGAAATGGTGGAGTCAGACTTGACAGGTTTGCATATCCCAGGTTCAGAGAAGAACTTGATGGTAGGGGCAGAGACTATCTAGGATGGGTGAGGTCTGAGATGCCTGCTCAGGCCCAAGATGGGCTTCCAACCTTGAGATTGGCTGGTGATATGGACATAAAAAGATCCTGCCTGGTTCAGAGTGAGGGCCCATCTACTACAGCACCTTGTTCCACATTCAGTACTTGAAGAAAATACTCTCTCACTGTTGCTGCCCAGGCAACTAGTATTCAAGAGGAGACGGCCTGCGTCAAAGGGTGTTGTTCCTCATAGCCATCATGGCTAATAGATGCCAGTAACCCTTTCCTTCATGAATATGACTCATCCCCTTTAAAATGGAGAGCATCAGCATAGGCTCTGGAGAGTGAGCCATGTTGACATGCAGACAGCATATCAAATATAGCCCCCATGACTCCACCAGCCATTGAGGGAGTGACAAGCAGCTGGCAGATTCCAGCTAGGCCCCAGAAGGCCAAGGCTCTACCCTGTAAAGTCAACAATTCCTGGTTGCGTTGCAACCACTTCTGGGATGGTCAAATCACCAAGCAAATTTTTAGGAGCCCCAGTGGAGCTTTGTTCTGAACTGTGAGCAGCCTGTTTCTGTATGTGGGGCTGCTGAATAACCGCAGCCTGGGGAGCACCAGAGTCTCCTTTGATGTTCCTTGTCTCCTTCAGCAACCATGGAGTATGCTGGGACAACAGTTTCCTTGGTAGTGAAGGAATGACATCACCATAAGAAGCAAATAGCTAATCTCCAAAGCCTGCTTTCTTAATTGCAGTGGGTGGAGCAGCGCTAGCAGTAATTAACTTTACTTATCTCAGTGCTGTTATTTCCATCTGTGGCAGCAGAAAATAACTACAGTGAGAGCGCTGAAATGACCAACAGTTTGATGAAATTAAACCAAAATACAGCTGGTTCCGTTCCATTATCATTGGTGGTAGGTGGCCATGCAAATGAACCCCAACTGTGATGTTCTGTTTACTATAACACTGAAATCTTGCATTTACCCATGATCAATTCAAATATTTTCATTTAAACATGGAAGAGAGCAGTATGGGGCCTCCTTTCAGCCACAGCCTGCAGTTCCTTGATATTGATGCAATCATGTTCTCTCCCTATTTTAATTAGAACTTTTAATTATATTCTAATTAGGATTTTAATTATTTTCTATGTTTTATTACATATTCCTAACAATTCATGAACACATGAGACAATGTGCTCATTGGCATACATAGTACATTAAAGAAAGGAATGCAAAACCCCAAAATACTTTAGGAAAAAACAAAATTAGAAGCAAATAGTTTAGTTTGGGGATCAAATGCACAAGATGTGTCAAATATTTACTGCCTAATTTTCTCATTTTATGGCCACAGCAGATTGTGCATCCTTCTACATCTTGATGACTGGGAAAAGTTTTGGTTTCTGTGATTCTATGAGAAACTACATCAACTCAAAGCACCAACTACGAAACTTCCATGGAGCAGATATGTGTCACCTCCTGCTGAATTAGGATGTTGGGCCCACAAAGTGCTGGTAAGATCCTGAGGAAGTCGGATGAATGTAAGAAGGTGGCTGATGGCAAGGAAAACTTGGCTGGGTACCTAGTGAGTCACTCCTGAAACTGAATATAGAGGAGCAGGAAGCAAGGACTGAATCTGAGCTTGGAAACATGGTCTTCAGGACCAGGGACAGCTCCAATTCAGTGGAGACATTGCACCACGGAATGTACTTCTATTCCGAGTGTTTTCCATAATCTGTGATGCAGAAAAAAACTTTAAAGATTAAAAAATATATTTGGGCATAAGCATTTGTAGACTAGAGTTTACATAATCAGAGCCTTGTTGGATTATTATTATTATTATTATTATTATTATTATTATTATTAGTGTCCTTTAGCCTTTAGCCCTTGGGACATGGGTGGCACTGTGGGTTAAACCACAGAGTCTAGGACTTGCTGATCAGAAGATCAGCAGTTTGAATCCCCACGACGGCGTGAGCTCCCGTTGCTCGGTCCCTGCTCCTGCCCACCTAGCACTTCGAAAGCACGTCAAACTGCAAGTAGATAAATAGGTACCGCTCCAGCGGGAAGGTAAATGGCGTTTCCGTGTGCTGTTCTGGTTCGCCAGAAGCAGCTTAGTCATGCTGGCCACATGACTCGGAAGCTGTATGCCGGCTCCCTCGGCCAGTAAAGCGAGTGGACCTAATGGTCAGGGGTCCCTTTACCTTTACCTTTAGCCCTTAATGCTGGAAAAATGAAAAATATAATCATGTATACAGTGCTTTTGAAATCTCAAAGTTTTTCTGTGTTTTCCCCCTTGGTAATCCTTATAATATTGACTTGAAGCTCAATATTATTATTCTTGTATGGCTGGCTGGGGAGGGGCAAGGCGACTGAGAGATTAATGTCAATGGCTACTTAATAAATTCATGGCTGAGGGATGAATTGAACTATGGACTCACCCTTAGTCACTTCAAGGCACTTGTCCTAAATGTTATTCATTTATATTAACAGATGTAGAACAGTTCTAACAACATATAAAATGGTTTGGTCTTTTAAAGGAAAAACATGATCAATTGAAGAAGTGTTAGATGAAATAAGAAAAATGAAATGTGGATCTAATTGATGGAGCCATTTGTTTTGACAATTGGTTATAAAAATGCAGAACACTGTAGAAGAAAAAAATAACACAGTAGATCGAATTTTCTGTTAAATGGAAGATTCTTAATCCTATTTGAAGAATACATTGTGTTTTTAAAAATGTAATCTGAATCCTGAAATACTGTTCAAGAACAGAGGGGAGCTTAATTAATATTTATATAACCGCCTGGAGGCAGTTGGAGGTTGGATGGCGGCTAACAGATTGAGGTTGAATCCTGACAAGACAGAAGTACTGTTTTGGGGGGACAGGGAGCGGGTTGGTGTGGGGGATTAACTGGTCTTGAATGGGGTAACTGTGCCCCTGAAGGACCAGGTGCACAGCCTGGGAGTCATTTTGGACTCACAGCTGTCCATGGAGGCGCAGGTTAACTCTGTGTCCAGGGCAGCTGTCTACCAGCTCCACCTGGTACGCAGGCTGAGAGCCTACCTGCCCGCAGACTGTCTTGCCAGAGTGGTGCATGCTTTAGTTATCTCACGCTTGGACTACTGCAATGCACTCTACGTGGGGCTACCTTTGAAGGTGACCCGGAAACTTCAATTAATCCAGAATGTGGCAGCTAGACTGGTGACTGGGAGTGGTCGCCGGGACTACATAACACCGGTCCTGAGTGATCTGCATTGGCTCCCAGTACGTTTCCGAGCACAATTCAAAGTGTTGGTGCTGACCTTTAAAGCCCTAAATGGCCTCGGTCCTGTATACCTGAAGGAGCGTCTCCACCCCCATCGTTCAGCCCAGACACCGAGGTCCAGTGCCGAGGGCCTTCTGGCGGTTCCCTCATTGTGAAAAGTGAGGTTACAGGGAACCAGACAGAGGGCCTTCTCGGTAGTGGCGCCCACCTTGTGGAACACCCTCCCTTCAGATGTGAAGGAAATAAGCAGGTATCTTATCTTTAAAAGACATCTGAAGGCAGCCCTGTTTAAGGAAGTTTTTGATATTTAATGCTGTACTGTTTTTAACATTTGATTTTGAGCCACCCAGAGTAGCTGGGGAGACTCAGCCAGATGGGTGGGGTATAAATAAATTATTATTATTATTATTATTATTATTATTATTATTATTATTATTATTCAATATTACCGTATTGGCCTGAATATGAGCCCCACTTTTGTTTTCCAAATTCTGAAAGTGAAAAGTTAAAGTGTGGCTTATATTTGCAACCTTACAATATTGCTGCTGAAAAGGCTGCCCTAGGTCTGCAGCCCTGCCTTGCCTTCCAAGGCCGGAATGGAGAGCACCCCCCCACACCCCCGGGCCCAGGATGCTACCACAAGGGCCATTGGGGGTGCGGGACAATGGCACCCATCCAGATTGCTGCTCCCAAGCCTCCTCCGAACCGCCAGAAAGAAGGGGGAAGGGGGGGAAGGCCACCGGCAAAGCGGTGCATCTACCCCCCCCCACCGGAAGCAGCCCGGGAGCTTGGGGCAATGATACCCGTAAGGTTTTCTTCTACATTTGCTGTTTATGGGTATGAGTGCCTGTGGAATTTTAAGGGAGCAGCTTATTTTCGGGTATTGTCTTTTCTTTCTCCCACCCTCCTTGATTTTTAAAGGTGCGGCTTATTTGCGGGTGTGGCTTATATTCGGGCCAATACGGTACTTGCATTGCTGAGGGGTTGGATTAGTTGACCCTCGGGATCCAACTATACTATTTTATGATTCTACTTATGTAATAAAAGTTTGGTACGGCAAGAGCAAATAAGAATTAAATAAGTAAATGTCTGAAAAGGACAAGAGCCCTGGACCAATAACAACAACAAAAAAGGTGTGTGCTGGAGTTTCGAGGTCAGAGCAGAAGAAACCTTAAATGTTGCACATGCCACCTGGCATGTCTGTCCAAAACCTGGCAGTGTCATGCCAGGGATTGACGTGGCCCCCACCCTCACTGTCTCATCCTTGCGGCTGTGTGTACAAATGCAAAATAATGAGGTGTCTGCTTACAGAGCCTGTGCCGGCGGTGACGAATGAAGATGGATGACTTCAGCGAAGAGACAATTTGGAAAGGGATAAATACAGGCAACAGGTTATTCACTGTGGCAATTTGTAAAGAGTGTTAAAAACCTCCCGACAGGATGGTTTCACATCATCTCTTTTTTTCCATTTTGCGGCCTGACAGCCCCCCATGTAAATGGCAGTGATTGATAGCTGCAAACAGGTCCCTTTAATCTGCAAGTCTGGTATTGATTACTTCAAACTCCTGCAAAGCTGGGAATCAACCTGGCGGTGGAATGAGGACCTGCAGAGTGGATCAGGCAGCTGGAGGGCAGAGCAGGGCTGACCCACATGCTGAGAATGGAGATGGGCTGTAAGGTCTTAGCAGCCAGGAAATTAAGTGCCTTGGGTGTCCAGGAAAATGAGTGGCTGTAATGTAATCCAAACCTAGGATTTCTCACTGAAGTCAGCGTCTTGAGCTGGAGGCTTGAGCAGTAGGAAATACAAGATTCTGCCTTGTGATAAGTCAGGTTCCTTGGTCCATCTAGGTCAGCACTGCCTGCGCTGACTAGAAGCAGCTCCTTAGGGTTTGAGGCAGGATATTCCCAGCCCTACCTGGATATGTCAGGGATTGAACCTAGTGACTTCTGCATGCAAATCAGACGCTCTATCACTGTGTTGCAACTTTTCCCTTAGGATGTAGGAACACAGAAAAGTGCCTTATACTGAATCAAAAGCTGGGTACAGTATTGTCTGCACTGACTGGAAGTGGTTCTCCAGGACTTCCATCAGGTGCCTTTCCAGCCTTACCTGTGATTCCCATCCACTAGTATTTAGAGGCATCCTGTCTCTGTCAGTGAAGGGACAACCTAGCCATAGTCCCCTCCTTGAATTTGTCCAGTCCTTTTTTTAAACCATCCAACTTGGTTAAAGTTGCATTGTCTGCCCCACCAGTGTTCTGAATTCTGGAGGCTGTTGGATTTAAGGTTTTCAGGGGAGAAAAAATAGCAAGGTATTAAATCTGGCTGGTTATTTTACAGTATTTATATCCCACACTTCTTCTACCATGGATGGTGGCCCATGTGGATATCTGCCATCCAGGCATTGACCTAGACAGAGATCTGCTAGCTTCATGAAGGTGGGGATCTTCTGTGCATCCAAACTTAACCCTGGTGTCCTGCTTAACTTGACCTTTGCTTGACCTTTAAAACTGATCAGCAAAAAGCAATGAGTCTCTCCCTCCCTCCACAAGAACCTCTCAGGCTTCAATATTAGAGCTCAAACTTGCAAACATTTAAAATCTGAGAAGCCGAATCTAGATTCTGATTTATTTATTTTTCAGAAAAGAATGAGCATACCCTTGACCAGTTCCTTCTTCCTATTTCATTTGGCCTGGTAGATTAGAAATGAAGAATGACTCTGTGGTCTGATTGGAGCCCAAAGTATTAACGGCAGTATCTTCATGCATAGCAAACCTGAGTTACTTCAGCAGGGAAGTATTCATGATGTACTTCGGATGAAAAAAAAAGTACAATTCATTAATGGAACTTCCCCTCCAGCACCTTTTGCTGGTACTAAACTCACTCCAGTAGGAGAAGCTCTATCGCCAGAGTCAATAAAATTGCGATTATATGATCTCCAATTAAACTTCTGAATTGTTTCTGAGTGCTTAATTGACCTTGCTCTCCAGAGTTATTGTCTGGCTGGGTTATTACTCTCTTGAACAACCTTCCCACCTCCTGTGTTCCCAGTTTGGGTCTCAATTAGCACTGGAAAGGAGGGAACACTGAATTTTGTCAAACTCTCCACATCAAAAAAACTAAGTGTCCCAAGCATGTTTTGTTAGCGTTATCAACATTGTATATTCTCTGGGAGAGGTTTCTCAAGAGGTCTTCTGAAGAGAGGTGACCCCATAATGTCAGGGTGGACAACCTCTGGCCCCTGGACTGACTGTAACTCTCAGCCTGGTTTTGTGTGGCTTACAGTAGGAAAGTAATTCAGATCTTTGGTGAGAATTATCAATTTCTGGCAGCCTGCTGGACAGGGAGGAAAGGGGAGAAGGAGAGGAAAAGAAGTGGAGAGTGAGGGTGCTATGAACCCTCAGTGACTATGGCCTCAGTGACTTTTCTGTAGAGCAACAATTATCTCCCAATTATGGTTGAACTAGGGGTTGACCTCCACAGCTACTTTTGAACTGAACTTTCCATCTATGGTGATTTCTGTTTCATTTTGGTCAATGGGTAGAAATGGCAGAACTGACCAAATGAGGAAACACTAAACATCTTTGAGCCCCACATCGGTCAAAAGATTTCTGTATTTCAGGAGGTTGGACAAGATGACCCTCATGGTCCCTTCCAACTCTACAATTCTATGATTCCATGAACCCACCTTTTGTTCTAGCACCTGTTGCCATTGGCCCCATCCACAGTTGCCCTGATGGATTACCCCTGAAGGAATGTGGCCTTTTGCTGGAAAGAAAAGGTTGCCCAACCCACCCTAATGAACCTGAGGAGGTGCAATTGTGGTTTGCTTCTCCCTCTGATACTTCTGCTGTAATATAGGAAGAGAGTATTGGCAGGGGTGAGATGCCCAGAATCCAGATGTGGAAGCAGGTTGCACATCAGCCATTAAAAAAAAAAAGTAAGAGGAGTTGTGCTGCTTCTCTATCCCGTCCTGGCTTCTTTGTCACTCATGCAGCCATGATCATCTGCACCCTGCAGACAGGGATTCTAGAAACAGAAGACACTGTTTTATACTGAGTCAGACCACAGGACCATCTAGCTCAATACTGACAGCACTGACAGCCAGCAGCTCTCCTGGGTTTCAGATGAAACATTCCCGCTCCTAACTGGAGATCCAGGGATTGAATCTGGGACCTTCTGCATGCAGGTCCTTCCCCTGAATGGAAGATTCTAGTCCTCACGGTTCTGAATATTAGAGCTGATTTAAAAAGAAACATGGGAATCTGCCTTGTAGTCAAATCACTGTTCTATCTAACTCAGTATTGCTAACACAAACTGGCTGTGGTTGTCCAGGGTTTCGATCATGTGTCTTCCCTTGCCCTACCTGGATATGACAGGGATTGTACCTGGGATCTTCTGGGTGCAAATCAGATGCTCTACCACTGAGCATCTTTTTTATATTTACATGTGTATCCCACCTTTCTTCTGAGGAGCCCGAGGTTGTATACATAATTCTCCTCCTCCCCATTTTATCCTCACTACAACCCTGTGAGGTGGGTTAGGCTAAGAGACAGTGGCTCTGGCCCAAGCTCTAACCACTACACTACATCCCTGAATGGTAACAGGAGAAGGCTTGGCTTCTAGTACTTAGAGTACCTCTCAGATGGCCAACTTGTGAGTTTTACGAAGACAAGTGCAGCATGTGAAAGCAGATCCTCACGGGAAACAGCAATCCATGATAGATTTGTCACCTCTCATTATGTCAAAATAGTTCTACGTTAATTTAATAACTCTTTCATTCTTTCTGTCTCCCCCAGTCCCCCCCCAAACTCGTCATCCGTGCCATTCTGATAATAAAATGGGTTTCTTGCTTCCTCCCCACCCGCAGCACTAAAGATCCTTCAAGGACAGTGACTGACTGGCAAAGTAAAGGAATTAACCTGTAGAATTAACCACTGCAATATGTGGAAAGGAGCCCGTGGATTTAAAGAGGATACGACATATGCATGCAGGCATGCACTAGAAACTGGCACTGAAGCATGATACTCAATGGAATCTCTATGTACAAAGGCAGTATGCCCCATAATATCAACTATGGAGGACAAATGAAGTGACCTAACCATGGTAAGGGACATGGCTGGCGCTGTGGGTTAAACAACAGAGCCTAGGACTTGCCAATCAGAAGGTCGGCGGTTCGAATCCCCGTGACGGGGTGACCTCCCATTGCTCGGTCCCATCTCCTGCCAACCTAGCAGTTTGAAAGCTCATCAAAGTGCAAGTAGATAAATGGGTACCGCTCCGGTGGGAAGGTAAACGGTGTTTCCGTGCACTGCTCTGGTGCACCAGAAGCGGCTTAGTCATGCTGGCCACATGACCCAGAAGCTGTATGCCGGCTCCCTCGGCCACTAAAGCAAGATGAGCGCTGCAACCCCAGGGTCAGCCACAACTGGACCTAATGGTCAGGGGTCCCTTTACCTTTAACCATGGTGCACTCTGCAATTTCTACTCATTGGTTCAAGCCATGAGCTCTGGAGAAACAGGACAAGTGCCCCATCTTTTGCACCACAGCCCTTCAGATACTTTATGACAACTCTCATGCCTAACTTACTTCACAGGGCTACCCTGAAAATTAACGGGGGAGGCAGGTGGAAGGCATACGGTGGTGAAGAAAAGAACACCATATGCTGCCTTCGGCTCCTGTGAGGAAAGGTGGGCTCTACGTACACATTGCCACTTCCTCTGGCTCCAGTGAGCTTCCACCACTGGTGTTTGAAGCTGAGCGTACGTAAGATCAGCCACAACCCATCAGTATCCGGTAGTTTGCCGGAAAATACTCCTATTTGATGTATCTCCCCTCAAACCAGCTCCCATCCCATTTAAAAACACAAGCCATGGTAAACCTGAGTTCGAAACCGCCATGGCACATGCTCGGACGACAGCACATGCACAGACGACAGCTTCCTTTAGGGGGATTTCAGGTGCAAAGAAACAAATTAGGTAATGCGCTTCAGGGGAAAACACACCATCCCCTCTCTGGTGTGAACAGCAATGTCCAAATGTGACTTGAAATGCAGCAAGGGGAGGAGTGTCCTCAATGAATTTTAAGCCACTAATGTGTACATACTCTAAAACACCACCACAATTCTCTCTCTCTCTCTCTCTCTCTCTCACACACACACCAAATACGCACTTCAAATATACACTTGAGGTGGAAAGCAGCAAGGCTGATTTCCACTAACATCTACCACCACATTGCTGTATGGGGGTAGAAATTCAGTTTGGTTCACATTTTTATGGCCAACCTACCTAATTTGCGCTTCTCAAAACACTTATGCAAAATGAAACACAGCTCTCCTTTGAAATTTGTGTTTCTCTGAAGGTTGCAGTGCAGTCCTCCAAGAACAAAAAAATAAAAATTCTCCAAAAATGCATTTATTAGAAACAGAATGCATGAGAGAGAGAGAGAGAGAGAGAGAGAGAGAGAGAGAGAGAGAGAGAGAGAGAGTCACATACAAAACTGCATTGCATTGGGGAGATGACTTGCAAAGCAGCTTAGCTCAGTTGGTTAGAGCCTGGTGCTGATAATGCCAAGGTTGCAGGTTCGATCCCCATATGGGAGAGCTGCATATTCCTGCATTGCAGGGGGTCAGACTAGAGGATCCTTCTGGTTCTATAATTCTAAAATGCTGGCGAATTCTTGGGAGGATTTTTTGTTGAAAGCCAACTGATGCAGAAATATGGAGAACTGAATTTAGGAATGGGGATGGGTGAATGGTGAAAAAAACCACACCTGACAGATTTGTCCATTCCTCATCACCTGAGGGAATATTTTGGGACAGAGCATTGCAAGAGGATCCCCCCCCCCCCAATTCTGAAGGTCACCATTTCCTTACCATCAAAAAAAAATATTAATTAGGCTTCTATAAAAGTGGCAAGATTTAGGAGGCAAACGTTTTTTAGCTCTCCTGCTGGGAGCCCTCATGAATATTAACAACAATGGGAGGAGGAGGAGGGAAGAAAGGAGAGCATGGAGTTCTCCCCCCTCCCTCTCCCTCCTCCCCCCACTCTCTCCTGTTCTCTGCCACTTTCTTCAGCCTCCTCCCCATCCACTCAAGGGTTATAATTACTCTGCAGGGGGTGCCTCCATAAATTACAGGCTGATTCCAGCCAGAGAATTTTCCCCCAGTGAAGCCTGATGGAAGGAAACAAAGTCTGTGGTGTGTGTGTATGTGTGACTATAGGAAGTACCTTGCGGGGGGGGGGTATATATGCATATATATCTCCTGTCACCTGTGTGAAGTTGGGCCAAGAGGCGTGGGAGGCTGCACCTGCAAGGAGGATTGTCAAAACTTTGCAAGGGGGGCGAAGGCAAAAGAGCCTCTCCGCTACGTGATACTGAACTGGGGAAGGTGTTTGCTCCTTTAGGCCTTCCAGGGAGCGCTTCTGAATCTACCCCTCCACCTTTTTTTAGCTGGAAAGGATCCAGAATCCTCCCAGTGTGCCAAAATTGCAGCAGGAACCTGAGGCAGGGAGCTCGGGTGTAGTTGGGGAAAGCACATCTGCTAGGCATGCACACACACACACACACACACACACACACACACACACAGCATAACACACAAACACACTGCAACCAACATTGATTACCCTGAACCTTGTGCTTGAGACTTAGGGCATGACTTTCAAGAGCTGCTGGGATCTATGTGGCAAGGGAAGGCATAGCAGTGGGCAGCCAATCATAGAATCGTAGAATTGTAGAGTTGGAAGGTACCCAAGGGTCATCTAGTCCAACCCCCTGCAATGCAGGAATCTCAGCTAAAGCATCCATGACAGATGACCACCAGAGTACAGCAGATAACAGCTCTTACTGTCAGAAAGTTTTTCCTCATGTTTAGTTGCAATCTCATTTCTTGCAACTTTCTTGCAGCCATTTGTTTGAGTCGTACTACCCTCCAGAATAGGGGAAAACAAGCTTGCTCCTTCTTGCACGTGACAGCCCTTGAGATAATTGAAGATGGCTATCCTATCTCTTCTCAGTCTCCTCTTCACCAGGCTAAACATACCCAGCTCCCTAAACCATTCCTTATAAGGCTTGGTTTCCAGACTCTTGATCATCTTGGATACCCTCCTCTGCTCACGTTTCAGTTTATCATTATCCTTCTTAAATAGTGGCACCCAGAACTGGTCACAGTATTCCAGGTTTGATCTGACTAACAGAACAGAGTGGTACTATTACTTCCCTTGATCTGGACACTATATTTCTGTTGGTGCAGCTTAGAATAGCATTTGACCTCTGGTCAAAGGAGGGAACTGCAGCGACGTCAACCACACCAGGGAAGGCGAAACTTCCTTGCTGCAGTTGGCCAGAGGGGGTCATGAGATATTGTCTAACAGCTTCTAGTTCAGGGGTAGGAAACTAGATCCATCCAGAAGGCTTATATCCCCCACCCTGCAGGTCAAGTTTTGACAAGTGGGTGTCTCACCACAATCACATCAGGTGACCTGGTTGTTGTTGTTGTTGTTTGCATAGCCTGCAGTGGACATGGGAAGCCCTTAAGAACAGATGATCATGGACACTGGCAAAATTCTGTGCACCACATGTCAGCTGACCATCAGGGCTCCTATGCGCAGTGCTATTTAAACCCCAACTAGGTCAAACTTGCTCATTAGTTGGAGCAGGTAGAAGACCTACTTTTGCTGCCTACTGGCCAAGCCAGTCATGAGTGACACAGGGCCTGAATCAGATATGGCTCAGTAGTCTCACTCTCCTGGCCTTGTGGATCTTTAACTTCTTTTCCTCCATTCCCTCTCTTTTTTCTTTCTGTCTCTGCCATTTGAATTCCTGCAGCCTCCCACCTTTTACAAGTGTGATCTTATTATATTAATAAATCTCCTGGCCCCGAGCATTCAAAATTACACTGCCTTCTCTTGAAAGAAGCTTCTGTTCCTCTCAACCCCTTTGCCTATTGCACAAAAAGACACACAGAGAAAGGCTCTTTGATAAATACAACAGTCAAACAGCTTCACTATCTCTTGCCTCCCTTTCTCTCTCATTCTTTCTGTAAAGGGGCCAGAGTGGGCCTCCAACCTTTTGGGGGAGAAGAGAGAGAGAGAGAGAAATGCCTGACATTTAATGATTTTTGGAGATATAAGACATAGTTTCTTTTCTCTGCCCTTCCCCCTTTCCAAAATATTGTTATCTCTGCAGAAAAGCCTACTTGAAATTTGACATCTTATTGGCATTTTTTTCCTGGTCTCCTCTCTTCCATCAGCCAGGGAAATAGAGGGAAGAGAAGTGGTGGTGAAGCTCTCTTATCTAGAGCAGAATATGCAGGGGGAAAGGATGACACCTGGACCAAAAAGGGAAACTGATGAAGACAGCAGATGCTGGCAAGGGGCATTTTCTGACCACGCTTTCTAATTTTGCTAAAGAGAAGGAGTAGAAAGTGGTTGATTTTTGAGATTCTGAAAGATGAGGAATTTGGGCAACCAGTACCCTAAGATCAGAGTGGGTGGTATAGTGCTTCAGGTATAAGTTGAGTTTCTGGCTACCAGCCATTCTGGCATATGCATATCTGAACGTGCCACAACTCAATGCCTGACTCGGGAGACCAGGGTTCAAATCCCCACTCAGTCATTAAACTCACTGGATAATCTTGGACCAATCAACTGTCTCTTAACCAAACCAAATGGAGAGAGGGAGCTCCTTGGAGGATTTTATGCCTATATACATAGAAATGTAAGGCTGTCATCATGCAGTTCCCATTGCAGGATCTGTAGTGCCTCTTCACATTCCTGTATTTGCATGAAGTCAGGAAAGGAGAGGGGAGAAAAATAGAAGACAGATTTTAAAATGTTGGCTTTAAACTGCAAAAGAGGTTTGAGTAAACCAGGGATGGAGGAACACAGAGAAGTTTTGAGGATGTTGGCAGGGGGCTGAAGGAGCTGTGAGCAGGTGGGGGGTAGGCTAGATTGGTGAGCAACATGACCATGAATGGCTGCTCTTGGTAATCAAGCGTAGCAGCAATCATGGAGGGTGGCCCAACAGGGCAAACTGGGGATTGACCCACTGCTCTCAGTCTGCCCTCAGCTAATCCTCACCCCCCCTGCCTGCTTACTTGCAGACACTCCATTGACATAGCCCTGATGGCTTCCTCCTCCTTAGTCTAAGGGCTGCCTTATTCAACTGCACCAGGGTGCAAGTTAGGGGCAAAATGAGAATTAGTTGGTTGTGCTCTGGCTCCACCAATCATTGGGTTCCCTGTTTTCCACTCCACCAGTCCCAATGGACACAAGCCACCACTGGCAACAAGATTCACAGTCACTCTCAAATCGAAGGTGTTGAAAGCTTAGTTGGGAGATTCCAAAGCATAGAAGTATTTGATCATCAACTGGCATGTTTTTTCTAGGCCCAGATTGGAGGGGAAGACTATTATCTAGATGGAGGGGTTGAATTATTTCTCAATAAACCCTAAATTTTGAATTTGCTCATCTTTTTACTCTTCTGCAGTCATACCTCGGGTTACGAACGCTGCAGGTTGCGCATTCTCGGGTTGCGGACCATGCTGAACCTGGAAGTACTGAAATGGGTTACTTCCGGGTTTCAGTGCTCACACATGTGCTGAAGCACAAAATGACATCACGCGCATGCACAGAAGTGACAAATCACATCACACGCTTTGTGCAGACATGGCGCTTCAGGCTGCGAACACTGCGGGTTGCGATCGTGCCTCCCGCACGGATCACGTTCACAACCCGAGGTATGACTGTATTTCCCATCATTGTCTCCCACCTTTGCTGCTGCTTCAGAACTAGTTTTCCCCCTCCCCTCCATTATTCATATTTCCCTCTCTAGTTACTGCTTCTTCTCCCTGAATTAGTCACATGAGATAACCCAAACAATCAGTGATAAGTGTAATGACTAGAATGACATCACAATGTTACATAGCCAACCACTCATAGTTATGTGTCAGCATCATGATGGAGGGCAAATAAATCCAAGTAAGAGAGACCAATGCTTACAGGGTCGTTACCAAGACAAACAAAACTGATTTAGGAAGCACCATCTTCACATTAAATAGGTGACTCCTTTCAACCTCTTGTGATACAATCACCAGAAAATTTCCAGAAGCAGAACTGCTAAAAATGTCTATGAAATAGGCTCCCCTTTTCAGATCAGCTTTTAACTGGCACCGTTATCATCCCAGCACCGACAACCCCAAACCCACCTAGCAGCTGAGAATCCCTCTTTATTCCACAGCCATCTCCCAAACTATTCCCAATATCATCTGTTGGAAAAGCAAATTTGCAAAGACTTACTGTGCCTGCTTGCTGAAATTAATAATATTCAACTGCTGAATTCTCTGGACTTTCTTGTGAGCTTTTATGAAAATCAGAGGCAATACTGACATTTGGGGAGATGGAAGGAGGGTAGAGTAATGAAAAGGGTAGCAGTTTAAGTGATGCCAGTGGGCAAGTTATAAGGTGTGTACATTGCAAAAGGTGGCCTCATATAGGAAGGATGGTTCTTAACTGGAGGTTAGAAAAGCCAGCAATTGACAGAGGCCTGATAACTTCTGAGGAACATGTGGTTGACAGGTAAGAGTACAGCATGCACCAATGACTGGGCAGCTGTATAAAGCCTGGCTGCCTTGGGGGGCGGGACCAACAATTCGCTTCTGGGCCAAATTCAAAATGCTGATTTCTACCTATAAAGCCTTACATGGCCCAGGACCGCAATACCTCAAGGACAGCCTCCATACCCCCTCCAACATTTATCTGATGAAAATAGGGACGTCCCATTCCATAATGATAATTTTAATATTTATACCCCAGACATCTTACTGGGCTGCCCCAGCCACTCTGGGCAGCTTTCAACACATATAAAAACATCATAAAACATTGAACATTAAAAAAACTTCCCTATACACAATTGCCTCGGGTGTCAGATAACTCCATACCCTCCATCATTTCACCAATTAAAATTGGGGACATCCTAAGGAAAAGTGGGACATTCCAGAATCAAATCAGAAACTGGGATCGTTTCTCTAAATCAGGGATGTCCCTGGAAAATAGGGACACTTGGAGGGTCTGCGCTTCTCCTCATATAAACCAACCCAGACTCTAACAATAACGATGATGATGATTTTATTATTTATACCCCACCCATCTGGCTGGGTTGCCCCAGCCACTCTGTGATCATCCTTTGAGGACCTTCTTAGTGTGGTCTACAGAGGTCTGGAGGGAAGGGGTCTTTTCTGCAGTGGCACCCTGTAGAATGCTCTCCTAAGGGAGGCTCGCCTGGCACCTTCATTATACATCTTTAGGCACCAGTGGTGAGTGGGGAAGAGGAATGGATTTAAACATTACCTTTGTACAGTAGGCTGGTTTCTATACACACTCACCTACCCCCTATGTCTCCCTTCCCGGCATGCAAGAGGCATCATCAGAGTTCAAGGATGCATTCCAACCAGGCAAAAAGATTCAAGTAACGTGCCCGGCAGACTCAGCAAGGACTGGAGAGAGTCCCAAGGGTCAGATAGAACAGCTTGGAGGGCCACATACTGTGTCAGGATCTGAGGTTCCCCAGCCCTTGCTTAGGGTCAGGACTTTGAATTTCATGTCATTCCCTGTTTGGGAATTATTTATTATTATTATTTGTTTATTTATTTAGAAAATTTGTACCCTGTTCTTCATCCAAAAAGGCTGTCAGAATGACTTGCATACCATCAAAACAAGACAGCTCCTACCTGCAGGCTTACAATCTAAAGAAACAAAGAAAACACAACACTGAAGGGGAAAGGGGCAGGAAGGAGAGAGGGGAAAAAAAAATCAAATTCAGGCACCAGTTTCTAAACAGTAGCCCCTATAATGACCAGCTGGCACAGGAGGTTCCTGGTGCAGCTGGGCCTCCAGCAAAGCTGATGGAATCAGTGGCGTAGCGTGGGTTGTCAGCACCCGGGGCAAGGCAAGTAATTTGTGCCCCCTAACCCGTGTATTTGCGCCCCCTAACCCGTGGATTTGCGCCCCCTAACCCTAACCCCCAGATGTTGAGCCCGGTGCGGCCGGCCCCCCCCTGCACCCCCACGCTACGCCACTGGATGGAATGAGCCCTGCTTCCTATGTCTCCCTCTCAGGGATTTTGATGGAATGGATTTCCCCAGGTAACAGTTGAGGGGAGAAGAGGCCAAATGGAACTGGCCTGTCACACCAGAACTGATGGAGTGAGGTTGGTGAGCTCTTGGAAAAGTGCTGTTGCAGACTGTTCTCTTATAGGCTGTCCTAAAGCCCCAGTTGCACCAGAAACTGCTTTGCAACACTGACTTGTGTCTCAATTCAGAGGGAAATTAGATCCCATTCCCAGTTAATCAGCTGTGTTATCCACATAATGTTGAGCAGCTCTTTAGTCTTAACCAAGTTTACTGCTGACAACACTAAACGGTTGACTAGCATTAGCCACGCTGGAGATTTAGAAATTGGATTAGTCAACAGATTCTGGTGTCCCGCAAGCCTATCAGTTAATGGGGCTCTATTGCATTAAGTTATTAATGAGTGAATATTGAATAAAACCCTAACAAATGAGCAATCAGACGTTTCCAAAATGACGGGAACAAGAGCCACCTCTGTGGTACGCTGAGAAGTTTGCAAATACAGCCCTCATTTCAAAGGCACAACTGAGAATTCGGAACGTTGTCTGCATATCTGATTAGGTTTTGATGGGCAACTCAGCAACGCAGAGAAAGCAGGGCCTTAATAGATGGCTTTAAAAAACAAACAAGCCACAAAAATAGCAACATTTGCAAAGCCTGAATCAATCCTGAAACAGAGGCTTGATTATCTGTCACAGACACAGCAACTTCCCATCTTCCTGTGTTCCTAGGTGGGGAGCAGAACTGTAAGCCACAGATCAGGTTAGTTTGGCCATAAAATGTCACCCAACATCCTTGGCTGTCGCTGAACAACTCAGATTGAATTCTCTGGCCTTAAATCATCTGACCAGCAACCCTCTGACTGGTGGTGTAGGCAGCAGATAGTCAATGCCTGCTGCAAAGGTCTCTTTGACTGAGCCCTACATCACCCTTGCCTGAAATTCTGGAGAGCCACAGCCAGTCAGTGTCATTATAGTGAACTAGATGGTCTGATAAAGTGTGACATAGCTTCCTGTGTTCTCATCAAAGAGACCAGAGACTTGAGGTTTTGTGGATTCTCTCTCTGACCCTGCTCTGTGCAGTCACAAGTCTACCAACAGAGCCACCAACAGACTGTTATGTGCCAGTGCCTACACAGATATGCTTCCATGGTGGGAAAATGTTATGTTGAGATTTACAGCATTGCAGCTTCCCAGATTCCCAGTGGTCCACACCAGTCCATCTTCAGCACCAGGCCTTGTGCTGGTTGGAAAACCCAGCGAGATGAGCTACCATCCCTCTGATGTTAACCTTTTGCAGCAATAGCCTTAAGCACCTCCATAATTACAAGGGCAGTCCCTTAGCCGCAAAAAGATCAATACTTTGGTTTGTTTGTTTTATACACCAGTGTGGTTACCTCTATCTGATGAGGAGATAAACACAGGAAGAAGACAAGCTTAGCGTAGCAGAGAAGGAGGCACTTTGCAAGGACAGTTAAATTATGGATGGAAACAATTGCCCCACAGACTGTGTGAAGAATCTCACGATGGAATGATCCTGCCCTCAATCCCCACCACCAATGGGATGCTTTCTCAGCAGTCATTGATTTTCACAAGCCCCACCCAAATCCAGCACTTGACATCTGTCTCAAAACCAACATCCAATTGCCTTCACTTTCTTACAGAGGGCTGCATTATCTTTAATTAACATTCCCACACCCATCCTCCTCCATCGGTTCCAGGGTTGTTAATATTCCTTAGATCTCATTATTAGTGAGGGGCTTTTTTTCACCAGCCAAATTTTGGTTTAGTTTTTTTTAAAAAATAAATTCTCCAAGTCAGGCATTTTAAAAGATAATGAGTCTAATTTATTCTTGGAAGAATCAAAGTGGAACTGTTAAGCCTCATATTGCAATATCCCCCCCCCCAAAAAAAAGGATCTCAAAGTGATTTAAGAAGCACCAAGGGGAAAAAAATAATCAACAGTTTTGTAATGAGCACTTTCTTTTCCTGGTCAATCCAAAAGCCCACTATACAGAGAAAACATCGGAAAAAGCTGAATGATACTTAAGATGGTGGTAGGTGAACTACCTGACCTGGCATAGAGTCTAGGGATTTTTTTTTTTTGGGGGGGGGTGAGTTTCAGCTTAGGAGTGTTCCTTCAGCCAGAATTAATTCTAGAGGTTTAGGTGATGGATTGCCTGTAGATCAAGGCCCCATCTGTATGATTGACTTAAAGCATTATTGAACCACTTTCAGCAGGCACGACTGTGGTTTAACAATCAATCCTTGTTCCCAAGGACTTCTGGGAACTGTAGCTCTGTCAGCACTCTTTGCAAACTACAATTCCCAGGATTCTTTGGGGGAAGTCATGATTGTTTAAAGTGGCCCTTTAAAATTTTTATAGTGCAGGTGAGGTCAAAGGGCTGAGAGCGTGTGCCCCCAAGATCCCATTTGCCACAAAACTGGAAGAGAAGGGGGTTTATGGTAGGAAAAGCAAGTGAAGTTTGCAAGAGAAATGAAAAGTCACTGACAAATTACTGGCATCATCACCATCAGAAAACTGAAATAATAATAATAATGGAACTGGAGTGGGGCATGTGGTTGCATTATAGCCTTAGGTTTTTCTTTATTACTTTGCAGCTTTTAGGACAACGATAGACTAAATGGATTAATATTCATTTAGCTTTTGCCCAGAAAGAAACGCCTAGAGGCTCATGTTTGAAGCCCTTTCTGAGCAATGGAGAAGAGAAAACATCATAACTTTTCAAGTTAGGAAATGACTTGATGGCCGGATCCATTCCATTCATAATCCTATTAGGCTCCAAAGACTCATAATTTGTTCTCAGTGTAACCACAGAGATAGAAACTAAGCTGAAAGTCCGTAGAGGGCATGAAGTGGCTTGCTAAGCAAGGGATCTGCATTGCCCTGCCAATTTATGAGGAGAATCTTATCACTTTCCCACACTAAATGCAGAACTTTTGCATTTGTCTCTGGTGAATCTCATTTTTGTTACCTTCACCCCACATTTTTGTCCTCTGAAGGTCATTCTGATTTGTGTTCCTGCCTCCTGAGATGTGAGCTAATTCTTTTGATATCTGCAAATTTTATAAGGGTCTCCCTGCAACTCCACCCTAATTTGATCTAAACCCAGTCAGGAGGATGTTTGGTCTTCCAGATGCTGCTAAACTACAACTCCCATCAGCCCTTGTATTTGGCCATGTTTGCTAGGGTTGATGGTGTAGGTGTAGTTCAGCAACATCTAAAATATTGTTTAAAATGTTATTTGACTCCAGTCCCCATCAGTTCTAGCTAGCATGGACAGCAGTCAAGGAGATGATGGGAGCTGGAACCCAGAAACATCTGAAGGGCTGTAAGTTCTCCCTTGAAAAGAGGGATTCTGCTAATACTGGAAATGCTTGTAAGCAGCCTTCTCCAGACTTGTCTTCTCTAGGTGTAGCTGATTTACCACTTCCATCATCCTTGACCATTTGCCATGCTGGCTGAAGCTGATGGAATTTAAATTCCAACATCCAGAGGGCACCAGATTTGGAGAGGATGCTGTAAGGTGTCCCCATTCTCCCACCCTGCACCCCTGGTTCTGTCTATTCCCTCCATTCCTGGGATCCCAGAACAACGTTAAGTGTGGTTTATCTTGATTGCTTTGATATTTTTGATAACCCACACTTCCTTCGGTCTGGAGCACAGGGTGATGAGCAACAATTATAAAAACAACCGAAGTGTCAATGAAACATCATTAAAACTCGGAAGGAAAGAACAGCAATAACAAGCAGCAATAGTATCTGTAGGACTTCTCTCCCCCAAATAATTGTGTTATGGTCCAAATGTATGGCCAAATAGCCTTTTCTTTTTTCCGGGGGGGGGGGGGCAGACCAAATATCACTTGGGATGGAGCTCTAACTGTGAAGGACCACCACCTAGGAGCCCCTGTCTTGTGTTATCATTCTCAAAGTTTCTGTTAAGGGTAGACCAAGGATCACAGCTTCTCCTGCTGATTGTAACACATGGGTCAGTCAGTACTAGGGGTGATGTTTCCTCAGGTACTTGGGTCCCAATTCATTTATAGATTTGTATGCTAACAGTAAGACCTTGAACTGGGCGTGGTGGCTTATCAGCAGTCAGTGTAGCATTTTAGGATCTGGGTAATAGGATGTCTCCTTGGTGCTCTAGCCAGTAATCAATCTTCAGTGTTCTGCACCAACTGCAGCTTCTGGACCATCTTCAAGGATGGCCCCATGTAGAGTGCATTGCAGCAATCTATATGGAATGTTACTAGAGAATGAGTGACTTAGGCAGTTGGCCATCCCAGTCCAGGAATATCCATAGCTAGAAAAGTTTGGCTTAGTGAGCCCAAAATGATCCTCTGCCCACCCTAGGATTTGTCTACCTTATATGACCTATGGGGCTGGCTATAGAAGAGACCTCAAATATGGGTGTGTATCTATGCTACTTCAAGTATATATGCACATAGAGTCTTTCAACTTTCATCCAGTCTCCCAGGGTCTTCCTCCCGCTGGCTGCCCAATCCATTCTGCCTTTTAGCACATTCCAATCACACTTTCCATGGAAAATGCAGCCCAGGAGAGCTTCCACAACGGCTATTACTCTGCAGAGAGCTCTACCTTAATGCAGAGTGACACAGGAAATAATCCTGCGATGAAATGTACGAGGACGGCAAGGCCCGGTGTCTCTGGGTTGGTGCAAGGAATCACCTCACGTCCCAGCTGCTGCAGGCTCCTGACATTCCAGGCTGTAATTACTTCCTCCCAACTCGGTCCTGCTTGCAAATTAATTTAATACACACCAAGATGAAGCTCCCAATTCCAACTACTTCCCCCCACCCCCACCTCCACAACCTCTGTTGGGCCAGAAGGGGGTGGATATCTTTATAGAACAGCCATTCATCTTGTAGGGCAGGGGTGCTGTCGAGAGGCTTCATTAAGAAGCTGGGGAAAGTGTGCAGTCTTTGGGAGATGCCTGACAGCATCATTTTTCTGTAGCAAATGAGTGGTCACGGAGTTTTCTTGAAAACATGGCATCCAAAGCAAATGTGGGGGTGGTTCCTGGAGACGGGGGAGATGTTAGACTCAGTTTGCATTTAGTAGTAGTAGTAGTAGTAGTAGTAGTAGTAGTAGTAATAATTTATTATTTATACCCCACCCATCTGGCTGAGTTTCCCCAGCCACTCTGGGCGGCTCCCAATCAGTGTTAAAAACAGTACAGCGTTACATATTAAAAACTTCCTTAAGATGTCTTCTGAATGTCAGGTAATTATTTATCTTTTTGACATCTGATGGGAGGGCGTTCCACAGGGCGGACGCCACTACCGAGAAGGCCCTCTGTCTGGTTCCCTGTAGCCTCACTTCTCGCAATGAGGGAACCGCCAGAAGGCCCTCGGTGCTGGATCTCAGTGTCTGGGCTGAACGATGGGGGTGGAGACGCTCCTTCAGGTATACTGGGCCGAGGCGGTTTAGGGCTTTAAAGGTCAGCAACAACACTTTGAATCGTGCTCAGAAATGTACTGGGAACCAATGCAGATCTCTCAGAACCGGTGTTATGTGGTCCCGGCGGCCACTCCCAGTCACCAGTCTAGCTGCTGCATTCTGGATTAATTGCAGTTTCCGGGTCACCTTCAAAGGTAGCCCCACGTAGAGCGCATTGCAGTAGTTCAAGTGTGAGAATACCAGAGCATGCACCACTCTGGCAAGACAGTTCGCAGGCAGGTAGGGTCTTAGCCTGCGTACCAGGTGGAGCTGGTAGACAGCTGCCCTGGACACAGAGTTAACCTGCGCCTCCATGGACAGCTGTGAGTCCGGAATGACTCCCAGGCTGTGCACCTGGTCCTTCAGGGGCACAGTTACCCCATTCAAGACCAGGTAATCCCCCACACCAACCCACTCCCTGTCCCCCAAAAACAGTACTTCTGTCTTGTCAGGATTCAACCTCAATCTGTTAGCCGCCATCCATCCTCCAACCGCCTCCAGGCACTCACACAGGACCTTCACCGCCTTCACTGGTTCTGATTTAAAGGAGAGGTAGAGCTGGGTGTCATCTGCATACTGATGAACACCCAGTCCAAACCCCCTGATGATCTCTCCCAGATATTAAAAAGCATAGGGGAGAGGACAGAACCCTGAGGCACCCCACAAGTGAGAGCCCAGGGGTCTAAACACTCATCCCCCACCACCACTTTCTGGACATGGCCCAGGAGGAAGGAGCGTTACCACTGTATGACAGTACCCCCAGCTCCCAGCCCCTCTAGACGGTCCAGAAGGATGTTATGGTCGATGGTGTCAAAGGCCGCTGAGAGATCCAGCAGAACTAGGAAACAGCTCTCACCTTTGTCCCTAGCCCGCCGCAAATCATCAACCAGCACGACCAAGGCAGTTTCAGTCCCATGGTGAGGCGTGGAAGGGATCCAAATAGTCCATTTCCTCCAGGCGTGCTTGGAGTTGTTCAGCAACCACCCGCTCAATCACCTTGCCCAAGAATGGCAGATTTGAGACTGGGCGATAGTTGGCCAAATTGGCTGGGTCTAAAGATGTTTTTTAAGAAGCGGTTTAATGACCGCCTCTTTCAGCGGGTCTGGGAAGGCTCCCTCACAGAGGGAAGCATTCACCACCCCGCAGAGCCCATCGCCCAGCCCTTCCTGGCTCGCTTTTATCAGCCAGGATGGGCAAGGATCAAGGAGACAGGTGGTCGGTTTCACTTGTCCAAGCAGCCTGTCCACATCCTCGGAGGTAACAGATTGGAATTGATCCCATGTAACAGGACCAGACAGAACTCTAGCACTCTCCCGCCCTGGCCCTGCTCCCATGGTGGAATCTACCTCCTTCTGAATCTGAGCGATTTTATCTGCAAAAAACTTTGCAAAAGCATTGCAGGAGATCTTGGGGTCCCTACCAGGCCCCAGTGGTACAGGTGGTTCCGATAGATTGCGAACCACCTGAAAAAGTCTCCTGCTGCTGTTTTCTGCAGATGCAATGGAGGCGGCGAAGAAGGCCCTCTTCGCCGTCGCCATTGCCACTTGGTAGGCTCGACGTTGAGCTCTAGCCCATGTCCGGTCTGATTCAGAATGAGTTTTCCGCCACTGGTACTTTAGCCGTCTCAACGATTGTTTCATCACCCTCAGGTCCGGGGAAAACCACGTGGCTGTCCGGGCTCCATGCAATCAGAGAGGGTGCTTCGGAGCCAGACAGTCAATATCCCTGGTTAACTCCACATTCCAGTGTGCCACCAGGGAATCAGCTGAAAGGCCATCAACTTGGGATAAAGCATCCCCTACCACTCTCTGGAAGCCAATTGGATCCATTAAGTGGCGGGGGCGGACCATCCGAATCGGTCCCACCTCCCTGCAGAGGGGAAGGGTTGCGGAGAAGTCCAGTTGCACCAGGAAGTGATCTGACCATGGCACTTCTTTTGTTTAGCTTTTAGTTAGTGTCAGATCACCAACATCCATAGAGGTGAACACCAAGTCTAAGGCATGTCCACGGCTATGAGTTGGGCCAAACTTATTCAGGGACAGCCCCATGGAGGCCATGCTTTCCACGAAGTCCCGAGCGGCCCCTTGTAAGGTCGTGTCGGCATGGATGTTAAAATCCCCCAGGACAACCAAGCTAGGTGTCTCCAAGAGCATATCCGCCACGACCTGAAGCAGCTTGGACAGGGAATCCTTGATGTAGCGGGGAGGTCAGTACACCAGTAGGAATCCTGTACTGCCCCTATTGCCCAACTTCCAGAACATGCACTCAGAAAACTGGGTCTTCCCAATAGGATGCCTGGTGCAGACTAATGACTTCCTAAAAATCACTGCAACCCCCCTCCCCACCCACATGACCTGGGTTGCTGTGCGTAAGAGAAACCTCTTTCCTCATTTAGAGGCAAACCTACCCAGTTCACCCTTTCTGGGGGGAAAGTACGAGAAATGAAATGAAGCCGTCCTTCTAAATCTTCATTTTTCATGATCTTGCACTGTTGTTCTCAATGTAACATGTACAAAAAGAAATGCATATACTGGGGTAAAGCATGCATTAAAATACATATAACAGGTGAAACATGACATGCAAGAATGTATTATGTCAGGGAAACTTTCTCTGAAAAATGTTTTGTGTTAGGCAAAATTGCATACAAACTTTGTACATTAGGAGAAATTCACACTATGAGACTGAGGAGTTTTATGATGACTTTTTTTAAAAAAAAATGCATACTGATGTAGAAATGTAGAAAATGAACTTAAGAGTGGGAAAATGAGAAAGTGGGAGAAACTGAACTTGACAGATTTGCATTAGTTATTCTTCCTGGCAGCATATTGGCTGTGAGTTTAGGAAGACCTGTTCCCTGCTTTGCAGGCCTTTCCCAACCTTGTCTGGGACCCTGACTGACTCCAACTACAAAAGCTGAGGCTTTTGAACAAACCCTTGCACTGGGGTATTATTAAGGGGCATGGTTGGGAAGGGGGGTTGTTGTTGCTACTGGTAGTATTTTTTGTATTTTATTTTTAGATTTTATTATGATTTATGTGGAAATTGTTCAATATGGTTGCATACTTTTTGTTTTTTGTTTATGAATGTTTTTGCTATGCATTTTTTCATGTTGAAAGCCACCTTGAGCACATTTTTAATTATGGAAAGGCAGCATAGAAATGAAATTATGTGTGTTTATAGGTATAAAGGTAAAGGGACCCCTGACCATTAGGTCCAGTCGTGACCGACTCTGGGGTTGCGGCGCTCATCTCGCTTTATTGGCCAATGGAGCCGGTGTACAGCTTCCGGGTCATGTGGCCAGCATGACTAAGCCGCTTCTGGCGAACCAGAGCAGTGCACGGAAATGCCGTTTACCTTCCCGCCAGAGCGGTATCTATTTACCTACTTGCATTTGGTGCTTTTGAACTGCTAGGTTGGCAGGAGCAGGGACCGAACAACGGGAGCTCACCCCATCGCAGGGATTTGAACCATCAACCTTCTGATCGGCAAGTCCTAGGCTCTGTGGTTTAACCCAGGTATGTGCAATTGCTCTTCCAGGAAAAGACCATCAGATGCCTAGCAAAAACAGGTATGAAATTATAGCTGCAGTGCCATAAGTACATGGGAATAAGCCCAACTGAAAATAATAATAATAATAATAATAATAATAATAATAATAATAATAATAATAATAATAATAATAATAATAATAATGGGTAGGTGGGGTCTCAGCCTATTCCCTGTTTAAAATTATATGTGAGTAACATTTTTGTTATGAAGAGATGTTGACCCACTGGAAAAGTCAATCAAGGACCACTGCCGATGGTAGGCGGAGCCAAAATCAAAAGTGGGTGGAGTTTGCAGCATTACATAATGATATAGTATTCTCTTTTTTTAAAAAAAAATATTTTTATTGCATTTTTTTTTCCAGATATAGACAGAAAACAGAAAAAGAAAGAAGAGAGAAAAAAAAATATAAAAGATGAAAAAGAAAAATCATAACCCTTCAACAACTTGTTCCAACTTTCCATCGAACTTCCCCACATCTCCCGCACAATGCATTCTTAATAATAAATTTATCAGCAAATTGTAACCTTGTTTCATGTGTTTCTTTGTTACTTCCAATTGCAGTTTAAGTTTAAATCCCTTATTGTCCAATTACTCTAAAAACAAAAAGTATTATCCTTTTTAACATTTAAACTTTGATCCCTTCAATATTGTTTTCCAATTTCATAAATATTACACTCTCATTGCTGGGGCTAGCATTTCAAATTATGCGTCATTTTATAAATCATATAACTTATAAAGTTTTTGCAAATAATTCTTAAATTTTTTCCAGTCCTCCTCCATTGCTTCTTCTCCCAAGTCTCGGATTCTGGCAGTCATTTCGGCCAACTCCATATAGTCAATCAGTTGCGTTTGCCACTCTTCCAACGTGGGTAAATCTTGAGTCTTCCAATATTTGGCGATCAAAATTCTTGCTGCAGTGGTAGCATACATAAAAAACGTTCTATCCTTCTTTAAAACCTTTTGGCCGACAATACCCAAGAGAAAGGCTTCCGGTTTTTTAGGAAAGGTGTACTTAAACACCTTTTTTAACTCGTTGTAGATCATTTCCCAGAAGGCCTTCACTCTTGGACAGGTCCACCAAAGGTGAAAGAATGTTCCTTCAGCCTCCTTGCACTTCCAACATTTATTATCAGACAAATGGTATATCTTAGCAAGCTTGACTGGGGTCATGTACCACCTGTATACCATTTTCAATAATGATATAGTATTCTCTCTCCATTTATTTGTTTATCCTGGACAAGAGAAGACTGAGAGGTGATATGACAGGCATCTTCAAAGATCTGAAGGGCTGTCACATGGAAGATGGTGCAAGCTTGTTTTTGGCTGCCCTAGACAGTAGGACCCAAACCAATGGGTTCAAATGACAATAAAGGAGGTTCTGACTAAACAATAAAAATAACTTTCTGATGGTAAAGAGCTAGTCAAGTGTGGAACAGACTACCTTGGAAGGTGGTAGACTCTCCTTCATTGGAGATTTTTAAACAGAAATTGAATGGCCATCTGTCCGGGATACTTTAGTTGTAATTCCAGCATTGCAAAGGATTGGACTATGGATGATCCCTGCAGTTACCTTCCAACTCTTATGATTCTATGATCTCTCAACCATTCCATGCCTCTTTTTCTGTGTCTATGTAAACCCATTTTTGCACGCTGCATGATGAAATTAGGCCGTCAGATCCCCTGGTTCTTTGAGCTTTATATTTCAAAGCTAATACTTTGAATTGTACCTGGAATTGTTCTGGAAGCTAGATCTTTCAGCATGAGAGAAACTGGCTTATTAGAGCAAGTAGGTCTGTTAATAATCCAGCTGCCATGTTCTGAACCATAACACACTCCAGTAGTCCAATCTAGACATAACCAGAGTATGGAACAAGGTCGGTGACATTTTGCAGAGTGGGGGATTCGTACATCTTTTAAGTTGCGACTGAATTTTGTCTGAAGCCAAATTTGGAGGAGACTTTGTAGGCCTGCCACAGGAATTTAAAGGGAAGTTTTTAAAAGTTCTGTAAAGTGCAATTTCTCAAAGGGATTTGACACACGTCCCTAGTTCTGGGGAGGTAGGTGTTGCCCTTTGATATCATCTGGCAATATTTCATCTTTTTAAAAAATCCAAAAACAAAGGAGGGATGTCAAAAGCAAACAATGGCAATGAATGAGACCAACCCATCCTCTGGGCACTCCATGCTCTCTGCCAGCTTCTGCCCATCCCTGCATTTGCCAGCCACAACCCAGCAAGGGCAGACTGAAGAGAGAGATCACCAATAAGCCAATATAAAAATCCTGGAGGCAATGCAGCAAATGGCAAAGAATGACTGTCGCAGTAACAAGAGAGGAAATTACAGATAAGTGAGGGAGAAATGCCCGCCGAGATGCTCGGAGAATGCCTGAGCTGACAGAAAACAAACGGAGGTGTCAAGGCGGAATCAATAGCGATCGCACGACCCAGGAAGGAGGGAGATGGGATTCATTATGGAAGGGGACAAAACAGACATTATCCAGCCAGCACACAGTGTAGCCTCCCAAAGACCAGTGATGGAATCAACTTGAGATTTATTTCTCACCACTGAGGAAATGACTACTGTTTACCAAAGTGTCCTCAGTGGTGTTGTTCCACAAGGCAGGGTTGGGGAACCAGTGGCCCTCTGGATGTTGTTGGGAATGCAAGACCCATCTTCCCTGATCATTGACCATCTTAGCTGGGGCCAGGGGCAGAGGAAGGGGTGGGTGGTGGGGATGGTCTGCCCTGGGTGTCACCATTGAGGGGGTGTGACAAATGCCAGACGGGAGAGATGTGCTGGCTTGGGCGCACGCAAGCTCTGCACTGCCCAAACGGTCCGCCCATGGCCTCCCCCCCCCAAAGCAGCAGACTTCAGAGGCCCCATGGCAGCCCTCCCTTATGGGTGGCTCGCCTCACCAGGCCCTTCAAATATCTGGAGTTGGCTACTATGTTGGAGCTAGAGACACCTGGAGAGCCACAGGTCCCCCACCACAGAATTAAAATATTTTAAATTACCTTAATCCAAACACTAGCTGCACTCCTCCTCAAATCTTTCAGAGTTTCCATAGGGCTAATGGTAACAGGAGGCCCT
The DNA here is from genome assembly GCF_964188305.1 of Podarcis bocagei. NCBI lineage: Eukaryota > Metazoa > Chordata > Lepidosauria > Squamata > Lacertidae > Podarcis > Podarcis bocagei. The sequence goes on from NC_138141.1 coordinate 22,632,563, forward strand.
GAATCCTGGAAATCATGGTAGAGGGGTCTGTTCAGGTATTGCCATAATTCAGTAGGAAGCCAAAGGCATTTGATCAGGAACACCCTCAACAGCATGCTGCAATGTTGCTGCTTACATTTTTTTGGTTTAAACAAGTTAGACCAGTTGGCTGGGCCAGAAAGTACACTATAGTTTATCACTCCAAGTAAACACATAGTCCTGCATCCCAGGATGCAGTTTGCAGTTTGCAGAAATGTGGGTGCCCATATTATATTAAACCCCTTAATAGCTGCCCGACATTCCAGAGCATTTACTGTATTTGCTAATGCTTTAAAATTCAGTGTGGAACAGATATCTATGGGGCCTTTTTTTAAAAAAAACACACAGATGACTTCAGCTTCTAGAGGTGACTCATCCACCCTCACAAGGTGAGAAATGCGGGAATACAATCTGACCGGGGATTTCGCTTCCTGGAAAATGAAGTAATTATATGCTTATTTTCACATTTGCATTCAGAACGGGTGTCAAAACAAGGGAGGGAAGGACTACCGAGGTGCCTCGAATCCTTAACTCATACATTTTGCAGCTGAAAATAGGGACATGCTTTGTAACACGCAAAAGTGCAAAATGAGGATCACTTTGCAGGCCCTGCCAGTGACGCAGTTTTGGAGGCTTTGTGCTGTTTCCATTCACCCTGTGAGAGACTCTCTGGCACTTATTCAAAAGCCAAGAATAGCCTTGTTCAATTGCCCAGTGGAGCCTGCCTTATCAGGGCAAATGAAGCATGGAGCCACCAACCTCAGTCTGCCCTCCGCCAGCCCCCACCTGACTGCCTTCTTAAATGCAAGCATCATGATGGCCTCTCCTACGCTGGTGGAAGTCCTCCACAACCTACTACCCCACATTCCCTATGGATTTGTCTGATCCTATTTTAACTGTGATCTAACTTCTACCCTCTGCTGCCTTGAAGGTTGCCCCTATCATCTTCTACAATGTCCGGGTCCCTCCTCAGGCTCCCAGAAGGTATGAAGCCTGCACATCATCGCTGTAAGCTGGAGGGGTGTTATCCACAGTGCCAGGAGCGCCTTGGAGAAAAGCATTGACCTGCAAATGACCCCGGATAATAACCAATTTAGAATTCCTTGCAACTGCCAGGGCACCGGTGCTCAGATAACAACCTCGAGATGTGTTCTGTTTACATCTCCCGAGTATCGGACTCGTGCAAACAGCCCAATCGAAGGAATGAGCGCCTGTAATCTTGGCTGATTTCTTCAGGAAATCAAGAAGCCTTCACTTTGTTTGGCAGTGGTAGCCTGCCTTCACTGTGAACAATGGTGGAAAGGGAATTGGTATTCAATCGGAGAAATAAAGAAGGGTGGGGAGGGAACGACAATACAGAGAGGAGTAAATGGGGCTGCTAAGAGTGGCTGGTTATTTTTCTTTTCTGTACAGTTTTAAAAGCTTCTATAGACTGCCAGCCCCAGAGGCCACTTGAGTGAAGTGGGGAGAGCCCTGATGGAAGAATTCTGCTTGTGTATGGCTTGAAGTAGTTTCTGCTGGAGTCAATGGAAAGATAGCCACTAGCGCTAATTTCTAAAGAAAATGTTTCCTAACATTCAAGGATCCCAGCGTAGCATGTTTTCTGCCCTGAGGACTTTGACTTTTATTCCTAGATATACAAGGGTTTGTTCGTTTGTCTTATATTATTTATTGCATTTATATCCCACCTTTTTCTCCAAGGAGTTCCATGTCACATACAGTGGCACCTCGGGTTACATACCCTTTAGGTTACATATGCTTCAGGATACAGACTCCGTTAATCCAGAAATAGTGCTTCAGGTTAAGAACTTTGCTTCAGGATAAGAACGGAAATCGTGCTCCGGTGGCACGGCAGCAGCAGGAGGCCCCATTAGCTAAAGTGGTGCTTCAGGTTAAGAACAGTTTCAGGTTAAGAATGGACCTCCGGAATGAATTAAGTACTTAACCCGAGGTACCACTGTACATGGTAATGCTCCTCCTCATCTAATTGTCACAATTAACTTTGGCTAATTGAGGTAGCTTAGACTTCCAGACAATGATGGACTTAAGCTTTATGGCTGAGTGGAGATTTGAACATTGGTTTCCCAGTTCCTAGTCCAACACACTAACCATGATACCACACTGGCTCTCTGAGTACCCACACTGGTAGGTCCAGAGTACTTCTTGACTTCTCAGACCCTAAAACACACACTTTCCCCTAATATATGCATTTTTGTACAGATTATTCAGCTGGAGAACTATATTGCAAAATTCAGAGGTGTGAAAATTTTGAAGTATAGCTGTGCTGCAATTCTCAGAGGTTTCCTATCCAGGCACCAACTACACAAACTTAGCTTCAACAGGACCACAACATCATGTGTTCCTGGCATTGTTTCATCATGGTGAGGCATCCCATAAAATAAATGATAAATGACCACATCAATTAAAGAGTAAACAATATTTGTAGAAACACCAATGGGCAGAGGCATCCAAAAACTGTTAAAAACACAGAGGAGAAGGCTTTTCAAAAGACTCCATGTTGGAGTCTGTTGTGCTTGTATGGGGAAGGTGTTCCAAAATGGGGAGCAACCACAAAGAAGACTCTATCCCATGTCACCACCCAATGAACCTTCCCTGGCAGTGGAATGGGGAGAGAAGCCTCCTTTCCTGATCTTAAATCATGGGTTAGTAAGAAAAAATCATTTTAGAAGGTTTGCATGTGTGTGGTGATTCTTAAAAAGCCTAACAAGCTATATATCCATTACTCTTAATGAAGAGTGCTGCAAAATTCAAAAACTTTTACACCCCTTTAGAATCTGGCCAAGCCAAAGAAACACTCACCACAGACTTGATTTTGCCATATTCTAGAACGGTCCACTGATATTGACTGGTTGTCCTTCCCTATCTCCTTGGGATGTTGAAAGGATAAATTCTCTCCAGGCAGCACAGTGTTTAGAGACTGCATGGTCCTAAGGCCACATAAGTGTCTAAGATAGATAGTGGTAGGCACAAAACTCATTTGGGGTTGCAATTTAGTACTTATTGACACTGCCTGGGCTAGCACCTTTGGGTAATTTAGTACCACTCTCAAGCACACCAGCACCTGCTTTCCCTATTCTCTAAGCAGCCCTTCATCAGGGCAAGGAATGCTCTCTCTGACTACTTCTGTTTCACATCAAACCACTTTGCAGTGCCATTAAATATTTTATGGCTCATTTTTGCTCTGGAGGAGCTTGAGCTTTCTATGGAAGAGAGGATCAGGTAGAGAGGCGATTGAGAGAAAGAGAAAGAAAGGGGGACCTGGATAGAGGGCTAAGGAGGTAACAATCAAAGGGAGCAACTCAGAGCCAAAAGAGACATCAATTTGGTTCCATCTGGGGCAGAAGATACCGTTGGATCGATCAATCTGACGGAAGGCTCCCTGTGGCTCTCCAAACGCTAGCCTTATAGAGATTGCTTAGCATTCCCTCTCCCTCTCTTTCCTCAAGTTAAGGTGATAAATCAAGGTGAGTTGCTGTTCCTCCACTCATTTTATGATATACACCCAGACCCCTGGCCTGCAGGACAGAGCATGGAAGATGGATTGGCTGGTTCTCCTGGAGTCCCTGGGAAAGGCGCATGTCATCGTGATGAATATTCCCAAGACATTTTTTTAACTGACTCAGAAGAATGTCCCACAGGCATGGCCAAGGGGGTCAAGGAGAAAGATGGTGAGTGTTGTTGTTATTTTTTCCCTAGACATAAACCAATCTGCTAGGGATCAGGCAGATACTGCAAAGTGTGAGTGTGCTTGGGTGGTTTCTTCTCCAGCTGTTTGAAACAACCAGGATGATGGAAGCAGTGTTGGCGTAATCACCAACATTTTCAATATAATACTGGATAGTAATTAAAAAGGTAATCAAAACTGTAATCATACCCAGCATGGCCAATAATCAGGGATGGTGGGAGTTGGAGTTCAACAACATCTGGAGGGTCAATTAGATAGAAAAAGGATGACACTATTGTGCAAGTGTAGTCAACATTGTCACCTCTGGATCTTGAGGACTACAACTCCCATCATCCCTGACCATTGGCTATGCTGGCTGGGGATGAAAGGAATTAGAGTCTGTGATGTCTTGAGGGTACCATGCTGAGCCCATGTCGACAGAACTTCCTCTATAAGCAGGCATGCCTTACCCATCCTCTGTCAGTTTTTAAGCAGACCTTAAAGGCTTTTCTGCTTCAGATATTTTAATTAATATGCTAGCACTCTATATTTAAACTGCTGCTGTTTTTAAATCCTGAAATTTAGCTGCTGGATTTTAATACATGTAGCATTTTGGTATTGTTTTCAGCTGCTGCTGGGATAATACTCTGTGATATTTTAGCATTTAGATTGTGATTTTATGTTACGATTTGATGAATTCTCTGGGTTGCTTTCCCCCCTAAATGCGGGTCACCTAGCCCTGGAAGTCAGGCAGCTCACAAATGTTGAGATAAATAAGCAGGCTAAACTAAACCTCAGATATGCAGATGACACAACCTTGATGGCAGAAAGTGAAGAGGAATTAAAGAACCTTTTAATGAGGGTGAAAGAGGAGAGCACAAAATATGGTCTGAAGCTCAACATCAAAAAAAACGAAGATCATGGCCACTGGGCCCATCACCTCCTGGCAAATAGAAGGGGAAGAAATGGAGGCAGTGAGAGATTTTACCTTCTTGGGCTCCATGATCAGTGCATATGGTGACAGCAGTCACGAAATTAAAAGACGCCTGATCCTTGGGAGAAAGGCGATGGCAAACCTAGACAACATCTTAAAATGCAGAGACATCACCCTGCCAACAAAGGTCCGTATAGTAAAAGCCATGGTTTTCCCAGTAGTGATGTATGGAAGTGAGAGCTGGACCATAAAGAAGGCTGATCGTCGAAGAATTGATGCTTTTGAATTATGGTGCTGGAGGAGACTCTTGAGAGTCCCATGGACTGCAAGAAGATCAAACCTCTCCATTCTGAAGGAAATCAGCCCTGAGCGCTCACTGGAAGGACAGATCGTGAAGCTGAGGCTCCAATACTTTAGCCACCTCATGAGAAGAGAAGACTCCCTGGAAAAGACCCTGATGTTGGGAAAGATGGAGGGCACAAGGAGAAGGAGATGGTTGGATGGTGTTCCTGAAGCTACCAGCATGAGTTTTATCAAACTGCGGGAGGCAGTGGAAGACAGGAGTGCCTGGCGTGCTCTGGTCCATGGGGTCACGAAGAGTCGGACACGACTAAACGACTAAACAACAAAAACTAAATGAAAAATAATAATAAAAGGATGCAACTGGAAAACTCTTCCTGGTTGAAATTTTGAAACATCTGCCAGTTAGTGTGCATAGGTGAATCTAACAATTTGGGTTTCTCGCAATCTCTCTTCTTTTCTTAATTTTTCTAATCTTAAATTCAGCTTGAACTTGTAAATTAGTCAGGATTCTAGTGTGAATTTTTCCTAATACAGTAGTACATCGCAAGACGAATGCCTCGGAAGACGAAAAACTCTCAAGACGAAAGAGTTTTTCGTTTTTTGAGTTGCTTCGCAAGACGAATTTCCCTATGGGCTTGCTTCGCAAGACGAAAACGTCTTGCAAGTTTGTTTCCTTTTTCTTAAAACCACTTGAAGAGGTGCAGTTGCGACTTGACCGTGCTTCGCAAGACAAAAAATTCGCAAGATGAAAAAACTCGCAGAACGAATTAATTTCGTCTTGCGAGGCACCACTGTACACCCATATTCGTATGCAATATTGTCTAATAATTCCCCCCAAAAGGATTTTCTGTTGAAATGATGCATTTTGTGTGTTATTCTCACCAATATATGCATTTTTATGCACACTTTACCCAGTACATGCATTTTTGTACACATTACTTGACTGGAGAACTTAATTGCAAAATTCAGAGAAGTGTGATTTTTTTTTTTTAAGTGTTGCTACATTTTTGATCTCACATTGCTTTAGAGTATGCAGTTTAAGTAGGCTTGCCTGTAAATGAGAACCAAATTGAATTTCTGCCACATCCCCACTGGTTAGCAAATTGTAATAAGCCATTTTTTAAAACCCTGGGTACAAAGAGAAAGCATTGCAGAGGGAATTTCTGACGTGTTCTTCCAGGTCAGCTATATTTCTGCCAATTGCCCCAGCATTCTTTTTTTGCAATCAGAGCTGTGATAGCTTTGCATGTGCCCCCCACTATCGCAGGGCATTCTGCTGTTTGTTGGTTTCTGGCACCAATCAGAACAATACAGGAGACTTTAAATGACACCTTGATTATCACTCACATTTTCAGACACTGTCCAACAGCAGTAGCTGTCAGCTTTCATCATGCGAGGCCATGGGTTCTCATCAAAACACTCTGCCGTTCTGGAGAAAGAGAGAGAGACCTCGATGACTTCTCCGTCGATTAGGATTCTTCCTTCTCATCCCTTAAGAGCTTGCTTCCTCCGGGAGACGTCTTAGACCTGCTTGGTATTTATTTTCTCCATCAAGGCAGTAGCTTGGGGGTTTCTTGTTTATTTAGCTATTTACAGGTTTGAAAGAGAGACGAGAGGTTGAGAGGCCCTTGTATTACAGCTGAAACAAATTGGAGAAAAAATTGGTCTCCAGCAAATGCTTCCAGCTCAAATTAGCTGGCAGGCATTTGAATTGATAGCCGGGGTTAGCAGTGTGCAGATTTGGTGTGACTAAAGTGGGAGAGGGTGGGGGATGGATTTTACTCTTTTTTAAAATGGGGGGGGGGTCACATCTATAAAGAAAAAAGGGAAAACATGGGGTGGGGGACCTGAGGCCCAGGGGGTGATTGTAGCTCTCCAGAAGTCTCCCCAGGCTAGACCTCCAGATGGCTCTTCATTGTTCCCTGAGCATTTTTCCGTGGTTGGAATTGTGACATCCTGTTGCAATGCCTTTTTTGCTTGGCTGGATGCAGGACAGAGAGAGGTGTGTGAGTGTGTGTAAAAAGTAGGCTGTTGTACAGAGGTAAAACCTTCTCCTCCGGCTTGAACCACTTTCCTCCCTGCTGCTCGACCGTGTTCTTCCAGCAATATATTTCTGTGTGGGAAAGAGTGGTTGAGGGTCAAGCACCCATAGGACAGAATTCTGAAAGCATGTAGCAAAAAAGAGAGACAAGAATCCTGAATTATAGGAAAATCAGCGCACGATTACGGGCTCCACCCATTTCTCCTGAACCCTATCAGTAGGGGTAGAGTGGTTTTAACCTTTCTCCTGCCCCCACTACCCACTGTGTTCCTGATTCAGATTAAAATGAATTGCTTGTTTTGCTGCATCATTTCCATTATCAGAAGCTTCCCCCTCTCACATAGGGAGTCAGCCATCTAGCCTTTTGATTTCAGATCTTAATAATGAGCCAGGAAGCATTAAAGTGATTGCACCCTCTTTGTGTGTGTGTGTGTGTGTGTTATAAAAGCGTGTATTTGCCTAGTATGTTCTCTGTGTGCAACCGTGTACATATCTCTCTTTGTTAAGGGTGTACCTCTCTCTCTCTCTCCTCCTCCTCTGTGTGTGTGTATGCTGTTGTGTGTGCAACCAATTAGAGTTAAGTGTTATGTCCCTGAGTCTTAAGTGTATCCCTTTGTGTGTGAGTGTAATTATGTTTATGGGCTAAAGGGGCATGGTTGGGTGCATGTCATGCCTCAACCACTGCTGGGAAATAGTCCCAAAAGTCTTTCCACTTTTGGCTAGAAAGATGTCCCTCATTCCTGATTTAGAGCACTAAAGGTCAAACCCAGCATTGCTAGCTCTCAAAATGCAAAATCATGCAGCAACCAAGATCCAACATAAGCCCCAATGAACTACCAAAACATTCAAACAGCAAGACAGACCACAAAAACACAACAAGGGGCCAGCTTCACCCTCAAGGTCCCCCCTCAGAATTTTCTAAGCAAGTAGTTCTTCACTTATCTTAGAGCAGCCCTCCAGATGTGCTTCCTGAGGGTGGCTGCATCAGCACCACTGATGAGACCCAATATCTAAAACAGGGGTGCCCAAACTTTTTTCAAAGAGGGCCAGATTTGATGAAGTGAACATGCGTGAGGGCCGACCAAAGTTGTTGAGCTGTTTAGCTTTTTTCAGGATTTTACCCCAGGGCATATATTGCCATGGGGGTCGGATTAAATCGACTGGTGGGCCGGATTAGACCCCCAAAACGGACTTTGGACATGCCTGATCTAAAAGCTCTCACCTTTCATCCCACAGACACACACTTCTACAAACCTGGAGACACAAAGCAGGGACCTCTTCTGGTGATCTTAGGATCTGGAGTAGGTGGGGGAGGTTTTCTAGGAGGTGGTTCCCAATGTCTCCTATCACCTCTCTTAGGGAGTGGAAATGCCCTTCTCTTAAAAGCATTCACTCCATTTCCAGGGTCCTGTGCTGGGAAGGTTTTTTATGCTTGCCTGCTGCTCAGGATTTGCCATTCCCAGGATGATTGCCTGGAGCTGCATCAGCCTCCTAAAGGCACAGGCCACTTTCAGCTTGGAGAGTGACTGAGCTGATCATGATGGGGTAGGTGGGAAACATTCCATTAAGGAATGCACCATTGAGGGCAGCACAGGAGATCTGTCAGTGTGGGTGATGGACACAGATCGCGGATTGCTCATTTACTGGAGGAGAGGAAGGCGTTGACTGCTTCCTGGGGAGCATATTGCACTGTGACAGAATGAGAAATGAGAGGCCTTCTCCAGGAAAGTACATGCCATGCCAAAGTGTGGGCAAAAACCACCGCTCGGTGCCAATTTAATGCATCCCCCAAAGGCCTCCCAGGCAGATGTTTCTATCTCTTTTGATCTTCCCTATTACCTCCTGCCCAACCCACCTTCTCTCTCCCTCTCTATACCCTTTCAAGAATGAGACCCTGGTCACCTTGTCCTGAATTGCTGGGAACAGCTGTGGCTTGTGGAAACAAATAGAAGCATCTTCATTTTAAAGAGAAATGATGCATTGAGCCAGCCAGCTGCCCCTGCCTCTGTTGCTCCGCCGTACGTGAGCACACAAGTTTTGACAGATGGCACGGCTTTGAGTGACTGCTTCAATTTTTATTCTTTCTTATAATCCACGGCTTGAGTTCCAAATACTTTAAAACCATTACCGGCCCATAGATCACCCCAAAGTGCTAGAGTCCGGTGCGCTTAATAACCCTCTGGAAAGTGCTATCAATCAGTAGAGGGAAAACACCTAGCAGCAAACTGTTTAGTGCCTAAGATACCTGCTTTTGTCAGAGATGGATGGGACTGCAGCACTCTGCAGAGGTTCCTGGATGCCAGTGTTTCTGCTCTCTTCTCTTTGGGGGCTGGAGGCAAACCTATTAGGTCTGGTCTGAACATTCGACCGTTTTGAATCTCAGTTGTTGGGGGGGGGGGGCAAACCTGCCCATTTCAGTTTCTCTTAGTTTCTCAGTTTTTCAATCTTAAGTTCAGTTCTCGTAGCATATAGTCCAACTGTGGAACTCACTCCCACAGGAGGCAGCAATGGAGAACTGCATTGCAAAATATAGAGAAGAGTGAATTTAAATGGATGACTATGTTTCTGTTTGTGTATTGTTTCAGAAAACTCAGGTAGAGTAAGTGCACCATTAAATGTGAGCTGAAAAGAATTTATTTCCCATCTCTACTCTCAAATAAAGAGCAGCTATGTCAGGAGGATAGACGTATTTCCTTCAAAAATAAATAAATCGTAAGTATATTCACTCACCTCCTCACTTCATTCCTGCTGTGGTTTTCTTCTCCTTAGTTAAGGGGGGGGGATATCAATTAGTAAGGGACCATGTGATAAATGAGCTTATGCTGTGAAATTGTGTAACCAATCAGATTTGTACAACTGATGGGGAGATAAAAGCTTCCAGATAAGCCATCCCACCCAGGGACTCCAGCCAGGGAACACGGATGATATTGCAATGCTATTAGAATTCGACCTCATTTGAGCATGTGATGGTGTCAAGGCAGGAAAATGAAAGCCATGGCAGGTGAGCACAAGAGCAGGTAAGGTAAATTCATAGGCAAACCTTTTTAAAGGAAAGTAGAAAGTTGGTTGAAAAGGGGATGTGTCTTCATGAGAAACCATCAAGAATTTATTGCGATTGGAAAAAATAGACATGCAGATTAGCCAATGATTAATTTGACATTTGTGATTCAGGCTTTGGGAATTTGGGAAACCATAAGCCCTGCCATCACCACCACATTTGGCTATATGAGGGGGATGAGATGTCTCCCTGGGTTCCTTCCAAGATAACCTGTGGTCCCCTTCTTCCCTTTGTTCTTATCTTAGACTCATTCATACCTTCAGTGTGAAGAAAGAGCCCAAGGTTTGTGCTTCTGACAACTTCTTAGAGGAAGTGTCTTCCTTTGCTTTCCCTTCCTTGCTGAAGTGTCAAAGTGGCATCAGGCCAGATGGAGAACAAGTGAAATCAGCAGCTTGGATTTTAATGTGCTCAACTGATGAAGCACCTAACAGATTGTTTAGGGAAGTGAAATGTTAAGCTAGGTGACCACAGTGGTGACAAACTGTCATTCATTTTAGCCGGGCGAACAGATGCTTTCCATTTCCTCTTTAGCACAGACACCTTGGTACAAAATGAACATTCTGTGTTAGTGTCAAGAGTATGAAGTTCAGGGCTAAGGATGTTAGAAGTCCAAGTTTAGCCTGGGCTAGCCGACCAACTGATTCACAGGCGCTATCCTAAGCATGTTTACTCAGGTGTAAGTCCCACTGGGCTCAGTGGCTCTTATTTTTCAGTAAGTGTGCTTACAATTTTAATAATAATAATAATAATAATAATAATAATAATAATAATAATAATAATATTCATAACATTTATATATCACTTGATTGTAATAAAACCTCTGAGTTGTTTACAAAACAACAACAACAACAACAACAGGAACATTAAATGCATCAAGGAAGACAGTTAAAAACAGGTATTTAGAAACACTGAACCTAACTGTAATCTAAAAGTGATTAAAACATGTGCCAGCATTTTACATGTCTGGATAGGCTTGCCTAAACAAAAAATGTTTGAAGCAGGTGCTGAAAAGAGTATAGCAGAGGCACCTGACTGATGTCAATAGGCAATGTAAGGTTATCAGGGGGTTACTCGAGAGCAATCAGGCAAATGCCTCCCTGGTTGGCTGTAAAGCCTAGTTATTGGTGCCAAAAAACCTTCACTATGCAGAGCATCACTATTCCGTGGCTCGCTCATTCACTGGCAGAATCTGTGAGTGGGCGGTCCTTAAACCTTCCCCAGCAGAGTAGTTTCTTGACGCCCAGTCTGCTTTTCCCCTCCCTGTGTGGAAGCCTACTGCGCAGGGAGGGCATGGGTAACGGAGGACCTCTCTCCTCCCCACTTTGCCCAGGCAAGGGGTCCTGGCACCGCCTCACCTCCTCCGAGCCCTGAAGCTCCTCTCCACTGGAGGCGTGGTTACTCTCCTCCGCTGAGGAGGTGCTGCTTCCCACAATCTTTGGGGGCTCTCTGTAATCCATCCGGCTTTCCCCCTCTCATCCCTGAGCCGATGGCAGTTCCCTGGCAGGCAAGGAGTTCCAATGTGTAAATGCTTGCACTGATCTCCTTCATGGTATGCTAACGGAAACCTACATTTTTGTAAAGCAATGCTTTCTAATTCAGTGCATTTTTGATATGTTATTTTCAGCAATACCTTTTTTATTCACACTTTGCCTCCTCACACAACTTTTTCATACATATCTATCATCTCTATTAATTTGAGGGCAAAATTCAGGGAAGTGCAAATTGAAAGGATTATTGCATTTTAGTTCACATATTGGGTTGGAAAGTGTGCAGCAGGTAGTGTTGCCTTTAAATGAAAGTGGAATCAAATTCCTCCCCTATCCATAACTCTACGTGTGCCCTTTTTTGAAAACTAGGATGAGAAGGCCCGAAAAAAAATAGGGAGAGTGCATTCAGATAACCCTGAAATATGACTGCTTAAAGTTCAGCCTGACTGAATCGCCAGATGATGGGCAACCCAATCCACTGTCCTGTTAAGTTGAAATATTAGTGTTGATGGTAATTCAGTCCTATTGATTGGACCGTTGATCACTGTGTTTCCCTTCTTCCTCCTTTGATGTTAACCTGCTCCTTGACTAGATAGATGAACCGCACACCCCACATCCAACAAAGGCCTCCTTTGTAGTGACTTGTTACTTAAGTCCAGCGGCATTCAAGTGATACGAACCTGGATCAATGAGCAAAGCATGAGTAACTTCACAGTAATAACACTTAATTAAGAGCTGTCTGTGCCCAGCAGTAGCTAAGGAGGATTCTGCCGTATCAATCAGTGCTTAAATGTGTTGCAGTGTAATCTACTGTCAGGGAGCGTGAAATCTCTCAAGGGTTATTTGAGTTTGTCCAGGTCTCATGGATTGATCTGATGTTCCCACGTGACCACCAATAAACATCACTCCACTTGCCAGCATGCACAGATGACCAAGTGATGAGCTATCCTCTTGAAAACAAAGTTCTATAATGTCACTTTTGCACTGCTGCTGAATACTGGATGTCAGAATCAAGTCCCTTGCTTGGAAATATCCTGCCCTGGTTGTCTCAGTTATAATTGCTATTTGTCAACCGGTCACATCCTGATCAGCAGCAGGGAGTACTTAGCAAACAACCTGGGAGCAGGGGCGTAGGAAGGGGGGGCGGTCCGCCTCGGGTGTCATTACTGGGGGGGGTGACATTCGGCGCCCATGAACCACCTGTGAGGTAGCTTGCAGGCTGTCTCCACCTTCCCTGACCCCAGCAACTATTCCGCCTGGCTGCCTTCAGGTGGTGCAAGGGCTCTGATGCTGAGGTTGGGGCTCCTTTAAACTTCTCCCCTCAAGGGAGAAGTTTAAAGGAGGCCCCAGCCATGAACCCCTCAATGGAAAGTGTGATGGAGCCTGCACCTCTCCAGCTGAGCAGCCCTGATCTAGCTCCTACTCCTGTGCAAGCAGGAGCAGGGTTGTGTGTGTGTGTGTGTGTGTGTGTGTGTGTGTGTGTGTCAAGCACCGGGTACCACCTGACCTTGCAACAGCACTGCCTGGGAGGAGGTCGAAAAATAGTCCTTGCACCAGAAGTCATAAGAGCATAAGAAGAGCCCTGCTGGATCAGGCTAATGGGCCACCTAGTCTTCCAGTGGCCGACTAGATGCCTGTGGGAAACCAGGAAGCAGGACCTGAGCACAAAGGCACTCTCCCATCCTGTGGTTTCCAGCAACTGGCGTTCAGGAGCATTGCTTTCTCTGAAGTCCAAGTCTTTCAAGTGCAATGGCTGCCAGTTGAGGTCTCCAGACTGTTCTTTCTTTTTCAGATTTACGTTTTCTAATAGCATAATTTATAGCCAAAAGTATAGCACATATTAAAAATACAACAAAGAAGGGGAATATAAAACGGGACATGGAAGACAGGGAGGGCAAAAAGAGCAGAGGCAAAACAAGAGGAGAATGTATGGGGAGAAGAAAGTTAGCAATCAAGGAGGTAGAATCATAGAATCATAGAGTTGGAAGAGACCACAAGGGCCATCGAGTCCAACCCCCTACCAAGCAGGAAACACCATCAGAGCACTCCTGACATATGGTTGTCAAGCCTCTGCTTAAAGACCTCCAAAGAAGGAGACTCCACCACACTCCTTGGCAGCAAATTCCACTGTCAAACAGCTCTTACTGTCAGGAAGTTCTTCCTAATGTTTAGGTGGAATCTTCTTTCTTGTAGTTTGGATCCATTGCTCCGTGTCCGCTTCTCTGGAGCAGCAGAAAACAACCTTTCTCCCTCCTCTATGTGACATCCTTTTATATATTTGAACATGGCTAGCATATCACCCCTTAACCTCCTCTTCTCCAGGCTAAACATGCCCAGCTCCCTTAGCCGTTCCTCATAAGGCATCGTTTCCAGGCCTTTGACCATTTGGGTTGCCCTCCTCTGGACACGTTCCAGTTTGTCAGTGTCCTTCTTGAACTGTGGTGCCCAGAACTGGACACAGTACTCCAGGTGAGGTCTGACCAGAGCAGAATACAGTGGCACTATTACTTCCCTTGATCTAGATGCTATACTCCTATTGATGAGGCCCAGAATTGCATTGGCTTTTTTAGCTGCCGTGTCACACTGTTGGCTCATGTCAAGTTTGTGGTCAACCAAGACTCCTAGATCCTTTTCACATGTACTGCTCTCAAGCCAGGTGTCCCCCATCTTGTATTTGTGCCTCTCATTTTTTCCCCCCAAGTGGTAGTCTACCAATGACTATTAGCCATTATAGATATGTTCTACCACTGCAGTCACAGTCAGGAATGCTTCTGAATATCAGTTGCTGGAAATCTCAGAAGGGGAGAGGCCTCTTGTACTGAAGTCTTTTTGCAGACTTCCTACAGGCCAGTTGGTTGGCTCCTATAAGAACAGGACACTGGACTAGATGGACTATTGGTCCGACCCAGCAGGCTTTTCTTATGTTCTTATATATTACATATATGCATATATAATATACTGCATTGCAAAATTTTCAGAAGTGCAAATGTCAAAGTTTATGATCTTTTCTGGAAAGTGTGAACTGGATATGTTTGCATTTAAAATGTGAGCCAGACTGAATTTCTCTCCCACCCCTATCTAGACAGGGTGACTTCATTGCTGGTCTGGGGAAAAAAGTGGTAGTGCTGCCCTCTCTTCTGTCCACCCTTGTTCACTACAACTCTGTTACCACGTTGGGGTGTGAATCTGTATTCTAGGGGATGTCTGATTTTGATGAATATATCGACGATATGTGCTCATGTGAATGACCAATAGGACATTCTTGACCTACAAATATGCTTTGGAGTTTGCTTGAGACAAAAAAAAAACTAAGGGCAGCAAGAGATCCATGGAAATGGAGTCTGATCCAAGTGGGCAAAAGGGTCACTACCAACCTCAATCAGCCCCCAGGCAGTCCCCGCTTCTGTACATCCAGTCCAGGGGGAGGCACTGGGTCCCATTGGAGAAAATGCTTTATGACATCCTCCCCAGCCTGGTTTTGTCCAGTTATTGTTGGACTGGACTCACCAAAGGTTGCTCCATTAGGACGAATAGGACACTGCCCCACCAAACTCAATCTGCCCTCAGTCAGTCTCCACCTACCTGCCTTCTTTTTTTTCAACCTGTCTAGAAGGTGCTCTTCCTGTCAGCTTCCTCCTCCTTAATCTCAGTGTTGCCCTTGTAGAACTCAGTAAGGAGGGAGATGGGGACAAAACTTGAATTAGTGGCTTTACCTGTCATTGGCTCTGACACCACCTATTGTTGGACTCTCTGCTTTCCACACTACTGAGTCTTAATGAGCACCAGCCACCCTTGATCCATAAGAACCCCTTGAGGTCTTCCTTATATTCTCTACCCTTCAAACTCCTCAGGTCTGGGAAGGACTTCCCCATTTTACTTGAGGCAAAAGCTTGCCACAACCTAGAGATGTGCACCCACATACACACCCACCTAAGAAATTTGGCTGGCGTGATCCAAACTCTTTAGAAAGGGCTGTAGCTCAGTGACTGAATATTGGCTTTGTATCCATAAGGTCCCTGCTTCAATTCTCAGTGGCATCCCCAAGTAGGACAGGGAATATCTCACATTTGAAACTCTAGAGAGCCACTGCCAGTCAGTGTGGTCAACAATGAGTTGGATGGACCAATGGTCTGACTCGGTGTAAATAATAATAATAATACAGTGGTACCTCTGTTTATGAACGGGATCCATTTCGGAGGCCCGTTCGCAACCTGAAAAGAACACAACCCGCGTCTGCGCGGGTCGTGATTCACCGCTTCTGCGCATGCGCGTGATGTCATTTTGCGCGTCTGCACATGCGCGAGCGGCGAAACCCAGAAGTAACCCTTTCTGGTACTTCCAGGTCGCCGTGGGACACAACCTGAAAACGTGCAACCTGAAGCATACGTAACATGAGCTATGACAATAATAATAATAATAATAATAATAATAATAATAATAATAATAATAATAATAATAAAAATAATACTGCACCCACCTGTCTGGTGTGCCCCAGCCACTCTGGGTGGCTTCCAACACTTACGTTTGTTTGAGGAAGGAAGGGACCCCCAAATTTGGTTCTGTTTTAGCTGAATTCTTTTGTGACAACCCTCCTTCAAATCAAGCATCCAAGCAGCAAAATGTTTTTAGGGAGATCCAAGGATGGTGTCATGTGATCCCCAGTGGATGCAGTCACTCTTGAAAAGAGTCTTGAATGGACTGGTGCGGACAGTAGCTCACCCTCTCCCTGCACACCATCCTTTTGAAACCCTGTTGCTTAATTGCAAGGCAATGCTAATGCCTTGCACTCGGCCGCCTGAAAGCTTTTGCCGTCCGGCTGCTGCATTCCGCACTTAGCAAGCACACAGCCATTTGCCTGTTCCTTTGTCTTCGTTGCGACGGTAGCAAAAATCGCCGCTAATGTACTTGCCTCTGTCATTGCGATGCATCCATAAATAAAAGGGGATAATAAAAGCATTCCCCTTTTTTCTACTCCTTTTCAAGTGGTGACAGGAGCTACTGGGCAAATTACATTTTTATTTTATTTTTGTTGCTTAAAAAAAAAGAAAGAAAGACAGTAAAACGGTTTCAGTGTTTCTCATAGTCTAATAAACAACCACTTTACCCTCATTTGCAGTCTTTTGTAGATGTAGTAATAAGAGCATTTTGTCTCTGACTTGCAACAAAAGGCAAATAAGCAGAAGATACCGAAACTCTATAGAATTTCACTGGGATGAAAGCAGAATGCTTCTGTTGTGTAGGTGGGAGGAGGGCAGAACTCAGTGATGACTGATGTCTTCCATACCTGCCTCTGTCTCTTAGCTCCTATCTAGTGGTCTTCAAACCCAGCTTTTTGCAGCAGCACCTAGTTCTTAACAGAAGAGGTAACATCATGGTTGGGGCTGTACTAAATGCAGGTTAGTGCTCATGTGACTGGTGTAAGGGTTAGAGTGCTGGACTAGGACCAGACAGATTCAAAGCTCTGATCAGTCATGGAGCTCCCTGGGTGACCATAGGACACTCAGTGCCTTCAGCTTCACCTTCCTTAGAATATTGTTGTGAGCATTTGATGCAGGGGTGGGAGGGAGAAGAACTGTGCATGGTTCCTGGAGCTCCTTAGAGGAATGGTGGGGTAGGAAGGTAATGAACATCCTCCAAAGGCAAAACCAAAATCCTTTCCACTTACAAAGCTAGCAGGCCAAGGATTAAGGGACATTATCCCCTTGCGTGTCATGACCAGCAATGATAAATATTGCAAGGTCTCCAGTTAAGGAGACAGAACAGGTCCAAAGCTCTGAGGCTGTTAGGCAGGAGCTCTCAGAACAACCTCCCGTAGCACCACAGCCTGGAACTCCATGGGCACCTTCTCCTAAGCCTGAGGAACCAAATGCCTCCCACCGTACTCCACCAGTCTGGGACGGCACTAGGAGGGAAGGCATGAAACAAAGGAGTGCTCGCCTTCAGACCAGAGGGTTAGCCTTTTAAGACTCCACAAGAAGGTGGAGCTTGGAGGAGGTAGTCTGGAGGCAGGGACATAAAAGGCCTCAGTCTGCTTCTGCCCTTTGATGGAGCAAGTTGCTCACAATGAGCTGTCCCAGGTCCTGAGACAGAAAGCAACATGAGTCAGACTAGAAAGCAACATGGCAGAGCTTGAGAGGGGGAGTCTGGGGATAGAGGCTTAAAATGGCTCAGTTTGCTTTCAACCTTCATTGAGGCAAGTTTCTCACAAGTTTTTCTGTGCTTCTGTAACTCTTGCCCCATGGCTCCAGAACCAGACCAGTATACCAGTTTAGGACAGGGAGAAGAGGCATGTCTATCCTAGCCAGTCTCCATCCACTGGAAGGCAAACAACTGCAGAAGGGAGTCTGATTTGATGTAGGCTCCCTGCACAGTTTAGAAACCTGCTCATATACCTCGGTTGGCAGGATGGTGGTGGATTTTGCTGCCTCAGGTGATGGAATGTCTTGGGTGAGCCAGCCCTGCTAAACAGGGGTTGAGATCCAAGAGTGTGATTAGGAAAATAGAGCAGCTGCCTAGGCCTTGTCTCTACATCAGGAGCATGGAGTTGTATCCAGTGCCAGCCAGACTCAGAGTAAACACATTAAAATTAATAAACATGGTCAGCTAAGGTCCATTAATTTCAGTGGGTCTACTCTGAATGAATATTAGTTGGGTATGGTGCATGTTGCTCAGGCTAACCAGTAAGGTGTGATGCTAAACTCTGAAAGGCCTGGTGGAGGTTTTGGGGGACCAGCTGACTGAAAGTGTTTGGGCTGGCTGGTCCAGCAGCCTAAATGGAGGCTTTGCACCACAGAGCACAGACACAGAGTCATGAGAACTACCTTCATGAGAACTATGTCCACATTAAGGGGCAATAAATAAAAATGGATGGCAGTCTGCTCATGCTTTAAGGGATTCTATTATTAATGCAGCTCCCAAATCCACTTGTAATGAAAAATTTATATTAAATCTTTGTGATCTCACGTACTTGATAATCCACAGAACATTCTCATCCTCCTTCAAATGCTGTTGCTTTTCATTGTATCTTGTGGTGGTGAATTCCTTAAATTAATGATGTGTTGTGTGAAACTGACCTGAATCTCTCTATCCAGTCCACTATCCTGTTCTCGCAGTGGCCAACCAGATGCCTGCAAATTCTCAAGCAGCATTCAAACACAAGAGCACTCTCCCTTCTTGTAGTTTCCAGCAACTGGCATTCAGAAGCATTACTGCCTCTGACTAACTCCTAGTGCCATATTTATGAAAGAGGAAGGGGGAAATATCTATGTATCTACCAAGTCCCATTATGGGGACAGGCAGATGGTGTTTAAGCCCAAACAATGACATTCATTTATTTATTTATTGAAGGCATGGACACAAACCCCATGCACCCCAGTGGCTGGATTTAGCAGTAAGCAAATTGAAAAATGGCTATGCAAACACAATTGCCTGATTCAGGAATAGGAATCCTTCGGCCCTCCAGGTGTCATTGGACTACTGTGTTTATATTTTATATTAAATTATTTCACACATCAGATTTGTTTATGTCAGTTGGTAAGCATTGTTTTTAACCCAATCCTTTGTCATCACAGCTGAACTACATGTTCCATCACCTCTGGCTATTGGCCATACTTGCTGGGGCACATGGGAGTTGTAGTTCAGCAACATCCGGGTGGCCAAATCTTCTCCATACCTGGTCTAATGGGAAAGGCTAATTGAGACTGCCGTTAATTCAGAATGATGTCAAAGGGATCTCTTTGCATGGAAGCCTTTACATGCCCCCTGAAAAGCACTACTTTTCTCATATATATTCGGGGTGGGAGAAAAAGCAGGAATTTGTTACTCACTGATTGTGAGAAGCATTGTCTTCACTCTGAATTGGCTGTGTGATAGTCAAATCCGATGAGTGTCATTGTGAAACCAGTTCAGAAGGAAGGCAGTGCTTGAGATGTCCAACTGCACCTGCATGCTATATGATTTTCTGGTATAGCTATATGAGGGGAAACAGTGCTAAAGGATTTGCAGTGTCCTCCCTCCCATCACAAACACTGTGATGAAAGGCTCTTACATGAGCATAAGAAAGAATACTTTATTCAAGGCTTGCAATGGTGCAAATCATGTTACTGGTACAAATAGTCAAAGACATCATAGGCAACAGCATCAGGGATCTGAGGCTGGACAAAACCTGTAAAGATCTCTTCACAAACCACCCCCCCTTCCCACCCCCAGCATTTAAAGGTGAGACTTTGAACACTCACTTGCAAGACTCTCCCTACAAGTCTGGTGGTCTTGGAGCCCCACCCTTCTCTGAAGGGCCTAGGTTCCTGTCACTGGGATGGGAGCAAGCCCCCCCCCCAGCTGCTGCTCCTCCAGCTGCCTCACTTTTCCACTTTGCTGGTAGCCCCTCTCCCTCATTGCTAGGGAATTTCTCCATTCAGTGCTTCAGATAGCAGGATTGCCTCCAACCTGGCCTTGAGAGACACAGGACCAGAGAGGGACCACTTTCCATCTTGGACTGCTCCCCACTGATGGTATCCTTCACACCCTCCTCCTCTTCTTCCTCATCTCACAGCAATGACGACCTAAGCCCAAGCCAATCAGAATTATCCACCTCAAGATATGCAAAGAGAGGTAGAACACAGAGTTTATGAGCTGCTATGGAAATAAAGAAATGCCATGTTTGGAGTGGGAACATTTTTGCCCTCTGAAAACCTCATTTTCTGCTCCCAAACTGTCAAAAATGTAGCATGGCCATATTGTAAATGAAGATAGTATTGTCTTTATTATTGCAGCAGCCCCATATCTTTGGGGAGTCTGACCTTTGCTCCTGTCCTTGGAAGAAAGGAGAGCAAAGCAATCCCATCATAGCAAAAGTTACATTCTTGCCTAAATGAAAATATTTCTGTGAGCTGAGAAAAATGATTCCTGACTCCATAGTCAGGAAAGAAGGGGTGGGGGAAATAGAAGGGGAATAAAACGTTGTGGCATAATAAAGAGCTGGAAGAAGCATAATCGATAAATCTAAAGTTCAGGCTATTTTCTTCCAACCACATCCGCTCAGTTGAGTTATTTATATGAGATCCCTGTTAGCAGTTTGGGAGGGTGAGAACATCAAGAGTCTCCATCCTGACTCTCAGAGAGGAGACAAAATGTAAATGTCCTACCATTTAGACATTTGGTGCAGGGGACCATTGTCATTCCGAGGGCCACATTCACTTTTTGACAACCTTCTGGGGGCTGCATGCCAGGGGCAGGTGGGGCCAGAGGCAAAATGTGGGTACAGCAAGGAATATGAATTATATCTCTGTACAGTAGGCTGGTTTCTATACATGCTTCTCTCCTTTCTCTAGCCACTCTCCTGGTGAGCAAAGAGCACAACTGGAGTCCAAGGACCTATTCTGGAGAAGATGTGGCCTAGGGAGAGTATCAGGGGCCAGATAGGGAGGGCTGCTGGGCTGCTACCAAGACTGAGCCTCCCCACCCTTATTCTAAATGAAACAATAGACACATAGCAAAGGCAGCACAAATTGAACCACTCATGAACCACTGTTGAAGTTGATCTCCCCAAAGCTTCTTAAGCCACAACATCTCTGTTGCCCAACCATTACCTCTTTGCCTTGCTCTTGCTCTTTCTGCTAGGATGGATCTTAGCCATTTCCTGCCCCTATAGAATGCCCCTTTCCTATTAGTAGGATGTTTGCTGCAAGAAATTGTGGTAGGCAGATCTGGCAATTTCTGTTGCACAGTTTCTCATTTCCCTCGCATTTCTAGATCCATTTATGATTTTTTTTAAAAAAAATAGTACTTCTGTGAGCTGCACCCCACAGTTGCATTTCCACACCTGACCTCACCAGTTTCCATACATTGAAGGGCAAAGATTTGCATCAGTTAGCCTGCAGTACTTGTGGGGTGATTTATGATTTAGATAGGTGTGGGCCAGTTTCTCAATTTCGGCTTCTTCCCCCCCCCCAAAAAAAAACACACCTTAAGTTAACTTTTCACATCAGTTCGCAATTATTATTTTTGAAAGTCCTTGTGGAAATTCATCTGCATTTTCAAGCAGATTTCTCCAAACTCTACAGATTTTGTATTGCAATTTTGCCTAATATACACATTTTTGCACAGCAATTTACCCTAATACAATGCACTTTTGCATGTTGTTTTCACTAATAAATTCATGCAAAGATTACATCCATATATCTTCACCAATATATGCATTTAATGCACACTTTCCCCTAATATATGTGTTTTTGTTCATATTACCTGGCTGGAGAATTGCTTTGCAGAATCTGGAGAAATGTGAATCTTGAAGGATGTCTGTGTTTTGGTTCATGTATCCATTTGGAAAATGTGTATTAGGTACACCCTTGTGCAAATTAATTGAAACAAAAAATAAACTTGGTAGTTTATTGTACAAAAATGCAAACTGTAGAGAAACTGATTTGGATCCATTCCCCTTCAAATACATATTCAATGTGTCACTCGTCTTGCAAGGTGCTTTGTCGAAGCAAGTAAGTGTCATATCTAGGAGTTGTTTTCTTCTTACGACCACACTTCCCTTTACATTTAGGAGAAACCGATCCAGTTTCCTGCTTCAGGTTGATGACACGGCTGACAGTTGCTAAACTCACACCAACCACTGAAGCAATCTCTCGATACGTCTTAGCTGTGTGTTCGTGCAGAGTTACAATCTTCGTACGTTTCCTAGGTGTCACATCCATCTCGAACGGTGGTCAAATCACATCTGGTCAGGTTTCTAAAAGCTGAAATACTGTAGCTGCTGATGTAATGATTGCATCATACACTACTGTGGTCGGACAGGATTCTAAAATATGATGCAATACAGTAGCTGCTGATGTCATGATTGCAGTAGCCAACATAAAAAAATGATCAAACTGACTTTTCATGTTTGTTTTGAGTACAGAATTACAAGTAAGATAGAAAACATGCTTTGTTTCAATTAATTTGCACAAGGGTGTAGGTTTGCCTTTAATAGTGAACTGAACCAAACGTCTTCCCCATCCCTAGTGACAGGGTTTTCTCTGTTGCCTCACCTGGGCTTTAGGTCTCCCTGCTCTGGCAGATTTGCTTGGTTCCCTTCCTTATGACATGTCAGAGCAAATGGAAGATCTTCCTGTTTGACTTGATTCTCTGTGTTGTTACCTCCTGCCTTCAGCTTTTGCTATTTTTAAAGAAAAATAAATGAATAAATAAATGCTAATGGCTGTTTTGTTTTTGTTCTATTACATGTTTGATTAAGTCCCTTGGGCGTCTCTACACTGAAGCAAAGAGATATAACTGTTTTTAATAAATAATAGAAAAATAACTACAGACGTTGAGCCTTGCCCTGTGTCCATCTGTTTCTGCTTCTCCTCCTGATGCCCCAGGCCTTTCTCTAGCTGCTTGGCTGCAGAGATGGCCCAAGGAAATTTTAAAGCCTGGAGAAGGTCAAGATGTTACATGTCTGAGAGCAGAAGTCTTGCTTAAGGGGTGTGCAAGGCATGCTGGGTAACACATGCAGCTCTCTTTTCTCATGACTGCTGCCTGCCACCCTGCTCCAAATCTGCCACCTGAAGTAGCTGCCTCAATCTTCCCCATGGTATAGCTGGCCCTTCTTAGACCCACTGCTCTATTTTCTCCTCTCTCCACACTTGCCCTATCCATACAGTTAAGCTACTGGGAACCAAATGCAGGAGCTAATCTGGTGGCTCAGAAGATGAGAGTACTCCTAGCCTGCTCTTGGGCACCACCACTGCAGCTGGCCAGAAGGTGGAACTGCAGCAATGTGTTGAGCTGTATTGCCTCCCTAGAATGGTTTAGAATTTAGATATGCCATCATCACCTTGCCTGTAAGTGAAGTGGCTATTTATTTATATAGTTGCAGTGCAGTCCTGGCCAGCTGCATGTGCTATTAGGTTGCTGACACCTGTCCTATAGATAGCAGAGATTGCTGATGGGAGGCGAGATACCTATAAGCAGGTCCTCAAGCTCTGAATAGTTTTGCTTTTCCATCTTGGCACAAAGTGCCTTTAGCAAAATAAACTATCTCTAGGGAGGCAAGCAGAATGAGGAGGGAGATAACCCCGGCAGCTTGCAGATCAGGGCTTATCAAAGGTGATTTCTGTTGCTGTGTCTTTCCAAGTCGTGCTGAAGATGAGAAGCCAAAACAGGTCAAGGCATCAAGATGCTTGTCCGATCCCTTTAGGAGTAGTGCTGCATTGTTAGTGACACAATAAGCCCCGGAGGGACGGTTGCCTGAGATTCAGACAAAGACTGCAGGGATTTTGCCTCTCTGATGTTAGCTGCTTTGAGTGACTCATTGGTCAGTCTCCAAACTGGAGTCATTCATAAAAAAGGACCTCAGCTGCAGCAGCGAGACAATCAGGAGCCTGCAGGCTAAGGCACAGAAATGTGAAGCTTAGCATGGAAATCAGGATTTTTAGAAAAGAGATTATCAGAGCACACAACCTTTATTTGGCAGCATTTCAAGGCCAGGTTATCATAGGGATGGGAATAGGAAATAATGGCTCCATTTGCCATCTACACTATACATTAATCAGTTGTGGTCCCTGCCTCCCCCCGCCCCCGAAATCCTGGGAACTGCATTGTGTTAAAGGTGCTGAGCAGTGGCGTAGTGGGGTGATGCAACAGGGATGGTTGCCCCAGGTGCAAAATTATTAGGAGCGCAACATTTCAACACCCAGTGCTGCCTCAACACAGTCGTGTGCTTCTGTTGCTAAGTTCCATTGAAAATGGCTTCTCCATGCTAACCAGGAAGTGACCTCTCCAGGTAATGGAATGACTCTTTTTTTCTTATCTCTGTGGCTGTGATCTCCTGGGTGATGTAGACACCATCAGGCAGGTGAATGCGCATGCATACTCCATCTGTTTCCCTCCATGCGTGGCCCTGGCCACTGGCAACCCACACTATGTCACTACTGCTGAGAATTGTTAAAAGGTAAAGGGACCCCTGACCGACTCTGGGGTTGCGACACTCATCTCGCTTTGGTGACCGAGGGAGCCAGCGTACAGCTTCCGGGTCATGTGGCCAGCATGATGAAGCCGCTACTGGTGAACCAGAGCAGCGCACGGAAACACCATTTACCTTCCCGCCGGAGCAGTACCTATTTATCTACTTGCACTTTGATGTGCTTTTGAACTGCTAGGTTGGCAGGAGCAGGGACCAAACAATGGGAGCTCACCCTGTTGTGGGGATTCGAGCCGCCGACCTTCTGATCAGCAAGTCCTAGGCTCTGTGGTTTAACCCACAGCGCCACCTGCATCCCGAATTGTTAGGATTGTTAGGAGACCCCTATTCCTCTTCCAGGGCTACAATTCCCAAAGTGGTTTCACAGTCAACCCCTCTTCCCATGGAACTCTGGAAATTGTAGCTCTGGGAAGGGGATATAGGGTTGTTGTTTTTTTAAAGAACAAACAAACTCTCAGCACCCTTAACAAGCTGCCCTTCCCAGGATTTTTTGGGGAAAGCCATGGCTGTTTAAAGTGGCACAATCCTGCTTTAAATATATGGGGCAGGTGGGGTCAGAGGGATGAAGATTTATCATAAAATCCTTTGATTGTAAGTGGCAGAACATCTCCTCCTGATTAAAACCCCACAACAAGCCTGTGAGGTAGTTTAGGCTGGCAGACAGTGACTGGCCCAAAGTCCCACAGTGAGTTTCATGGATGAATGGGGATTTGAACCCTGGACTCTCAGGTCCTAGTCTGACACTCTAACCACTGCACACACCGGCTGAATCAAATTTCTTGCCGTATTGCTGACACACACTCTCTCCCAGCTTCCTTCCTGCCTATGCCTGGTATTTCTGCACATGGGTGGTGCTGTGTAAAGAATAGTAAAAAAAAAAAAAAAGAGTTCATTTTGAACTAGTGAAAGAGAACTTTTAAAACTGGAAAATGGAGGAGGAGGACTCCCCCCCCCCTTGTAGATATCATGTTCTTACTTCAGCACCACTGACTTGATGTGATGTGGTTGAAAGTTAGTTTAAAAAGAAAAGAAGAACTCCCTGGATTATCAGATGATGTTGGATATTTGGATGTGTCCAGCTTTCTGGTTTCTGAAGGGTTTTTTTTAAAAAAGTGCGACTTGGAAGCCATGCAACTTTGAAATATCCATGGTGAAAAATAATAACTTTGCAGCGTGCCATCCTTAATGAATGCATTGCTGTTAGTGATTTGCTCATTTGCATGAGGTCCCTCATGACAAAAGCTCTGTGCAAATTAATCGGCAGTGGATGTAAATAGTTTAACAATAAATTTAGCTTTGCTTGCAGCAGTTCCTGGAGCTTAAAGGGGTCGGGTGATAGAGAGAGAAAAAAGCTGAGTTTCCTTGTCATTGGTGGTCTCTGTTAGCCTGACAGTCTGGTTTTAAATGAAATGCTTCAATGTTGTTTTGATCCCCCTCCCCACCTTGTACTAAGCTTCCTGGGAGACAAGGGCCTTTGCTGGTACCAAGCTCCTGGCTTTGAAGCATTTTCAATTCATTATCTTGGCATTCATTGAGCCTGAGGTATTGTGGCCACCACTGTGGTCCGAGCATCCCTTCCTTGTCTAGCCTCCTGATACCACCAGGGGCAGATGTTTGACTGCAGCACTTGGCCTCTGGCCTGGAAGGAGAAAATTGGCACGTCAAGTCCAATCACTCCAGTGCCTGCATGCTTGACAGCTCCATGGAGTGACCTTGGAAGGCACACAAGGAGGAAGAGATAACAGCTTATTTCCCTAACGAACCAAGGATTTGTGAACTAGGCTTCAAAGTTTGCAAGACATTTTGTTTACCCACCATTTTATTTGGTCACGTATTCCATGCCTCAGCCTCCAAATCCACATATTTAGGCTTGTTACTTGTGACAACTTAAGGGTGTTGTGCTAGCATGGACATAATCCTTGGACTCTCAGCTCCGTGATTCCCCAAGGCTTTATTCCAAAAATCGCTACGCAGCTGAAACATAGATCAGGTTACAGATGACACAGTTCAGGTGTTCAGCACAAAGCTCTGACGTACATGGCCTGGTGCAACCTAAGATGGTGTTTCAACACCTTACATGTCCCCTTTGCTCTACATTCACATTTTCTGGGTCCCAAGCAATAAGACTGTGTAAGCAAGCAAGCAAGCACTGCTGTGAATTGGCTAGGTCTGGTCATGCTGACACAGATGATGGCACATCTGACACAGGGTCTGCCTGGCTGTTTCAGTTTCCAGTCCAAGCTCAGGCACCTCCCAATTTGCTGGGCAGGTCATGGTAGCAGGATGTGGGGCAGCCTCTCCCTCCTTTGCCAGAACATCCAGCAGTGACTTCTAGAGGTGCCTTCTGATAGGCTACTCAGCTCATCTCCATCATTGAGCTCAGCACTCTAATCTTATTCTTCCCCCACATCTGACCAGTTGTGCCAAGAAATATTTACAGGGCTCATAACAAGTTTGGGGAAAGTAGTGTTGTTATTATCACTGTAGCACATTGATGGGGAACCTAGGGGAACCTGTTGGACTTCAACTCTCATCCGTCCCAGCAACCATGGCCAATTATCAAGCATGATGAGTGTTACAGTCCAGGAACATCTCTGGAGGGGCATAGTTCCCCCAGACATGTAGTACTGTGACCAATGGTTGGATAGAGCTCTGAGGAGAAGGGTGGAGCTATGTATATGGGGAAGTTACCAGCTTGATCCTAATGACGTATTCAGGATGAGTGAACATGCATGATGGTAATGGGGAGAACCTATGGATGTACAGTTGTACGTCTGAATGGAGTGTTCCTATGCACAGTACTCTCCCAGTGACAGGGACTTCTGCTTTTCCAGATTTCTCTTGTTCTGTATATTTAGGCCCCAGGCAGATGTTCAGCTGAACATGCATAGATCTTGTCCCCTCTTTTGAATTCATTCAATTCTTTCAATATCCCTGAATATATTATAATAACAGGGGAATGACTCTGGTATTGCTTCTACACCACATTCTCTGCAATAGATTTGGCCTCCTTTGCCCCCTACCCCAACATTTTACTCGTGCAAATTGGATCCTCTCTTGTGGTGCCATAATCTGTGAATGGCCTACTGTACAGTATATGCTTGATGGGTTTCTCTCCACACCACAAAATGTAAAGTGGGAACTGCTTCTGAGGAGGTACCAGAACTAAAAGAAACAGATGCAATGCAATAACTCTAACTGCATGAATCATTCATCTTAACTGGAACCCAGATCTCCCAAGTATATTTGAGAGGTTTTGTAGGATGCAGAGATGCTTCCCTTTGGTTTTCACAGAAGGAACCATGTCCCATCATTTCCTGTTATTGATTTCCTGATTCATCATCCCTTTGCCCTGCTTCCCAAACCCTGCCCTGCCTTCTTGCCCTACATTTCCATTCATATTAGTTTGTCCTTCTGAAAAAGCCATAGCAACCTGACCTATACTCATCGGCATGAACTTGCAAGAGTGCTGCCTTTGAAATAGGTACCGGCGAGCTTTGCTAGGCCTCTTTCTTGTCATTTAACCAAGTGTGCCTCTGAACCGTAAAGAAGGAATCATCGCAGGTTGGAAATAAAATAGGTGATGCTCTTTAATCCTGAGCAAGCACCATATGTCATGTCTGGCCCTTCTGTTTGTTACAACAGCACTAACAATTGGAGCCAACTGTTGTTGGAGCTGTCTGTGGTTTAATTAGCCAATAACTTGGATCTTAATACAGCTGGTAAGGAGGCATTCAATAGATTCTGATGCTTCAACCCAGTACTGGGGTAACCTCTTAGAATATGTAAGAAAATAAACAAGGGCCTCAGGATCTGTACTTGACTGGGGTCTGTTCTGATTTTCAGATTGCTAAGATCCTGGATATTTTAAGAATGGTGCACTTTCTTCACAGCTGCATTGCACTCCCTCAGGCTGCAAACACATATTAATGTGACAATATTCAAGTTAGTGTTCTGATCTGAAATCTTGGATTTCTTTACCCACATCAGCCTTACATCAGATGTAATCTCAAAGGCACATATGAAGCTAAGACTACAAAAGGAAGTGAATAAGCACAGAATAAGAACTAGTCTGTTGTATCAAACCAAGGCCACATCTAGTCCATCATCCTGTTCTCACAGGCCCCAATGGGAAGCCCACAACAACATCTCCCTACTTGGGATTTCCAGTAACTGCTATTCAAGAGGCATACTATTTCCGAGAGTAGCCATGGGTTGCCTTATCCTTAGGAATTTCTATAATCCCATATTAAAATTGTCTAAGTTTGTGATCTAAATTAAATTGCCTGAACTACATTTGGGTGAGCAACAGCTTCCAGAGGGTGGCACAAATGCGTACGTTCCCCAATCCCTGTGGTCCAGTTTGACAGGTCAATGGGATCATCCACCTGACAGTTATCTAAGATCTCACTGGCATCAGATGCCATGTTTACCTTTGCCTATGCATTTTGAAATCAGAAATGCCCCTGTGTCTTGACAAGCCCAGCTGATTTACCGATCACTGGTGTCTCTAAATCTCACTTTACACAGTGAACCAAGTCTTTACCAGGTATTGGGGCAGGTAATCATAGCTTGTCTGAAACAGCCTTATGGGCCAGCTAGGAAGGCTGATAGGGTTATTTAGACCCAGAGGGCAGAGGTTTTCCCCTTCCACTGCACTACATCTTCTGTGGGGTGGGGCTTAGCTGCCGTAAATATAAGAATGGCGGCAGGGCCATGCAACTCCAAAAATCTGTTGAACCAACCCCACCTTTTATAAAATCGGCTACAAGGAAAAATTCATGGGAATCCCTAGATATTAGAATTTTGAAACTTAAGAGCGATGGATGTACATCAATCCATCATTTAATGTCTGGGCATTCCATCATTGGCATCTGATACTGGAGTAAGAGAGGGGTGAACTGCTGTTTTGGCCCAATGAATGTTTTTGCATATTCTTTGTTTTGTTCATTCACTCAGTCACTCTGACTTCAGATTCTCATAAGTAATTGTCAGCTACTCCTTAATCAAAGTGTGATCTCCTGTTAAATGCTTCTCATCACCCATGTTCTGCCTCATTCTCCCTATTGAATTTTTTCACCTTCATTATGCAAGTTATGAAATGCCTCTTAAAAATGGATTTCTCATACAATGGAGGTAATTAGCAATTAACCAACCTTATCTCTTGTTGCCTCCCACTTAACCCATTAGCTCAGCTAGACAGAAGCCTCAACTATTTTGCCAGCTTAGAGTTTCAATGCATCATCATCCTGGGACTTTAGATTTCACCATTCATTCGCTTATTGAACTGTGCATTTCTTTCCTGGTAGGACCTGTTTCCTAAGACACTATAGAACCAGACCACATGGATCTCCTACCCTCGCATTGTGATATTCCATATGATGTTTCAAGCTGAAGGAGGGATTCCTACCAGAGCTCAGCTCTAAGCACAAGTTCAGGTCCAGACAGAACTTTGGACAGCTCCATGTGAAACTCTGGAACAACTCTGCAGGCTCAAGTGTTGCTTCAACAGCAGTCTAGAGTTCCTTGAGGCTTGAACAAGGTTGTAACTCAATCTGGGTTATTAGCTCCACCCCTGCTGGGGAAAGCTTAAAAGAGGATTGCCAGTTGTGCAAGGATTGACTCCAGTGACATAGGTGTGGCTCTGTTGTGGCTTCCAGGATGGAGACTTCGGACTATGAGGATGAGAGTAGCACAACCTCTATGGGTTGTTGGGAAGGAGTGGGGAGACATCGGCTCCTGGAGTTCTATGGACACTGGCGGATTGGGATCTTCCTCCTTGGAATTTCTGAACTCACCCCCCCCCCCGAAAAAGTGGGGATTCTAACCCTGGGGTCATGACACCCATCAGCAATGGCTTCCCTTTCCCTTTGATATGGCAGTGGGTGGGGGAGACACAAAATCCTTTGCTTTGTGCACATTGACCTGCTTCTGAAATAAACAGGGATCATCACCTGTACCAATGCATGTGAATTTCTGCCCCAGGGTGCATGACATCAATTTCTTCAGTCGGTGCCGGTGTATTGAGCATAAACACACTTTTGTTGCCCTAGCAAGGAACTGGGGCAGAGTTGCAGGAGAGAGAGAGGACTGCAAGACAGGGTCAAATTACTAAGCTCAATTAGACCCTTGTACCCATTCGCTTACATAGCCAGAAGGCAGGCAGGCAGGGACATAAACCTTCTTGTATTTTGGCCATGCCAGATTTGTTGTTAAGTGATGGATAAAATCAATTCACAAGCCAGGAGTTAAATCTATAAATAAAAAAAGCATCCCTGGAAGGCGGTGTGGCTCCAGGTGCTTGGAAATTATTTGCTCAGACTGGCACTCATTATATACTCCATTCCTGGTGTGGTTTTGCTGTTAAAACCTCTGTCACTCCGAGATTATTTATTCCCTTCCCCTTGCAAAGTCTCTGGTGTGTCTGTCACCCATAAAGCAGAGAGGTGCTTAGCTTTGCTGCCTTGCGTGTGGCTTGCAGAAACAGCTCTGCCGAAGCCTTAGGGCTCTAGCAGAGAAAACCAGAATGGCAGGACAGAGATGATCCAAACCTGTGAGAGAACTAGAGATCTGGAATGCATGACTGTAAAGGATTGATCCTGGAGAATGAGGATTGGTCTGAGAGATGTACAATCCTGCCAGGATCAGCTGACCATGTGCACTGGGAATCCTTGGACCAGAAAGATGGGGAGAATGCTCCTAGTTCAGAAAAAAAGGGAAAGTATTTTCCATAACCTCAGAAAATAGTTTGGCTTATTCTGATTCCAAATCAAACCTTGCTGAGACCCCAATAATATCAGGAATGCAACATGGTCTGACTCCTCTCCCTTCCACCAAAAGTAACCCAACAATACTTGACCCACCCTGCTTCTTGCCCACTATTGACCTTGCTTGCTGCTCTGATACTGTTACAGTTGCATGCCAGACTTGAGGAGCCCTGGGGAATGTTATTTTCCCAGTGCTACCATAGTGCTATAGGAAGTGGTGGCTGGAATAGAACCTGATTTCCTTAATTTAACTGTTCCTATATTAAACATTTCCCCCAAGAACCACCTTTTGGGGTGGGGGGCTTTTTAGTAAACTTGTAATCTTGTTTCATGAAACTTTTGTGAAACCACCCCATGCCTAATCAAAGTTATATGCTACTTTTAAATGTTCAAGAGGAGACACAAGGGGATTTTAGGCTGTTTATTGAAAGGGATGAAACAAATACTTTCACCTGGTGGCAAGCAGTGATGGTCTATAGGGAGAGATGGGCAAATGGAAGGGGACTTTCTGTTAGACTCAGAACTCACTCCCCCCCCCCCCATGGCACAGGATCCAGGGAAGCTGGGGTGCCAAGAAAGCATGGGTACCATTCAGTGGAACATGACAACTTTATCATGATTCAATCTTTCCATAGACATTAAAAGAAACTTGTCATGGACTGGCTTGGTGCAGAGAAGTGGTGGGAGGCACCAGCTGGGGAACCCTAAGGGAACCCCCAAGGGAGGAGGCTCAGAGCCAGGGAACTGGTGATCAGAGGGAGAAGAAGGAGCAGACTGGGAGGAGGAGGTGTCAGAAGTCGAAGAGGTAACAGGGTTTAGTGAGCGGGAAGAGTCCGTCCTGGAGAGCAGTCCAGAACCAGAGGCAGAAGCAGAGGCTGGAGATGAGGGGTGCCAATAGCCAGAGATGAGGCAGGCTGCTGAAGAAGCCAGGGGGTTTCCCCCTCCTGCTGTGAGCATCTCCCCTCCCCACTGGTCTTTCAGAACCTACAGAGCTATGAAGAGGGTGGAGCAGAAACAGACAAGGCATCTGAGTCTCAGGTCACTTAGGAAGGAACTGGGGGAGGAGGAGACTTAGAGAGCTGTGGGAAGCTGGGGAACATCAGTCCTTGCAACTGCCTCATTGGAGCAAGGCCTACTGAGAAGAGTTGCTGTGCTCACTAGGCCTGAAGTGTTTTGCTTCTTTGAAGAGTTGACTTCACTGACACCTTGTGAATTATTGCTGAGCAGCTCCCGACTCCTGCCTTGACAAAACCTTTCAGAAGGATGCAGGCAAGCTGTGGAGAAATAAGTCTCTTCCCAACTTGATTCATGGGTTGATTGTATTTTTTAAAAAATCACTTCATTGTTAAATGCAGCAATAAAGTTCAGTGAATTAAAATCAATGCAGTCACTGCTTCCCCTGGCACTGAGTCAAGGGTTGCTCTTCAGAATGGGTGACAGAGTGCCAGGGCTCTCTGCCAAGCGGAAGGAAGATGAACCTCACCAGCTGAATATACAGTGGTGAGATATAGAGAATCATCTTTTTCACACAATGGGATCAGCAGGACCAGCCTTAACATGAAATAGTGTGAAGCAATTGCAAGAGGCAGTAGATTCAACACAGGGCAATCTTTTCCTGTCTTCAATCACTTATCAGTTTTTGGACTAACAAATTGAGGTGGTGGGGTTGTGGCAAAGGTTCACATCAGGCACTGCAGTGGCACTCCAGATATTGCTTCAGATTCTTGATATGCATCCAGATACATTAGGAGACTTGGGAAATTTAGTTCATATGGCTTCCAGTGTCTCTAGTTGCCACAAGTACGCTTGGAACATTGTCTAAAGATACTTAGAACCATAGGAAAACCATGCTTGTGACAGGATCCAGATATTCTAGAGAGGATCTACATTTTTTCAGAACTAAATTTTCTGAGAAATAGCTTTCTCAAGTACTCCAAACAAAACTTTGCTATCATTTCACTTCAGGGAAAAACCAGATGTTGGACTAAATGGATCAGGTCTCTTCTAATGTCCTTATCCTCCTTGATGCAAGTGTCAGAAACAGACAGGTGGTAACTTGAGTCAAGAAATGTTCTAGAGTCATCCCAAAGAGAGGAATAATGGTGGATTCTGTCTGCCCTTTCATTCTCATGATTCTGGGCTGCACTGCATTTAGCTTGCTGTGTAAAAAGGCATAGAAGCATAGCATTGGAAGGGACCACAAGGGTCATCTAGTCCGACCCCCTGCAATGCAGGAATGTTTTGTTCAACGTAGGGCTCGCACCCATGTCCCTCAAATTAAGGCTCTCATGCTCTTCAGCATAATAATGTTTAAATGCCAAAGCTAGCCTCCCTTTTGGGTTGCTATGGTAGGAGAGCTATACTGATTTTGGGTGTCTTCCTATCCAATCCCACCTCTACTACAGCATAATCACTGAAAAGTGTAATGAAGGATTTTAGAGGAAGTGTCATTGTTTGTAAAGGACACCAAGTGATGATGCTCTGGGAGTATGGAATGTAAGAGCATAAGAGTGAGACCAACTCATGTCTTCTCCCAAGAAGGATATTATGGCATATTCACCTCCATTAAAGAGCAGGAGTGGCATTTTTGTTTGGAATGAAGGCAAACATGATGAGGGTTCAATAGCCCTCTCCTCCATACATGATGGTTACGCTCTGCCTCCATGGTCAAAGGCAGTAATGCATCTCAGTACTAGTTGCTGGAAACCACAGCAGGGGAGCGTGCTCCTATGCTCAGGTCCTGATTGAGGGTTTCCCAAGGGCATCTGGTTGGCCACTGTGAGGACAGGATGCTGGACGAGATGGGCCATTAACCTGATCCATCAGGATCCTCATAAGTTCTTGTGTTCAAAAAATGACCCAAACGGTGGAGAAAGTGGATCAAACGAAGCTTTTCTCCCTTACCCTGCTGGGGTCACCCAAGAAAATGAATTGGCAGTAGATACAGAGCAGACAAAAGCAAAGTTGGTCTGGTGTAGTTATCAGCGGGCCATCTCAGATCATGAAGGTTGTGATGGCTCTGTCAATTGGATATGTAATATATACAACCATTATCTTGACTTCTCTGTTCAAGTCATAAGACATGATGATAGCTTGGTTTATTTGATACCCTGGTTGTCTGGTTGGGAACTGGGTTGAGAGACACTCAGCTGAAGCAATGAGCAAAGGAGACAACCAAGTGCCCATTAGGTGACTTGGTGTCTCAGCTAGATTTAATCCAGTGCCCTCAAGCAGAAAAAGATCCTGCAGGTCTTTGAGCTCCTGAGACAGCTGGGTTGCCCCGAACACATCAATTTTTTTAAGGAACAGTTGTGATGTTTTATCCTCCTCCTCATTTTCTGAGATGGCTTCCAGTCGGCATCACAGCTGGGGAGATGCAGCTGGGGAGTTTCATTTGATAAGAGTGCTCCGCAGTCTCATTGGGGGGTGAAAAAAGCTAGTGGTGGAACTCAAGTCGAGACAAAGAGGGAGGGAGAAAGGGGTAGATTATTCAATGGAAAATAAATGCCAACGTCTTCATTCAGAAATCTTTAGCCAAGGGGGGTCCAAAAAGTGAGGAGCTGCGGTAGTGGGATTTATTTCTCTCTCTTTTTATCACTTTGTGAAAGTTATAGACAGGTTGCAATTAAGTTGTGGAGGTGAGCATAGGAAGGTGCCTTACACTGAAGCAGAGCATTGATTGGTCCATCTAAACTCAGTATTGTCCATGTTGACTGGCAGTGGTTCTCCAGGGATTTAGGCGGGGGAAATTCCCAACCGTATCTGGAGATGCCAAAGTTTGAAACTGAGACCTTCTGCATGCAAAACAGATGCTCTACCACTGAGCTATGGCCCCTCAGGGTTGGGGGTATAGAGCAGGTTTTTAAATCACAGACCTTCTAAGCTTAAGTCCCAAAAGAGAGTGTCTTGCCCAGGGCTAGATTTAGGTTTGATGAGGCCCTAAGCTACTGAAGGTAATGGGGCCCTTTAGGACTTCCGGGGGAGGTGCCTCCGGTAATGGCTGAATTCCTCTGATCGGGAGGAATCTGCCCCATGGGAATTTGGGTCTGTACCGCCACGGCGAAGGCGGAGACCCGTAAAAATCACAGGCGGGAGAAGCCTGTGAACGTGGATTCGGCGGGCACCTTTTGTGCCTCCCCTACTCGCGGGGAAACCCGGTTTCAGGGATCCGGAGCGACGTGGTGTGAGCGGCATGGTGCTTCGAATCGTCTGCTTCTTCCACTGAGCAAAGCCGCATAGCTGTTGCCAGAGAGCACTGACCTTTTCCTGTGGACAATTTGACTCTAAAGTAATTACCCGTGAGTAGAGCTGAAGTGGGGGAATTGGATTTTTAAACGTTTAATTTGGCATCGAAACGGGGAGGTTCAATACAGGAAGTCCGCCTCCCCTTTTGTAAATAAACTAAAGCAATGAGCCTGCAAGCTGAAGTCTTGGAAAGCCTTTTGTAAAAAGACTAAATCTCCATCGGCAAAGAACTAAACCCCCCTCCCTTTGGAGACAGGAGAAGAGGGGGGGAGTGGTGGGCTGAATATGCCTGTAGGAGAGAGTCAAGAGAGTTAAAATACCACTGCTCAGACCCTGGAAACGGGCTGCTAGTAGGATTGATGTCTTTTGGAATGTTCATTGATAGTGTTTAGAATGTTCATTGACAGGTAGCTAAACAAGAGAATACATTGTTTCTACTGTCTCTGGCTGTTTTTTAAAAGTAACTGAAAACTGAAACTAACTTTGGATTATTGGAACATTGTTTAAAAGAGGACAGTACTGACTAATACAAATAGAAACTGTTTTCCCCTAGTGGAAGCTTCTGAAATTGGTTGCTCTACAGGAGCTGGGCTAGGGGAATTTCCAGCTGCAAGATAAAGAATTGTGAGACTCTGGGATTGACCTTGAATCTCTTAAGTGTTATGGTAAATGGAAAGGAAAAAACAGACGGAATGTCGATAGAAGAGGCCTTAGCGGTCATATTAGTGAAAATAAACGATTCGCTGGAACAGCTTCACAAGAAAACAGACGTGATAAATGTGAAAGTGGATGCTGCAAATATTAAAATAGACTTAATGGCAGAAAGTTTAAATAATCTGGGACAAAAGGTGAATACCAATACAGAAACCATCCAGAAATTGATACAGGAATCTACTTTCACACGGCAAACTGCGGATGAAGACAAGGAGAAAACCCTTGCTGCTGAATGTAAAGCAACACAACTGGAGAGAGAGAGAGCCCCATCCATACAAGGACAACTTGATGAACATAAGCGGACATTGGTTATGATTGAACTTAAAGAGAAACAGATGAATTTGAGGATCAGAGCCCTACCTGAGGAAAAGGAAAGCTTGACAGAGTTTCAGGAGGAGACAGGACTAACATTGGTTGAGAAAGAGAGGGATTTGGGGGTTAGTATGACCGCCAGAAATGTGAATTTATTCAAGGATAACTGTGAAGGACGTTGGATTGAAGAGAAGGGGGATTTGGAAATATGGACAAATCTGAAGTTGTTATTGTTGGGCCGAGTTGCTGTGGTGGGGATGAGGGTTGCTGTGTTGTTGGGGATGTTGCTTTTGTTTCAAACATTGCAAGTTTTGGATGTGATGGATTGTTTCAGGAGGTGGCAGAGGGACATCTCTAGATTTGTTTGGCAGGGCAGGAAGCCTCGAGTAAAATTTAAGATATTGATGGATGCCAAAGAAGGAGGTGGACTTGCCCTGCCAGACCCCTAAACTTTGTTGTGAACCATCTGCTTTTTGCTGGCTGAGAGAATGGTTGCTTCTTGAAAGCACTGAAGTGTTGGATAATGGCAGATGAAGTTGATGGACTATATGGAATTGGCGGAAATGACTGGCAAGATCCGAGACCAGGGAGAAGAGTCGGGGGAAGAAGACTGGAAAAAGTTTAAAGACTATTTATAGAAATATTGTAAAATTATTGAATGTTAGAAGAATGTTGGAATGAAGTTATATGGCTTTAGTAGAAATGTTATAAGGAATTAAGTATAAATAGAGTAACAGAAAAGTAAAGGAAAAAATAAGGCAAGAATGTGTTAAGATAATTATAGGATAGAAAACAGAGGAAGATGGAAAGGAATTGCTGAAACAATTAATAGAAGTGGAATACAAAAAGGGAGGTGAGAGGAGGTCGTTGGAAATAAGCGAATGAAAGATAAGATATTGAAAATGTTTGAGGTGTTTTTAAATTGTTTTTGTTTGTTTTTGTTTTGTATGCAGTGTTTTTGTATTGTATTTGTATTGTTCTTTTTTCCTTTTTGTTTGTTTGTTTGTTTGTTTGTAGTGTTGTGTTGAAACTGTTCGAAAAGTAATGAATATCATTTTAAAAAGAAAAAAAAGGTAATGGGGCCCTTTATATGCCCAGCTGTCCTTTGTCAACAACAAATTGTCGCAGTTTTTTGTGTTGAATATATGCTATATGGTAATTTATGGACCTAATAGGTATCTAAAGCCATTTGCACATGTAGAATATAGGCACCCAATATATAGAAATGAGCAAACCAGTGATATTTTAGGGAGCAGGCTAGCAGGTGGGGCCCATTGCTTACATCATAGGAGTATACACAACACAAAACACTGTTGCTGTATGCAGGTTTTATTTTATTTGTTTTTTATCTTATATTTTGGAAATGGACATACAGGTTTTTTTCTTTAATTTTTTGGGGGTCCCAAAGAGAGCAGGGCCCTAAGATATAGCTTGTTTAGCTTATACATAAATCCGGCACTGGTCTTGTCTCACCCAAAGGAGTATCTGCCCCTTTGGGGAAATTAGCACATCTTCCACTGGGGGTGTTGTCCTGCTTGAGTTCTGGTCTGCCTTGGAGGTCCTGCAAAAGGATTCCCCATTCCAGTTCCTAGCTGATCCATCTTCTGCTGTGGTTTGGGGGTGTTAGCTATGCTTTAGCTGGTCCTGGTGTCAACTGACTTCTTCAGGCACTGCCTCTCAAGGTTGGCATCAGAGGTTAGCATGGTTAGGCATCTGCCAAAGGAACAGGAGCTCAGAACGGCCCATCACTACCTCTGCCATCTTTGAGGCTTCCTCCTGGTGCTCTTGCCACCCCATCATCATTAGAGCTGTGACATTAAGAAGATCAAAAGAGCCATGCTGGGTGCACCTTTTGAGGTGTGCAGAAATGTATATTCCCATCCTAGGTCCACTGCAGTTGTACATGACAAAAATGAGTGCAGCTTGAACTGCATTGGGGCCATTGTGTATAAGCCACTACCAAGATTTGCTGCACAAGTTTCACTGAATAGGCTACTTCCACAGTGGAGTGCAGCAGTCTGCCACTTAAACAGGCTAATAAGAGCATAAGAGCCTCCTGGATCAAAACAGTAGCCCACCTGTTTTCACAGTGAACAACCAGATGCCAGTAGGAAACCCACAAGAACACCCTCTCCTCCTGGGCTTTCCAGCAACTGGTATTCAGAGGCATTACTGTCTCTGAACGTGGAGGCAGAGCACAGCCACCGTGCCTTATTTCCATGAATTTATCCAATTTTCTTTTAAAGCCATCCAAGTTGGTGGCCATTACTTCCTCCTAGTTTAGCTATCAATTGCATGAAGAACTCCTTTCTTCCATCTGTCCTGAATATTCCAACATTCAGTTTCAGTGGATGTCCACAAGTGTCAGGAGAAAGGAAGAAAAACTTTTCTCTATCCACAATTTTACTGAAGAATTTTTTGTTTTTGGAAATTAATCCCTCTACTGCAGTGCTCCTCTGCTTCTTACAAGGTGTAACTGAGATTCCTCATTGTAAGAACCTTGAAAGCTCAGGAGATAGAGGAGTAAATCATTATTGGCTTTGGTATTAAGACAGGTCTCTCTGTCTTTCAAATTTGATTGATATCAAGCTCTGATCTCTGATTTGCGTGTGTGTGTACACTGGTCATACTTCCTTTGAAATCTCTCTCTCTCTGGATTGCCCGTATTGCTGAGTAATTTATGTATGACAATATGAGACAATATGAGACTAATTCTGTTATTATGCCAAGAGGAAATTGAATCTGGGGACTTTAGCTTAGCATTTGGGAGAAATCTTCAAATGAATCTGGAGAGCAGGAAGGGGGGAAAGCCCTCCGTGTTCGATTCACTTGCTTGTCACCTTGCCTGCAAGATTAAGTCATTATGAAGGGCAGATGGAGCGAGGAGAAATGAGGAAAAAAGCACAAAGAGAGGGAGGGAGGTGGTAAGGCTAAATGGGGAAATGAGGATTCCGTAACGAGGGTGAAAAACATGAGAGTAAATAATAGACTTTTCTCCCCTCGAAGGTCACTTTAATCAAGCTGACCTCCAAACTGCACATCAACACTTCTGCATCTTCTAATGACAGAATTGATGTCATGGGTGGATGGGAAGGAAGGTGTCGTCCCAACAGATTCTACTACATCTAAGATGGTTATGGGTTTCCCCCATTAAGTCTGGTGAATTTATTGTATAGATGCTTTCTCTTGCATTCTTTGTTCAAGCTATTTATATTGCATGGCGAGTTCCCGCCTCCCCCCAGTAGAAATAAACACACATGACACAGAAATTTAAGGTTAATGGGCTAAATATGGCCACAACTTTATTGGTTACAGGTGATGAGCGGTATTGGCTTAGGCATTGGTCCTAACCGACTATCTGGCTTCAGCCTGTTCGCTTGAAGTCCGGGAAGGGTTAACCACCAGTAGGGGGAGTCCTGCTGATGCACATTAAATAGGAACTCCCCCGGGGTCACTGCTCATGGGCGTGCCTTAGGCCCTTACCTCCATAGGTTTCAGACAGGGCCACGCCCCCCGGAATCCTTTATTGGACTACCCTTCAATATGCAGGGGAGGTGATGGCGCTTCCTCCCCCCCTTCCATCTACATAACAATACCCATACCAATGCCTAAAACTAGCAGCTGGAAGAGGCAAAGAGGGAGATCCCTGGCCGCCCCTGCATTAAATGGAGCAGGCCACGCCCCTCAGGCCAGACGATTGACTGGCCAGGGGATGACGCGATCGGGGATTCCCTCAATCACGCGGAGGCTGAGAGCCAGCCCCCGCGCGCATGGTGGGAGGATGAAGCCCGCAATCCCACCTCCTTTCTACGTCGGAAGTGGCTTTCTGTGCTTTGTCAAAAAACCTCTGGTCACATCAGAAGAGTTTTAAATTATAAAAATCAAAACAGAAAATCATAGACTCAGAATTGTAGAGTTGGAAAGGGTCCCGAAGGTCATATCCTCCAACCCTCTACAATGCAACTAAAGCATCAATGACAGATCCTCTTCACAAGTACTACTGGTAAGCCACATATTCCCCATCTTAAATTTGTGGAGCTGATTATTCATGCCTAAGTGTAGAACCTCACACTTGTCCCTATTGAAAATCATTTTGTTAGTTTTGGTCCAGTTCTTCAATCTGTTAAGGTCATCCTGAGTCCAGACTCTGTTTCAGTTTGATATCATCAGTTTGATATCATCGGCAAATTTGATGAGCACCCCCTCAATACTTTCATCCAAGTTGTTTATAAGGATGTTGAACAACAGGCCGAGGACATAACCCACGAGGCACCCCACTTACCACTCCCCCCCCCCATCATGATGTGGAACCATTTGTAAGCACTATATGGGTTTGATCAGTCAACCAGCTACAAATCCACCTAAAAGCTGTACTGAAATCAAGATACACTACACCCACAGTATTCTCCTGATGCACCAAGCTTGTAACTCTATCAAAACAAGTAATGGGATTCTTCTTGCATTACCTGTTTTTGAGAAACCCATACTGAGTCTTAGTAATCACAGCATCCTCTTCTAAGTGCTCACTCACTGACTGTTTAATTATCTGTTCTAGTACCTTTCCTGGTATCAATGTCAAACTGACCAGACAATAGTTACCTAGTTCTCTCCACCCTCCCCTTTTTTTAAGATGGGAACAACATTTCTCTGCTTCCAACCTACAGGGATCTCAAGATGATGAACCAGGTGGGCCTTTGATATGATTCAGCAAGGCATTTCTTCTGAACTTTGTTGTGAATACATCTGAAAGGATGACTTACATGCTTTGTGAGATTGTCTCATGCTTGTGAGAATAAAGGCTGGGCTGAGCTTTGCACTCAAAGTTCTTCCTGACTGCTGGTGGTAGGGAGATTCCTTGTAATCACCCCAGCTCACTTCTTTCTTTGTCCCCTATTTCAAGGTCTTGGAAGCAGCAGCCATGGTCTCCCAAGTGAGTGGTAGCCATCATGATCTCCCTAAGAGTGAGGGTGGGAAACAATGCCATCACTCTAAGTAGCTTTAGGAAATGTCACATGATGATGCCATCATGAAGAGTTGTCCTAAAGCTAATCGCAACAAGGTTAATGTTTGCTGACCTCACTCCAGAGGAGAAGCATTGGGGAGAGAGGGAGGGGAAGAGAGGCTTCCAACTGCGGGAAGTGCCAGAAGTTCCAGAAACAAGTTTGTACCCCCTTTATACTCCCTGAACTCCCAAGTTTACTTCTTACAATGGGATAGCTCACCTGGAGTGAGAGATTCCATGTCATTGCTGGATTCAGATTATTTCCAAGGGGACTTGTTTTGGTCCAGAGATTCAGCAGCAGAGTAGCAGTTGGAAAATCTGAGGGTTGGGGGGGGGGGTCAGGGAGGTGGTCTAAACCTTTGCTTCCTTATAACCTCCTGTGAGTGCCATAAACAGCAGCAGCCCAGTGAGCAAGACTTGGCCTGTGAGGAACTAACATCTGATTGCTTTGGCAATCAGTTCCAAGACAGGAGTTTCAACTGCAAGAGTTACACTTGCTGAAATATCAGAGAACTAGATTGGTATACACACACACACAGTCCAGGGTGGGATATATATCCCACCCTGGTAACTTCTGTTGATGTCATTGCATTTTAAATAAATCATAATCCGCCTCTAGAACATTTGTTAGCAGGTGGAACATATATACTCCAAAATAAAAGTGTGCAAAAAAGATTTTGCAAAGTCGGTTTGCTGTCCCATCCTGGGCCAGTCACACAAGCACAATTTGGATTCCTCATCACTAGCTGATCAGACAAGCCTTTATCCCACTGGCTGATTCAGACCCTCCAGGATCCGATCCATTCCACTCGCCGTTCAGCAGCCGCACTTTAGTATCCCATCCATGTAGCCATTCCTCCCTCCTTTTCTGAGATAAAAATAGCCACAGTGTTATGCCTCTGGTCATATTTCAGCTTTAACTCCCTTGTTCTTTTATGCCGTTTTGTCACATCTTTCATGTTCCTTGAACCTACTTTTTTTTCCTGAGTGCGTTTAATTATGATGAGCTTGTTTATGCTACTGAAAGAACAATTAGCCCTCAGCCATAGCAGCCTTTCTCAGTAATCCTGTGTGTATACAAGTATGCCAAATTTGCTTCCTCCCTCTCTACTGCCCCCCACCCTTTCTCGCGCATCCATCACTTTGGTGTCGAATGCTATTTTACTATTAATTACGGTGTGTAATCTCCGGGATTGTTATTTATTAATAGATTGTTCTGAGCTTCTGGAAAGTTCATGATTAAAACAGGAGGATCAGAGCAATCTCAGGGAACAGATGGACCCAGGGAGGTATCAGAGGCAGGGCTGGTTAACATTCTGAGCACAGCCAGAAGTCTTGACAAAGGATGGAAAACAGAATCAATCATCATTATCTAGAAGAAAAAGCTATCACTCCACATTAGAAAATGAGCAGTGGGTGCTCTAAAACAGCAAGAGGAGACTTCGAAGAGTTTCAGGCGGCGGATAAGGAAACCTAAGATGGATAAGTGTCATCAGGGAAGTATTATTCTGCTGACAGGGGAGGGTGGGAGCAATGGAGGTCAGACTAGTAATAGGGGTGGGGAGAGGGGATGGGACCTTTTCTTAAATATATTGCAAATAAACAGCACAGAACAAATTGTTTAAATGGTTCCTGGTAGCCCTTGAAACATATAAGGGATTCAGCAATGAGATGACCAGGGCAAATCTTTGGACAAGAGTCTGAGGTCAGCCAGGAACCAGGAAGCAGAAGCCATGGGACAAACCTGAAGAAATCTACAGAAGAACAAGTCATAGACAACCTGCAGAATTTGCTCTCTCAAGAAGCAGGGGTGGACAGCAACTTGGATGGCTTTAAAATAGCATAAGACAAAATAATGGGGTATAAGACTATTGATGGCTCCTTGCCATGATCATTATGCTCTACCTCCACTGTTAGAGGCAATATGTTTATAAACCCCAGTTGCTGGAAATCACAAGTGGGAAGAGTGCTTGTTGCGCTCAGACCCAATTGTGGGCTTCCCAGAGGTATGTGGTTGGCCAGTGTGAGAACAGGATGCTGGACTAGGTGGGCTTTTGGTCTAATCCAGCAGGGTTCTTCTCATATTCTTAGCTAGAGAGAGGAGCAAGTCAGAAGTTAAAACCATCGAAACTTGTGGCCATCACTATACTGTATATTATTTTGTCTTTTCCAAATCCCCCAACCTTGGGCTTTACTGGGTGACTCCAAGTTGTGAGATAGGGTGGAAAAGGTCTTTTTCACCATACCATGTATCATTTTACGCACTTCTTTCATGTACTCCCTTACTTCTCTTTTTTCCTAACCTAGAAAACTCCAAACTGTTGTGAGGTGAGCAGTGATCTCAGGCTTAGACTAGATACAAGGAAAGGCTGTGCCATGGGAGGGCAAAGCTCTGGTGTTGTTTCAGGAAGAGATTGAGCCCTATGTAGTGGTTGTAGCAGCTGCTGCATCTCCATTGCTTCTTTCTCCTTCACTGAATAGTGTCCTTTCGGTTTATGGGTCTCAGTCCGCTCCATCAGTCCCCTACACTGACAGAATAAGGGAAACTCTGGTCTCACTGGGGCCTCTGTAATGGAGTAGACACCAATGGCTCATCTGGTGGATGTGTTTCTACAGCTGGTCCTTCATGCCCTTCCTCTTTGGCCTAGTTGGCCAAAGTAGATGAAAAGATCTGCATGTTCTAGCCAACAAACAATTGTCT
Source organism: Podarcis bocagei (assembly GCF_964188305.1). Classification (NCBI taxonomy): domain Eukaryota; kingdom Metazoa; phylum Chordata; class Lepidosauria; order Squamata; family Lacertidae; genus Podarcis; species Podarcis bocagei. The sequence goes on from NC_138141.1 coordinate 22,676,797, forward strand.
GTCACGCAGATTTGATAAACCAACACAGGCCTAGTTTCCAAAGATACACCCATTAATAGGACACTATTTTCATTTTTGGGGAGTGAAGTCAGAGAGCCAAACCATCAGCTGATGGCATGACATATGCATCACTGGCAAGTACTTCTGTACTCATTTCACTGTGGCTTGAAGAATGATAGTTTAATGGGCTCACAAGCCCTAGATTTTCTCCTTCAGCGTGAATGGGGGGGCGGGACTTTGCTTAGTAAAAATGAAAACTATGTATTAGACATCACATAGTCAAAAATGAAAGTCTACAGGTAGGGATGAAAAGATCTGCCCATTTTAATTCTCTCCATTTCTCTCTTTTTCCCAATCTGAAATTCAGTTCTCCATATTTCTGCATGAAATCCTTATGAAAATTCTCTGGCAGGGGAAAAAACCAAGGATTAAGCATAAATTATTAATTGATATAAAAGAAAGAGGGGGCTTTCCCCTGCCAGATTTGAAATTATATCACGAGGTGGCCTGTCTCTCCTGGATCCAGGAATGGTAGCCTTTAAGAAACACAGATCTGTTAGATTTAGAAGGTTTCGACAACCGATATGGATGGCACACCTACTTAGGATATGACAAGGTCAAAGTTCACAAAGGATTTTTAAAAAGACTAGTCCCAAGAAGCCAGAGGCTTTTCTTCTAGGTATAATAGGTTCAGATTTTTTTTCCTTTTCTTTTTTATGTCTGTATTTTGGAAATTTATTTTAAAATGTTTTAAGAGACTTTGGCAAAACAGTTTTGTCAGTGCTCATGGATCCCATCTATTATTATGTGAATAAATGTTTCTGATTAAAATGGTTTGTGTAACTGTAGCATTTGTTTGGGGGCCTGAATTAAGGGTTTATTTCCATTGGGATATTTTTTGACAAAAAAGGAAGCACAGGAACAGGGTCTCCCTCAAGCCTTTCCTTTTCAGGACATTGTAACTGCGGTCTGCCAGGACTCACAGCCAGTGGTTTCAGGCCAGAAGAAGGTGGGCTCTGAGGCATAGGGAGGAATGAGAGGTACGCTCTAGGAGGCTAAGGCAGGCAACAGCCTACTGCCCAGGTGGGGCTCACTAGCTTGGGAAGGAGGTGAGGGTCACATGCCTTGTCAAGCCCAACTGCTGCAATCAGTTGGCCTGGGCCAGTTGGCCTACAAATAATAGGATTGGGTCTGGGTTTGGAACAATGATGTGCTGTTCAAACTCTTGCACAGCTAAGCAACTGAAGATATTCTGCACAGTAATGGTTTGGATTGATGCTGCAGCTAATTGTCTATGCCATATGCAATACAAAGTGAAATAATAGCCATCTAGAAGATATTACCGTAGCAAACATCTGTTGTGGCAGTTAAGTATCTGGAGCGTGCACTGCAAGTTTCAGCAAGAAGGGAATAAAATCAACAAGGAATGGAAAGCTTTGCCCATTCCTAGGGGAGAGATTTGCATCCATTTTTGACCAGTACTGAAAGCTGAGGTTTGCTGAAACAACTAGGGTGCTTTACATTTGCAGGGACCTGAATTTCATTCTTCCCTGGAAGATGATGGTCTAATTTATATACTGCCTTTCCTCCAAGGAACTCAAGGTAACACACATGGATCTCCCCTTCCCAATTTTATCCTTGGAACAACCATGTGAAGTAGGTTTGGCTGAGAGACAGTTGCTCTCTCAAGGTCAACCAGAGAGATTCATGGCTGAGTGGGGATTTGAACCCCGGTTTCCCAGGTCCTAGTCTGACACTCAAACCACTACATCTTTACACTATTTATCTGTGATTCCTCCATTGCAGGGGTTCCTTCCAACTCTGCAATTATATGGTCACTCCCTATTCTGGCTGCTGTATCCCAGTCCCTTCTGTTCTGTTTATACACTTATGAGCAAACATATGAGTAGAAACACAGCCCTGGTGTTCTCAGTTCATTCAAATAAACTTGAGTCTGTAAAACAAGGACAGGGGATATTTGGCCCTTCCTGTCATTGGTCTTTTAGCAGGGGCAGCTAACCTGTGGCCCTCCAGATGTTTCTGGATCACAACGCCCATTAATCCTGACCATTGACCATGCTGGGCTGGGGCTGGTAAGAGCTGGAGTTGAAAAACATCTGGAGGGCCACAGATTCCCTCTCCCTGCTCTAAATCAAACAAGACAGGAACAACCTCCCCTCCCCTTCATTCTTTTCACACACAGATTGTAATTATAAGCTTCCTTATTGTATTAAGGGACCACAAAATTCATCTTCCAACAGAGGTAATTATAGGACTTGGCTACATCTCAAATGCCATCCTCATCAGAATCTCTGCAGCCGGTGTCTTGCTGGGTTTTGTCAAACAACGCTATGTCTCAGGATGCACCTCATTCAGCATCTTCTACTAAAGTGCTTCCATCTCCTCCTCCAAAGTGGCTTCCACTGGTTCTTCACTAGCATTCCTAGGAAACAGGCAGGTGCAATGGGGAAAATGTCACTCTGCATCCAATTACTCAGAGGTTTTAATTAATACATTCAAGAGCTGTGTATTATTTTTTAATATGACACAAATATTGTCACATAAGACAAGCTCATCACTTGCCTTTGTGAGCCTGCCCATTCCAACAATAACACTCTCAAAATAGTCTGTTCTTTCCAAAGATGCGCCCCCAATAAAATAAAATATTAGGGTGGTATCTTAAGCTGGGAAGAGAAAGATAAGAGCATAAGAAAAGCCCTGCTAGAGGCCTGTCTAGTCCAACACCCTGTTCCCACAATAGTCAATTAGATACATGTGGGAAGCCCACAGGCAGGACACAAACACAACACCTTCTCATCAGCTGTGTTCTGTGATGGCCTGGGATTCGGACTCGGATGCTGAACCTGAGGGATCCCAGCCTCCACAGGATTCCCCGCCTCCAGAACCAGCTGAGCCGGGGTCCTGAAGGGTCCTCAACTGTGCTGGATACTCAGCTGCAGGCATCAGCTGAGTCTGCTGTGGCTCCTGAGGTGATGGAGGACCCATTGCCTGCAGGTGCTCCACTCTCAGCCCCGTCAGGGGAAGCGGAGGTTGCCTCTGGGTCCAGTAACCCTCCAGCCTCTCCTGAGCTGCAGAGGCTCAGGGCAGAGAGGCGGAGGGAACTAAGTTCCCGCAGGTGGAGTGCTCGCCTCCAGGCCAGGAGAGGCGAGTCACCAGAGGATCGGGGCCGCCCTATGCCTCAGGGCAGATAAAAGCCAGCCAGCCCCAGTCCCAAGTTGCGGGAGCAACATTGTTGGTTGCTAGTTCCTGCCGGAACCCTGTCCTGCTTACCTGCCTGAGCTCCTGACCTTCCCTGGCTCCCTGCTTGCAAGCCTGTTCCTGACTTCACCCGACTCCCTGCCCTGCACCCAGCTTCAGCTACTACGGACTGCCTCCTCATTGCACCTTTGACCATGGACCGGACTTGGACCTCACCTCTTGGGTAACCCACGGAACCAGCACATGTTCACTGGAGGTAGTGCACACTCATCATCAGGACTAGTAGCCGTGGATAGCATTATCCTCCAGGATTATTTCTAATACCTTTTAAAGTCATCCAAACTGGAAGCCATCATTACATCTTGGTGGTAGCAAATCCCATAATTTGATTAGTCACTATGAGAACAAGATGTTGGACTGGATGGTCTACTTGTCTGATCCAGCAGGTTCTTCTTAAGTATGATTTCCCCCCCACATTCTTAAACTATACGTTAGCTCCTCTTTTCCCATTTCTTTCTTTCTTTGACAAGTAGCGCTTAGCCTTGCTGTAAAATGAACACTAAATGATTGTTCTATGCCATCTCCTGCGCCGGGTGCCCCACAACAGAACAAGGCCCTCTGTGCTTGTTCTTTCCGCTACCAGAAGCTGTCATCTTTCTTCTCATCTACAGCAGGAGAGCAGGCAAGGAAAAGAAAACACAGATGCCTGGAATGTGACTAGATTATATTCTGGTGGCAAGAAAGAGGTCCCGATAGCAGTGAAATCAAGGCTCTTGCCAGGAAATGGAAGGATGGTGGGAGAAGAAGAAGAAGAAGAAGAAGAAGAAGAAGAAGAAGAAGAAGAAATAGTGAGAAAGATCTTCAAAAACACTAACTTTTCCGTTGCTTGACCCAGAATGGTAGTTTTCTGAAAATGAAAAGAGAGAGAGAGAGGTGCTTTTGCAAACCAGTAACTAGGGTTAAAACTCTCTTTTTAGGGATGCAGTGAATATTCATGCTTTTCTGCCTGGAGTGTGAAAGCTAAGTAGATAATCATCCCAAATGTGTGAACATATGGGGCAGGATGGAGATAAAGGCACCAGTTTTATATGTTTCTGGTTTTATTTGGGAAGGAGAGAAGGCCCAGCTATGAATTGCAATGTCCAGACATGTTCCCACTGGATTCAGTCTAAAGTGGAATTTGCACTGGATTTGGAGGCACCCTCTTAAGCAAAATAGCTGTAAGAATATTCAAGGAAGGTGAAAGGACGATGGTTAGAAAAGCAACATAGCTTGGTGTGTGCTCAAAAGCATATTTCTACTGTGTTTCATGAAGCATACATAGTTTGATATCATTCACTGTTTCCATTCTGCTACAGTTCAACTTCTGTCAAAAATGAAACTATTTATCTGACTGATCACTGTGGAAAAAAATCTTATAATTAATGATGCAATTAAGTATGTTATTATGTTATTCTACACCATTCATTTCAACGCAAAAGAAACTCAGTGCAAAGCATCATCAGTTATGCATTGCTTATAGACTGAAAACAACTGTATCAAGGTCATGAAACAAATCAGCAAACACCAGCAATTTCTGCTCCTGATTTTGGAATTCTATGACATCCCTGGTAAGGGATGATGGGAGTTGTAGTTCAAACCACCTGGAGGGCATCAGGTTGGCATATAGTGAAATATGATCATGTTCTCAACAACCACCGGGTCATCTGGGGAGAATGAACTGAAGCAGAGCTGGGTGGTGGTCATGATGGAACTTCTCAGTGACCCCCTGGTGGATGCAACTTCTTCTCCCACTTCAATGCTCTTACCCGTACTTAATTTCCTGGGTCCTCCAACTTCATTTGCAGCCCTGGGCTCTTAAGAGCAGTGGAGCTAATCATTTCAGAGTCACTGAGGTGTTCAAACTCCTGATGGCTCGTAGTTCTGTTAATATTGCTGTACCACAGCCCTAGGGAGACTTGGCTCAATGAGGAACTCAGCACTCCAGGAGAAACTTATCATCCTATAGATCGGCAAGAGCGAATCGTGAATGTGATGCCTGAAGATTACCAGCAGCATGCTGGCTGGATGGAAATTGAAAGAGAAAGGAAAGGTAGGGGAGGAAAGGATATTAAAAGAAAAACATCATGACTCAATGCCAGAATGACTAGGTGAACCCAGGATAGATGCCAGTGAAAGGCATAATCTATATAAGTCGGAATGTTGCTCTGCTGGGAAAGACTGGAGGTGCTGAGGTGGCTGAGGGGACCATTCATTATTTTTGATTTAGTGCTTCACAAACAAGGAAAACATGCCTGATGCATTGGTTGTATATTCTTCTATTGATCTCCAACTTAGTTTTCCAAACTTCCCATCCATCATGCAACCCCTTTGACTACCCCAGCAGCCTCTTCCCCAATTCAGATGGAGGATGGGGATGAAGAATAACCATCTTCTGTCTCTCTGGGGTCATGAACAAATGATGGTTTTCTGAGAACAGACACTATGCAGGACAGTGCTGGCTCCAGGTTTTGAAAGATGCTTGAGCAAGGCCTCCTTTATGAAATGCTTTCCCCGAGTTGGTCTACCTTACCATCTGCTTGCTTGCAAGGTAGAGAGACAGTGGGCAAGCAGGCAGCAGCACTGCCTGCTCTTCTTCCTCCCTACCACTGGTATCTGGACCAGAGTGAAGCACATTGCAATGTTGAAGTGGAGGAACAGGCCCAGTGAGGCACTTGTCACTAGGCCTCCCCACTGAGGTGGACCCTTGGCAAATACCTGGCCATGCCAAACCTTGACACTGACCCCAGTTTTCCAGTTTGATATAGCAACAGCTGGTGGTGACTGGAAGGACTGACTTGTCATCATCTGGCAGATATTCCCTCATACAAAAGGTGAGGGGAGATTCATTCTCTTCAGGTAGGGGCCAAGGCAATCAAACAGGAAGAGGAACTGTCCTGCTGATTAACTCCCATTCATGATACAGTGGTACTTCAGGTTAAGTACTTAATTCATTCCGGAGGTCCGTACTTAACCTGAAACTGTTCTTAACCTGAAACACCACTTTAGCTAATGGGGCTTCCTGCTGCTGCCAAGCCACCGGAGTACGATTTCTGTTCTCATCCTGAAGCAAAGTTCTTAACCCGAGGTACTATTTCAGGGTTAGCAGAGGCTGTAACCTGAAGCGTATGTAACCTGAAGCGTATGTAACCTGAGGTGCCACTGTAATCTTATAGAAGCTTCCACTTCATAATAACACCTTAAGGGTTCCCTGGTTCTTTTATAACTTTTATTTTTCACTCCTGAAAGTTGCTTGGGTGAAAGTTGCTCTGGGCAGAGCAGTGATGGCGAATCTCAAGCTTTTGGCCCAACCAGGCCCCTTCATCTGTCCCTTGGGACTCTCCTCAGGCTACACCCCTCCCAAAGCCACACCTATCACTGGCTCTGCTTCTTACTCTCCTTGACTGTTTTTTCCTATCTTTCTGATAAAGCTTGCTTGCCTGGGTGGAAAGTAGAGCAGGGCTTGTGCATTTGTGTAGAATATAATACCCTCTAAGTGTTTCAAGTGGGACATCCCGGATTGACAGAAGCCTCCCCAGCTTCGATCACAATCCCAGATGTCCCGTTTTGTCTCCCATGCTCTGGCTGCACCAGAGTGCGGGACTAAAAGATGGGCTTTCCCCCCGTCCCACCCTGTGGCATGAGTCAGCTGTCTCACACCAGAGTGCAGGACCAAAAAATGGAAGGAAAACGTTCCTTGACCCTGTACTTCATCACTCTTCTTCCTCCCTTCATTGTGGCACTTCCAGAAGTCTCTGAAAGTGCGGCGCCAGTGGAGGAGGAGTCAGAGGCCACACAGCCTGGCACAGCTCCCACCTAGGACTTGCAGGCCGGTGCAGCATCTCCTGAGCCTGTGGAGGAGGTGGAGGCCATGGAGAAAGGTATGAGGGGGGGAGGGGCATCAGGGAGAGGGTGAGTGGGTGAGAAACAGGGTCAACAGAATGGTGAGAGGGTGCCTCGATTTCCCCTCTCGAAATGTTGGAAGGCTATGGAATCTAGCCTACTGTACAATAGTAAAGTTTACATTCCGTGTCCAGAAAGTGGTGTTGGGGGATGAATGTTCAGACCCCTGGGCTCTCACTTGTGGGGTACCTCAGGGTTCTGTCCTCTCCCCCATGCTTTTTAACATCTACATGAAGCCACTGGGAGAAATCATCAGGAGGTTTGGGCTGGGTGTTCATCAGTATGCAGATGATACCCAGCTCTACCTCTCTTTCAAATCAGAACCAGTGAAGGCGGTGAAGGTCCTGTGCGAGTGCCTGGAGGCAGTTGCAGGATGGATGGTGGCTAACAGGTTGAGGTTGAATCCTGACAAGACAGAAGTACTGTTTTGAGGGGACAGGGGGCAGGCGGGTGTGGGGGACTCCTGGTCCTGAATGGGGTAACTGTGCCCCTGAAGGAGCAGGTGCAAAGCCTGGGAGTCATTTTGGACTCACAGCTGTCCATGGAGGCACAGGTAAATTCTGTGTCCAGGGCGGCTGTCTTCCAGCTCCATCTGGTATGCAGGCTGAGACCCTACCTGACTGCGGACTGTCTCGTCAGAGTGGTACATGCTCTAGTTATCTCCCGCTTGAACTACTGCAATGCGCTCTACGTGGGGCTACCTTTAAAGGTGACCCAGAATATGCAATTAATCCAGAATGCGGCAGCTAGACTGGTGACTGGGAGTGGCCGCCGGGACCACATAACACCAGTCCTGAGAGATCTGCATTGGCTCCCAGTACGTTTCCGAGCACAATTCAAAGTGTTGGTGCTGACCTTCAAAGCCCTAAATGGCCTCGGTCCAGTATACCTGAAGCAGTGTCTCCACCCCCATCGTTCTGCCCAGACACCGAGGTCCAGCGCCGAGGGCCTTCTGGTGGTTCCCTCACTGTGAGAAGTGAGGTTACAGGGAACCAGACAGAGGGCCTTCTCGGTGGTGGCGCCCACCCTGTGGAACGCCCTCCCTTCAGATGTGAAGGAAATAAGCAACTGTCTTATTTTTAAAAGACATCTGAAGGCAGCCCTCTTTAGGGAAGTTTTTAATATTTAATGCTGTATTGTTTTTAACACTTGATTGGAAGCCGCCCAGAGTGGCTGGGGAAACTCAGCCAGATGGGTGGGTATAAATAAATTATTATTATTATTATTATTATTATTATTATTATTATTATTATTAATTCCTCTGCCCTCTTTTTTCTCTAGTCTCTGGCATGTGACACACACATGCTACTGGGAAGTTGTCCAAAATTCTCCCCTTTGGGCAATAAAAGACACCTGTCTGCAAAATTGGAGAGCCACTGTCGGTCAGAGTAGTCAGTACTTAGCTAGACAGACTGGTGGTCTGATTCAGTAGAAGGCACCTTCCAATGTTATATTTGTTGTGAGTGGAGACTAAAAATGGGAGGCGAACCTTGGCATGGATGATCACTCTTGCAGAAATGTTCCGGGTCAGCTTGCTTAGCAAGGATTTATTTTTGCTTTACAATTGACAAACTAAAATCAAATAGATTTATGACTATCTCCTATCTTTACTTGACTGGAGCAACGGTGGGGGCGAGGTGGATTTAGAGAGTCAATTCTTGAGAGTCAGAAATGTGCTGTCCATTGCTCTCAGTTTCCCCAACAAGCAAAACATTTTCCTCTCTTTCCCCATCATCCCAGAGCTTATTATATGCTCTTTCTGAGGAATGAAATTCTTTCTGTCTCCCCAGTCACAGGGGTGTTTGTTTTTAATTGCTCTGATATCTGTTAAAGGAAACTTCTTCCCAACTTCTTTTACAGAAGGGGATTTGTGAAAAGAAATAAGATCCATAGAGCTTATGGGGTGTGTGTGTGTGTGTGTGTGTGTGTGTGTACGTACACATGTGCACACACATTGCAATAGAGGCACTACTTTACAATAAATTCTGTCAGAAAGGTGTTTTAAAAATTATTATATTCAGTCTATCTTCCTAAGGAGATAGGGGATTCATCTTCTCAAAAAAAAAAAAAGTGTGAGGTAAGTTAGGCTAGTGATGGGGGAGAAATTTGATTTATTTCACCTTTAAGTGTGAACTTTCACACTTCCTGAAACTATATGCAAACCAAAACACAGGCGTCCTCCAAATTTCACATTTCTTGGAATTTTGCAACATACCTCTCCAGGTAAATAATGTGTACAAGAATGCATATACTAGGGTAATTATTGTTATTTACTAAAATTATTAGGCGTCCCCCCGCAAATGTAACTCAAAGTGACTTATAACAATATATAAATAACACAAAGATTAAAATTAGCATAAAACAAGATGGGGGGAATATAAAATACATTCACATTTTTTAAAAGTCAGGATTAAAACATTCCACTCACTAATGAGGCCACAAATAATTAAAAGCCAAAGGCCTGGAGGGGGGAAAATGTATTTTTGCCCAGTGCCTAAATATATGCAATGATGGCACCAGGGGAAAGTGTAAATATTAAAGCATTGGTTAGTGAAATTGACATACAGAAATGCATTTTATTAGGGGAATGTGCTTTGCAGAAGTGCATTACATTTGGGGGAGAATAGCTTTTTTGAAAAGAAAAAAAAAATAGCCAAAATTGCATACAAACATGTGTAATTTTAAGATAAATTTACACTAAAATGCTGAAGAATTTCCACGAGGACTTTAAAATGTATATAAAACACAAACTGATGGGGAGAACTGAATTTAAGACTAGAGAAAGGAGGACCTGAGACAAATGGAAACTAGCAGATTTGCTCATCCCTAGGTTTGGCTGAGGATGAAAATCTCCCAGATTGAAAAGCAGGACTGGACCAGACCATTAAGAGTGTGTGCAGGGGGAGTCTTGTTGACTGTTCTTCCTTTGATTAAGCCAGAGAGACAGGCTGCTTACTTTTAAGTTCTTCAGGCTGATTCTTCAGCTGCCGCTGTGTCTGTGGAATTGATTGGGGGAAAAGAGATGGGTGGGTGGGGGGTGAACACTGAAATAAGAGATGGTCTGCATGATGAAAATGTGACTGTGGTGGAAAGGGCAGCATATCGAGCAGCAGAGAAATGCTGAGTTTGCAGCCCTCATTGAGAGCTATTAACCTTTTCATGAAGAAGGGGGAAAATACACCCAGCAGCAGCATTTGCCCAAAGTGAACTTCAGCATTCTCCCAAAGCTAATCCAGATTTTGCAGAATGAGAGAAAGGAGAGCTTGATGGGAGTCATGACCAGAGCTTGAATTACATCAGAGAGGAGAGTGGGGGCAGGACCTTTTATATTTTCTCAGCCTTCCTCCACGTGGTGCCTTCCAGATATGGTGGAACTTCAGCTCCCATCATCTCTGGCTATTGGCCATACTGGCTGTGGCTGATGGGAATTGGCCTCCGACAACACCAGGAGGGCACCAAGTTGGGAAAGGCTGCCTACAATCCAAGTATGTCTGAGGTGTACTCAGAAGTTTACTTCTAACAGTGTGTGTTTACAATGCCAGCCTTGCATTCTGATCCTAATCCAGAATACTTGGGAGTTCATCCCACTGAGTTGACTCTTTGGGACTCACTTCCAGGGCCGTCTTTACCCAGGGGTGCAAGGGGTGCAGGGCACCAGGGCACCAAATTCTGGGGGGTGCCAGGCACCCACCACTGAAGCCGCCTAAGCTCTTACTGTAACTATCTACCTATAGTGAAATAATAATTTTGATCAAGCTAGGAAAAAAATATACATATATACCTAGGTATTGCCAAAATGTATACCTAAAGGACTTTCGACTTTGTGCGCTCATTTACCAAAGACGCACTGCACTAGCAGTGGCGCTTGTCATTCACAATGGCAGCACTTGACTCAACAATGGCCCTTGTCATTCTCAATGGCACTGTGCACACAAAATTAACTCTTACATCATAATAAAAGTTAATTTGGGGGCTAAACTAAATTTGGGGGCGCTGGGCAGATCTTTGCACCCCAGCAGCGTATATGCGAAAGACTGCACTGCTCACTTCCATGTAGGATTGGCAGCCTTAGGCCGTCATCTAAGGAGTTTCCCCATCTTTCTGTTCGTGGTAGGACAAGAATCATGCAGTCCTTCTCCTTGTCATCTTCCTACTATTCCTTATGCATAGAATTTAGGCAAGCTTTAAGGACATAACAGCCCTGCTGGTCCATGCCAGGGTCCCATCAGGTCCAATATTCTGTTCTCAGTGACCAACCAGACGCTTATGGGACACCTTCAAGCAAAGCCTGAATTCAAGAGTACTCTCCCCACCTGCCAGAGGGACCAACTATAGGGGGCCTTGGGGGCCCGAGCACCCACAAAAAAATTGCTCAGCACCCACATCACAGGGCCCGCAATGCAGCTTCTGAGGCCTTGAAAGAAGTAAGGTTCAAAGGTCTTGCAAGGCAGCATCTCCAAGGCTTCATGGGACCTCGTAGATGCTGTCCGAGGCCTTGCAATACCTCGGAATCTGATTTCCGGTGCCACCGGTAGTCAGGTTCTGAGGCTGCGGGGGGTGTGACGTCATGATGTTACATCAAAATGTGATGTTATGACATCACGTCACACACGCTGGGCACCCATATCCTGGGGCCCAAGTCAGCGCCCCTGCCACCTACCATTCCCTACTCATTTTCAGAGGCATTCTGTCTTAAGGAGTAGAGGTAAAGCACAGCCATCATAGCTCCCAGGCACTGAAAGCCTCCATGAAATTGGCTAATCCTCTTTTAAAGCCATCCAAGTTGGTGGTTTTCACTTCGCTTGCTGGAGCAAATTCCATAGTTTAGCCATGCACTGTGTGATTCATCCTTTCCCCCAAGTTGGCTTCCCTCCAGATGTGTCAGACTAGAACTCTGATCAGCCACAGCCAGCAATTATTTGAACAAAACTGTCCAAACCTCTAAGTGATCACTGCTAACCTTTGCAATGTTTCTGACTGATCCTTCATCAGTTTTCATGTTAGCATCCTTGAAAACAGCCATCCCTTGTAGCTAGCCTACTTATATACAGTGGTACCTCGGGTTAAGAACTTAATTCGTTCTGGAGGTCCGTTCTTAACCTGAAACTGTTCTTAACTTGAAGCACCACTTTAGCTAATGGGGCCTCCCGCTGCCGCCACGCCACAGTCGTGTGATTTTTGTTCTCATCCTGAAGCAAAGTTCTTAACCTGAGGTACTATTTCTGGATTAGAGGAGTCTGTAACATGAAGTGCCTGTAACCAGAGGTACCACTGTACTGTATATAAGCACAATTGCCAGATTTGTTGGGGAATAGAAGGAACTAATGGTACTCCCCCTGCCCCCAATGTGGAGGCAGAAATGCTTCTGAATACTAGTTCCTGGAAATGGCAGGAGTGTGTTCTTGTGCTGGCAGGTTTCCCCACAGGCATCTGGGTGTCTAGAAGGGCTATTGGCCTGATGCAGCAGGTGCTTCTTATGTTCTTATGAAGGTGGTTGTTGTTTTGAAGTAATAATAAAAAAGAGCTTGCTTGAAGCACATGCTATTTCAAACAAAGCCAGGATGGAACAGTCTCTCTAATTAGCAACAAGCCCTATGCAAATGAAGTAAGGAGGCCATTTATGGAGCTGGCAAGACGTCAGACTAAGCAACAAATCCTGTCCTCTAAGCATTTGCATATTTCTGTTGACATCGCCTGTTACACCAAAGAGTGCAGTAACGGAGGTTGTAACTTGTAGCGAATATTGTTCTGTGTTGCCTCCATGAATTAATGATGGAACGAGGAATGCCGGGCTCTGCTTCGTCTCCTGGGGAAAGTTGATGGTGCATGGCTGCGGCTAGCCTGCCCAACGATTCCACTTTTCCCAACCAAAAAACAGAGTCCTGCAGGTGAAGCTTCTTGGTCACGAAGCTTCCCTCGCTGTTGCGAGACCTCTCTAAATATTTGTGTGTGAATAATAGAACGCTTTTAATCGGATGCAATTTTGCAAGAGGCTTTTTATGATTTAGCAAGTCCATTAAAACTGACATTTGTTCTGCTCTGACACTCACAAGGAACTCCGCAGAGCATAAACATTGGAAATTACTGGTAGGGAAAGACAATATTAAAATTCCCCAGCTCTTGTGCACTTGCCTGCAAAATTCTGCTACCGTGCACCGTGCCAGCTATCATCACAGCCACTTGATATGTCTGTTACTACTTATTTGTATGTAATTTCAGGGCTGGAAACCCAGAGCTCAGACAGGCACAATATGAAGATACTTAGCCTTAAGAAAACATAGTGTTGGGAGGGAATCTGAAGGTCATCTTCTCCACCTCCCTGATTCAGTGTGGGAACAGCATTATTATTATTCTTATTAGTGCTTTTTCTGTTTTTTTAAAAAAAGAGGCGACAGTATTCATATACTGAAAAATTTGCCATGGGTACCAGCACCTGGTACACATGTCCATCTCTGGAAGAACTTCCTGGATTAGCTGTGAATTCCTCAATTTGTTTTGTTTTGACTTAAATTCTTTTTACTACTCCACAGCTTGCATTTTATCCATCTGTGGGGAGGGAAGGAGCTGGGACCCCGGGATTGAAAAATTGACTGTCTTCATTGCTGGAATTTTCTCACACCTGTTAAAACAGTAAAACAGATTTTTCCCCCCTCAAAAGGTGCCAGTGAGTGCTATCATAAAACAAGCCATGATTATTGTTATCATCATTTATTTATTTGCCACCTTTCCTCCCAAAGGAACCCATCACCCATGTGACAACCCTTACAAATATCTGGCGATGGCCATCCTTTTCTTTCTTAATTGTCTCTTGATCACACTCAACATACTCAAATCCTCCAACTGTTTCATATAGGACTCTCAGGCCTTCACCATCTTTGTCAGACTTTCTGGACATGTTCCAGCTTCTCAGTGTGGTCACCTTGATTAGACCCGGTCAACATTTGTAAGCCTGCCAATGTCTGTGGCCCAAGCTTCAAGGTGTGTGTGTGTTTAGCAGTCACACCTGGGTTTAAGTTAATACATTTTAGAGGAGGGTAGGCTTAACCTTCCCCTCCCCTGGTGAGGTTTCAGGACTGCCAATACTATTAGGAAAAACATTCCCATTGATGCCAATTGGACACACAAACACACAAAATTAATGCACAAGCATTAATTACTTGGGTGTGGAGTGATCACAGGTTTCACCTTGTATTTGTTATGTTTGGAAGCAGTCTGGTCTGTTTCAGATCCACTCTGTGTCATCCTGAATTGATTTATTATTTGGGTCTGAATCTTCTCTGTTAAGTCCAAAGCTCTGGCTTGCCCACTTTGATAATAATAGGGAATCAAAACATGGGTAGAACTCGTTTTCAGATGGGTGCAGTGATTCTTCCCCCAAACGTACAAATTTACTATTTTGGGGTATAAAAATAGATGTTACTCAGATGTAATTCCTTGTGCTAATGGAACAATCCTAAGCCCCTGAGAGATTTATCCTCTTTCTTTTCTCCAGTAGATAGAATAGCAAGTGAGAAAAGAAAAAGTGAGGTACCCTTAGCTGTCATTTTATGATAATTTTAGAATGTTATTCTTAAAAAAAAACTTTATTGAATTTTCAGGAGAAAGATAAAAACTAAAATAAATAGTAACAACAAAACAATAAATGCTAACTTCAATCCTGCAGCCCAGTAATCATTCTGCATAATCAAGTAGAACTGATTCACAAACATTTGACTCAATAGAGGCGAAGATTTGATGGAAAAGCAGAGAAAGAAAAGGGAAAGTAATACATGTATTTTCAATCAAAGGCCCTAATAAGAACTTTTCTTCTCCTCCATCAGCACACCGAAATACATTTATAATCTTGGGGAGCTTCTGCTTTAAGGCATGTTTATAAACCATTTTTAATGGAATTCCTGAAGTTTGTACCCACAGACTGTGGGAGCTGATGCTAGAAAGTGGATGACAAAGGATAGAAATAAATGTTCTAAGATACAGTAGATCTCTGCTGTGTTTCCTGTAAAGAAGAGGCCCAAATCACACCCCCTAAATTAAGTCCAAATCCCAAGGTTGGATTGAAGGTACATAAAGCCGTGGGAATGAATAGTTCTGCAAACCAGGCTCCCATTCTGCCCACGGCACCAGCTACAAGGATGGTCTTGGGAAGTAGCAAGAATGCTTCCAGCAGCTTCTGGAAATTCATCAAATTCCCTTCGATTTCTTTCTGCAGGCTGTCATCTTTGTATTGATATAGCATTTAAATTATGAATTATTTCAAGCTGAGACTTCACTGGACATGGAAAATATTGCCTGGCGTTCTTTGGTGCATGCTAGAACGTGGATGGATGTTCTGATGGCAGCTGCGAACGGAAAAGGTTGGGGTGCTGTTATCTCTCTCTCTCCCCCCCCCCTCCTCTGAAGTTCCCACCAATTTGTTTCTGAATGAACAAGAAATCTCTTGAGTGCTTTTCTCTTTCTGGAAATCATTAAGGAAACATAAGAACTGTCAGAGTCCTGTCCAACCAAGCTAAGCTACTAGCTTGTGATGGACAATGTCAAATTATACAGCAGAAAAGGTAAGCATCCCAGAGATGAACAAAAGCCTCTTGATTCGTTTTGCTAGACTTCGCGATACCTCTTCTGCTTGCTGTCAAATGGTTTCCCTGAAGAGGAACCTCCAAAACTGAATTTTGTTTTGGGTAAATGCCTAATACAACTCAGGGCAGCGGTGGAGAGCCTGCAGCCCTCTGGACATTGTTGAACTCCAGCTTCTGTTTGCCCCAGCCTGACTTAGGGGTTATTCAAAATCCCCATTGGGGGGAAAAAGCCTCCCTGAAACCATCTGGGCATGACTCTAAACTTTTCAGATTCAAGAGCAATCCCCTTATTTGAATGCATCTTTGGGGGAGCTTTCAGAGACTACTCAAACCAGGACCCTATGCCTGAAGTCTGCATGGAGACAAGTGTCTCATCACCACAAATACTTGGGCACTTTCTTGCACCCCACCTTTCAAACAATTTAAAAGCCTCAGTATCATTTCATAGATGGTGATGCTGGAATGAAACTCTATCTACTACCTCAATGATTCCTCCCCACAATGACCCAGGAATTATACTAGCATGAAAGAGGAAGAAATTAGGGCTGAAACTGCACAACGTTGAAATTAGCAAGATTTTACATTTGCGTGTTGTTTTTAGAATTCAAGATTCCGGCATCAAAACGTGACATTTGCCTATTCGGAACAATAAAGCATATGAAGGTAATGTAAAACAAGAACACCACTAATTTTCATTGCAAGTTGCCATTTCAATACTTTGAAATGATGAGTGCAATTGCAGGTTAGATACCATCAAATATTGGCTGCTGCTGCATGTCAGCTGTCAAATTTGATCAAATATTCACTGTAGAATATTTTCCAATGTGAACTGCTAGATTTCAGATTCTGTCAAATACAACTGACATCTACTGTACATTAACTGTCAGATATGATCAAATACTTCAGATATCAAGTGCAGATGCAGAATATAAAACATGCAGCTCCCCTTTCATGCTAGCCTAATTCCCAGGGCATTCTGGGGAAGAAGTATGGAAGCTGCTGCTAGAGCTTTACTCCTGCTCCACCAGTGCTGAATATTCAAGGGATATCTAGACACCCAGAGAATACTGACGACCAGAATTCATAGGGAAGAATACTGAGTGTGCTTTGTGTCAAACATTTCCCAGTATGGAAGAGGACAGTAAGTTATCAAACACTGGCCATGGACTCAGCAATTCAGGCTGCCAGACTGATGATCTACAGCCCTCTGAGCAACTCACCCATCAACTAACTCATCCATAAATCATAGGTACAAAGGCGTGGCCTTGTACTCAGACCATTGGTTCATTTAGCTCAGTACTGTCCACACTGACTCTCAGAGGCTCACCAGGATTTAAGACAGGGGACCATCCCATCCATCCCATGGGACCTTTGCATGCAGAGCAGACAATTAACCATTGAGCTATGGTCCTTCCTTGCCTGAGGAGCCATCAAACCCACCCTGAAGCTATGAAATACCACTTATGATCAAGGCTCCAGACCAGAGTGTGGCCCTTTAAAACCCAGTTCATTCCCCCATTGAAAACTATGGAATTGCCATGAGTATTTGTTTAAAGAGAGAGCATCAGAATAGGCTCTGTAGTTTGCCGCTTTTTGGAGCGGCCTGTGATCCATGTGATTCTCTCTGACCTCAGAATGCTCACTATCTGCAGCCGCATCCCCAGTGGCCTGCTGCCAGCTGCTGCCTGCTGTTATTTGTCAACCACTCATGCCCATCCATTTGCTGCTTAAAAGACTGTTTCTACCTGTGATGTGGACAAATTGGATGGAGTGGGCAGAATGGGGACAGGGCGGAGCCGGGAGGACTTGTGCATGTCCCACTGACGCACACAGCAGCCTCATGTAAGCGGGGATTTTCCTGTATGTGTGTAAACACACACACACACACACACAAACAAACACACAGACACACTAAATGTAAGTGGTTCTTCTCATCATTAGAATCAGTGGCCAAACCGTAGGATGATACCAGCTGACGGCTCCTTAAGGGACGAGGCACATGAATAATTTGTCATCTGGAAGCAGCTTCAGACATTTTGGAGTGAGCCAAGTGGAAAACAGCTTGTGACCTGAGCAAGAGTCTTTGATAAACATTTGCCCTGATTAAAAGCTCCGGTGGCCAAGGGGGCCTGATTGTCAGAGGCGTGCTTCTGATTGCATTTGGGATGCGTGGTTGTAGAGGCCACTTCATACAACTGTCTTCTTCAGGGCAAAAGGGACAGCACTCCGTGCATCTCGGTCTCAGCGAAGACCAAACAAACGTAAATGCAGCTCAGTGGTACAGTACTTGCTTTGTAAAAGGTTCCGGGTTCAAACCCTCATATCTCCAGGTAGATTGGGAAAGTTCCCCATCTGAAACCCTGGAGAGTATCAACAATAATGAGCTAGAAGGAGCCATCCCACTCACCCACCCTGCCTTGATTACATGTCTTAGGAGAAGTCATGCCATTTGCCACATTCTTTAAAAAGCATCCCTAAAATCTCTTCCAATGGCAAAGTCAGGACAGTGTTTACTAGTGTCATATGCCAGTCAACTGGGACTCCCCCTGGTGAATTGAGGCCCTTTGCAGCATATGCTTTATTCCCCCCCAAATAATAATAATAATAATAATGCCTTTATTCGGTTTTCAAAAACAACATGAAACAAGACAAACCACAAAGAAACAAGGAACAATAAGAATAAAATAAACCACAGGTTCAGTACACTTTTGCAGACATCATAATAAAATAGATTATGCAGAGGGACATTTGGGAACAGTCACTTATCAGTTAGGTCACCCTTGCCACACGGAGACATGTGTTGTTGGGGGCCTATGAAGCACACTGTTTTTATTTATAAAATATACAAATGTCAACCAAACACCAGGCCTGTGCAGAGCTTATCTGAGGCCTGGGGCAGCAGGCTACTTAGAATAAATTATAAACTCAAGAAAAAACAACAACAACAAGTGCTCAGACATGGTGCTTTAAAGTGCATAGCTATGTCTAGAAACACAAAAGGAAGTCTGGATGAACCCTCAGTGTGTACCAACAACCAATGATCGCAACTCCCATTTTCCCCAGCCAGCATAGCCAGCAGTCAGGGTGGGCTCTGCAGTCCTCAAGAACATCCGGGGAAAGGGAAGCTTTCCAACCACTTGCAAACTCAGCTCCCTCCACCAACAAGCCAGCAATGATGCAAAGCTCTGAGAAAGACAAATTGGTGTGGGCAAGGAAAGCCAGAAGATCCCAGAGGGTACGCTCAGTTCCCTGTGAAGCAGGAAAGAACGCAGGAAAAGGCACCTGGATGCAGAGAACATTTTACTAGCAGGGGGCTGTCAGTCAGCAGCAGAATGCAAGATGGAACAAGGGAGAAACAAGAAAGCAAAGAGAAGAAACAATCAAGGAGCAGATAGAACACACATACTTTTCAAAACGGAGAGAGGGAGAGAAATACTATTTTAAGTAACGTTTGATAAATTGCCTGCCTTTCTCTCATCCTGCAACAAGAAATGTTTCTCTCTCTCTCTCTCTCTCTCTCTCTCTCTCTCTCTCTCTCTCTCTCTCTCTCTCTCTCTTTGGTATCTTGCTGAAGTCTGAGAGCAGGGATTTATTAACAGAGGAGAAGGGTATGTTTAACAGTTTCTTATAACTGATAACTTGGGGTTGCTTTTGATGTAGCACTAAGTTCAAGTCACTTAGTGGTAGAGTTGTTCCTTCTGTAATAATAATAATAATAATAATAATAATAATAATAATAATAATAATAATAATTTATTTATACCTCACCCATCTGGCTGGGTTTCCTCGGCCACTCTGGGCGGCTTCCAGCAAAACACTAAAATACAATAACCTATTAAACATTAAAAGCTTCTGTGAAATATTTTGCACCACTAGGAAGTATCTGTGCAATAGATTGCACAATATGTCATGCAGCAGGTCACAGCTAGCTCACCTGTGGCATTGGATTCTGCTGTTGCACAGCATTGAAATTCCCCTAGCTCTTGTACCAGTGGACAGAGAAAACATTGGATGATTGGATGTAGCCAATAACAGCAATGAGAAGTTGTTTAATGCCAACAAGAAGGTGTACTGGAAACTGCTAGTCCCCAGTGTGCCTTGGAGCTTGCTTTTGATTGGTCTGCTGTCAATTCTAGGGAGGGATTTGCAAAGCAAAGAGCTTTGGATGGAGGGAAGTTTGTTTGCGGGTGGGCCCCGGGCCTCCCCTGCCCATTGCAGGCTCAGTCATCCTCCTGCTGCCAAATTGGCCAATGGTGGCAGGAATTTAGGGGGGTTCCCCTGGGCATGGTACCAACTGGTCAGTAGTGGAGCTTGGCACTGTGCCCAGGGCTAGGATAAATTCCACCTTTCGGCCTCTCTCGCCATGCCAGTTCTCCTACCTGCCCACCCTCAGATTAGGAGCCCACGCTTTGTTAGAGGGGAGGTTGTAGCCTCCTCCTGCCCCTCCACAGGTAGGGGTATCCTGTTAAAAGGATCCAGGAGGAGTGGCTCCTATTTGATGCCCAGGGCTGGGGCCATACCACTCCTCCAACGGGGACCGCTTGGGGGACACCCCAATTTGCCATAGGTCATAGGGCGTCACCCCACCTCCCGCTGGCTTCACCTTTAGAAACACTCCCAGTGGACAGGTGGGAGTGACATATGCAGTTGCTTGCCTCAATACCTATGGCCAATCCTTCACATCTGTAACCAATAAAGTTGTGGCCTTATTTGATCTCCAAACCAATATGCACTAGTTATTTGCACCTTAGGGAATGGGGTGGTTGTGGGGCCTCACCATGCAAGGGGATGACCCAGGTCCTCTTTCCCAACAAGTGCCCTTCAGTCCTTATTTAGTGTAATCATTCTTGGTCTTTCCTGGCCTTCAGCCTCTGCCTACTAGGCAGCAGCACCCACCAAGCCCACCAAAGTGGAGAAAGCCTTCCTTTCTCTTATGGCGCTCTTTGATCTCCATTTCTTCTAGATGCTGTAAACGTAAGAAGCCTTAGACAATTCTACTTCCCTGGGAGTACCAAAACAGCCACCTGAAGGAATGCTTGAAGAATTCATTGTATCTCCCAGGCTATGGTGCAGGTTGGATGTACGTTACCCAACAGGCTTTCCCCTTCCGTAATGTTCCACTGGAGCTTCAGCTTCATGCATCTTGAAGCAATAGAATGTGTTTCTGAAATGTAAGTTTAAATGCATTTTTTGTTGCAGATTTTACAGATTAATGCAGAAAAAGGATGGAATGGACTTATGAATGAATGCAGGTAAAAGTCATAGAGATCAAAAATAGATTGAGCCATCCATATCTAGCCACCACTTCCATCAACTCCCCAAGAGTCAAGCCATCACTGCTACCACCTGTTACTCATCCATGTGTCTCCTCATTTGCTCATAAGGCCCTCTCCTTCTTCAAATGTTTGCAAGTAGCTGATGCAATGTGGAGAGGTACCAAGGAAGAGGAGACGTCTTCAGTTTGCATTTTAATGCAAACCAACCAAATTTTCACTTCCTGGGTTTTCAATAGGCAAACTGAGACCCAGCTCTGCTTTACAATCTGCTGTTCTCTGAATGTTGCAATGCAACTAATTCTCCATGCAATGAAGGCATTAAAAAGTCTATACTCCTTAGAAGTGCCTGCCAAAAAGAGCCTATATTAGTAAGTATAATCTACAAAAGTTCATTCTATCAGGGGAAAGTGACTTGTAAAAATGGCATGGACTAAGAAAAATTGTGTACAAAAATGTGTATATTAAAATGTGCACAATTTTTTTCCATGTGGATTTTCATTTTAAAAATTGCAAATGTATCCACAAGCAGGGCATATTGAACTTAAGATCTGGAAAATCAGAGACAAAGAGAAATGAAAATTGACAGATTTGTCTATTCTTTAGAAGGAGGTCATATTCTGGGAGCAGAGTTCAAAACCCTAAAGCTTGTGCCCTGACATAAATGGAGGCTGACCACTGCCTCCATCTCCACTGAGCTTGGTTATGCTGATGCTTGCAATCTACGCCCTCTCTTGTTGCTCGGGCAGTGTGAGTACTTCAACATAAATCAATGCCTTCTGCATTATTACCAACTGCTCCCTGCCCCACTCCAGAATCCTTTCTGGTATAGTTTGCCTGGATATTCCTGCGGGACAATGCTGAAGTTGGAAAGGCTGTAAGTTACCGTGGAAAGGTTCATGGCTCTGCAAAAGGAATTCGCTTTATTACTTTTTAATGCCCTTTCTCTGTACAATTGCGGCACTCTCAGGATCCCCATGTATTGATGAGTTTGCCCTTTCCTTCAGGAACTGAGCGGTTTACTGGCTTCAATCTTGCCCTTTCTCAGTTTCTCTCCATCCTTACACAGCAATGAAGTCTTTTAAGCCCCATTCCCTGCCTCCATTGTTCCACACCATCATACCTTTTTTTTAAAAAAAAGTATTTTCTTTTGAGGAATCCCCTGTTTTTTTGATGAATTTAACTTTTCAAGGAAGCACACTACAGAACACAACCTTATTTTAATTCCTGCTTTAGGATTTATTTACATGAAAATAACCTTTCCTTCAAGTAACTACAGGGGCACAGCAATGAGGTGTGCAAACAACTTGTTGGCGTGGAAGGCTTGCCCTGGCATATGGTGAAACTTTTCATAGGGGAACAGTTAGGGCCGGAAGTGCCAGCTTGTGATGGCAATGGGGAGGGCGATAGCGGGCCGTTGTGCACATGATGTCACAACGTCCTGACATCACACATGAGAGCATCACACCTCCCTTCCAAAGTTGGGCAGAAGCTTCCCAGGCTTTGGGAAGGAGACAAAAGCACTCTGACATGATATTGGAGCCCTCCTGCCTCCTTCCCAAAGCTGGGAAACTTTGGGAAGGTGGCAGGAGGGCTCCTGGACCTGTTGGAGCACTGTGTCTCCCTCCCTAAGCCGAACAGAAGCTTTCCAGGCTTTGGGAAGGAGGTGCCAGAGAAACATTTAGGAGACTAACCTAGTCCCTCTAGTCCACTGACTGCACATCACTGCTTGCCTTCCTCACTCTCCTGTGATGTCACCTATAATCAATGTGCTTTTTCAAACTGCCTTCAACTCCAGATCACTGGGATAAAATTGTTTTCAGTAGCTATAAAATTCAGGAGCCACAAAACCAGAAATAATTTCAAAGCAATAATAATAGTGAGTGGAACCTCGGTTTTCGAGTGTCTTGGAAGCCGAACGTTTCGGTTTTCGAACACTGAAAACTTGGAAGTAATTACTTCCATTTTCAAACGTGCCTCGGAAGTCAAACAGCTTCTGAGACGCGTTTCTCAATTTTCTCCATTGAAATTGCCAACTGCCCATTGCACCTCGGTTGTCGGACGTTTTGGAAGTTGAACAGTCTTCCAGAATGGATTGCGTTTGACAACCGAGGTTCCACTGTAGTGTTTTATGATGACCAACACACTTTGCATATGATATCTCAGCAATTTGTACAATGATTGCCCAAAGTAGAGGTGGACAGCCTCAAGTCTGGGGGCAGAACGTGGCCCTTCAAGTTCCTCTGTCTGGCCCTCAGAACTCTCCCTGGGTCACAACCCTCACTTCTCCTGCTTCAACCTCCGAGAGGTTTTGCCTGAATAGAATATGTCCTTGAACTCTGATCGTGCCTCTTGCTCTGTCCAGATGAAGGACCAAGAGGGTTTGTGTATGTCAGTGTTGTTATCCTTCTGCCTTGAATGATGGGCTGGGAGTCAGTCAACTGGACCTAAAGCTACCTAGCAAAGACATGGTGGAAGAAGAAAGATTTCATCTGGGGGCTTCACTGCTTTTAGCCACTCTGCTACCCCAGGAATGCTTCCAACTGCTGCACACACTGTCCCTTTCCCCACTAAGACCTTTAAATGGAGTTACAGGGAGGCTGTGCTGCTTTCTTTTGTACTCTACCCATCCGATCGGGACTGAGTTTCCCTCGCAAATTGCGATAAGGCAGTGATAGCCAAAGATATGGTGCTCTTGGGCTCAGCTGACTGCTGCAGAAATGTCACGGCTTAATAACTTTTTAATAAGGCGGGAGCCTGATCGCTCCGATGCCTGCCATAGCTTTGTAATTCCGAGATTAAGCAGGCAATCTCTGTGCAGGCTGAAGGCTAAAGCAGCCAAATGAGGATTGGGGGTGTATACATACCCTTTTCCCTGGGGGGCTGCCAGCTCCTTTTCTGATAGGAGCTCCTTCTCAACATTGAGCTCAATAAATTCAGTAAATTCCATGTGATTGTGACATTCTGCTGCAGCCACAGGGCCATTGCTCCTTCCAACTTTCCCAGGACCATTCGCTCCCAACCTCAAGTAGGAGATGTCTGGTGGTGGTTCTGAGACCTTCTAAGTTTTCCTTGGTTTCTGCTTAATACAGGCAGCTGAGTTTTTCCCTCCTTCTTAGGGCAAAGAAGAAGTATTGCTACTACTGTAAGCAGTCCCTGGGCTGCCCGCAACATCCCAGGGGGGTTCCTGTAACAGGATGCCCCATGGGAGTGATGCTACCAGGGGCACAGGGGTTTTTGCAGTTCCGGAGCTCATTACAACAGCCTTAATAGCCATGCCCCCGAGGAAAGTCAATGGCCTTGCCCCTGGGGAGGAGACCATTACCACATTCACTGCTGAGAAAGAGTCTATAACCAAGACCCCCATAAGCACACTAGCTGTGTTCAGCAAGACCTTTCCTTAGTTAAAGAAAGATGTACAGGTGGATATCTATCCCAGCTGAATGAGTTCATGGGCCTGGACCCAACCCCTGTGGCTGAAATGACATTCCCTTCCACTTCATTTTGCTTGGGAACCATGGTGTTTTTGCTTTGGTTTTCCTTCTCTCGTCGTTCTGTTTCCCCTTAACTAGATGGGGAGGGAATTTCACTCCAGGTTCCTTGATTTTAAATGACTCCCTTATGGATGATTCCAGGCTTGTTGCTCATTAAAAGTTATTTAAATATGTTGCTAATCAAACAGAAGGCTTCTGAGCAGCTGTTAGCAGCTTTGACTCCCCCTGAAGTGGCAGGCAGCTGCTCCTTTTGCCTCCCTTGTGGTGACTTGCCAAAGACTCAAAAGAGGAATGCTGGAACATTCAGTGGCACCTTTTGCCCCATAGTCTATGGCCTGTTGCCATCATGCTGGCCCTTCTAGCTGCACCTCTATCACCCAAGAGGACTGAAAGTGGAAGGTCAGGCAAGTGATTTCAACCTAATAAATCAGGCACATATTCCTAGGCTGTAACACCAAATCCCCACCAAACCAAGCTGGATTTGAGTTTTCTGGTGTCTCTGGTAACTTCTCTTTCTTATATCATGGATGTTGGCAAATTGGATTTTTAAACAGCAAAAGAATATCAGAATTGGAGGTGTCAGAGATGCAAAAGAGAAGCTGTATTTTAACGCTCAGGAACTTGGCAAAGTCTTTTTTATTATGGATTTTTTTATATCATGGATAAATGTTCTGCATTATTTTATTAATGCTATTGCCATATACGAGTTTGTGATTACCTTTGGCCAGAACAATAAACTTATGAACTGAGCTGAGTATATAATGAAGAGAAGAGAAAGAATGGGCACAGTGAGTATACTTCAAATTCTTATCCTTAGATTAATGTGTCAGCAGAAGCTGAATCCTCTTGAAATAGCCTCTCTGTGAGTTTTGAAAAGGGGATAACTACCTAAATCCTTTCGGTGCCTTTGAAAATCCTGGCCTCCCATGTAGGTTAAAGCATTTTGCTTTAAGTCTTCCCAACCTCCCTGTGGAAAAGGCAGAAGCAGAGGGAGAGCGGGTGGTAGGAAGGGATGCTGCAGAGAGATTTAAATTACAGAACCACAGAATCCGAATGATTCTCCATCCCTCAGTGGGAATGAAATAAACAGTGAAATACTGGCAGAGCCACTGAAAAAGTCACTTACAGAACCGGCCCATCCATTAGGCAAAGTGTGGTAACCACCTGTGGCAGGAGATGGCCCCTAGTTGTTCCTCCTTAGCCCTCCTGGCCATTCCCCTCTGTTGTATATGTTACATACACCCCAAACTAGCCTGCTGCTGTCTCAGAGGTGGTGGAGATCACTAGGCCATCACAAGTGCTGAAGTAAGCTTCAACTGTCAGTCCAGCCAGCTTCTATACAAGTAACAGGCAGAAGCACCTACTTGTCCTTTGCCTCAGGTGGCAAAAAGTCTTGACCCAGTCATGTTGTTATGAAATTAACCTGCCAAAGTGTGGCTATAGGGACATAGGAAGATTGACCAGGTCAGATTGTTGGTCCACCTAGCTCCATAATGTCTGACCATCCATCAACAGCTCTCCAGGATTTCAGGCAGGGTTCTCTTCCAGTCCTACCAGGAGATGCTACTGGGGATTGAACCCAGGATCTTCTCCTCACAAAGCAGGGGCTCTACCCCTGGGCTATGACAGGGTGATGGCACTGTGATCCAATTGGCTAGAGGAAAGTTTCTCAATTTCCCTTCCCTCCCTCTAGCTTAAAAGGAGCCTTTCATTCTCAGCCAAGCTGGCTTTGAAAGGAAGGCAAACCTGTCAAACACACACACGGATTTATTTCTGTCTTTCTTCCCTTTCCAGGAAAGGAGATGTTCTGGACTTAGTAATGTGGTTTTCTTCATCTAGAATTAGAGTGGTGGTCACAAGGAAGCATGGCAGTCATGGAACGGCCACTTGCAGTCCTGGCCCAATAGATATTTTGCTGTTATATCCCTTCAACATTATTTGGAATCCTCCCCCGAAATTCTTCGAAAATACCTCCTGGAAGATTCCTCAAGCTCAATATCATATGAGGTGGCTAAATTTTGCACTTTAGTAATTAGGAAGTGTAAATCTCTTCTGTCGAATGGCACACTGCGAAGTTCCCTTGTGTAACCTTTTTTCTTTTCTGAGGTTGTCGTTGATTTCTTGTTGTTTGATCTTGTGGTGCTTAGTGTCACTGGCTTCGGCCGTAATAAAACTTGACTTGACTTGATATTTTGCTGCCTGAAGTGGCACTGTGAGTGGCACCTCCCCTCTAATGCAAGAACCACCTTTTTTTTGGGGGGGGGGGAAGCCTGTCTGCCTCATTCAGACACAAAGTCCTACCTTGACCCTGAAATCCTGCCATCTAAAGCAGCCTGCTGAACCTCTCTGCATGATCCTTGCCCCCTTCTTCAATCTGCCCTATGTCTGGTGCTATAGTCAATGTCAAAGCTCAGGGCTGGGGAAGAGATGGCCCTCCGGAAGTTCATAGAGCTGCCTTGGAAAGTGGCAGACCCTCCTTTGTCAGAGGTTTTTATATCAAGGTCGGGTAGCCATCTGCCAGAGATTCATAGAATGCTAAATTTGGAAGGGACCCCATGTGGGGCTCTAATCTGTGAGCCTGGCTGGGAGTTGGAATCCTACAGCTTCTAGAGGGACACAGTTTCCCTAGCCTTGTGGTGGTAGTCAGTGATGCAGATATGAGAACTTGCATCCACCAGGCAAGGTGACTATGATGGAAATTGAAACATGATATGGTAGAACATCAGCTTTGTGTGCAAAAGTTTCCAGATGCAGCCCTTGGTATTTCCAGGGTAGGATTGGGAGCGCCACCAGGAGAGCTGATGCTAGTCAGGGCAGACAGTATTGTGCTCCTCTGCCCAATAGCCTGATCCGATCTATTTCCCTATGGCTGTATGAGGCAGTTGCTAATAAGCAAGGTGGACTCTATCGCAATAATCTGGAAGATGTTCCCTTTTGAGATAGTGTATCTCCAAAGTCCCAGACATGTGAATGAAAAAAGAAACTATTTTCATGGGAGCTGAGCCTAAACCACCCACTGTTTTCCTCCAGCATTTTTGGTGGAGTCCAAAAACACCTTCCCTTGGGGCTAATTTTCAGCAGCCTTTAAAATCATATCCACTTACTCATTCACATTGCCCTGCCTTGCTCTCAGTCGCCCTTACTTGCCCTTAGTTATTGTCATCACATTCACCAAATTTGGCTACATAAGGAGGAGACATCCTTCCATTCTCTAATCTGACTGGGTGAGATCACACACATGACAAATCTAGGAATGGGGAACACTCAGCAGGGGGTGTGTGTGTGTCTGTGTGTCTCTCTGTGTGTGTTGACAATGAAGCAGCAGCAGCAGCCAAAGGAACCATGGATGTTGAAACAGAATCTGTTCTTTTAAATGACTATATCTGCAGTTCAAGTGTTCTGTGAAAAATGTCTTTCCCAACAAAATTGCTAGTTTCTACGCAAAGATCAAAACTGGAGAATATTCAGTGCTGCTCTTGTTTGTATTAGTTAAATGTAGCACATTTGTCATATCCACGGTCCTCTGCAAGAGAAGGCATTAGGCAAATTTCCTCAACACACTTGCATAGTTCCCTCCCCTCCATATATATAAATATATTCATTCCTGAAAGTGAGGACATCATGTGCAGAATTATCTGCTGAGCCTGCCCTTCAGAGAGAGTTCCCATCAGACCTCTGAACCCCTGCCCCTCCTTCCTGAGGCTGGTACTGCAACTTGCTCTCTCTGATTGCACCCCTCCCTTTGATACAAAGAAGGTTTAATAGCTGGCTGATGTCACAAAGGCCTCTTGCCACAATGAGTTTTACAAATTATACTCCCAAGCGCTCATGGATATGTCTCGAACCATCATCGCAATTAATTACGGCTAAACTGCAGTTGTCAACTAAATGAACAAAGTATATCCCATGATTCATGAACCTGGCTCAGTTTTAATTGTTTGCTCTCTTGCTCGCTAAGCTATAGGAATAAAAATATATTAGCCATCTCTGTCCCTCTTGTCAGTATGAAAGTTCATTGTGGGGAAGAAGATCCTTGCAGGGGATGCAGAGGTTATGGTCTGTGTCTTCACATTTCCATATATTAATTGTTATCCGTGTGTGTGTGTGTGTGTGTGTGTGTGTGCCACCTATCCTCCAAGGACCCCAGAGCAGTCTCGATTGGAGGAGGGGAAATCCCCACTGTATCCTCCCCTCACAATAACCTTGCAAGGTGAATTAGATTGTAAGAAAGTGACTTTTCTGAAGGATGTGCTGTTCTCTTAGAGGTCTATGGAGAATTTGGTTTAAACCAGTGCTAATTTTCTAGAAAAATATGTGCTGGAACTCACCATTAATGCCTCCCTTGTTCTCTTATACAGTGGTATCTTGGGTTAAGAACTTAATTCATTCTGGAGGTCCATTCTTAACCTGAAACTGTTCTTAACCTGAAGCAGCACTTTAGCTAATGGGCCTCCTGTCACCCCTGCACTCCCGCACGATTTCTGTTCTGATCCTGAAGCAAAGTTCTTAACCTGAGGTACTATTTCTGGGTTAGCGGAGTCTGTAATCTGAAGCGTCTGTAACCTGAAGTGTCTGTAACCCTAGGTACCACTGTAATGGCAATGGCACTCCCCTGAGAGTGTCAGAACTGAGTTCTGTTGAGTTCCAGCTGAAAAAAAGCCCTGGTTTAAACCCAGATTTAGTTCTGGTTCAAGTCTAATGCTTCACCCACCATACCACACCAATCCAGATATATTGAATGAATGCAGAACTTTGGCGTTTCCTCCAGATGACATGGATCTTGTATTGATATGGGGAGCAGGGTGGTCATGGGAGAAGTCAGAGTAGAATTTGACAAAAATATAACATTGTAGAACCTGGTTCATCATGAGGCCTTCTTAATATTTATCTGGTGTAGCATATTTTTGCTGGTTGGATGAGTAAGAAGCTGGCTGGCTGGCTGGCTGGCAACTTGACCAGTCCATCTCCATACCAGACTTCCTTTCCCCCAACAGAGCTCCCCAGTGGAGCTGCCTGCATAGTTGAATGAAACTGTGGAACTTGCTCTCACAGGAAGCAGTGATGGCCACCAACTTGGGTGGCTTTAAAAGAGGTCAAACTCATGGAAGATAAGGCTATCAATGTCTACTAGCCATTATGCCTATGCTCTGCACCCATGGTCAGAGCCGGTAATGCTTCTGAATACCACTTGGTGGAAACTGCAGGAGGGGAGCGGGCTCTTGTGTTCGGGTCCTGTTTGCCAGCTTCCCATAGGGACATCTGGTTGTCCACTGTCAGAACAAGATGCTGGACCAAATGGGCTATAGGCCTGATCCAGCAGACTCTTATGTTATTGCATTCAGTCCTCTTGCAAACAAACAAAAAACAACCAACAACTCTCCTTTCCAGGAAAGCTATTTTGCTTTGTTGCACCATTTGCCATCTCTTCTCCTGTTTTGCTTTCTCAGAGAGATGTTTCAATCCCGCCTCCCCTCCCCTGCTGAAGGAGCCCTCTGGGTCCATTTACTGGGATAATTAATTTAATTAACAGTCTTCTGCAGACGTGCTAAAGATTGATGTTGCAAGTCTGCTCTGGAAGAGGATGCCTCGGAATAGTGAGACTCACAGGCACTCCGGCATCTTGTAATATATCCAATTTAAAATTTAGGTGTAAATCAGTCGCAGCCATCTGTGCCTGTGAGACTTGGCCCAATTTACAGGGGGGTGAGTGAGGACTGGACTTTGAATGTGTTAGTGTTCATCTCCCACCCTCTTCCTTTCTCTCTCTGTCCTCTTCAATCTTTCTCCTTCACTGTGCATGTCCAATAAAAGGTTAAAGTTGATTTCTTTGTCTCAAAAACAAAACAAAGCAGCAGGACAAGAGAAAACAAGTTAACCAATTAATGCCTGTTTTATCTATATGAGACCCTATCTTTTTCGCTGGTGCTTTAATATTAACCTAGGGTTGTTGTGGCTTAGGGTGATTTTAATCCAAGCTGTAAACTGTTATGCTGCCTCTCTTCTATGGAAAGCACTGCTTTATTTAATTGTTTATATTTAAGGCGTATATATATATATATATATATATATATATATATATATATATATATAAAATAATGTTTATTAAAGTTTCACAAACAATAAAGAATTTCAAAATTTAAACATATGAAGAACTTCAAGAGTAAAAGCATACAAAAACAAAACATATAAAAAATACACAGTAACAAACCATTAGCATTTCTAAGTGGTGGACGTAAAATGAACCATGTGGAATAAAACAATAAAATCATCACCAGAAACCTGAATGCTACCTTTAAAAGTTTCCTGGAATAGGAATGTCTTGGTCATGCACCTGCAGTTCATTGAGGATTATTCACCACTGTAGGACAGTTTTTCCCAATCTGGTGTCCTCCAAATCTTTTGGGCTACAATTCCCATCATCCCTGAGTGCTGACCAAGTTGAAGTTCAGCTTGGGGAACATTGCCACAGAGTGATGATCTTCCACTTCCTGTAGTTTTAGGCTGTCCTGAGGTTTGGTTATCTCTGCTGCCACTATTCAGTCCTCAGAGCATCATCTTCCTTCTCAAAACTCTTCCTGAATTTCAAACAAAGGAAGATCCAGACCTTCAAACTCTAGAGGTTTAGCTGAACTTTAGCTGAACTTTCTTATCCAGCAGCAATGTCTGAAAACAACTGATGTGGAAAGAGCATCTTTTTCTCTCTTCGTTTTTAGTCTTTCTGGTATTTGTGTTTTCTCTCCTGCCTGACTCAGTCACTCACTGATGCACTTTGCTGGATCGTTACCCATCCTTCTCCACTCCAGTAATTTGAATATGGATGCATGTGATTGTCAAACTCTTATGGTATCTACTTATCTCAGCTGGAGGTATCTCCCAAAGCTATGACCAATACATACATATATAGCTTCTTTGTACAGAGTGATTACTATTCAGGCATAATGTTCTAAGGCTCAGACATATTTCAAAAGCCTTTTTTCCATAATAAGAATACCTTCTCTACTCTTTCATTATTTCATTTATTTATTGCATACAAGATCTGCAGACAATCTAAACAATAATGAGATGGTTCCATAGCATATCTTATTACAGACAATTACAGATTACCATTACAGGACTCACATGGTCAAGAAAATTCTTATGTCAGAGGCAATTTTGTTCAAATTTCATCCATTGTTTCCAAGAGATAAAAAATCTGCTATGGACAACGCAAGCTTTTACATGAAATTATATGTAATTTTATGGGAAAGAATGCAATCCTACTTCTAACATTTCCCTGAATGTTGACTAACTTGTGACTCTCCAGATGCAACTCTGACTATTGGCCATGCTGGCTGGAGCTGAAAGGGACACTTAGAGGGTCCCACATCGGCCAGCCCTGGGTTATAGGAATCAGCGGAAGATCCATTATGCCTGTGGAACATGAGATGCACTACCACTGTGACAGATTTGCAGCTGGCTCAAAAGGGGATCTACAGGGCAACTTGCATGGTGTGTGTGTGTGTGTGTGTGTGTGTGTGTGTGTGTGAAAAAGAGAGGGGGGGCATAGGAGCCAACTCTTGGGGTCGAGGTTTCTTTAGTGTGCCAGGGCCCCCCAAAGTTTATGGGCAAATGGTTTACATGTGCCACATCTTGTGATCAATTATGGGGTTGGGGTTTACCTAGCCTCCCCCCCAATGTTTTATTCAAGGTGGCACCTCTGGAGACAGGTGAGGATCTGGCCCACCAGCCATATTCAGTTTCCCATCACTGGTCTAAGATTATAGTTTCTTCGCACAAAGACGCATTGCATGAGGAACCCTCCTGGATCAGGCCAATGGCCCATCTAGTCCAGCATCCTGTTCCCATAGTGGCCAACCGGATGCCTGTGGGAAACATACAAGCAGAACCTGGGCACAAGAGCCCCCTCTCTTCCCGTGGTTCCCCCAAACTGACATTCAGAAGAATACTGCCTCTGACCCCCACAACAGCTACTCACCGTGGGTCATAGTAAAGCAAACAGTCTAATTGGTCAAGGCCTAAATGATATTGAGTGTCAAAACAACTTGGCCACAATAAGGAAATATGGCCCATGGTGTGACCGTTTTTCCATCCTCCCACTTTGATTTTTGGCACCCTATCTGTATAACCTAGCAATTCCAAAATATAGACGTGCTTTTACCCTCGCAAGACTGAATGTATTGCCCTCAGCTGTACTTGAGGGACGATTCCAACAGATTCCACATGAAAAACATTTATGTCCCTGCAGAGAGGGCAGCACCGAATCAGTGGTACATGCCCTCCTGACATGCACTCTTTACAAAGACCTGAGGAATGAGATTATCAACCCCCCCCACCCTCTTTTATTGTCCATTCCGGGTCACCCAACCACTGCCACAGTGTCTTTTCTCCTGACAGATCAAGAGGAGCAGATGACAGCAAAGGTTGCAAGGTTTTTAGTTGGGGCAATCAGAATAAGGTCCCCTGTTTGACTGCTGATTCAGGATCCTAAACGGTGTTTTATATATTCGACTTTTTATTTTGTTCTGTGTATATCACAATGTTCTTTTGTTGCTATGGCCGATGACTGACGCAAATAAAGTTTCATTCATTCATTCATATTGTCTCTGACTGTGGAGGCAGAACATAGACATTGTGGTTGGTAGCAATTGATAGCTTCTCCTCTATGCATTAGCTTTCTGCTCCATGGGATAGTCTTCTCCATCAACTCACACCCCAGCTGAACTGAGCAGAGAATGAAAGGATGAGTCATCTCCTCAGTTTCAGGGGCTTCTCCAACAATTTGTAAGTCTCCCTGAACCACTTACCTGCAATTTCCCTATTGAAAGATGTGCCCCACAAGGCTTAGCCACTGGCCATTAAGTCACATTAACCAGTCATTCTGGGTCATAATGTGCTGTTAACCCAAACCCCAAGAGTCATCCTGCATGACCAAACAGCAAACCTACCACAGCAGTCCAACTTCCACAGTGCTAGCTTCTGTGCAAGCTGCAGTTTGGCTTGCAGACACCAACTGTTTTGGTTCTTTTATTTTCCAAGCTGTAAATTGCATGAAACAATGCCAGATTCTGGCAAGTAATGTGAATTCCAATTATTTGTCAAAGGGAACAATCAGCCCAATTTGGAAAACATTGTTGATTTCAGCTGTTGTTCTTGTGAACTTGTATCTGTATATCATTAGCAGCTCTTTAGATGATGAAGAAGGATGCTGGGCAGGATTTCTCTGTACCCCCCCCCCCCGCCCCTGCCAATCCCTCAGGAAATGATGGCCCAGTTTGCTTTTGTGTCCAATCAACATAAACTATCAGCCTGCAATTAGAAATTTCCCTTTGCCCTTTCTCTGTGTCCATCAAGTCCCTCCCGCCCCATTCCACTTTGTAGCATGGAATCATTTTAATGAGATTTCTTGGTAACAAATGACCAGTTTGTAATAATTATATTTTCACCAGCAACTGCTGTAAAAATGATTTAAAGCGGGTCAGGCTCCAATTTATTAGGCATCAAATTTTCCACGGCGAACTTTTAACAAGGAAAAGAGTCTCAGAGACGGAGGGAGCCCACTTCTCCACCCTTGGCTGCATGATCAGCCTGAAATATTGATGATTTGTAGACGGAAATATAACCAAGGAGATTTGACTCTTATATTAAAATGAATGGATCCGGTGGCAGCCAAGTCTGCCTATAGTCATACCCTTTCATCTCATACAATGATTGAGAGAAAAGAACACAACAAAATAACACCTTCGGCACCTCGCATCTGGGCTCAGCTGTGAAACTCAAATAGCTTGACAGTGGATATTTGTTCAGCTCTGGGAAAGGATCTCTGAAGGCCGGCAAGTGGGAGGAGCTAAAGAGGTGACTGGGAGGAGCTAGATATTTAAGAGGAGGAACCAGATGACCACTGGGAGGAGCCACTGATGAGACTGCTGCAACTGTTTAACATTATTATTTTTTCTATTTGCCTTATTGAAAACCTTCCTGAGTCTTGTGAAACAGGCAGTAGATCATCGAAACAAAATGTCACTGCCAGTCAGAGTAGACTGTACTGACCCAGATGGACCAATGGCCTTACTCAATTTAAGGCACCTACCTAGGTTCTTATTTCTCATACCTTGCTACCCTAAGCATTCAACATCTTTGTTGTACAAATTTCACCATATTCTGAAGGTGCATCGCTTTACCCTGTCTTAGCAAAATTCAGTGATTTTGTTTTGTGGGACCTACATCTTCTGCTGAATTTATACTTTTCAGTACCAACTAGAATTTATTTACTGGGTTTTTTTGTAGCAACGGTTTTCTTTGTTATTTATAATTGTATATTATATTGTTGGAACCCTCCTTGGGATCTTATGGCAGGTAAGAAATATTCTGAATCAATCGGTCTATATTTTATTGGAAGATTACTCTCTTTTTTCATAAGTAGGTACATGATTTCTTTTTCTTTTTCTGTTGGAAATGGTAATTCCTATTCATTGTTTGATATACGTTTGGTTTTTAAAATTATCGGTTACTATTTATCAGCCGTCCACCTTTCCTTGACTTCTTATAGCCCCCTTCTACCAGAATTATTTCCCTGTTGCAGTAGGCATCCCTGCCTCTGAAATATCCATTTGGTGATGCTGAAGGAACAAGTCTGAAGGCCTGAGAAGGGATTGCTTCAGGGGGTGGGGGCACAAGCTGCTGATGCAAGCTGGGAAACAAAAGGGAGTCCTCTTAGGGAGGATGCTGAGTACGCTGAGTTTCCTCTCTGTTGCTGGGGAAACGAGAGCCCCAGCTGCAGCAGCAGATGGATGGCAGGAGGCCTTGGCGGTGGATCTAGAGGAATGTAAGAGCCTTAGCCTAGCAGGGAGGCCAGAGGGGGCAGCTGTGATATAAAAAGGGCAGATGCCTTTCATGAAATGGAATAAAACAGGGAAGGTGAGGAAGGCAGGGCAAGGGTTTAGCCCCCAAATTCTCTTTCTGTTGGAAAAATCGGATATTTTTGCAAAGAGAAGGCTTAGAGCATGTAAAAAGTGCATTGTCTTCTTTGCTAGGAAAATAATCAGACCCGTCACCAGTTGGAGATTTTTTCATGCTAGGTAGATTCAAAGTTTAGTGCCCGAGATGCTCCCACATAGTGCTTGATATTTTGCAGAATTTATTTGCTGGTTAGTCATGAGGGACAAGGAGCTATGCAAGAAGTGGAAGCCTCAATCACAACTAGTGGAAGTCTAACTCAGGCAGCCTGAATCTTTCTGCAGGCACTTTTTTCACCTCTTCTAGTGTATCTTTGCTGCTGTAAGGGCTAGAAGCAGAAGCTAAGCAAAAAAAAAAATCTCAGAAAATAATTTACTGGTAACTTACTGATTATTTTTTTTAAGGTCCTCCTACACTGTTAGAGAATTCCCATCCTTGCCTAGAGAACATTTGGACTCTTCCAATTCCCTCTCCATGGGTTTTTTGTGCAACTGCACATCTAGTCTGAATGCTATTTTAATACTGTTGGAGGAAGTTGGCTCCCATTCCTCCCCTTATAAACCATCCATCAGTATGCACTATCAGTAAAGCAGGAATGGGGACACCTGCATCCTCCAGGTGTTGTTGGAGTCCAGCTCTCATCAGCTCCATCCAACATGGCCAAGGGTCAAGAAGCTGTAGACCAACAGCTGGAGGAACACACGATAGGTGTCTCATGGCTGCATTGTTCAACACTCACTATGAGCCAAAATTATTCGGGAATATAATTCTAAGGGGGGGGGGAACTGTTGGAGAATTTCACACCCACCCCAATCTGCAAGAATATTCTGCAAAATGCACTTCTCCCCAGTTTCAGTCTTAACATCTTATGTTCTACTAGAATCTTAAGTTGTTATACTAGAACCTGAAGCTGAATGTTCAGGGGCCATCAATGCCCACTTTCAGATCAGTAGCTAAGAGTGCTCAGTTTCAGCAGACTTTTTCCAGGATTGTGCTCTTTTTAGCGTATTCCACTCTAGCTGCTGATTTGGTTGCAACTGCTTTACATTCCTTTGTAAACTACCTCAATTTTATTTCATATAGCAAGGTTTGGAACATATCTCAGAAATAAATGGATTGTTGATGGACTAAGCCTCAAATGGCACAGCAAGTTCATAGACCCTTCCCATCACAGACACTTGACTGTCCAGCTAAGCCAATCCAATAAGAGACCCACATTCCCTATTTCTGAAATAGCATATTCACAAATAGGGAGGGAACAAGCAGAATCCAGGCCCCACCACCACCACCAAAGAAACTCTGAAGAGAACTTTCTAAACTTAACCAAGTTTAGCATTCCAATTTTGCATCTTTCCTAAGCTGTCAAACTGGAACGTTTGCTGTGATTTTTCAGCTACACCATCTGATAGGTACATTTTGTAGTTTTCACAGGAGACCCTAATGGATTCAGAAATAGCGACAAGGGTTCCTTGTCAAGGTAATATGTTTTAAGACCAATTTCCAATGAAGTAATAGTGTCTGTTTTGACATTAAAAGGCAAGAATTGTGTTTTTTTTAAAGTATATTTTCCTTGAGTTTTATGGTCTTTTTAAAATAATTGCGTAACTCAGATTTCTGTTTTTAAAAAGCAGGACTCTGGTAAGTCAAGGGTCCTTAATAATCAGACTTAAAGGAAGAAAGTGCAACAGGCGGAAATTTGGCATTGATAAAATCCCTGAAGTTTTATCAAATGTGCTTTACTGGCCATTTAGGAGTGCATTTTAATGACAGTTAAAGTTCAAGCTTTTGCTATTTGAGGATATGCCTATTCTTGTAAATGAAAAGGGCATGGAGGAATATTATCACTTTTTAAGGTCCAATAATGATTACCGCGTGCAAACTAGATGGTTGTGATTGATGTATTTTCCTCCTGAGGTTTTCTCCTGTGGAACTGGTTCTACGTTGGAAGTGGGGAGCCTATGGCCCTCCAGATCTTATTGGACTACAGCTTCCATCATCCCTCACCATTGGCCATGGCAGAGGCTTACTGGAACTGGCAGGGGTGCCAACTTGAATAAAATATTGGGAGGCAAGTAAGTCCTGCCCTGCATAATCTATCACATGATATGGTGCCCACACACTATTTGAATGACGATGCCCATCAATTTGGGTGGGGGGCAGCCCCTTCAATTTTTTTTTAAATTTTTTTTTTAGGTAGGCTGCAGGGACCTCGGCTCCTAGGAGTTGACTCCTATGGGAATTGGAGTCTAACAATAGCTGGAGGGTGGCAGGTTCCTGATCCCTGCTTTAGACTTTCACAGTGCCGAGAGCTAATACCAATCAAATCAGTTCATTTCTGTGTAACGGATACTCCCACCTAAGTAGACATGCATCTTATGTTTATTTACTTAGAACAGGGATGAGCAATCTGTGGCCATCCAGATATTGTACATCTGGAAGGCCACAAGCTCCCCATCCTTACCTGATAGCAAAACATGAATAACCAACATAAAAGTTGGTTCTGGAGCAACTGTCTAATGCAGGTTTGGGAAACCTCTGGTTTGCCCCACCCCCATTATCTGCATTTGATGTACCATGTGATTTCAGCTAAGTCATACCTATCTGCCCTACGGGTTAGAAGTGGGGCAGATAAAAATCCAATTCAAGCAAAATGATGTTTACAGACAGTTAATTTGGGGGTGCCTAAAAAGCCCCTTTCAAATAATAATAATAATAATAATAATAATAATAATAATAATAATAATAATAATAATAATAATTTATTATTTGTACCCCGCCCATCTGGCTGGGTTTCCCCAGCCACTCTGGGCGGCTTCCATAGAAACCAAAAATACAGTAAAATATCACAGATTAAAAACTTCCCTGAACAGGGCTGCCTTGAAGAGGCAAATTGATGCACAAAAAAATGAAAGGGGCCCTTGAAGACACCTGTGGGCAAACAGTCACCTGAAATTGTTGTGACATCAAGTAATTGGCGGGTGGACAGCGATAGACCACACTATCCTTGGGGGCAGATGTGAAATGGCATAAGCAGGAAGGCTTCTAAGTCAGATTTAAGTTTTCCTTATACCAACATATGGATTTCTACATGGGTAGTCAACATTTGAGGGAGAATTTAGTGTGGAATTAAAATCCCATGCGTGCTAGCCTCGAACTCCCATGGAAACCCATGAGGCTTATTTCTGAATAAATCTGCAAAGGCTCAGACTGCTAATCACAGTGGTTTCAGGGAAGGCTTATCTTAGCTGACAACAGAGTTCCATCCAGGTGTGTCATGAAAACTCAAATGCTTGTTCTTTCTGAGACATGATGTGCTTCGTAAGATGGCAGAATGGGTGGGTAGGGGGTGCCATCATTTTGAAACAAAGCTCTGCCAGGCTGCATGCCATCAATCATTGTCCTGAGCATTGCGTCATGAGCGTGTCTGTGGAAATTAATGGTTGTCGAGACCTAGCAGATATGAGGCATCATTTTTAGGGTTACCAGCTTCAAAGATAAGGAAGCATGAAATATGTACTGTGAAATATCCTGATGCTTCAAGAGATAAGGCAGCTGGGGCACCCTAATTTGTGCCCCAGATTTGACATAACCCCCCTCCCCAACCTGTTGTAATGGATCAGGAATCTAGGTTTGCCCCCACACAGCAATCAGGAGAAACTGAGGTGAGGGATGGCCATGTCTCCTACTCCTCTCCACCTTTGAATCTAGAAGCCCTAAACATTACCCTTCTCAGC
The DNA here is from genome assembly GCF_964188305.1 of Podarcis bocagei. Lineage (NCBI taxonomy): Eukaryota > Metazoa > Chordata > Lepidosauria > Squamata > Lacertidae > Podarcis > Podarcis bocagei. The sequence goes on from NC_138141.1 coordinate 22,715,988, forward strand.
CACAGCTGAAACACCAGGGCCAGGATTCTAAAGTCCCAAGCAACACCCCATAGGCATCAGTCTTGCAGTTACTGGACATCGGGCCCCAATTCCCACCAAGCAATGCTGGAAGCATTTGGAAACCAAATGGAGTTTTGTGAATGTGGGTCGTGACGTGGCACTGGAGGGCTCAGGTGTTGCTTCAAGACACAGTGTCAGGAATTCTTCAGTGTTCCAACCAGAACTCATCATAGGAACTTGCATAGGAACATAGGGATCAGCCTTATAAAGTGCATCAGATCATTAGCCCATCTAGCTCAGCCTTGTCTGCACTGGCTGGCAGTGGCTCTCTGGGGTTTCAGGCAGCGTTCTCTCCCAGCCCTGCCACTGAGGATTGAATTGGAAAGCTTCTGTTTGCCAAGCAGATGCTCTGCCACTGAGCTATTACCTTTCTCAATCACATGCATAGGTTAAATGTGAGCATTGTGGGATTTTTCATTCTCTCTTTGTTCAGGTAGCATTTCTTGATACTGGACTCATCCCACCCCCACTTTTAGCCCTTCTGTTACAATAACCTACAGGTTTCATCCTGACAATCCCACCAGCACCAACAGCTTGAAAAGGTTAAAAACTAGGTGTACCCTGACCAGCAACCAGCCTGGCTTTTTGAATGCATGTGATGGGAGATCTCTGTTCTGCGTCACTAAACATCAGAGATTTTCCATTTGGAATGTGCTCCCTGCTGCACTGAAGAGAATTCCTTATGGTAGCATAATTTGTGGAACAGCTTGCCTTTGATTTTGCTATTGCTAGCAGTGTGTTTTTGATGGTTTTCAGCAGCCTACAATTTATTATTATTATTTTTGTGCCCGTGAGGCGGCCTGGGCTGCATGTAGCACATTTATATATAGATGCGTCCTTTTAAAATATGAGAAAAAAAGTTGTGTATGGTAATGTCTGACGGGGAAAGGTATCTTTGCAAACTTGCTTCTGCAAACTCAGTGGCGGAATCCTCCAAGGAGGTTCTGCGACAACTGTGATCAGAGTGAAGAGGAGTGAGGGGGAAATAGATGGATAAAGTCATCATCGCTGTTGTTTAGGAGCCTGTGTGTGTGTGTGTGTGTGTGTGTGTGTGTGTGTGTGTGTTCACGCACATGGAATTGTATTCGTGTGCGTATCTGGGGTGTGCACAGTCGTCTCTGGTGCCTGATAAGTTCAGGCGCCATCTCAGCTGTGACAGATCCTATCTGATCATTAATAATACAATAATGAAATAGCGACTGGAGAGACACTTGGATAATCATCTGAGCAAAGGCTCATTAGCACGGTGGAACAATCGCTGCCATGTAATAACAGATCCCAGGAAATTTCAATTAAAACTGGAACTTTGTTGCAGCTTCATTTTATAGCCAGCCAGCCGATGTTTAATTACTGGCAGGCAAGATTAGCTGAGCTTCCTTCGGCCGGGGGCTCTCCCTTGAGGCTGGAGAGGTTCTCAGTAAGCAACCATTAAGTTGCTGCCCTCTTTTGCTATTAACAGCCAAGTGAGGCCGGTGGCTGCTTTGTTCTCCTCTGAAAGGTGAAGGCTTCTTTCAGCACCTGCCTATTCCATGGCCAATGCTACCCTATGATCTCAGAAGACTCGGGGTAAGTATGTCACAAACAGTAATGAGGAAGTAGGATCTGCCTTTTGCATCATGCAGGTAACTTAATGTGAACCGGAAGAGTCCAGTTCCTAGAAACTGGCATCTGCTGTACACTTTGCACCTTTTGGGGAATCACCACTGGACATCTTCTTAAGGAAAGTCCTGCTGCATCATATCAAAGACTCAGCTAGTCCAGCTTCCTGTTTTCACAGGAGCAAATCAGGAGGCTCATGAGCAGGACCTGAGAACAACAGCCCTTCCTTACATACCCTCCAATATTCCTCAGGCAATAAAGAGGGACATTTCTCACAACCTCCCCACCCTACAGAGCATTTTCTATCAGAAGAAGGGTGAGTGCCACCAGCACTACACCAAAAGGGGTCCTGAGAAAATCCATTAATCCGGATTTTATTTTATTTTATTTTATTCTTTGGTAGATTAACAAAAAGAAATGGAAAAACCCACACACCAATAAATAAATTTTAGGAAGGGGCAAGATTAGCCGCAGGCATAGAAAGCATAGCTAATCACTATTAATAGCCCTTTTCTCAGTATCTTTTTAAAGCCATGCAAATTGGTGGCCATCGCTACAGCTTGTGGTAGTGACACCTGCAAAAAGGTAGCCAGCAGGAAGCCAGCAGCCTCAGAGGGAGACATTTCATGGGAAATGGGACATTAAACTCACTAATAAGCAACTAAAGAATAGCTTGGTTGGCACATACATGCATGTCAATCGCTCATCGAGGATGAGCTGTAACAGGCAGCTGTCAGACGGGAGCTGGGAAGTGGGAGTCATGAGTTGTATTAGGAGAATTGAGGCAGGAACGGATATAAAGAAACACGTCAGAGCCAGGAAGGTTGTTGTGGTCTCATCTTACAGTAGGCTGCATTCACACAACAGTTTATTCCTTTTCCCTGACAGTTCCCTAACTGTGAGTCTTTGCATTATATTTGAGCTTTCACACAGTGTCAAATCTAGCAGGATATACTGGCATTTTAGTGCTCATTTCCATGTCAATTGCTTCCAGGAAAAAAATTCCATTTGCAACCTGATCAACCCGGAAAATAGCAGGAACACAGTGATGGCATTTGGGGTGGTATACCAGCATACAGTTATTTCCTGCCATTTTCATGGGGGAATCATGGGGAACAGAAGCAAGCATGTGTGGAAAGGTTGGGGAGTGGCACTGTTGCCCACTGATGTTCATCGTTGTTCCATATCCTGACCATTTGTGTGAATGAAATTTAGTGTGACGTGCTGGTATATTGATGAAAAAGCCACAGTTCCATAAGGCCACAGGACCACCGTGTGAAAGGAACGTTAGGAAATGGGACAGAAGCACTAGCATTTGACTCAGGAAAACTGACACAAGATTCCCCTTGTCTGAATGCACCCTCAGCCTAATAGGAAGTCCTTTATAGCCCTTCCTGTCTGGGAGTGAGGGCCTAATGGCCTGCCTGGATGATCTGGGTTGGTCCCAGGCCTGAGAATACTTCACTGCCCTTGAGAAAGTGGGCCCAAGGCTGAAGCTCAGTTAATTCAGCCTTGCACACAAACAATGAAAAGGGGTGCAGCTCTTGAGAAGGAGGAATGATGCTTTTCACGAAACTATCCTCTTCCTAGCTCACATGTTTTATGATGCAAGCAACGGATGATGTCCTAGGAGACATGTCAACTGTTGGGTACCATTTCCCCACCCAATCAGTTCTGTGGATGGACAATATTTCTGGTTGCATAAAAGGGCTTTGTGTAGTGGATCGGCAGTAGGTTGAAGATTCAGAACCCTGTGCATGTGCGTGCGCGCACACACACACACACGTGCACAAGGACACAGACCCCCCCACTCTTGCTCTCTTGCACACATCATTGGCACACACATACACAACCTTTCCCCCTCTGTCTGTCACACACATCAACTCCCCACCCCCACTTCCATCAGAGGCTAAAGAAACACCCACTCAAATCTCCTCCCTCAGCACTTCCATCCTGACTAGGGAGGGGTAGATGTCAAAGCACTTTGGGTGGACAAAAGAAAAATTGCACGGACAGTGATCTTGGCTGCAAGTTGTGGAGGAAGGAAGCTTAAAGCTTCCTGATGCAGCCCAAATCACTGAGAACGTCAGTCTTTGCCCACTGATCAGTGAGGGAAAGTGGGCAGGGTGTGGTGGGCCACACTTAGAGCAGCCAAGGGGTGCATGTGGCCTGTGAACCATGGGTTGCCCTCCTGTTCCATAGAGTGAGGGCAAGAAGTGCTGCCTTCTCTCTGCTTGACTTCATGACAATAGCCAATCATTACACGGCATTGCCATTATTCCAGTTCTAAGCTTTCCCTGCTTTGATGCAACCCAGAACAGAGGTCATTGTGCACATGGAAAATGCTGCAGGACTAGAGCATCTATGAGATGCTCACAACAAGCTCAGCCATGAGTCTCAAAGAGGGGGGGGGTGAGAAAGCTACCCATTCCCCACGTCATCAATACTGAGTTTTTATTTGCAGAATGGATTGTTTTATGCAAATGAAGCTCCAGACTCTGAAAAGGGAGTTTATTTTAACAGTCACCTGTGGAGGCTGCTTGCTGCGTATGATTGGAGTAGAATGATGCTTGAGGGGGGTGGCTTTGTTTTCTGCTTGCAGTGTTTTAAAAATATTCTTTGGTAGGTAAAAGCATATCTTAAGAGGGGGAGGCAGGAAGCAGCAAAAACAGGTACAGTTTGGCAGACCAAAATAGTATTTAATTGCACCATCTTTGCTAGCAATCCTTTGTTGAAGGGGCCCCTGATGTTATTATGCTTATTTTTACACAGGCACACGCACAAAACCTGTAGTTAACATAAGTAGTGGTTCTTTCCATTACCTGTCCCAGTATTGAAACATTAACCAGAAATGCTCAGTTTGAGTCAGAAGGAACCTCCTGACAAAATTCCAACCCTTCTTCCTTCCATTTTCTGCTTCAGGAAGTAACTCCCACAGATGCCTCCAGCTTCAGGCTACTTTAAGCCAATAACATTTTTAAAAGAATAACAGGACAGGCACCCCAATCTCCCCAAAGTGGTAGACAAGTCACTTTCAAGGGGACAGAAGATGTGTAGATCTTCCAGGTTTCAGCAAGGTTCTGGTTCCATGAGGGTTCTCATTAGAGATGGGTGGATCAGTTTATATCCAGTTTGCATGCATTCATTCATATGCCCATGCTGCTCTTTTTTCACTTCAATGTGTGATGATAGTGGTGATCTTTTATAATAATAATAATAATAATAATAATAATAATAATAATAATAATAATAAACATATGTGAACCAATTTTCATTTCAATTTCACTTTCTATTTTATCACAGTTGTATAGATACTACTGGAAGTTCACATGTTATAGATAGTCTTCAAATAGTGCCACATGACTAACAATGGATGGATCCATCACTTTCTGTTTATCTCAATTTCTCATCCCCCCCCCCCATCAAGGGCAGATGCAAGGTCTGCAGGACCTAGGACAGCTCCATGAGAGCCACAAAGACATTGTTCCAGCAAAGGCCGAAAGCTGAAGCCTAGCTGAGCTTTGATACCCTAGAGCAAATCTTATTATTGTCTGTTGGAAGCTGCTAAAACTGGAAGAGGGAAGGAAAAGTGCTGTGTACAGCTACACCAGATGATGAGCAGTGAACGGGTAATGGAGTGGCTCCACCCACCTGGTTAAGCTATTGACTCTCTTCAGTAGGAACAGGTTTCCTATTCAGATGGGGACTTTGTCTCGCAACAGAAGTCTTTACTGACACGTTCCCCAGTTCTGGTTCTCAAATTGACTTCTGGCTTTCTCCACTTGGCCCTACTCTCTGATGTCTGGTCCCTGGCTTCAACTCAATGGCTGCCTAAAACTCACCTCTGACATTGCCTAAGCATCATCCCCCCAACAACGGATGGGAATTTAAAGTGAAAGAACACCAGCTAGGTATCTCAAAAACTGAATTTTCTCTCTTACCTCAAACACAGGATCAAGCAACCTTGAAGCTCTTGCTTGGACATTTCCAATCAGCTTTGGGGACTGTGAGACCTTTGGGGGAGTCTTTTCTCGCTCAATGTCATAATAATCTGACCCATGGGCTGGAATCTTGCAGTCCTTCTTCACACAATTATGTGCAGTACCAGCCAAAGACACCCTCCCCTTCCTTGGGGGAGGGCCATAGCTCAGGGGTAGAACAGCTGCTTTGCATGAAGAGGCCATGGATTAAAGTCTACAGCCTTTCCAAGAAGGGCTGCAAACAACACCCTGTCTGAATCCCTGGAGAGCAACTGCCAGTCAGTGTAGACAGTACTGAGCTTGATGGGTCAGTGGTCTGATTCAGCAGAAGTAAGCTTCCTTGTGTTCTTACTACTCAGGTGCATATTGACATTGATGGTCTTTTGGCATTGGATGAAACTCAAAATAACTTTGCAGCTGGATAACTGGAAATATATTTTAGCCACTGCTGCTTAACTTAGCCGTAGAATTCTGCAAAAAAACAAACAAAAAAACCCTCACTGCTCCTGCTGTGGTTTTATGGCTGGTATTATGGATAACAGTTGTGCCTTGTTCTTTTCATTGATGCTTTGTGATTTCATGTCATTGTATTGGTTTTTGGCCTTGCCTCGGGTGCTGCTTCAGCAGAGAATGAGATCTGGGGAATGCTTCGATTTATAAATTCATAAACAAACAGAACTAGCTCCCAACATGGATACAGACAGAGCTTTTTTTCAGCAGGAACTCACCAGAATGCAGTTCCAGCACCTTTCAGGTGCGTGCCATTGTGGGTCCCACAGCAGGGAGAAGGAGAGGATGGTGAGTTCTGGCACCTTTTCCCCCCTAGAAAAATAGACATGGATGGATCCATTTAGGGAAGGGCCATAGCTCCATGGCAGAGCATCTTGTTTGTAAGCAGAAGGTCCAGGTTCAGTCTCTAGAATCTCTAGAAAGGCTGGGATGCCCCCCTTCTTAAACCCTAGAGAGCTGCTGTCAGTCAATGCAGACAATGCGGTTCAGATGAGCAAATGATGTAAGGCAGTATCCCATATCCCTATGTTGTTCTTATGTTACTATAGCATTGAGACAACAACAGACTTTCCACATCTTCATTACACAGAGAACCCTAATCAGCCCTGGAATCTGCCAATTACAGTGGTACCTCGGGTTATGAACTTAATTCATTCTGGAGGTCCATTCTTAACCTGAAACCGTTCTTAGCCTGAGGCACACTTTAGCTAATGGGGCCTCCTGCTGCTGGCGTGCTGCCAGAGCATGATTTCCGTTCTCATCCTGAGGCAAAGTTCTCAACCCGAGGTAACTATTCCAGGTTAGCGGAGTTTGTAACCTGAAGTGTTTGTAACCCAAAGCGTTTGCAACCTGAGGTATCACTGTATTTCTTTTTGTTGTTGTTTAGTTTCTATACAAATTAAGCCTTTTGCATATTGTTACCAGGATTTTGGGGCAATGATCAGGCTGGCCCCTGTCATTTTGATATTCTGTCCACTGCTGAAAACATTTCTGTTCACCAAGCAGTTTTAGAGAATTAATTTGATTTTGTGTTGGTCATTTGCTCTGCATTTTATGGTTTCATAATTTTACAATGTTTTAATGAATTTATTGTACGCCATCATTATATTTTTAATGACTTGCCGGCTTATAAATATTCTTATAAACAAAGAAGTAAAGTATATGTCTCCAGGAACATCTCCTGGGGTCCATTTGTACTGAGTTGAACCAGCCCTTCCATAAGGAAACCTTTTTGCCCCAACTGATTTCCATGAACACAATAATTTTGATTTGTGAGCCAGCCATGCCCCCTGCAGTAATCACTAAACATGACAAAGGTGTTTCTTTGAACCTTCCTTGGTGGTACTCCATTATGATGTCTTGGAGGCAAACTCATCCCACCACCACCAGACTCTTTTACCATCTCCACCTCTCCCTGCTCCCCCCCCCCAATCCTTGCCCAAACATATCTCACCATCATTCCACCCCCTAAGGAGCAACATGACTGCTTCCACCTAACCATCAATAATATGTTTATCACGTTATGACACCTAATAACCTCTTATTGCTCCTCCACCGCAGCCAGCTTGAGCTACAATAATACGTAGCTTTCCTGTAGGCACTGAATGAAGGCGCAGCTTCCAAGATGGGGAGGAATCTTGGCAGGGCCCCAGATGACAAGAAGGGTGCCCTTAAGGTGAAGTGCTACAGAAGGGGTGTGGGGGAAGGTTGCAGCCAAGAGCACAGCCTGCAACATGAGAACGGGAAACTTCCCTTCCCTTCCCTCCGGCACATCACCTGGCCCCCCCAAAAAAAATAATTAATGAAGTCCTAAACCATGAGGCAATAAGTTGCGGTAAGAGACGCTTGTTTGGGGGAAGTTTCAACAGGAGCAGAGCAGAGAAAGTTCCAGGTGAGGCCATTTAGCATGTGTTTCCAGGGCTTAATTTAGAAGGGAGAGTCAAATTCCATGCATGCCTCTTACCTGAGCGCCAAGCTTTTGCATTCTAAATGGTACGTTTCCCACCATGCACTGCAACTGCACCCTGCTTATTGTCAACAAGGAATCCAGGCCACCTTGGAGCAAGTCAAATATGTGTGTTGCCTATGAATTCTTATTTTATTTGCCACAGAAATGTTTTTGGAGCGTGTTGTGGCAATTCAATGGGCATTTTGATTCAACAATATGTTAAATAGGAGAAACTCTGCAATGAAGGCTTTTCCAAGCTTAGCCCACAGCTGCCTGCCTTCTTATTTACAACCTGTCCAGAGGGTGGCACTACTTTTCAGCTGCCCCCTCTTCATCCTCAGTGTTGTGCCTTTTAAAAATGCAGTAGCGAAGAAAAGAAGGATGGATGCAAAACTAGAATAAATTGACTCTGCATGCTATCGGCTTTGGTGCCATCTACTGTTGGTATCCTTGCTTTCTGCCCTACCAATCCCAGTGGGCACCAGTCCTCACCGACCCTCTGTATAAATCTACCTCTTAACTCATTAGATTTTTCACTTAGGGTTAGACACGTTTACCCCAGAGCAAATCAATATATGTGGATCTAAGACAATAGCTTTACACTTTTGTTAAAACAAGACCTGGTTCCCTTTAACCTAAACCTACAATGTGTGACATCTTTTAGAATTTTAACCAGATATGTCAGATTCCATCCTCTCTCTGCTGCTATGTTTGTCTCAGTTCTTTCTATCTCTCTCTCTCACACACACACATTTCTTCCTGTGCTCTCTCTCCATCTTCTTCCTGTTCTTTTTTTGCCTTCTTTTAACAAGACATCAAGGAATCCGAGGGGTGGGGCTGTTGTTTTTTGCCCCCGCATAGTAGGACATAACTGGGGCTGAATGATTCGCTGTTTCCAGTCCATAACACTTTTGCATGAGTTCACCCATATGTCCATTCCAACTTCAGTTCTGCATGAATCTGCACTGAAAAACAACTGTATTGGTCTGAATATAAGCTCTCCCCAAATATAGCTTGCAGCCCCTAAAATGAGAAAAATATATTGTAGATCTCTGGCACCATCCAGTGCCTTTTACAATCTAAAAAATACCATGTGCAATCACTAGACACATCTCCCAATGAATGACACACTAGGCAGCCAGCACCACCTGTTGAGAAGGGCGAGCAATCCTTTAACAAAGGCTACCAAAGTATTTCAAATTTCTGCATGGTTCCTAAAGTCTTGACTTAATTCATGGCTCCTCTGCCTGTAAAAGCTTGATTATAAGCCGGACTTGGAAGTAAATGATCCAGATTTGGCAGGAAAGTGTGGCCTGGATTCAGACCAATATGGTGGATATACACAAAACTTTGCTTTTAAAATGCATAAATAAATGCTGTCCTGCAGAAGATGCATTTTAAAATAAATATGGATACTTTCCTACCTTTTCTGAGCCAATAACTATATTAGAACAGCCAGCAAGTCCTAAAATCCTATTTTTCTGTCCTTGCAAATTGGGGTGCAGATCAAAGTCATTCTATGGAATTTGCAAATGTCAAATGCCTCCAGAATCCCTAGTCATCACAAGGGATGGGGAAGAAAGTCAGTTTGGTTTTCACATCTTAATGCAGACCTTCCAAATTCACACTTCCTGAAACAGTGAATGAATAGAGACATGGCTATCCTTTGAAATTCACACTTCTCTGAATTTTGCAATGCACTGCAGATCTCTGTGCAGATTGTATGTGTATAGTAAGGGGGAAATGCACACAAAATATCTATATTAGAAGGAATTCACACAGAAATGCTATCAAATTTTCATGAGGACAGGGTGGTTTAAAACAATACTACTACTACTACTGCTACTACTAATAATGATAGCAAATTGATGCAAGAATGTGGCAAATTGAAACTAAGACTGGGGAGAAAAATGAGACACGGAGCGAAAATGAAATGGGCAGATTAATGCATCCCTATTCATAACCCACCAGTTGAAGGTCAACAATGTAAGATGAGCGTTGAGTGGCTTGTTTTGACAACGTTTTTCATTACTTGTGTCTTTAAGCCATGAGCACCTCTCTTGTTCCCATCAATTATGCAAGAGGCAGAATTGTAATCCCCCTCCCCTCTCCGCCCTCTACCCCCCACTTTCTCTCTTGAATGTGATGCACCAAATGAAGAGACTCCTCGTGCCAATACACCCATCTCAGGCTTGGCCCCTGTGAAGCTGCATCTCTCTAATTAGTCGTATGTTACTCCGCAGTCTTCCGTTTTGATCTCGGTTGGCTCTGCTGAGATCATCAATAACGTTAATGGGGGAAATCTGCAGTCTTTGCCTTAGAGAGTGTGTTTCTCTCTCTCTCTCTCTCTCTCTCTCTCTCTCTCTCTCTCTCTCTTCCTCTTTGTATTTGCTGGCAAAACAGATTGTTGCATTTTCAGGGAAAGGATATTAAGAGGCCAATAAATACTCCTCGCAACCCTGTGAGTTTCTTCCCACTGCCTTGTGGTTCGTGAATTGCAGAAGCCTTTTGTTTCTTAAGCAGCTGAGCTGTCTGATGTGGAACTGGGGTCTAACACCTCTGGGGAGGTCAAGCAGCAGCTCAGAGGTGATCAACATATGCTTTGAGGTGTCCTTTTTTTCTCACTTCAAATCTCTCAGTATTTCATATCTGGGATGCTTCCATGGAAATAGGTTCTAGGGCTAAATGACCATGAGCTGGGGTAAATATCAAGCCTCATCTTCATTCCCTCTTCTCTCAAGCCTCTGAAATGGTGCTATTACAGACATTCACTCTATCATGTGGGGCAGGGCAGGGGAGTGAAGGGGCCAAAGAGGTACTGGAGCAAGGCAGCGGTTTTCATATTTGTTTTATTTATTTGTTTTGCAAGGTTTATATACCACTCGGTTGTAATAAAACCTCAAAGCAGTTTACAAAACAACAACAACAACAACAAAAATATCAGTTTAAACACAGTTAAAAACAACTGTTTAATGCAATCAAGAAATAATTAAAATCAACAATAAGCTAAAAATGGGATTAAAACACATATTGATACTCTACACGTCTGGATATGCTTGTCAGGTGAACAACATCCACATTATACACCATTCAAGGTGATGGGCTAGCCCCAAGGCTCCTTCTCTGGGTGCTGGAGCTATGGGACCCAAGGGTGGTGATGCAGCAAAGTCTACCTGTTCAGGTTCATGGTATGGCTTTGGGAAAGGGGTAAGTGGAAATGTAGGCTGTTAGACTTTTAAAATATCCCCTTCTAAGTTGTTTCCCTAGTTTTCCACTTCCCTTAGCATAGAAAGGGATCACACATTTGGTAAGTTAAAAATAGTTTACTTACAAACACTTCAAAGGTCAGATTCATGTGCTACACAGCAGCAAAATAAGACAAGCAGTTAAACTTAGTTTCAAAATAGGTAAATGTTTCTAAATTATTTGTATAGAAACTCAAAGATGGTTTTCTAAAGCCTTGTGGACTAAGCTTAGAGCATTCATCTTAGACATCCTTACTGGTTGGTACACATGGAGGAAGGAGAGAGAACAAAGTGTTTTCTTCCTCCCAAGGTGGGGTGTGTGACCTAGCTAAGCCTGGCTGGACAGCTTACTCTATGGTCTTAACCCTTTCATGCCTTAATTAGAGTTCAGCATGAGGCTGATTTCCTAGAATCAAAGAATTGTAGAGTTGGAAGGGACCCTAAGGCTCATCTAGTCAACCCCCCCCCGCGCAAGTGGTACAGTTGCACCTCCATCTCCTGTGGGTGGGGTTTTTGCCACCTTTTGACCTTCAGTTTTGTTTGTTTGTTGTTAGACTTAGTTATCCCAACCATCATTGTTTTCCCTTGGCAGGTGTTTATCAGTATAAACTCAAAGTGGTCCTAGTTCAACCCAGCCTATGTATTTTACTCTTCATTTGGGCATCAAGTTGCCAAGCACATCTCACAGTGTTGCTGTTTTATTTTTTAAAAAAGAACAGCAGCTAGGACAATAGCCTGATACATCTTCTGTGCCCAGTATGCAGTCTCCAGTTTTAATCAAGAGCTCAAAGGTAGGATATGTTCTCCAGGCACAGCCTCTCCTATCCTGCAGTCTTGCAGTCACCAAGCGATTAACTGCCCTTTCCTTACCTGCTGTGCAGAACTGGAACCCTACTGAGTAGGGGCTGGCTGATGAGATCCATTTAAAAAGCCTGCACTCCTGGAATATATTCACTCCATATAAATGCTACACTATACGGTTATATATTCTTCATCGCCATCTACTGGCAATGCTCCCTTTTCTTTCTTTTTTGAGAAGCAGAAAATGATGCCTTTAATCTGGGAGGTGGGCTCCTGGCAACACACACTCCGACTCTTTTCACATCTTTAAAACTAACTGTGCAATCCAAGAAGCAGTCAATCAGTGGGCGCAGAAAACATTTTCCAGATAAAACAACGGTTTTACTTAAACATCAGGTTCCTCTGAAGCAAGTGGTGCTGAATTCAGAACAGCACATGGGCCCGAGTCTATTAGTATCTGTGTTGAAAGGGAAAACAAGGACTCTTAGGTGCCAGCCTGAGAACATGTCTCTCCATCTAAAAGGGAAGATTAACCTGTTGAATTTCTAGTTACAGGTGGGTAGCCGTGTTGGTCTGCTGTAGTCAAAACAAAATAAAAAAAATTCCTTCCAGTAGCACCTTAGAGACTCATACCAATAACAAACTTAGTTGGTCTCAAAGGTGCTACTGGAAGGAAATTTTTCATTATGTTGAATTTCTGTTTGAAATGAAGCCCTTCTCAGTGCTTCTCAGACTTGGGTCCCCAGCTGTTGTTGGACTATAACTCCCATCATTTCTGATCACTGGTCCTGCTAGCTAGGGATGATGGGAGTTGTAGTCCAACAACAGCTGGAGTTTCAAATTTGAGAAACACTGTGTTAAAGGCACAGGAACACTGGAATCAGGGGATGGGGAGGGGAACGGATAGCAATCTTACTGCTTCCCATATTCAAGTCATCATCAGATCATTATAAAGATGCTGCATAAGAATGTCAGAAGACCCTTGCTGCTGAATCAGGCCAAAGACCCATCTAGTCCAGCATCTTCTCAAAGTGTCCAACCAGATGTCTATGGAAATAACATAGAACCCATGTGTGATTCCCAGTAATTGGTCTTCAGAAGCATACTTCCTCCAACAATGGTGGTAGAACATAGCCACCATGGCTAATAGTCATTGATATCCTTATCCTCCATGGATTTGTCTAATCCTCTTTTAAATCCACAGATATTTCCCATTTCTTTTTGCTCCTTTGCTGAGCTCTGATTGTGAACTGTTACTCCTTAACTTCTAACTCCTAAATAAGCTCCTCATCCTTATCTTCAAAGCCCACCTCCATAAACTCAGTCCACCTCCTCTCTTTGGTTTCATAAGTCAATAGATCTCTGCCTATGGCCTTTGTTCCACCAGCCTCAACCATCTGGAGGTCTTATCCTCTCTCAGAAGGTTCAACCCTTTCCCTTTGCTGTCCTGTATGTGCAGAACTGTCTCCCAGCACACTGGTTTGATGCCTTGTCCAAATTCCTCCTCAAAACTCATGCTTTCCATAGAGCATCTCACTCAGTCCCCTAGTTCATACCCTACTGCAGCCTTCCCCAGCTTGGACTCCAACTCCCCTCAGCCCCAGTTCTTGTGACCATTGGTCAGGGATGATGGGAGTTGTAGTCCAACATCATTTGGGGCAGGGAGCAAGTTGCAGAACTTTGTCTTACAGTTACCAAGCATAGGGCTTCATTCACAAGACAGCTTATTCCATTTGCCTGATGTTTCCTTAACTGTTAATCTCCACATGATGTAAAAGACACATCTGAAAACTAATAACATATGATGGAAGTTTAGCATTCATTTTCCGTGTTATTTGATTCCAGGAAAAAAAAATCCATTTGTGCCCCCTTTACTCTGAAAAACCATGTGACAAAATTTGGCTTGGTATACTGTTATATGGATCTTTCCTGTTGTTTCATGGGGATATCATGAGGGAACAGAAGCAGGCATGGGCAGGGAAGGGGTGACATTTTCCGATGACATCTGTTGTTGTGCCCACTGGTGTGTGAAATTTAGTGTGATATGCAGATATATCAGTCAAAAATCCACAGTTCCATGATACAACAAGTACTGCAGTGTGAAAAGAACATTTGAAAATTGGAAAGAAGCGCTAGCATTATAATCAGGAAAATTAACACAATATTCCCCATGTCTGAATGTACCCTGGTCTGAAATAACCATATTATTCTTTCCCTGCCTCCATTTCCCTTCTTCTTGAGATGAATGTGAAGGCCCCTTTGGACAGAGACATGACCTCTTTTACTCTGCAAAATGCCATGACAAGTCCCAGCATTCATAGGGGAATGGGATGCCATTTATGTCTTTTCTATCTCTCTCTTTTTTACAGATAGACGGAGCTTGGGGTACAGGTTGAGCAGATCCTCTTCATATCTTGTTCAGCTTACACTGACACATAAGTACTTGCTTTTCCCAGTACCTCTATTGGATCACTTATGACCTCTCTGCAAGAGATTCCCAAAGCATCATTAATATTAGTGAAGAGGAGCTTGTTTGGTCTTTAACCTCCCAGAGTCCTTCAGTCCAACGTAGATAGGATTTGCTCTGAAAGGAAGCAAAGAATTCTGCCATATCCTTCATGCATTTGCTGTGTGTGTGTGTGTGTGTGTGTGTGTGTGTGTGTGTATTCCTATTCTCAAAACAAATGTGAACAGTACAGAATTATGTCACGCCCTCCTAGGCTAGTTCCATAGAAGCAACTATGTTGAACACAACCTGAAAGAGAGGCCACTGCTAGTCTCTTTCGCCTGCAAACAGTGCAACTGGGAAAATAAACCACCTGGTCAATTTGCAAAACACAATCCACTCCCCAATCTCTCGGCAGGGGCCAAAAGATGAAGGCGGACTTGCTGCTAACTGAGCCAGGCCTGCTGAAAGCATTTGCTGATGCATGATTCAGTTCCTGTAATCTTCAGCTCAAAAACAGCTACAAAAAAAATACCAGTGAAAGTGTGTGTGTGTGTTCTCCTTTGGGTAAGATTTGTGTTCCTCCCGCCTCTGATGTAATTCAATCAAATAGGAATCACGAGGAAGGAAAGGAACAAACCACATTACATACAAAGCCCTAAATGCCATATAAAAATAGATAAGAGAGCAAATGGCTTAAAGGCTTCCAGCGAGCCCTGCTTGAAAAAGGCTTTTTAAAATTTATATATATATAATCAGTGCACACATTACATTCCCTTACAGATCCTTCCAATCTGATGCCCTTTCCCACCAGAGGGTCAGAAAATCCAATTCAGACCAAATCAGAGCGGGTTCTGAAAAGGGAAGAGATGGCACTGATAGGAGAGTGAACAGAAGGAGAAGGGAGGAGAAGGTCAGCAGGGATAACTTAGCTTCCCTAATCACATTCCTCCACTTCACAGCTGCAAATCAAAGAGGAGGCCACAAATAACACAGCGTCAAAGATGCATTGGGTGCCTGCTGAATTTCATGCTTTTTTAACAACATAGCGCTGAGGGTTTTCAGCATTTGCAGGATTCCTTGGGGAGGAAAATGAACACAGGTTCTCCTCTCGCAAACCAACTCCCAAGTAAGTTTGCCATTAACAATGCATGCTAGACCAGAGGTGTTTCATTTGGCTGCGTTCACCACGAAGACATTGACACTCTCTCTGCAATAGGATGGCAGGAAAGGGAGCAGATGCAGAAGGAACGGCCAGAGCAGGAAGAGGAAGCAGAATGGTAACAGACGGGGTTGCATCTGAATTTCAGAACAAAATTCTACAAAATGGAATTTGTCAGGCCCACGGCCTGGTAGGGGTTATGACCCAGTACAGTGGTACCTCGGGTTAAGAACTTAATTTGTTCCGGAGGTCCGTTCTTAACCTGAAACTGTTCTTAACCTGAAGCACCACTTTAGCTAATGGGGCCTCCTGCTGCTGCCGCGCCGCCGGAGCACGATTTCTGTTCTCATCCTGAAGCAAAGTTCTTAACCTGAAGCACGATTTCTGGGTTAGCGGAGTCTGTAACCTGAAGCGTATGTAACCTGAAGTGCCTGTAACCCGAGGTACCACTGTAATTGCTCTTTCCTTTTTTCAGCTCTCCTTTCTCAGAGAGAAGGGGCCAGAAGAGGACTATCCTGCAAAGCAGAAGAGGCTCTTCTCTCTTTCCATCCATGTCTGTGCCCACACCATGCCTCTCTCCCTCATCCCCAGTCTCTGGCTCCAAAGCTTCCCCGCTGGTTCCCTCTGTGGACTGCTCTTCCCTGTTCCACCAGCCAGGCTCAAAATTCACCTCCTCTCCATTGTCACTCTCAGGCTTCTGCTGGGCAACTGGCAGCCACCACTCCTTCTTGTCCAGCCAATCCCTGAAACCCAGGGACCAAGATCCCATTCTACAGAGGTCTAATGACATAGAAAATGGATGGGGAACCTGTGGCCCTTTGGATATTGTGGGACTACAACTCCCATCATCCCTGACCATTGGTCATGTTGACTGGGGTTGATGGCAGTTGTAGTCCACAGCATTCAAAGGGTCACAGGTTTCCTATCTTAGACATAGATGATGGCAAGGAACCATTTGGAGAGGAAGTCTCTGTAGCAAGAAACCCACTAGAGAGAATCCCATTACTGGGGAACCTCAGAGGACAGGCACATATTCATTTTCTGCATGCTAAAGAGGGAGATCTGTACTTGTTCACTGACTTTAGTTACTCTTCTACAGACCCACCTACAGCTTGGAAGGGCACCACTCTATGATGCCAAATCTGTGGCTCCCCAATCCTGCCAGAGCACATCCTTGTATCATAGAATCCACTCCTTTTAATTCTGAACAGTTTTCCTTTGAAGAGGGCCAGTTGACCCTTCAGTAGTCTCCAGACCAGGGCTAGAGCAGGATTCCAAGCTCTCCGCTTGTCCATTGGCCTAAAAGTGAACATCATATTACATGGAGCCCCACAGTGAGTTGCGTGGTGAGTTCCCGCCCCCCACCAAGGATAAATAAAGACACCAGACACCAGAATTAAGGTTAAATGGGCAAATTAGGCCACAACTTTATTGAATTCAGGAATGAGAGGCATTGGCTTAGGCATTGGTCCTATCAGCTATCCGGCTCCAGCCCATTTGATGGAGACACAGGAAGGGTTAACACCATAGAGGGGGAGTCTCCTGCTGAGGCACATCAACTAGGAGCTCCCCCGGGTCACCGCTCAGGGGCATGCCTTAGGCCCACACCTCCATAGGCTTCAGACAGGGCCACACCCCACGGAGTCCTTTATCGGACCACCCTTCGTTCTCTGGGGGGAGGTGATGGCGTTCCTCCCCGCCCATATCCTCTTAACCCCTTCTTACCAATGCCTAACCGCCAATGTCGAGGAGTTGTGACGAGTTGCTACAAGGTAGGCAAAAAACCAAATGGCTGCAAAATGCCAATTGGGAAAAATTCCTACCATGCCCCTTGCAGCGACAGACCAAAGTCCATAGCAAAGTCAGAAGCCTACCTAAAGGGAGGGAGGGTGGGAAAACATGGGGGCTAGCCAACGAAAGAGGGTGAGCCCCGGCCGCGCCGACCCTAAATAGGGCAGGCCACGCCCACCCAGCCACCCGATTGGCTGGCTGGGTGGACGGCGCGGCCAGGATTCCCCTGCTCTCGCGGGGGCTGAAAACCAGCCCCCGCTCACGTGGGGTGGGCGTGAAGCCCGCAACCCCATCTCCTGGCCAGGTCCGGAAGTGGCTTTGTCAATGGTCCTGGTTTCTTGTTAACTACCCTGGACTCTTCTTGCCAGTTTGCCCCTCTATGCTAAAGCTTGGAACAGGAGAATGGAGACTTTAACAGCTGTAGAAATATGGGCTTTTCATTGGATGTCCCATCTGTACTGTACATTTAAAACAGTACCATGTCACTTTAAACAGCCACGGCTTCCCTCAAAGCATATTGGGAACTGTAGTTTGTTAAGGCAGTTGAGAGTTGTTAGGAGATCTCTATTCCTCTCACAAAGCTACATTTCCCAAAGTGGTTTATCAATCAATCCCTCTTTCCACTGAACTCTAGCAACTGTAGTTATGGGAAGAGAATAGGGGTCTCCTGGCAATTCACAGCACCCTTTACAAACTACAGATCCCAGGATTATTTGGGGAAAACAATGGCTGTCTGAAGTTCTATGATAATACAGATGGAGTTTGAGAGAGAATTAGGGAATTTATAATATTGGTGAAATATTTTTGAACCATACTTATTAAAAACAAAAACCCTGAAAACCTGTGGGTGAAATAAAATGGTAAACACAGAGCCAAGCCCCAAAACTCAAATAGTTCCAAAACAACTCAAACAACTCAAGCTGAGCCCAAAACAACTCTGTAGTTCCAGAAAGTGCCTCACCTGTTTGGCATTTCCCCCAGCACTCCTTAAGATAATATTCAGTTATTGATTTATAATGTTCTCATTCGCCCTCAAGTACCTTCACTTGCTGCCGGTGAGGTCATGATGCAGACAAAACCAATTGGCTGTGTTTATTACTTTGTGATGCCATTCAGTCACAGCATGATACCTTACTGGGTGGAATCACCCATGTGAATATTGGAAAAAGGAAGATGTGACAGGGGCCAAGGGTAGGGGAGGGATGAAAATGAAACAGCAGTCTCCAAATAGGGGAAGAAATGTTTATAAAGAGGGAGAATATCACACAAGGGGGGAGCTTCTTAGCCCTACTGAAATGGCTAGTTTTGACCTGGAAATCTGCACTAGCAAATAACTGGCAGGTGTTTTGGGCACTATGTCAAACTGCTAGGTACCTGAGATCAGGAGGAGAAGGAGGAGATGATGGAGGAGGAGGAGGAGGAGGAGGAGGAGGAGGAGGAGGAGGAGGAGGAAGTCTTTCCATTGGTACCAGCAGCTTTGGCCAAAAAAATCTTCAACCCAATAAACTTTTGCCCCAATGAATTTTTGTCAAACAAACCAGCTCCTTTCCGTTCTTCCCTCTGTCACTTCTCTTGCCTGGATTCCTATTATTATGGTTTACTATTATTATTTGTAATTTGAATCTGTCAGCCTGAAACTCATCCTGATCTGCCGCCTGTTATTTAACAATATGCTTTCCTTCACTTATTTCCCCCATTTAATCTTTCAAAGTCATAATTATCTAATATTAATGTTCTCGTCATTACTGTGTGCATGAGAAGATGATGGGGGGTTTTGTCCACAGAGACAAGAAGCTCGGAAATTAATATAATATTTGTTCAAGATTGATTTTAGGCTGCAGTGCCCACAGACAGCAAAAACCCATCTGTTTAAAAAATATCAAACACTAATTACCTAAAGAGAGAGTCCTTTATGCTGTGGAAAGATGGAACATCATGCCCTCAGATATGCTTTGCTGTTCACGTCGGCACAACACTTTCATTTGGTGTGCGTGAGAAAAGCGAGGGGGAGAGAAAGAGATGGGGAGAGGAAATGTTCCAGTGTTTAGGGCTTTTTCTCTTAGAAAAAAAAAAAGGTCAGTAAAGGAGACTATGATAGAGGTGCATACTGTAAAATGGTGCATAATGCCAGAAAATAAGGTGTTTTTCTTCTTCTCCTCCGATCTTATCAGAACCAGAGGGCATCCAATGAAGCAGAATGCTGCAAAATTCAGAACAGGCAAGGTACTTATTCACACTGTGCATAAACTATGAAATTTGCTACCCCGAACTTGGACGGCTTTAAAAGTGGATTAGACAAATCCATGGAAGATAAGACCGTGAGTAGCTGCTGGTCAATGACTGCTAGGCTGGGTGCTACCTTTATTTATTTTATATTTTATAATCTTTATTATGGTCCAGAGACCCAACAAATCGTTACAAAGCAATGCACAATTCAGCCTACCTCCAGGTTAAACAAGCATTTTGTTCAGACTTAAAGATAGGGATTATTGGTTCTTGCAACTACCGATAAAAACTTTGCCACTGCTAATGTTCTAGCGTTTGTCCAGTCTTCCAATAGGAACCTGACATAGTGAGCATCTGATTTTCCTGGGAAAGGTACCAGCAAGGGTAATATCAGTTCAGCCCTGGCTTGCTCATATTTCGCACAGTGCAGCAACATATGTTTTATAGAATCGATGTCTTGAGCACACGAGCAAAGTCTGTCCTGGTAGGGAACTCCTCTCAACCTGCCATCATTATTAGAGCTGGTGTGCCTCTGAACACCAGCTGGAAGGAGCACAAGTAGTGAGAGATGCTTTTGCACCCAGCTCCTGTTTGTGGGCTTCCCACGGGCATCTGGCTGACTACTGTGAGAACAGTGATGCTGGACTAGATAGGCCTTAGATTCCTCCAGTATCCCAGTGGTGGTGTAGCGGTTAGAGTGTCAGACAAGGACCCAAGAGACCAGGGTTCAAGTCCTCTCTCAGTCATGAAGCTCAAATGAGTGACCTTGGGCCAGTTACTGTGTCTCAACCTAACCTACCTCACTGTGTTGTTGTGATGATAGAAAGGCAAGGGGAGAGAACCATGTGTACCACCTTCAGCTCCCTGGAAGAAAGGTGGAATATAAACATAACAGCAAAACAACAACAACAACCCTGCAATCATACAGAAAGAGACTGAGGCAGAGGAGGGATCCATTACACTGAAGTGGATTCATGTTGACAACTCCAAAATATAAACAATGAGGCTGTCCCTAGGATTGTTTCCCAGTTTAGCTGGTGTGTTTGGAGGTTCCTGCTAAGTTGAGCATCCAGGTAACAAGCAGAGAAACAAAGTTGCATTACTGGAGCTCTGTAGGGAAGGAGCAGCCACACAACACACATAAGGTCACACACAGTCACCTATAGGATTAGCACTGGTGCAAATCTGGGCGGCATCCCTTGTTGATAGAGACTGTATCAATGCCCCAAGGAAGTCTTTCCAAGGAGAATGAGAAGCACTAGTCTGAAAAGAATAATTAGAAAATATAAACTCTATACACTTGGGAGAAGGGAAGGGGGAGAGGATACATTCAATCTGAAAGTCTAACTGTATTGATTAAAAAAGGATCTAACAAAGTAAACTATCTTATGCTTTCAAAGCCAGCAAAATTGCCAACATTCTCACCTTAGCAAATGGCTAATTCTACATGCACAGATCACAATCTTCCCCCATTTGCTCATACATAGAATTTCCAGATTCTAGCCCCAATTTATCATCTTCCTATCTATCTCAATCAGATACTCTCTTTCTTTAACAAAAACAAAGTGATGATTGTTAGGTCTATACCATTTTAAAGCATCACAACACTTCTGCTCCTCAACTTCATGCACCACCCTTACCTTTGTAAAGAATGAATTCAGTTAGATAATCATAGTAAATGAAATGTGCTGCCTCCAAAAGCCTTCTGAAAAAGACAGGTACTCCAGATAATGACAAGTGAGCAGTAATGGGTCACGGCAAGCTTTTGTGGGGTGGCCATTCCATAGCAGTGGTGCCATGATCAAAAAGGTTCTGCATCTTGTGCTCATCACAACACCTCAGGCACCAGAGGTAAAAAGAACAGGGCCTCTGATATTCCTCTGAATGCATGGAAGCTTTGTATGGGAGGAAGTGCTCCTTGAACCAACTAAGTCCATTGACCCTGGCATTGGCACTTGGGAGTAACTGATGATTTTGAATACTTCTGAAGGGTAGCCCTAAGTAGAGCACATTAGTCTGGAAGTTACTTAAGCATGTAAGGCACTAGCATATACCTTTGGTTGAAACAAGTCCCTACAGTGCAATCCATGCATGTCTTCTCAGAAGAAGCCCCACAACATTCACTGGAGTTTACTCCCAGATGCGACTGGCGCTGTGGGTTAAACCACAGAGCCTAGGACTTGCTGATCAGAAGGTCGGCGGTTCGAATCCCCATGACAGGGTGAGCTCCTGTTCCTTGGTCCCTGCTCCTGCCAACCTAGCAGTTCGAAAGCACATCAAAGTGCAAGTAGATAAATAGGTACCACTCCGGCGGGAAGGTAAACGGCATTTCCGTGTGCTGCTCTGGTTTGCCAGAAGCGGCTTAGTCATGCTGGCCACATGACTGGCTGTACACCGGCTCCCTCGGCCAATAAAGCGAGATGAGCGCTGCAACCCCAGAGTCGGCCACAACTGGACCTAATGGTCAGGGGTCCCTTTATCCCTTTACCTTAAGTACACATAGGATTAAAACCTAAACACATTTTTTCGTGTTGAGTGTACACTTGGCATGAACCTGAGCTTAAAATTGTCCTTGGGAAAGCACAGATGTGAGTCCAGGATGCTACAAGATTTATGTACCAGTGTGGAAACTAAACTAAGATGGCCCATCCAGTCCAGCTTCCAACCAGATGCCTGTAAGAAACCCACAAGAAGGAACCTGAACTCACAAGTGCTCTCCACTCCAGCAAAATAAAATAATAATCATGTTGGAGTTCTCCCAATGCTCCAACATGGTAATTACTTATATGTAGCTCAAGTACTGGCATGCAGCTTCTGGAAACAAGAGGAAACAATTTCCTTGGGGCAAGAATTTTGTGGGCATGGCAGGGGTGCCATGGTGGATTGAATGGCTGAACATCAAGGAAATTATTGGAGGAGATGATTATGTGTTATGTTTAGAATGTTGTTAACAGCCCTGAGTGTTTAGGCACCTTGCCAGTTTTTTTTCTTTTTAAAAAGGGAAATAAATAAATCAGTTTCATTCAATAAAGTAAATTTGTTCCCCAATCTGCAGTGATGAAAAAGCCCTGCGAGGGAGCCTTGCCTCTCCATCATTCTCAGATATCAATAGCAGCTGCAGCATTAGTAGCTACAGCAGTCATCAGGACGAGAGTGATGGCCTTGTCAAGTGTCATATAAGCAAAGCGACAGATGGTTGGGTCAGCATTTAAGGTCAGGAGTATATCAAAACTATTTCCTCTGTGGCGGGAGAAGAGGGTTTCTCAGCTGCAGACTCAGCTACCTTTTAGGGAGATTGTTGCAAAGCATTGACTGAACTGTCTCAAAAGCACGGTGAATTTAGACATCCTGCTGAATGTCACCTTTAATGCATCCATCTAGCTCAGTTTTTCTGCACTGACTGCCAGCTGCTCACCAGGGTTTCAGTTTGCTAGTTTCTCCATGCCCTACCTTTAGATGCCAGGGATAGAAATTGGGAACTTCTGCATGCAAAGCAGATGCACTACCACTGAGCTTTGGTCCTTCCCCTTGAGCTCCATGATAGAAGACAGGCAGGGTATAACTGTACCAAAACAAATAAAATAAAATATATAATGAGAGAAAGATGAGGTGTGCAAACTTTCCAGGAGGAGCAACAATAACTTAGGAACATAAATTCTGTCACAAAAATATTATAAAGTCCTGGAGGAATATGTAACACCTGTCTTATGTGACGTATTTAATAACATCTTACAGGGAGGGAGGATACCGGACTCGTGGAGAGAGGCCCATATTACCCTAATACCAAAACCGGAGGCGGATAAACTTGACGTAAAAAACTATAGGCTGATATCACTACTCAATAACGATTATAAAATATTTGCTGAGATAATGGCAAAAAGACTGAAAAAATATTTGACAAAATCAATTCATAAAGACCAAGCCGGTTTTTTGCCAGGCAGACAGCTGAAGGACAACATAAGAAATATAATAAACATCATTGAATATTTAGAGTTTAAAAATGAAATTCCTGCAGCTCTGGTATTCGTCGACGCCGAAAAAGCTTTCGACAATGTATCCTGGTGCTTCCTTGTAAAGTGTATGGAAAGGGTAGGGATAGAGGGGCCCTTCTTGGAGGGTATCAAAGCAATTTATTCGAGCCAAAGAGCGAAATTAATTATTAATAATAACAGATTCATTTATGATATCAAAAGGTACAAGACAGGGGTGCCCTCTGTCCCCCCTCCTGTTTATTATGGTACTGGAGATAATTGCAAATAAAATAAGGGAAACACCGGAAATAAGAGGAATTAAACTTGGAGTGAAAGAATATAAATTAAAGGCATACGCCGATGATTTAGTGATATCATTAGAAGAGCCATTAAAAAGCGTGGAAAAGGTCTTGGAAGTGCTTGAGGAGTTTGGGAAGTTATCTGGGTTTAAGTTAAACAAAAATAAGACAAAAATACTGACTAAGAACTTGGCGGAAGACTTAAGAAATCAATTAGAACAACAAACAGGAATTAAGGTAGTGAAAAAGGTGAAGTATTTGGGTATTTGGGTAACTACAAAAAATATAAATTTAGTGGAAAATAATTACAAAAAAACCTGGAGTGAGATTAAAAAAGATTTAGACATCTGGAGTAGATTAACACTCTCCTGGGAGGGACGAATGGCAGCCATAAAAATGAACATCCTTCCAAAAATATTATTTTTATTTCAGAATATTCCAGTAATTAGAGGAACAACAATGTTTAAGGAATGGCAGAGGACCCTGTCCAGGTTTATCTGGCAGGGGAAGAGAGCAAGAATTAAGTTTAAACTGCTCACAGACAGGAGAGAAAGAGGGGGGTTTGCCGTCCCGAATTTGCAATTATATTATGAGGCTGCATGCCTATGTTGGGTTAAGGACTGGATAGTTCTGGAAAACTTAGATGTGTTAGACCTGGAAGGATTTGATGCTAGATTTGGCTGGCACGCCTATTTATGGCAAGATAAAGAAAGGGTGCATAAGGGTTTCTCCCACCATATTGTTAGAGGAGCGTTGTTAGAGGTTTGGAATAGAACTAAAAGACTGTTGGAAAAGGGCATACCTTGGTGGCTATCTCCAGTTAATATCTCATCCCTTAAAAATTTAAACACGAGAAGCCAAAGATGGACCTACAAAGATCTCCTGACCAAATCGGATAAGGGGTGGAGAATTAAATCATTTGAAGAACTAAAAGATAAGTCAATAGGGTGGTTGCAGGTTCACCAAATTAATGCCCTATGGAATGAACACAAAAAAATAGGGATGAATGAGAAAAAATCAAAATTCCAAGTGGAAATATTAGAAGGAAAGAGTAAGCTTCTATCCAAAATGTACAATCAATTACTGGAATGGGATACAAAAGACGAGGAGGTGAAGGAGGTCATGATAAAGTGGGCCATAGATTTGGGATATAGTTTAGAATATGAGAGATGGGTGAAACTTTGGACTAAGGACATGAAATTTACAGCATGCGTTAGCCTCCGTGAAAATATGGAAAAAATGATGTATCGTTGGCATATTACTCCTGTTAAGCTTGGAAAAATGTACAAGACTGGAGACAAAAGATGTTGGAAATGTAAAAAAAAAGAGGGCGACTTCCATCATATGTGGTGGTCATGTGAAGAAGTGAAGAGGTTCTGGGGTTCTATCTATGATGAATTGAAAAAGATACTGAAATACACATTTCCTAAAAAACCAGAAGCATTTCTTCTGGGAATGGTCGGTGAGGAGATTAGAAAAGAAGATCAAACCATGTTCCAGTATGCAACGACAGCAGCTAGACTACTGTTGGCACAGAACTGGAAATCATCTAAAATCCCAACTATTAGTGAATGGCAAAACAAGCTATTTGAGTACTCTGAGTTAGCAAAAATGACACAGAAGATCAGGCATCAGAGTAATAAAATCTTTATTAATGATTGGAATAAATTTATATCATACATGGAGAAAAACTTAGGTAACATTAAAATAACAGTAGGTGAATTATAGAATCTGCGAAGTAAAGATAAAGGTAGAAAGAAGGAACTGCAAGAAGGGTATCAATGGGATATAGCTTAAATCGTGGTGGAGGGAAGTCAGAATGATGTTATGATAATTAATACTTTTGGAGAAATGTATTTACGTCTTGATATTTTATTGTCTGCATCTGTTTATTTTGCGATGTCTTTTTTTTTCTTTCTTCTTGTGATTTTAAAAGAGTGAATATTGGAAATAAAAGTTATTATTTTTTTTTTAAAAAAAATAACTTAGGAACATAGAAATCTGCCTTATATCAAGTCCATCCAGCTCAGTCTTTCTCAACTTTGGGGCCCCAGATCAACAGTTCCCATCATCCTTAGCTAGCAGGACCAGTGGTCAGGAATGATGGGAGCTGTAGTCCAACAACATCTGTAGTCCAACAATGGCTGCAGATGGGTCCTGGGTCTGAAAAAGCTGAAGTTACTCAAGACTAAGAATTTTTCTTGTTCTACCTGGTAGTCTTGCTGAGAGCTAAGCTTCTCTCTCCCACCCCAGATATCTAATGAAGCCTGTAATTAAACAGAGTCCTTTGGATTCCTAGAGGTGTATTTGGTATAGAATGATTCTTTTTTAAAAAAGAAAAAGAAAACCTTGCAAATTATTGAGCCTGTGACAAATGGATATTGTTGCTGTTTGATTCATCGTACGCCAAATACTTGCTGTAAAACTTCATTGGCTACTGCGTAAAAATAAAAGTGATAAACACGTCACTCTTTTATATGGGAAGCAGTGAATTATTTATGGCAAACCAGCCTGGAAAGCTAGATTTATCCGATAACATCACAACATGCAGAGCTTAAGTAGGATAAGTAGGCAATATTTTTCATTTTCCTTTTATCTTTTTTTAAGAAACATAGATTAGTGTGGTGATCTAGAGGCGTCGTGTTCGGGTTTTGCAGATTCAGATCTGAAACTCAGATTGGCTGATTTGGGTCTTCAAATATTTGTGAGCACTATTCTAACACATCAGCAGACATTTCAGGTGTTCTGCAGAAGCCCTTGTGTACTAAGGACAGCCCCTAGGGCATAGATTATATGTGCCAGGAGATTTACACTGAGGACTCTGGCATCAAGACCCAGGTGCCTTATTCCTTGAGCCACCAGGGAGCTTGATCATAGTTGTGCTGTAGTGCCACCCCTTGTAATGGCCAGAGATGGGTACAGCAGCTGAACATCCCAGTTGGGTCAGAGGAATGAAATTTGTTGTGATATACCTACTTTAAAGTACTTAACATTATGGGAGCAGATTATTTGAAGGAATAACCAGACCAGCCTTCCCCAACATGGTACATCCAGATGTTTGGGGACTACAATTCCCAGTCAGCATCGTCAATGGTCAAGGATAGTGGGAGTCATCCATCATCACCCAGAGGCACTCTTGGAGAAGTCTGGTCTACACCTATAAGAACCTACCCAGATCCTTCAATCAGCCTCTGAGGCTCTACATTCTAGCTTGTCATTAAGGAAGATCCAATTAGTGGGATGAGAGGTGCTTTAAAAAAAAATCTGTCAAGTTTTTCACGTGTTTTATTTCTGGCTCATTGTATTTTCATTGGATGCTGCTTGTTTGTTTTGTTGTTTATTGTATTATCATTTTTAGATCTAATTTTCTAATCTGCCTTGTAAAGACTTGGCCCTAAAAATGAGGAAAGAATAACTTAATCAGAAGAAGAACATAAGAAAAGCCTGCTGGATTAGGCCAACATCCCATTAGTCCAGCATTCTGTTATCCCAGTGGCCAGCCAGATCCCTGCAGGAAACTGGCAAGCATCACCTGAGCATGGAAGCACTCTCGCCTCCTGGCTCCCAGCAACTGGCATTCAGAAGAATTACTGCCACTGATCATAGAGGCAGTGCACAGCCTTCCTGGCTAGTAGCCATGATGAGGATGGATGGAGCTTGAAAAGTGATGGTGCTTACTCAAAGAATGTCCTGTCTCCTGGCAAAGTGCTGATTGCAAGAAAAAGGTTTTGTGACCAGCCCCACATCATTCACTTTTTGTCATGGCCCCAGACCAGGTATCCTCAGATGCAGAGCCCACCTACAACAGTAGCTTCAAGAAGAAGAAGGAACCATTCCTTGGTCCTTTCTATGTGGATCCACTGGAACCTGTCATCCTCTTGATCCCAATGAGGCACCTTTGCCACTGGGCTCCAATGACTGGACCATGGCAAACAGGAGAGACCTGAGGAACGCTTCCCAAATAAATCCCCAGAGCTTCAAACCCTGCTGCCCAGTAGAAACAAAAACTGGCAGAAAGGGGCCACAGTCCTTCAACTGGTTAGGTGCATGGCTTTAAGATGAACTCTGCATGTTGCTCCTGAGAAAACAAGCTTTTTCTCAGGACTGCTGACCATGGTCCTGAACTTTCTGGTACTTGTCCAAGGCACTGAACTTGCCTTGCAGTCTACTCCTTAACCCCAAAGGCTACTGATCTCCACAAGCTTCCCTTGATGGTGGACTGCACAGGGTATGTACCATGTGATGTCAGAATAAGGTGTCACTGTTTTCCCTTTTAAATGAAGCCAGGCAGATGGCAATTCACCTCCTTGTGTTTGAATCACATGGGAGCCCCAGGTGTCCTCCATATGCATAAATTGTTTCAAGGATCGGAGCAGTAAAACTTTGCCCTATAGGGCTGGAACAATATAATCCTCTGTGTTTGCAAAGCATCGTGTTCATTTACAGCAGTATATAAATAATAATGACAATGAATTAATGATATTGATAGAAAACACACATGGGTGTTATAAATAAATGAACATGCCATCTGCTCCCATCAGCTTGAAAGTGCCTATACCATGATTTCATAAATGCAGAAGCACAGGACACACCTCTTTCCTTTCCTTCTTTGTTCCTTCTTATGTTTTAATGGGTACACCTTGCAGTCTGTGGAAGTGTCAGTCTTCTCTTTGTGGTCTTTATCATTGTCCAAGAGGAAGCTTCATTGGACATAGTGTGGCTTACTTCAGAGTAAATGTGCAAATGATTGCACTTTGGAGAAGGGGTGAATTCTATCCAATCTAGCATGCACTAACTTGTGCCACCAGTACAAGGATTTATGCCTACAGAAAAGAACGTTTTCCCCTTCCCTCTGTGTCCTCCCCCAAGGCTGTTTTTGTTTACCCCCTCCAACTTTCCAGAGCAGATTTGGAAAGGGAACAGGGTGTGGAAGGGTTAGGAGAGGGGAGGGGAGGGCCACCTCACAAGTGTAAATCCTTGCACTGATGGAATGAGTTAGCTGCATGGTGCCCCGTGTGTTCATTTTGGAAGAGAGGACCTGCTTCACAGGTTGGCTGCACCCTTTACTATTAAACACGCACACACGTATTCTGAAATTTGCTTTGCTCCCAACTGAACAAAGCTTTGCCATGGTCATGTTTTCGTATGAGGATGGAGAAATGAGGGTCATATTTTAGACTCAGTTAATTAAAATTTACAGCATGCAAACTGTACTGTATTTTTGTAATAACATGCTGATAGAAAGCCCAGGCTGTTGCTTGGAAAATGCTTTTTCAACAACAGACATGTTGCTTTGTTGATTTTGCAATTCCTATTTTTATTCTTGCAAACTGCTCAGGGAGCATCACTGACACTGAAAGGGAGAGCAGATACATTTGAAAGCAAGAAGCTAGAATGGCTCCACAGCCCTTTCAATGGGACTTGGAAGGGATGCCACCCAAGGGATTTTGCCCTTTGGGTCACTTCTGTCTATTTCCCAAATTGCCTGCCACCCTGGGCCACCTGGGCCACCCCTTGTCTTCATGAATGTTTATGTTTTTATTGAAATAGCTGTATAGAAACTAGCTTTTAAAAAAAAAAGGAGTGCAAGATTTTTAAAGAAGAGACTTGTTATCTTCCTCCTCACCCACCCATATTGCCTGCCACTTTTTTGGTCTGTGTCAGCATTCCAAACAGTTTTTGTCATCTAACAATGCTCTCTCCCTCTCTAATAATAGACTAATAATAATAGCAACTTCCTGGGGTTACCACCATCATTCCACACCGATCATGTGCTGCAAATGAATATGCTTCCTCCTCACAGCAGGGTCAATAATTAAAGTGCTTTCCCTCCCCCATCCCCCCATTGACAAGAGCTGATGGCAGATGTAATTGGAGATTCTTGCTGGTCGCGTGGAAGTTGTTGGAGAGCTTTCCCCCCCTTTTTTCCCTTTTAAAGCAACTGCTGACTCCATTAATTTGTGCCTGCTTTGCCTATGACACAGACAGGTGCTGGGATGCAGTCTAATTAAGCTGTGTTAGGAGGTTCCCAGATGGAAATGCAGCAGGAAGGAAAAGCAGTAGTCATCTTCTCTGCTACTGCCAAGATTGGAAACCCCACACAGCCAAGTCTAAGCCCCTGCCCCCATCATCACTGCTGTGTTGCTTGGATTTCTTGTCCTATCATAAAAGTTGAGGAGCTGTCCAGCAGGGCTGTGGAGAAGGATCATAGCAACCAAGCTGCTTGAAGCAGGAGGAGATTTGTCCAGCTGAGGAGCCACATGGAATTAGGAGCTGAGGCTGGGTGGTACAACCTTCCAGCAAGCAGAGATCACAATTGATCCTGTTTGGTCACCCCTTCCACTAGTATCAATTGGACCCTGATTCAGTATATGCTTTCAACTTTGCTTTCCTTTTTCAAAGATGGAAGATCTCACTTGCCAGATGTTCACTACACCTTCTGGTCTGGGCTTCAGCTTGGACTTGTCACTGCCTCTAATCCTGGCTTGCCAGGGATGATTGTGGAGGGTTGGGAGTTGAGGGTGGAGTGACCTCTCAGGTTTCATCAGGTTCCTTGACTCTGCAGATGACATGCGTATGAAGTATTGCAGGTCAGAAATATTGGTGTTTTTGTCTGGTACATTATGGGCCCAGTGGTGTGGTCCTCCTTCAGTGGAAACACCTTGCCTTGTTCTGGTTCTGGCCTGGTGGTAACAGTGAGGTGGTGAGATTTGATAGCAACATATAGGGCAACAGAGGTGGTGGTGTTCTCTGTGGTCTTTATTGAGCCTTTTCATGGACCCAACAATCCCTGCAGCCCCCCTACCTCACTCCAGCCAACTTATTGAAGTGCTATCCATGTTGGGAAGGCCTGATTCTCTGTCCACTTTCTCTATGCAATGCATAATTTTCTATCATGTCACCTCTTATTCATCTTTTCTCTAAACTAGAAAGTCCGAAATGCTGCAACCCAAACACTGGCTGCTGGGATTCTGTCCTTTGCAAAAGTATGCAGCTTACTGTCAGGTGTTAAGTATTTGTCAGCATGTAGCTAAAGGGAAGAGACGTGAGCTGCCAGGGCCAAGCACTGGGACAGCCAAGGTCAGTATAGCAGTGTTGCTTCATTGCCGCTTAAGTTTGCACTGACTATTTGAAGTGGAAACAGAGATGTGAGTTCATGACACTGACTCTCACCACCAGACCTTGAAGAGGTTGCTAAGCCTTCCATGCTTTCTTTTTAAAAAATACACTCAGCCTTTGAGCTCCATTCATGTCTCTGTTCCCAGCTCATGGATAGCAAATCCATCCCCACTACTGGATAGGTCCTCTCATTCTGGGCTTTGATAGCATGGGAGTTCTTTGGTCATGCCTGATTGTAAAGGCCATGACACCTCCCTTGGTTCAGTGGCCAGGGGTTAACTTTTGTCTTCTTGGAGAACTTTCATGAAAATTAGGACTGGAGTAAGGTAAAGGGACCCCTGACCATTAGGTCCAGTCGTGGCCGACTCTGGGGTTGCGGCGCTCATCTCGCTTTATTGGCCGAGGGAGCCGGCGTACAGCTTCCGGGTCATGTGGCCAGCATGACTAAGCCGCTTCTGGCGAACCAGAGCAGCGCACGGAAATGCCATTTACCTTCCCACTGGAGCGGTACCTATTTATCTACTTGCACTTTGATGTGCTTTCGAACGGCTAGGACTGAAGTAGTGTGCCTTTAAAAAAAGATTGTCTTGTTGCCATTGAAGACAATTTGGTGATAGTGAAGGGCAATTCCAGTTTCTCTCCAATTTCATTATTTTCCAAATAATTCTGTTCTTATTCTTTCTAATCATCTGCTCAGTTCTTCCAATTTCCACATTGCTTTGCAATTTATTTATTTTTAGAGCACTCATGAAAAATTCATGCATTTTTGGGTCTTTTTTTTTATTAAGTTATGCAACAGTTTCCCCTCATATGTAGTAATCTTACTCATTAGTTCCATGAATATAAGTGATTTTGTGTGCACTTTCCCCTAAGAAGTACTTTTTTGCCAGCAGTTTCCTTTTTCTTTTTGGTTGGAGAGACCTGTATTGCAAAATTCAGAGAAGTGAGAATTTCAAAGGACAGCTGTGTTTGGGGTCACATATTCTTCCTGCCCAGCACCATATCCCTGACTGAATTATCAGCCAAGTTGCAGGACAGGAGACTGTCCTAACAGAGCTGCTGTTATGTCCTTCTGCTTCTTCCTCCTCCCATGCCTGGAATAAAGTGATGATAGGTCAGGGGGTACCACTGGCACCCATGGGTGCATCTGCACCTGAAGAGGCCTTCTCTGATACCCGTGGGATCTACTTCCCACCACCTGCTGTCAAAATTAGGCTTGAAAGAAGCATCTCACTGTAGCAAATAATATGGACTACAGTGTGTGTACTTGATTACGGCGACTTTGTGCTGCCCATGGGGACTGGCAAATCTGTCCATTTTTCTTGGTTTCTTATTTTTCATGTCATAAGTTCAGTTTTTTAATATTTTCACATCAGTTCATGATTTTTTTTAAGTCCTCATGAAAATTCTTCAGCATTTCAGTGTAAATGTTTCCTAGCATACACATTTTTGTACACAATTGTGCCTAACAGAATGCATTTTTGTATGCTATTCTAATGAATTTATGCATTTTTGCAGCCATTTCCAGGCTGGAGAATTGCATTGTGATATTCACTGAACTGCAAATAATAATAATAATAATAATAATAATAATAATAATAATAATAATAATAATAATAATAATAATAATTTAATTATACCCTGCCCATTTGGCTGGGCTTCCCCAGCCACTCTGGGCAGCTTCCAACAAAATACTAAAATACAATAGTCTATTAAACATTAAAAACTTTCCTAAACAGGGCTGCCTTCAACTACCAAAGTCTGGTAGTTGTTTTTCTCTGACATCTGGTGAGAGGGCATTCCACAGGGTGGGTGCCACTACCGAGAAGGAAATTTCAAAGGATAGCTGTGTTTTGGTTCACATATTGGTCCAGGAATTGGAAATTAGGTAGATTTGTCTTTCAATGTGAACGGAACCAAATCTTTCCCCCTGCAGGGTAAGGTACCCACAACAATCTCTTTGATTTGCAAATGTGTCGGTCAGCACCAGAAAGTTTGCCCTACCCCGAGGTACTGTAGATATATCCAAACTGTCATCTTTGAGGAAACTGAAAATCTGAAGCCAAGACCACAATTTTCCCACCCTTGTGCGGAAATGAAGCAACACGCATCACCATCATGTCACGGGAGTGCATGTCTCCCACATTATGATCCCATAAAAGAATTCATTAAATGGGCTCAGTCACACTTTTCAGAGAAAGGCAGAGATTAGAGGAAACGAGCTTGAAGATTCTTAGCGGAAATGACACCGTCGCCAGCAGCGCTCTATCTCGCTGCCATGCCCTCTGTCAGTTGCAAGTCAGCCACAGCTGGTGGCAGGATAAGAAAGCACCATGCAGGGTTTTGCGCCGTGTTTAAGTAAACAGAGCTCTGACAGCCTCCTGCTTTCTTCTTTACCCTCAGTTGTCATATGAGGGAGAGAGACAGGGAGAAGATAAAAGGTCTTATTGGAGGCAAAATCACATTTAATATCTAAAACCCGGCATTTTGCACCAACAGAGATGCGCTCCCCTTCCTTGATGCCTTTCTGAAATAAATTGGGAATTGGCTGACTTTTGTCACTTAGAACCTGTTTAGTATACGGGTGGGGGATTTATTTGCAGCTCTGCATTTCATACTTTCGCTTTTCGCCTCCGATGGCCTTTGCCCATGAGGAAATGGTTGATGGAAACAGGTATCCTTTCTCATGCTGCAATTTTGCTCTGCACATGTGCTTGACTCTTAGGGGCACAAGAGGATGGGAGAGAGGCAGACACCAATCAGGTCCTTTTTTTCATTTTCTCATTACTGCTGCTGCTGCTACTATTGTTGATTTATGAATTGTCTTCTAAACCACCGTCTCGAGGTGGTTTACATATAAGATAACTAACATAAGAAGAGTCTTTTGGATCAAGCCAACAGCTCATCTTGTCCACCACACTGTTCTCACAGTAGCCAACCAAATCCACAAGCAGGATTGGATCACAGGAGCCTCTGCTGTGGTTTTGAGCAATTGGTATAGCATTACTGCCTCCAACTATGGATGCAGAGCACAGCCACCATGAACTAGTAGCATACACAAAAGCAGATGCATTTAAAACAAGACCAAAAACCTACCAAAGGGACACTAGCGGTAAAGACCCATTCTTCCTACTGGGAAACTCTGCCAGAGCAAAAATGTGTTCCATTGTTTCTGGAAAGTACAGATAGTGGGTGCCTGTCTTTATCTCAACCAAAATGTTATTCCACAGAACAGAGGCAGTCACGCTAAAAGCCCTCCTCTGGATTACTGCGGAGGGGGCTTCTGAGATCTTTGGAACTTCCAGGAGAAACTCAGTGATCTGGTAGATGGATAAAGGATAAGGTGAATAAGGTATAAAGCTATGATACAGTCTGATCACTTCCATTCCAGGCAACTTCCCAGGGTCCAGTGGTGGGCAGAGCCAGAGCAAAAGTTGGCAGAGCAATGACTGTGAATTCTACCTTTTGGCAGTAGTAGGCTATTTTCTACACATGCTCCCACATCCCTCTGTATCCTCTGTCCTTGCAAGCAAGAGGCATGGTAAGAGTTGAAGGCTGCATTCCAGCCATTCAAAAGGCATTGATAGTCTTCTCAGGAGGAAGGGGGATGATGCTCCACAAAACCAAGGCTCCATTCCACATTAGACTCCCCCATGGAGGCAGGCATCTTTTCCTTCCCTAAACGGGCCCTCCTGCATGCAATGCTCTGCTCTGTCACTGAGCTATGAGCCTTCTCTTAAACCAGCCAAGGGAGACCACTTCCCTCCCAAGGTCCTCACTTCCTTCTGGGCAAATTTCCAAGGCCCACATGCGTGTTCTGGGTGAGGCTGGAAGCAAAAGTGAGCAGAACAGCAGTGACTAATTCTGCCTTTGTACAACAGGTTGGTTTGTGCACAAACCCTTCTCTATCCTCCATTCAGGGAAGCAAGAGGCACAGTCAGAGTTCAAGATCACATTCCAACCGGACAAAAACAAACAAACAAACAAACCCTGGGGTGCAAAGGAAGGCCAGTGTGGGATGTAGCTGGGTTATAGTCCTGGGAGCCATAAAAAGCTATCTGAAGGGCTGCACTCAGCCACTGATCCTGAGGTTGCCCACTCCTGGGTTAGGTGACCCCACTGCTGCAAACCTAAGAACACCAGAGCCTAGCCATTCAGCCCAAAGACAGGCTGCAGGCTCTGGACTTTCCCTGCTTCCCCATCTCCACCAAGCTGATTTTAGCTTTGCTCTTTTCACTTTGCATTTACTGCACCAGGGTTTTGCCTTTCCATCACTCGCCAAGCAGCTCGTCTCAGAGACCTTTCCTGAAGTCACCCTCTGAGGACCCTAAGTGACTGGCAGGATGCCCACAAATATATTCAATGGTAGGCAATTATCAAGGTGGGTGGAAAAGAGAGAAAGCAAGGTGGGGGTGGGGAAGCATTTCCAAGTAGGAGCAATGGGTCTCCGGGTCACAGCTGTTTAATTCAGGAGATGGAGCCAGATGCCGAGCAAAAATGGATTTCCATGCAGCTCATTAAAGGGCACCTGAGACTGTTTGATCAATTAGGTCTTCTGACAGAGGGAACAAGGGTAACCTCCTCCATGTACATAAGCACTTAGCATTGTCAGGATGCTCTCTAGATGGTCCTGTAAAAAGGCCATCTCCCTGTTAATCTGGATCTGCAGCACACCCCACTTTCTTGTGATGTGCCCTGGGCTTGCTGTTCACTCTAAAATGCAGGCAACAGAAGTCAAAGCAATGTAGTGGGCAGTGTGCTAAGTCCCAACCCCTTCTAGGGCCATAGCTCAGTGGTAGTGCTTCTGTTTTGCACACAAAAGGTTCCTGGTTCAATCC
The DNA here is from genome assembly GCF_964188305.1 of Podarcis bocagei. Lineage (NCBI taxonomy): Eukaryota > Metazoa > Chordata > Lepidosauria > Squamata > Lacertidae > Podarcis > Podarcis bocagei. The sequence continues at coordinate 22,751,983 of NC_138141.1, forward strand.
CCAGCATCTCCAGGTAGCTAAGGCTGGGAGAGAACCCTGCCTGTATTCCCTAATATTGAGCTAGCATGCAACCTGTGGTCTGCTAGTCAGGTTGTTTATGCGGTTCTGCATAACTTGGGGTTTCCCCTGTGATACCTCCTTCTTATGACATGGTCTTTGACATGGCCTTTGACATGGTCGATCATGATCTTCTGGACCATCGCCTTGCAGACGTGGGGATACAGGGCATAGCCCGTAACTGGTTGTGCTCTTTTATCTCTGGTCGGGGACAGAGGGTGGCACTAGGGAGGGAAATGTCGTCACGCCACTCCTTGGTGTGTGGAGTGCCGCAGGGCGCAATTCTCTCCCCAATGCTTTTTAACATCTTTATGCGCCCCCTTGCCCAGATTATCCGGAGCTTTGGGCTGGGCTGTCATCAATATACTGATGACACTCAGCTCTATCTACTGATGGATGGCCACACCAACTCGGCCCCTTACACACTGACCAGATGCTTGGAAGCTGTGGCTGGATGGTTTCGTGGGAGCCGATTGAAACTAAATCCTTCGAAGACAGAGGTCCTATGGCTAGGTCGGGATAGCATGGGGATGAGGGACCAACTCCCTTCTCTTGTGGGGGCCCAATTAGTGCCATTGCCTTCCGTTAAGAGTTTGGGTGTAATCCTTGACGCCTCCCTTTCCATGGAGGCGCAAGTCACAGCAACAGCCAAGGCGACATTTTTCCACCTTCGCCGCATCAAGCAGTTGGTCCCTTACCTTTCCCGCCCCGACCTGGCCACAGTGATCCATGCGACAGTCATCTCCAGGCTTGACTACTGTAACTCGCTCTACGCGGGGCTGCCCTTGAAGCTGTCCCAGAAACTCCAGCGGGTACAGAATGCTGCAGCGAGGCTCCTCACAGGGTCTCTGCCATGGGAGCATATTCATCCAGTGCTTTTCAAGCTGCACTGGCTCCCGGTGGAGTACAGGGTCAGATTTAAGGTGCTGCTTTTGACCTTTAAAGCCCTTCACGGCCTAGGACCCTCGTACCTACGGGACCGCATCACCTTGTATGCCCCACGGAGAGCCTCAAGGTCCATAAATAACAACACCCTAGTGGTCCCAGGCCCTAAGGAAGTTAGATTGGCTTCAACCAGAGCCAGGGCCTTTTCAGCACTGGCCCCAACTTGGTGGAACGCTCTGTCTCATGAGACCAGGGCCCTGCAGGATCTGATCTCTTTCCGCAGGGCCTGTAAGACAGAGTTGTTCCGCCTGGCCTTTGGATTGGAGCCAATTTGATTCCCTCCGCCCCCTTTTTCTTTTTTCTTTTCCTTCTCCTGCAATGAGGCTCCATTTTAATATTTTAATGTTCCATTATTTTAATGTTGTATTTTATTTTTGTTTTTAAGTTGTAATCACTCATCTTGTTTTTATTATTGCTTGTAAGCCGCTCTGAGCCTGGCCTTGGCTGGGGAGGGCGGGGTATAAATAAAAAATTATTATTATTATTATTATTATTATTATGGGGAAGGACCATAGTTCAGTGGTAGAGCATCTGTTTTCCATGCAGACAATCTTAGGGCTAATCCCCAGCATTTCCACGTAGGGCTGGGAAAGACTGTCCACCTGAAATCATGGAGAGCTGCTGTCAGTCAGTGTAGATAATACTGACTTAGCTGGACCAAGGGACTGACTCAGTATAAGGAAACTTCCTGTGTGTATGGTGCTGTTTTGGCTACACCAACGTGGCATAGCAGTTAGAGTGTCAGACTAGGACCTGGGATGCCAGAGTTCAAATCCCCACTCAGTGATGAAGCTTAAAAAAGGTAAAGGGACCCCTGACCATTAGGTCCAGTCGTAGCCAACTCTGGGGTTGCGGCGCTCATCGCGCTTTATTGGCCGAGGGAGCCGGTGTACAGCTTCCGGGTCATGTGGCCAGTATGATTAAGCTGCTTCTGACGAACCAGAGCAGTGCATGGAAATGCCGTTTACCTTCCCGCCGGAGCGGTACCTATTTATCTACTTGCACTTTGATGTGCTTTCGAACTGCTAGGTTGGCAGGAGCAGGGACTGAGCAACGGGAGCTCACCCTGTTGCGGGGATTCGAATCGCTGACCTTCTGATCGGCAAGTCCTAGGCTCTGTGGTTTAACCCACAGCACCACCCGCGTCGCAAGCTTACTGGGTGACTTTGGGCCCAGCATTTAGTCTCAGCCTAACCCACCTCACAGGGTTGTTGTGAGGATAAAATGGTGCAGAGGAGAACTATGTAAGTCACCTCGAGCCGCTTGGAGGAAAAGTGGGATAAAAATGTAAATAATAATAGTAATGCATAGGGATCCACACTCAGCATGCATTCTCGAATGATGTGTGATATATATATAGTCATCTCTGTAGACACAAAGAGCTCAAGGATTCTCTCTCCATCAAAACAGAGCCATCAGCGCATTCCCTATTGAAAAGTGCTAACTGCAGCATTCATCCCACCACTTCGTTTGTCTTCATTTTGACAAACAAGATGGGGAGAAGGCAAAGGAAGGCTTAATTTAAGTAGCACTCTGATTTCAGATGCATAAGGAAGCCGGTAGTTATCAATAATGGAGGAGCCACTCTCCCTCTCCTCCCTGCCAATCTTTTTGCGATGGATGACAGGCACCGAGCTCATCCGTGGCTCTCCGGGGGAAAGGGTGCAACACGCAGGCAGGCTTTCAGGACAGTGAATCAAAGGACATCCCCAGGCTCCTTAAAAAGGTGCTCAGTCTTGCCATTATTGAAGCCAACTTGACTATAAAACATTCATTCCTTGCTGATGCTCTGCTAGAAAGTCGCAGCTTTGAAGCAGAATACCTGAGTACACATAAACACATCCACACACCCCTCCTTTTAGAGCTAGCTTGGAACTGATTTATGCCATCCAAAGTTCTCATCATCCTAAATCAGTAACTCTTTAAAAAAATATGACATTGACTTCTGAAGACTATTCAAATAGCTGCTACATAGTCGGACATTGGGCTGGGAATATCAAATGAGAGACAGAAGGTTCCCTATAGCTGGCTGAGCCACAGAGAAACCCATGTGCATGGATGCTGCTAGGGGATGTGGAACACAGGGGCACATGTCTTGGTGTTTTGCTCTGAGCCCTGGGAACAGACACACACCTCCTGCAGGAATTACCTCTGAGTGGACATGTGTGGAAAGGATGAACTGTTAACAGTTGCCTTCTGAAACTGCTCATCTTGTATCTCTGATATCTAGAGATAGGTTTCCTCCAGACATGAAGAACTGAATCCCTACTGAATGTTTGTCAGCCCCCTCCTCTAATCTGCCAGTTAACTTGCACTGGTGTCAGTCTGCCTCGTTTTGCGTTGATCTGCCTGCTCTTTTTGCCCTTGATTTTATGACTTTGTTGACGTTGTTTTCAACGACATAAATTGTAACAAGACTTTGTATTCCCCCCCCCCTCTTTTTTTAATCCATAATGTCACAAATCATTAGCTGCATTGACAGAAGGCTGAGATTTATGGATCTATCATGGAGGAAAATTTATTGCTTTGCATTGCGTCCCCCCCCCTTATTTTGCAGCTGTGTAGGACAAACACCCCCGTTCTCTCTCACAACCCTAATTTCCCTGGTTTGCATAAACACATTAGGAGGGATCAATCAGCCCTTTAGGGAACAAGCTCAAAAGCAGCGACTCTCCTCAATCTCTCAGTCTGTTAGCACAAGAATTTCTGCCGGAACAATGGAACTTCTCACCACTGTCCTCCCCGTACACACCCCGTAAATCTATTCTAGGGTTTTCCCCAATTCTCTGGGGCAGTTTGGGGGAGGGCATGGGGATGTGCAGGCATTTAAATATTGCACTAGTAGAATGAGGGTATTAAATACACCCCATTGTTTAAAATGAAATTCAGCAAGGACCAGTGTAAAAGTTTGTCTCCAAGGAAGTTCTACTCTAAGCAGAACCACTAAAATTAATGGACCTACATTAGTCATGTCCACTAATTCCAGTGAATCTATTCTGACTAACTTAAACGCAATATGTCTCTTTGAAAAGTTGGGTACCTATCTATACAAGGTGGGACAAAATTGGCTAAGCAGGTACACCCCAGGGAAGGGGATGAGATTTTGGGGAAATTCCAGTTAACAAGTGGTAGAGAGGTTTAACAAGTGGTAGAGGGGTTTAACAAGTGGTAGAGGGGCTTACTTCAGTGGTCCTTCAAACTGGTTTCAGTGAAGACCTGATTTGCTTGTTTTTTGTGAATACCACACATTCTTACTTACTAGGCCCAATGTGGAATGATGCTTAAAATTAGTGCAGCTACTGAATGTTATCAAATAGAAATCTTGGAGCAAATATGGAGACTTCTTCTCACCCAGAGAATTTGAAAGTGAGGAAATAAAGTCAGTTTTGGTAACAACTATTGAAAATTCCTGAGGCAAGGGGTTCTTCAGTTATTCTCTTATCATAAAGAAAAAGCACAAGAAACTTACATCCTACCTATTCACATTTGCTTGAATGTTGATGGCTCAAAACTGGAATGTTACATTACTCCCTTCATGTGGGGAAATGGCTTGATAAAGGTTGGGATTTGGCTATAATGGCATAAATAACATATTATCTAAAAGCAAGATTTGCAAGAGGATATCGAAATAAATTCCTCAAAAACTGGTTGCCTCTTATAGAATATTGTCAAGAAAATACCGTAATTATCTCCTGTGAAAGCAAATTCAAGTAGGTTATGAGAGGGTTTTTTGGGGGAAAGAAATACTATAAATTTATGCTAAGTCATGTTTCTTGCAGTTTATGATCTGAAAGTTGTGGGTTTTTTGTGCAGCAGCATTGCTGATTATTGTTAATAATTACCCAATGATTAGATAAAAAGCACTGAATTAAAAAGGGGGAGTTATCAAAAAGAGAGCCCTTCATTTGTAGCCATTTCTAAAACTAAGCATGTTTGAGGAATTCAATTCAGTGAATTCCAATGCAAACTGACCCGATCTCCAACTTCCAGACAGATGTGGTGATGAGAACATAATTTTTAGATTCCACACTGCTCTGAAATGGGTGATACCACTATCGGTTCAAACATTTGTTATTAAATGCATAATTTAGCATCCAACATATCTTTAGAAAGGTGTACACTGAGATAAAATAAGCATTCCTAAATGTACCTTGTGAGAAAACATGTGATAAAGTACATATTTAAATAAGACTTCAAATACACATTTTCACACAGATTTTTATTTTTATTTTAATGCAGATTTACACAGAGAGAGGACAGAACTGACTTATGGATGAGCCATGGCAAAACTAGCACAGACTGCAAGAAGAGGGCTCTGTCCATCCTGAAATACGCACAGCTGTGATCAATTTTGGCTCCTGGAATTCATCATCAATTTATTGCTGTTGACGGAGCAGAATATAGAGCAATTGTGAAACCACGCAAGGCACAATAATCTGAAATACAGAGCAAAGTACAAATGAAGGCATAACATCAACCCAATAAGTCAAAGTGTTTGCATATACAAGCTCAGCATCCCTGCATCCCTAATGATTCTCCCATCTTCAGATGGTTAATTGCTTCTGCACCACCACTGATTAAAAATGTGGACGACACAGGCTCAAATTTCTGATTTCGTTCCAGGCACACAGACTACATGCAACTGCAGGGCCATAGGTCAAGGTCGGCAAGTCGTGTTCAGCCCAAGGGCCACATTTCTCTCCTAGGCAACCTTCTGGGGGCCAAATGCCGGCGGTAGGTAGGACCGGATGCAAAAGCGACAGAGCAACGATTGTAAATTTAACCTTTATGCCAATAGGCTGATTTCTACACATGCCCAGTCACACACCACTCTTTGTTTGCCATCCAGGCATCCAAGGAGCATTCTCAGAGTTCAAGGAAACATTCCAGGCAGACAAAAAGCAGTCAGAGTGTGAAGTATAACTAGGGAGGGGTGTGGGAGGGTTCTGAGGGCCATTTAGGGAGGCCTGTACGGCCATATTTGACTCCTCAGCCTGACGTTCCCCATCCCTGGACTAGATTCTTAGATCTAATGGCATACGGTTAGGTAAAGCCTTGCTAGAACACACAAACCACCTTGGCAACTCAAGTGTGCAAGTCTCATGATGCTTTTCAATTGGCAAATGAGAGGCATCAAAGATCAGTGGATTGTGCTTCTCGGTATGAAACCCAGGTGAAAGAATTTTCACATCATGATTTCTAAAGGAAATGGAAAAGCTTCCTTTTGCTGCGTCCTCAGTGAACCTTATAATCCCCCACCTTCTGTCTGCAAGCAGCAAAATTCTACTTGTACTTTGTCACACGCACAAAAGGTACCAGTTACCAGTGATGGGCAGGAGTGTCGTCAAGGTGCTGGAAGGATTTATCGACTCAATGGTTGGATTAAAAAAAGAAGTTCAGATGTAAATAGAAGTTCTTGGTTCCTGTTTGCAAATATCTAAATGGACTTGAATCTAGGTATGCATTTCCAATGCTAAACAGCTTGAAATGAATACATATCATATGGCCGTATTTCAAATCATGCAAAGGAGTCACTTATGATGGAGGTGTCAGGCCATAAGCAAGTTTGGGGGTGATGCGTTCCACATGATTTCTAAAATTCTGAATATTGTATTACAGTGATTAAACACCCAGGCTTGGCTTGGCTTCTCAATGGGTGTGGCAAGAGGTGGTGGCAAGTATGGTGGGAAGATTCAAGAAAAATCAATACTATATTTTGGGAATGATGGTCAGATCTCATTGGTCAGATAGGGAGGTACAGAGGGCCACATTTGGCCTGAGATCTCCCAACCCTGAAATGAAGCAATACTACTTGGTCTTTAGGAAATGAACGTAACTAGGAGTCAATGATGAATTGTACTTCCTAATTCTTTATAATGAGTGTGGAAAACCCAGGTCCTCTGTCCTCTGGATTAAGTGGGGAGAAGCCTGGGCTTTGAGGACTTACATATTCCAGAAGAAGGGGCAATATTTACAGAGTGCCCCCCTTTCTTTCTCTTTCAAAAAAATCTCATTCTGACCACAAACCATTATTTCACCCTTCCAAGTACTATCTAAGCCTTGAAGGAAGCTTGCTATTAAATATACTTCCTACCATATAAAGTAAGATTGAATACTCTAAAGCTACCTTTCTACAGTCCATAAAAGGGGAGGTAGACTCGGCATCTTAAATGCCTTCTTTGATGTCTTTCACAAAAGATTAAAAACTCTAAGCTCTCATTTAACCCTTACAAACACTGGTACCTAAAAACTTTTTTTTAAAAAAAGCGAATTTGCATCTGTAGTGTAAGAAATATCTGCTCAATAGTTCCTCATTTCCATTTTTCTAAATATTACTGCTCTCCTTCCCAGTTTGTGTTTGTATCACTATTATGGATAGGAACACTTAATGGCTTAAATTATATTCATATTACTAAGTGAAGAAGCATTTCTGTTGTCTACTGGATTATGGGAGGGAAACCCATTTTCCTAAGTGTTTATTTGCAATAAGCACAATTCCCACAGGGGAATAATCCCAGTGGAGTTGTCTTCCCTGGCAGAATTCACACACCTCGTAATTTGAAATACATAATGCAATAAACTACCTTATCCTTAATGTTCTTTCTTCTTTTGTGAGTAATTAATGTGTATGCCTGGTTCCCTTAAAACCAGTTATATACTCTCCTGTAAATGCCAATCTTGATTAATTCTTTTCTTCCAAGTCACATTTACCTGAAGTGAATTTAGGTTTCCAGAGATTACACTGTTGGCTGACAATTTGTTGTGGGCTAGGGATGGAGGAGAAATTCAATTGTTTTGAATTTTAATAAGAAACTACCTAATATGCTGTTCTGAAACCAATACATAAACGTAAACAGAGAATCATAGAGTTGTAAAGTTGAAAGGGAACGCGAGGATCATGTAGTCCAACCCCTTGTAATGCAGGAATCTTTGGTTGAAGCATTCCTAACAGTTGGTCATCCAACCTCTGCTTAAAAACCTCCAGTGAAGAAGAGTCCACCACAGCTCTTACTGCCAGATAGTACGACTTGAAATTTAGTTGGAATTTCCTTTCTTGTAACTTGAAGCCATTGCAGTACTCTTAACTTCCCTTGATCGGGAAACTGCGCTTCTGTTGATGCAGCCTAAAATGGACTGCCCTCTGGACCTCCCCCTCAAACTCCCCTGCTAAATACCCTCACAGTCACCCCTGTTTACAAGTCCTATTCATGAGCTCCCAGAGACTGCAATTAGCCAAATAAAACAGCTACCCTTCAAAATCCACTCTACTCCAGATTTTGCAGTCCAGTTCTTCCAACCAAGCAATCTGTACAAAAAATAATGCATACATTATGGTGGGAAAGGGGCATTTTAAAATGCATATATTTGTGAAATAATATATATTAAATGCATTGTGCTTTTAATGATATATGTTAAATGCTTGCAACATGAGTATATTAAGAACTACACACGCAAATTCACACTGAAGTGTTGACTAATTTTCATAAGGATTTGTGGGGGGTTTTAATGCACATTTCTTCAGAAGATTTGGGAACTGAGAAATTGAGAGAACTGAAACTGACAAATTTGTCCATCCCTACTGAGGACTTCAAGTAAATCATGTGCCTCTAGCACCTGATCAACTACAATTAGAAATCAAGGTCTTTGGGTTTCAATGTAAACATTGGCATGTCTGATTTTTCACAGTGAGATGCTTTTTTGAATGGCATCTAGAAGGACTGTTTTCTTGACTGAGCTCCACGCCCTTTGTTCGATGTGTGAGAAAAGCTGAAACATCAGTAGAAGGAGAACAATCTATTCCTCCCTCCTTTTTTTAGAAGACAATGTTGTTGGTGTCTCTGAGCCATCATCACACATCCAGGGTCAAGGATCCCACCTCCTTCCCTGTGGGTTTAGTGTAATGAGAAACACTGCTCTGTTGGAGTCAAGGGAGAAGATAGCCACCTGCAACCTTTTTTGTATGGCTAATTTTTAACAATGCTTCTTCAATGGCTAGATGGTAACAAAGTCACAGAGACAAACTCTGGTTCGCAATAGGAATTTGCCATCCTTGAATAGAGCACCTGTGTTTTCTGAATTGGGCAATTGTCTCTCTTCCTCCCCCTTGCTCGAAGTTCTTCTCTGACTTGCAGAAGAAAAGAATGCCAAGCCAGATAAAATGCCTCACCTTCCTCTCTTCCATCTAACGAAGTACTCACCTGCTGATGCTGTAGTGATGACCGAGACTGCAGCAGAGAGGCAGCTCTCTTTCCCCCTCCCCTTTCACTCCATCACTGGTGCTTGAAATGCTTCTACAGCAGCATCCGGGCACCAGAGACCCTGGACAATGCAGATTACCATTACTGCCACCACCACCATTGCCACCATCACTAATTGCAGCCACAGCAGCAGACAAATAAAGCTGCTGTCTGAAGGTTCAAAGTAGGGTGGAGGTTCATGCAGGGGATATTAGTTCAAGAAGTGCAAAACACATAGTTTCTCACTAAAATGCAAGCAAAACAAAAATTCTGCCCCATCCGTCTTCCTCTTGAGAAACCACTAAACACTAAAAGACAGGAAAAATCAGAGTGTAATTGCAGAATAGTTTTAAGTGGAATGGAGGAGGAATAATGGGCCATCACTTTGATCATATGCATATTACATCAGTCCCGTAATATTGTTTTTCTTTTAAGTGCAACTGAGGATCAAGCAAATGTAGTTCCATTTTGTGGTGCTCCTCACCCTCCCCTGACTCCTTCCTTCCTTCCTTCCTTCCTTCCTTCCTTCCTTCCTTCCTTCCTTCCTCTTCTTTCTTTCTTTCTTTCTTTCTTTCTTTCTTTCTTTCTTTCTTTCTTTCTTTCTTTCTTTCTTTCTTTCCCTCAGTACAGAGTAAAAGTTTCTCCCTCTCCACCCTTCTCTCTCCATTCCCTACTTGCTGCACTCTGTTTCACCTCCCTGGGCCTGAGCTTCTGAGGTCCATGTCTGTTGCAATATCGTATTTGTCGCTGTCGATCTCTGGAACAGGTTTATTAAGAGCACAAGGCTGAGAAAGGGATTGATGTGCCAGGACGCTCTTCTAATCGCAGTTTCTCAGGGCCGTGCAGATGGAATTTGTTTGTCCTTATCTTGATAAGAGGCTCAGTGTTGGGTGGATGGCAACTCAGCAGCCAAAATTGCTTGCTTGCTTTCCAGCTCACATCATCTGTGTTTTTTTTATGCTGGACAAGTTGTTTCAAGCTCTTGGCTGGAGGGGAAAGTTTGTTTGCTATCCACACCTTTTGCAAAAAACAAAAACAGCCTCAGGCTTACCATACTACTGATATGATGATGATGGTGATGATTAGAAAAAGCATAGTTGAGGGGTCCCAAGTTCAATCCCCAGCAGCTCCAGGTAAGGATTGGAGAAAACCCTCTCTGAAATCTTGGTTAGCTGTTTCCAGTCAGTACAGAGCTAGGTGAAACAAGAGTCTAATTCAGTATAAGGCACCTAGCTATGTTCCTATGATTCCTATCTTCCTAACATCCATATAAAACAAGAACATTGTCCAAGATAATGCCACAGCCTGGCAATTATAAGGGTGAAATATCATTTGACACCATAAAAGGCTTGAGAGAAGAGGACGTGCTGTGGTTTGTGCTTAAAGGTCAGGAGAGAAAAAGAGAGAGAGAGAGAGAGAGAGAGAGAGAGAGAGAGAGAGAGAGAGAGAGAGAGATATCTCCTCCGGCAACCATATCTAGGATGGGAGTTCCAAAATATAAGGGGAGGAACTGGGGTGGCCACCCATCAAACTTCCAAGGACTTTGGCAGCTGAGAAGGGACTCGAAATAAAAACTTCACTGGGGGAAAAGGTTTGTACAGGACAGGGTCGGGGGACCTCAAGCTAAGAGGACAAATGCAACCCTCTCTATCCAGCTGTTGGAACTCTCCCCACCCCCATTACTGGCCCTGCTCTACATCTTCCTAGGGTGCTTTTGCCTGGTTTGAATGTGGCTTTGAACCCTGGCAGTGCCTGGATGGAGGATACAGAGGGGTTTGTGCAGAAACTGGCCTGTTGTACAAAGGTAGAAACAGCCTTAGTTATTCTGTCCACTTTTACCTCCAGCCCAGAACTGGTATGTGGGCCTTGGACCTTTGCCCAGAAGGAAGTGAGACCCTGAGGAGGAATGTGGTCCCCTGTGGCTGGTTTAAGAGAAGGCTCGTAGCATAGCTTTGGATGCAGAAGGACCCAGTTAGGGCAGGAAAAGATGCCTGACTCCATGTGGGAGTCTAATGTACAGTAGATTGGAGGCTGCCTATGCCTTAATTTTGGGGAGCATTATCCTACCATCCTGCCACCCACAAGGGTGGCTGAGGTTACTTGGTACAAATTTGAAAATCCTGCCTTTGATTATCCATACCTTTTCACCCATGCACATGTCCCAGGTAAATGAATAAGGAAGTGTTGATTGTGATCTTAGCATATGCCCACCCACAACATCATTGGGAATATGTGGATATACTCCTCGTTGCTGGGACTACCTACTTCTGTTTTCAAATGGACACGCCACAGGGTAATGCAGAATCGATCTGGCCTCAATAGCTACTCACCACAATGACTATACTCTGCCTCCACAGCTGGTGGCAGTAAGGATTCTGAATATTAATTCCTGATAGCCACAAGAGGGGAGATTGCTCTGGTATTCGGGTCCTGCTTGTGGGTTTGCCACTATGATAACAGAATACTGGACTAGATGGGCTTTTGCCCTGATCCAGTGGGGTCATAAGAGGCTCACTTTGAGGCAGAGGTTGGATGGCTATCTGTCATGGATGCTTTAGTTGAGATTCCTGCATTGCAGGAGGTTGGATGAGATGACCATTAGCATCTAACTCTACAATTCTATGATTTTTGAGCTGAATCCAGATAGAAATTCCTAGTCAAAGTCAAACGACATGGGATGACCAAGAACGTATTTGAATCCTGTAACTGGGGTTCACCTTTTTCTCTCTCTCTCCACTCCCTGTGGCACAGTCCTGATCTTCACGACTGCAGTTAGTTTAACTGGCAGTGCTACTGGAGGAAGCTTGGCATGACTGTGTAACCAACAACCCTTTATGTTTAATGAACCCTGCGTATTGATTTGCCTTCTAATGGCACTCAACACTCCTTCTTTTTAAAGAGCATCTCTTATTTTATTGAGATGTTCCAGCAGTAAGAGAACACTAAATAAAACTTTCAGTTTCTTGAGCACCAGTGTAAGCCAGGAAATCAGGAGTTGAAATTGTGATTTCTATGCTGATTTCACCGGGGGGGGGGCGACCCAAAACTTCACTGCCCCTGCCCCTCTGTCCATCATGGCCAGGTTCTGTTCTTTGTCTTCTTCCAAGATGTCAAATCACATCCGACATTAGATCAAGGGAAGTGTAGGTTTCTTGTTGGACACAGTTTCCTTCCAGTTGCAACATGACTTAAAAGATTGACACTCCCATCATTCCAGGCCTGTTGTGTAACTGCTAACATGAAAAAGAAAACATTAGGGAGGAAATCTCTAGTAAGATTTTCTAAGATCTATTTTTTTAACACTTTCTGGCTGGGTCCACATCATACACTGGTACCTCGGGTTACATACGCTTCAGGTTACATACTCTTCAGGTTACAGACTCCGCTAACCCAGAAATATTACCTCGGGTTAAGAACTTTGCTTCAGGATGAGAACAGAAATCGTGCTCCGGCGGCGCAGTGCCAGTGGGAGGCCCCATTAGCTAAAATGGTGCTTCAGGTTAAGAACAGTTTCAGGTTAAAGACGGACCTCCGGAACAAATTAAGTACTTAACCCGAGGTACCACTGTACTTTTAAAGCACCTCCCAAAGAATCTTGGAAACTGTAGTCTGTGAAGGGTTCTGAGAATTGCATCTCTGTGGGGTAAATCACAGTTCCCAGGATTCTTTGAGGTGGCTTTTAATGTATGGTGTGTACACATCCCACCCATGCATGCGTGTATGTGTGGCTGATCACTCCATGGTAGCAAAATCTATTGTCCATTAAAGTGTTGTCACAGTGCTTTAAATGCATAGGGTGAATGTGGGTGTAGTCTTAGGACTACCCTCTCTATTTGACACAGGTAGGACTGGCGTATCAGCACACTGAACATCTAATGCTTGTGGGGATACTTCATGTATCTGCCCCCCCATTCCAGTGGTGGTGGAGGGGGGAAAGACCCTAAGAGTTGTCTCCAACTAAGTTCTACGCAGACTGGACCCAATGAAATGAATGAGCCTACTTTAGAAATGTCCTTTAAATTCAATGGGTCTACAATGGGACGCGGGTGGCACTGTGGGTTAAACCACAGAGCCTAAGACTTGCCAATCAGAAGGTTGGTGGTTCGAATCCCCTGACGGGTTGAGCTCCCGTTGCTTGGTCCCTGCTCCTGCCAACCTAGCAGTTCGAAAGCACATCAAAGTGCAAGTAGATAAATAGGTACCGCTCCAGCGGGAAAGTAAACGGCGTTTCCGTGCACTGCTCTGGTTCACCAGAAGCGGCTTAGTCATGCTGGCCACATGATCCGGAAGCTGTATGCCGGCTCCCTCAGCCAATAAAGTGAGATGAGCGCCGCAACTCCAGAGTCGGCCACGACTGGACCTAATGGTCAGGGGTCCCTTTATCTTTACCTTACAATGGGATATCTTATGCTCTACAGATGGGGGGCAAAAGATCACAATCTCCAGGACTGCTAAACTGTTTAGATTTCCCCATTCTAAAACAACACATACTATCCACAAGCTAAAATTATATAAAGCCAATTTAAAATCCGAATCTGTGAATCAAAGCTTAAAGTACATATAAAAATCAATTTTAAAACAAACTCAAAATATTTCAGCCCCTCACAAATACCTAAGCCTTAGACTTCCGAAAGCGAAATGGCTGCTGGGTTGAACATGGGCTCGGAGTCCCAGGTGGGCAGAATTACCTCTCACAAAGCAGACAGACACTGCAGCAGGCACAGATGGCTTGCCCAGTCCCCCACCTATGAGTCACATATAAAAGGTGCTTCTTTCTCTAAATCAGCCCTATTATATTTGTAAAGCATGTGCCATCCAAATCTCCAATACCCTGAGCTCCAGATGTTATCCAGGACCTCTTGCACTGTGGCATTTCCTGCAAAAGCCCATCTCCTGCCTCTCCAACCCTCAAAGAAGGATCACAGCAGAAGAGGGGTGCATCGGTATCTGTCTCGCCAGTCTGAAGGTTAACGGCATGATTAAAATATTAGGAAAGCAACTGTCATCGGAGTGAAATACGGCGCCCCTTGCCGGCGTAAATCAGAGCACAGCATTCCTGACAGGTTCCTTGAGAACTCACAGGCCCTGTCTCTGCAGGCAAGAGTCACTCACCACCCGTACAACAAAGTGATCCAAGGGGGGCTGTCTGTCTCCCACCTCCATGGCACTCTTGCAGCTGCAGCTGCCTTTGATTTTGATGTGCTGGTCCCCTTCCACAACACTGTGGATGAGAGAATAAATCCAACGCCCCCAGAAGCATTTCCAGTGCTAGAAAGAGTCGCTTGTTACCTCCTGCAGAGGACTTACACCAATAATTCCTTGATGGCTTCATTCTGATCTCTAATACTGCATTCCTAGAAAGCTGTGTTAGAATCCAGGGGCTGCTCTGCTTCCCTATCACTCATCAATTCATTTTTTTATTGCCAGGAGCAGGTTGTGGTTCCCCTGTGATAGAGGGCATGTTTGGCATGCAAAAGCTCCCAGATTCAATCTGCAACATCTCCAGGTAGGGGAAAAAAAGAGCTTAGTCTGAAACCATAGTGAACTGCCATCAATCAGTGGAGACAATATTGAGAGCTAGATGGACCAATCATCTGACTTGGTGCAAGGCAGCTTCCTATGCCCTTGTATTATTTTATTTATTCTTTTTGCAAAAATCCCAAAAGGAGGTGCTTCAGGAGACAGAAGAGCAACGTCCAGCCACTTTTGATTGATGGGGTCTGTGTGGAGAGGGTAACAACGTTAATAAATAATAATAATAATAATAAATTTTATTTATATCCCGCCCTCCCCAGCCGAAGCCGGGCTCAGGGCGGCTAACAACAATAAAACAGTACAAAAGTACAACATAAACAACATTCTAAAATCATTCATTATAAAAATTAATTAATTCAAGCCACTGGCAACCATTGGGCCAGAGCTCTGCGAAGATTGCCGAGGGAGGGAGTCAGGCTGTGCCCTGGCCAAAGGCCTGGTGGAACAGCTCTGTCTTGCAGGCCCTGCGGAAAGATGTCAAGTCCCGCAAGGCCCTGGTCTCTTGTGACAGAGCGTTCCACCAGATCGGAGCCACAGCCGAAAAAGCCCTGGCTCTAGTTGAGGCCAGCCTAACTTCTCTGAGGCCTGGGACCTTCAAGATGTTTTTATTTGAAGACCGTAGGTTTCTCTGTGGGGCATACCAGGAGAGGCGGTCCCGTAGGTACGAGGGTCCTAGGCCATATAGGGCTTTAAAGGTTAAAACCAGCACCTTAAACCTGATCCTGTACTCCACCGGGAGCCAGTGCAGCTGGTATAGCACCGGGTGAATGTGATCTCGCAGCGAAGACCTCGTAAGGAGTCTCGCTGCAGCATTCTGCACCCGCTGGAGTTTCTGGGTCAGTCTCAAGGGCAGCCCCACGTAGAGCGAGTTACAATAATCCAGTCTGGAGGTGACCGTCGCGTGGATCACAGTGGCTAGGTCAGGGCGAGAGAGGTAAGGAGCCAACTGCTTAGCTTGGCGGAGATGGAAAAATGCCGCCTTTGTTATAGCTGCAATCTGCGCCTCCATGGAAAGGGAGGTGTCGAAGATTACACCCAAACTCTTAACGGACGGTGCTGGCACTAATTGCGCCCCCGCAAGAGATGGGAGTTGCCCCCCCAATCCCATATCGCCCCGTCCCAGCCACAGGACCTCTGTCTTCGAAGGATTTAGCTTCAACCGGCTCCCACGTAACCATCCAGCCACAGCTTCCAAACATCTGGTCAGTGTGTCTGGGGCCGAGTCAGGATGGCCATCCATTAACAGATAGAGTTGGGTGTCATCGGCATACTGATGACAACCCAGCCCAAAACTCCGAACAAGCTGGGCGAGGGGGCGCATAAAGATGTTGAAAAGCATCGGGGAGAGTATCGCACCCTGAGGTACTCCACACACCAAGGAGTGGCGCGATGACAATTCCCCCCCAAGCGCCACCCTCTGTCCCCGACCAGAGAGAAACGAGCGCAGCCATTGAAGGACTGTGCCCTGGATCCCCACGTTCAGATTTTTGGGCAATGAATTACAAGAGGATCTGTCCTGGAGTGTCAACACAAGGGGGCTTGTGAAGAAGGCGCAGCAGAGACTGTGCTTTTTGAGAATACTAAGGAAAAACCATCTTCCGCAGAAACTGCTGCTTGCCTTCTATCACTGTGCCATTGAGAGCGTGCTCACGTATGGCTTATGTGTGTGGTACGGAAGCTGTACTACCCAGGACAGGATGGGGTTGTGCAGGGTTGTTAAGGCAGCAGAGAGCATTGTTGGCTGCCCACTCTCCACCTTAGAGCAGATTTATGCCACAAGGTGCCATAGGAAGGCACTGGACATAGTAAAAGATCCATCGCATCCTGGTCACTGTCTCTTCGAGCTCTTGCCGTCGGGACGGAGATACAGGACAATGAAGACAAGAACGAGCCGTCTTCTTCTCCAGAGCGATCTCGGCCCTGAATGGGAAGCCTGGACTTTGAAAGTCATCTAATCTCCCTTGCTGTATTATACTGTATTGTTTAATTAGTGTTTTTATGGAACAGTCAAGTAATTTGCCCGAAGGGGGCAATGACAATAAAGATGATATTATTATTATTATTATTATTATTATTATTATTATTATTATTATTATTATTATTATTAAAAATGAAACCATAGGAAATGACTTGTCTGCTCTCTGTCTTGCTCTTGTGCTTTGGTGTTGCTTGCTGGTTTCTCACAGGCATCTGGTTGGCCACTGTGAGAACAGGATGCTGGGCTGGATGGGCCATGGACCAGATCCAGCAGGGCTCTTCTTATGTTATTATGAAGGGCACAATTCAGCCAGGCAAAAGCACACAGGCAGGGTGCAAAGCAGGGTTGGTGACGCATGTGGCCTGTAGCAAGGAGTGTGGCCTGTGGAGAGTCCTGAGGTCCAATCAGAAAGCCTTGGGAGTTCAAATTTGTCCCATACCCTCCAATATTTCTCCGATGAAAATTGGGATGTCCTATTCTATACCCTCCAACATTTCTCCTTTGAAAATAGGGACGTTCTAAGGAAAAGCAGAACATTCCGGGATGAAATCAGAAAGAGGGATGACTTCTGTAAATCTAGAACTGTCCCTAGAAAACAGGGACACTTGGAGGGTCTGGTGTCCCCCACGCCTCAGGCGCCCCACAGGCTCCTAGGGTCGTAGGTTGCTCACAGCTGCAACTGTATCACAGGGTATTCTTTAAAAAATGGGGGGGACCCCCAAGGCTGCCATGTATCTCAGCACAGCTTGTTTTCAAAAATTACCGTATTTTTCGCTCTATAACACGCAGATTTTTTCTCCTAAAAAGGAAGGGGAAATGTCTGTGCGTGTTATGGAGCGAATGTGTGGAAAAATAAGGCAAAAATCAAACCGCGCTTCAGGGAGAAGGGAGCTCCGTGATACAGGAAGTGGCAGCTTTCCTGCATTCTGCCTCAGGGTCTTACTGCCCGCCCTCTCTATTTCCTTGCTGTGTTTGCTCAAACGGAACAAAGAGCAGGGAAAGCCCCTCCCCTCCAGGCAAGTAGAGAGGGAAAGCAGAGCGTCCGAACAAAGAGCAGGGAAAGCCCCTCCCCTCCAGGCAAGTAGAGAGGGAAAGCAGAGCGTCCAAACAAAGAGCAGGGAAAGCCCCTCCCCTCCAGGCAAGTAGAGAGGGAAAGCAGAGCGTCCGAACAAAGAGCAGGGAAAGCCCCTCCCCTCCAGGCAAGTAGAGAGGGAAAGCAGAGCGTCCGAACAAAGAGCAGGGAAAGCCCCTCCCCTCCAGGCAAGTAGAGAGGGAAAGCAGAGCGTCCGAACAAAGAGCAGGGAAAGCCCCTCCCCTCCAGGCAAGTAGAGAGGGAAAGCAGAGCGTCCGTCCTTCTATCCTGTCCCTGCTCCGGAGGAACAATGTTTGTGAAGGGAAGAGAGATTACAGGTTCGGCTTAAAATTCTGATTTGACTTCCTGCTTTTTGTTTTTGGAGACACACAGCATTCAAATATGCTTTCTTCCATTTAAAGAGGGAGAGAGAGAGAGAGAGAGAGCACACGCTGGCTGGCTTGGGTGGGTGGGTGGGGGGAAACTTTTGCCTTCCTTTCCTCACGTTATAGCCCTCTCCTGCATTCTTAGCCTTCTGTGTTTTTCCTTCCCTCCCCACTTAAAATGTGGTTACAAAGCATGGATCCACATGGATCCTCAGGATCTTTGCATTGGGTCACCCCAAATTCACCATCAGAGCACACAGCATGTCCATGGCTACAGCCTGCCCCCCCCCCAAAAAAATCACGCACCCACTGTTGCCTGGGGCTGCAATGGTGCAAAAACGTGGTTACAAAGCATGGATCCACATGGATCCTCAGGATCTTTGCATTGGGTCACCCCAAATTCACCATCAGAGCACCCAGCATGCCCATGGCTACAGCCTGCCCCCCCCAAAAAAAATCACGCACCCACTGTTGCCTGGGGCTGCAATGGTGCAAAAACGTGGTTACAAAGCATGGATCCACATGGATCCTCAGGATCTTTGCATTGGGTCAGCCAAAATTCACCATCAGATCACATGTCTGTGGCCACAGCATGAAGCACAAAAATGATACGTCCACTGTTTCATTCAGAATATTTTTTCCCTTGTTTTCCTCCTCTAAAAACGATGTGCGTGTTATGGTCAGGTGCGTGTTATAGAGCGAAAAATACGGTAAGTACTGTGAATATCCTTATTTCTGAATACTGTTAACTCTGTGGTATAGATGGGATGGGCTGTGCCAGCCACAGCTTCTCTTTATGTTCAATATTTTGATCTAGCAATTGCAGGCTGAGGAAACGCATGAATAAAGGTCAACAGTACCAGCATCTAAAGCTTGACAGTAGGCAAAACACTCTATCATATCTATATATCTATATCTATATATCTATCTATATCTATATCTATATCTATATCTATATCATCTATATCTATCTATCTATCTATCTATCTATCTATCTATCTATATGCTTTTCATTACATGCATTTGATGTCTGTCAAAGTCCTGAATCTCCCTCAGTGCCCCAGCAAAAGGAGGAAATTGGCCTGGAGCTTCTTTGACTAATGAAGAGGGTTAGTTCACATCTCTGAGGCACCAAGGGGGAGAGGTTGCTTTTATTTTATTTTTTAACACTCCCATTAGAGTGGGGAAAGGTGAGTTTCAGTGCTAGGCCTCAGCCTGTCAGGTGCTTGCGATGTAACTGCTAAATTTAGTGGATTCACTCTGCGGCACCTTTAAAGTTGTCGCTCTCTCCCTTGTTGCTTAGAGTAGATAGCGATGGCAGTTTTTTGTGAGGAAAAACTGAACGGGGGGGGGGCGGACAAGGGGGAAGATGAAGAGGAGACAGGCCTAAGAGCCTGAAGCACCACGAGGCCTCAAAATTGCCGCTGCGTTGTCAAGATCGGGAAAGTGGGAGCTGCCAAAGCCTGTCAGGGAGAGTTAGGCCTGCTATGACAAGCGGTGTGGGGCCTTGAAAGTCCCATGTCAAAAAACTGTGGAAATGAGTGGCAGGGCCTAGCTTGGCCTATCACCTATCTGGGGAAGCGGCGGAAGGGCCTGGAAGGGCTATGCAAGGACGCGGGACCATGTGAGCGGGTGCCTTTGGAAACAAAGGTCACCCTAAAGCAGGATTTGACAAGGCCGCAGTGGGACATCTCCCCTCATCACCATGACATGTGATGATTGTCACATTGAAACTGACTGATCCTCATTACTTTTAAATAAAGGAGAGCATGGTGTCCTTCTTGCAACTGCTAGCAGTTTGTCACATTCAGGCCATCAAGGGGCAACTGTGGTTCTTACATCGATAACGTGAAGTCTGGATTCTTTACCACGATTGGAGTTCAGCTAATCACTGGTTTTAAGCAGCTGCACACACTAACAGGCATATCAATTTCCTTCTCAACTTTCCTTGGCATCAACCAGAAGGAATGAGAGCAAGAGGGGGAGAAAGAGAGAGTGAGGCGGGATAATTGTCTGAGGATGACAAGTCCACATGTTTAGGCAGATCAAGAAATAGCTACAAATACTGCATGCTATGAGGCAGACAGCTGAAATGTTAATGCCTGGCAACACTGTAGTCTAATTAAATCTGCAGTGGTGTCCTCTGGTTTACCTTACCCTAAGACAATAAAGGACTTTATATCATGTTCTCACTCGAAAATGTTGTTTTCCTATATTACCTTGAATCTGCAGATTGGTGGATACGAACCATGCAGGGCTAGTGACATCACCGAAGACCTCAGTAATTGGGGAAGGATATTAGGGACCAGACAGTCCTTATGTATCCTGGACCTAAGTTGTTGAGGGCCTTGTAAATTAACACAAAAACCTTGGACCTGGCCCAGTAGCCAGTGCGTACCTTGGTGTTCCAATGTGCAACAAAACTCTGTGCTATATAGCCTTCCATGTTGGTGTATACTCTGTAGTGACACATAGAAGAAACATGGTAGCAATGCCCAGCATTGAAGGGAAGGTAGAGCAGATGCTGATGTGGAGTTCTATTTAAGCACTGGATCCTGGGAGAGTTTTGGAACGCCCTACATCAGAACCCAAGAGAATCATGGGATGTCTTCACTCTTAATAGTGATATAAGGGAGCTGAGGATGTTTATCATTGCGATAATTTCTCATACGAAAATAATGACTAAATATATCTATGAGGTAGGGACAAGGAATGGGGAGAATAAATTCGATTCAGCTCACATTTAAAAGGCAAACCTGTCAGATCCTAAACAATACGTGAACTGAAACACAGCTATCCTTTGGAATTCACACTTATCTGAATTTTGCAATGAAGTTCTCCAAACAAACAACATTTAGCAAAAAAAATATATAAATCAACATATTTGAAGAAAATGCACAGAAATGTATTATATATGGGGAATTGTGCATTATGTTGAAACTGTGTTAAACTGTTTATTAGCAGAAATTCTCATTAAAATGCTGGTGAATTTTCATGAGGATTTCTTTCTTTTCTTTTCCTTTCTTTTCAAGCTAATTGATTCAGAAACATGGAGAACTTTTAAGATGGGGAAAATGAGAAAGTGAGAGGACCAAAATTAACAGATCCGTTCATCCCTAGCAGGGACATTAAGTAAAAGCCAACTGAAAATCTCACAGGCCTTGCAAGGTAGGAAAGTTTCCCTGCTGTCCTTGAAGCGGGCAAAAGTTTGAAGTGCCTATGGGTTTTAATCCCAGTGGCAAACATTTTCAGGGTGGGGGTATCACTTCAGCCTTTCTTCCTCCCCTGCTTCTCCTCACCACAATCCTGGTTTTTAACAATCTGTGTGTCAGTAAAAGCAAGCTGTATCCTTTTTGCTTGTGATAGCATCTAATTGGTTGTGGATAATCCCATATTAAGTCTCCCGGCTGGATCAGAAGGGGCCTCGTGAGGTTCAGTCACGTCCCATCTCCACAGAAGGTTCCGTTATCATGTTTATGAACAGCCACGCCGGGCAGGAAAAATTTGCATATAAATAACCTGCCAGCATTGAGAGCAGAGAGAGGCACCTGGTAACTACTTCATTTATTACTCTGGAGGGAGGCGGAGGCAAATGGATCAGTGCAACGGGCATCCATGTCATGGCAAATTCATCTCCCGCCACTGATTAGCCCCAGCAGGGGTCATGACCCCATAAATACAATGTGTGTGTGCGTGCCTGTGTGTCTAAAATTTGCATGCTGATTTCATCACCTCTCACCTCCTACCAAGAGTCTGCAGAAAAAGGACCCCCCTCCCCGGCCGACTGCCACATGGTCATTGCCACATTGCTTTTCCACCCTGAGCTGCTAACCGGTGCTGGAGACAGTATGCTAGGAATCTCAAACAGAGTGGGCTGTTGTGCTCATGTCCTGCTTATGGGGTTCCATGGGTTTCTGGATAGCCTCTGAGAGAACAGAATTCTGGACTAGAAGGGTCTTCTTTCCAATCCAGCAAAGTTCTTCTTAAGTTCTTAGCTCACATCTTAAGGGAACTGTATTTTCAACCTAAACATGATGGAATTTTTGCTTTCACATTTTGATCTTTGATTCCCTGTGGACTTTAAGAACCTTGCATAGTCGGAACAAGAGTCCATTAGTCAAGCATGCTGATGCTATCACAAGGCACTCAGAAGCTTGGCCTGAAAGTAGCAGCCCCCCCCCCAGTTTCTCTCAATCATCTGTCGCTCAGAGGTATGTCACCTCTGAATTTGAGAGTTCTATTTATTCAGCATTGCTAAATAGCCATTGATGAACCACTCCTCCATGTTTTCATCTTAATCCTATTGTTAAAAAAAAAAAGCCATACAGGCCTGTGGCAAGCACTAAATTTCATGGCAGGGAGTTCCACAGATATGCATTGTACAAAGAAACCATTTATCTCCACTGTTCTGAACCTGCTGCCAATCACCTTCATTGGGTTATTCTGAGGGATAATGTTACAAGACTAGGAGATGATGCACATTCGCTCCATACCATTCATATTCACCTCTATTCTGTTGTGAACAACCCTCCCCCACTTTTCTTAGTTGTCTCTTTTCCCCATTAACTGAAAAGTCTCTGGCAATTTTTCCTTTCATGGAAGAGTTTCAGCTGGGTTTTCTCTTCCTGTTTCTGGTGCTAAAGGAAGATGTAGCTTCAGGATTTGGCATTGTCAGGCACCGGCTGAGGCCCAGGCTCCAGCTGGAGAACCACTATTGTCCCATGAACAGGGAACTAGCAAAGCCCATATTGCAGAGGGAGAGCACTGCAAAGAGAAGAGCTGAGTGTTAGGGATGGAGCTGGGTTATAAAGCCTGGCTTCTCCCTCTTCCCCAACTCCCCAGGGGAAAACCATCCTGAATCCCAGGGAACTTTGGGTGTGGCAAATTCACCTCCACTCAAGAGTGGGAACAGCATTCTCCAGGTTAGAAATTGGTGACAAGTCTTATACGGGATGTGGGTGGCACTGTGGGTTAAACCACAGAGCCTAGGCCTTGCTGATCAGAAGGTTGGCAGTTTGAATCCCTGTGATAGGCTGAGCTTCCGTTGCTCGGTCCCAGCTCCTGCCAACCTAGCAGCTCGAAAGCACGTCAAAGTGCAAGTAGATAAATAGGTACCACTCCGGCGGGAAGGTAAATGGCATTTCCGTGCACTGCTCTGGTTCACCAGAAGCGGCTTCGTCATGCTGGCCACATGACCTGGAAGCTGTATGCCGGCTCCCTCGGCCAATAAAGCGAGATGAGCACTGCAACCCCAGAGTTGGTCACGACTGGACCTAATGGTCAGGGGTCCCTTTACCTTTACCTTATTATACAGGTAGATGGCTGAAACATGTGAGTCTTACTGTAAAGAAACTGGGCCATAAAGTGGTGGGTTGGCTCGCTGTTTCTCCATGAATTCTCACCTCACAGACTCTTTAGAATCATGACCTCAGGCTCTACTTTAGTCAGTGGGTTAATCAAGCGGTACCCCTTGAGACCACCATCCTTTATCCTGAACCGTAATTGAAAATGGATCACAGTATCTGAAAGCACCTGTTTGAAAGGGTCAGGAAAGGTACCAGTCTGATTATGAGGATGACAGGATGCTTAAAGGATGCTTAAGGCGTAATAAGTAATCCATGTTATGTATTATGTATGCACTCATTTATAAAACCAACATTTCTTGCTCTTCATCATCTTTAAACCAAAAATGATTATTCCCTCTCCTCTATTTTAAGTTAGGAAACAGGACTCTCAATGTATTGCTGAGGGAAAGAGAGGGAGACAGAGACAGAGATATGCCTATCCTGGCTGGGGACAGGTCAATTTTTTCCACTTTGACACCTTAAAATATTGCAAAAAGAATAAAGCGTGAACATTCATCATTCATAGCAAGAACCGTCAGAAGAAGAAGAAGAGTTTGGATTTGATATCCCGCTTTATCACTACCCTAAGGAGTCTCAAAGGGACGCGGGTGGCACTGTGGGTTAAACCACAGAGCCTAGGACTTGCCGATCAGAAGGTTGGCGGTTCAAATCCCCGCGATGGGGTGAGCTCCCGTTGCTCGGTCCCTGCTCCTGCCAACCTAGCAGTTCAAAAGCACATCAAAGTGCAAGTAGATAAATAGGTACCGCTCCAGCGGGAAGGTAAACGGCGTTTCCATGTGCTGCTCTGGTTCGTCAGAAGTAGCTTAGTCATGCTGGTCACATGACCCGGAAGCTATGCACTGGCTCCCTCAGCCAATAATGCGAGATGAGCGCTGCAACCCCAGAGTCGGTCGTGACTGGACCTAATGGTCAGGGGTCCCTTTACCTTTACCTTTAAGGAGTCTCAAAGCGGCTAATAATCTCCTTTCCCCCCCCCCACAACAAACACTCTGTGAGGTGAGTGAGGCTGAGAGACTTCAGAGAAGTGTGACTAGCCCAAGGTCACTCAGCAGCTGCATGTGGAGGAGTGGGGACGCAAACCCGGTTCACCAGTTACAAGTCTACTGCTCTTAACCACTACACCACACTGGCTCTCTCAGTAGGTTGGGGGATATGGCATTCTTGAACCCCTCTGATTCTGTGTGTTCAAATGCATATTGGGGTTTAACTCATTGATGGGGAACCTGTACACCTCCAGATGTTAAATGACAACTCCCATCACCCCTGACCATTGACAGTGCTGGTTGGGGCTGATGGGAGTTGTAATCCAAGAACATCTGGAGGTATAACTGCCTTAACTAATCCATGCCTTGGGTGGCTTCAAAATCCAGAGAGAACTGTGAAGTTTGACTTTAATACTGGTAGATGCCAGGAGCCTTTTTTAATTGGTCCTTTTCTTTTACATGATACTGAAGCTGGGATTCAGCTTCTGGTGCTTCCAAAGCACAGATGATGCTACCAAAAGTCTGAGGAACTTGCACTGAGCCAAAACTGGAGGTACTTTTTTGTTTTTGTTTTTTTGTCAGTACAGTGGTACCTTCGTTCTCAAACTTAATCCGTTCTGGAAGCCCGTTCCAAAACCAAAGTGTTCCAAAACCAAGGCACTCTTTCCCATAGAAAGTAATGCAAAATGGACTAATCCGTTCCAGACTTTTAAAAACAACCCCTAAAACAGCAATTTAACATGAATTTTAATATCTAATGAGACCATTGATCCATAAAATGAAAGCAATAATCAATGTACTGTACTATAAAATAAATATAACAATATTGTAGATGATAAAAATTAAAATTATATTTTTTTTTCTTACCTGCACTGATGATAGTCATTGTTTGGATGGGGGGCTTTTATCCATTTCTGCAGTCACACAATCAATCAATCAATCAATCAATAGCTGAACTGGGATCCACACAGTCACAAAAACAAATTAACTGAAAAAGCCTCAAAAACAAAAAATGCAAAATAAATAGCAAAAACAAAAGCACCAAATATAAGCTCCAAATATCACCTTAGAACATTGCAATTGGAAACAGAAGGCAAGGCTTGAATTACAATGGGGGGCGGGGATTAGCAGCGCAACAGGAAACACAAGGGGACTCAAAATGGAGCACGTTTGGCTTCTGACAAAAAGTTCGAAAACTGGAACACCTACTTCCGGTTTTGCAGCGTTCGGGTTCCAAGTTGTTCGTGAACTAAGCTGTTTGAAAACCGAGGTATCACTGTCCCTCTCCTCTTTTGGCGAACACTGTAGTTGAAGCCAAATATCTTCCTAATACTGTTTGGGAAACATTGTCTGCACTCTGAATAGGCTTTGTATTCCTAACGCTATTTGGGCAGTATTGTCTGCACTCTGAATAGGTGATATCAGCTTGTCACCAAGTCCACTTCACTAAATAGTGTTATGATGCCATTTGTGTCACTATCTGGTCCCTTATTGGCTGAGCTCACTCTAGGAGGGAACAGTGGCGTAGCGTGGGGGGTGCAGGGGGGGCCGGCCGCACCGGGCGCAACATCTGGGGGTTAGGGTTAGGGGGCGCAAATCCATGGGTTAGGGGGCGCAAATTACTTGCCTTGCCCCGGGTGCTGACAACCCACGCTACGCCACTGGGAGGGAACTATAACCAAATAAATAATAATAAAAAATGAGGAGCACCAAAATGGCTGAAGTGGGAGAACACAATAGCAGCGAATAGATTGAAAAGAATGTGAACAGTTACAGGTTTTTTGACTTTGAGGAAATAGGCCTGCTTTGGGGCTGACAGTGGAATGGGTGAATATTCAATACAGCCCTAGCAGGAGCAGAGCCTAGATTAAAGAGATTGGCGGGGTGTGTGCGTAGGTGGAACGTTGCTGGCAGCTGAGTGGAAAACTTGGTGGTCTTGATTCTCCTTACTGAATGTGGGTTGTTTATGTGTCATTACTATGGCAACAGAAAGTTGAGATGGCGGGGTGCTCATGCAAAAGCACTAATGGAACCTATTAGAACACCACAAACCATGTTGGCAACATGGCCGGGGTGAAACTCTCTTGGCATGTATGGAACCAAAAATAAATAGTTCAATAATTTGCAGAGCAGCCTGTTAAACAGCCTGTAGAAGCTGTCAAAAAGAAAGTGGGCTAAAATGTTCTAAAGGCAAGTGAAGGCATTTTTGCTCCGTTCATTTATGATTCAGCCTACTCTCTGGCAGCCCAGGGTCCCTCGTGGAGAATCAAAATGGGGAATCAAAATGGAAAAGAAATTAAAGTCATCCATTTGTCAAATTCAAAGTTGAGGACTGGAATGTTCATATTTGACCCCCAAATTGGGTATTAGAGTTTCTGAGCCAAACTGTAATATCAAAATTCCAAGATCTGCTTTGTTTTTTAACCTATCCAAGGAGATTGGGTGGGATTCAACTAAGTTTTGCTCAGAGTAAACCCATTGAAAATTTAAGGACTATTTACAAAAATACTGTAAAATTAAGGAATGTTGAATGATGTTGGATTGAAATTAAGTGGTTTCTAGCTGTAATGGTACAAAGGAATATGATAAAATGGTTTTCTTTTTATAAGTAAGAATTTAAGATTATAATAATAGCCTATTAAGATTATAATAGCCTAAGATGTTGGAGAGAAAATAAGGTGTATTTTTTGTTTTAAAGCTGTAATGCTTTGAGATATGGATTTGCTGCACAAATAATTTGAACTGGATATACAAGAAGGGGAGGTATGAGGAGGTCAGTGAAATATGTTATGAGAAAATAAGTTGTGAAATTTATGTGTTTTTAACTTTTTTCTTTTTATGTCTGCTTTTTTCTTTTTGTTTGTAAAAAATTGGAAACTTTAATAAATATCTTTTTTAAAAAGAAAAAAGAAAGTAATGGAATGGAGCTAACTTCATCATGTTCATGAATTTCATCAAGTCCACTTTGAGCTAAACTTTGTTGACTATAACCCATTGCTCTTCTGATTGGTTGCTACTGCATGTCAGCTGTCAGGTTAGGGGGTGGGGTGTGTGCACATGAAGCATTTAGATAGGATGCCCACCTGCATTTTAAACTGGCACAGTCAAAGCAGCAGCCATCATCAATGAAATATTAATGCAATAAACATTAGATATCTGCAAGCAAATTTAAGGCTAAATTTTATGGATAGGGTGTGAGGAATGGAGGTGAGGGAAGCAAAGACACCCCTCAGAGTAGTTCTCCTGAAGCTCCACTGAAATATGAACCCCTTGCATAACTCCCATCCATATGACCAGTGTTTCCCAATCTTGGGTCTCCAGCTGTTTTTGGACTACAACTCCCATCATCCTTAGCTAGCATGACCAGTGGTCAGGGATGATGTGAACTGTAGTCCAAAAACAGCTGGAGTCCCAAGTTTGGGAAACACTGATTTGGCAGAAGCAAGCTTCCACAAGCAGATGTTTTGGACTTCAACTCCCATCAGCCCCTGCCACCTTCCTGGGGTTGATGGAAGTTGGAGTCCAACGTGTCTGAAGGGAACAAGGGTGTGGGAGGGCCGGTCTGAAAAGGGAAGATGACACTGTAACTTTTGGAAGCTGAGCAAGCCTTTCTTTTAATGGTTTTTTTATTGCAAATTTATCAAATAAATAAATAAATAAGCTAGGGAGAAAAGGGAAGGAGAAACGAAGGGGGAAATCAGAAAGGAAACAACCCACCTACAGGAAAGCAAAGCAGGAGCTCCGTCAGCTCATATTAACAATGTAACACCCATCTATATAGCCTTCTTAGTTTATGCATGTAGCAAGCTAAATGCCATCCAAATGCCCGAATAGGTATCCAAGTGAAGTTGGCATTTATAAAAAAGGCACCTTCAAATTTAACAAGGGTGTTAAGGTCTTCAGACCATTGTGTAATAGATGGTGGGCATTTATCCTTCCAGGCTCAAAGTAGAAGTCTCTTAGCAACCATAAAGGGTTGCAAAATCCATTTTTGTTGTCCTGTCATTAATCCCCAAGCAGTTGCCTGAAGGCCAAGTGAGACTTGATGTGGTACCAGCCTGGATGGTAGTAAATGACATTAGAAAAGAAAGGATAGATAGATAGATTTAGATATAGATAGATATAGATAGATAGATAGATAGATAGATAGATAGATAGATAGATAGATGATAGATAGATAGATAGATAGATAGATAGATAGATAGATTATGATAGAGAGATAGATGATAGATAGACAGACGGAAAGATGGGTAGACAGATAATCAGATAGGTAGAAGACAGACAGACAGATGGTAAAGGGGTTAGGAACATAGGAAGCTGACTTAGACTGAGTCACACCATTGGCTAACTGCCCTGAGACCTGCAGGTATATGGTGGTACCCAAATTTAGTAAATAAAAAATAATAATAAAAGCCATATTGTCTACACTGACTGGCAGCAGCTTCTCCCGGGTTTCAGACAACTGGACATTCCAGGGATTGAACCTGGGACCTTCTGCATGTAAGGCAGATACTCTACCATAGAGCTGCAACCCTTCCACAAATTGCCAAATTTCCTCCTTTGCCCTGGCAAGGTCTGGGGATGGCAAATGCAAGGGCCCAGGTGAGGAACTAAGGTGCTGTTCTAACACGCAAAAGGCAAAGGCTGAGGAACCGAAGTCAAGATCCACAAACATATTTGCAATGCTGAAAGCTGTATTTGCCAACGATTCCACCCTGCTCTCCGCCTTCCCCCATCCGTCTCCCACACTGCCTCCCTCATAAGTAACACAAATGAAACAGAAACAATTAATATAATGTCAGCTGCAGGGCAAAGTATGAGTCCCAACACAGAATAAATAAATGGATCTCCCTTCTTATTTTACTTCTCTCTTTTTTTCCTCTTTCCCCCCCCCCAGCTAAACATTCAAACAAATTCCAGTCAGGAAACAGAGGAAGTTCAAAGAGAATATAATGAATTGGATGAAATAAGCAACTAATGACCTACAGATAGTATCAAATCAGAGCTGGTAGAGAATGCTGATCAGCACTAGAGGAGAACCGATCCATCTCTCAGGTATGGGGTAACTCTGGCAGTGCACTCTGGAGATAAAACAGCCCAAAGCTACACTCTCCTAACCAGAGGTGTCACATCCTATTTCACCACTTCAGGAAATGCTGCCCTGCCCAGTCACTGCCGCCATTCCTCCCACCACCTACCTGCTCCTCCTGCCGCCTTGCACCCTGCTGCATTGGACCATAGCAGGGGAGTGGTGCCAATTTCAGACAAGATTACACTAGTTTTGGGCAAGATCTCACCCAAAATGGATGTGACCTTGCCCGAAATCAGCACCAATGATGGGGTGCTGCTGCTGCTGGTGGTGGAGGCAGCAGGGCCAGTGGGGCGCCAGCAGGAGTGCCCCCTATGGGGCTTCTGCCCCCCTAATGGCTGGGCCACCTCTGCTCCTAACTGGATCCAGAAGAGCCTACTTGCTGGATTTGGCCAAAGATCCTCCTAGTTGATCATCCCATTCTCACAGTGGCCATCCACATGTCTATGAGAAGCCTACAAGCATCTTCTGAGTGCAGTAGCACTCTCCCTACTTCTGACTTCCAAGGCATATTGCTTCTGACCATTGAGGATGCCATTCCATGACCAGCACGGATGTAAGTTTCAATCGTCAGTCCAGTCTGAATTAGGAGAACCGAAGATCAGTGTGGGTCAGTTGGGGAGAGTGCTACAGTTGCATTCAGGCCCTGCTTTTGGGCTTCCCATAGGCATCTGGTTGTTCACTGTTCACACCTCCTTTGGGGGACTCTGGAGCTTGGAAGGAAAATGCATTGATGGGTCTCACCAGGCAGAGGATGCTGGTCCATTAGAGCAAATGGATGACTGCCCCCACTAACCTCAGCCGGCCCTCAGCCAGCCCCCACCTGCCTGTCTTCTTACTTGCAACCAGGCCAGGGGGTGACACTGCCTGTCAGATTCCTCCTCCTTAGTCTCAGTGCTGCCTTTGGAGAACTCAGGGGGGAGGAGCCTGGGGACACAGCTAGAATGAGTTGGCTCTGTCTGTCATTGGCTCTGGCGCCACCTGCTGCTGGGCTCCTTTCCTTCTGCCCTACCAGTCCTGTTGAGCACCAGCCATTGCTGGTCTCCGACTTCTCTGAAGCCAACTGATGTCTTCCCAGGTGACGACAAACACGTCTGGCGAGTGACGGCACGTAGCGGATATTACAGAGAACACTCTTTAATCTTGCAGGTGAAGGCATAAAAAGAAATTAATGCCTGAACAAACTCAAATTAGAGATAAGGCATTTAATTGTTCGCAGTGAGGGTAATTCATTACTGGAACAGGCAAATCGAGGAGGTGACGGCTTCTCTGACATTTGCAGCTCCCAAACGAAGACGAGATTCTCTCCTAAAGAATACATTGCTAGCTGGTGCGACCCAGATAAAAAAACGAGGGGAAGGGAATTAATTTGGGGCTACTGCGTGATCCCTTTTGCTCCTCCTTTGACTTCAAAAATCTGTGAATGATTTGGGAGAGAGGTGGGGATTCAGCTGAAGTCCACCTCTCCCTTTCAAACATATAATCACAGAATTATAGAGTTGGAAAGGACCCCTCTATATGATAATGTAGCATATATATATATATATATATATATATATATATATATATATATATATATGCTTTCGTAGATTTTCACGGGTACAGGAATGCAGGTTTTGGTGTTTTCGGGTATCTTCCCGTGTAAGAGTTGGGGTGTCTAGGCGACGTTTCGACGAGGTCTCACTCGTCATCTTCAGGCTGGTGCTTTCGGCTTCTTGTTACTAGAACAGAGCAGGATCTCAGTGTTTGAGTTCCTATAAATACTGTTGAGGGGGTGTGGTGTATAGCCTCCAACGTTCTGGGCAGAGAGGAAGTTCCCAGAACTTCAAAAAGAATCCAAAAAGAAACACCCCCCAAAAACCAAGACACAGAAGAAAACAATGGCATGGCCCTCCTTCCTTATATCAAGGGCACCACAGATAAAATTAGCAAAATCCTCCATAAACACAATATCAAAACAGCCTTTTGCACCAACCAAAAAATAGCCAATATCCTCAGAAACCCAAAAGATAAAATCCAGTTAGAAAACCAAGGGGTCTATGAAATACCCTGCAAAGTCTGCCCAGCCACGTACATTGGACAAACAAACAGACGAATAAATGCACGTATCGCAGAACACAAGAATGCCGTCAAAAAAGAAGAAAAAACTTCCTCTCTTTACCAACACATGAAAGAAACAGGACACGAAATTAATTTTGCAGATTCCAAATTGCTCTTTAACATGGAACATCACCACAAGAGAATAATCATGGAAGCCATCGAGATAGAGAAACACCCTCACAACATGAACAAGCGTGACGACAGGTCCCGCCTGCCAGACATCTGGAAATTAGCCCTCCCCACAAAAACCGACACCAGAACCAGAGGCACACAGAACGCCATCTCCAATCAACCACACCAGACCCAAACCCAGACCCTCTCCACAGATAAATTACAGATACCATCCAGTAGCCAAACCATAGTGGCACCTCCGGATGCTGCACCCCCCTGCAATCCCTACACAGATCTGGCTGGCACAGGGCACAAAACCACAGCTCGCCCCTATACACGAAGCCAAGCCAGAGCACAACTAAGTGCAGTACAGCCATCTTCTCAGAAAAACTCTTCTCAGAAAAACTCAGAAAAACTCTTCACAAGCTCAAGAGGTCAAGACACGAAAGCTTTAGCAACTAATCCACACCTAATGACCCTCCTAAGTGGTACTCAGAATATCACTCAAGAAATCACTCAAGATATCCCTCAAGTAATTAATGAACAAAAGAAGAAAAGGCACAATAACCTGGGAACTTCCTCTCTGCCCAGAACGTTGGAGGCTATACACCACACCCCCTCAACAGTATTTATAGGAACTCAAACACTGAGATCCTGCTCTGTTCTAGTAACAAGAAGCCGAAAGCACCAGCCTGAAGATGACGAGTGAGACCTCGTCGAAACGTCGCCTAGACACCCCAACTCTTACACGGGAAGATACCCGAAAACACCAAAACCTGCATATATATATATATATATATATATATATATATATATATATATATGTAGGTTTTGGTGTCTTCGGGTGTCTTCCCGTGTAAGAGTTGGGGTGTCTAGGCGACGTTTCGACGAGGTCTCACTCGTCATCTTCAGGCTGGTGCTTTCGGCTTCTTGTTACTGGAACAGAGCAGGATCTCAGTGTTTGAGTTCCTATAAATACTGTTGAGGGGGTGTGGTGCAGAGAAGAAGTTCCCAGGTTATTGTGCCTTTTCTTCTTTTGTTCCTTAATTACTTGGGTGATATCTTGAGTGATATCTTGAGTGATATTCTGAGTACCACTTAGGTGGGTCATTAAGTGTGGATTAGTTGCTATAGCTTTCGTGTCTTGACCTTTTGAGCTTGTGAAGAGATTTTTCTGAGAAGATGGCTGTACTGCACTGAGTTGTGCTCTGGCTTGGCTTCGTGTATAGGGGCGAGCTGTGGTTTTGTGCCCTGTGCCAGCCAGATCTGTGTAGGGATTGCAGGGGGGTGCAGCATCCGGAGGTGCCACTATGGTTTGGCTACCGGATGGAGTCTGTAATTTATCTGTGGAGAGGGTCTGGGTTTGGGTCTGGTGTGGTTGATAGGTGATGGCGTTCTGTGTGCCTCTGGTCCTGGTGTCGGTTTTTGTGGGGAGGGCTAATTTCCAGATGTCTGGCAGGCGGGACGTGTCGTCACGCTTGTTCATGTTGTGAGGGTGTTTCTCTATCTCGATGGCTTCCATGATTATTCTCTTGTGGTGATGTTCCATGTTAAAGAGCAATTTGGAATCTGCAAAATTAATTTCGTGTCCTGTTTCTTTCATGTGTTGGAAAAGAGAGGAGGTTTTTTCTTCTTTTTTGACGGCATTCTTGTGTTCTGCGATACGTGCATTTATTCGTCTGTTTGTTTGTCCAATGTACGTGGCTGGGCAGACTTTGCAGGGTATTTCATAGACCCCTTGGTTTTCCAACTGGATTTTATCTTTGGGGTTTCTGAGGATATTGGCTATTTTTTGGTTGGTGCAAAAGGCTGTTTTGATATTGTGTTTATGGAGGATTTTGCTGATTTTGTCTGTAGTGCCCTTGATATAAGGAAGGAGGGCCATGCCATTGTTTTCTTCTGTGTCTTGGTTTTTGGGGGGTGTTTCTTTTTGGATTAGCTTCGTAACCCTGTTTTGCTGGTATCCATTGGCGATTAACACATTTGAGAGATTCTGTAACTCAGTTGTCAAGTGGTCTTTGTCAGCCAGGCGTTTGGTTCTGGAGATGAGAGTCTTGGCTACGGAGTTTATTTGTGCAGGGTGGTGGTGTGATTGTGCATGTAAGTAGCGGTTGGTGTGTGTTTTTTTCTGGTAGATAGTGTGTCCTAGGGAGCCATCAGGTTTTTTGTAGATTAGGACGTCAAGGAAGGGAAGTTGGTTGTTGGCTTCTATTTCCATAGTAAATTGTATTTTGGGGTGTAGGCTGTTGAGATGTGTGAGGAAGCTGTCTAGTTTTTCTTTCCCGTGTGGCCAAATTACAAAGGTGTCGTCAACATATCTGAGCCAAAGTTTGGGTTTGTGTTCTGACTTGTCTAAAGCATTGGTTTCAAAGTGTTCCATGTACAAATTTGCGATGACCGGTGAGAGGGAAAAACTAGACAGCTTCCTCACACATCTCAACAGCCTACACCCCAAAATACAATTTACTATGGAAATAGAAGCCAACAACCAACTTCCCTTCCTTGACGTCCTAATCTACAAAAAACCTGATGGCTCCCTAGGACACACTATCTACCAGAAAAAAACACACACCAACCGCTACTTACATGCACAATCACACCACCACCCTGCACAAATAAACTCCGTAGCCAAGACTCTCATCTCCAGAACCAAACGCCTGGCTGACAAAGACCACTTGACAACTGAGTTACAGAATCTCTCAAATGTGTTAATCGCCAATGGATACCAGCAAAACAGGGTTACGAAGCTAATCCAAAAAGAAACACCCCCCAAAAACCAAGACACAGAAGAAAACAATGGCATGGCCCTCCTTCCTTATATCAAGGGCACTACAGACAAAATCAGCAAAATCCTCCATAAACACAATATCAAAACAGCCTTTTGCACCAACCAAAAAATAGCCAATATCCTCAGAAACCCCAAAGATAAAATCCAGTTGGAAAACCAAGGGGTCTATGAAATACCCTGCAAAGTCTGCCCAGCCACGTACATTGGACAAACAAACAGACGAATAAATGCACGTATCGCAGAACACAAGAATGCCGTCAAAAAAGAAGAAAAAACCTCCTCTCTTTTCCAACACATGAAAGAAACAGGACACGAAATTAATTTTGCAGATTCCAAATTGCTCTTTAACATGGAACATCACCACAAGAGAATAATCATGGAAGCCATCGAGATAGAGAAACACCCTCACAACATGAACAAGCGTGACGACACGTCCCGCCTGCCAGACATCTGGAAATTAGCCCTCCCCACAAAAACCGACACCAGGACCAGAGGCACACAGAACGCCATCACCTATCAACCACACCAGACCCAAACCCAGACCCTCTCCACAGATAAATTACAGACTCCATCCGGTAGCCAAACCATAGTGGCACCTCCGGATGCTGCACCCCCCTGCAATCCCTACACAGATCTGGCTGGCACAGGGCACAAAACCACAGCTCGCCCCTATACACGAAGCCAAGCCAGAGCACAACTCAGTGCAGTACAGCCATCTTCTCAGAAAAATCTCTTCACAAGCTCAAAAGGTCAAGACACGAAAGCTATAGCAACTAATCCACACTTAATGACCCACCTAAGTGGTACTCAGAATATCACTCAAGATATCACTCAAGATATCACCCAAGTAATTAAGGAACAAAAGAAGAAAAGGCACAATAACCTGGGAACTTCTTCTCTGCACCACACCCCCTCAACAGTATTTATAGGAACTCAAACACTGAGATCCTGCTCTGTTCCAGTAACAAGAAGCCGAAAGCACCAGCCTGAAGATGACGAGTGAGACCTCGTCGAAACGTCGCCTAGACACCCCAACTCTTACACGGGAAGACACCCGAAGACACCAAAACCTACATTCCTGTACCCGTGAAAATCTACGAAAGCATATATATATATATATATATATATATATATATATAACTGCTTAAAACATCTCAATAAAGCACAATAAAACATGAGGCCCTAAGCTACTGAAGGGAATGGGGTCCTTTAGATGTCCAGCTGTCCTTTGTCAACAACAAATTGTCACTGTTTTTTGTATTGAATATATGCTATATGGTAATACATGGACCTCATAGGTATATAAAGCCATTTGCACATAACAAATAGGAACCTACACAACACAAAACACTATTGCTGTATGTAGGTTTTATTTTATTTGTTTTTTATCTTATATTTTGGAAATGTACATCCAGGGTTTTTTTCTTTAATTTTTTTGGGGGCCCCCAAGAGAGTGAGGCCCTAAGCTACATGTAAGCTATATTGTTTAGCTTATAGCCTAAGCTATATTGTTTAGCTTATAGCCTAAGCTATATTGTTTAGCTTATATGTAAATCCGGCAATGTTTCTATATGAGGAAGCTGTGTCCCTCCAGACTACAACATCCACTAGACCCAGAGAGCAAGTTCAATGGTTAGGGATAGAGAATGTTGTAGTCCAACAACATCTGAAGATCTCCAGATCACACACACAACACATGCTATTCTACAGCCATTGAATTTATAGCTCTGTAGTTCAGCGTCTGCTCTGAATGCAGAAGGTTCCAGGTTCATTCTTCAGAATCTCCAGATAGGGCTGGGAGCGTTCCCTATCTGAAACCCTGGGTAGCTGCTGACAGTCAGTGTAGACAACACAGAACTAGATGGACCAGGTGTGACTCAGTACAAGGCAGCTCCCTAATCAAGAGTTCTTTAACAAGAAGGATCACAAAATACTAGCAAGCAAACTTCCCAGAAACAGAGCATGCTGATTGCAAATGAGCTCTCTCAATATACAACTTCAGAGGAAAGTTGGATGTGATGTGTCATATGCTGTCAGCTCATGCAAGGGGGTACCAACAAGCTTGGATAGTGCTCCATGTTAACTGCATGGATGGGGCCAGCCCTACCATTAGGTAGAATGAGTTTATGTGTAATGAAAGGGCAGCAAATTCATTTGCTAATTTAGTGCTTTGCATTTTTTTACTACAGAGAATTGGAGCCATTTCGTTTTTGCTTCATGTTACTGGCCAGACTAACTTTGCCTGCCCCTGAGATTATGCACCTTGATGCTGGCAGGGGTTGAGGGTGCTGTTTGCTGCTCTGCATCAGACAGCAAACTGTCCTGGGCAGATCCACAGGGGTTCCTCAGCCACCTAAGCCATATGAAAAGTGTTGCCTGAAGACAGGAGGTTCTAGATGTTTATGTGATGTCTGGGAGGAAGAATATAGAGTAGAACCTGCTTGGTCTGAGGAAAAGAAATAACATTAACTAACCTTTCAAGGTTTTATTCTCGATTCCCTGCGCCTCGAGCATTTCTCCTTGTTATCCGGATGGGACTCATTCCAAGAGGATGTTTTGCAAAGCTCCTGAGGGATATTAGCAACTCAAGATCAGCATTTTAACCTTCGTTCGCTTTTTGGTTTCTTGTAGAGTCCCCAGGGAGCAGTGCAAAGCTTTTATTGGAGAGAAAGCTGTTGTACACCAAAAGAAGCCCTTCTCAAGACTACGACTTCCTGCCTCTTAAAGTGGTGGGGATTTCAGAAAGGCAGATGTTCCACAGAGTTGGCTATGATTCAGGGCAGGCATGAGGGTGAATTTGGATGCCCCAGAAGATGTGTGAAGGGCATGAGCATTGTGACTTCACCCAAATACTCTCCAACTTTACTCTTGATGCCAAAAAATGACAAGACTTCATGAGAATATTCATTTGTTAAAATCTTGCTTGGTGTCATTGAGCTCGTCCTTTAGAGCCTCTCCCCACCCCTACCCCTCGCCCCAGTTACTACAATGCCAACATACCAGAGATCATTGAAAATAATGCAATGCAAAATAGCAAAATGGATTTCCCTGCGTGGTTAGATTAATGAATTAAAATGCAGAGAGGAGCTCTTGCTGGATTGGTCTCGTGGGTGATCCTACCCAATCAGGAACACAAAGCAAAGAAGATGGATTTCTTGCTGTTATCTTCTAAATGCTGTTCGACACCAATCCCCCTTGTGTCATTCCATAGCTTCAACAGGATCCCCAGCCTTCTCTGCTAGAAAATTTGCCAGAACATTCAGGAACACTTTCCATAAGTTCTGAGGGCAGGCCCACTATTCTTAACAGAATGGTCTACAGGCCCTTTTAAAGACTGTTTGCAGCTCTCCCAAGAGGGTGGAGCCACTGGAAGGGAAGGTTCTGCCAGCCTCTTAAGCCCTGAGATGACTCTGGCCCTTTTCAAGACACCTTTCCTTACTCAGTCAACAGGGCCCATTGGGAGCTAACCAGGGTCCTGATTTGCCTTAGCCTTTATGCTTTAGAATGGAAGAGGCTCTGGTAATCCTTGCTACCTCCCTTTCTGGCCCCTAAACAGGGTGCGATGAAAATGATTGGATGAACAATTTTGTAAGTAGTGCTGAAACCTTGGCAGGAATTTTAAAATGTTTGCTGAAAACTTTTCTGTGCTTCCAGGCTTATGAAAACCAATATGTTTTAATGTTGTTGTTTTTACTGGTTGTCTGTGATTTTGGCTTTTATTGCATATATGTTTGCTCTATGCCACTTTTATTTTTTTAAATGAAATTGTGATATATAATTATTATTATTTGTGTGTGTATAATCTTCTTCCCAAATGCAAGCAGTTTCATCTCAGTCCTAAACCACAAGCAGCTGGGCAAAGAACCCAAAAGAATGGAGAATAAGCTCCATCTGCAGCGAGAGTTTTTCAAAACTTTTTTTTTATTTAAGAGCAACACAAAACCTCAAGGTTGTGTAAAATGGAGCTTTTTATTTCTCTCCATACCGCAGCCTCTATCTCCCCATTTCCATTCCATCTTGCTTCATCTCTGCTCAGGTGTGTCCCGACATCCCCAGTCCAGTGCTCCTGTTCCACCGGGACAGTTTCTCATCACCACTGTAAAACACTTCATTAACAAGAAGTCAGGCTAGGCCACTTTTCTAGAAGCCAAAAGCTGGGAAATCTACCCTCGCGGCTTGGCAGTTTCTTCTGCAATATTCCTCCCCCACCCTGTGTTTTTCAAACTACAGTGGTACCTCAGGTTACATACACTTCAGGTTACATACACTTCAGTTTACAGACTCCGCTCACCCAGAAATACAGTGGTGCCCCGCAAGACGAACGCCTTGCGAGATGAAAAACTCGCAAGACGAAAGGTTTTTTTGTTTTCGAGTTGCTTCGCAAGACGAATTTCCCTATGGGCTTGCTTCGCAAAACGAAGCTTGCCCCTGCACCCCGGACCTCTTTTGAAGCAAGGGGCGGTGGGGAGAAGATCGCTTCTCCCCATTGCCAGCCCCGCGCGCGCCTTCCCCTCTGTCCCCGGACCCCTTTTGAACCAAGGGGCGGCAACGGGGAGAAGCGATCTTCTCCCCTCCGCCCCTTCCCTTGCTTTAAAACAGGTCTGGGGACAGTGGGGAAGGCGCGCGGCACTTCCCCTCTGTCCCCGGACGGTCTCCATAGGAACAAATTGATTGATTTTCAATGCATTCCTATGGGAAACCGTGCTTCGCAAGATGAAAAACTCGCAAGAAGAAAAAACTTGCGGAACGAATTAATTTCGTCTTGCGAGGCACCACTGTAGTACCTCGGGTTAAGAATTTTGCTTCAGGATGAGAACAGAAAACGTGCAGCGGCAGCGCGGCGGCTGTGGGAGGCCCCATTAGCTAAAGTGGTGCTTCAGGTTAAGAACAGTTTCAGGTTAAGAACGGACCTCTGGAACGAATTAAGTACTTAACCTGAGGTACCACTGTAAACTCCTGGTCAAATTTACCTTTTACTAGGACACTGTAGGCGGGGACCCTGCCAGGACTTTGCTGCAAGAATAGTAAATGGGTGTTTGACTCCACCAACAAGAACCCTTGACCTGTCTGCAAGGCTGCAGCTTTCCTATCCATGATTTAGAGGTTCCTGAGAATGCTTGGTGTATGCTAGCAAAGCCTGGGAAGTATGAAGTTTCATGACCCTGCCAGGCACGGTGAAGCAAAATTGTATGCAATGGATTAGATCTTGCTGCAGAATTTTCATGGATGTCCTCCCACCTCTGACGTGTGTGGGGGTGTGTGATGCCTAGCTCCATACAGGTACCTAGCACTCTGGAGTAATCATTGTGTATGTGTGTGTGTCACCTGTCAGCCAACAGGGAGTGTTTTCCTCCTAATGCTGAAGTCCCCTCAGGCATTTTTTGGTGTGTTTCTTTTGCTTGCTCCCAAAGATACAGTCTCCAACTCCATTAACCTCCTTCTGCAAATAATGCAGAAGTCGGCCTGCAGATGACAAGCTGATGCCAAAGAGTAGGAGTCTGTCACTCTGCAAAAAAGCAAAGCTTTTCTCTCCCCCACTGCTACCATCCACAGCCTCAGCTCGGAAGGGCGTGGAGGAGGAAAGATAGAGCTCATGGTTAGCAGTCCTTGCAGCTGTGATTATATAGGGAGGTGATTTAGAAGGGGTTGTAGAAAGGGGCCGTGACATGTCAGAGAGGTAGAATAGTGGGGTCAGTAGAGTATCTAGTTCATCATTCCCCAACCTGGGGACTGCTGCCAGTCTGTGTAAGCAATTTTATTTGTTTATTGGTTTTATAACCTGCCTTTCTCTTTCCTCCAAGGAACTCAAAGTGCCTTACATGGTTCTCCCCCTCCTCATTTAATCTGAAGAACAGACCTGTGAAGTAAGGCTGATAGGCAGACAGTGGCCTGCCCAAGGTCACCCAGTGGCGGGGTGCCAACTTGAATAAAATAGTCCAGGTAAGCCCCACCCGCTATAATCAGTCACAAAGATGTGGCCCGCACACACACCATTTTAATGTCAATGCTCATCAACTTGGGGGACAGAACCCCTCAAATATTTTATTGGGGAGCTGAAGGGACCTTGGCTCCTAGGACCTGGCTCCTATGCCCAGTGAGCTGCATGGTTGAGTGGGGATTTGAACCCTCCTCTCCCAGGTCCAATACTCTAACCCAGATCTTTCCAGACTATGTGTCGCGACATATTAGTGTATTGGCTGCAGTGTGTAGCTGTGTCATGCGAATGCTCCTCTCACTTCTCCGAGGGCTGAAAAGGGGTTAGTCTAACCTCCAGTTTTCTAGTAAAACTGAATTGCTGTGTCACGAAAGGATGCATGTCTAAAAAGTGTGTCACTAGCATGAAAAGTTTGGAAAGCTCTGCTCTAACCACTACACTGGATCTCAGCTAGAGGGACCCAATAGCCTGGTTCAGGATAAGGCACCTTCCTACATATAAGAAGAGCCTGGCTGCTGGCCAAGGCCAAAGGTCCTTCTTATCTATCATTCTGATCTCAACAATGGCTAATTTGATGCCTATAGGAAGTCCCAAAGCAGACTGCAATTGCAACAGCGCTTTCCCCATTTATGATTCCCAACAACTGGCATGCAGAGGCATTCTGCTTCCAACAGTGGAGGAGGAATAAAACCACCGTGGCTCATAGCCCTTGCCATGACAGATGGGTTCTACCTCCCTTGTTGGCCTCTGTATGCCAGCCGCTGGGAATCACAAGGGGGAGTGAGAGCTGATTGAAAAGGAAAAAAGATTTAGAAAATATATGCATATGCTAATTTACATGCATAGATGTAAATTTAGACATAATTACTATCATTTAAATAGAAATACAATATACCTCACCATAGTGAAGAAGACTGCTGCTGCTGCCCAGGTGCTATTTAGCTGCTGATGGACAGCTTCAAGGCTCCTTTAGGTCTCATTTCCTTCCGTTCTTTATCTTTAAATTGGACTAGAACTGGACTTCCCTTCAAATAGAGGGCTGTTCTCTGTAAAGGAAAACATATGCCCATCCTCATTTAGCAGGGTTGAATAGAAAGTCTCCTTGAATTTTCCAGTGGGAGATTAAAGGTCTCTCTCTCTCTCTCTCTCTCTCTCTCTCTCTCTCTCTCTCTCACACACACACACACACACACACTTTTCTTTGGCCACTACCACCACCTGTGACCACATTCTGAGAAGCCCTGGCCTACACTGCCTGGCACTGGTTCTCCAGGCTTAAGCACCAAGTCTTTCCCTGCCCTACTGGAGACACCCATAGATTGAACCTGGGGCCATCTGCATGCAAAGGAGTTGCGCTGCCACTGACCCTCCTTCCCCATAAGGCTACCTTGCCACAGACATCCCCTGCAGATCCATAGGTCTCATCACATCACCATTGCAAACTGGGTCCCCACACCATCACAGTTTGCTGAGTAGCAGACAGCATGCATTTCCCCAACATAGGCAGCCGCACACAGAGAAGGAGACCCTTGCATTCTGTGAATCTCCTTGCTGTACAGCAAGCAATCTGCTAGGCCTATACCACCTCCTTCCGGCCCCCTGCAGTTATGTTGAATCACCAAGATTATTTCGTTCTATCTCTTTTCAGGCCACAGAAACTCATAAATAAAGCCGTGGATTTAAAGCAGGACTCAAATCTTATTTGAAAGGATTTGCTTTCTCTTTCATTTCTCCCTCCAACCCCCCCACCCACCCAAATGTAGTTTTATTAACAAGTCTATTCAATCAGAACTGGAACTCAAGCTGGCTCTGAGCTTAAATGGTTGGTTTCTCTGAGTCTGGGGTTGGCTTGATTTTTTCTTGCCCCCCTGCCCTCCTCCTCTGTTGCATTTCACATATATATACAGTGCGCACACATTCTAATCGGTACATTTTTAAAAAAAATCAGATTGCTTTCTTCTTCTTTTCCTCATATGTGGGTTTATTTCAATCACAGGGCTGGGATTTTTTGTTTTGTTTTCTGTCTTTCTCTTGGAGATGATGGAGGTATTTCTCTCTCTCTCTCTCTCTCTCTCTCTCACACACACACACACACACACACACATATGCACAGCACTCCCCATATTCGTATTTTAAATTAGTTTTATGCAGTGATGGTTGATAGGCTGTGGAAGGAGGGAAGGAGAACAACTTATCTGGCAATGCAAGGCTTTAAAAAAAATTATAATTTTATCACTCTGCAGCCAAGATCATAGCAACTCTGGGGTGTTTCTTGTACGGACTGATGTCAGACAGAGCTTTCCATGCTCCCTCATTCCTGAAAGCAAGGAGGTTCCAGCTTTACCCAATCAGTTTATATGCAACGAGAGAACTGGTAACTCATGCTTTTTTGTTCTCATCATGACTATTAATTATACTTAATTGCTGCTTTTTTGAACTAAGGTGTTTCAAAGTGACTTAAACAAGAAGAATGAAAATAGCAATGGCATGCAACAGCAATAAATTAAAATACACTTCAGAAAATATATACCAAGAAATATATTCTGCCCACATTACTTGAAGGATAAGTACAAAAATGACCACTGGTGGAGATTTTCTTTCTATCCATATGGAGGGTGCTTTAAACAGGGTGTATTAAACAAAGTCCCTATCTGGAGTTCCCTGGGAAGAGGGATTGATTGTTAAACCTCTCTGGGAATTGTAGCTCTATGAGGTGAAAAGGGGTCTCCTGGAAATTCTCAGCACCCTTAACAAGCTACAGCTCCCAGGATTCTTTGGAGGGAAACCATGATGGTTTCAAGTGATGTAAGACCAATTCAAATGTGTGGGGCTGGTGGGGCTGCTGAGGAAACAATGCTCTGGGCAAATTTTAGGAAGAGATATGGAGAGGACCTTGCACAAGGCTGTAATTTTGAGGTGACAAGATAAATAAATATATAACTGTAATGACTGCATATTTTCACTCTGCAATAGCAGTTGAAAGAGACAATTATCTCTACCCAGTCGTCACTTCACCACAATCAGTGCTACTTCCGTTCTGATGCAGATCGCTTCTGCTAAAAGCCTATGTTATTTGTCAAGCTGTCCACTATGACGCAAATAAACATACAAATTAAATATGTGATTGATCTCATGCTTAATTTCAATGGAAGGGAAATTTAATACATCAAACAATGCAGAAATTAATGCATTCATGTAATATTTGTAGAAGAAAAAAAACTATAGCCAATACCGTTCATATTCGCTTCTGTGATTTCCATTCCTGACTTCAGTCAAACATGTGAATTGTGACAATTTCCACTCCCGTTTCTCTTTCCAGAAGAATTATCCAGCATCCCTACTCTGTAGTAGTGAATATTGGCAGAAGAGTCTGTGTCTTGTGAGGAAGATTCAGAAGCTTATTACTTTTATTCATTCAGGTTTTATGTGGTTTTATTCAGGTTTGTCTTTTTAATATCTGTTAAAGGGGGGTGCAGGGATGCGGGTGGTGATGTGGGTTAAACCACAGAGCCTAGGACTTGCCGATCAGAAGGTTGGTGGTTCGAATCCCCGTAACGGGATGAGCTCCCGTTGCTCGGTCCCAGCTCCTGCCAACCTAGCAGTTCGAAAGGACATCAAAGT
This sequence comes from Podarcis bocagei, assembly GCF_964188305.1. Taxonomy (NCBI): domain Eukaryota; kingdom Metazoa; phylum Chordata; class Lepidosauria; order Squamata; family Lacertidae; genus Podarcis; species Podarcis bocagei. The sequence continues at coordinate 22,796,186 of NC_138141.1, forward strand.
GCAAGTAGATAAATAGGTACCGCTCCAGCGGGAAGGTAAACGGTGTTTCCGTGCGCTGCTCTGGTTCGCCAGAAGAGGCTTAGTCCTGCTGGCCACATGTACGTCAGCTCCCTCGGCCAATAAAGCGAGATGAGTGCCGCAACCCCAGAGTTGGCCACGACTGGACCTAATGCTCAGGGGTCCCTTTACCTTTAAAGGGGGGGAGGCTGTGGACTCAGGGAAAATTCAGAATTTTAAGGATTTTATGGGTTGCATAAAGTTTTCTTCTTATTGATGTTGACTGTGTTGTGGTTAATTGCCTGCCCGTTGCCCTAAGATCCCATATGAAAACTTTCATATGGATACATCCTTCCGTTTCTTAAAACTCTGTTTTTGTGATGGTCAAATGAGTAGCTACAAATGCACAAATCTGCACTTCCGGGTTAGCGCGACCGGCTAATGGCAGATTCCCTCCGAGCTCCGGAGGGAATCTGCTTGACAGGGGCCGGGTCTTGCCGTGCCGGCGACACGGGGACCCTTAAAAACCACGGGCATGGATGCCCGTGGACATGGTGACTCGGCGGGCACCGTTAGCGCCCTCCCGACCCATGAAGGAGCCTTTTTAAAGGCTACGGAACGGGTGACGGGGAGCGGCGTGGTGCTGTGAGTCTTCTGCTTCCCCTGCCGAGCGAAGCCGCATGCCATTTGTCGGAGAGCGCTGACTTCTTCCTTCTAAAATTCGGACTTAAAATCAAGAACAACAACCCGTGAGTAATTTGGAAATTGGATTAAAATTATTTCGTTCGCGGATTTGGTACGAGCGGGGGAGGTGAAAAGAGGAAGTTCGTCTCTCCCCCATTGTAAACAGTTTAAAGCAAGGATCTGCCAACTAAGGTTGCGAGAAGAGCTGTTTTTTCCGTGATTGGACAAAAGATATTAATTCCACGGCTTTAAAAGTCTAAGTTATTGTGCTGGAGGACAAGAGTATATTTGTTTAGATCAAGTACCACTTTCTCGAGCCCGTGAAAAGAGCCTGCTGAGGATTTACAGAAAACTTTTGACAGCTGTCAAATCAGCTGTCAAAGTCGGGAAAAACTGAAAGCTTTAGCTTTAGCTGGTTATATTGCTACAAAGTATTGAAAGTAAAGAAAGATTGATACAAATAAATTTGACTTTTGGATCGGAAGTGAAAGGAATATTAAGTAACCAGGATCCCTCTAGAGGGGATTCACGGACATTACAAGAATGGAAATAGGTCAGAAAATACGAGCTGATCTGCAAGAGCTTGTCTTTCTCATGGGAAAGCTGCGAAAGATGTATGAGCAAGGCCATGTTTTGTCTACAAGTCCCACAAAACCGAAGTCAACAGAAAATATATCTACTGAGTTGGAAAAGGACTTGATGTTCAAAACACAGGCAGCTGGGCAAGAAAAGAAACCAAAGATTGAAGAGGAGGAAAAGACACTTGCTGAACAGGAGGAGCAGAAAGGAGGGGTGGCCGAAATGCTACAGAAGATAAGCAAGAGCCGGGGACCTGCCAAGACGACTTCAAGCTCGACCAAGGTGAAAGCTGGACTATCTGGGACATATAGATTTAAGAAACAGAGTTGGAGCTCCACCTTTAAACAAGTAGGCCTGGCTGGAAGAATCATGGTCAGTACTGAGAAAGTACCTCTTCGAATTTGGGTGTTAAGCATAAGAGACCTCCAAAGAAGCCGGCTGAAAGGGACTGAGAGAGATTTGAGAGCCTCGGACGTAAGGTCACCAGGCTAAAAAGATGGACTAATGGATTTTGGTTTGGGATTGAAACCGGGGAGAGAAGGGTGGGGTTTGGAAGTCCAAAAGGGGCCTGATCTTTATTTTGCAGTGTAAAAATTTTATGTTGTTTATCACTATAAGAATGGGGAATTCATGGATGGGAATTAGGGTCAACCTTAGGAAAAGTATTTTTTTTCTCTTGTTTCTTCTGTTGTTTTTTTTTACATATATACTTTAAAAGTTGCTGAATAAACTGAACTAAATACAATAATGAACTAAGGGTTAAACCTATTACAAAGAAATATATTAACAAATTATGGTTAAGACATTAAGGATAAAAACTTGTTTGAACAAATAATTGGAGTTAGAAGGGGAGGTGTGGGGAAGTCCTGAAAAGAAGTTACTGAAAATGAGACTTAAAAGGTAGAACCTTTTCTTTGTTCTCTGTGTTTTTCTTTGTTTTTCTGTTTTGTCTTTTGTACCTTTTGAAATCTTAATAAATATTATTTTTTTAAAAAAAATACAAATGCACAAATCTGAATCTAACAACATTGAAAAGCTTTGTGTTTTGAGGCATGGAAATACAGTAATTAAAGGTCTATTGGTGATGCTAGATGTGTGGCTGCCCATTCGCACATAGCTCCTTGATGCATGGGACCCTCAACACCTCCAAAAGCCTTTCTTTTCTTTTCTTTGACAGAGGAGGATGATAGAAACAGTACTTTAAACCAATACATACTCAGTCAGGGTGGTCCTGCAGCCGAGGTGGCATTCTTGCACACAGAGCTAAGCCTGTCACGATTGCTGTGAAACCAAAATCCTGAAAGCACAGGATGTCAGGGTGCTTAAGCCTGGCTGCTGCAGTTCAAACAAATGCAACTTGGCACTTTGAAATGTGTGGACACCTGCACCTACAATAATCAAGGAATGTACATGCATTTGCCCCCATGTTCGGTGTTTCTTTACATCCATTCACAGGACATGCTTGTCACGAACCGTTTTTGCAGTCTCTAAAGCACATTGGCTACAACATCAGTTGGAGTCTCTCAGGCAGAAGATTGTGCTCCTGTTCATTTTTCCTTTGAACCCCCCCACCTCCATTTAATAGGTGCACCTCCTGCCCCCCTGGACACCTACGCACAAGAGACATACAGAAATGGAAATTTTCCTGCTTGATTGCTTTGCTGTACTGAAATTTCATAAAGCCTAATCATCTTCATTAGCATAATTTGGGTGGATTCGTTCCGTATCTCCATGACACAGTTGATTATTTATAGGGCCCAACAGCTGATTACAATTAACTTTGATTAATGAAAGGCTTTCTCCACAACAACAGAAACACAGGACCTTTTTTCCCCTATCCCTGCCATAATTTATAATGCAGAAGTGGGGAGGGTATAAAAAAAAACAGGAAAGAAATTAGACTAGATCATAAAACATGAAAGGGGGTAAGAAAAGTATACTGGGTCCAATTTCTCCATTGGTGACAATCAACAATGTTCCACCTCCTTTTCAGCCAAGTAAGCTATGCTAATTTACGCCTGCTAATGAGAATCTGCATCGTTCTTGTCTTCCCTGCTTGCTCTGTCTGCTGTTGAATGCTAAACCGATGGGGTGAGTTTCTTTAATTTATGGAGATGCATGCACCATGCCAATATTTATGTGGGTGCTGCGTGCAAAGAGAGGATGGTGGAAGAAAAATTACCTGTTTTCAGGAGTGTCCGAGAATAAACAGATGCTTCAATCTCCAGGGGATTTTGCCCCAGTGACGAGATCTTCTCGAGCCAGGTTAAGTGAGACAAATACAATCACAAGAACTCTGAATATCAGAGATGCAGATTTAAGTTTCATGCATTATCTAGAGTGACCTAATATAATCTGGAATTGCAAGGGATTGATGCTGTATGTGACAGGTCTCAACGTCATGTGCAGCGAAGACTGGTCTATTAGGGGAAATGGGGCATGGCCCCGCCAACCTCAGTCTGCCCTCCATTTGGCCCCACTTGCCTGTCTTCTTGCATGCAACCAGTCCAGGGGGTAGCACTCCTCCTTAGTCTCAAGTTGCTTTCACATTGCATTTTGTTCCATTTCTCCAACATTTCTGTACCTGCATTATGTTTGAGCTTCCACATGATGCAAAAGCCACTTCCAGAAATATAAAGGAATATAGCACAGATTTAGTGCTCATATCCATGTTCTTGGCTTCCGGGGAGGGGGAATCTGTTTGCAAATTATATGGAAATGAGCACTGAACTGACTCTTGATTCACACCCCTGAATCCTACACAATTTTCCCTGGTTGCCTGTAATTCTTCTGTGTACCTATATGAGGTCTAGGGCAGTGTTTCCCAACCTTTTTTGGGCAAAGGCACACTTGTTTGATGAAAAAAATCTCGCGGCACACCACCATTACAGCCCCGTGACGTCAGCGTGCAGCGTCACGCCGGGAGGGACGCACGAAAGTGAAAGTTTTCAATTTTTTCCCCTCCCCCTTGCCGGGGAACCTCCAAGCTTTGGGGGTGGGGGGGGGAGGAGGCAGCAAAGCGAGGGACTGAGGGACCCTAACCCTAACCCTAACCCTCACCGATCACCCGGGAAAGCATGCGAACGAGGAGCCCCCGTGTCCTGCTCCCGGCAGCGGACGGCACAAAGCGAGGAGGCCTGGACAAGGCAGCACGCTCCCCGCTCTCGCTGCATCGGGGCTTTTCTCCTCCAGGCCGCTTTCGAAGTCCCCTTCTCAGCTCCCAAGAGCCGGAGCCGCTGCTTCCAGGCCCTGTCCGAGCCCCGACTTGTGGCCTCACTTCGAGGAGCGCCTGTTGCTGGGGACGGGGCTGCATCCCCCTCAGCCGCCGCCTCGCTTCCTTCCAGGAGACCCGACGGCTCCCCCTCTCCCGCTCGCCCTCCTGCGCCCGCAGCAGACCGAGACCTCCCCGCCCCCGCCCGGCTCGGCCCTACCTGGGCGCCTCCAAGCCCGGCCGGCTCCGCGTCGCGCTCCACGCCGGGCTGCTGCAGCGGGGGGCGCGGCGGCCCGGCTGAGCGCGCCCTGGAGCCTCCGCGCCGTCGCTCGCGAGTCCCTCCGAGAGCCCTCGGGACTGACTCCGGAGTCGCGAGGCGGCGCGTCGCCCAGGGAAGGGGCAGCTTCCCACAAGTCCTCCGGGAAGCAAACGCCCTCGCCCGCCTCCCTCCACGCAACATCTCGCGGCACACCAGCCAACATCTCACGGCACACTAGTGTGCCGCGGAACACCGGTTGGGAAACACTGGTCTAGGGAGCTTGTGTCCCTGCAGGTGTTTCTGCACTACAAGTCCCATCATGCCTGAGCATTGGCCGTGCTGGCTGGGGCTGACTGGAGTTGGAGTCCAACAGCAGCTGGTGCACCACAGCTTCCCCATCCCTGACCTATAGGCATCCTCAATATAAGATTTAATTGTGCTATGCTCTACTATGCCAGTTTTGTATTGGGAAGGAGATAAGCAGCTTTCCCCTAACATTATGAAATCTTCTCCAGTCTGAATAACTCGCATCATTAGGAAAGCTGCTGGCATAAGCTCTAACAGCAAGTGCTAATTCCCACAATAAATGGTGCCAGGCTAGATGCCCTCCTGTGCCCTCTTCCATTCCTGCTTTTCTTCTCTCTCCATTTTACTACCTCCTCACAGCTGATTAAGGGAGCACTTTTTGCTGTTGTCTAGCAACCACTGCTTCCTTAGCATCCTTGCTGGACCCTGTGAAACAGCGAAGCCTCACAGTTGCCTTTCAGCAGGGGTTGGAGGAGGAACCATAGAGGGTGAGGAGCACTCTTTTACAAACTTCTCAGGGACTCATCCATGATTATTAACCTGGGACAAATGTCCCAGTTGTACAGTGGGCAAGTAGTCCTTTGTGAGCAAGTAGTCCTTTGTGTGCAGGACAAAATCTTCTCAAATGGCAAAGAAGGCCAGAGGAGTGTTTGAGGCATATGCATGCAGCTGCCAGTATCCTTTCTGTCGCATGCCACTCCCACTGTTTTCTACATCTTCATCCAGCCCACAAAAGTTATTCTGCTGGATTCTAAACTTCACTGGAGACACCTTCTCCTTTCTCTTCTTTTCTCTCTTTTCTTTCTCCCCTCCCATCAGGTCTGTATGGTCCTCAGGTGCCCTGTAGTGGCTTACGAAACACTGCTTTAAGAGCATCCCAAAAGCCATGGCTTCTGGATCAGACCCAAGGATCCCCCTGGCAGAACATGGAGACCTCTTTTCTTGGTGGGAAAGGTATGCATGTGACTGTTCGGACTATGTCTGTTCAACATAGATTCTGTTGCTGGAAACTGCAGGAGACTTGCACTTGGGTCTTGCTGACCACTGAGAGGACAGGATGCTAGACCAGGAGGGCCATTTGGCCTGATGCAGCAGAATTGTGTTGTATTCTTATAAACAAATAAATATGATCTGTGATTTTACTTTTTTAATGAAAAGAAGAAGAAACCATGTCTTATCCTAATTGCAGCAAGTGACCCATTGGGAAGTGAACATTTCAGCTCTCCACAGCAGTGGCAGCCTTAGAAAATTTCACTCCTTTCCTAGCAATAATCCACTTGCTCTCTCGCTGTAACTCCTGCTCCTAATTTATTTTTTCCTGGTGCCAAATGCTGGTGGATTTGCTCCACTGTGCACGAGGCCTGCTCTTCCCCATCTGTGCTATGCGTATCTGTTAAGCCGGGCACTTACTCAGCATGGGAGCTGTCTGCAATTCCTTCTCCCCCAGCGGGTGCCCAGTGGGCTGATAGGCTCTTTATGCTTGGCCGTGTTCTACATCTTCAAATCCTCCCTCTGCTGTTTAGTAACCAGCCTCCAAGGATCATCTTCTGCTTCTTGCTGAGAGAACAGATGCTGCTTCCTTTCTCCCCCAGGGGGCACAACATGCCAAAGGAAGGAAGGAGTTAAGTTAGCTCAGTTAGCTACAGGATTGATCACAGACTCTGACAAGTGTTTTCTGCCAAAACTGGGCTAGACTGGCTTGAATGCAGACATTCAAAATAATCAGAGGAGGGGGAGTCTATGAGGTCCATGATGCTCATCTAGCCAAGCCCTTTGCCAGGAAAGTAGATGTCCAGTGTTCCTGATAGATCAGGCCATGTGAACGTGTTATATTTGTTGTTATTGAAAATTGCTTCTATGCCATCTCTTTCACCTGCATATTTCCAGTGTGGTTTACAAAGGAGTAATGCAATGGGAAATGGCCATAGCTCAGAAGTGGAGCAGATACCTCTCACACATTCAATCATTAGCATCTCCAGGTAGGACTGAAAAAAGCTCTTGCCTGACCCTGGTGAGTTGCTGCCAGTCAGTTCAGGCAGTACAGAGCTAGAAGTACCAAAGATTCCATACAAGGCAACTTTTGTTGTTGTTTAGTAGTTCAGTCATGTCGGATTCTTCATGACCCCGTGGACCAGAGCACGCCAGGCATTCCTGTCTTCCACTGCCTCCCGCAGTTTGGTCAAACTCATGCTGGTAGCTTCGAGAACACTGTCCAACCATCTTGTCCTCTGTCATCCCCTTCTCCTTGTGCCCTCCATCTTTCCCAACATCAGGGTCTTTTCCAGGGACTCTTCCCTTCTCATGAGGTGGCCAAAGTATTGGAGCCTCCAATGTCCTTCCAGTGAGCACTCAGGGCTGATTTCCTTAAGAATGGATAGGTTGGATCTTCTTGCAGTCCATGGGACTCTCAAGAGTCTCCTCCAGCACCATAATTCTAAAGCATCAATTCTTCGGCGATCAGCCTTCTTTATGGTCCAGCTCTCACTTCCATACATCACTACTGGGAAAACCATAGCTTTAATTATACGTTCCTTTGTCGGCAAGGTGATGTCTCTGCTTTAGGTTTAAGATGCTGTCAAGGCAACTTACTTTGTAAAATCACACAGCTACAATAAACCAGAATAAGCAAAATGATATACAGAGGTGCTTTAGAAGTTAATACTAAGGTGGAATTTACACACATATTAAAAAACGCTGTGAAAATGCTTTTTTTAAAAAAAAGTTTTGAAAAATACATTTAATTTGGCATAGCTCACTGTTACCATCTCGTGTCACGTTTGCATATTGCACTTTAAAACATATTTAAAACATATTATTTGCAGCTGTATAGCTGAGTCCTAAGACTTAGCAGTCAGAATATGCCTGGTCAAGCCGATGCAGTGAAACACAAATGCTGTAGGTACGTGCAGTATCTCCAAAGGGAGATAGTTCCTCTTCTGATGATATTATTGGTAGTAACAGTGCTGGCTCCAGATTTTGGAGGCAGGATACTATGGGCCCCTCCCTCAGTGAGTCTACCCTTTCAAAGCATTGGAGCCCCTGTTCTGGCCAGTGAGCCACTTGCTAAGATGTGGAGCCCTGACAGATGCCTGCTCATGCCAAACAATACTGCCAGTCTTTGATATCAAAAGCCATGGCTGAGAATTCTGAAGTCTGAAATCATGTCACATCCTATGGATTCCATAGACAGAAAGAGTTACCATTTAAGAAATAGCAGGGGCCCCTATGCCACACAGCATTCTTTGGACATGTGCAGAAAGCTCAGAAAGCTGACTTGTAGTAAGGCAGACTTACGAGTCTTTCTCACTGACAATTGTTAGGTGTTTTTGAATCAGCATATGTACAGTATGTGCATTTGCAAGGTGTTCACACGTTACACCCAAGCAATGTATGACATTTGTGTGCTTGTGTACACAAATAGTTGGGTCTATGCTTATATAGTATTCACACGTAATGTACAGTGAGCATACTCTCTGTGTCCACTCAAGCTGTACAAATCAAGAAGTGCACACCTGTTCACACAAACACTTGTACACAAGTTCAGTGTAACAAAGCCAATTGTGTGCATGTCTGCTAATGGGTGTGTGGATGCATGGGTAATGCCAATCAAATCAATGCATGCTAATTTCCTTAATTTTCACCGTTTGCATTGGTTATACAAGTCCGCTCCCCTTCGTTTGAAAACCTGGACTCCACAGGTGCTAAATACGGATTGATTTTTTTTTAAGGGAGAGAGGATTACATGCAGCACTTTTCCGAAGACAAAACGGCTTGTCTTCCACATCCCGTATTATATTGCTGATCTCTCAGCAAAGTTCTGTAGCCGAGTGCTTGATCTGCCGCAGTAAATATTCATTCTATATTAATTTTAATTCTGCCCAGGATCAATAATTTATGCAGCTGCATCTTTTTACAACTTTCCCTCCCTCCCTCTATCTAGCAAGGAAGAAAACATGAAGACAACAAAGTAATATTTCATAGCTGGCTTGCCCAAGAGGAGTTTTGCAGTAGCTGAGAGGACTCCCAGCTCAGTCCATTTTTAACCCTGCGTGGATTAGCAAACACGCAGGACATCTCTGGGCACGGCCTAAAAGTGCAACGCAGCAACTGTGCCAAAGAAGCTAAGCAAGTCTGAGCCCAATTCCAGATAGGAGGCTGCCTGGGACAGGCCTGGTTTAAGCAGGCAGCATCCCAAGGCATCTGCTGAGAGCTGCTGGGGTGTCATGGTTACAGCATCAGACCAGGACCTGGGAGATCAGGGCTCAAATCCCCACTCAGCCAAGAAGCTGGCTTAGTGGCCTCAGGCCAGCCACTATCTCTCAACCTAACCCTACCACCCTACCCACCACAAAGGGTTGTTGTTGTGAGGATAAAACTGTTGGTTAGGGAAGGGCTGTGCCCCCTAAGACACTTGTTCCATTTCTAGGGAGTGTGGGGAGGAAAACGATTCCATTTGCATTGAAAGGCAGACTTATCTGATCTGCACTTCTCAAATGAATACATGAACCAAAAGAGAGCCTTCCTTCAAAATCCACACTCAAAATTCTCCCAATTCTGCAATGCAGTTCTCCAGCCAAGTGTACACAAATGCATTGATTATTATGATGATTTAATTGTTGAACCCTTCATTCGAAAGACCCAAAGTGGGTTACAAAATTAAAAAAAATTAAAACAATATATATAAAGGTCAATTGTGCATGTAAATCAGTAAATCAGTGAAAATAACACACAAATAGGTGTTAAGATTGGGGGGGGGCACCCTATCATAAAGTTGTGATGAGTTTTTTTGAGGACCTGAAAAAAAAACACATTCACAAACTGATGTGGAACTGCAGAGAGCTGAATTTAAGATTGGGGGGGGGGTGAGGAGAAACCAAAACTGACAGGTTGCCCATTCCTATCCAGGCAGGGCTGGTTTTGTTGGACGGTGGGAATCTGCCCCTCTTAGGAGCACCAGGTATGAGGTACAACAGGGAGAGGAGGACTTGGAAGGGGCAGCAGAGGATTCTGGGATGCCTCCTTCCCCCCTCCTTTGTTGGGCCGTGCAAGCAAATCCTAAGAGCCCCCCTTGGGAAAGGGGCAGGTTCTGCCAAGCATGAAGGCTGCAGATCGCGTCCTCACTCACCGAGTGCCGCTTGTCGGCTGCGCCTGTCTATTAGCATGACGGATGCTGCCCCAGTGGCCAAAGCGCAGCGTGTAAATCCAAATGTACAGATTTCCTGGCAGAAGAACGTTGCCTTCTTCATGGCAGCATAAATGCAGGCAAGGAAAATGTGAGCCCCTTGTTTTCAGATAGCGCTTAACGTTGTCATCTCATCAGTCACTCCTCAGGGGTTAATTTGAGCCAGGGCACCAGCAGGAGGGATGTGAAGGAATGGAGAACAATAAAGAGGAGAAGGAGAAGTGGGTTTTGCACAACGGGCCTTTTGTCTCGTGACTGGTAGGGAGATACAGGGAAGCACCTTATATGCATGGCAGACAGGGTGCAAGACACCATCCTAGTAAAGGTAAAGGTACCCCTGACCATTAGGTCCAGTCATGACCGACTCTGGGTTTGTGCGCTCATCTCACTCTATAGGCCGAGGGAGCTGCCGTTTGTCTGCAGACAGCTTCCAGGCATGTGGCCAGCATGACTAAGCTGCTTCTGGAGAACCAGAGCAGCACACGGAAACACCCTTTACCTTCCTGCCAGAGTGGTACCTATTTATCTACTTGCACTTTGAGGTGCTTTCGAACTGCTAGGTTGGCAGGAGCAGGGACCAAGCAACGGGAGCTCACCCCGTCACGGGGATTCAAACCGCCGACCTTCTGATCGGCAAGCCCTAGGCTCTGTGGTTTAACCCACATCACCACCCGCGTCCCTCTAGATACCATCCTAGCACCCACCAAATGTGGCAGGAGCCGTGCATAGCCACTGCCCATATGGATGGGAAGAAATTCCATCCAGTTCTCGTATGAAGCTGAATCTATCAAATTTGCACTTTTCAAAACAATATGAAAACCCAAACACAGCCATCCTCTGAAATTTGCACGTATCTGAACTTTGCAATGTATATTCGCCAGCCAAAGAACATTTACAAAAATGCAAATATTAGGGAAGATTCGCATTAAAAGGAATATAGTAGTGAAAATAATGTGCAGAAATTCAGTTTATTGGAACAGATGACTTACAAGAAAAGTGTACATTAGTCAAAACTCGGTACAAAAATGCTTTATGCGAGAAATTCAAACTAAAATGCTGATGAATTTTCATAGGGGGGTGAGGGAAATGTGAAACTTTGAGTCACAGCTCTCCCCAAATCACAGATTGCTGCAGATATGGGAAGAATGGAATTTAAGATTGGAGTTAGGAGGGACTGAGATAATTGAAACCAATGGATCCTTCCATCCCTGGCCCATACACTGGCCCATACACAGATGAGTGTGGGGTGGAGATCTTGCATTCCTTCCCTGCATCCCACGCCCATTGCAAAATATATCAGAACCATAAGCTGTTTTGTGTGCTGCTGCAAAGGTCTCTGGCCATTTAAACTGTGAAGGCCTGCCCAGAATTATTAAGAACATGGGGAAAGACTGGCTGCTGGATCAGGCCAGTGGTTCATCTTGTCTAGAAACTTTCCTCATAGTGGCCAATGACATGTTTATGGGAAGCTCACAAGCAGCACTCTCCCAGCTTGTGATTTCCAGAAGCTGGTATTCCCAGCAGCTATTGGTGGAGTTTGAAGGAGCCCTATGTTTAGGAAAGAAGACCTTCAGGCACCTGGAAGGTGCCCATCAACATCCACAGCAGGCCAAGAGGGCACTCTGCTCATAGTCTTTCCACCTGCCCTGAGATGTATTGTCTTTCTAGTCAAGTTACAGCAATGGTTTCTAAAGGTGCTTCTCCACATATAAATTAGGGCAAGCACATCATGTGCAGATCCATGCTGTCTTCTTCTTGGGTGGCACATTTCCTCTTTCGGAGAAATACATAAGAGGCCATCTTCACCTTGCCTCCCACCTTCACTTCCCCACACTCTACCTCGCTTTTCTTCCTGGAGCAGAGCTGGAATCAGGGGCCATGGGGGAGATGGGTTGTGAATGTATGAATATAAACCTGGGGGAACCAAGAGGGGAGAGCTATGACTAGCTTTCTCCTACCTCTCTTTGGAAATTTGCAGCCACCCAAATGCAGAGGAAAGGTAGCAGGTTTGATGTTGACCCACCCCTGTCTTGACTCCATTTTCCAGCCAAAAGGACCCCCTCCCCAATCCTTTGCTTATTGGACTAGAAGCCTCTATTAGTTGGTACTTTTCATTGTGTGGTCAAATGTCCTCCATTCTCCACACTTCATGCAGATTTCCCCCACTCTGTTAAAATAGTGTTTTCTTTTTCTCTGCCTAGCTAAGAAATTGTCTTACTTTCTTCTGTATTTATAGAAGCAATAACTGCATTAGCCTAATTGATCTATTAGGCTGTCCTATTTATGGATTTAATCACCCTTCACTCTCCAGCTCGGCCTGGATCCAAGAGCCAATTAAAATCAATAAAAGGAATTCAATGGGTTTTCTATTTGCCGTCTAACGACTTGAGATTTTTACACCTGGAGTGCACGTGTGTATAGATGTATATATCCTATTCTCTACCTACACGGTACAATTTCTTTTCCCGGGAAGTCACTGGATACCATAGCAATCAAAAGGAAGCTAAATTGAAGGGAGCATTGAGAGAAATCAACTCCTTGATTAGATATAGATGCTGGGATAAAAGAAAAATACAGCAATGCGAAATATTTTAAAGAATATTCCCCTCACTAGGCAATTATTTTTGTGATACATCCTTGACCTAAAGACCATATTCTTTATTTATGAAGTTTCTCTTATTCATTTTTATGAAGGCTTTGAAAGCTTAGGACAAAGGTTGCCATGTAGGAAGAGAAGAAAAGGGAATATGTTTGAAAATAGGATAGTGTGGGGGCTGGGGTCACATCTGAGCATCTAGGCAGCTTAACTCCATGTCCCAGAAGGACTGGGGCTAAATAGGGATGGGGTTCTCAAATTTGGTACCCTCAGGGCTGTCTGGAGAGGGCTGAAAAATATTGAGGTGTTGGGGCAGAACTCTTCACAAAATGGCAGCCAGTGGAGCTGGAATTTGGCCTAATCAGCTAGCAGTTACTGATAATCTCCTATTGAAATGGAACCTCTCTTTGCCACAATGTGTTTTTTTTCCCTTGTAGCTAGAGATTCCATGGGACGCAGGTGGTGCTGTGGGTTAAACCACAGAGCCTAGGACTTGCCAATCAGAAGGTGGGCGGTTCGAATCCCCGTGACAGGGTGAGCTCCCGTTGCTTGGTCCCTGCTCCTGCCAACCAAGCAGTTCGAAAGCACGTCAAAATGCAAGTAGATAAATAGCTACCGCTCTGGCAGGAAGGTAAACAGCATTTCCGTGCGCTGCTCTGGTTTGCCAGAAGCAGCTTAGTCATACTGGCCACATGACCTGGAAGCTGTACGTGTCAGTATCTCAGCTCACAGTCAGAGGTAAACTGGCCTCCCCCGGGCAATTGAGCTGGATACTTGTTTACCTTCCGTCTGCTACTCCCGGCAGGCAAGGTCGTAAACCGGCGATTCTCCTCATTAGATGTGAAGAGAACACACCCTCTGCTACTTCTCTGCTTCTCTCCCTCCCTGCATTCTCCCCAGGGAGGGGAAATGAGACAGACAGGAGTCCTATTTACATGTTTTATTCCTGTCATTCAGCAGTACATAGAAAACGTGACTGCACCCTTCAGACTCCATCAGAAGAGTCACAACTCCTTCCCTGTACTTCCAGCACAGGTCACATGACACTCTGAGCTAACATCCGGTGCTCAGTACAGAGAATAGACTCCTCCTTTTTGCCAACAGTACAGTTGCAAACCACAACATCCTGTTTTGCATTCCAGCCATCTGGAGCTGGCTTTTGCATTGGTGCTTTTATCCAACAGTACGCTGGCTCCCTCGGCCAATAAAGCAAGATGAGCGCCGCAACCCCAGAGTCAGCCACGACTGGACCTAATGGTCAGGGGTCCCTTTACCTTTACCTTTAGAGATTCCATAGCTCAGCTTTCCTCAAGTGCAAACATTGGCTTCTGGAGGTGTTGAGACTCGGCCTCCCCCCCCCCATTTTTAGACATAATCTGCTAGTTCCAATCTCTAAATGGAGAGAGATTTTTGACTTACTATGTGTGCCTTTCCGTCCCAACATGCCTTTCAATCTCCTGTTATTTCTTCTACTATTTTCCTTTTAAACTCAACTTTCACCTTATTCCCCCCAACCACCAGTTCCTTTTGTCCCTCCCAACTGCTCCTTTTACATTCATTTCTTCCTTCCTTTACAACTCCCTTCTCCAATCCCCTTCCATTCTATTCCCAGATTATAATGTTGATGAAAACTCTTCACCTCTTCAGCTCTCTTCCGCATTTCTTTCAGGCCCTTCTCCCTCAGAAGAGACTTTCCTCCCTTCTCTTGGTGAGCGTCTCTCTCTCCCAGCAGTCTTGACTCAACTTGCAGACAGTGGCTGGTGCTAGCATTGGTCTAGTCAAAGGCTATGGCACAGCTGAGGGGGAGAGCAATGCAGGCAAGTGAGGAGGCACTGGGCAAGCGGTGGCATTAAGGCTCACTTGGAAAAGGTCTGAGGCCAACTGAGGACCCACTCTTTGAGAAACAGTGGGATACCTAGGAAAGAGCCACAGGGAAATCAGGAAGCAGAAAAAGAGGCAATTGCATGCTAAGGTCTGAGCCCATCAGAACGAATGTGGGACTGAAATGAGGAAAGCATTCAGGAAACTAGCTGAGGTGTTGCAAACAGAACTTCTTAGATCCAGCAGCTCAGGTTCTGCAGAAAACCCATCCAGGTCCAAAAGCCAAGCTTGCTAAATAAAGTGGAACTTTTGTAGATGATATAAAAAGTCAGTAGCTTTTAATGGGTGAGGTTAGGAGGGTGTCTGAGTTTCATCTTCCTAGCTTCAAGCGTACAAAGCAACCTTACCAAATTTGACTATTGTCTGCCTTGCCCAGAATTGTGTGTGCCGACTGGCATTGGCTTTCTCAAGCAGAGAGAGGGTCTTTCCCATCACACAACATCTGCTTTTTTACATAAATATGTAACCTGCATGGGGGGGGGATTATGCATGCAAAGTGCATCACGGTCCCTCCTGGTGGGTCTAGTTTCTCTCCCGTGACTAAAAAGGTGGAGGTGCCACTTCCGCAATTCTGAAAATGTCAACCGAAACATGCAGAATGTGGGCTGGGTGGGTGTCACACCAGGGGGTGCAGAAAAGCTGAAAGGAGCCCATACCACTTTGTGGTGGAAGTAGCTGCATTTAAAACTTCCAAGGCCCTTTTCGCCAAAGGTCAAATACTCCCTCTGAAAAGCATCTCTGCTGGGAGGAAGGATGCTATTACAACAGCCATTGTGTAATTTGGGAGAGAGAGAGAAACTGAGAAGTACCCTAGGAGACCATGCATATCCCTGCACTGAATGAAAATATAATAGGGTTTTCTGCTGTTCAGAAGCAATTATGGAAAATTATAGCTTATGCCCACACTCCATCCCAGGATGTATATGCGTACATGAATATATATTTTTTCCTCTAGGAAGAAGGCATGGCTGCTTGGGGGGCAGGGTGAATAAATAACTGAATCAAGTTTGTTTATGGTTTTGAGAGTGATGGCCTTGGCGTGGCTAAAAAGCCCTCCAGCAAAACAATGTTTGTGGAATAAATCTACAGTGAATGAGGCTCTCATTTGATGAAGAGGGGAAGGGTCAAACAACAAAATACATCAGTTATGTACCTGTGACCTTAAGTATAGGGTTTTGGGGTTGTTGTTGTTTTACAGAAGTTGTCAGCACCTTGTGGGTTTGATCTGGATTGGTACTCTGTAGGAGGGCTTTAAATCTCACAGTGGCACTGAATCCTTTATTGGCACCTGGAGCTCAGGCGCGCACACACATCACATGGAACCAGGAGCTGGGCATGGAAGATGAACAAAACAGGATGGGCCAGACCACCTCTGGCCAGCACTGCTGCTGGGCAGGCATGGGGCATGGAGGGTTCATGGGGCCATTCTGCACAGCCTGTCCACCTGCCCATGCAGGGGGGATCCTGGCCAGCAAATGAGCCCTTGGAGGGTACATCCCACCAACACTAGCTGGGCAACCATTCAGTGAGGGGGCCAGGGGTGTGGCAGCAAGGCCAGGTCCCATGCCCCAGAGACCAACTGGAGGCAGTCAGGCAAGGGCAGGGATCCCTGCATGGGAGTGCCTGGCTCACCTCCTCTCAAAATCATGTGACAGGGGCTACAACCCCCCGGTCATCCCCATGCTATGACCCTGAAATATCGCCCTCCCCAGGCTCCTGATGCAGACCCAGACCCAAGTTCTGTCCTTGCAATATGCATTGAGGGAAATAACTCCCACAATCCATCTGGAAGTTTGTTTTAGGAACACAGCCAACTACTTTCTTCTCAGTCAGACCATTGACCCATGTAACTCAGTATTGTCTACACTGACTCCGGGGTTTCAGACAGAGGTAGCTCCTGGATTTACATGGAGATTCTGAAGATTGAACCTGCAACCTTCTGCATGCATATCAGATGCTCGACCACTGAGCTACAGACCTTTCCTGATGCAAATTCCAGGTGTGGAGGGGGGAGGATCTGAATTGGAATCATAGTGGCCTTAGTTTGTTGCAAGCTGTGGGTCTGGAATAAGTAGGTTGGTCAATGATGGGGTAATAGTAGGAGCAAAGGTTGGAGTGAAAGACCTTGGGTTAGGTGTCCACTTGCAATATTTACCATATTTTTAACCAGAATTCTGAGATCCACCAACTGGAACTTGGCACATAAGACTACAATAAGGATGGAAGGATCTGCCAATTTCATTTCTCATTTTTGCAATTTTTAAATCAGTTCTCCCCATTTTGCTACAGTTCAGGATTTTAAAATAAAATCCTCATGAAAATCCACCAACATTTTAGTGTGAATTTCTCCTAATAAACACATTGGGACGCAGTTTTGACTAATTTACACATTTTTGCAAGTGGTTTCCCCTAAGGGAATACATACCATGGTACTTTCAGTGTATCCATCTGTAAGCACACTTTCACCTAATATAAGCCCTTTTTAAAACACTGGCTGGTGACCTGTAGAGCAAAATGTGGATAAGTGCCAGGGTCGGCCCACCCATGAGGCTAAGTGAAGCAACCGCCTCAGGGTTCACCAGGGTAGCAGATCCAAATGTCAATCTTTCTTCCCCCTTTTTTTTCCTGATGTAGATCTTCCCTGAGCCCTTTTTCCCTGGTGGGGAGGGGGCACCATTTTGGGGTCCACCTCAGGTGGCAAAATGTCTTGGGCCAGCCCTAATGTGCAAATTTGAAGGACAGCTGTGCTTCAGTTTGCATATTGTTTGGAAAGTGCAAATTTGATAAATTTGGCTTTAGATACATACATACTGAATCAAATTTTTCCTGCATCACTAAACTACATGTATAATTAAAGGATTCTGGGACTTGGAAAAACAGAACTGAATGGATCTCACTGTCTTTCCACATAGAAATCCTTTCCTGCTTACCCAACACTTCCTTCATTTCAGTAGTATAATTGAGGGTGGGAGTCATCCCACACACACTATTGTTAAATAATTGAGAGTCAAAAATATTTGACAATCTATTGCTGATTATTCAGAGATCTACCAATAGACCAAGATATACATTCTGCCTGTCCCCAATTCGCAGTTCTACAGATTATAGCTCTTACACTTCCGCAGAACTGCAGGACATATAATCAGCTATTCCAGACAGTAAAAAGGCCATGGAGCTGCAAAGCCACCTGAATATCATTTCTTGTTGTGCTTATTGATCACTGGCAATTTTGTTGTAATTTTTATTGTTATTGGCCTAATTACAGCTTTTTCCATGCCTCTCTTTCTGTCTGTATATGGCATTGTCTTAATCTATTTGGCAAACAATGATCTGGTAGTTAATTGCTGGTTTCCTGCATCCTCCCCACTCTTTAAATCACAGTTTTTTATTGTGCTGATCAACATTCTGTCTTAGATTTTGCTCTGGTCTGCTTCTTTCATGCTGGTTTATTTCCATGCATCTTGCTAAAGCTGTAATTAATAAGATGCAGTGGGGAGTGGGAGGAATTCCAGAAGATGATGCAATTCTGTGTTGCAGATAATGAATTTTGTGCTATTTTCACACACAAAATGTGTCTTTTTGTGCACCCTTTACTCGTGTGCATCCATATTACCTGGCAAGAAGCTGCACTGTAAAATTCAGAGAAGTGTGAATTTTGATGGATATGTGTGGTTCGGTTCTCATGTTGTTTTGAAAAGTGCAAGCTAGGTAGGGTTGTCTTCAAAGGTAAACTAGATGAAGTCGCATGAAAGGGACACAGACCAGAAATGGGCTGATTTGCTCTTTCGTAAAAACAACCAATATCCACAGCATCCATCTGTTGCAGCAAAGTGGTCCATGGCCAGGTTGGAGAGCCAGTGATCATCCAGCCATGGTGGACTCCAACTCCCATCAGTCCCCTTCCAGCATGGCCAGCATCAAGAATGATGGGAATTGCAGTTCAGCAGCATCTAGAGGGCCACAGATGCCCTACCACTGGCCTAGAGAAGAACTCCCAGCCAGAATAGACTATACTTGGCTGAATGGACAAAGTATCCATCCTTGTAATAAGGCAGCTTTCTGTGTTCCTAAAAAGTTGTGTCCTAAGAATGTAAAAAGAGCCTACTGAATCTGGTCCAGAGCCCAACTTGTCCAGCATCCTGTTCCCACAATGGCCACCCAGATGCCTGTGGGAAACCTATAAGCATGACTGCGGTGCAAAAAAAGTCTCCCCTCCTGTTCTCCCTAGCAGCTGATGTTCAGAGAGTACCCTGCCTTTGACAGTGCAGGTGGAGCATAATCATCAGGGCTAGTAGCCATTGAGAGCCTTCTCTCCCATGAGTATGCTGAATCCTCTTTTAAAGCCGTTCTACCTGTTGGCCATCACTGCCTCCTATAAGAATGAGTTCCAAAGTTTAACAATGTGCTGTGTGTGGGCGGAGAAAAAACTTTCTTTTGCCTCTTCTGAATCTTCCAGTGTTCAGCTTCATTGGATGTCCCCTAGTTCGAGTGATACGATGAGTCCCGTCAGTCTGTTGATTGAACCGAGCCCCACTTCCCTGCTCTGACCCCCTCTCTCCCAGCCAGAGGATGTTCCTGTGTTTCCTGATTGACTTTAAAAGGTTTTGAACCAAGCCATCAAATATGAGATGACTGCAGTTAGCTAATCTTTTCCCCAACACATTAAAACACACACCAAGTGCTGTCTTTAAGCACTTAGGTGGCATTAGTGTCATCATAAGCACTTCAAAATCATTTCTGAGATTAGCTCAGATTTTATTCATGCGGAAGGAACATGAAAGAGGGAACATGATGCTGTTTATCAGCACCTTCCTCTGTCGACCGCAGGGAGTGGGAACCTCTGGTTCTCCAGATGCTGCTGGACTCTAACTCCCAACAGCCCCAGCTAGGGTGGCCAATGGCCAAAGATGATGGGAGTTGTAGTCCAGTAGCATCTCTCGGGCCACAGTTTCCCCATCTCTGGTCTACAGCAAACACATGTGGGCTGATGCATGAGCCCTGCCAGCTGCTTCAGCTTCTATCTTGCTCCTTGAAGAACCCTTGCTGCCTACTGGATAGGGTTTCCCAAACTTGGGTCTCAAGCTGTTTTTGGACTACAACTCCCATCATCTCTAGCTAGCAGGAGGATGGAAGTTGTAGTCCAAAAACAGCTCGAGACCCAAGCTTGGGAAACCTTGGGATAGGAGTTGAAGTGTGGCCTCATGTGCGCAATGAGCAAATGTGTGATTTATTTATTTTTAATAGTAAAAAGAGCAGGTATGGTGCCCCAATCCAGCATGTGACCCAAATCAGGGAGGGAGGAGGGTAAAGGGTTGAACTCTTTCCTATCAATGAGAGAATTTGGCTCTTGAGCTGAGATAGGTTCCCTACCCTCTGCCAGGCAGTGTAGGCTGGACCATCAGGACAAACGGGGTTCTGCCCCAGCAAGGTCAGGCTGTCCTCAGCCACCTGCCTCCACCTGCCTGCCTTCTTCCTTAATAACCAGCTCAGGTGTGGCACTGACCCCCAGCTGCTTCCACCTCAATTCACTTTGTGGAATTCAGCAGGGGGGAGGAGAGGGACAAAACTAGAATTACTTGACTCAGCCTGTCATGGGTTGTGTTGCCACCTGCTGTTGGGCTCCTTGCCTCATCCCCAACAATCTCAACGTTCTCCAGTCAGCACCGAGTACTGAGATCTCCTCCAGCCCCACATTTGACCCTCTCCAAACGCACCTGCTGAGATGTTTACCACAGCTGTGCAAGAGACAGGGATGAGCACAGAGTTATGAAAAGGCACAAGGGCACAATCTGGTGTAATTTAGGCAGGATGCTTTGATTCATGTCCCCCCCCCCTTCCAGTAGCATCTGTGTGCATTTAGGTTAATCCCATGAATGGTGGAGTGGCTGGTGGGATGGAATGAGGGGGTGGAATGAATGATGCTTATCGTGTGTGTGTGTGTGTGTGTGTGTGTGTGTGTGAGAGAGAGAGAGAGAGAGAGAGAGAGAGAGAGAGAGAGAGAGATTTTTTTCTTGAGATGTAGCTACAACAGAGAACTCAACAACTCCTTACAGTCTCTATACAGTGAAATCTGGCCATTCTGTCCACCACCAGTATGACCAACCTCAGAAATGGTACTTTAACCTGGAATCAGACTATCACAGCCATAGGCAAGAGCCACCTGGAGCCAGAACTGGGATCCCAAAGCCCTGCATGAGGCTAATCTACATGGCAAGTCATCAGAAGGCTCCTTTGGAGAAGGGATAGCAATTGTCATTCCGTCCTAATGTAGCTGGAATACAACTCCCATTATCCCTGGCCATTCATCATGCTGACTGGGGCTGATGTGCACATATGAGGGATTCTATGCCAACTACCTCTGCTTTGAAGCACCACCTAGGTCACTGGAGTGGACTCTGTGACCCTCCAGATGTTTTTGGACTCCAACTCCCATCAACTCCAACAAGCATCACCAATGGTCAGGGATGATGGGAGGTATAGACTATCAACATCTAGAGGTTCATGGGTTCCCCATTCCTGGCCTTGGATATGAAGAATTTCCAAATCCCTACTAGTTATGATGACTGTATGGACCTTCCATGTTCAGAGACAGCACTCCACTTGCTACCAGTTGCTTGGAAGCAATTTCAATTTCTTTTATGTCATGCTTATGAGCTTCCTAGAGTCAGCTAGGCCCCATCTGCACTGGAAATTTAGAGCAGTATAATACCACTTTAAACAGCCTACACACACACACACACACATCCTGGGAAGTTTAGTTTGTTAAGGATGCTGAAAGTTGTTAAGAGTTCCCTGTTCCCTTTCCAGACCTACAATTCCCAGAGTGATTTAATAATCAATCCCTTTTCTCAGGTCACTATTGGAATTGTCACTCTCGAAGGGGAACAGGTGTCTCCTAACAATTCTCAGCACCCTTAACAAAAGTGGTCAGGTCAAAGGTTTGCCTGTGATAACTACTCTAATGCAGGCAGCTTTAAGGACCATAAACCTCCTAGGCAAGCAGTTAACCTTTTTCTAATGCTTTCTCTCTCTTTTTTACAACAAGAGTCAGAGTAACAGCACCGGTCCTGTGAATTGCCCAGCCACCAAACCCGATGATTATTAAACAAAGCCTTGCTTCAATTTTGCACTATCCATTCATCGGAACAACTGTTCATATTTTTGGATGATTATTATGAAACCAAATCTAGTCAAGTGATGCTGAAAAGGATTGTCTAGATTTTTTCTTTCTTTGCTTACTGATTTGTGTGGGATTCTCCCCACCCCCACCACCTTTTCCTAATAAAAATGGGAAATCATCAAAGAAAATGAACATTGCTCAGTGATATTCAGGGCTCAACGGTTTGCCTGCGATGACGTCCAAAGGGCAAGCGCAGGAAGAGTTTCAGGAAATTTGCTTCCTTCTCTTGGAAGCACAGCACTGAGGAAGGTTAATCATCAGCTTGATCATTCATATATGGGTGGACTAAATGAAAGAACATTGGTGTCTGGGATTCTCTCTCACTTCCTCTCGTTCCAGTTAAGCCTGTTTACCGAGCCTGCTAGTGGGCCAACAGATGTTATGAACAAAGAATTGGCCACAGGGGTTGGCGGAATGGGATGGCCTCTATCTGGTTCTGAGAGTGCATCTGTAGAGCACATGAGATTGTCGCTGCTGTGTTCCAGTTGTTGGCCATTACAGGTGGGCAAGGCGCTGTTGTGCTCATTTCCACCTTGCAGGCTTCCCACAAGCTTCTGGTCAACCACTGTGAGAACAGGATGTTGGACTTGATGGGCATTTGGTCTGGTCCACCAGACTCCTCTCATGTTCTTATGGATTGGGCCTGTACTGGACATTGTGCTGAGGCAGATTTTTTAGAGAAGGCATTGGAAAACTTTGGTCCTCCAGATGTTGCCTAGCTTCAACTCTCATCATTCCTGGCCATTGGGCATGCTTGCTGGGGCTGATGGCAGGTGTAGCTCAGCAACATATTTTTTTTGGGGGGGCAAAGGTTCCCCACTCTTGCTTTGGAGCATGGGTAGTCAACATAGTGCCCTCCAGATAGTTTTGATTACAATTCCCATCAGCCCAAGCAAGCATGGCCAATAGTCAGGGATGGTGAGACTCATAGTCCACAACATCTAGAAGGCTACCTCTGGAGTATAGGACAGTAGTCTTATTGTCAGAACTCTACTCAGCCCTGAAGCTTACTGGGTGACCTTGGGCCTGCCACTGTCTCTCTGCTTAAATCGGGAGAGGGAGTAACATCTACCTTATCCTTGAGCTCCTTGGAGGAAAGGTGGGATATCAACATGATCAGTTGCATATTTTGAAAAGTGGTTTGTCCATTTGTCCATTTGTTTTCTATATCTTCAGCTAGCTCTCAAGATATTGTCACCAAACTCTGAACAAGGATTCCTGAGATGAGGGTCTACGTTGGTGTTTGGGTGCCATTTTGAAGCAAGATGGTGGACCAAAACATGACTTGGATATGACTGCATTCATTTTTTAGCATAGGTTCGACCATCTATGGAGATATTGTTGCCATACTTGGCATGAGGGTTCCAGAGGTGAGGGTGGCAGTCTTCATCAATGTTTGGATACCAGGCATGACTTAGGCATGTCTTTGCCTCTCTTTTTTTGTCAGAGGTTTGGCTGCCTCTCGAGATATCTCCCCAGAACTCAGCATGACGGTTTCCAAACAGATGGTGGTCATAGAATCATAGAGCTGGAAGGGACCCATGTGTCATCTAGAATGCCAGGAACCATTTTGAATCAAGGTGGCAGACTAAATTGTGACTTTGCCATGACTCCACCCAATTTCGGGAGTGGATTTAGAATTCACAATATTGTTTTATTTCTAGAAATTCCAGGGCAGCACCAGGCACTCCCAATCGGGAATCAATTAACTGGAAACTGCTTTGTGTGTTTTTCACAGGAAAGCAACATATTGAAGAAATAATCTATAGAGCTGGAGGATCAGCTGTACTGGCCCATTGCACAAGACCTTAGGGTCATGGTGGATAGCTCCATCCAGATGTCGACCCAGCATGCAGCAGCTGTGAAAAAGGCCAAATTCCATGCTAGGGATCATTTGGAAAGGAATTGAAAATGAAACTGCTGATAACATAATGCCATTATACAAATCTATGGTGCGATTGCATTTGAAATATTGTGTACAGTTCTAGTCGTTTCACCCCAAAATAGAGAGTGTAAAGTACTAGAACAATGAAGCTGAATGTTGGATGATTTAGGACAGATGACAGAAAAACAAAGAAGCTTCCTTTTTTTTAAAGCAATTTTATTGGTTTTTAAACAAATACAATAACCCATCAGTATGTAGTGAGAGCTGAAGAATTGATGCTTTTCTTCACCGAAAAATTTATGCTTTTGAATTATGGTGCTGGAGGAGACTCTTGAGAGTCCCATGGACTTCAAGAAGATCAAACCTCTCCATTCTTAAGGAAATCAGCCCTGAGTGCTCACTGGAAGGACAGATCCTGAAGCGGAGGCTCCAATACTTTGGCCACCTCATGAGAAGAGAAGACTCCCTGGAAAAGACCCTGATGTTGGGAAAGATGGAGGGCACAAGGAGAAGGGGACGACAGAGGACGAGATGGTTGGACAGTCTTCTCAAAGCTACCAGCATAAGTTTGACCAAACTGCGGGAGGCAGTGGAAGACAGGAGTGCCTGGCGTGCTCTGGTCCATGGGGTCACAAAGAGTTGGACACGACTAAACAACAACAACATCTAATGCTGCTTGTTTTATCCATTGTCTCTGGACACACACTTACACATTCAACCTTCAAACCTATTACTTATTGTAATCCCACCCCTGACAATATTGAGTGGTCGCTATAGGAAGGTCTTGATTTGGTCATTAACATAGTCAAAGAAAGAGGTCCATGTGCTTTAGAAGGTGTTTCTATTCATTATGCCTTTAATTGCCCTCCTGTGTCTGGTGAGATGCTCAGGCATGGCTGTATCCCAGATATTATTTTCCTATATATTCAAGGGTGTTTCAGTCTGGTTCTTCCATTGCTGAGCTATCGCTAATCAAGTGGAGATCAGTAACAAGCCTACTAGTTTGCTGTGGTGCAGGGTAGAGCCTAAGTCCATGTCCAAAGATTGCAGGTTAAAGGCAGGATTTGGAGAATGGAGTTGGCCTGTAATTGTGTATATAATAGAGAATACTCTGTTCCAAAAGTTTTTTTAAGTGCTTCCTAACACAGGGCATAGTTAAATGATGGAATTTGCTCCCACAGGACATAGTAATGGCCATTAGCTTGGGTGGCTTTTAAAAAGGAGTAGACAAATCCATGGAGGTTAAGGCTACTAGACATGATCACTATGTTCTGCCTCTGCTGTTGGTTATAGACCTTTAGGCACCAGGCAAAAATGTTCCTCTTTAACCAGGCCTTTAGTTGATTCGATTGACATCCTTTTAAAATGTGGAAGTTTTTTGGAGTGGGTATTGTTTTTTAAAAATGTCTTTTGTGGTTTTCTATTTTGATTTTATTCTGTGACCCGCCCTGAGACCTCCGGGTATAGGGTGGTATAATAATAATTAATCATCATCATCACCATCATTGGAGAGAATGTTATTGCATCTGGTTAGACACTGTGAGAATATGATGCTCAATTAGATGGGCCTTTGGTCTGATCCACATGGATCTTCTGAAGTTCTTATGACCCACTTTCTTATGTCCACCTTCCAACCCCACACAACTAAGTCTATTGTCACAGTTTGCCATGGTCAGGCTGACAGCCAGTTCCACTCATGCACAGCGATGCCTTCAAGCACCCGTAATATCAGCCGACTGAGTGCTTCAGCAGGGGCAGCTGATGGACATAGTTTAATTAGCAGGAGAGTAAATTACACTGGGCTCCAAGAGCCCCCGACTTCTTTCTCGACAGCCTGGGAAAATGGAGAGACTCGCATTTTCAATTTAAGGTTTAGTTAGATAATGCCTATTGGTGCCAATAGATTACAGAGTGGATATTAAATCCTACAGGATTTGCAAGAGGAGATGGCAGGCAGAATCCGTAAGCAGTCTGGAGAGGCCAAAGGCAGGCTAAGGAGCTAAACATCCCCTGGTATTTGTGTTTCACAGTTGAGACGGAGAGAAAGAACGGGTGATGCCCGTACATCATTGCTGCAGAGGTGACTCTGTATCAGAGGCGTTAAATCTGTTCACCTTGCGATACTTTCTGATTCTTGCAAAAATGTGGGGTGGGGAGGAAAGAGTATTTAACTAACAGGAAATCCTAATCAACACTTTGTCTTTCTTCAAGTACCACTTGTCCATCCTGCTACAAGATTAAGAAGATAGGGACATAAGGAGAGCCTGCTGGAGCAAATCAATGGCCCATCTAGTCTATAGTTTAATTTGGTGCTCCATGAAGAAGTACTTTTTTGTGGTCTGTCCAGAATTTTCCAAGACAGCTTCAGGACCGCAATACCTCAAGGACCTCCTTTTCCCATATGAACCTACCCAGACCCTGAGATCAACTTCTAAGGCCCTCCTGCATGTGCCTCCTCCTCAAGAGGTCCGGAGGGTGGGAACACGAGAAAGGGCCTTCTCTGCAGTGGATCCCCATCTATAAAATGCTCTCTCCAGGGAAGTTCACCTGGCACCTTCATTAAACACCTTTAGGCCTTTGGTTGATCTTATAGACATCCAATACCCTTTTAGAATGTGGCTTTTTTGGGGAGGTATTGGGTTACTGTTCTTCATTTGATTTTATATGTTGTGGTCTTGTTGTGAACTGCCTTGAGACCTTTGGGTATTGGGCAGTGTATAAGTTGAATAGGTAAAGGTAAAGGGACCCCTGACCATTAGGTCCAGTCGTGACCGACTCTGGGGTTGTGGCGCTCATCTCGCTTTATTGGCCGGGGGAGCCGGCGTACAACTTCCGGGTCATGTGGCCAGCATGACTAAGCCGCTTCTGGTGAACCAGAGCAGCGCACGAAAACACTGTTTACCTTCCCGCTGGAGCGGTTCCTATTTATCTACTTGCACTTTGACGTGCTTTCAAACTGCTAGGTTGGCAGGAGCAGGGACCTAGCAATGGGAGCTCACCCTGTCGCGGGGATTCGAACCACTGACCTTCTGATCAGCAAGTCCTAGGCTCTGTGGTTTAACCCACAACGCCACCCGCGTCCCTCTACCTTTGGGTATAGGGAGGTGTATAAGTTGAATAAATAATAATAATGTTATGAGAAAAGGAGAAAAATGTTTCACTGTTCACTTCCTCCTACATATTAATAGCAAAGCCTTTTCCAAGATCTTCATGTAGCCAAATAAGGCTCTATGAGGGGGTGTCCTTTAATTTGGTATAGAAGTCCAGCTGGTGCAGGATGTGTGGGGCTGACTGCTGATGGGGGCATCTCACCAACAACAGGTGACACCATTGTTAAAGCAGGTGCAGTGGCTGCCCATCTATTCCCAAACCAGGTTCAAGCTTCATGTATTGATTTGCAGTGCCCTGAACAACTTGGACCAAAGGAACTTCTGGGACCACCAGAACCCTTATATCCTAGCTGAATTATTGAGATCAATGAGAATCATTGCTGGTTCCCTGAGTTCTTTGACAACGACAAGAAACCAAGACCTTAGTGTCATCAACCCAGCCCTGTGGAACACCCTGCCACTAGAGATTCAGCAGACACTTTCTGTGCCAACTTTTAAATGCCTGCTGACAAACTTTCTATTCTGCCAGGCCTATGCAGGCCATTAAGAATACAGTGGTTAATTGATGTCTATTCTTAACTTTTTAAAATTTTTATATGGTCTTTGTTGTACACTTGTATGCTTTATTGCTGTAAACTGATTTGATACTGTCAGGGGTACAGGGACAGAGGCACAGGGGAGGCAGGAAATGGAGAGCGATGGAGAGGAATCCCAGGATAGCGAGGAAGAGGATAGCAATGACGCAGGGGATTCCATGAGTCTCTCCAGCGAATCAGAGGATTCCCAGAAGGGGGCGCCTGTGGTAAGGGCAAGGGGAGCCCCAGGGGGAAAGTGTCAGGAGCGGGGGGCCAGCAGGGGACCCCAAAGCGGCAGCTGGGAATCAGGGCCAGCCTCCCCACCAGAGCGCAGCGAGGGAGGGGGAGGTTCCAGTGTGTCAGAGGGAGCAGCTCCGGCGACAGAGAAAGGGGAGGGATCAGAGCAAGCCGTTCTCCCGGAAGGGGAGGAGGGCAGTGAGGGGAGTAGCATAACTGTCAAGAGGAAGGTCAGAGGTTGGGCGCGAGCGCCAAGTTCAAATGAGGAGGCGCGCGGGAGAACAGGGAGCCCAGAGGAGGAGGAGCCAGGTCCCAAAGCCCGCAGGAGGGGGGAGGAGCAGTCTGGAGACTCCGCTTCAGGAGAGAGCAGGAAGGGAGGAACCCCGGCGGGCAGAAAGACCCTGCGGAAAAGGAAAGAGAGAAAAAGGTGGAGCAGCGTTAGCTTATTAAACTGGTGTAGGGGAGGGACCGATTCAGAGGGGACTTCTAATGTCTAAGGAAGAGACGCAGGGCTGCGCGCCTCGGTTGTGGAACCAATAATGAACTGCAATAAACATCCTTGTATATAAGAAGGACTTGGCATTGGTCTTTTGTGAGCTGAGACCTGAGGCAGCCCTGACAGATACATTTTTATGACATTGTGGTATGTAAATATATATTTTTTTATAAATCAATAAATATGCACAAACAGCTCCCTTGAACAGATAAACTGTTCTGCAGAACATGCTGAAGGTGTTCTTTTCTTTTTCTTAATGAAAAAGGAAACTCCTTTGCACATGATCTGCATGATGGGGAGACATGTGAGTGACATGGGCATTCGTCTACCCTCAAACTGATCATTCAGGGTTCCTGGAGCCAGGAATGCCCACTATATAAAGTATACATGATAGGCTTCTCCATCTCACACATCCATGCAATGTGGCCTGGGAGAGCTGCACTAGAGCAAAGCCAGGGGACTCTTGTGAGTCTTACGTTATGGCAGATTTGCTAATATATTATGCTTCAGAAGCCAATGCAATGGACCGGCTATTGTACAGCAATCAGGAAGGAGCAATGTCCCTATTTTTATCTATAACATGTTGGCTGGAATCTGTGTGTGGTTTCCCCACCACATTACTAAGTAACGAGAGGCAAAACCCACACAGCTGAAATTACTGGTGTGGTGGGAGAGGTGTATTTCCCCAGGGACTGATTTGCTCTCTGAACATCATTAAGCCTATGATGCTAGGAGGCAGGAGGACACTGAGGGCAGCTGCACCAACCTAGAAAAGAAGGGAAACCCCTGCTAGTAAATGAAGAGGGATTGTGTAGGGTGCGTGCTTGCTCTGGGGTGGGGAGGGGAATAGCAGCTTTGAATTTTGCTTCCTAGTAGGACCCCATTGGGGGGAAGGGGTATCCTGGGTGCTTAGCAAGTAGGGATGAGCAAATCTCTCCATTCTTAGTTGGCTCGGTTTCTTATTTTTCCAGTCTTCAGTTCTCCACATTTCTCAGTTTGTGATTTTTTAAAAAACACACACACAAACACCCTTGAAAATTCATCAGTGATTTCATGCGAATTTCTCACCATAAGCACAGTTTTGTAAACTAGTTTTGCCAGATCCAATGCATTTTTATATGCCATTTTCCCACCATTATATACATTTTTCTACACACCTCCCCTAATCACCTATTTACAGACATTATTTGTTGGGAAACAAAATTCAGATAAGTGTGAGTTTTGAAGGATAGCCTTGCTTTGGGTCACATATTGATTTGGAAAGGAGGAATTCAGTGTATTCACATCAACATCTTAAATAAACTGAATTTATCTTACCCCTCTTACTGGCAATGAAAAAAGGGTTTTTTGTTTTTTTTAAAAGGGTACAAAAAGAAAATATGGATTCTTTTCGAATAAGGAGAGTTCAACAAGTCATTCTATTCTATTCTATTCTATTCTATTCTATTCTATTCTATTCTATTCTGTTCTGTTCTGTTCTAATTATTTTTATTAAAGTTTTTGTCTTACAAAACAAACAGATAAACAGGGAGAGGTACATCTACTTTAATGCGAATCTGATGCTACACCAAATTAAGATACAGCAAACATTCCTGAACCAGAAGCCATTTTTTAAAAAAGCAGGGGAGAAATGCTTTCTGTATCAGTTTTCTGTTTGCTAGCGCTTCATCCCTTTCATAGACACCCGGTCCATTCCCCTCCCCCTCCAAACAAGAACGTTTCTGATATCTCTCAGTCTGCTTTTTTGGAATTAATGGGGAAAGACAGCCATCTCCCCCTCTCTCCAGCAGAAACGATGTTTGCTTGCCTCCCTGGGGTGTCAGCGCTTGCAAATTAATATTTGCGAATCATTTTGAGACACTCTGCTAGCATCTGTTTGGCGAGGGGCAGAAGAATATCAATTATTGTCCAAAAACGTATGTTGAATAATGGGCTGGCCTGTTTGTCTATGCCTAAGGACCATCTGGGGGGCCACACAGATGACGGATGAGGAGCTGCAAGATTACTAGGTTTAATTTATAAGCAGGGGGGGGATCCCATATAAATTAATTACTGCCAGTATCTGGGCATGTATTATATTTTTCAACCTCTTTTCTGAAAGGTTAGAATAAATATTAACCTCCTGCACCCTGTTCCTTCTGTTTATAGATATTAAGGTTAATGGAGAGCTCTTTAGAATGAATCCTGCTAGCAGATGGAGATGGAACGTAAATGAGTTTGTTCTCAGAAATGCTTCATATTTCTCGATCTTTTGCATTCAGGGGTGACGATGCCTGAAATTTTGGGGATGGATCTTATGTTTGAGCTGAATGTTTAATACCTCACCAATTAAGAGCTCTAAGTTCGTGTTTGATTTGATTTTCAGGATGCTAGGAAAATTCGTAACGGGGAGCTGGAATAAAATCATAGAATCATAGAATCATAGAGTTGGAAGAGACCACAAGGGCCATCGAGTCCAACCCCCTGCCAAGCAGGAAACACCATCAGAGCACTCCTGACATATGGTTGTCAAGCCTCTGCTTAAAGACCTCCAAAGAAGGAGACTCCACCACACTCCTTGGCAGCAAATTCCACTGCCGAACAGCTCTTACTGTCAGGAAGTTCTTCCTAATGTTTAGGTGGAATCTTCTTTCCTGTAGTTTGGATCCATTGCTCCGTGTCCGCTTCTCTGGAGCAGCAGAAAACAACCTTTCTCCCTCCTCTATGTGACATCCTTTTATATATTTGAACATGGCTATCATATCACCCCTTCACCTCCTCTTCTCCAGCCTAAACATGCCCAGCTCCCTTAGCCGTTCCTCATAAGGCATCGTTTCCAGGCCTTTGACCATTTTGGTTGCCCTCCTCTGGACACGTTCCAGTTTGTCAGTGTCCTTCTTGAACTGTGGTGCCCAGAACTGGACACAGTACTCCAGGTGAGGTCTGACCAGAGCAGAATACAGTGGCACTATAATAAAATACTTGAGCCACATTCGAACCATACATTTAAAGTGCTATGATAGTGCGTTAAACAGTTGTGGCTTCTCCTCAAAAAATTCTGTAGCAAAGGTGAGGGGAGAGAGAGTCTGTGATGGCCAGCAGGTAATGGCTTTTCCCAGTTATCTTGTTCCACCCTCCAGCTCTAGGAACCTTCATAAGGGAGCTACAGTGGTACCTCGGGTTAAGAACTTAATTTGTTCTGGAGGTCCGTTCTTAACCTGAAACTGTTCTTAACCTGAGGTACCACTTTAGCTAATGGGGCCTCCTGCTGCTGCCACACAATTTCTGTTCTTATCCTGAAGCAAAGTTCTTAACCTGAGGTATTATTTCTGGGTTAGCGGAGTCTGTAACCTGAAGTGTCTGTAACCTGAAGTGTCTGTAACCCGAGGTACCACTGTATTTCCAAAGGGTGTTTAGCTTATTTTTTTAGCTGTTGCTTTTTTAACAGAGTTTTATAGATTGTTTCCAAGATGATTTGTTAATCATTCTATATGATTTATGCTGCATTTGTGATGTTCTATTACATTCTATTGTGTTATTGTTCTTTATTGTTTGTCAGCCACTTTGGGATCCATTTGAATGAAAAGCAGAAGGGACAAATAATCAATCAATCCAATCCATCCCGTGAGCCAGAGGTAAATGCCTGGAGTTGTAATGCATCGAATTCCTGTATTCCTGAAACCTGAATTCCACCTTGCCATAAGCAAAGACCTGATTCTGGATTGGATCGGTGTATCCTCTCCCACCTCCAGCTTCCCATAAGCCAGGGCAACTATATTCTCACCAAACTTCCTTGACTATCCAAGCAGATGTGTTGGCAGGTGGGGCCGCCGAAACCTCCCCCCCCCCCATAGCTAAGACAGACCAACAGCAGCACAGACCGAACGGCACAGATGAATTGCAGTGGAACAATGACCCCTGCTGGGCACATCTGTGTGTGCACCCTAGTTCCTGCTGCTTTTATGGATTAGGCTGGGTAACTCATGAAGAAGAAGAAGAGGAAGAGTTTGGATTTGATTTCCCGCTTTATCACTACCCAAAGGAGTCTCAAAGCAGCTAACATTCTCCTTTCCCTTCCTCCCCCTCAACAAACACTCTGTGAGGTGAGTGGGGCTGAGAGACTTCAGAGAAGTGTGACTAGCCCAAGGTCACCCAGCAGCTGCATGTGGAGGAGCGGGGAATCGAACCTGGTTCACTAGATTACAAGTCTACCGCTCTTAACCACTACACCACACTGAAGGCCAGTGTTGGAGGTAGGCATTGTTGGACACCTGCCAAGGCCCACATTTCTGCAGGGCTCTGATGATGTGCTGTCACTGCCTATTTGCCTGCCGTCCCTGAGCTCTCAAGCAATAACAAGATATGAGGAGAGGTGGCAGCATCCTTCCCAGGCAGCATCCTTCGCATGCGTCCTCTGCTCAGTTGGACGGAGGGAAGGGGTAACTGGGGACTTCAGGACACCACACCCAAGACCCACTGAAACCTGACACCAGCAATGGTTGCACGAACTGACTACCGTGGGATGGTACAGTGGTACAAGTACAGTGGTACCTCGGAAGTCGGACGGAATCCATTCCAGAAGTCCGTTCGACTTCCAAAATGTTCAGAAGCCAAGGCTCCTGCAGCCAATCAGAAGCCACGGAAGCCCCGTCGGATGTTTGGGTTCCAAAGAACGTTCTCAAACTGGAACACTCACTTCCAGGTTTGCGGCATTCGGGAGCCAAGGTACGACTGTATTCAGCGACTGACTTGACACAATTAGGAACTGAGCTTGGATACTGTGAGTTCCTTCCTCCTTCCATTCCCTCCTTTGGAAAATACTTTCCTTTCCCAACCAAGTTCAATTGAATTTTGGAATTAGGAAATGTTATCTTATTCTCAATGACCAATTACGTCCCCACCCCACCCCACCCCACCCCCATCCTCCCATTCATAAACCCTTGAGCCTTGCCCTCTGCTCTTGACCCAAAATTTACTTGGTAGTGGTGGGGCAACAGCTAGAGTGATCAGGAGACATTTCTGTGGGACGCCTAGTCTTCCCAGGTGTATGTAATACTGAAATGACAGGGTGCCAGGGACTAGAGACCTGAGAATAGTTTTCCAGGACAACCAAGTACTCAGTAGGGATTTCACTTACCCTGGGAAATAAATGTCCCAGGGCTCCTTGTGACTGTGCTGAACTTGCTGATGGCGTCCCAGGTGTACGAGGCATTGGGATATGCAATTCCCAGGGTGCCTGTTATCCCTACAGAACTCTCTGGTGACCCAGAAAATGTTGATTCCCAGGGCATCTTCCTGACCTGCATGCACTCGTGTGTTTAATTTCATATTCTGAGTTTCAGAAATGATTTCCAGAGTAATGGTGCATGGTTTTTCTTGCAGCTGAGAATTTCCAGGCAGAAACACCCCCATTCCAACCCAAATCAATCCAAACTTTGGCAAAACTGTTACAAATATATGCTCAGCAATCTTTTGAGCCTTCAGAGAATATCTTGGGGTTATCTGGCATTAGAAGTCTCACGGGACAAATTTTTTTTGAAGCAAACCCTTTTGAAGGAAATACGTTTCCCAGTTCACTCCACCCCTCCAGCCTCAGAATGCTGAATTCTGAACATGGCAACAGACACACACAACTGTCTTGCCAGGAGCCGAAGTGGCCTAGGAGCCCACTAGGGTCCAGATTTTCCTAAGGCATCCATCACAAGGGAAGAGCTACAGCCAGCAGCAGACTGAACATAAGAAGAACCTGGCTGCTGGATCAGGCCAATGGCCCATTGAGTCCAGCATCCTGTTCTCACAGTAGCCAACCAGATGCCTGTGGAAAACTGGCAAGCAGAACCTGAGAACAAGAGCACCTACGCCTCTTGTGGCTTCCAGCAACTGGCATTCAGAAACTTGGCTGCCTCTGACTGTGCAAGCAGATGATATCCATCATGGCCAGCAGCCATTGACAGCCTTCTCCTCAGGAGTAGGGCTTGTGTGCCAGACCAGGCTAAACTCTGCATTTCCTTTGTTACTTCCTCCCTGGAAACTGAAATACGTCAGCAGCTGCTGCCTGAAACACCCTTTGCTTGCATCTCTGAGAGCTGGAAGCAAAGCATTGGCAGCCATTTTAGGAATAGGAGAAGATTTCCTTTGATTGCCTTTTAATCACAGTAATAACGGTAATGGGTGCAGCAAGCGGAATGGATGGGGAAGAGCCAATAAGCCGACATGCGTAGGATAAATGAGGAGAATTTATAGCCATCTTCTCTCAAGCCCCTCTCCGTGAAACAGCTCTGACCCGTCTGTTCATTATAGGCAAAGTTTCAAAACAATATAATTTTTTAAAAAACAAGGAACACATAAAGAAGCAGAGAGGAATCAACCCCTATCTTCCTCTTATGAGATGATATTCAAGGAGGTTGTAATATTGATCACTCACTTCACAAACTCTCCCCCCCCCCTTCTAGTGTTTCCTTGCCTTTGAGAACAAACTGCAATATTTGAAACCTTTTATTTTTAGGATGATCCCTGAACTTTACAAAACAAGCAAATCATTTCCAAGGGCTACAGGTGGTTCTTATTTTTAATGGTTGGAGCCATTAAGTACATAAGGAGGTCAGGGCAAACATCTGTGAAGCCCAGCAATCAGTTCTCATGGTGATTAAGCCTATGCTTTTTCTGGGATGCCCGTAAGCAGGAAATGAGCACAATAGCCCTCTCCTGCTTGTGATCCATTGACTAGTAACCAGAATTGATCCTGGAAGCGATGCAGCTATTGTGACCAGTCACCATTTACAGTTCTAAGTCTTCCAAGAATTTGTTAAATTATCTATCTGCTCCTGCGTCCTTCAGGCAGCTTGATCTGAAGAAATCAACAAAGCAAAACACCACTTTCTACACAGTATGGGAATAGAGGTGGCCTCCTGCTCTTAATGTAATATTATATTATATTTAGGGAAGAGCCCAGTGGTAGACCATCTGCTTTGCCTGCAGAAGGTCCCAGGTCCAATTGCTGGCATCTCCATGTAGGGCTAGGAGAAGAGACTGCAGTCTGAAAACCTTCAGAGCTGCTGGCAGTCAGTGGCAGGAACACTGAGCCAGATAGACTACTGGTCTGACTCACTATGACAGCTTCCTGTGTGTAATGCACCTGCAGATGAAGATGCTATCAAAAGGGTCAACTCCAAGAAGTGGTGGAAGTTGGCAGCTTTCGTTCCAAAATAATGACAATTGGTGGCATGCAATTAGCATGAACTCAGAGTAGATGGATTGAAATCAACAAGGGTGTGTGTGTGGGTGTGAGTGTGGGTGTGGGGGGGTGCATTTACAGAGTTGGAAGTAATCCTGAGGATCATCTAGTTCAAACCCCTGCAATGCAGGAATAGGCGGCTGTCCCATTCAGGGATCAAACCTGCGACCTTGGTGTTCTCAGCACCACGCTCTAATCAACTGAGCTTTCCTAACTTCTCATGCTCATTCATTTCAGTTGGTCTAATCTGAGTAAGCCTAGTGTCAAATTCTACCCATTATTATTTTCTTGACTGGATCTAACAATTAAATGCAGAGAAGATTAGCAAAGAGATTATACTGGAGAGGGAAGCCACAGAATGGGACTCTACAGCCCATGAATTTTCTGCTTGTACTTCTTGTGACGTTAACATATGAGAGTGCTGGAGGAGAAATAGTTAAGCAGGTTACCCAGTCAGGACCCAGGGGGGGTGGAGTCAGTGGGACTATAAAACCAGCTCTGGGAGAGGAGATCGTTAGGAGTTGGGTGGGTGGTTGGAGTGGGAGTGAATTGGGATAGAGTTGTGGGTAGGTTGAGTTAGTGTAGCGAAATAAGCTGAGTCAGAAACAGTTAGCGGCTAGGAAGACAAGTAAATATCTGAGAGGTGGTTTAGTGAGTGAGAGCAGGTAGCGGAGGTTATAGGACTGGATAGGCAGCCCATGATTGTAATTGACCGATACCATTTATGAAACCACACGCTTGTTAAACTGCAATAAATAAACCGAAGTTTATGTTCCAGTTTAACCCTGACTGGACTCAGTATTGTACCAGGTAGAGCCTGGGTAGTGGCAGTGAGAAATAAAATGGTGGCACAGGGATCAATAGACGGTGAAACGTCCAGGGACCCTGTGTGATCGCCACACTTCCGCTCTCCCCCTTTGTTCACCAACAGGGTACGGCCTCACTGCCCCCTCCCCACAAAGAAAGCACCTCTGCCACTTTGGCCAAGAAAGAAAAGAAGATATATTAAAACATTATAACACAACGTGACCTGTAAGAGAATTCCTGCCAAGTCCTCACTGCATACGAAGGAAAACTAAATTGTATGCACGTGGGATGCCATGTGCAACATCCAAGCACTGGTTTATGCGGAAACAGAAGTGAATTTTTGTACAAATGAAACATCTGGCAATAGGGGGAAAAATCATTCCAAATGGAGAAAAACAATATTTTATTTTATTTTTTTTAAGTTCTACTGTTCTATTTTCAGGGACATTTACAAAGCAAAGTCGTCTACATAAACCTCCTTTTTGAAGTCAATTAACATTAACTTGTCACTATTAGTGTTTTAAACCAGCACCTCCGCCTCAAAAAGCCTCTAAATTGCCATATCATCCAGAACAGGGAATGTTGTAAAACAAAAGGCAAAGCAGTGTGACAACACACACACACACACACACACACACACACACACACACA
Source organism: Podarcis bocagei (assembly GCF_964188305.1). NCBI lineage: Eukaryota > Metazoa > Chordata > Lepidosauria > Squamata > Lacertidae > Podarcis > Podarcis bocagei. The sequence continues at coordinate 22,833,035 of NC_138141.1, forward strand.
CCTCTCAAATTCAAAGGACAGAAATCTGTAAAAAAAAAATAAAAAAATTGCAAGCCCTTCCAAGCTAGCTCCCTTGAGACTCTCCCCTCCCTCTGATAATTTGCTTCTCATTTTGCAACCAGGGATAGATCCCTAAAAAGGTCCTGCTGGTTGTGGATCAGGCCTGCCTTATGGCCAGCCCTTTTCAGCCAGGACTTTATTATTACTAATTTGTAATTTGTTAATTTTATTGTTATGAATTCCTTAAGTCATTTATGTACCTTTTTGGGAGGCCCTGGATGTGTGGAGTTGCCTGTCTGGTTAGCAAGACACTCTTCTTGCAAGGCATTGTTGACTTCATCATTACTATGTCCAGTCTGAGGTTCAGCCCTAGAACCATTTTCTGGAGGGGAACAAACTCAAATTAAGAGCTCTTTATGGAAGAGGACCATTTTGGCTGCAGTGGGTTGTTGGATTAGTTGCTGCTTTGGATTCTTCCAATACGCAGATGACTAGGAGGGAATTTCAAAGGAAGATCTGCAAAGCACACTCTCTTTTGGCGATCAGCTGGTTTTGATTTCCTTTCACACCACATTCATAGAATCAAATAATTGGAAGGGATCCTGGGGAACATCAACCCATTGCAATGGAGGAATATGCAGCTGTCCCTTATGGGGATCAAACCTGCAACCTTGGCATTATCAGCACCATACTCTAACGAACTGAGCTATCCATTCAGGTCATGTCTGCCACATATGCTTTGCTTATTTACTCTAGCTTCACCTGGAGTGTTGCATTTTTTTTCACTCAGTGCCACCTTTTTTTTTAAAAAAAAAGGCATTTGGGAATAAGCAAAATAAGCTTTGCCAGCTGAAGCAACACTGGTCTTGCGAAAGCTCCCTCTTTCCTGCAAGCTAATCCACCATGCTTAATCGAGATCATCAACACCACGAGGAACAAATTGCAAATGCATGAGGACTTTCAGGCAGCGATTACAAGGGGAACAAGACTTCAGGTAGTCTATTTTGCCATCTTAAACTGTGCTGATGCAAATGCGTTTTGCTTGCATTATGCCTCATCCCGCAGGTTAGCAACAGATCCATATCCCCAATTACGTGGCTTCATTTCAGTGGTGATAGCTAAGGAGGGGCAGCCTCAATTGACTTCTATGGGACATGGAAATGTGGATAGGAATGCAAATGATAAAATTCTGCATGGTCTCTATGGAATGGGAGGGGAGATGTAATGCATGTCCTTCTTGCTCACTGGAAACCTGGACGTGATGCTCTCATCAGCCTGTTCTCAACTGGCCTCTCTCCAGCTGTCTTCATGGATAACTTACAGGCATTCTTTCCAACATAAAAAATGGTTATGTTAAATTGAGTGGGGTGGGGAGGCTTCATAGTGCACTAATAGAACAAGACAAATCAGTCACCATCATGAGATCTAGCAACCTGCTCTGAGCTCTCTCTTTTTCTATCTTGTTTGTTTATTTTTAAAAAACACTAATGCGTAATTTTTATTACCTTAAAGAACTTTCACCCTGAAATGAAGGCAACAACAAAGCAAGAGCAGTCCAAAACAGGGACAAACAAAATTCAGGGTGGTTGTCAGGGAAGAACAGGTTGGGCTACAGAGAAAATTGCTTCAGCAGGTTACGAAATCTTTTTCTACAGATGGTATCAATAGGACCTTGGATGAGAGGTGCTTCCCCCTCTAAGGAACTGTTTAGAAGTGAGACAAGATGGTCCTTAGGGGCTTTGTTGAACTATATACTTTAAATTCCCTTTCAGTGAAATATATCTGTATCTATACATTCCCCCACATTTCTCAGACTTCTTAAAACCTGCCTCATTTTCTGCATTTTGGAACATTTCTTCTTCAAAAAATAAGAACTCCCCAGAATATAAGGGGTCCTAGTGTCAAGATCTTTCACACCACAAACTTTTAAAAGTCTAAAGCACTAGTTTAAGAGCAGAGTGTAGGGAGGGTCTTGCTTCTTTTTGCAGAGGGCATAGCTACAAGGTGATTTTCAGCATGCAAAAGGTGTGACCTCTGTTAGTCAGATGCTCTGTGTGTTTGTGTGAGTGAGTGTGTATATTTCCAGGTATCAGGCGGAGGGGGGGAGCAAGCTGCTATAAAGAACAGGCGTGAACAATAAGTCCACTCACCTTTTTTGGTGAGCGGTGTTGTGTCCAGCCATCCGGGCCCCTGCAGTGATCCAGCGTGGGTACGGGGAGTTGACGCTGCCCTGGTGATGTCCCAGCCGTGTCACTGGTAAGGCCATGCCCAGTGTGGCCCAGCTGGCCAATCAGCACCAGTGGGGGCATGGCCACAGGAAATTTAACCACGGAGTGGTTGGGGGCCTCTCCTCTCTCTACCTTTTGCCGGATCTCCCAAGCCACCCACCCTCTTTTCATGCTTTGCTCTGACATGACCTTGCTATGGACAAATGCCAACCGCCATATTGTTGGGGCCGGGTAGGAATTTTTTCCACTTGGCAAATTGGCACCAGCCATTGGGTTTTTGCCTACCTTGTAGCAATATTCACAGCTTTGTGAGGTTAGGCATTGAGTAAGCCTTTGTTTGGATGGAGGGGAGGTTGTAGCCTCCATCTGCCCCTTCTCCTGTTAAAGGGATCCAGGGGGGTGGATCCTGTCCAATGCCTGGACATGGGCTAGGGCCATGCCATGACCCCAATGGGGACCCTTTGGGGTGCCCCTATTTGATATAAATCATAGGGCTCCCCTTATTGGTCGTTTACCCTTAGATGGACTTCCTGCAGACAGGTGAGAGTCAAGATATAGCCTGGCTTCACCCAATGCCTAAGCCAAACCGCTCACATCTGTAACCAATAAAGTTGTGGCCTATTTGAACCCATAAACCTAAATATTCATGTCTGTGTGTTCATTAATCACTAGGGAACTGCGAGTTACAGGGTCTTGGCACGCAATGGAAACCAACCTGGCTTCCCAACAGTGTTGCAATTCTAAAGGGTGTGTCCTTCCAAGGAAGGGCCCCAGTGCTTTAAAATGTGTCCAGTTTCCATTGAAGATTGAGACTCTTGGGACTCCGTAGGAGATGGGCAGTGGCCTTCAAGCTTGGGTACCAATTCTAGGGACTGGGTGAAATGGTTCCCATGACGACTGTAGCTCTTTGGTTAGGGTGGTACAAGCCACAGCAACACCCTTGCCCTGGTTCTTGCCTCACACTGATTCAGTTCAAAACAGTAGGTGCACATACACACACACACACACACACACAGAGAGAGAGAGAGAGAGAGAGAGAGAGAGAGAGAGAGAGAGAGAGAGAGTCCCGTTGTAGCATTGTAAGAATAAATTTCAGAACTTCCAGTAATAACTCTTCTTCTAGATAATAAAACAAAACAAGTGAACCAGAGCATATCAGCCAATATCATCAGAGGGTTGAGGGGAAGGGAATAGCTGAGACATCTAATCAATCTTCCATTAGCAGGATAGATTTCGCCCACTTTCTTCTATAATTTGAGAAGCTGGATGGCTGGAGGGAGGGAGTATGTATCAATGGGCCACCATGCATCCTTTTGCCTATCAATTCACAGCCCATGCCCGGTTAAGTAGCAACAAGGAATTGTTAGAAGTTTGTGGGGTTTCTTCTTTTATTGCTGTTGTTATTAGCAAACAGGTTTTGGGGTTGCATCTACAAAGCAAGAGCCTCAATTAAAAGTCAACAGGGTGTCTCCGATGGGAGTGGATAAGGGTGCAGTTCTAACAAACAGAAAGCTGGATGAAAGCAATAGTGGTTACGTTGAGAACTCCAGCGGCGTGGCACAGACCTTCTGGTGGGAAGAAAAGTGATACCCAGCTCAGATTTCATCTTCCCTACTAGACACCTAGCATGAGCTAAGCAGATAGGTAGGGGGAAAGGGATGCATTATAGAACTAGGTTTGCATTTGGGGTTATTTTCTCAGGGGCTGAAAAGCTGTTACCAAGAATAACATGACGGTGCCCTAATACAGCTAGGGAGACGGTCTTCATTCCCTCCTAGAATGGGGCATGCACTACTGCATCTTCTTCCTAGAGCACCGTTCTCCACCTCCCATCAATTACAAAAAAATAAGAAAGAAAAAAGATTAAAACAGCATGGTTAATACAGCAGCAGCAGTAGAGACATCCATGAAAATTTTCATATGTTCTTCCTCTCCTAGCACAACAGACTCCTCTTGTAATCGTCTAGGATCAAGGTGCTTCATTAGAAGTGACTCCATTGCCCTTGTTGACATAGAAGGGGCGGTAGTGGGACTGCAAATGGAGAAAAAGAAAAAGCACAGGGTGATTTTAGATTAAGAAGCAGATGGATAGACTTGTTGCCTTCTGCATATCTGATACCCATTGCCCTCCTTGCCAAATGGAACTGCAAGGAGAGACAGCTCATCAAACTCTATAAGGTCCTGTGTATGCAAATTATTATCATAGACTCATAGATTTGTAGAGTTGAAAGGTACCCCCAGAGTCATCTAGTTCAACCTCTCCAGTGCAGAAATCACAGTTAAAGCTTCCCTGACTGACGGCCACCCAACCTTTCTTTAAAACCCTCCAGTGAAGGAGAGTCCACCACCTTCTGAAGGAGTCCATTTCATGGCCAAAGCAGAAACTTTTATAACATTCAGTCAGGATCTCTTTCCTTGTCATTTGAATCCAATGGTTCAGGTTCTACCCTCTGGAGCAGCAGAAAACAAGCTTTCTCCATTGTCCATCTGTCCCTTCAGATATTTGAGGAAGACTATCAGAGCACCTCTCAATCTTCTCTTCTCCAAGCTAAACAGACCCAGCTCCTTCAACCATTCCTCACAAGGCTTGGTTCGGAGATGCATTGTTGTAACTGTGACAGTTGTTGACAAAGACCTGTCACAGTCAGTCTTGAGCCAGATTGCGCAATGTGAAATAACTGGATCAAAATGGTAACAAGGAACGGCTCGTGAAATTTGATTCAGTCCAGGTTTAAAAGTGAATACTTTCCAAAACAATATGGGAAGCGAAACACATACATCCTTTGAAAATTGCGTTTCTCTAAAAATTGCAGTGCAGTTCTCCAGCCAAGTAATGTGTACAAAAATGCATATAAATGTACATTTCTTGAAAATGACATGGAAAAATGCAGTATATGGGGAGAAAATGCTTTGCAAAAGTGCATAGATTAAGAGACATTGCATACAAATGTGTGTCTATTGGGAGATTATGTGTATGAGTCATGAGATTTTTTTGCGAATAAAGATATACATATTCACAAACTGTTGCGGCAATGTGGAGAACTAAACTTAGAACTGGAAGAATGAGAAATCAAGAGAAACTGAAAATGACGGATAAACCCATTCCTGCTCGTAACAGCAGTCTTTCATTTTTGGAATTTTTTTGATCCAGTGAATTTCCTATCTTAAAGAGAGGTGGTTAGATGCAAACCCCACTGTATTAGCAGCATTCCTAATAATCCAGCTGGTTAAAAAAAGATTTATGCTGATTGTGAAGTGTTTGCAATGGGTGGTGGACAGGAACCACCTGCCCTTTCACTCAGCATCACTCTCCCTCCAAGTTCCTGCTGTTCAGCACTGCCTAGAGTATTAAAGCCATTTGCTTTATGGTGCCAATTTTGTACCTAATTAAAGAGGGGAATCAGCTACCCTTTAAATAACCCTCAATGGGCTGGTGGGACAGGCCTCCTCAAGCCGTGCCGCTGGCTGCTAGGACTCATGTTTACAGGCCTTTTTCTAAGGACTGGATTACTCAAATACATATTTAAAGCAGCTTTAAAAGCAGGATTATTGGCCCAGTAGACCATAAAAGCTCCTGCTGAGTCTCAGCAGTCCAGTGGAAGTACATCTATTCTGGGACATTTAATGCTCTTTATTTATCAGCCTGATTGTTTGCTTTTGGGTATAACTGCAATTCAAGGACCAAATGGCTCTAGCTGCTGAATATACATAGAAGGCCAACTTAGCATCGTTAGTGCAGGAAGATGGTAGAGCTGGGCAGTTGCTAGGGCTGTAACCTGTTTCAGCATCTCCAGATAGGACTGGGAACATCCCCAGGTGAGCTTCTGCCATTCAGCGTAGGTAAGACTGTGCTAGCTGTACAAAGGTCCTGATTCAGCATACAACAGCTTTGTATATTCTTAAAACTTGGAAGCCCGTCAGTTGAAGATGCCAGCTACTCTAGCAACAGGGGCAGCTCCAAGATCAAGCAGGATCCATCTCAGGTGAGAAACACATCCTTTGCAAGCCGATATGATTCCCAACATCACCAGGCAGAGCTGAAAGTGCTCCCCATCTGAAGCCCAGGAGAGCCACTTTCAGTCAGAAAAGAGTGAGCTAAAGGAACCAAAGGTCTGATTCAGTATAACACACTTCCAGGGCCTTTCAACTTTCAGCCACTGGGAATTGAGTCCACAACCTTCTGCATACTAGGCAGAATCTCTGCCACTGAGCTGCAGTCCTTCCTGGACTCCAGGCCCAATTGAGAACAAGCTGTAGTTCCCTCTGGAGGTGCGGGAGACTCTAGAGCATATTCCCAGTTTGGGTGGCCAACTGAGATGAAAATGGCCCAGATAATCTAGCAAATTACACTAAGGATTGCATTCAACCCTGGCCAATCCCCAGGAAGCCAGTGGCAGGCATTGCCCAAAGTATATGTGATTACTCCACATTCTTTTTTCACATACTCTCTTGCACGCACACAGGACATACCCATGCAGATTTGTGGAGGAGGAGATTAATGCCCCCCCCACTCCAGTCATAAAATGATTGCTCTGCTAAGCAAGGATGGGCTGGTTGCCATCCCCAACAGGGTGCTCGGCTCCACTACACAGTTCTGTGTCTAATTTATTCCCCAACACACTCCACCAAAAATCAGTGGGGTCTTGTGGTGGGTCAGAAAAAGTTACTTGGGTGATTGGATCAGGCATCTGAACCAGGGATAACACCTCCATCCCCTGGGAGCCATCACAAGAAGCTGCCTTATACTGAGTAAGATCAATGATCCATCTAGCTCAGTGTTTCCCAAACTTGGGTCTCCAGCCGTTTTTGGACTACAACCCCCATCATCCCGAGCTGGCAAGACCAGTGGTCAGGGATGATGGGAACTGTAGTTTGAAAACAGCTGGATACCCAAGTTTGGGAAACAGCAAGCTAGCTCAATACTGTCTTCAGTAGCTGGCAGTGGCTCTCCATGGCTTCAGGCAAGGTCTTGTCTGGCCCTGTTTGGAGATGCCAGGGGCTGAACCTGGGACTTTCTGCATGAAAATGAGATGCTCCACCACTGAGCAATGTCCCTTCCATCCCTTCTATCCATATGAACAATTAGGCATACAAGAGGGCCAAAGGTTCCACATCATACCGGCTGCGGATGTCAGTGTTCTCAAGTAGTTTAAGAATATATATTTTTTCTTCATAATTTTGAAAGGCTTAGGCCAAACTGTCATGCTCCAAGAATGGTGAAATTTGCAAGCCTCCTGCCTTCTCTCTGGATGCCATGCAGTTAATTATTTTTATTAAAAACAACAGCCGACAATCAAGATTCGCTTCATCAACAGAGCTTAGCCACTATCTCTTTCTTTGATCCTCCTTAATCACTTTCTCTAAATCCTGAGTTGTCTATGGAATCGTGCTGTCCTTTTCTCCTCTGTAGATGTGAAGCACGTGAGGAAGAGCAGGGGGGAGGTAGGATATTGTACCAGAGCTGGTGTTTTATCACTTTATAGCCCTATTTGATAACTAGTATTCTTGTGGAACCGCTTTGGGAAATCCATGACTTGAGGGCTTTGCAGCACACAGCTGAGGACTCAGATGAAGGTCAGGCTACCTTCTTGGTGGTTAAGCACCAGTAGCTTATTCAGAGCCCTCCTGACCAGAGGACACAGACTTGTCACTCCCTTGTGGAAGCCAACATCTACAAAATAGAATGAGGGCCATTTAACCAGCCAGCCAGATCCTCCAAAGAGGTGGAGCGTCCCATATTTCATGCTGTCAACCAATGTAAGGCTACAGTTAGCTCCAGAATTTTGGGATGCCCTCCCACCAGAGACCCGCATGACTCCATCCCTGTCATCCTCTCAGACGTAGGTGAATAATTGCTTGCTCCTTTCAAAAGCTAGGACAACTAGCACATTTGTCTCTGTTCTTGACCATTTACCTGTGTATTGTTTTGGGAACAGTTGCATTTTTTAGAGCTATAGCAACAACACTTTCTGATGGTTGATGATGGTGGTTGTCATACTGTGTGTTTCTTAGGAGATTTCGTGTTGGAAAAAGGTGGCATGGAAATTCTGTAAATGGACGGGGGGAGTTCTTCCCCTGTCCTCGATTTACAGTGCAACGTATGCATGTATTTTGTCTCCGTTGTTGAAGGCAGTGTGACTTTGAATACCAGTTGGTGGGAATCACAAGTGAGAAGAGTGTGGTTGTGCTCATGGGCTTCCCATTAGAGCATTTGGTTGGCCACTGTATGAACAGGATGTCCAACTGCCTTTGGCTTCATCCAGCAGGACTCATGGAAACATAGCATTGTAGAGTTGGAAGGGACCGCAGAGATCATGTAGTCCAACCCGCTGCAATTCAGGAATTATGATTAAAGACTCCCTAACAGATGTTCTTATGCTCTTAATCCCACTCAGTTAAACAGAGCTTACTTTCAGGTAAGTAGGGTTAGGGTTGCAGCCCAGAAGGCCTTTTGGGTGGAAGGTGTGAAAAGCGCAGGTCTAATGACTTACCAGCATGCTCTGCTTGGAGGACTTCCATGTCTGAGGTTGCACCTTAGTGGCTTGGTGCCTCACAATGGAAGGGTAAGCTGGAGGAGACACAAGGCATCTGTGGTTATTATTCCCAGAAGAACCTCCCTTGCATGCCGCTGGGTGCATTCCAGAGTTAGAGGGACACCTTGTTTAAACATAAGGCTGAAAAGCACAGCAATTCCAATGCAGCCAGGTGAAACTGGGGCATTTGGAATGAATATCTTCCCAGAGAAAAGACAGAAAGAGAGGATGAAGGGAGAGGGGGAAGAACTCATAGAAGCCCTGAAAGTACCATTCTTGGTATAGAGGCTCCCGTCGGACTGCTTGCTGAAATCTCCCGGTGAACTCTGGCCAATTGGGGGGAACTGATAAGGCATCTTGGTCCCATTGCCCACTGGAAAATAGAAGAAGCAACATTACATTGAGGTGGAGTAGAAAATGCTTCTCTCCACAAATCTCTGCACATTTTGGCCAGATCCTGTGAGCCTCTGTGCCAGGGCTGCAGATCGTGGAATCAGCAATAGTCCCTACCATAGGCACAAAGACAGGATGAATCTGCTCCATTGCAAGAGTAACTAAGTAGGAGGCACGCACTTCTTTGAGTTAAGAAGTGGTGGGGGAGCATAGAGCCTACAATTTGGGTGTCGCTTCTTCAATAAAAGCAGGATTGAGAGCAAGAAGAACTCTACTGGAATCAAGAAACAATGGATAAGAAACAAATTTCTGTGGCTTTCACTGGCATGAACCTTGATGCCAAGTTCTCCTCAAATTTTCCAGTGTTGCAGATTAAATGGGTCCTGGACCTCATCCTGCAAAGATTTCTGCCACTAGAAGTGCAATATTTAATTGATTAATCAGTTAGGTTAATTGCTTTTCAAAAACCGTTTTAACAACTAAAGAGGTGTCTCTGATAAATTGTCCAGCAGATGATGGTGGTGTTGGCAGTTGTTTTAAAAACTGAAGACAAGCACTGCTTTAAAATAAGCACCTCCCATCTTCTCTCTTTCAAAGGAAAGAAAACTTCAGAGATGGTCCCTGTACTGACATACTGACATATCCGTGATTCATTTAAAAAGGGGGTAAGGATGCTTCTTCCTCAGAACTATTCTTTTTATCCATATGCAAATATATCCACTTGTTGTCAATTATTTATCAATTAATTGAGTAAAACACATGTGTGTACTTGGCTAAGATTTCTTTAATTGAGTGCTAGCTTTAATTTCTGGCATTACCATAATTAGCTTGCACATTCCTGTAAAAAATCCTTCTCAATTTGAATTTTTACCCTGTGCAGAGCTGTGCATAAGGCTTTGCTGGAACAGGGCCTCTCCATTTTGCACTCTCTGCGTATCCTGCTCTGGGACTCACTGACTTGTATTTATGGAGGCGTTCACACAATAAGGTCTGGTTTACAATGCCCTGGAAGGATCCTTTGTGGTGATTTGTCTTTGCCACCTCCCGGTGTTGTTTCGTGTAATGTTTGCTAAATGGTGATGCTGGGATTCGGTGTAGCTGCTTGCACAGAGCCGTAACAAACTGCAGTGTGCACTCACCAAGAGATGCTCCCACCAGTATTTACAGGTTCATCTGGATGGGCCTGAAGCGCAAGGAGCAAGTTTGCTGTAGTGAATGGCAAAGGGGCATTACACTGCTTGCCTGCCCGTCCTCCCACTGAGTCACTGCTGCATACTGGGAGGGAGGGAAGGGGTCAGCATGGTACAAATTCACCAGCACGAGCACCAGAATGGCTCAACTGGCTTGTTTCCAGCCCACCAACCTCTGCCACCTCGCCCCTCCCTATTTCCATCCCGGCATGCAGCAACAACTCAACCACAGGGAGGTCAGGTCAGCAGCTTCCCACTGGGGGCCACTCACTGACTTCAACATATAACTGACATGATAAATAACAATGATTTTATTATTTAAACCCAAGGGTTAACGATGCAGCTTTATACTGTGTCAGATCATTGCTTCATCTTAGAACATAAGTAGAATCTTGCTGGATCAGTCCAACTAGTCCAGCATCCCCTTATCACAGTGGCCAACCTGATGCCCATGAGAAGCCTTCAAGAAAGACCTTAGTACAGCAGCACTCTCCCCACTTGTGAGTATCAGGAACTGGTATTCAGAGGCATATTGCATCTGATAGCAGCTGTAGAACATAGTTGGTGTAGCTAGTAGCCATTGATATCCTATTCTTCCATGAATTTGTCTAAACTGCCATTACAGCCATCATTACTACACCATGTGGGAGTGAACCTCATAGTTTAACTATGTGCTGTGTGAAGAAATACTTAGTACTTTCTTTTTTGTTTGTCATGAATCTTCCAATAGACATCTTTGTAGGATGATGGAGATAGCACAGTCAGTAGAGCATGAGATTCTTAACCTCAGGGTCACGGTTTGAGCCCAACGTTGGGCAGAAGATTCCTGCATTGCAGGGGATTGGACTAGATGACACTCATGGTCCCTTCCAACTCTACAATTCTATGATTCTATGACCCCAAGTTCTGGTATTATAAGAGAATGTATCCATTCTTTTCCAGTGGATAGCTGGAGAAAGATCAGGACCACGACTATTTTCTCCAGCCTCCCCCAACTATGGGACCTTCAGATAACTGAACTACAATTCCCATCATATCTGACCATTGGCAATGCTGCCTGCAGCTGATGGGAGTTGGAGTCTAAAACAGCTTTGGGTCACTAGGCTGGGAAAGGCCGGTCTACTCTAATGATACAAAGTCCAGCTCTGACCTAGACACAGGTACAAATGGTGAAAACCTAATGGCACTGACCAAGGAGACATTGAGCCTTAGTTCAGCAACCAGAGATCCTTCCCACAAGCCCAAGACTCCTGGACCCAAGACCTCTAAATCTAGACCTGTAGAGAATATCAGCCCCAAGCCTGATTCATTATAGGGATGTGCATTTTCATCCCTTAAGTCCTTGCATTCCGATGGGTCTGCTTGCTAACACATGCAGTGTCTAGCTCAAGGTCATGGGCAGGTGAGGGTGTGCTGTGCTCCAGGCCCTTTAAGGGTTTGCATTCTTCAGCAGGAGGGTGGAGCCTGAGATGAGCTGTCATGCCTAGGGAGCATCAAAGGGCTCAGTTGAGTCAGTGCTCTTGTTGGAACAACTCCTCTGCTCGTTGGGTTCTGCCTGAGATCCTCAAAGGTCTACGACCCCTGACTGTCCTAATTTTCAGGATTCTAACTAAAGAACCCATCCTGACTTTCTACTCCACACTGCCTGCCAGACCTTCTCACCCCTCTCAGGGGCTCTAAATCACCAGCATTGGGCAGCAGTGTTTTTTGGGAGGTCCTGCTAGCTCATGCTTTTTCTTTTTAAATGAAAGCACTGAGGGCTTGGACCCGGGACCATCAGCTTGCAAAGCAGATGCTCTCCTGCTAAGCTATGGCTCCAGGGGTGAATGAAAAGATAGCAACTCTGTAAAAGGGAATTGACAGGGTAAGGTGGAGTGGTGCACCACCAGCGGCAGCACTGAAGGTGTGAAGAGTAGTACCTTTCAGGGAGTAAGCAGAGTTCCCTGCTGTAATGGATTCCTCTGCAGTCTGCAAGGCAGAAAATTCCCAGGCTCTGGTGTTGTAGTTTCCTCCTAGATGAGAGAATTCAGTTAAGGAATTAGTTGGTGTGAAAAGAAATTAGGTGACTGAGGATTTGCTAGGGGTGGACTTATCTGTCTATTTCAGTTTCAGTCTTCAGTTCAGTTTGGCACAATTTCTGCATCACTGCACTTATTTCTTTTTTTTGGGGGGGGAGCCCTCAATTTTCACCAGCATTTTAGTTCACACACAATCTCCCCTAATGCACACCTACATTTTTTTGTATGCTATTTTCACTAATATAGGCACTTTATGCAAACCTCCCTCTAACATTTTTAAACTTTTCCTTATTGGTTTGGCTATTGGTTGGAGAAGAGGGAATGCAGCAGGTTCACAACATTTCCCTCCCACCTGTAGGATCTGTCCAGTGTTGCCATCTTAAAAACAATCCAATCAGCAGATTTAGAATCAGAAATAATGTACCCACTCTTAGCAGGGGAAAGAGTTCAGCCTGTGAATGAAACTGTCCATCCTTCTCCTTAGTGCACCAAAGGAGCTTTTGAGCCAAATGACCCAAAGCTCTCCCTGAGTAGCCATTAGTTACATTCATTTACTCACTCATGCTCCATCTCTCAGACTGATTGTCTTGGGGATGTCGAGACTCTGGCTTTGGAAGAGAGAGATGGAGCAGGTTAAGCTGCTCTTTGCTCGAGAGCCATCAGAAGTTTGAAATAGCCTCAAAAGAAATGGTTTTCTTTATTTATCATCTCTATATGCCATCTAGGCCTCCAAACGGGTTAGGAAGAGGACATTTAAGTCTCGCTTGGTTCTCTACTACTGTGAAATGTTCAAAGTAAAATACACAGGGGTGAATCAAAAGAATGAATTTATACTACCTGCACAGAATTATTCGCTAATTCCAGTGGCTTGTTCTCCGCTGCTTCATAGAGCAGGATTAAATGTAATGGGCTTAAGTTACAGGTTAGGTTTTGGTTGAACAATACAATAACCCTCCTGCTGTTAGGAGCAATTTAACAATGGAACCAATGACCTCGCTCTCCCTCATTGGAGGTTCTTTGAGCGGAGGGTGGCCAGCTACCTGTTGCTGAGGATAGTCCTGATCTATGGATTTCCTGCACCCCACAGTGGAATTAGACTAGATGGCCTCACAAGGACCCAACAGACTCTAGCATTCCATGAAAAATCATTAGTTGCCAGTCAACAAATCAGATGAAATGGCACTAAGGGCAAATGAAGCCAGGGGGGCACAGGTGAAGAAAGAAAATGGCCTTGAGGAAAAGTACATGGCAAGGGGGACAAAAGGGTGCTGAATGCTGAGACAACACAGATCCTTCCATGAGTATAAAACAGCCTTCTCCAAGCTTGTGTTTCCTGGGTGTTGGAGGACTCCAACTTCCATCATTCCCCTGACCATTGACTCTGCTGGTTGGGGCTGATGAGGGTTGTGGTCCATCAAGATCTGGAGATTTGGGACGGCTGATGTATAAAGCTGTAGCAGTTCGCAACACTCACACCAACAAAACTGGTAACCAGGCAGGTAGTTTTGGCTAGCCTCTGCTTCATACCTTTTGGATTCAGGAACATGGAGAACCTCTTCATGCTGTCTGGCTGGTTCCAGTCAGAGTAGTTGTTCATCATGAAACGGTGATCGCCTGAAAGTTCATAGCAGGAATGGGGGGAGGAGGAATAACAACCATAAGACAAGAGGGGAAAAGCACAGAAGCAAGGAGTAGCTCCCTGGGTCTCGACTGAGAAGCTGAACCCCAGACGACTCATCAGGTACACAAAGTTCTTTTTGTGATTGTGATACATATTAAGATGTTTGCTACTTGATGACAGCAGGATCACGGGCTGAGTTGCATGTAGCTGGCACATGGAGCAAAGGTTGTGGTTGGTTATTGGCTCTTGAGAGAGCTGGGGATCCTTAGGTCAGGAGCTGGGACCCTCATTGGCCTTGTTCCACAACCACCTTGAGTTATTTTGCCTGGCTAAAATGTGCCTTTGAATTGTCATAATTCCTCTTGCTTGCCTGGACGGAGGATCAAGAGGTGTAAGTTTGTGTGTGTCAGGGTAGAAGGATCCATCAGTTTTGGTTCTTTCACATTTTTTCCAGCCTTAAATTCAGTCCTCCACATTCCTGCAGAAATTTGCAATTATTCTGCAGCAAAATCCTCGTGAAAATTCACCAGCCTCTTAGTATGACTTTATAAGAAGCGCATTTATATATGCCGATCTGACTCATGTGCCCATTTTCCCCAAGCATTTTCCCCTACTCAAATGCATCTTCGTTGGTTATTTTCACTAATAAGTTTGTTTTGATGCCACTGCTTAATCTAGTGCATTGTGGGGTTGGAGAACTGCACTGCAAAATCCCCAAATTTCAAAGCTGCATTTTGACAAACAGGTTGATTTGGAAACTGAAAATTAGGCAGGCTCAGGTTAAAACACCAACAAACTCAAATATCACCTGCCGTACAAGGGTAAGGGTCTGCAGTCCTTGAGAAGGTTGCCCACCAGGGAATGTGGCATTCAGACTCAAAAAAGAAAAGCCATTCTCCTGGCTTAGCCAAAACTATGCAGAAATGGCTAAGGAGGATGTGCGAAGCTGAGCCTGAAGGGAAACTCAGGTCTTTCTTCTAGGCTGTCACTGGGGCATCTGTCACTGGGAAGCATCAATGGTTCAAACTCAGAAGTGCATCTGATTGTGCCGTGTGATCTAATGAGTGTCCCCATGCAGAAATCCCACTGATCGGGAGGAAACCGTGTTTCACGGAAGCTGGCATTTTGTGACCTAACCTGTACTTTACGACCACCTACTAACATCTATTATCAGTTCCAGCAGAGTTCCCTTCCTTCTGCCTTCTTTCTGCTATTCCAACCCTTGCTGGAGAAGGCATCCACTTATCTGCACTCTTTGCAACTCCCCACAGACTTGGCCAGCTGTGAAAATTGCATTGTAGCATCTCTGAATGAGACACCACTTACAGAACCAGGTGCTAAAGTTCCCCTTTCTTTTGTAGAACAGAAGTAGGTGGAGCAAACAGAGTTTTGTCTTGGATGAGTGTAGATGGATGGCAGTGGATGACACAACCCTTCTCTCCTAAACTGGACACATGACTTCTTAAAAAGAAACCCTGCTACTTTAGTACCTTTCAGATTTGGTTTTATTATGTGAAGGGTCAATTAGTGATTCTGTCAATTTTGGATTCTCCACAGTTTGCCTTTAGAAAAAAAACCCTCATGAACATTCACCAGCATTTTAGTGTGAATTTATCTCAATACTGTATACATATTTTTGTGTGCCTTTTCCCCTTAATATAGGCAATTTTGCAAAGCAATTTCCCTTAATATGATGGTGGGAGTGTTGGATGACATTTTCACAAATATATGCATTCCTATGCACATTTTTTGCTGGGATGCGGGTGGCGCTGTGGGTAAAACCTCAGCGCCTAGGACTTGCTGATCGCATGGTCGGCAGTTCGAATCCCCGCGGCGGGGTGCACTCCCGTCGTTCGGTCCCAGCGCCTGCCAACCTAGCAGTTCGAAATCACCCCTGGGTGCAAGTAGATAAATAGGGACCGCTTACCAGCAGGAAGGTAAACGGTGTTCCGTGTGCTGCGCTGGCTCGCCAGATGCAGCTTGTCACGCAGGCCACATGACCCAGGAGTGTCTGCGGACAGCGCTGGCTACTGGCCTATAGAGTGAGATGAGCGTACAACCCTAGAGTCTGGCAAGACTGGCCCGTACGGGCAGGGGTACCTTTACCTTTACCTTTTATGCACATTTTACTCCATTATACAGTGGTATCTCATGTTGCATAACCTCCAGGTTACAGAATCTTCAGGTTATGGCCGCGGCAAACCAGGAAGTGTATACTTTCGGTTTTGCCACTCGCACATGCGCAGAAGTGCTCTGCATGCCGTGCACATGCATAGAAGTGCTCTATTGCACCATGCAAGTGCGCAGAAGTGGCGCCTCTAGTTATCAATTTTTTTGGGTGCACATGGCACCCCAAAATGAATTAAATCCATAACCAGAGGTACCACTGTATGTATTTTTGTACATATTACTTGACTGGAGAATTACGTTGCAAAATTCAGAGAAGTGTCAATTTCAAAGGATGGGTGTGTTTTGGTTCATGCACTGCTTCAGAAAGTGTGTTCACCTTTAAATGCAAACTGAATCCCTTTTCTCCCTCATCCTGAGGCACAGTTAAAAGGGGATTATTTTTGCTGTGGTGGTGGTTTTAGGGATGTGGCCCAAGTCTCTGAATACTTTGCCAGCAGGGAAAGAAAAAATAACCCTGGTCATTTATTTGGAAAGTATAAATTCTCTTGATGCAGAAGGCTCTACTTCCATCCAAAAAGAAGAGCAATTTCCATAACCTTCACTAAGAAGCAACATGGGGAGATATGTTTGGTCTAATAAAGTCTAAGCTTAATGTGATGTGGGAAATCCCTGAATACAGCTTCCAAATTCTTTTCCTTTTTTATAAAAGCCACTCATCATGCCCTGATGGGGTCATTTTCCTGACATAAATTTGTCACCTTCCAAGGCTACTATTAATTACTGAGGGGGAAGCATCAGTATGCTCTTTTCTTCTATAGGAAATGGAAATGGTTTGTGATGGGGAAACACACTGGGGCACCTCAATACTGCTTTGAGTAAAAAACAACAACCCAAAAACAAACCATGGGGTTATAGACAGTCCTAGGCCTACTTCAGAGAAGACCCGCTGAAGTTAATAGAAATGATTTTATTTATTTATTTATTAGATTTATATATTGCCCTTCATCATAATATCTCAGGGTAGTTCATAGAATAAAATACATGATTAGCATAGGTTCATCCATTTCAGTGGGTTAACTAAAAGTGCAACTACTATGTGTTGCAAAGATCCATGCACATGGATAGCACTACAGATATACTTATCCACAGTGGCAATGGAAAATTCATAAATGGAACTTATGTCTCATATATTAGTTTGTTCCTGGTACAGAAATACCTCGGGTTGAATGTGCTTCGAGATGAGCACATTCGAGTTGCGCTCCGCGGCAACCTGGAAGTAACGGAGCACATTACTTCCGGGTTTTGCCGCTTGAGCATGTGCAGACGCTCAACATGACGTCATGTGCAGAAGCGCCAAAACGTGAGCCACGCATGCACAGATGCATGGACACAGGTTACGTTTGCTTCTAGATGCGAACGGGGCTCCGGAACGGATCCCGTTTGCATCTAGAGGTACCACTGTACTAATAATATACTTATGGGGTGGGTTAAAAAAAAATTCCCAGTGCTTTGAACACATTATCTCATCAACTGCTGCAGCAGCCTTATAAGGCAGGCCAGTAATCTTGTCACCATTTTACAGACAGGAAAGGTGAGGCTGTGTGAATATGGCTCCTGTGGATTTGGGATGAGGTTATTGTGGGTGGTATAACTTCAAGCTCCCTGGGGTCATAGGCTGCTCTTTCCTCTTGTCAGAGCATAAAATAAACCCATTAGGGTTGTCCACCGGGGTGGTGAACCTGTGGCCCTCCAGATGCTGTTGGACTTTAGCCCCAGTCAGGGATCATGGAGTTGTAGTTCAACAACATCTGTAGGGCCACAGGTTCCTAGCCCCTACTTAAAAGTCCTAAACATTTGGGGGCTGTTTAACTCAAGGACCACCTTCACTCAGATGAGCTGCACCCCATATTTTAAAATCAGCTGCAGAGGCCCACAAATACAGTCTACTAAGTTCACAAGCAAAGGACCTTGTCAGTGGTGGCCCCGCAGTTATGAAATTCCCTTCCTACACAACTACAAAAGGTCCCTTCAGTGCAGGCCTTTGGACATACCTTGGACAATCTAAATGTATTTAACCATGTTTCTTGTGCTACCGATTCCAGAGGCTTAATACTTCCTTACGGTTCAAGGTCCCCTTTTGCTGATTTGTGTGGGCTCTGTCCTGAAAATTAGTGCATGGCCCAGCAGCAGTTGCTTGTTGGACTACAGCTCCCATCATCTCTGATCATTGACCTTGATGGAAGCTGGAGACCCTCAGTATCCAGAAAGCCACAGGTTTGTTGTTCCTGATGCACATGTTGCCCAAATATGCCTCCTTCCCTTTCTAGCACCCTTCTTGATCTTCAGTTTTAAATTGGGGGTATTTTAAAATGCTGGCTCAGAAAGCTAGATGAGATTGTACCCATGACTGCACTCAGCTCAGTTCTATGTTTGATCTGCTTCCTCGTATCTTATTATTGCACCAGAGTGTTTCAGCATGTCTCTGGCACGTTAGATGTGTTTGAAGCCTAGAGAGATTTGTAAGACCCTTTGCCAAGGAACAAACAGAGGCATATTTGATACAGATCTTAATGAAATGATAAAGATCTGGGGTTTCCATGGCAACCTTCATCAAGAGCCACATCAAAGACCTTTCCCTGCGATAGAAGCCTTTCTCTGACTCCTCATCTTCCCTACGCAAACAGAAAGGTGGTGAGAGTCATTACTCTCACATAAATGCCAGCCCCTCTGCCCTGGGCAAAGTAGATTGTGTCTGGGGGCCCAGTGATGATCTATCTAGGCATCTATCTGGTTCTCAGGACTGGGAGCTGCCAAGAGTTAATTCATATTTTTGGTTTCTCAACTCCTCGTGATGTGGAGAAATATTCTCTCCATTTTACAGATAAGTATCTGAGACATGAAACAGATTAAGGCCTTATATTCCCTGCATTATTGGATTGGGTTTTTTTTTAAAAAAGGGGGTAATACATCTCACAACTGTCAGCAGTTTTCATGGGGCCAGAAATTACGTGAATTATAAGCAATGATTAAGAACTACTGTGTTTCACAGCATCAGCAGGGAAAGAATGTAACTGCAACCAAAACAAAATGCCACGGATGTTTTAACACTGACATCTGAATGGACGATTTCCCTTTTGTGCTGTAAAGGATAATTTTGGATGAATTGGCAGTCAGTTTGGTTTTGACAAAGGGAAGCAAGTCATTTACAGAGCAAAACAACTTTGTGCTTCATGAGCCCCTTATCATCCCTTGTGTTGGATAGGAGAATTATACTTTGAGGATATATCCCCACCCTCTATGGTCTGAGGATCTCACAGACCTGGCTACTTGCAAACATATTTCATACAGGTGTCAATTTCATGTGGTTACCTATTTGGAAATCTTGGGTGCTTATATTAATTTATTTGTTTAATTGAAGATCTATTTACTGATGGTCACTGCATTGTCCATTCATTCATTCATTCATTCATTCATTTATTTAATAAATATCCCACCTTCTGCTCCAAGAACCTCAGCTTCTTGCTTAATTTCTGCCATCTGTGAGAAGTGCCATTTTAGTAGGTGAAACTTAATTTGGGGTGTGCGTGGAATCAGTTAGAGGTCTTAACAATATGTTTTGGGGCAATGTTTTGAGGAATTCAAATCTCCTATTGTTTTTGTGACTGGACAACATTTAGCTTGGCCAATCTACCTTTGATGAAGAAGCACATAAATTAGTTTTTGAAAACCAAAAATTTTTAATTTTACCTTCTGTAAATGTCAGGTAATGCTAAATAAAAATAATTAATAAAACTGCAAGTACTTGGCAATCATTTTTAACGACTTTATGCAATTCTCCACACTTTTTACTTAGCAAGCAAAATTAAATAATATTAATTTAACCAAAATACAGTGGTACCTCGGGTTAAGTACTTAATTCGTTCCGGAGGTCTGTACTTAACCTGAAACTGTTCTTAACCCGAAGCACCACTTTAGCTAATGGGGCCTCCTGCTGCTGCCATGCCACCGGAGCACAATTTCTGTTCTTATCCTGAAGCAAAGTTCTTAACCTGAAGCACTATTTCTGGGTTAGCGGAGTGTGTAACCTGAAGCGTATGTAACCTGAAGCGTATGTAACTCGAGGTATCACTGTATATTCCAAATTCCCAAGTCATGTCACAACTTTTAGCACACCTCATTTTTGGAATTTGAAAGTTGAAAAATTCAACATGTCCTACACAGCCATGTGAGGTAGGTCAAGCTCAGAAACAGTGACTGGTCCAAGGTCACACAGTAAGCTTCATGGCTGAGTGGGGATCTGAACTTAGTTCTCCCAGGTTTTAGTTCAACACACTAACCATTCAGGGGCGTAGTGTTGGGGTGTGTGTGCCAGGGAAACTGAGTGTTGGGCTGGGGAAAAGATTTGTATTAGTTTACACTTTAATGCTGATCCACATGATCCTGAATCAACACGAAAACCTAAACACAGCTGTCCTTCAAAATTGCACTTCTCTGAATTATGCGATATTCTTTGTCAACCCAAAGCTGCATGTGTTAGTGGAAAGTGTGCACAACAGTATATATATTAATGGAAGCAATGCACCCAAATGTGTTATTTTAGAGGGATAACTTGCAGAAATGTATACACTAGGCAAAAGGAATGTGCAGGAATGTGTGTGTTGGGGTGTGTGTGCACAAAATATATAAAAAATGTTCGTGTAGATTTTTGCAAACTGATTCAGAAGTGGGGCAAATTGAACATAAGACAGGTGAAAACAAGAAAATGAGAGAAACTGAAATTGGTAGATTCTTCCATTCCTACATGTGGCCAACCAGATGTTTTTGGACTTTCCCATCATCCCTGATTATTGGCCGTGCTGACTGGGACTGATGGGAGTTGGGGTCCATCAACACTTGGAAGGCCCCAGGTACCCCACTTTTGGCTTAGACAAACTCATGAAGGTGAAATTTATTGGTGGCTATTAGCCATAATAGCCAAGTGAAATCACTACATTCCATTTACTGGATGTGATTATTCTGCTGTATTTGTTGCATTTTTATTGCTCCACCGTTACTGATTAGCTAAATTGGTGCATGATTTATTAAGTATTGCACTTTGAAGTCTCAGCTGTTCACTTAAGACATCCTGTGTCTTAAGATGGAAGGGTAGAGGTAAGTGATGCTGTTTTTACAGGGAGGCTGTAAATATTTTTATACTGGCCAGGCATTTGTATAATGAGGCAAACTATTTTCTGGTGAAGCTTTTACTGATGTTATTTGCTGTTGAATTGCTGCTGCTGCAACTTTGTGGTTTACACGATGTCTTATTTTGCATAATTGCTTCTCTATTGGTTGTTTGCCACCCTGAGCTCCAGACTGGAGGAAGGGTGAGATATAAGAATGAAAGAATGACTGGATAGATAGATAAATAAATAAATTCCATTTGTCACTAGGTGAAATAACTTTTAAAATAAAATAAAATCCCAGGCCTCTTAGAACTGTGGTTTAAGCTCTGCTTTTATGTAGCTGCTCCTACATTTCATCTGCAGAACTTTTATCATTAGTTTTGGTTTGGATAATATTATTGCCGGTTTTTAAAAAACATTGTATTTTGAGCTGGTTGGGGAACCTTTGCATTGAAGGGTGAAATAATAAAGACTTTTCAAAAAATAAAAAAGTGTACAGGAAGGATGCCTTTGCTTTGGGCAAATAAAGAGGAAAAGTTCTACAATTGTTTCTGCAAGTTTGAGCTCCAAGTATACTTCAAATGATAAAAGACCAAAGATAGTGAATAACTTCTCAGTGCAATCTTGTGCATGTCTCCTCCTCTAAACTGAATTAAAAGGCCAAGTGGAATAAGTTCCCCTTACCGTTCTCCATGTGGTTCCTCTCGATGAAGTTCCTGCTGAGGTCTGCCTTGCAGATCTTCTCAACATGTCTCATGCACACGTTCAGGAGGTCATCTCTCAGTATCCCCATAGACGGGCTCATGTTCTCTCCCTCCAGCAGGATGCTGTATGTCGGCAGGGATGGTGGAATGGTGTAGCTCCTCATCATTGCTCCAAATTCCTGCCAGGAATAATAGCAATAAACAGAAGTGGCGTACAGAGGAGGAGCAGGGTTTGGTCTGGACAAAGCCGCTGGGGTGAAGCTAAGCAGGCCTAGGTCTGGTCATTGGTCTAAATATTGATGGACCACTCAGAAATCCTAGATATGCCACCTTGAGTTCAATAGAAGATCTTATAGTGATCCAGGGTTGCGGGGGGGGGGGGTGTCAAAGACTGATTACTATTTCTGCAGCAGGGTCCCTGTCTCCAGCGTCCTAGAGCTACTCAATCTCCATGAAAGAGGAGCTTTCTAGCCACTGTCTACTTCAAAGCTAGGGATTTAGGAACACTGAAAATACAAGGTTAATCCATTTCAAGAAAACGATGCAAAGGGTCTGTTATGTACAATGGAAAAGTGCAACTTAAGTCTCTGCCAAATAAGATACTGGAGTGCTCCTAAACATTTGCCCATGTACATGTACAGAAAACAGTAGATCTAGCTGAATGGCAACTCATGGAGACCTGCATTGATTATGGCAATGCATCCCTAATAATTATTGTATAATTATAAGCTTATTGAATCATTATGGAAGGCATGTGCCTCTGAGGGGGTATGGCTGTGATCACCAGGAGCAGACCCTGTATTTCTGAATTTGCCACTATGCTACTGAACGTAATTCTATTAGAAATAAAAAGACAGCAAACATATCAAAGGTAGCCAGTATGATGCATTCCAAATGTCACTGGATTGCAAGTTAGATCTTCGTTTGCCATGCTAGCTGGGGCTGATGGTAGTTGAAGGAATAATAATAATAATAATAATAATAATAATAATAATAATTCCCCAGTGTACAGCGCTGGAGCGGTGCCGGCAGCAAACCGCTATATAGCGCATGTGCAGCGTTGCTACGTACAGCGCATTCGTGCGACACTGCACATGCACTGTATTTAGCAGATTGCCACCATGCCACTCCAGAGCCGTATGGACAGTTGGCGGCTGTAGTGGCACCGGAGGAATCCCGGCACCATCCGTACAGCGCTGGAGCGACGCTGGCGAAAAACTGCTATACAGCGCATGTGCAATGTCGCTACCTATGGCGCCATACGTAGCAATGCCACACATGCGCCCTACGTAGTGATGTCTGTCCCAGGTGTCACTACGCCTTCCTTCGCCCCTGTTTCCTCCTCCTAAGTTTCAGTGTTGCTCTTGTAAAACTCTGCACTGGGGAGGAGGATGGAGACAAAATTAGCTCATTGACTCTAGCTTCACCTAGTGTTGGCCTCCCTGCCTTCTGCCCTACCAGCCCCAATAGGCGCCAGCCACCACAGTCAGCATGGGAGAAAAAACAGCCTTGCATACCTGCAGGAAGAGCACTGAGTCACTGATCTGGCCTATCTGCTCCCTGGTCTCCTTGTCTTCTTGCAACAGTTTGGCCCTTTCTTCCAGCTCCTCCACAATCTCCTTGATGTTCTCCACGGCAACCTTCTCCCTGTGATCCAAACCGGCCTTCACTTCGTCCCGCTGCTTCTCCAGGTCACGGATCAGCTCTTTGAAATGCTGATCCACCGTGGCTTTCTCATTGGTGGTGAAGTTCTAGATGAAGAGACAGGGGGAGAGAAATGCGCTGACTCATGTACCACAAAGCTTTTTCTCTGCATGGCTGGAGCTGACATTTGTCACAAAACGAAATGCCCATCACTGGTAGAGAGCAAAACCAAACCCCTTCTCCCTGATGCCCTAGTTTTCTGTGTGCAAGGATGCTCTGAAAATTGCAGACCCACACCGGGAGTGTGATGTGGGATGCCCAGGAAAAGCTGCACCAGTTCAATTTCCTGAATGCATGTTTTAGAAACGTATGGGAGGGTGGAGGCTGGTCATTTCAGTGTTATGTCACTGACATTTCTAGACACCTTCATGCAAAGTGTATCCTCGCAGGTGTGACTTATATTGTGTGCAGAATCCGATATAGAAACCATCCTATCAGGGGTGGGGAACCTCAAGCCAGGGCGGGAGCAAAGGTGGCCCTCAAGGTCTCTCCAACTGGCCCTCTTTGGCTTTGTTTCATACCCCGAGTGTTTTTTCCCAGGATGTATCCTTCACCTTTGATGATGCTTTTGCTTGTCTAGATGGAGGACAGAGAGGGGTATGTGAGCATGATTAGAAAGTTGACAGAAAGTCAAATTTATATTTATTGCTTCATCCACTTTCCTTCTGGCTCTACCCACCATTGGCATGTGGCCCTCAGAAGCCTACTCAGAAGGAAATGTGGCTCTCAGACTAGAAAAAGCTTCCCCACCCTGGTCTAGATTATTAAGAATAGCTGAACAAGGATAAGTCTGAAAGGGTGCTTTTGTGCACAGTACAACCTGCAGGGCAGAGGTATAACAAAGCACTTCAAGATGACATCATCATCAGTTGATAGCTTCCCAGGTTTCCTCTGATCTAACCACGTTAGCGGTTTCTACTGAGAACGTTTCCACCCACACAGAGATTCTCAGCTAAATCCTGCACTCAAAACATTCTGGTCGTCTCCCTGTGAATCAGGAGTCCTGTGAAACCCTGGGGAGACTTTTAAGCCAGACTTTTGCCAACCTGGTGCCCTTCAGATCATCGAGGGCACTAGTGGGTGTAGCAACATCTTGAAGTTCCAAGTTGGGGAAGACTGGCTTAGAACTGATGCAGAACTAGGTTCAGAGCTCCACTCAGCAATGAAGCTCACTGAGTGTCCAGACAAACTTTCCCTGCCTGTCCTGCCTCGTAAGGTTGTTGAAAAGATAAAATGGGTAGAGGATACGGAATAAATAAACAAGCATGCCACCCTGAGCTCCTTTGCGGTAGGTCAGAGATTTATTTATTTTTTTTAAAAAATGTAATAAGTAGTAAAAGAATGAAGATTACATTAACATGGGGCACAGTGAATCCATATAATAGAAGTTCCCATGCTCAGGTGTTCTCCTGCGATTTGGAAACAGAAAAAGCCGGCTTTGCATATATTGCTTGACATGATTTTTTATTTTTGCAACACCCTCGGATATTCAGGGATGAGCTCTGGCAGTCGAGATAAGCAGACAACTTTGGCGGAGCCAAGGCACAGAATTTAAATGCGCTGGGTAGTCCCCGGAGTGTGAGACGAGTTTGTGTGTTCCAGACCTTCTGCCAAGTTAGATGTATGGGCCTATTCTCCCCCCCACCCCACTTCTAGTCCATGCGGTTGGTCTGGCCCTGAAGAGATACTCGAAAAGAAAAGTGAGCAAGAGGTGAGAACATGAGCGGAGGAAGCAAAATGACATCTTAGGAGAACCATATGGGGAGGAAATGGAAGTGAGGAGAAAAAAAGAGCAAGGCAGAAGAAGGTGGAAGCCTCCAGCTGTATCTAATGCTGGTTCTACTCAGAGTAGACTCACTGAAATTTATTTAGTTAGCTACAAAATATTGATATGCCACTATTCATAATAACGTGTGAGAATAGTTTACAATGGTATATATTTAATAATAATAATAATAATAATAATAATAATAATAATAATAATAATATCAGAAATCATCTAGCTATTGTGGAAAGCATCTGTTTTCATTGCCTGCATAAGCCTGGTGGACTTGAAATGTTTTTAGCAAGCATTTGAAAGCTGAAGCAGAACCTCGCTGCTCAATCTCTATTGGGAGAGCATCCCACAAGACCGGGCCAATGACACTAAGTTCCCTCTTCACAGGGAACTTTGGGAATTGGAGTTTTCTGAGGGAGTCTCCTAGCAATTCTCAGCACACCTTAACAATACTACAGCTCCCAGAATTCTTTGAGGGAAGCCATGACTGTTTAAAGCGGCATCAAAGTGCTTTAAATGTATGGTGTGGTCAAGGCTTCTGCTGGAGTGCAAAAAGTAGGAGGAAGGAAATGAGCAGAGCAATGAGGGGGGAGTAGTTTTGGGAAGAAGAGGGAAGCGGGAGGATTTTGTGTGGCTCTCACCTTGATACGGTCCCTCTCTTTCTGCCACTTGTCCACTTCATCTTCCAGCTCAATGATTTTCAGCTGCAGCTGCTCTTTCTGCAGAGAGAGCTCAGTCTGTGGAGAGGAAAGAAAGCCACCAATGAAATCAAACTCTGCTAGGCGGCAGCTTCAAAGCTCACAGATGCTGCTTACTTTTGCCCTTGGCCCCTGGACTGCAACTCCCATGAGTTACAGGTTCCTGGCAATTAGGAGTAGCTATCACAGATAAACAAGCTCATCTAGATAATCTCACTAGTTGGGTCAGACAATCCCAATCCCCAAACCGAACACACACACACAAAACTAGACTTAAAGCTTTGAGCAGATTTCTATCTACCCTCATGAATTGGGGTTTTTTTAGGGGGTTAGGATTATGCTTAACCCCCCCCCATCACATTCATGTGGATTGCTGTGGGGGGTGGAGGGTGTCAAGGAGCCAGATTTCAAAATCCAGATGTGTTTGAAGCCCAGGGCCCAGCCCAGGGTGTGTCGCTGCAACAATAACAGTTTTCCATGTAATTACAGGATGACGTGGCCCATGTTGCAACAGAGAGGAGGACGCCCTGGGCAGAAATTTTGTTTAGACATGACCACAGATTCATTCACTCTGCGTCTAGCCCTTTGACGATGCCATGATCAAGGCAGGGTGAGGAAGACAGTGAGAGCAGAAAGGAGGACTGAAATCCACCAGCTCGCTCAGGCACTGTTTAATCACAGTCCACTTTGTCCCTTCCAAGCCTTGAGAGCAGAGGCAGAAAGGGTTAAGAGTTGTGCAAAGATGTGTTTGCATGGCTGGCTGTCCCTTGACTGGTGCATGATTCTAGGAACAATTTGCCTGTCCAAAGATCAGGTTTGTCCAGGTAGATGAAAATGTGACAGAGGGCATCTGGAAGGAAGACGGTTCTCTGTGCCTTCCCCTATTTCTCCATCATAAAGTGTGGCCCGGTGATTCAGCTGTGATTCCTGCATTGCAAGAAGCTGGACTACATGATCCTTGGAATCCAGCTCTACAATTCTATGACTGACACCTGGATTTCAATGCATGAGACCCACAAATAGGCGTGTTTGCCCCAGTGCAAATCTTGGAGTTGCTGTGCACTCGGCATGCAGTCTTTCTGTGTGGTGTGCACTAGGCCAGTTTCACATCAGTAGTTCATCCCACGACACACCTGGAGCCCTGCACTCACATAGCTGCTCTTTGTAAGAATCTAAGAACTGCTTTGTAGAGTAAAGGTCTGCCTAGCCCAGTCTCCAGTTTCCAACAGTGACCAGCCACAAGATCACAAGCAGGTAAGGCACATTTGTCCCCGCCATCTACTATATCCAGAGATACACTGCACTTGAATGTGGAGGCTCCATTTAGTCATCGTGCCAAATCAAATTACTATCATGCTAATTCATGTCTCCACATTATGAAATTTAGCCACCCAGAGAAAGATAACTTGGTCCTGAGAGATGAAGAATTTTTTTCTAGCCTTCCTTTGTTTATCCTGTGTGTGCTAACACAGCACCGCTAGAAAGGAACACAAAAGGCCACCTAAGTGACTGTTATGTTGGTCTCCCAATTTTACATCAAAGAGATGGGAATACTGTGATGCTGATGCTGATGCTGCTGCTGATGATTTATTTATACCCCACCCATCTGGATGGGTTTCCCCAGCCACTCTGGGTGGCTCCCAACAAAATATTAAAAACACAATAAAACATCAAACATTAAAAACTTCCCTAAGAATTCCTTTCTTTCCTGGATAGCAGGTAGGGAACAAGTGACCCACAAGCCAGTCATTGGGGCTTCCCAATATGGCCTGGGGTATCCCTTCCTTGCCTCTATCCCCCTCTCACCCCACCCACGCAAAACAAACATAGCAATCTCCTATTGACCCCAAAAGAAAACCTTTTGTCCAATCCTAATTGCAGTACAAGGCACCTTTTTGGGAGGAGGCCACAGTTGGGAAGAGAAGGGTTAACTTGACAAGGTACTGAAAAAGGAGCACTACCTCTAAACATATCTGAAAGTGTTAGACACATCTTTATTCATTATTATATTCATCTAATTCTCCAGATTTCATACACACACACCTCTAGTTATGGGTGTTGCTGGAATTGAACAACCTTTAATTTCCAAATCAATTAATCCAAAACATGCATGCTCTTCTCTTCATCTTACTGCTTAGCAGTCTTTGGAAATTCCCACAGGGGCTTTGGACACATTTGCACAATCCAACTAATGCAGCTTAGTTAGCCTGGACATCATTCAAACACTGTGTTTTTCAGATGAACCAGAAAACAGATGGGTGACAAAAGGCGAATTATTTTCTCTCTGCCAAACTGAGAAAGTGAATCAAGAAAAAAAACCCCTCTTACAATCCTATGTCAACACACGCTTTTCATTACTAAAACCTGGTGCACTCTGCAATAAATCTACAATGCAGATAAATAACACCATTTCACATGCTGAATATCTAATGGAAAGGGAGGAGGAACTCAGCCAAATTTATCAGATCTCTTGGGTGGACCCCTTTTTTAAAAAAAAGATAAATATTGTAATTTGTTTCACACCCAGGCCCTAAGGGTATAAGGCAAGAAAATCTTCCATCTCACTTTTGCCTTATGGTGCAATCCTGAGAAGTAAGTTAGACTGAGAGGCAATCACTTGCCCAAGGTCAGCCCATGAGAAGCAGGAAATAAAAGAAATTTGAAAGCAAGACGAAGTCCTACACTCCTTCCATAACCCCACACTAGCTGTGTCATGAGATTGAGATAGTGTGGATCTGAGAACATGCCCCTCAATTCATGTGTGGTCTCGCACTGTTGATGGACTTTGCAAGCACATAGTAACCAGGAACTGTTCCGCTAAGGGCAGACCTCAATTGCCTACCTGAACTGGTTTAACAGCCAGCTCAGCCACCCTCCAACAAACCCAATGAACTATGGCACCATAGACATGCCAGTGATCTCTTAACAAAGCACTTCTGCAGCTTGAGAAAACCAATGCCCATTATGCCTTTGGGTGGAAAGCCATGATGGTCAAGCCATTTTGTATGGAAACTAGTACATGTGTTTATAATGTATGTAATGGGGCGGCACATCCAATTTTGCCACCTGAGGCAAAACAGGAAGGTGCTGCCCTGCTTCCGCAGTGGTCTCCTTCACCTAGGCTGAATAGTGGTGGGTTCCAGATAGATCTCACAAAGTACATGAGATCTCATGAGATTTTGGTGAGATCTCATAAGATCTCAAGGGAAATCAGTGCTGCCACCGGTACTGCTTCTCTGTCACCTTGTAGGCTTCCGCCACCTGAAGTAAGATATCTCAGCCTGCCTCATGGGTGGGCCAGCTCTGGGATGTGCCATAAACATCTTTCATGCCCCATCTAGGGATGAGCAAACATGAGGCTCTTTTCTTTCTGAAAAAGCCTTCAAGTACTGTACTCAAATGCTTAAAACTCCATCTGGGAGAGTTTCAAGCTTTCAAAAGAATGCCCAGAGGGACCCAGTTTCTTACTCCACCCGTTACTCTGTCCCCAAGGAGGTTGTGGGAAAAATTGGGGGGAGGTAGATGGAGTATAATGAAGTGAATAGGGCTGGCCCTACCATTAGGCAGAATGCAGCAGATGGGTAGAAATTGTGGCAGGAAAAGCAGGAAAATGCCGCCCAGTCTGCCCTGCACTCTTTTGATGCTCTCATGTCCAGTGGAGGCAAGCAAAGTAGAATACAGTTTAGCTACCTGTCCAGTTAACATCTGCAAATAGAATTGTGGTGGGATGGTGGGCACCTTCCTATATTTTGCCTGGGGCAGCAATATAGTGTCTGATGGATGGAATTATCATCATCATTTACCCACTCTTCATCCTAAGGTCCTAAGGTAGATTACAACAATTAAAACACTGTATTAGAAACAGTTTAAAACAACTGGCAATCACAGAAATAAGGTTGGTCCTAAAAAAATACACCTCTGTAAAGGGTCTTCTGTAAAGAGTAAAGAGGTGGGTCTTCAGTATTTTCCAGAAGCTGTATACTGAAAGTGCCACAGGGGCTGCCACAGAGAAGGCCCTCTCCTGGACCACCCCAAGTTTCTGAGACTGATGGACCCAAGAGAGTCTATAGGGAAGGAACAGATCTTTCAGGCATTTGGGAGTATGTACCATCTGTGCTCCAAAGTAATCAGAATGTCATAGGACTTTAGGAAGTTGCCCGCGGCAGAACATAGTGCAATCTCCTAAAAGGTGGAGACATGTGAAGCTAACTTAATAAAGCTTTGAAGTTGGGTATTTTAGGATGTTAAGTAATATAACATGCTCCTGCATGTTACTTAGAAAAAAAGAAGACTTCAATTATTCTAAATATGATGGTATATCTTTTTTTTTTAAGAAAGAAGAAAAATGGGGTAAATCCTAGCTAACATCCCAGGAAAAGGAGAGTGAAGCTTATTTTGTGAAGGATAATGCCTGTTTTTGTGAAGGATAATGCCTGTTTTTGCTATCCCTGTCACTTCATGGTTTTACCGTTTCTGGGGCTTTTTGTTTTAAGTGAATTATGCAGTCAGCAAAATATTCCTTTTTGAGTGTTATTTCATTTGAATATGTACGTATTGTTGCATGCCACCCCAACCTCCAAGCAGTCAGAGACTCCAGGGATGGATGCTTTCCCACAGCTTTGTTTCCTTGGAATGAAGTTCACTGGGGTCTTTCTAGAATCCTAGAATTGTAGAATTAGAAGGGACCCCAAGGGTCATGTAGTCCAACCCACAGCTATCCCAGGGTGGGCTCAAACCACCAACCTTCTGATTAACAGCCAGACACACTGACCCATTGCACCACAGAGAATCTTCAAGGAAGCCCTCCATCGCCTGCTACTCTGTTGTGGACCCAAAGGTGAGTCCATGAAAGAGAGGGACAAAGTAGCATCCGGTGGAAGTCTGAGGCTCAAGCAAGCATGATCAAAGCTGGTGCCTGATAATGCCAAGGCTGTAGGTTTAGTTCCCATATGGGACAACTGCATATTTCTGCATTGCAGGGGGTTGGACTAGATGATCCTGAAGGTCCCTTCCAACTCTATGATTCTATGAATTCAAGCACTTATGACCCCTCCACTAATCCAGTCTGCACCAGGGTTGAGGCAAAGTGCGAGCTGGACAGTGAAGACTAATGCTGCTGGCTATCAAAGAGG
Organism: Podarcis bocagei; assembly: GCF_964188305.1. Taxonomy (NCBI): domain Eukaryota; kingdom Metazoa; phylum Chordata; class Lepidosauria; order Squamata; family Lacertidae; genus Podarcis; species Podarcis bocagei. The sequence goes on from NC_138141.1 coordinate 22,864,328, forward strand.
ACCAGACCTCTCTCCTAAAGAATCCTGGGAGCTGTAGTTTACCCCCCCCCCATACACACACACACAGAGCTATAATTCCCAACACTCTTAAGAAACTAACTTCCTGAGATTCTTGGTGGGAGCCATGTGCTCTAAATATAACGTGGGTATGACCTCAGGGCAGACTATGTGGCACACACAATTCTCTCCCCTCCAATAACTCACCATCCCCATTCCATCCTCCCATCTTCTGCCATCTGAGGCAGCCATCTCATGGTGCCTAATGGTAGGGCCGGCTTTATTGGAGTTCCCTGGCTGGTTACCTGTTCAGAGTTTTAATAGAGCGGTATAATACTGAGTGATTGGCAGCCCTGTCAATGTATGGGCTAGGCAGAGCTTGAAAGACAATTTCAAAGAGAGAGAAAGGGAATGGATAATTGACCTTTTATGGTGCTTGTCGTCAAGATGGATTCAAGAGGTTTTTTTAAAAAAAACCTTTAGTTACTAACTCATTGTATAAGCCATAATCCCTTTGATCTGCTCGCGTTCCTGATCTGGGAGATGGGAGCTGTGTCAACATCAATCTCTGCGGCACAATGAGGCACAGCTGGAGTGATGGCAAATTAAAATTTCACCGGTAATTTAGGGTAGCCCAGACCTTGGAACCACTGCCATCCACAAAGATTGCGCTTTTGCCCCAAAGATTTATGGGAGGGATTGTGAGGATGCTCTCGCCTGACGCATTCCAAACAGCCATAATGGCAAGGGGGCGGGCGGAGGAAGAAATGTGAGCAGCGAGGCAGGTAATGGAGTACACCAAAGAGAGTCTGATTTATTAAAGGGGTGGGAGAAGTGTGCTTTCTCATATATTAAAGGTGCTCATGAAAGGGCCGGAGGAAGCAATTTTTTCATAATACAAAAATTGAGAAGAAAGGAGTAAATCAAGAAGAGGCTTAGACTCAAAGGACGTGTTCTGATGTCTCCACAAAGGCTGAAGTGTTCAGAGTGGGCCTCTCACCCCTGTCCTAGAGATGATGGATAGGTCATAGGTTAGCAGGGCTGGGAAAAGCTCCCTGTTTGAAGCCCTGGAAAACCACTGCCGGTCAGTGTGTAGACAGGACTGTGCTAGTAGACCAGTGATCTGACCTGCTAAAAAGGAGCATAGAGTAAGTCAGGGTTCGGCAAGGTTTATCTTGCCTGGGCTGGATCGGTCCCGCGAAGATCTCTTCTTGGGCTGAATTGCACATATGTGTGAGCGCGCCCGCCCACGATTTTTGGCATCTGCATGCGTGTAGATGTGATTTCCAGCATCTGCATGTGCGCAGATGCAGTTTTCCAGTGCCTGCATCTGCACAGACACGATTTCCAGTGCCGCAGAAGCAAGTCCCCACGCGAGTGGGCAACTTGGTTCGGTGGCGGCTCATGGGCTGGTCAAACGACCTTGATGCACCACTTCCAGCCCATGAGCCTTAGGTTGCTGACCCCTGAAGTAAGTGGTGGGGGAAGCGTAGCTTGAGACTCTGGAGAGCAGCTGCTAGCCAGAGTAGGCAATACTGGGCTAGACCAGGATTGGGAACCTGGAAGCCACATTCACTCCTAAGCAAGCATCCATGGGTCGCATATCCATGGTCGGCAGGACCAGATGCAAAAGTGGGCAAAGGAAGGGGTGTGACTTAGCTTTGTACAGGGCATTATGTTCCAGGCACATAAAACTCAGGGGTTTCTCCACAGGAACTCATTCCATCCAACAAGAGACATCGTCATAGTCCATGGACACATCCAGATGAGCAAAATTACTTGGGGAGGGTGCAGGACAAGGTTGGTGAGAGATGGAAGGGTCTCAAGGGCCAAATAAATGGACTTGGGGGCACTTTCAGCCCCTGGGCTAAGGTTTCCCCACCAATGGTGTAGCGTGGGTTGCCAGTGCCCAGGGCTGCATGGAGGGGTGGGGAGGCAGGGAAACAGACAAAGTACGCATGCACATTCAACAGCCTAACAGTGTCCCCGTCACCTAGGAGATCACAGCCACAGAGACAAGAAAATAAGAGTTGTTCCATTGTCTGGAGAGGTCACTTCCTGTTTCGCATGGAGAAGCCACTTTCAACAAAGCCCAGTGACGGAAGCACGTAGCTGTACTGAGGCAGCACCGGTGTTGAAATTTTTCTCCCCTAACAATTTTGCACCTCAAGCCTTCCTCTATACTGGAATGGCATGAATGGTTTAAACCAGCCCTGATCAGTGGGACACCACAGCTAGGTGGCAAGGCAGAAAAACTAAGGGACAAATAGGGGGAAGGAGAGTGTGTGCCCACAGAGGCTTCAACTTTTTCACCAGTCATTCCTTCTTCCTAAAGAACTTTAGAGGAGGTTAAGCTTCTTGGACTAATTCCTGGTTCCATCACCCAACTACATTTCCCAGGATTCTCTGGGGGAGAGCCGAAGCAGTTAAACTAGTATATGCCCATTATATGTTGAAAGCTGATATGGCTAGATAGAAGTGGAGGAATTAAACCAAAGGAAACAAGGGAGATGGAATAGAGTCCACACCCATCATTATTTACTAAACTTTTTTATCATTAGAGAGAGGCATGATTTTGCCAGTTTTGACTAGAAAAATGATCAGACCAAAGGGAGCTGATGAAATGATGGATGGGCAGTTGAGAGGCATCACCATCCCATTGTGCTCAGTGGCAGAAGGGACAGGCGGCAGCTCAGCTGCAGAGCACTTATTGACACACAGAAGGTTCCAGGTTCAATCCCTGGAATCTCCAGGTAGAGCTTGGAATGTCTTCTATTGAAAACCTGGGAAAACAGCTTCCAGTCCGTGTGGAGACAATACTGAACTAGATGAAGCAATCCTCTGACTTGCTTCCTCTCTTCCTATTATATTTCTGCAACTTAGGAGCACAGGTAGTACATCCAGTCAGACCCACTTAAAGTAGGGGGAGTACATTTTTTAAAAAAAAACAAACCTCAATTTGGGGTTTCTGCAATGCACAGGGGTCCCTCCAGGTAACCTCAATCCCACATGTCTCATTGTAGGATGTTGCTGTTAAGAACATGGGAAGAGCCTGCTGGATCAGGCCAGTGGCCCATCAAGGCCAGCACCCTGTTCCCACAGTGACCAACCAGATGCCTGTGGGAAAACTGCAGGCAGGATTTGAGCACAAAGAACCCACTCTCCCTTTCTGAGGTTTCCAGAAACTGGCATTCAGAAGCATGACTGCATCTGACTAGGGAGGCAGAGCATAGAGATCATGGATAAAAGCCATTGAAAGCCTTCTCCTCTATGAAATTGTCTACTCCTTTTAAAGGCATTTCAGCAAGTGGCCATCACTGCCTCCTTTCTCTATGCAGAAAATGGAGGGAGACAGGACAACTTTTGGGCTGCACACATCCACCACCCCCAAAAAAAAATCCCTGCTGAATTCATTTAGATAATCAAAACCAATCCATCTTGATCAGATGGATGCCCCAGCTGAGGCATGAGATAGTCAGGATGGTCATTTGGTGACCATTGCACACAAACACGCAACCGCTGCTTTGTCCCACCCCACCTAAAATCTGTGGCATTGGGAATCAATTTCCATCTCCTTAAGCAAAGAAGACTCTATGCTCTGAATAGCTGCATGGCAGGGAGAGTGGGAGCAATGCAGACAGACAGGTGTGCTTCCTTTTGTCAGAATGCCTCACAATGGGAGATGCTGTGCTTTCAGAACTTCTCTCGGTAGTGCAGCTCTTAAGGATGTTAGAGCCCCCTTCAGGTCAGCTCTTGGCAACCCACACTTCACATGCAATACACGGAGCACAATGCGATCCCTTTTGAAGATCACCCTCTTCAGAACCGCCTAGTGTTTGTTTCTGTGCTGAACATGTTCTTGGGCTGAGCAAAAGCAGCATTTGAAAAGGATTTGTCCAGCCAGTTTGAGCCAGAAGAGGCAATCCTGACCAGTGATTGTAGGTTACTCCTTATTGTGTTTACATTATTTGATATTTATGCAAAACCTACAGTACCATGGAAATGATGTGGCTGTTGGGATCGTACCACTTCAATTTGGGAGGGGGGCAAATTACATGCAGAAAAGGCGTGTGTCAGGTAGAAACCTTGGGAATGTGAGGGCCAACCACATCGCCAGCATATGTGCTTCAATGATCCTGTTACCATTCAATGAGTGCATTCTACCTTTTTGCAACATTTGCATAGATACTTCCCCTGCTGGCTCTTAGAAGTTGAGGGTGGGATGGAATACCCTGGGTAAGGCACCTTCAGTAGGTTTTCTTAACCTGGAAGGTGCAAGGCATGTAAGCAGAAGCATCTCCTGTGTTGGCTGTGAGCATCATGAGTGCAATATCAGAAACTGCCAGGTTAGAACCAGGAACCCCATGGCTTTAGGTATGGTTCAGGATCAACATTGGGACTTGTAATGGTTGGTGGTGGACCTGGAACTCAGAAGGGTCCATATCCACCCCTGACACCCACCTACCAGGACTCCTATTCAGCATTGCTGCTGCCCCTGCCCTTGCATTGAGAGACCTCAGTTGGCACTACTGCTGCCCGAACAAAACACTCCCCTCATTCAGATGCACTGCTAATTGGCTACAGCAGGCATAGGCAAACTCCGGTCCTCCAGATGTTTGGGACTACAATTCCCTTCATCCCTAGCTAATAGGACCAGTGGTCAAGGATGATAGGAATTGTAGTCCCAAACATCTGGAGGGCCAGAGTTTGCCTATGCCTGGGCTACAGCACTCAGGAATGGGAGCTAAACCAGCATTTGGCTTCAACACATGACGGACAGACATCATCTTAGATTACCCAAAATTCAGGGTTCAACTTTGATGTTGTGCATTGCAATGTAAGGTGATGAGCAGTATTTATGCATTGGAGCCTTGCTTGCTTTACAAAGCACCACTGCAGCTTGTCTGCCTGCCTGCCTGCCTGAGAGAGAAATCCAGGTCCAGAAGGGGAAGATGAGGGATTGGTAGTGGCATCTCCTGGCACAACAGCAATAACATTGGAGGGGAGACTGATAGGGCAGCAGTACAGTGCAGGAGGCCATGTTTGCATGGATCCATCAAAGTCCTAAGGAAATCTGGCTCTCATCCTGGCCTGGCTGACCCTTGCAAGAAACCACCTGAGCTGCAGGTTGATGTAACTGCTTAAGCCAGCCTTTCCCAATCAGATGTTGACTAGATGTTTTGAGCTACAGCTGCCATTAGCACCAGCCAGTAAGGCCAAAAGCCAGAGTTGATTGGAGTTATAGTTCAACAATATACGAAGGACACTACATTGGGGAAGTCTGGGTTAAGCAGAAAAAGGTTCCCAAGTCCTGAATGGTCTCTGCTCATCTGGACTTTGAACATTGACTCTCTTCAACAGAAAGAGCTATAAAGGGCTTCCTATTCAGACCATTGCTTGATCAATGGTTGTCCTCCCTGGCTCTTGGCTTGTTCTCTGGTTCTGAATTCCTGGCTCTGATTCCTACCTTGCCCTCCTGGCTCCCACCTGACAGCTGTATGTGACTTCCCTCTGAAATGCAAAGTGAGAATGGAAATGCTGTTCAGGCAGTGGGTTCTTTCTCAGTCTTGAGACTTCAGCAAATGGCCAACTTCCCCACCCGCAGGAACTGGTTGTAGACATTAGTAGGATAATAGAATAAGAATAAAGCTAGCCACCCGCATGTGAGCTGGGATGTGACATGCATGGGAAGGTGAAAAGTAAGCCAGAGTTTGAGTATGCTAAACACATATATCTGATCTGTGTGCACCATGAGGCAATGATGATCTCAAATCAATATGGTGATGAAAGAGGAAACTCAAGCAACCCCTTGTCATTCCTCAGTGAAAGTTCTGGGTGTTCACCCAAATCTCCTCCCACAACTCATTTGCAAGAGCCCTGACCAAACCCAACCACAGTGGTGAGAATGAGCATCAAAGGATGGCTGAATGTGACTCTTGTATAATGAATTATGATGTGCTTCTATTGTGCAATGTGGCAAGTCAACCCCAGGGGGGGTGGCCCTACCATTAGGCAGAGGGAGGCAACTGCCTCAGGCACCAGATCCTGTGGATTGACAGTGAGCTGTTAGGGAACAAAGCTTTGTGTGTCCTGTACCCCCAAGGTGAGGCTGCTCTCCTGATAACAGTTTTGAAGTGTCAATTCCCAAATGGCCCTTGACCTCTGTTTGGGATCCATGCAGCTGACCCCATCACAGTCATTCTGAAAGTCACTTCTTTTATTGTATCACAGACTCCCCAACACCTAGCTATGTCCAGTAAACTACTGATTAAGTCTGTCTGATTAACTCCAGTGGTTGACTTTTTAGTTTCTGGTTTCTTAATTTTCTTAACTTTCAATCTTGCTCTCCAACAATGATCTCACGTAATGTTACAACACTGATAAGATCAACGTGCCAATAAAGACTTACAATACTAGGTCATTGGGGTGGACTAAAACAACATTTTTTATTCTCCCCCCCCCCCAAAAAAAATCTTGAAAATCACAAGCTTAAAACTCAGAATAAGTCAAGTTCTTGGTTTCTTTTATGGCAAATGAAGAACTTACGTGTTTAACATTTTGCAGCAGAATAAAAGAGACCCCTCCTGTCACTAGTGCAGAAGTCCCCTTTATGATAGACACAAGCATTAGACTTTCACACCAGCTCAGTTGTAATAATAGATGAAATTTGCCAAGCACACACAAAGTCCCTTATACCTCCATGAAAAACTGAGCAATGGGTCTTTCCAACTCAGCATTCTAGATGCCACAGGAATGTTCACAAACTAGTCATGTTTTTAAAACTACTGATTTTATACTTATTTTGAGAATGTTATCATTTCAAGTGTAAGTCAACAAACCATGGTTTTTTTCTGCTTTTCCAGAAATCAGACCATGGTTTGTCTGGTGGGCTGAGCTCGTGTGTTCAAACAAGCCACACTGTGACTAAACAAACCATGTTTTAGCCTTATCTGTGAACCCAGGCCACTGGGTCTCACCTTCTTTGGTTGTGGTACCAAGAGCAGCAGCAGACATTTTGCAAAACTAAGAGGCCAGCCAGATCTTCTAACAGTCAGCTTGGGAGAAAGGAGGGGCAGGTACACCACCATTCCAGCGTGTGAGAGAGATTCTTCTCTTTCCACTGATATCTGGTCTTACAAACCCCACCTCTAATTCAGCCTAATTCAGAACTTCCAGGACTCAGCCCCATCCATAAATCACAGCCTCTGCATTGGGAGCCAACTCAGGGACATATACAGAAGGCCTATAGCTCAGTGGCAGAGGTCTGAAGTTCAATCCCTGGCATCTCCAGGTAGGGCTGGGAGATAACCCTATCTGAACCCCTGGAGAGCTTCTGCCATTCAGTGTAGACAATACTGAGCCAGATGGGCCAATGTGTGGTGTGGTAGAGCCTGACACCAGCATCACTACAACTTACCTGGATGGTGGTTGGGCAGGGTGGGGCTCTAGGGCTTTATGGAGGCACCAGCAAAACCACTCTGAGTACAATGGTACCTCAAGTTAAGTATTTAATTAGTTCTGGAGGTCTGTTCTTAACCTGAAACTGTTCTTAACCTGAAGCAACACTTTGGCTAATGGGGCCTCCTGCTGCCGCTGCACCGCCAGAGCACAATTTCTGTTCTCATCCTGAAGCAAAGTTCTTAACCCGAGGTACTATTTCTGGGTTAGCAGAGTTTGTAACCTGAAGCGTATGTAACCCGAGGTACCACTGTACTGTCCTGCAGAAGCACCAGTCCTGAATTCGCCACCTCCCTTCCTTGCCCCAGCTCAGGTAAGCAGCAGAAATTCAGTGTGTCAGAAGGGGGGCTGTCTCTCTTTACACTGGTCCCTACTGGCAGCTTCTTATCTTCCTATGAGAAACCAGATTTGCGTGTCGTGTTTTTGCACCTCTCCTAATAGCAACAGTCCTTTCATCAATAAGGGATAACAAAGAACTGGATTCAATGCATATACTTCGGAAGGCTTGTTTGTACTCTGAGAGGAAACTTGTTACAAAACACAAACCTCTCTCAAAGCTACGGGAAGTCTCCAAGCCCCCTTCTCCAGTGAGCACGGAGGTATCAAAGGCTGGCTAAGTACTTTGAACAGGTTTTCATCTGCACACCACTTTGTTTAAATTAGAAACACCCAGTTCCAGTCACTGACAGTGCTTCTAAAGAGCTTCATTAAACCCACAAAAGGAAACAAGGAGGAAGAAAATAAATTTTAAAAGGCAGGGGGAAAATCAAAGCCTTCTCACTCAGATGAGATTTGACACAAGATGAGGGCTGGGCCAACAGTTCTTTGTTATTTCCAGACCTGTGGTTGTCAGATATTTCTTATGCTTTATCAGGTTTTTGTGGGTGGAGGGAGAAAAATAACCTTCAGAAAAAGAGTACTGGAAATAAAAATATTTATAAATATAAAAAATGTATCTAGCTCCCTGGAAGCACTTCCAGATTCTGTTTGTAAAACTCTCTTTTGCTAACAGAGAATGTTTGCTCCAATGCTTTGTGTGTGAAAGAGAATTTTATTCAGTAATCTTTTTTTTCCACCCTGTTTTGTACTTAGGGTATTTTTGTAAACTTTTCCCTCACTCTTTCTTCAATTCTGTGAGCCTGAAGGCTTGGCAGCTTTGACAGAAAGTTTTTGTAAGGAAAAAAACAAAACGAAAAACCTCGGCAAGAAAATGAAAGAAAGAGAAAGAAGAAGGAACAGAATCCAAGGAGCTTTAAGGATAATACTGTTGGTAACATGACACCTCACACAGTCTTAGCATCTGCTCTGACATTCAAATAGAAAGACAGAGCTGGAAAAAAATCATATAATCCTGCTGGAATCTCACATATTGGGCTTAACTTTGGAAAGCAGTAAATTCTGAGAGGCTTTTGCCTCTGACTGCTAAAGGCTAGAGCATGCTCTGCTGAAAACAGAGAAAGGAAGGGGTGTTGCCGCATTTCTGACTCTCGCGGGTTTATCACAGCTCTTAGATATAAAGACAAGTCATCAAGGAGACATTTGCTGTATTGCTTTTTCAAGTTCCATGATGGAGGGGAGGCTACCATTTCCACACAGTTTCCTCAAATGGAGGTACGACGGGTGGGCAGAAGTTGCAATTTTAAAAAAATACCCAGGTATCTTTTGGATTTTACATCATCAGCACTTGCAATCTGCATAAATGCATAGCAATTAGCAAGCAAGCGAGACCCATAAACGGCTCTTCAGCTTTGCGTACATCCCATATAAGCCATTGCAGTGACTTACAGCAGGTGTGGCTAACCTGTGGTCCTTCAGATGTTGTTGGACTCCAGTTCCCATCAGCCCCAGTGACCATGACCAATGGACAGGGATGATAGAAGTCGTAATCCAGCCACATCTGGATAGTGCAAGATTAGCCACCCCTCACTTAGAACCACTGTGAACCAAGTTAAATCCCCACTCACACATGATACTAATGGAACAATCTTGGTATGGTCACTCTCTCTCAGCCTGTTCTACCTCACAGGGTTGTTGTGAGTATAAATTGGAGGGAGAGGCATACACACCATCCTGAGCTGCTAAAAAAGCAGTAAAAAAGAGGCTGCCCTCAATGTGGTGTAGTGGTTAAGAGCAGTGGACTCGTATTCTGGTGAACCGGGTTTGATTCCCTGCTCCTCCACATGCAGCTGCTGGGTGACCTTGGGCCAGTCACACTTCTCTGAAGTCTCTCAGCCTCACTCACCTCACAGAGTGTTTGTTGTGGGGGAGGAAAGGAAAGGAGAAGGTTAGCCGCTTTGAGACTCCTTAGGGTAGTGATAAAGTGGGATATCAAATCCAAACTTTTCTTTTAATTTTATTTTTAAAAGGCCAGTTTGTAACTCTCAGAGCATTACACCTGGCTGGATTTAAATTGGGTCAACCATTTTTTCTGTGTTTGGGCTCTTGGCTTTGACTTGAAAAGACATTAACTCTGCCTTGGCATTGGCAGGGTGACAGAGTCCCCATTTCCAAAGGTTTTCATACCAAGCCTCTCTCACCCCAGCCTCATATGCAGACCAGAGTGAGCGAGCAATGCTCAAAACCAAGTTCCAGTTTTTATCTACATGAGCAGCAAGAATCAGGTCAGGAGATTTCCAGTTAATTTCAGCTCCCCTCAAGTCCTGGCATGCCTTGTGAATCACAGCCTACAGGCAAGGCTTTGGAATGAAGCTAGGGAGGCCAGCAGATGGGGAAAAGAAACAAGAAGTTTCTAATCCCTTACTAAATGACGAACACTCATTGAAATGTCATCTTCTGAAATTCTTGCTCATGACCTCCATTTTATTTTATTTTTGAAAGTTACTATCCCAGGGGTATAATAAAAAAAAGGTTTGTTACTTTTCCCAGTGTACAGGAAAGCAAAACTGTAGCTAAGGACAAAGGAAGCTGTCTTACACCAGGTCAGTCTTATTGACACTCATATAACTGTCGAATTGGAAGGGGTCCTGAGGGTCATCTAGTCCAACCCCTCTGCTATGCAGGAATCACAGCTAAAGCATCCATGACAGGTGACCATCCAACCTCTGCCTAAAAACCTCCCATGAAAGAGAATCCACCACATTCCAAGGGAGTCTGTTCCACTGCCGAGCAGCTCTTATTGTCAGAAAGTTCTTCTTGATGGAATCTCCTTTCTTGAAACTTGGACTCTCCTTTCTTGTAACTTGAAGCCATTGAGTTGGGTCTTATGCTCCAGAGCAGGAGAAAACAAGCTTACTCCACCCTCCATGTGACAGCCCTTCAGATATTTGAAGATGGCTATCACATCTTCTCTCAGTCTCCTCTTTTCTAGGCTAAGCATACCAAATTCCCTCAACTGTTCCTCATATGGCTTGGCTTCCAGACCCTTTATCCTCTTTGTTACCCTCCTCTGCACACCTTCCAGATCACTCCAGGTGTGATCTGAAGAAGGCAGAATAGTGCGGTACTATTACTTCCCTTGACTGGGACACTATACTTCTGTTTACGCAGTGTAGAACAGCTTTTTTGCTGCTGCATCACACTGTTGGCTCATGTTAAGCTTGTGGTCTACTACGACCTCTAGATCCTTTTCCCATATAATACTGGTAAGCTAGGTGTCTACCATATTATCTTTGTGCAGCTGGTTATTCCTGCCTAAGTGTGGAACCTGACATTTATCCCAGCTGAAATTCATTTTGTTTGCTTTGTCAATCTGTTCAGTTCATCCTGAATCCTATTCTGTCTTCTGCAGCATTAGCTACCTCTCCCAGTTTGGTGTTATCTGCAAATTTGATGAGCAGTCCCTCAACTCCTTCATCCAAGCCATTTTAATAGATGTTGAACAACAGGCCCAGGGCATAACTCTGACTGGCAGCAGCTCTCCAGGGTCTTGTGCAGAGGTTTTCCACATCACTTGCCACCTGAACCTTTGACGATGGGCAGGATTGAGCCCAGGAGCTTCTGCGTCCAAAGCAGTGAGCTATGTGCCTTCCCTGATACATCAGAACATGTTTAAGGGTTACCCAGATCCCCAGTTAGTCCCACATGTTCGTCATCTCTTTAACCCTCTCAGTAGTTTGTCCCATGAGATGTGATGCTCTGCTCTTGGGGATGGGGAGAAATTTAGTTCAGTTCACCTTGAAGGCTGAATCTATCAAATTCTCCCTTTTCAAAACTAAACGAGAACCAAAACACAGCCATCCATCGAAATTCACACTTCTCGAATTTTGCGGTGCATCATTCTAATAATGTGCACAAAAATGCATACATCAGGGAAAAGCATGCAGCAAAATGCATGCATTAGTGACAATAGCATATACAAATGCATTATGTTGGGGGAAATTGCATACAAAAGTGAGTGTTAAGAGAAGTGAGCACTTAAAATGCTGATGAATTTTCATGAGGGCTTAAAAAAAATCACAAACTTTTGCAGAAATGTAAACAACTGAACTTAAAAGTGGAAAACAAATGAGGAACCAAGAGAAAGTGATATTGACAGATTAGTCCATCCCTATGTGCATATCTGTTTTGCTGTGTCCAATCTCTGGGCTCCCATGTATCCTTCCATGCTTTCTTATGGGGCCATTACCTATCAGAGTTGACAATACTGAACTTTATAGACTACTTGCTTGACCTCCATTTGGATGATCATTCCCTCTAATAACAAACTCAGGGAACAAGTGCCAATCTGGGAGCCAGTGGGCTCCTTCGGGAGGATGCGCAAGATTTAAATTGAATCATCAGCAACAACTGGATTGTATTCAAAATGGGGTAACTGGGAAACAAGATGGAGGTGTCAGCCTGCTTCTGGGAGAAACTCCAAGGATAATTCAGCAACACTCACTGGCCATGAAATGTTGTGTGTCAGTAGGAAAAGGAAAAATGGAAGACACAGTGGTTTGGATAGATTGGAGAAGCCTAGAGGAGTGCATTGCTGGCTGAAATGCTGGATAGGATTTAGAGGTGAGAATACATTGATTTTTGTTGCTGCTGCGAATCCTAAAATTATACACTTCCTGTTGAGGGTGCCTCTGACCAATATTTTTACTGGCCTGGCTGTTTTTATAATGCCATCTATTTATTTCCAATGGCCTATTCTTTAGCAGTTACATGTAGGAAATTATTACCTCATGAACTGTTGCTTAGTTGAGAAAACACATCAGATAGAGTTTTCTTTTTTTTTTTTTTTATTAAGATTTTTTATTGCGTTTCTTTTCATAGATTTACAAATTTGTTTACATGGCAACATACAAGAAACATTTTTTATATATATATATAAGAAAAAATAAAAACAAGAAAAAATGTTGTGAAACTTTCCTTAACATCTTTCAGCAATTCACTTTTGGACCTCCTCGCATCCTCTCAGCATTGCATTCATTGTTCTAGCCAGTTCAGCAATTTGTTATCTTATTTCCCATCTTATTATACCTTTAAATGTATTATGTTACCAATTTCAAAAAATTGTAATTTAGTTTTGACATTCTTAATAAACATAATAATTTGTTTCAAATATTTCTCGTTTTTTCTATCAATACTTACTTTATCATTTCTTAAAATAAATTGCGGAAACATAACATTTCTTAATCGTGCGCTATCTTAACATTCAAACAACTTATAATGTTTTTGCAAATAATCCTTAAATTTTTTCCAGTCCTCCTCCATAGTTTCTTCGCTCAGATCTCGGATTCTGCCAGTCATTTCTGCCAACTCCATGTAGTCCATCAACTGCGTCTGCCAGTCCTCCAGTGTGGGTAAATCTGGTGTCTTCCAGAACTTTGCGATGAGAATCCTAGCTGCTGTGGTTGCATACATAAACAAGGTTCTGTCCTTCTTTGGCACCTTCCGGTCCACCATGCCCAAGAGAAAGGCCTCTGGTTTCTTAGAGAAGGTATATCTAAATACCTTTTTCAGCTCATTATGTATGATTTCCCAGAAGGCCTTTACTTTCGGGCAGGTCCACCAGAGGTGAAAGAATGTCCCTTCTGCCTCCTTGCATTTCCAACACTTATTATCAGAAAGATGATATATTTTAGCCAACTTGACTGGAGTCATGTACCACCGGTATACCATTTTCATAATGTTCTCTTTCAAGGCACTACATGCCGTGAATTTCATACCGGTGTTCCATAACCTTTCCCAGTCTTCAGACATAATGTTGTGTCCCACATCCTGTGCCCATTTTATCATAGCAGATTTAACTGTCTCATCCTGTGTGTTCCATTTAAGCAGCAAGTCATACATCCTCGAAAGTACCTTAGTCTTTGGTTCTAGCAGCTCCGTCTCCAGTTTCGATTTCTCCAGCTGGAAACCCACTTTTCTGTCCATTTTAAATACCTCTTGAATTTGAGCATAATGTAACCAATCTCGCACCTTACCTTTTAATTTGTCCTGGCTTTGGAGCTTCCAGTTATCTCCAACTCTTTCAATCAGTTCCCAATACTTTGGCCAGTAGGCCTCCATATTGGGCTTTTTTTTAGAAATCTTGGCTTCCACAGGTGATAGCCACCTCGGGGTCTTGCTTTCTAATAAATCCTTGTACTTCATCCAGACGGCAAAAATTGATTTTCTGACAATATGATTTTTAAACAATTTATGAACCTTCGCCTTGTCATACCACAAGTATGCATGCCAACCATACACATTATCAAACCCTTCCAGATCTAGGACATCGGTGTTTTCCAACAAAAACCAATCCTTCAACCAGCAGAAGGCTGCAGCTTCATAGTACAACCTTAGGTCCGGCAGGGCAAACCCCCCTCTTTCTTTTGAGTCGGTTAGTATTTTAAATTTTATTCGGGGCTTTTTGCCCTGCCAGACAAACTTAGAAATATCCTTCTGCCATTTTCCAAAACATTCCATTCTGTCCACGACCTGAAGGGTCTGAAATAAAAATAGCATTTTAGGCAAAACACACATCTTTATAGCTGCGATTCGGCCTGACAAGGTAAGTTTCAATCTTGACCAAATATCCAAGTCTTTTTTAATTTCCAACCAACATTTTTCATAGTTATCTTTAAAAAGGTTTAAATTTTTGGTGGACAAGTATACCCCCAGGTATTTCACTTTTTTAACCACACTTAGCTCTGTCTCTTTCTGATACTCCTCTGTCTCTGTAGGTGTCAGATTTTTGACCAAAACCTTAGTTTTTTGTTTGTTTAGCTTAAATCCCGCCACCCGACCAAACTCCAAAATAAGTTCCAAAACTCTTTTTGTACTAGATACTGGCTCCTGTACTGTCAAGACTAGGTCATCTGCAAAGGCTTTCAGTTTGTATTGTTTCGCTCCGACCTCTATGCCTTGCACCAGCTGGTCCTCCCTAATCATATTCAGCAAAACCTCCAGAACAGAAATAAATAGCAGAGGGGATAAAGGGCACCCCTGTCGTGTCCCTTTTTCAATTCGAAGTTCCTCCGATACCACATTGTTCACTATCAGTTTAGCTTTTTGTTCTGAATAGATTGCTTCTAATCCATTTTCAAACCCCCGTCCCACTCCCATCCCTTTCAAGTTCTTCTTCATAAACATCCAAGAAATGTTGTCAAATGCTTTCTCCGCATCAATAAAGATTAAAGCAGCCCTTGTATTTTTAATTCGCAGCAGCTCCAAAATATCAATAATGTTCCTGGTATTGTCCGACATGTGTCTACCAGGGAGAAAGCCTGCTTGGTCCTTGTGAATTACTTCATTTAATACATTTTTAAGTCTACTTGCTAAAATGTCTGCAAAAATTTTGTAATCCACATTCAGGAGTGAGATGGGACGGTAGTTCTTAAGCTGAGTCTTTTCCCTTTCTGACTTGGGAATCAATGTGATAAATGCTTCTTTCCACGTTTCCGGTGCCTTCCTCCCCTCCATGATCTGGTTACAAACCTCCAACAACGGTTGTATCAAGAAATCCTTCAAAGTTTTGTAATATTTGGAGGTGAGTCCATCCGGGCCTGGAGATTTGCCCAGCTGCATGTTTTGGATGGCACCTTCAATTTCCTGTTGAGTTATTTTGCTGTTAAGAATTGATCTTTTATCTTGACTTATTTTAGGTAGTCCATTTGTTTCCAAAAATTGGTCCATTTCCGATTCTTTCTGAGGCCCCTGTGCGTAGAGCTCTTTGAAATATCTGTGGAAGCACTTTCTTATTTCTTCTGGTTTCTGAACTATTTTTCCTTGAATCTCCAGATTTGTAACCGTATTTAACTTTTGTCTTTTTTTCAGCTGCCAAGCCAGCAACTTTCCACATTTATTTGCTGATTCAAACGATCTCTGCTTCATTTGTTTGATTTTCCACTCAATCTCTTGATTGATCAGTTTCGAATATTGTGCTTGATGGAATTTGATCTCTCTTAGCACCTCTTTAGATTTCGGTTTGGTTCTCAATTTTTTCTCTCCTTCACTTATTTTCTCTAAAAATTTTTCTTTTTTTCCATTCCAATATTTTCTTTTTATCGAATTCTGTTGAATCAGAAACCCTCTCATTACAGCTTTACTTGCGTCCCAGATTGTTCTTTTCTCCACCGTAGTGTTCAAATTTATTTCAAAGTAGTCCTTTAGTGTTTTTTGGGCCTTCTTCACAATCTCTTGATCTCTTAACAAGGTGTCATTCATTCTCCATCTGAAGGATCCAGTTGGGAAAAGTCTCAGTTCCATTTTTATGGCATTGTGGTCGGAGCAGGTTTTTGGGCAGATTTCCACTTTTCTCGTTTTCGGAGCCAGCCCTCTAGATATCCAAATTTGGTCGATTCGTGTCCATGACAAATGGGCCTCAGAAAAGAAAGTTCCTTCTTTACCCAAGGGGTTCCTTGTCCTCCAAATGTCAATCAAGTCCATATTGTCTGTCATTTCAAAGAAAGTTTTAGGGAGTCTGCCGTCTGTTGTTAAGTTTTGATTTTGGGATTTGTCCATATTTGTAGACACCACCCCATTCATATCTCCCATCACAATAATATTAGCATAGTCCAAATAGTCCATCATTGTCTCATGCAGCTTCTTGTAGAATTCTGATTTTCCATCATTTGGCGCGTAGATTCCTAATATCAAAATCTTTTCCCCTTGTGTTTGGATTTCAATTGCGAGGATTCTTCCATGATCATCTTTAAATAAAAATTTTGGCGACAGGTTCTCCTTTGCATAAATTACAACACCTCTTTTTTTAACTTTGTCTGATGAGATAAATTCTTGGCCAAGTCTTTTATTGATTAATACTTTCCTGTGGAGCCTAGTCACATGTGTTTCTTGCAAACATATTACATCCAATTGTTCTTTTTTTAGGATATGAAATATCCTTCTCCTTTTTTCCGGAGAATTCCCGCCATTTATGTTCCAACTAAGTAGCTGCAGAGACATCCTGTTCTATTTAAGATGTTCTTAAGATGGGGTGTCTTCCTTTTGTTCAGATCCCGAAGGTATAGGCGTTGGCCCACTTCCGGGCGGTGCTGGTGCTGGTAAAACTGGAAGCCAATCCGCTCCTTTTTGGAGATCTTCTCCGTGGTCGTGAAGGAACCTTTGGTTATCTTCAGGTGTTCTTATTTTAACCTTCCTTTCTTTGTAGGTGAAGGATAATCCCTGTGGAAACTCCCACCTATAGGGGATTGCGTTGTGTCTCAGCAATTTTGCTAATTCTGTATAGGTGGCTCTAAGGTCCAGCAGCTGCCTCGGGATATCTCTGTAAATTTCCACTCTTTTGTCTTGTATTTCAATTGCTTTTTTGAAGTGAAGGCCTAGGATCTTGTCTCTCTCTTCCTTTGTTCTTAAAATTATCAAGCAGTCTCTGGATCTGTCTTTCCTTACCAGTCTTCCCAATCTATATGCCGAGACAATCCTAAAATCCGTGTCTTCCTTTAAACCCCAGAACTTCGAGAATTCCTGTGTTAAGTATCCAATCAAGTCTCCTTGCTCGAGTTCTGGAATACCTCTCAATTTGATGTTGCTCTCACGATTTTTCAGTTCCACCATTGACAGATAGACTTGTTGTTCACCCACCTGTTTGTGCAGGGGCCTAACTTCTCCTTTTATTTCTTCCACCTCTTTTTGTAGGACTCCCACTTTCTGGATTGCTTCTCCAGCTAATTCTCGATTTTCCGCTGTTGCTCCTTGCAATTTCTCTATGGCTTGCGTGTGCTGGGAAACTTGGTCAGTCAGTTTTTGGATCGAGGAAGTTGCTTTATCTATCTTCACAGACTGATCGTCCACCTTCTGATTTAAACTTGATAGTTGCTCCAATATTTGTTTTAATAGTGTGTCTGACCCACCTGCTGCCATATCTTCCTCAGTGGACTTCTCAGTTATTTCCCCTTGTTCTCTATGAGACACCAGTACAGCTGGGACCGACGAACGGCGTCCTTGGGTCAATGTTGTTTGTACAAATTGTGCTGGTCTTCTTTCCTTTTCCTTTTCTTTTTCCTTAGCCTCTTTAGTTTCCTTTGCTTTAGACGCTCTTGTTCTCCCTGCACCACTCATTACACATCTGTCAATGTTCAAGGTCAAATTGTCTATTGTTCCATGGGAAAGACAAATTCAGGAGTAAACAGCCAGTGAGATGGAATTCAAAACAAAAGTCAGTTCCCAGGATTTTGTAATCCGAAAGCCCTGTAGGGGGAGTGCCACCCGATTTCAAAGACAAGGAAGGAAGTAATCCGCCATTAAAGTTCCAAATTATTTCAAAACAGTGAATTCGTTAATCCAAAAGTCCCTTCATAAATTCAAGATCTCCCAAAGCACCTTTTATAAATCGACAAAGTTTCACGAAAGGTGCTTGTAACAGTATCCCAATCAGTCTTTTCTGCTCAAATGTAACAATTACTTTCTAGCACAGTTTGCAACTGTTTCCGCAGTTTGATACAGTCTCTCTCTCTGGCAGCCCGACAATCTGGCTCTTTAAAAATACAGCCCAAAGAAGAAAAAAGATAGGAGGAAAGTCACCATCTGCTGCTTCTTTTAGTCAATGTCCATTTCCACCTTCAGCTCAATAAAATAAGCAAATTTTATGGCACGAAAAAGTTTAAGCTTCCCAAAGTCCCGTTTCAAATGCTTCCGTTTCTAAAAGCTTTGCTTTGATCTTGTCAGCAATGTCGGAAGACGGACTTCCCTTTTCTCGTCTCCCGCTTTCAGCCAAATTAACCGAATTTCTTTGCCAAATTTTAAACCCCTTTACTCACGGGTATGTTGCTTGCAGTTTAGCGTTGATTTTAGGAAGAAGGATCAGCGCTCATCTGTAACAGCCGCGCGGCTTCGCTTCCGCGGAAAGAGCGATGAACTCACAGCACCGCTACCCCTCCTTCACTCCGGGTCTCCTTACGGGGTCCCTTCTGTGCTTTCGGAGCAGCTTCTGGTGCCCGCCGAGTCCCACGGCCACGGGCTCACTCTACCCGTGGTTTATCTTGATGGGTCGTCGCTATGCCGCAGCGAACGACCCTTTTCCGCGGAGCCCCTCTTCAGAGCCCGAAGAGGACCGCCATTACAGTTTCGCGCCGCCCCCGGAAGTCCCCCACATCAGATAGAGTTTTCAATGGGTGCCACAGCCATTAGCTTCCCCTAATTCTCCACCTCTTCTTAGGTAAAAAATAAATAAATTGAAAATTCTTTCATTTAAAAAAAAGTCTTCTCAGCTGTTTCTGAGAGAAACAATTTTTTTTGTTATGATAAAACATGACTATACCTTTTTAAGCCACTGGGCACCTTCAATGTCGAGGGTGTTGTACCCAAAACAGAAAGAAAAGGAAAAGGAAATCCTTTGAGAAAATAAACACCTCTCAAAGAAAAGTAGGGAGACAGAGAAAAAGAGAAGATAGGTTGATGTTAAGTATTTGGGGGGCAGAATCTTGAGGGGTGGACACTAGAAACGTCTAACCAGGGTCTTCATCCTCTTATATCATTCAGGTTTATCTATATTACCCCCTTCCTTCAAGGTGTTTTCTGAAATGGAAAAGTGTTAAAATCCTCCTATGTGGTGTAAGTCCCCCTCAGGTGAGTACATCCTTATTCACCCTGCAGCGCTCTGTCATGACAAGTTGTACCTGCTAAAACTATTCTTTCCAGAAATATGAGGGCTAAGCCATAGAAGTTTCCAGCAGTCTCTCTTTTTCTTACTCTCTCTCTCCTGCACGAAACCCATCAAGCTTTAACCCATCAATCACCCATGCCTTGTAAACTGTTCACTGTAATTGTCACTCAGCTACTTTACAGCACCAGAAACACCCTTACAACAATGACCCTCAATTCAGTTCACGAGCACAGTATATCCTGTCTTCCATTCTCTCTCTCTACACACACCCCAGGTCCCACAGACATATGTCCTGACAGCTGCCATGAGCACACATCCAGATTATACCAACAACCCAGCTTCTGACTTCCAAATGTCAGAATGGTCCCCAGAGCCTAACTTTTTTATATAGCCTAACTTCTTTGAAGATGGCACTTGGGGCCTCCCCTTAAAGGTATGAGGACCCAGGTTGTCCTTCATCTTGACAATCAATAATTAGCCTGCACATGCATGCTCCTTGTTTGCAAACTCCAGCATCAAGCAGCAACTGGAGTACGTGAATCTGCCAACACCAGAGAGTTCCATAACATTTTGCCTCCAAATACTTCTAAGGCAAAAGGTTTTAGCTCAGTATTTGAGCATCTGCTTTGCATGCAGAAGGTTCCAGGTTCAATCCCTGGCATCTGCAAGTAGGTCTGGATAAAACCCCTGGCTGAAAGAGCTTCTGTCAATCAATGCAGACAATATTGAGCCAGATGGACCAAATGATCTGACTCAGTGTCAGGCAGCTCTTCCTATATCCTATATCAGTGCACACATAGTGGGGCACAAATCATCACATGCTGGGATATCAAGTGATAGGCATGCATGTGTGAACCAGCCGGACAGGGTGCAAATCATCACATGCTGGGATATCAAGTGATAGGCATGCATGTGTGAACCAGCCGGACAGGCCCACTGTATCACATTTATTTCATTAGACATAAGAAAGTTTGCTGGGTTGGAAGTGGGGCACTTGAGACTGAATCAAGATGTCGCACTTCCTGATACGGAAAGAGTAATGGTCCAGTATAATATGTGGGAAAGGAACAATACCTCTTTGCCGGATTTCTCAATCTCTACCGTCACCGTGGTGTGGTTCTTGTGCTCCTGGAACATGCAGAGGTAACAGATGCAGACCTGGTCCGTCTGGCAGAAAAGCTCCATCGTCTTGCCATGCACAGGGCATTTCCTGGCTTCAAAGTCCTTGATGGGGTCAAGGAGCTGGTGATCCCGGAAGGCAGCCCCTTCGAAGTGAGGCTTCAGATGGAGCTCACAAAAGCTGGCTTGGCACACAAGGCAGGACTTCACAGCCTTCTGCTTGTTATCAATGCAGGAGTCGCAGAGGACCTCTTCGAGGACCCGGGGCCTTGAAGTGGACCCTCTGCTCACCCGGTTGAAGTTGGATCTCTTGGCGTCTCCTGATTCCCCAAGGGAGACAGTGGGTTTCCTCAGGTCTGCAATCTGCCCACTGGAATACAGTGGCTTCTTCACATCCCCTTCGCTGGTGAAGGTTTTCTTTGTTTCCATGTTGTATATAGACTTCCTCAGGTCCCCTCTTTCTGGGAAGGACATCTGGGACCTCCGAGGCTCCCCTAGAGGCATGGAGGGGAACACTGGCTTCTTGCCCTCCCCAGACTCCATGTTGAAATAGGTTGACCTCTTCTCATCGGATTCAACAAACTGGATGATTGGCCTCTTCCAGTCGCCCCCAGAATATATCGATTTTTTGAGCTGTTCTATCTCCAGCGCAGGGCTGGTGTTATTCTTGTTGGCATCTTTCTCCCCTTTGCTTGGGCTAGTCGGTTTCTTCCCTTCTTCTGCCTCTTTTGGTGGAGAGGCTGGGGTCTTCACATCTTCTGACTTACTTGTGGTCCCATTTGCTCTTGCTGCCTCCATCCCGTAGCTTTTTCTCCTGGCCTCAACACTTTCTTTTCTCTCTCTCCTGCAACTGTCAGGAAATGGCAGAAGTCTTGGACTACCTTACCCTTTCACAAAAGCCGGCAACCTCACTGGCTGCTGTCCCGGCAAGGAATGGAAGAACAGTACGTCAAAAGCTTTACCTAAATGCCACACCTGAAAGATGGGGAGGAGAAGTGAGATACCTGAATTACACTGGGCAGAGCCAGAGAGAGAGAGAGAGAGAGAGAGAGAGAGAGAGAGAGAGAGAGAGAGAGAGAGAGATGTTACAAAAGGCATCAAGAGAGCCAGCTGCATAGTTAATTATACAACCCAGCCCACACCCAAGAACATTCTTGTCTAACCAGGTTTGGGAATGAAGGGTTGTTTATGTGTCACTTTTTTCTTTCAAAAATAATTTTCATTAAGAGGCAGCAACCAGTTCTGCTACCTACTTCGAAAATAGTTGCTTCTGTTGACAGCAGGAGTGGAGTGACCTTCTCTGCTGCATGAGCAGGATTATATGTAGAGTGTAAGGTACAAGAAAGGGGGGGTAAGTGGACTGCTTGTGTGTACATGCAACTAGGCTTGCCATTGGAATTGATGCAAAGAATCATAATCAGATAATGAACTAAGGATATTAGAGTTTCCATGAGAACTAGAAGCAGAAAATGTCTGAAGCTGAGAATCTCAGCTTATGACGTTGTTGTTTGAATGCCTGCACCACAGCACTTTACTGGTTTATCTAAAGGAGGCTGAAAGTACAACATTCTGCACACTTGCTCTCTTGACAAATGGTGAGAGAATTGGCAGAAATGTCTTCATTCACCTATGAGTATTCATATGGGGAAGGCCCACAGCTCAGTGCTATAGCATCTGCTTTGCATGCAGGGGGTCCCAGGCATGTCCCAGTAGGACTGGGAGAGACCCCTGCCAGAAACCCTGGAGAGCGGCTACCTGTCAGTGTGCGCAATACTAAGCTAGATAGACCAATGGTCAGACTCCCTATAAGGCAGTTTCCTATATTCCTGCGATCCTGGTTATTTATTCTGATTCTCCGTGGACACACACACACACCAACACACATCAGGTCTTTTCCTCTCTCGATGGCCCTCCAATTATCTGCGCACCCAGTTAGTTCAAAGCTTTTAATAGCTACCAGAGCATTTCAATAAATGTGGGCATTGTACGCGTCTGTGTTTATAATTTTCCGCATTAGGATTTCATTAGTGGTTCACAATAGGCCTTGCCTGCTCCTTTACAGAAGCACAGGACATGTGCTTTAATTGTTTAAAAACGCAGGTCATTAAACAAAACAAAACAAATTACGGTACACGGGCTGTTTATGACTATATATACTGGGCTTAATCCCTCCTTCCCCTGCTGCCGCTGCCTTCCTTCACTCTCTGCTTCTTGGGTTGAGGTGATCTCTTAAGACAATAGCCTTTGGGGAACTTGAGTCAATTAAGGAATGTTCTAGGGTGGAGATCTGTGTTCTCAGATGTACTGAGGCAAGTATGCAAGGCTTGCTTGCTTGCCTGCTTTTGTTCTGGATTTAACACTTCAAGTAGGAGAGAATGAACTTCAGGTAGCCAGCCACTGAACTCTGCAAAATAATAAAGGAAGCACTTCTACAAATGTTTTATTCAACGTGGCTGGTAAGGACATAAGAACATAAAAAGCTCTTCCTGGGTCAAGCCAAATGGAGCCCATCTGGTCTAGAATTCTGTTCTCACAGTGGCCACCCAGATGCCTGCAGGAAACCCACAAGCAAGACTCAACACTTTCCCCTCTGATGATTTCCAGCAACTGGTATTCAGAAGCATTACTGCCTTTGATCACAGAGGCAGAGGACAGGAATCATGGGTAGTAGCAACTGATAGTCTTCTCCTCCATGAATTTGTCCAATCCTATTTCAAAGTCCTCCAAGTTGTGGGCTATTACTGACTCCTGTGGGAGTGAGTTCCATAGATGAACTGTGCACTGTGTGGAGAAGTGTGTGAAGAAATGGTAATCCTGGTGCTCAGACTGGGAAATGTTATGCCATTTTTGTTGTTCAAACCTCCCCAGATAACAGTTTCTGGTGAACAGCCTACTGCAAGACCGGTTCCCTCATGAGGGAGCTTTTGACACTAATGTTTTGTTTATAATCATAATTGTAGAGTTGGAAGGGACTCTGAGGATTATCAAGTCCAACCCCCTGCAATGCAGGAATATGCATTGGGGATCGAACCTGCAACCTTGGTGTTATCAGCACAAGGCTCTAACCAACTGAGCTATCCAGGCATCGTTGGCATTAATACAAAAATATGCAACTTAAAGAACATTGAGACAAGCTCTGCAGGATCATACCTATGGTCCAGCAAGGGCTGCATCCTGTTCCAAAACTAGCCAGTCAGATGCCTCTGAAGAAAAGATCACAAGCTTGATGGCAATATCCAGCGGTGACTGGTGTCCATAGGCATTGGTAGGGCAGAAGGCAGGGAGCCCAACAGTAGGTGGCGCCAGAATAAATGGCAGGCAGAGCCAACTCATTCTAGTTCTGTTCCCCATCAATCCCTTTGCAGAAATCTACAGGGCAACACTGAGAATAAGAAGGAAGAAGCTGGTAGGCAATGCCACCTCCTGGACTGGCTGTAAGAAAGAAGGCAGGCATACGGGGGGGCCGTCTGAAGGCAAACCGAGATTGGTGGGGCAGAGCCCCATCTGCTGTAAATGGAGCATTGTCATCAATTGTTGCTCCCCAGTAATGGGTATTTAGAGGCATGTTGCCTTGGAATCTGGACATTCTATATAGCTTCCATGACCTCAATTACTATAGATAGTCACATGCTTTTGTCTTATTCCTTTTTTTTTACCTTCTAAGCCAGCAATCATCCATCACCACACTTGGAGGCAGCATATTCCATAAATAAGGATATGTGGTGTGAGAAAGGTCTTTCTTTCACCCACCCTGAAGCCAAATAATTTTATTGGATGATCCCCAGCGTTAAGGATTATGAGAAAAATGTCCCTTATTCCACTTTCTTCCACACCATGCATTATAAATGTAAAGCTCAGTTCTATTTCTCCTTAGGCATTTTTTTAAAAAAAGAAATGTATTTAGTCGAGGTAACACCTCAATCATTTTGGTTGTCCTCTTTTGCTCCTTTTGAGTTAGGAAAGCTGGCAGCTGGCCAGATGGTGCTAGACTTTGATATGAAGTTGGTCCCTCCAAAGCAAACATCTTGCAGAATCTCCAGCTCTTGAAGGCTTCATCTTGCTAACCAGTGCAAAAGATTAAGAATGTTGCCTGGGAGCAAGGCAGCTGGAGGGATACACTGGCCCAGATCACAAAGCCACATCAGAATGGCTAGCTGATTGGCTACATGGCACCTGACATCATCATGTTCACAACGTGATTCCTGATTGGCTAGAATAACACCATGAAGAAGCTCTGTAATTGGAGCTGAAGTAGCAGCACATTAAGGATGTAGGGGAGGGGGGAATGTGAACGAGAGAGACCAGTAATTGGGGGGTGGTCACTGTAGGGACTTCTCAGACCACCTGAAATATTCCTTTCCACATTGAACTTCACAAAAATTCAACATATCTCCCATTGATCTGTCTGGTTTTATCTTCTGCAATTATCATGAGCATACTGGGTCAGGGTTAGAATCCTATGCATGTCTTCTTCTTCCTTCTCTAGCACAATCAAGATATGCAAACTATCTAGGTCAGTGTGAGGGGTAGGGACACAAAGGAATTTCTGTGTCCTTCTACAATTGCTCAGGCCCGCTTCTTGCATTTATTTAATTTTTAGTGGTTTGCACATGCGTGCAGAGAGCCAAAGTTTGTCAATAGTGGCCCATGACTCATGTGTCAGCCAGCCACTGTCATTATAATCCTTCTGTCATCTCATTCTACTCAAGGCGTGTCTAGACAGTGTAGGGTGGGGTGGGGGAAAGTGAGTGGTGGTGACGGAGTTTTGGAATCAGCGCATCTTAGACTGTGGAAGCAATCGCATCCTCTTCGTTTCCCCCAAAAAGCACTTAAGAAGATGTTCTTTTCACCATGGCTATTAACCCGACTGAAAGTAACCTGATGCTATGGGTGTATGACTCTGTCCATTTCTACTTCCTTCAGGGTCTCGTTTTCCCAATGGTTAAGTTCATTTCTCCACATTTCCACTTCATTCTGTAGCTTCTTCTTTTTTCAAGTTCTCGTGAAAACTCAGTGCGTTTCAGTGCAAATTTTTCCTAATATGTGCAGGTCTGTATGCAATTTTGTCAAATAGATGCATTTTTGGCCACTTGATTTCCCCTCATATAATGCATTTCTGTATGTTATTTTCACTAATATTTCCATTTTTATTCACACTTTACCCCGCATATAATGGTATCACATAGGCTTTCAGTGTACTCCTTTCAATACCTGTTCCAAACATTTTTGTTTAGACAAGCCTATCCAAATATGTAAAATGTTGATGTGTGCTTTAATCTGTTTTTAGGTTTTTGCTGGTTTAAACATTTTTGAGTATTTTAAATAGTTGCTTTTAACTGTTTTTACTGATAATTTTATTGTTTTGTTCTCTTTGTAAACTGCTGTGAGGTTGTTGTTTTTCATAAACAAGCAGGGTATGCATTTTATGAAATAATTAAAATCAAAAGTATATGCACTTTTGTAAACATTGCTTGGATGGTGAACTGCACTGGAAAATTCAGAAAAGTATGAATTTCAATGGATTGCTGTGTTTTTGCCTGTGTGCTGCTTTGGAAAATGCAGGTAAGGTAGGCACACCTTTAAATACCAACTGAATTCAATTTATCCCTCATTTATCCCTCTACCAGATGCAGCAGGAAATTTGGTCTATGAAGTTCACCCAACATATCAGTGTCTTCTTTCTAGTACAGTGGTACCTCGGGTTAACAACTTAGTTTGTTCCGGAGGTCCGTTCTTAACCTGAAACTGTTCTTAACCTGAAGCACCACTTAAGCTAATGGGGCCTCCTGCTGCCGCCGCACTGCCAGAGCACGATTTCTGTTCTCATCCTGAAGCAAAATTCTTAACCTGAGGTACTATTTCTGGGTTAGCGGAGTCTGTAACCTGAAGCGTCTGTAACCTGAAGCGTCTGTAACCTGAGGTACCACTGTAGATCTAACCCGAGTCAATCTCTTTCAGGCTGCATGAGAGTACAGGGCACTGAACTTCTCCCTATTCTGTCCCAGCCAGATTTTTCCTTAAATCAAAACTCCCAAGTGAATTTTGTGTAGATGCCAACTTGGGCAGATTATCTGAGGAAAGCCAAGGGAAGTCAAACAGGTTTCAATAAGACTAGTCAAATTTATTAGGAGGGTTTTGTTCAACCATCTTTTAATCCAACCTATCAGAAGACAGTGGCAATCTGCTTGGTGAACTACATGAAATTGTCTCTACAATACTGTGGGAGCTCTCCTATGTTGCATTCTATGGGCGATCCTATAGAATCACTTATGTTCTCCCTGTATTGGAGCACCATCTACCCACTATATGTAAGTGAAAGAAGGTTATTCTTGAACCCATCCTTGCTGGTTTCAGATATATTTTGGATGGAAAGGACATTGCCCTCAAGCAAAATAGCAAGGGCAGCTCTAAATCCTACACCACAGGAAGCTTCTTGTTAATGAGGCTCGGTGTCCTTTCAGAATTCTAGGATGGTAATTTAATGAACCTTTACAGGATAACAAATGCAAGGGACTAGGACAGAGCACTATGAAACTATAGAGCAAAGTAGTTTCCTTCTATTTTGCCCTGTCTATATTGTGTTCCTGCTCTGCAAATGTCAGTTTTCAATTAGGTGATGGAAATCTGAAGTTGGGTGGGTATCATTCAAGTCATGTCTTTGCTGGATAGCTATCACTGCTGGAAGCAAACCGTGGAACCAGTCTTGCCATCTCAAGTTCCAAAGGCAACTCCTTCCATCATCATCCAAACTTCACTTCCGATGCTACCTGTTCCTACTCTTCCTCTGAGATTTGTATTTTCTGCCCTATTGGCCAATCCTTCGCTGCCCATCAAATGTCATGTCTAGAGACCAATCTGCATATGCAGGAAAACACAGAGATAAGTCCTGTTTGGAACAAGCCAAATTCATATCGCAGTGTGGCGACTGCAGCATGTCACATCTGAATGCCTTTTTGAATACTATTTCATGTTAATGTATATATAAGAAATATTTGCATGCTGCCAATTCATGCAGAATATTGAGGCAGTGTACAACAATATACCAAGTTCAATAAACACAGAACACCATGAAAACAATGCAAGATAATAATGTACATGACTGGTGAATCAAGGAGGTTTAAATGGCTTACAAAGACCTGTCAACATAAAAAAGGGTCTTTGAGGAAGTCAATAGCAAGGCTGCCTGCCAAATCTCTGCTGGAAGAGGGATCTACGACATGCAGCCAGAGATACTAAATGCCTGATTTCTAGAGAAATCAGAGACTTCAGGGAAATGATATATAATGAATTGAAAAAGAATATGTTGAAAATAACTTTTCCTAAGAAACCAGAAGCTTTTCTTTTAGGTATTACAGGACTAGAGATCCCGAAGGACCAGATGAAACTATTTATGTACGTGACCACGGCTGCACAGACTCTCTTAGCCCAAAAATGGAAAAATGGTACAACTCCGACCAAAGAAGGGTGGCAGATGAAATGGATGAACTATGACGAGATGGCAAAACTTACAGGAAGAATTAGAAGAGGAATCAGGAGGAGGAGGTCTTTAATAAAGAATGGGGAAAGTTTATAATTTATTTGGGGGGGGAACTATTGTAAACAATTACACACACTGGTAGGATTGACAGAAAACTTGTAGCAAAAATTTGAACTATGGAATGATAAAGAATTTATAAGAATAGCGTTATGAAAGAGATGCAGAGGGGGAAATCATTATAGTGGTACCTCGGGTTACATGTGCTTCAGGTTACATACACTTCAGGTTACAGACTCCGCTAACCTAGAAATAGTACCTAAGGTTAAGAACTTTGCTTCAGGATGAGAACAGAAATCATGCTCTGGCAGCAGCAGGAGGCCCCATTAGCTAAAGTGGTGCTTCAGGTTAAGAACAGTTTCAGGTTAAGAACAGACCTCCGGAACGAATTAAGTACTTAACCCAAGGTATATTAATATCCACAATGGGGGTGGGGGAGTCAAAGGAGAATTACATGTTTGTGTTTTTAATTCGCTTGTTTATGTAAAATAGAAAATGCAAAAATAAAATTAAAAGAATAAAAATAAATGCCTGGGTTCTAGCTTAGGCTATTTGGGCCTCTGTAACATGGGAGACACCTAGCAGGGCTCCTCTGGGGTTTCTCGGTAATAGGGTTTGGGAAACAAGGTGGTCCTTAAGTATTCAGGGCCCAAGTTCTTCAGGTTTGTATATTAACACAGGCAGCAGCCAAGGCATATGTTTTTAGCAGAGGCGGCACGTGCTGCCAGCTGCCAGCTGCCACCAGTACTCTAGCCTCTGCATTCTGCACCAGCTGCAGTTTCTGGACCAGGCCCAAGGACGGCCCCACACAGATTGTGTTGCACAGCTCATTCTAGTAAAAACAACCTAGTGCATTAACAAATAATGGTTTGTTTGTTTTTTGTTAACCTAGTCCTCATGCCTGTGCAATAGCTTTCAGTGTCAAGTAGGAAGCGCCTTGTATTCCTTGATTTTCTTTTGAATCTTTGCTTCCCAGATGAGTTCCCCACCACTTAAGATTTTCGGAGGAGGTTCTTCTCCTTAATCCACCATAGTGGGAGGATATACCAGGCTCCACAGGGAACAGGGCCTCCTCAGTGGTCAAAAGTAAGCATTTTATGTCAAAATACATTTGAAATATCTCTCTTTGGGGTGGGGGAGACTACACTGCAACATTCAGGGAAGACCACCATCCAATGGATAGCTGTGATCTCACTTGTACATTAGTCTCAGATGTGTGGCTCAGGTATGTTGGTATCAGAATTTGCAAAGATAAATAGCCTCACAGAAATAGCCTTGTAAAAAAACCTTCCTATCTCAGAAGGCTTTTAATAACTTGTTGTTATCTGCTATCTACTATTTCTATACCAATGCAGTCTGGGTTTTGGCACATCATGAAAACATTTTTATTTCAGCAAGCATTTCCAGAATCTTGTCTGGTCACTTTAATATTCTACTGCAGAAGTGGGGAACCGCAGGGTCAGGGACCGAACTTGGGTCTCCACACCTCTCTGTCTAGCCTTCAGGACTCTGTCTCACAGGCCCTGCCTTGCCCTCTCTCTGAGTTTTCTTGCCCAACTGGAATATGTCCTTGAACTCTGATCGTGCCTCTTGCCATTTATGTATTCTGCATACATTTTATTTTCTTGGAAATCACTTAAGGAGCTATGATTATTGGTGATTCATGAATATTCTCAAGAAACAAATACAACTCATGTCGTTTTATTGCTTGTTTATTGTTTTGCCCTTAGTGTTGTTGCTTGATATTGTTTCCACTTTGCGCGCTGCTTCAAATGTTTTTGCATGAATAGAAGTACGAAGGAAAAACCCATCGAGTCGAGCATGGTGGCTCCTCTACCCCCCCCCCCCTTGGAAGAAAGAAGGCGCTTGGAATATTACAGTCTGAAATTCCTTCTCTGACCTACCAGGGCTACAGGCTTTGCCAGATAGCTCCCCACAGACACGTTCTGCCAGTTCCACTTTAAATTTGTGTTATCTTTGGCCCTGGCTGCAAATTAGTCTTGTTCACAGCTGACTGTAACTGGAGCTTCACACGGGATTTTTCTGGACTGCAGCAAGTCTTGACGCCGCTTGCAGCAACCAATTTAATCCTCCTTGGCACAGGATTAGCAGATCCACAGTTTGCAAATGAACAATTTTATTTTTTTTCTTACTGGGACAGAGGGTGGAAGAGATCCATTTAAACCCTACACTAGGTGATCATTGGCACTGTCATCAGGCTGGTTTCTGACCATCCATGCACAGAGAACATAACTCAGGATTATCTACTGTGACTGGCAGGAACACCCCAGAGTCACATGCTGAGATCTTTCCCATTACCTGCTTTGTCAGGTATGGGAGGCTTTGGCCCTCCAGATGTTGCTGAACCACAACTCCCATCATCCCTTGCCACTGTCCATGCTTACTGAGGCTGATGGGAGTTGTAGTTCAGTGAAGTCTGGCGGGCCAAAGTTCCCACACCTGTGCTGCATGATCCTTTGGGATTGCCAGGGACTGAACCTAGGACTGTATGTATGTAACACTTGTGCTCTACAATTGAGCTACTGCCCTTCCCTGAAAATATCTACCTAACTGATCAAAATTGCCCTTCCCTTCCAATCTGAAGGTGCTGACAGCTTCAGTGGTGGGGGGGGGGAGGATGCGTGAAATGTGGACACCTGTCTTTGCCCCATTTTTTATGTGTCTAACAGCAACTTCCTGCATGGAACCTATTTGGATCAGGGAAAAGTCACAGGGGGGAAGGTTAATTTTCACCTTCTCAGCACCACTTCCCTGTGGCTGCTCTGAAAAAGATGTCAAGAGATCCAGTCATGCATTTCCTGCCCACGCCCTGTTTATTTCCATCTACAGAGATTATGCAGGAGATTTGGAGCAGGGGGTGCCCAATTTTCTCATATGAGCCACCTAGACTGGAAGTCTGAGTCACAGAGCGAGGGAAACCCTATAAAGCAACTTTAAGTGTCATTGTGGAATCCAGAGTCCTTTGCAAAACCCAATAAAGCAAGCTTCACAACAGAGCTGTGAAATAGGTCAATTGCGCAGGTTACTAGACCTGTGTAAACAAACAAGGGAGGGACACAGCCAAGAAACAGGGAGCAAAACCTGCTGAGATATGTGTTTGAAGGATTCTCCATGTGCCGCTTCCCCCTTTGATGCAGAGTGAGCATATTTCTGCATCTTAATTTCTGCATCTTCTCCCCTTCATTTATGGGACTTATGACTCCATATGATCCAGCTATCCCTGTTTAGAGCCACATTCCACATCTCCTGCTACAAGTCACTGGTCAAGAACTCTATGTCAATTGCCCCTGATTTATATTTGGCGATGCCTTGTTAAAATGCAGTTAGAATGGATTGCAGAAGTTGTCACTTTGTAGACATCAGCAATTCCCACCACCCACCCACCCGCTTTGGGGGTCTCTTGAAGTTGTATTGCTGAGTTGGATGCAAACTGCACCTTGTTTCTGCTTTACCTACATAAAAATGCATGTTAATGGACACAAAATTACCATGCGACATGTAGCTACAGATAGGGAAGAATTAGGTTTTTCCTTGCACTGTAATGAGGAAGTGCCTAATTTGTATTTCTCGAACCAATGCACAAACCAAAGCACAGCTTTGAAATCTGCACTTCTCTGAATTTTGCAGTGCTGCCCTCCAGTCAAGTAATCTGTATAAAAATGTATATATCAAGGTAAAATGTGCCTTAAAATGCATCTTTTTGTGAAACCAACATGCAGAAATGCATGTTAGCAGGGGAAATTGTTTTGCAAAAGTGTGTGAAGAACTGCAGGTAAGATAGGAAATAAAGGAGAAACTGAAACGGATTTGCTGCCCCCCTGATATCACACGCAAACCCAATCCCACCCTGCTTTGAGCCCTTTCTTCTGACATGAGGTCATGTGCAGCAGCAGCCTTCAAAAGAAATGCTTTAGCACTGGGAAAATGCAGCCCCAATGTGCAGCAAGAGGCTGTGAGCCCATAGTTTGGGAGGTGTTTTCGCTGTGAGAAACTCCTGGGAGGCTATTGGGGAAAACATGTCGAGACAAGTGAATGCTTATTCACTCTGCAACTGAGTCACGCCGCCAATTCATGTTTTTCCCCTCTTGCTTTCTCTCCATTTCTTCTTCTTTTTTTTAATGAAGTGAAGGAGAAGTTTGATGGGGTGGAAAGGGAAATGTAGACGGGAAGGGGAAGAGCAAACATCAAGGAGACAGGGGCACAAAGAGAGGGAGCAGGGTGAAAACTAGGAGAAAGTAATAACTGAAACTGGATGTGTAATATGGTAAACAGCAAGAGATAAGAGGCATGAAACAATGGAAGATAAGGATAGGTGGAGACCTCAGACTGGGGTCAACTGGGGAAAAAATCCTAGTGTAATCTTGATATAACAATGACCTTTGTATAGCTCAGTTTGTAGAGCATAAGGCTCTTAATCTCAAGGTCATGGATTCGAGTCCTGCCTTGGGCAAAAGATTCCTTCATTGCAGAGGGTTGGACTAGATGACCCACATGGTCCCTTCCAACTCTACAATTCTATGATCAGGGTGGAGCACCAGCTGTTGCCCTCCAGGTGTCGTCCGACTCCATCAGCCCCAGCCAGTATGGCCAATGGTCAGGTTTGATGGGTATTGGAGTCCAGAAGCAACTGGAGGGTTTTGTAGCAACGTAGCTGGTTTGAGCTGGGTGGGAGTAACTTCAAACTAATTCTGAATAAAATGAAAAGTAGAGCACCCCACTGTGCAGCCTGTATAGCTCAGTTGGCTAGAGCGTGGTGCTGATGATGCCAGGGTTTCAGGTTCAACCAATGAGTTGCAGAATGGGCAGGGCCATGATTCTATACAGTGGTACATCGGGTTAAGTACTTAATTTGTTCATGAGGTCCGTTCTTAACCTGAAACTATTCTTAACCTAAAGTACCACTTTAGCTAATGGGGCCTCCTGCTGCTGCCGTGCCACCAGAGCACAATTTCTGTTCTCATCCTGAAGCAAAGGTATTATTTCTGGGTTAGCGGAGTCTGTAACCTGAAGCGTATGTACAGGTACCACTGTATACACCTTCTTGGGTACAGGTCACATTGGAGATTTTTCTGAGGAAATGGGTATAGCAATCCTCCCCAACCTGGTGCCCAGGGCTGATCTGGAGGGCATCAGGTTGGCAAGTGTGTGGGTTCAAAGCTGCACTGCAGGTCTAAGATACCCCATCACAAACCAGAAGTAAGCTTAGCACAGCACAGGGTGATATCAGGAGTTTGCATTATCAGCACCTCTTTACTCTGGCATTTAACCCTTGGGGTGTATATTTTTAGAACCCACCTTATTTTTGTGATTGTCAGTTGTTTAAAACTGTGTTTTAATGTTGTAACCCATGCTGGGACCTTACGGCGAAGGGTGGAAAATAATAATAATCATTATGAATAATATTATTAATAACATTTTTAACTGCCTTTAAGAGCTTCCTGCCTCTGTGTTTGCATGATAAAAAAGCTCCACTGCCCAAATTTCTGCTTGTTGTGCAGCGGTGAAAGGCACAGGAGCCTGCTGGAAAACAGATGGTGGCAACCCTATCAGTTAGGTGAGATACCGGCTTAGCATCCCAGAGACGCCTGCCTTGCTCGCAAGAAACACAGAAGGGTGTGCTACAGCTTCTGTGGCTCCTCTTTTTTTCTTTTTCTTTTTTTTTGGCAGGTGAAACTTGCCTCAGCTTGCTGCATGGTTTCCCTTTGATTATCGCTGCTTTCCTCAGTAAGATGCTTCTCTGCAGGTTTTTATGGACACAGTTTGCCTCTGTGAAATCCCTGAGTAAGCAGAAAATGTGAAGCAAGAGCAGCTCTTTCTAAACCTCGTGTTTCTTTCCGAATCAGAGGTTAAAGTTCAGCTACTTTTTCTTGCTTGCTTTGCAAGGCACAGGCAAGGCACACAAACCATTGTTTGTAGCTCAGTATTGTCTACAGTGACTGGGGTGGCAGTTCTCTGGGGTTTCAGACAGAGACATCTCCTAGTCCTACCTGGACATATCAGGGGTTCAACATGGGACCTCCTGCATGCCTTGTGGCACAAAATTCAACTAGATACTAAAGAACCCAAGTGATTTAAAACTCCCCTTTAATCTGTCCCAGCCTGGGAAAACCAAATCTTCTGGTACAACCTGCTCTGAGCAAACAGGCCATTTGCACCAGCTCATTCCAGAAGCACATAGCGGACTGTGGGAAGATCTTCCCCAGAAGTGGCTGCAACAGATTAGTTAGCTGTTGATTACAGATGAAGGAGGATGATTCACTGTGGTTTGTGATCTCCATCACAGAGATGATTGGATTGGCAAGAAGCAGAACAAGGGCAGCTAATTGTTGCTGGACTACAGTTCCCATCATCCTTGAGCCCTGGGACTGATGGGAGTTCAAGTCCAAGAGCATCTGGAAAGACAGAGGTTTCCCATCTGTGAAGGGGCAGGGAACTGTTCAGTGTATGATCTTGGCATATCTCAAATAAGGCTCACCTTTGCGCCAAACTTATCATCCCCTGCAGTCAGCATGGCCAATGGCCAAGGAAGATGGGAGTTGTTGTCCAACAACTGTTGGGGACCCGAGGTTTGGGTGTCCATGGTGCCTCTTTCAACTATCCCATCCTCCAATCTCCTGACCTCATAAATGACTTGATGCTCCTTATGCTCACAGTTCCCTTCAAAACTCTCCTCAAACATTTGAGCACATCTTTCCTCTCTCCCTTTGCAAGAGGTGAAAGTGAAATTTGGGCCAGTTCACAATCTACCTAATTCACATTTTCTGAAACAATCTAGGATCCAAAACACAGCCATCTTTCAAACTTTGCAATTCAGGGATTTTGCAATCAAGTTCTCTAGCCAAATATTGTTCTCTAGCCAAAAAACTGTCTATTAAACTGCATGTACTAGTGAAGACAACATACCCCAAAAATATGATACTGTATTTTAAGGGAAATGGCTTTGCCAAAATGTGTATATTAGCTAAAATTACATGCAAACATACATATACTAGGAGATATTCATACTAAAATACTGGTGAGTTTTTGTGAGGACTCAGGTGTGAATGTGGAGGACTGAACTAAAGAGTGGGGAAATGAGAAATGGAGGAAAACTCACAATGAAAATTCACCTCTTGCCTCTGTCACCCTCCCTCTCATCTGCTGACATATGGATTGTAAGCACCTTGGGGCAGGGGCATTGTCTCTGTGACTCTGTAATGCACCCAGAAAGGAGAAGGAACAGGACAGTGAGAAAGTGGAGGGGAAGGAAATAGGGAAAGCTTCCTGACATTAGAGAGCTGCTGTCAGTCAAACCAAACAATTCTAGGCTGAATGGACTATTGGTCTGACTCAGTATACGGCAGAATAATGTCTTCATATGAGTTCCCACACTGGCCAGGAGAATACACCCTGGAGCTGGAGCTGTAAAACACACCTGTCTCATGACCCTTAAAGCTCAACATTTATTTTTGCACCTGTTGAAGTTCCAGGAGCAAAGAGGCAGATCTGCAAGGGAGCACCCTTGGATGGATGGGTTTTTGTTGGCAAGAAGGGTTTGGAAAGGGTTCCTTTGAAGCTTCCTCCAGTTCAGCTTCATGCGGTGTGTTTTCTTTGCCTCTGCCACCCAGTTGCTCGATTGCCTTGGCCCCTGTCCACTGGATTGCTGTGTGAACGTTAGCTGATGCAGTTTATTCAGTTAATTGCAATTAACTTAAAAGCTCCGTCAAGTCCAGACGCAACCCGATGAAGCGTCATGGGACTGGCTGACGCCCAGAGAGTGCACACTGGGCTAGCCCCAGGCGCGTGGATGGCCTACATGAAGGCAAGGTGGGGCATGTGATCCTGCACTCGCAGCTCCACCCAGACCCCCTACCTCCTCCCTAGGGTTGTGGGTAGGGATTGGGAAGGAAGGGAGTGGGGAAGTCCAAGTTTGGAGATTCTATCAAGGTCTGTAGCGGTGGCAGGGCTAGGGTCCACAATGTGTTCTCAGTAGCACTGCTCAGATCTAGGAAGGATAGTATCTCAAGAAGTCTCTGCTATCCATTCTATTCTCTGTTTGGTGCAGGATACTTCCCCCCCCCAAGTGCCAATGCTGTGCAATTGAAAACGAGGGTTGTCTCCATCTAAGTTGCACACTGAAATCAACATACCTAAGTTAGTAGGTTTAAATTCAGTAGGTCTACTCTGAGTAGAACTACCATTGGCTACCTGTCTGATTTAGTAGTCTTTTTCTTTGGTGATCACTCGTAGCTGAATAAGATTGTCTTACATGAACACGGTCTTAATAGTGAGTCTGTAAGTGAGTGTGGAGGCCAATTCTGGATCCGCACGTCCTTCCACACTGGGGACATAGGTTTCCAGGTGGGAGTTGATCATGGTGAGGATTTGCCAAATGTGCCTTCCTCTTAGTTCATTTCTCCCTTTTGTCCTAAGTTCATGCTTCTTCCAAGTCCATGACTTTGGTAGAAACCAGTGGCGTAGCGTGGGGGGGTGCAGGGGGGGCCGGCCGCACCAGGCGCAACATCTGGGGGGGCGCTCGCACTCGCAGCTCTCTGCCCCTACCTGGCTCACTCACTCTCTCTCACTGCAGTGCTGGCTGTGCGAATCCGATCCGAGCCGCTGGGTCGCTGTCCACTGTGGAGGGGGTGGGTGCCAGGCGTGCGGTGCGGAGAGAGAGCAAGGGACTATCTGGGGGAGGGACAGTGCAGTGGCCGCCCAGCGCAGCGCTGAGCGCGGGAGAGAACCACACCAGACCAGACCAGGCAGCAGCAAGAAGAAGCTGGCAGCGGCGGCAGGTTAGGGGTTAGGGGGCGCAAATTACTTGCCTTGCCCCGGGTTAGGGGGCGCAAATTACTTGCCTTGCCCCGGGTGCTGACAACCTATGCTACGCTGCTGGTAGAAACTATTCTCCAATTGGAGCACTCGCAGACCAGTGTTGCCCAATTATCTGTGCTTATACTGCATTTTTTTAAAGATTTGCCTTAAAAGCATCTTTAAACCTCTTATGTTGTCCACTGCTTTCACTTTCCTTTCTTAAATTGGGAATACAGTAGATGCTTAGCAGTACATCCAGAACAGAGGATGCACCATATAACACATAATTAATATGTGGAACTCATTACCACAAGCTGCCGTGCCCACTGGCTTAGATGGCTGGAGGGGTTAGACAAACTCATCATCTATCCATGGCTATTTGTCATGATGGAACCACTTTCAGAAGCAGCAGGTCACTCACTGAATACTGATATGGGGGGGGGGGGCAGTGATCAGTGAGAGAGACAAGTTGCCTCCAAACCTTGCTTGTAGCCTCCCTGTAGGCATTGTGTTGAGGGGAACAGGATGCTGGGCTAAACAGGACTCTGTTTCAAATGTGGCCCAACAGGACTCAGCGGTTACATGGTGATAATGTCAATAAAGGCCATATGAAGTCGATTAAGGGTGAGAGCAAGTGAGGACAATGGAGACATATCCATCAACATTTCCCATGGAAGGTTGATAAAGCATTGAAGAAGGAGAATAAGAATAAGAATAAGAATAAGAATAAGAATAATAATAATAATAATAATAATAATAATAATTTATTTATACCCCGCCCATCTGGCTGAGTTTCCCCAGCCACTCTGGGCGGCTCCCAATCAGTGTTAAAAACAGTACAGTGTTACATATTAAAAACTTCCCTGAACAGGGCTGCCTTAAGATGTCTTCTGAATGTCAGGTAATTATTTATACCTTTGACATCTGATGGGAGGGCGTTCCACAGGGCGGGCGCCACTACCGAGAAGGCCCTCTGTCTGGTTCCCTGTAGCCTCACTTCTCGCAATGAGGGAACCGCCAGAAGGCCCTCGGCGCTGGATCTCAGTGTCCAGGCAGAACGATGGGGGTGGAGACGCTCCTTCAGGTATACAGGACCGAGGCCGTTTAGGACTTTAAAGGTCAGCACCAACACTTTGAATTGTGCTCGGAAACGTACTGGGAGCAATGCAGATCTCTCAGAACCGGTGTTATGTGGTCCCGGTGGCCACTCCCAGTCACCAGTCTAGCTACCGCATTCTGGATTAATTGCAGTTTCCGGGTCACCTTCAAAGGTAGCCCCACGTAGAGTGCGTTGCAGTAGTCCAAGCGTGAGATAACCAGAGCATGCACCACTCTGGCGAGACAGATCGCGGGCAGGTAGGGTCTTAGCCTGCGTACCAGGTGGAGCTGGTAGACAGCTGCCCTGGACACAGAGTTAACCTGTGCCTCCATGGACAGCTGTGAGTCCAAAATGACTCCCAGACTGCGCACCTGGTCCTTCAAGGGCACAGTTACCCCATTCAAGACCAGGGAATCCCCCAAAAACAGTACTTCTGTCTTGTCAGGATTCAGCCTCAATCTGTTAGCCGCCATCCATCCTCCAACCGCCTCCAGGCACTCACACAGGACCTTCACCGCCTTCACTGGTTCTGATTTAAAGGAGAGGTAGAGCTGGGTGTCATCTGCATACTGATGAACACCCAGTCCAAACCCCCTGATGATCTCTCCCAGCGGCTTCATATAGATATTAAAAAGCATGGGGGAGAGGACAGAACCCTGAGGCACCCCACAAGTGAGAGCCCAGGGGTCTGAACACTCATCCCCCACCACCACTTTCTGGACACGGCCCAGGAGGAAGGAGTGGAACCACTGTATGACAGTGCCCCCAGCTCCCAGCCCCTCTAGACGGTCCAGAAGGATGTTATGGTCGATGGTGTCAAAGGCTGCTGAGAGATCCAGCAGAACTAGGAAACAGTTCTCACCTTTGTCCCTAGCCCGCCGGAGATCATCAACCAGCGCGACCAAGGCAGTTTCAGGCCCAGTTTCCGGGAATGTTTTCTTTTTCTTTTTACATATAAAACACATACATATAAATTTACACAATACATGTCCACAACACACTACCTTATTTTCATAACATAAAACATACCTACATTACTCTATATAATACCTACCTATACTATACATATCAACATACCTACACACCTACCCCACACGGACACCCACCAAGTGACTTGACTTCCAGCCGTTCTTGTTACGCTACTTTATTTTTCCAACTAGCTTAAATGCATTCATTCTTTCTTTAATCTCTGAAGAAGGAGAACGTTTTCAAGGCAGTTAATATTTTTGCCCTCAAACAAACATGCACAGACCAAAAATAAAATCTGCCATAACCAATAGTGGTGAAAGTTCCAAACTTCTCCATTGTTCCTGGTTTGAACAGGAATATCTTCATTAAACAAAACAGAAGCCATTTTTACATAAGAATATAAGAAGAGCCTGGTGGGTCAGGCCAATGGCCCATCTAGTCCATCATCCTGTTCTCACAGCAGCCAACCAGTTGCATGTGGGAAACCCACAAGCAAGACCTGACCACAAGAGCCCGCTCCGTGTGGTTTCCAGTACACTGGCACCTTGGTTCTCGAATCTGTTCTGGAAGTCCATTTGAAAACCAAGGCATGGCTTCTGATTAGCTGCCGGAGCTTCCTGCACTCAATCGGAAGCCGCAGAAGCTACAGAAGCTGCATCAGCCGTTCGGCTTCCAAAAAACGTTCGCAAACCAGAAGAAGAAGAAGAGGATAAGGAGTTTGGATTTGATATCCCACTTTATCACTACATGAAGCGTTCTCAAGAAGGCTAACAATTTCCTTTTCCTTCCTCCCCCACAAGAAACACTCTGTGAGGTGTGTGAGGCTGAGAGACTTCAGAGAAGTGTGACCAGCCCAAGGTCACCCAGCAGCTGCATGTGCAGGAGCGGGGAAGCGAACCCAGTTCACCAGATTACAAGTCCACCGCTCTTAATCACTACACCACACTGGCTCTCACTTCCAGGTTTGTGGCATTCGGGAACCAAAACGTTCAAGTCACAAGGTGTTCCAGAACCAAGGTATG
The DNA here is from genome assembly GCF_964188305.1 of Podarcis bocagei. Classification (NCBI taxonomy): domain Eukaryota; kingdom Metazoa; phylum Chordata; class Lepidosauria; order Squamata; family Lacertidae; genus Podarcis; species Podarcis bocagei. The sequence continues at coordinate 22,904,329 of NC_138141.1, forward strand.
ACTGTAACTGGTACTCAGAAACATTTCTTGCCTCTCACCATGCAGGCATAGCCATCCAAGTTGGGGGCCATCACTGCTTTCTGCAAGAGTTCGTTCCATGGCATGACTGTGTGCCACTTGAATAAGTCCTTTAATGCACTTGTCCGAAATCTTCCAACCTCCAACTTTATTGGACGTCCCCCACTTCTAGCATTATGAGAGAGGGAGGAAAACTTTTCTCTGTCCACTTTCTCGCAAGCAAAAAAAGCCCTAGATGCGGCAACCTTTGTTTGCAGGAGAGGAAATATAAGTGGTCTATAAATTAAGTAAGTGACAATTATAATAATAGTAGCCATAGCAATTATGAAGATGCAGCTTTTGAAAGGAGGTGGGTGGAACGCATAGGAGATCCAGGTCGCGCAGGTGAGAATTTTAATGAGACTTGGGTGTTGGTGCCTAATTCAGCCGTTCCTCCTGCTCCACCTTCCTGCAAGGCACTGGCAATCGTTCCTCCCTGGAAGTGTCAACCTCTGCCCAAATGATGCCAAGGTGTGCATGCTGCTTCCACTACTGTCCAAGGCCGGTGCAGCCATTAGGTGGGGGTGAAGTTACCACCTCAGGCGGCAGAAGCTCCCAAGACAGCATCCCCACGGATGCAATGCCTGCCCTGCTACCTCCATCACTGGTGGAGAAGCAGCGCTAGCATCAGTGCCAATTATGGGTGATTTCCAGCAAGATCTCACCGAAATCATGTGATATCTCACCTGGAATCAGCACCAATGCCAGCACCCTTGTGTGCCTCAGCTGGTGATGGCTGGCTTGTGCAACGGCCCTGTCATCCAGAAAACCCAAGGGACCAGAAGAAGCAATACAGTGTAACTTGCAGTGGAATTGTTTTCTGATAAAGAGCTAGGATTTTTAAAAATAAATAAATAAATAAATTAGGGTAATCAAATAAAGTTATACCAAAGCAGAAGTCACATCCCCTTGCCACGGGGGGAGAAAACAGAATCAGAGCCCACCTTATTTCTGTGACTGCAAGTTGCTTTAAATTGTTGTTTTTTTAATTTGGTTTTAATTGTTGTAACCTGTTCTGTGACCTTGGCGTGAAGGGTGGGTAATCAATCATTCATTCATTCAATCAATCAATCAATCAATGATAAAAATCACAATAATTATTGAAGCTTTTTCCTCAACATTTTCCAAACCATTTAAAATCAAAGGACACGAAGAGCAACATTTGCTTTGTATTCATTTATTAAATAGATGTGTATGTTCGCACCTCGGGCAAATTAGCCTGAGCAGCTTACAGAAATTTGACAAAAATATTTTACAGACATAGATAAGCTGTGTTAAGAAGAGCAGCAAACCCTCTGGATAAAATTCCAATTAAATTTAAAATGTTAGCCCAAATGTGCTTCTGAAACAGAGCAACGCAGGGGAAACGGCTCGCACAAAATGTCTATTAGGAGAAAGGCACACTAAATTGCTGGGAAGTTTACATCACTTAAAAAAAAAATGAACAGATGCAGAAATGCGTAATGGTTCATGTGAGACTAGGACCTGAGAGACCAAGGTTGAAATCCCCACTCAGCTATGAAGGTCACTGGGTGCGACTTTGGGTCAGTCACTGCCTCTCAGCTTAAACTACCTCAAAGGGTTGTTGTGACTGATTCAGTGAGGAGGGGGAGAAGCATGTGTGCCGCCTTGAGCCCCTTGGAGGAAAAGGTGGGATAAAAATGCAATAAATAAACGAATGGAGAGCCAGTGTGGGAGCCAGTGTGGTGTAGTGGTTAAGAGCGGTAGACTCGTAATCTGGGGAACCGGGTTCACGTCTCCGCTCCTCCACATGCAGCTGCTGGGTGACCTTGGGCTAGTCACACTTCTTGTCTCTCAGCCCCACTCACCTCACAGAGTGTTTGTTGTGGGGGAGGAAGGGAAAGGAGATTGTTAGCCGCTTTGAGACTCCTTAAAGGTAAAGGTAAAGGTACCCCTGCCCGAACGGGCCAGTCTTGACAGACTCTGGGGTTTGTGCGCCCATCTCACATCTATTGGCCGGGGGCCAGCGCTGTCCGGAGACACTTCCGGGTCACGTGGCCAGCGTGACAAAGCTGCATCTGGCGAGCCAGCGCAGCACACGGAACGCCGTTTACCTTCCCGCTGGTAAGCGGTACCTATTTATCTACTTGCACCCGGGGGTGCTTTCGAACTGCTAGGTTGGCAGGCGCTGGGACCGAGCAGCGGGAGCGCACCCCGCCGCGGGGATTCAAACCGCCGACCTTTCGATCGGCAAGCCCTAGGCGCTGAGGCTTTAGCCCACAGCGCCACCCGCGTCCCTTGAGACTCCTTAGGGCAGTGATAAAGCGGGATATCAAATCCAAACTCCTCCTCCTCCTCCTCCTCCTCCTCCTCCTCTTCTTCTTCTTCTTCTTCTTCTTCTTCTTCTTCTTCTTCTTCTTCTTCTTCTTCACATTGACGGATTAATCTATCCTGACCCACAGTTAATGGCCAGGATGAAGTTTTGACTGAGAAATTTCGCAAAGAGGCAGAGCATTACTTCTTAACTAGCCCACTCTTAGGTTGTCATGGTTGCCTTAAAAATGATCTTGTGGACACTCTCCCCCCCCCCAACTCTCACTGCAGTCAAATAAAGACAACCAACCATGCCCCCCCACCTCTCTCACTCTCAAGGAAAAATAGTAAATGAATAGAAAAAAAAATGTTGTTGTGGGCTTTGGGTCCATGTTTGTCATCGATCAAAATGTGCTCCCATTTCCTCTGGTAACTCTTTCTTGTCTCCAACTTTGGGGATTTTATACCTTCTTTCCCAGACCTCTTTCTCCCTCTTGGCTGGGAATGACATCTGCTTTTGTTCCACATCGACATCTGTGGGAACGTGATGTGACGGAGAATCTCATATCACCATCAGGTTGCTAGCCTTGATGAGCGGGGGGCAGCTAGTCTATTACAGTCGTACCTTGGAAGTCGGACAGAATCTGTTCCAAAACGTTCAAAAACCAAAGTATGGCTTCTGATTGGCTGCAGGAAGCTCCTACAGGAAGCTCCTACAGCTAATCAGAAGCCCCGGAAGCCCTGTCGGACATTTGGCTTCCAAAATAGTTCGCAAACCAGAATAGTCACTTCTGGATTTGCGACGTCCAGGAGCCAAAACGTTCAGGAACTAAGCTGTCCGATTTCCAAGGTATGGCTGTATTTGAAAATGTGACTCCTGAGTAACTAAGTAAATAATCCACAATATGTGATTTAACTCCTTGGGACAGGAATTAACAACCCCTGAAGACCCCCTGCAAGATTACAATATCTACTCCCACTTCTCAGTACCTTTGGGGACAAACAATGTCCATTAGGCAGCACAGCTGCAGATAGAAGGCAATCTAAGCTTTTCTAGATACATGAAGTCTTTGGGGTCCAAAGAATGGAAGGCCTATGATACATCCTGAAGAAGAAATGAGCAGCATCACCAGCTATTGGAAGGGCTGTAGTTCAGTGGCAGAGCATCTGCCTCGCATACAGAAGGTCACAGGTTCAATCCCCGTCATCTCCAGGTAGGGCTGAGAGAGAATCCTGCAGGCAGTCCTGGAGAAGCTGCTGTCAGTCAGTGTAGACAATACTGAGGTAGATGGACAGGTGGATCTGCGGAGTATAAGGCAGCTTTCTCCCTTTCTATTTAGGGGTGTGTTTCAAGTCAGATACAGTAAATTCCCTTAATGACAAGTGAGACTCCCTCTTCCTTGTCTTTACTTGGCCTGGGTTCTGGGAGAAACCCTGCTGCTGGGTTGTATTTAGGAGCTTGCCAGCAAATTGTATAGACCCAGTTAATCACCCAGTTGCCCCAAGAGCACCTGTTTGGTGTCTGAACTCTGCAATCAGAGTTCAACAGACAACACACCCTGGGCCCTGCATCCAGGGGCAAAAAAAATTAAGATACCCACACCCTCAATTAGTAGAAGCTTAGAGGGATGTCCTGAATCTTGCTGAAATCAACTGAAACACAGTCTTGTGTTATAATTTAGCCAGACATAATTATAATTACCACTCAACATTGCTGCAACAAGAGCCAGGGCAAGTGCTGAGTTTTCCCACATAAGCCACTAGGTGTCCTCATAGGTACACATATAAACACCAGGAGAGGGGATAACCTCTGAGCTAGGAATCCCATAGCAATAGCAATTCGACTCCTTACTGAAGGATGTCAAAGTCCTGGTACCTCCTGGGCTCAGAGCATGGGGAAGGGGTCCTTTAGGTCCATCAGCAAATAGAAGAAGAAGAAGAAGAAGAAGAAGAAGAAGAAGAAGAAGAAGAAGAAGCCGCCAGCTTAAGCAATGCACAGACATCCTCAGAGGCAAAGAAGCGTTGGTGAAACAGACAACTGGTCTACCTAGCTCAATACAGGCTACACTGACTAGCAGTGGCTCTTCAGGATTTTAGGCAAGATTATCTCTCAGCCCTCCCCAGTCAAGCTTGCTAAGATATACCATTTGTCTGATAACAAATGTTGGAAGTGCAAGGAGGCTGAAGGAACATTCTTTCACCTTTGGTGGACTTGCCCAAGAGTGAAGGCCTTCTGGGAAATGATCTACAACGAGTTAAAAAAGGTGTTTAAGTACACCTTCCCTAAAAAACCGGAGGCCTTCCTCTTGGGTATTGTCGGCCAAAAGGTTTTAAAGAAGGACAGAACGTTTTTTATGTATGCTACCACTGCAGCAAGAATTCTGATCGCCAAATATTGGAAGACTCAAGATTTACCCACGCTGGAAGAGTGGCAAACGCAACTGATTGACTACATGGAGTTGGCCGAAATGACTGCCAGAATCCGAGACCTGGGAGAAGAAGCAATGGAGGAGGACTGGAAAAAATTTAAGAATTATTTGCAAAAACTTTATAAGTTATATGAACTATAAAATGACGCATAATTTGAAACGCTAGCCCCAGCAATGAGAGTGTAATATTTATGAAATTGGATAACAATATTGAAGGGATCAAAGTTTAAATGTTAAAAAGGATAATACATTTTGTTCTTAGAGTAAATAGACAATAAGGGATTTAAACTTAAATTGCAATTGAAAGTACCAAAGAAACACATGAAACAAGGTTACAATTTGCTGATAAATTTATTATTAAGAATGCATTGTGCGGGAGATGTGGGGAAGTTCGATGGAAAGTTGGAATAAGCTGTTGAAGGGTTATGATCTTTTGTATCTTCTTTTACATTTTTCTTTCTTTTTTCCTTTTTCTGTTTTCTGTCTGTGTCTGAAAAAATGCAATAAAAACTATTAAAAAAAAAAAAGATTATCTCTCAGCCCTACCTGGAGATGCTGGGGGGTTAAACCTGGGGTGTTCTGCCTGCAAAGTACCGTACCTAGATGTGCTTAGGATGAGATCGCTGGGGTTGAATCAGGAGCCTTCTGTGTGCCTAGCCTGTGCTCCCTGCAAAAGTAGGGGCCTTCACCAAGAGGTACCCACAACGTGGACACCCTTTTGAAAGCATTTGCAACTGGATTGCTTTCAGTCAGCAAAATCTGAAGGGCTGTGACAAGCGGCAAAGGTTAAGGCACCCTGGGTTGGGAATCCACCTTTCCCCCCCTGCTCCTCGGCTACTGTGCATTTAGTAGTAGCTTGACATGCAGACATTGAGTTTTCTGCAGGCTTCAAGGAGCTTGCAGGAGCAGGGCAAAAAGAGAGAGTAAGGAAGTTGTCCCGTTAGGGCAGATGAGGCATTGCCCCACCACTCTGCCTTCAGCCAGCCCCCATCTGCCTGCCTTCTGACCTACAAGCAGTCCAGGATATGGAATTGGCTGGCTGCCTCCTCTTCCTCTCTTGCCTTTGCAAAACTCAGCAGGGAGGAGGAAGGCGACAACACTAGAATTAGGCCACATTCACACCATACATTTAAAGCAGTCTCCTACCACGGTCAAAGGGACACAGGTGGTGCTGTGGGTTAAACCACAGAGCCTAGGGCTTGCCGATCAGAAGGTCGCCGGTTCGAATCCCCGCAACGAGGTGAGCTCCCATTCCTCGGTCCCTGCTCCTGCCAACCTAGCAGTTCGAAAGCACGTCAAAGTGCAAGTAGATAAATAGGTACCGCTCCGGTGGGAAGGTAAACAGTGTTTCCGTGCGCTGCTCTGGTTTGCCAGAAGTGGCTTAGTCATGCTGGCCACATGACCCGGAAGCTGTACGCCAGCTCCCTCGGCCAATAAAGTGAGATGAGCGCCGCAACCCCAGAGTAGTCTGCGACTGGACCTAACGGTCAGGGGTCTTTTTACCTTTACTACCACGGTCAACAGCCATAGTCAAAGCTTCCTCCAAAGAATCATGTGAGCTGTAGTTTGTTAAGAGTGCTGGGTGTTGCTAGAAGGCCCCTGTTCCCCTCTCGGAGCTACAGCTCCCAGAGCTGTATCACAATCATGTCATTTTCCCAGGAAACTCTGGGAATTACAGTGGTACCTTGGGTTACAGACGCTTCAGGTTACAGACTCCGCTAACCCAGAAGTAGTACCTTGGGTTAAGAGCTTTGCTTCAGGATGAGAACAGAAATTGCATGGCGGCGGCACGGCAGCAGTAGGACGCCCCATTAGTTACCTCACGTTAAGAACAGTTTCAGGTTAAGAACAGAACTCCAGAATGATTTAAGTTCTTAACCAGAGGTACCACTGTATAGCTCTGGAATTGGGGGGGGGGGTCTCCTAAAAACTCTCCGCACCCTTAACATGCTACAGCTCCCAGAATTCTGTGGGGGAAGCATGACTGCTTAAAGTGGTGTCATGGTGCTTTAAACGAAGGGTGTGAATGTGCCCTTAGTTGACTGTGCCTGTCATTGGCTCTGGTGCCACGTGTTGCTGGTCTCCCTGCCTTCCACCCTACCAGTCTCAAGGGGCACCAGCCACCACTGCGAAAAGAAAAGATGGCAAATCTTGAGTGTGCGGTTTGCTTTTTTCGGAGCCTGCTCAGATATCCGGTGAAATTGTGCAAGTTTAATTTCACCCAGTGGTGCAAACCATGGGGATTTTTTCCACACCCCCTGTCCACTTTATAAATGAGACATCTATATGTTTAAGCATGGGGTGGGGTGGGGTGGGGTGGGAGGGAATCAAAAGGAACTTTTTAATGCTTCTGCTCCTCTCATATGAAAGGGAGTGTGTGTCCCGCTCCATCCTTCAGGGTGGAGAATGACATGTTTGCCAGCATATGTTTGCCAGATGTTGTAAAGCGTGCGGCACAAAGGGTCCCTCCTGGTTGTTCAGTTTGCCATATGTCACCAGGGTAATGTTTTATCTTTTTATGATGGGGCCTGAAATTTGCAAATATGTAAATACCATGAACAAAGGCCGGGGAAAGGGAAACATCCCTGAGTCTCTTCTGTTACATGACCGCACTAGTCTCCATGCCTCTATAAGGAAATCAGGAATGCAGAGAGAAAACAGCTCAAGAAAACATCAGCTCATTTGCTCAACCAGAATAGCCACCCTTGGATTTACAGCAGCGGTCAGGAACCTCTGGCCTGCAGGCCAAATTCAGCCCTCCAGGCCTCTCAGTTTGACCCACAGGCCTCTTCTAAGGCCACACCCCTCAAGAGTGCTGCTCTGCCACCCTCCTTGACTGTCTTTGCCTTGTTGAAACATGCCATTGAATAATGCTTCCATACCCACCAACATTCCTCAAATGAAAATAGGGGCATTTGCATCTGAGGAATGTTGGAGGATATGCAAGTTGGTTTTGGTTGGGGGAAAGTGGGGGTGTGGAAATACATGCGCGCACACACTATACATGCTCAGAGGCACTACTGCCACCTCTTCATTGCTTCGCACATCACGGGGCAGAACCCCAGTGCTGGACACCAGCCCTCCTTCCCTCCCCCCCCCCATCCTGCCAGCCAGTGGCGTAGCGTGGGTTGTCAGCACCCGGGGCAAGGCAAGTAATTTGCGCCCCCTAGCCCGTGGATTTGCGCCCCCTAACCCTAACCCCCAGATGTTGCTCCCAGTGCGGCCGGCCCCCCCTGCACCCCCCACGCTGCGCCACTGCTGCCAGCCACTCAAGACTCACCCAGTGCTGTTGCCGGCTCCAATCTGCACTGTGGCCCTTTTAAACCCAGACCCGCCAAGTGTCCCTATTTTCCAGAGACAGTCCCGGATTTACAGAAGCCATCCTGGTTTCTCATTTGATCCCGGAATGTCCCTCTTTCCCTTGGGATGTCCCTATTTTCATCAGAGAAATGTTGGAGGGTATGGAGTTATGCAACTTCCAAGCCAAGGAGATACAACAGTCAGAAGACATCTTAAGGTGCCCTGTATAGGGCAGATTTTAAATGCTTAATGTTTTATTATGTTTGTATATGTGTCAGAAGCCAACCAGAGTGGCTGGGGCAACCCAGTCAGATGGGTGGGGTATAAATATTATTACTAACAATAATTTTATTCTGGAATAGGACATCCCTATTTTCATCAGAGGAATGTTGGAGGGTATGCAAGCCCATATCTCTCTCTCTCTTTCTCTCCCAGTAGTGAACTGGTGAATGACATCATCAGGCTGCGCCACCAAGCTCAGAGCCAGCCACCATGTTGTGAGGGGTAGAGTGGCAAGATCTGTGCACATCAGATCTGAAGCACCTACCTCAGAAAAGGCAGAGGGGGGCAAACTTTCCTGTTTTACAACAGCATTTTTAACTGACCGAGGGCTTCTGGGTTTATGTTTACATTGTCCCAAATCTGTATTTGGGTTCTGCTAGCTTCCCCCCTCATAATCTAGTTTGTTCTGTGCACTTAAAATCTTTATTGTGCATTATTTGTAAGCCTACACAAGAGTCCCTTTGTGACCTAGGAAGTAAATAAATAGACTCCAGCTGCTGGGAACCCACTTGATGGGATGAATGTTCTATGGAACTTGGCTGGTCTGCTCTTCTTATACGCAGAAAAGGCACTGAATTAATAACAACTCCTCAGCAGTTTCCCCCTGCTACTAGTCAGTCAGTAATTCTAGAAATCTGCCCCAGCTTTTGATCTTTCATTTACACCCACTGAGGCCTGTCCCAGGCAGAGCTCAAAATCACTACGCATCTAGGGATATGATGGATTCTGCAGACCACTCTCGATGGCTTTCTCAGATGTGTTTCCTATCTACACAAGAGCCCTTATGGCCAGGGCTGAGTCCATAGTGTGATGCAGTGACAATCATCATCATCATCATCATCATCTAATGCTATTCTAGGCTGCATCAACAGAAGTATAGTGTCCAGATCAAGGGAAGTAATAGAACCACTCTATTCTGCCTTGGTCAGAGCACACCTGGAATACTGTGTCCAGTACATTTAACAAGGATAGTGACAAGCTGGAAGGTGTGCAGAGGAAAGTGACCAAGATGATCAAGGGTCTGGAAACCAAGCCATATGAGGAATGGTTGAGGGAGTTGAGTATGTTTGCCTAGGATAAAAGGAGACTGAGAGGAGGTATGATAGCCATCTTAAAATATCTGAAGGGTTGTCACATGGAAGATGGAGCAAACTTGTTTTCTCCTGCTCCAGAGGGTAGGACCCAACCCAATGGCTTCAAGTTACAAGAAAGGAGATTCCATCAGGAAGAACCTCCTGAAGATAAGAGCTATTCAACAGTGGAGCAGATGCCCTTGGATGGTGTTGGACTTTCTCTTTGCCCCACACTTGTGTTGCCACAGCAAAGGCAAGCTCCCAACCTATGTGTTCCCAAGGTAATGTGTAGTTCCCCCTTGCGAGGGCTAGGTGACAGTGTGACTGAACAACCTTCCAAAGCTCTGCTTGGGGGTTCAGGATCACCAACCACCACCTTGGAACTCGGCAGATTGGTGCAAATCCTGAGATCTCACTGTTTCAGATCAGAAATCTCAGATGATCATAGTTGGGTGAGTTCTCAGAATCAGGTGGATGTGATGTTATTTGGTCTGCAGAACAAAGGGGCTTGTTGGTGGATGATTTGTTTGGGAGTGCATTATAAAGGGTAGGTAGATATTTCCCTCTGACACAGATGTTTAGCCGTGGTTACATTGCAGGTAACATTTGCTTCCTGGAATCCCTATATGAAAAATGATTAGATCTATCCTCAGGTTTACTGGATCAACGTGACCAAGATGAGATGAAAGAGAGATCTCTTTTGACCTTAATCTTTTATTGCACACTCCAATATCCTTGGCCAAGTCCCTTAATCCTTGCATCCCATGGGAACCTAACTCTCTCACACCTGACCTCTGCTACTTACTGTGCTTTTGTGAGCACACCCTCCCTTATCTTGGCACACACCCATGTGGGGAATGAAGTCTTGGTATGGCATGCAAGGTTGCTGGGTTTTCTGCATGAGCACCAAAACATGGGTGGGACGAAGTTGGAAAGGGGGGCGGGCATGCAAAGTGAATTGTCTTGACTGATGTTGCCAGAAGATTGAGGGCACTGAAGGTGGAATACTAGAGCTCTGGAGCCATGTGAGACTTTTGCACCAGGCAGAGCTTCCTGTTTCCTTTCACAACAACACACCTTTACCAGTTTGCTGAGCAGCTATCTACTTACAATACTTAATAGACGAAAGGGAACCAGAGATTACCTTAAAAGTGGCTGCCATAAAATTAAGGAGACAAGCTTTGAATGAATCTAATGGCCAGTGTCTTAATATGTTTTAAATTAGTGGTTAAGGTTTTAATTTACATATTTTAGCTGTTTTATATCTGAATTATTTATCATGTATCAGCTCATAGGGCATGATTTTTGATCTATTTATATCTGTCTGCTTTCTGTTGTTGTATATGCTTGCACTCTGGTCAGTGACCGAAATAAATCGATTCATTCATTGAGCAGCTACTCAAATCACCGTAGGGCAAAAACTCAGTAGCAAAGCATTTGCTTTGTATGCCTGAATGGCCCAGTATACCTGAAGGAGCGTCTCCACCCCCATTCGTTCTGCCCGGTCACTGAGGTCCAGCGCCGAGGGCCTTCTGGCGGTTCCCTCATTGCGAGAAGCAAAGCTACAGGGAACCAGGCAGAGGGCCTTCTCGGTAGTGGCGCCCGCCCTGTGGAACGCCCTCCCATCAGATGTCAAAGAGATAAGCAACTATCTGACATTCAGAAGACATCTTAAGGCAGCCCTGTTCAGGGAAGTTTTTAATGTGTGACATCTTAGTGTATTTTTGGTGTTTGTGGAAGCCACCCAGAGTGGCTGGGGAAACCCAGCCAGATGGGCGGGGTACAAATAATAAATTATTATTATTATTATTATTATTTGCAGAAGGCCCCACGTTCAAGCCCTGGCATCTCCAGGTTAGGGCTGGTAGAGACCCCTGCTTGAAACCCGGGACAGTCTCTGCCTGTCAGTGTAGGCAAAAGTAAGGTAGATGGGCCAATGTTCTTCTGGCTCAGCATAAGGCGGCCTTCTGTGGTTCTGTGTCTTAAGGGAAGGGATGTAGCTCAGCAGTAGAGCCTTTGCTTCGTGTTCAGAAGGTCCTTGGTTCAGTCCAGCAGCATCCCTATGTAAGGCTGGGAGTAGTGGAGGTCATGGCCAGGAATGCATTGGAATGTTAGAGCAGAGGGGTGATGTACTGATTGCGCTCATTGCATTGCATTTATGTGCGGTACAATCAGGTTTTGTGCAGGGGTTATAGTCTGAGGTTGGTACATATCTGCAAAAACATGCATACCTGAACCACTTCCTTGGAACTCCCCCGCATGACCTTTCTGGAGCCAAGCACTCAGCGGGCTTTGCTTCCACCCAAGCAAGGCAAAGAGCTTTTACGAAGCTCTGTGATGCTCTTGCAAGGTCTTGCAGGGCCATCTAAGATCTCGCAAAAGCATCCAGAGCCTGTGAAAAAGCATTCCAGAGCCCAATAAGCAAGATGGAGAACTTAAAAGTTCTTTCTGCACCAGGAAAATCCTGCACAAAAAGAGTTTTTAAGCTCTCCACCTTTAATTCATGTGAGTTCAGCTGGCTGGTCTTCAACTACATAAAATTGAAATTGCACATGTATCAGGGCTGCCAACTTGAATAAAATATTTTGGGGGGAGATAAAGGTAAATCCTGCCCTGCATAATCGATCACAAGGTGTGACACATGCCCATCAACTTGGGGAGTGGCCCCCTCAAATATTTTATTGGGGGGGCAAAGGGACCTCAGCCCCAAGGAGTGGCTCCTATGACATGTACCCTCACACTGCACCACTTTTCTGACAGGGCACCTGGTTGAGTGGGGTGGGGAGGCCATGGAAGGTTTTGAAGGAACATGTTGGGTGGTGACATGCCTCCCTGCAGCTCCTTGCTCTCTATACATGCTCTTGTGCCTTGGGAACAAGTCTGGAAACAGGAGCGGAGTGGTTTAAAAACTGTTCAAGAATCCATCTCTTCAGATGTTCACATCAGAGAGCAGAGACAGCGAACAGCACTCATCAAATGGATGACAGTCCTGCAGGGATTAAACAAACATGGTGTCTAAAATGCTGCGAAATAAGTGTGTGTGTGTGGGGGGGGTAAGCTTGCTTGCGGAGAGCTACAGAAACTGTTGCCAGCTCTTTTCCCAGGAGTTCTTCATTAGCCTCTAGGCTTTGAAGCACTTTTGAGATTCCCTTTGATTCCTTATATGGGAGAAGATCTTTCCAAGCTTGGCTAGAGCAGCATTCCACCTGAAGCATTCTGGCTGGAGCAGAGGAGCAGAGCGACTCAGCAGAATACCATTCTAGCTGCAACCAAAGGAAAGATGGCCAAAGACCCACCTAGATTTTCCCCACCCCACTCTGATGCTACCTTGTGCTTACTGTAAAGTCTACTAAATGAATCGCAAAGTATCAGCGCTGTCTTTAGCATATGCACCGCCGGGGTGCAAAGATCCGCCCAGCGCACTGAAATTTCGCGTGCATGGGGCCGTTGTGAATGACAAGCATTGTCATTGAATCCGACAAGCACTGCCATTGTGAATGACAAGCGCCACCGCTGGTGCAGCACATCTTTGGTAAATGAGCGCACAAAGTCGAAAGTCCTTTTGTGAAACAGTAGGTATACATTTCAGTAATACCTAGGTATACAGTGGTACCTCTGGTTACGTACTTAATTCGTTCCGGAGGTCTGTTCTTAACCTGGAACTGTTCTTAACCTGAAGCACCACTTTAGCTAATGGGGCCTCCCGCTGCTGCCGCACGATTTCTGTTCTCATCCTGAAGCAAAGTTCTTAACCCGAGGTACTATTTCTGGGTTAGCGGAGTCTGTAACCTGAACATAGCTGTCAACCTTCCCTTTTTTTGCGGGAAATTCCCTTATTCCAGTGCCGTTTCCCGCTGCTTCCTGCTGCTATCCCGGATTGTCAGATATCCCGTAGACTGTCCCCAGGACTGGTGAGGCTGCTGATCCCTTATTTTCGAGGCTGCTGATCCCTTATTTTCAAATCTGAAAGTTGACAGCTATGAGTTACAGCATATGTAACCTGAAGCGTATGTAACCCGAGTTACCGCTGTATATGTATTTTGTTTTGCTAGCTTGATCAAAAATATTTATTATTTCATAACAGGTAGATAGTTAAGAACTTAGGCAGCTTCAGCAGTGGGCACCTGGTGCCCCCCAGAATTCAGTGCCCGGGTGCCCCGCACCCCTTGCACCCCCGGGAAAAGACAGCCCTGCAAAGTATTTCTCCACCAATCTTTCTTAAGCAACCGGAAATTAAGATGAGTTTTGCAAGGGCTCACCTGCTAGAGCAAGCTGCTTAAGAGCTCAGTTGCTACATTAACACTAGATAAGGAAAAGCAGATTCCGTTTGCATTGCCCAATCTTTCCCCAGCCCAAGGAAAGGACATGTCTACTTCCCAGATCTTGCTTCACCCAGCTTGAGCCCCCAGCCATGTAGGGATAACAATACTTTTCAGGGCTCTTGTAAGGATTACTGGGATAACACAGAGCAGAGCTTTGGGACACTTATAATCCCGAGAAGGCAGTAGAAAGAGTTGCGACAGAGAGGAGGCAAGCACACTTTGTATTCTTGAGCACCACCTGCTGGCATGCGGCCTATCGCTTCTCAAAGAGTCCAGCATGATGAGCTTCACCAAAATTCAGCAGGCGTTCTGTGCCTGTTGAGACAGTCTCACTTCTCTGCAACTGCCATCAAAAAGGAGATGTTGCTTCCCTTGGTGGGCGTCAGTTTTGAAAGCCTCTTTTCTGCTCTTGCAGGCCCAGTCTAGCAGAGGGTTAGCATGGAAGACAGAAAAGCGGAAAGGTGCCTTTCCTTGCGTTAGACCAATGTCCCATCTGGCTCTGAATTGTCTACAATGACTGGCAATGGCTCTCTGGGGTTTCAGACTGGGGTTTCTCCTAGCCCTGCCTGGAGATGCTACTGGTGTTTGAACCTGGGAACTTCTCCTGCGCTCATCCTACTGCCCTGCTCCAGCCAGTCATCATTAGGAGTGGGGGAAAGGCAAACTGAGCTAAATCCCACCTTCCCAAAAAATGTGTGAATCAAAAAACATAACCATCCTTTGAAAATTGTGGTTCTCTAAATTTTGCAGTGTGGTTCTCCAACCAAACAATGTGTACAAAAACGCATAGGTGTGCAGATACATTAGCGAAAACATACTAAATGCATTAAACTAGGGGGAATTGCTTTGGGGGGAAAATGTTTATGTGAGCCAAAATTGCATACAAAAATTGTGTACATTAGGAGAAAACTGCACAAAAATCCAGATGGATTTTCCTGAAGACTTTGCAAAATAATAATAGCAATAATAATCATCAAACTGATGTGGAAATGCGGAAAGCGGTAGACTGAAAAAGTGAGAAACTGAGAGAAACCAAAGTTGACAGGTTTACTCATTCCTAGCCGCCGCCACCCCTGTACATCTCCATTTTCTTCTTGCACCTGAGCTTTGAATGTAACAGTGGCCTGTTAGAATCTGCTATAATCAGTTTCGGTAAACAGAAACTGGAGGTGCCATTCGGCTGGAGTTATTTGCTTTTCCTATCAAAAGGGGGCTCCCCGTCCCAAAATGCTGGAGAACTGGGGAGGTCAGGTTGTTTTGAATTTCTTGAGCAAGAATGTAGGCTCCCACCACCCAAAAAACACAAGTGCTTCACTTTCTTCCCTTCTCCGCCTCCGTGCACAAAATGCTGGTCCCAATTTTTCTCAAAACAGAGCTTTTTTCCCCCTGCTAGGCCAGGCTCCAACTCTGGCTTGTTAGCTTTAACTGGAACAATTTGAATTAATGTCACCATGGCAATGGGGGCAGGGGCTTTGTCTGTCCTGACCTGCCCTTCACCCCTCAGCAAGATATTTGGGGTGGGGGGAGGAAAGGAAAAGAAATAGGAGGGAGGAGGATAGGGCAACACTTTGTCCAAGCTCACCACCCAGCAGAGGAAAGTTTCCCCTGCTTCTGATGTTTGCCCAAAGTCCGACCTGCAATGGAAGATAGCTCTTCCTTGGGTCTGCTGAATACTTGGCTTTCCTTGCACTCAGGATGCTTTAAGCTGCCATGTGGCAAGTACAGTGGCTTAATGTTAGGACCATCCCTCTTCATAGGGGAATTTTGGAACTGCAGCTTTGGGAGAAGAATAGAGGGTGGCGCTGTGGGCTAAACCACAGAGCCTAGGACTTGCTGATCAGACGGTCACAGTTTGAATCCCCACGACAGGGTGAGCTCCCGTTGCTTGGTCCCTGCTCCTGCCAACCTAGCAGTTTGAAAGCACTTCACAGTGCAAGTAGATAAATAGGTACCGCTCCGGTGGGAAGGTAAACAGTGTGTCTGTGCACTGCTCTGGTTTGCCAGAAGCAGCTTAGTCATGCTGGCCACATGACCCGGAAGCTGTACGCCAGCTCCCTCGGCCAATAAAGCGAGATGAGCGCCACAACCCCAGAGTCGGCCATGACTGGACCTGATAGTCAGGGGTCCCTTTACCTTTACCAACTCTCAGTACCCTCCATAGACTACAAGGGATGCGGGTGGTGCTGTGGTCTAAACCCCTGGGCTTCTTGGGCTTGCTGACCAGAAGGTTGACAGTTCAAATCCGTGCAACGATAATGAGCTTCCATTGCTCTGTCCCAGCTCCTGCCAACCTAGCAGATCGAAAGCATGCCAGTGTAAGTAGATAAATAGGTACCGCTGCAGCAGGAAGATAAATGGCATTTCCATGTACTCTGGTTTCCGCCACAGTGTTGCGTTGCATCAGAAGTAATTTAGTCCTGCTGGCCACATGACCCAGAAAGCTGTCTGTGGACAAGCATCAGCTCCCTCAGCCTGAAAGCGAGATGAGCGCCCCAACCCCATATTTGCCTTTGACTGGACTTAACAGTGCAGAGGTCATTTACATATTTACCTAATAGACTACAGCTCCCTGAATTCTTTTTTGGGGGAAACCAAAAGTTTAAAGTGGTATCAGGGCACTTTAACTGTTTGGTGTGAATGTGATCCAAAGAGCCTCTCGTTATTCCAGCCCCCAACATCTGAAAGTGTCCTGTGCGCTTGAACAGCCCCCCCCCCATTCTCCTCTGACTCCAATCACGCCTGCAACCCTCTGCATCAGGCTTCCCTTGACAAAGCTGCAATTCCCAGAGCAGTTTAACAATCAATCTGTATTCACAGGGAACTCTAGGAATTCTCTCCCAACAACTCCTATCACCTTTAACAAACTACAGTTCCCAGAATCCTTTAGGGGAAGTCATGACTGTTTAAAGTGTCCTCATGGTGCTTTAGATGTATGGTGTGAATGGAGCCTTAGTAAGCTCACATGTACTTAATCTTGTCTATAGTGCAGCATTAAGACTTCATTCTCCTTAACGGCTCTCGGATTTGCACCAAAATTACTCCACAGCAAAACTCAACACCCAGCACATGTACTTCCGTGACTTAAATCTCATTTCCCCTCTTTTGTACCTCAGAGCAGGCTGCAAAACATTCACAAGGAGTTTACAAAGCTCCCTCCAACCAGAGTCAGTGCCTCCCATGCATTTGTGATTGCTGCAGCCTTTCCAAAAATGCCAGCCCTGCCCTCGCCTCCGGAGGAAGCAATCTTCGGATAAAGGGCTACTTCATCCCAACCCATCCATTGCTCCCACTCCCATCCCAGGCTTGCGTGACTTGATGGTCAGCCACAATACTCATTTATTTCCATGGCAGAGGAACCTCTTTGTAGCCAGACCTGAAGGTGGGTGGGGAGGAGACCCTGCGGCTTTGCATGCTGGGAAATTTCTTGGCACACTCAGCTCCCCTTGTTATCTCCTTGGGAGAGATTATGAGCCTCCAGTTCTGGCAGACTTCCCCCTCCCCCTTCTAAGACATATTTCTCTTTGGGTCAAAAAGCTGGCCTCACTTGGGACTCAGCTATACAGCTGCAACGAAAACATTTTAAGTGTGTTTCGAGTGCAATATACAATATGACACTAGGTGGTGATGGTGAGCCTTATGGAAAATTCAATGTGTTTTTAAAAACGCTTTCAGAACTTTTTTTTTTAATATGTGTATAGATTCCACCTTGGTTATTCAGGGCATCCATTGCTTGGAAGGAAAGGGCTAGGTGCACAGTTGCCACTGGCTTGAGGAGGGGGAAATGGAGACTTGGCACCTGACTGCTGGATCAGAGAGCTAGAGGAGAGGGCTTCTGAGGCCACAGGTGTGGGAAATCCAATGCAGGAACATCTGTAGCCTCTGCCTAATGCCCCCATTGAGGAAAAAGAGCCCATCATTCCTGTAAATAGTGGGTTTCGTTGTCAAATTGTTCTTGCCAACTAAATATTTTCCCCTCATAGCATTAGATCTCATGGAAATCCTATTATTATTATTATTATTATTATTATTATTATTATTATTATTATTATTATTATTATTAGAATTCATATACCTAGAGGTCTCAGGGTGGTTCACAGAAAAGATCAACATAAAAAACACAGTATATATAATCAAAATAAAAACAACAACCCAATAACACCCCCCCACACACACACACACATTTTAAAAGGGCATAGGATGTCAATCAGATCAACCAAAGGCCTGGTTAAAAAGGAACATTTTTGCCTGGTGCCTAAAGATGTGCAATGAGAGTTATAAGGAGACCCCTTCACAATTCCCAGCATTCTACAGGAGAAGAGATTTATTGTTATGCCACTCTGGTACAGTAATTGTATTTCAGTTGCTATTTAAAGGCGAATTTACATAATTCCACTTTCTGAAACCATATTGAGAAGGGAAGGGCTGTCATCCTTCAAAATCTGCCCTTCTCCCAAGTTTGCAGTGCAAGTCCAAAAATACTGGAGTGTGTATAAAACAACATTCATTAGTGAGAATAATGTGCACCGCAATGTAACATTGTATTATATTGGGGAAAAATTGCTCTGCAAAGATGGTTAGATTAGGCACAATTGCGTACAAAAGTGTGGGTATTAGGAGAATTTCACACTAAAGCACTCGGGAGGTCTTTATTAAAAAGCTCAAACTGATGTGGAGATGTGGAGAACTGAATTTACAATTGGAAAAGAGAGAGAGGGGGGACATTGTTGGAGCCGCCCATCCCTAGATAAAACACATAGATTGATGCAAACTCTGCAAACCCCGCCCCCCACCCCCAGCTCTGGGAATACAATCAAGGCCAATAGCTTCTCTTAGCAAAGCCTCCAAACTCAGAAATGAGCCAGGCTTTACCTCTGAGGTGCCTCCCCAAACAGCTGCTTCATAGCGAATCAGCCTCTTTGCTCCAAACCCCCTTCCTGTTCTCTCTCTCTCCGCCCCCCCCCCCCGGCCTCTGCAGCTGGATTAAGACAGCCTTCTCATTCCTGGTTAATGAGAAACTCCTGTACTTTGTCCCATGAGCTGGAGCGCCAGCCAGCATGCATGTGACTGTGTGGCAGGGCTGGGAGCTTTTGAAAGGGAGAGACGGAGGAGGGAGGGTGAAACAGGCTTGAATTCACAAGGGGCTCGATCCCGGAGGCTGATCTGAAAACCTGCTTTCTCTACTGAGGTTTACTCTCACAATATTACTATATACGCCACCCAGTTACAAAACTGCCTTACTCCGAGTCAGACCATTGGTCCTTCTAGCCCAGTGTTGTCTACACTGACTGGGAGTGGCTCTCTGGGCTTTCAGACAGGGAGGATTCCCAGCCCTACCTGCAGATGCCGAGAATTGAACCTGGGATCTTCTGCAGCCAAATCAGGTGTTCTGCCACTGAGCTATGACCTTTCCTTCTGTCCTGACTTTTCCCAGCACCTGTAACATTGCCAGTTCTGCCAGTTGAGGTGGTCGAGAGGGTATACGTGGAGTAAGTAAGGCAATCCGACAGGTAAAGTGGTCCCAAGTTGTCAAGGGCTTTGTATACGTACTAATAGCAGCCCATTGAACTTGGCCCACCTGCAAAAGGGCAACCAGGGCAGATCTCTGGGCGCAGGTGTTGTATGCTGACAAGGCCTCGCTCCCATCATTCTGCACTAACTGCAGCTTCCGTGGAAGCGCCTTGCGGTGATCCAGTTTTGAAATAACCAATGCATGAACTGCTGCAGCCAAGCTTTCCCAGCCAGCTCATCTGCAGTAACTGCAGATTCTGCTGCTACTAATTTTGAGTGCTCGTAAAGCAAAGCCAAAATGGAGGAATACCAAGGAAGTGAGACGGTTGGAAGAAACTTGAGATTGTTTCAAAGCTGGGTGCAGGGAGGTGATTAGAGCAGACGCAGGACTCAGATACATTAGTCAAAAAACAGTGTTTTGATTGCGTTAAAAACATGCAACATCAGATGGTGCTGGAGAGCAAAAAAAAAAAAAAAAAGTTTATTTGCAATTTTCCATAGTGAGATTTTTGTTGTTGTAACGATTTAATTTCTGGCTTATTCATAGTGTTTTTTCCCCTGTGTGTAGATCCACTGTTAGTTACATCTATCTGAAAAGAAGTCATATTGAAAAGCAGCAGGAGAACATCCCAGCCCACTTTAGGCACAGACATTCAAGCACCGCCATTATGAGCTGTTCCATGAGTAGAGTACAGTTATCTAAATGCAATTGGCTCATTGGTTAAAACCCAGGAGCTGAATTCATCCAGCCATTTGAAGAACGCCTCCTGACCTTCCTTTTGCAGGCCCCCCCATCTCTCCCATCCAGGCAAGATGTGGGGAGTGGGGGAGAGATGAAGCAAGAGGCACCAGAGCTCATTGTAAAACCTTTGTGGGAACTTGTGAAACTGACCCTAAAATGCACAGCTGCATCCCATAAAGGAGGCTGTTAAAAGGCCAGCTTGTCTTGCAAGGACCCATCTGACTCACAATCTGGGGCTCAACCCATCAGGAAAAGTTGAATGGTTTAGGGTTTCAATTGACAGCCAACTGATATAATAGTTTAGGGTTTTCGTTGACAGGGGGAAAGTTTTTCTCCCACTCTCATAACACCAGGAGCTTGTGGACATCCCATGAAGCTGAATACTGGAAGTTTCAGGGCAGATGAAAGAAAGTGCTTCTTCATGCAACACATAGTTCCTGTGGGAACTCTCTCCCACAGGAGGCAATGGGGGGCCACCAGCTTGGATAGCTTTAAGATAGGATTGGACAAATTCATGGAGGAGAAGGCTATCAACTGCTGCCAGCTAAGATGGGTAGGCTCTGCCTCCACTGCTTCTGAATACCAGTGCCTGGAAACCACAGGGGGAGAGAGTGCTTGTGAGTTTCCCACAGGCAACTGATTGTCCACTGTAAGGATGCTGGACTTGATGGGCCATTGGCCTGATCCAGCAGGCTCTCCTTATGTTCTTAGTCTAGGATGAAGATGAGAAGACTCTGGATGGGGCAGGTGGAAGGAAGGAAGAACAGAGGTAGCCCTCTCGTGGGAAACTGAGGCAGAGAACTGACAACGCACACGGAGGGTTGAATACAGTTTTCTGTTTCATAAAGGACCTTGGAGGGGGGAAATGACTGAAAGAGGAAAATATTATTATTGCAAATCTTGCTGCTATTCCTGGCTGTTGGCCGAGGGGAGGATGGGGAGCGGAGGAGGTTAACCTGGCAGAAGCTGCTTTCCTGCCCCGGCCTTGTGTTTTATCAATCCCTCAACAGGAGCGTTGGCACCAAGGCCGGCGGAACAGTGATGAAGAGCTTTTGCGCTCCTCCGGGTCCAAAACGCCACATCAGCAGGAGCAGGAGGAGCAAGGGGGCCACGAGCCTCCAAGCCGCGTGGTGAATGTAATGAAGAACAGATTGTCTCCTGGCTGGATTCCAGAGCCCTCACAGGCACAGTGAAGCAAAGTCCTTGGGATTGTGATAGAGATGGAGGGGTGCGGGGACTGGGTGTTATTTAGGGGATGAGTTGGGGAGGGGGAGAAGAGTCAGATATCAAGTTAGACTGGGCCTCAGGCAGAATTGGGGTTGGGAGGGGGCAGGAGCAGTGGAATATATCAGAAGAAGCCAGCGAGGATGAACGATTGCACAGAAACTTGCCTGCAGAGGGTTGCTTTTTTTATATAATCGCTGGCCTGCTGGATTCTTGGCAGCCATCAACACAACTTATAACAGGGATATGAGGAGGGGGGTAGCAAAATATGGGAACTGTAAAGCAAACACTCAGGCCTGGACCTGACTTAAATGGGTCCCACCTTCTTGCAGTGAGTTAGCAATGCAATAACTAGACTAAGGGACTTTCGGCTGGGGTCTCTGGCTGAGTACACAGCATATATTTAAAACATTAAAGCACCCACAACCCAGAAAGAATCCTGCGAACTGTAGGTTGTTAATGCACACTTCACCCCAGTAGATGCATTTTTGTACACGTTACTTGGCCTGAGAAGGGCATCGTGAAATGGCAAAAACACTCAAGGATATGACAGAGGGCTGGTGAGGCTTGTGGCCTGGGGCGCGTTCTGAGGGCCAGATAGTGAGGCCTGGGCACCTTCGGCCCCTGGGCCTGAGGTTTCCCATCCCTTGACTAGAAAGACCATTGATGTGATCTACCAAAGTTTCTCCTATGTTCTTGTGTTGATAATACAATGAAGATGGTGATACCAGTCCTCACTAGACTTTAGAGGGCTTACAGTCTTGAGGGGAAGAGGAAAGTGGCAACTGGTAGAGGAGATGAGGTCAAAAGATGCAGCTAAGACAAGTGCATTTTGGGAATTGCCTTTCTTGTGTCAGCCATGGACAGCCCTTTGCTCACTTCTGCTCAATATTTCTGGATTCCAGCTCTGGCTGCCTACATCGTGGCAGTCTCCAAATGCAAGAGGTTCAGCCAAGGCCTCTGAGACATAGAGATCTATACATGAACACCTTCAAATGTTCTTGTGCTGATGGTGCTCCCTGTTCCTTTGGAACTTAGAAGCCTGCTTTAATGAAGCCTCTGCTTGGCCACTGTCCACTTGATAGGAAAACTCCAGGAATGTTGACTCAGCATAGGCAGAAACGTGGACTGCTGCCTAGGAGACTATGGGGTGAGTGGTTCTTTCCCCTTGGTTCACAAAAGTGCTAGACATGCAACCACCAGCAGCCAGGTTTTCCTCAGTGGTTCCAATTTGGCTGATGCCACACAACCTACAGGCTGATTCCTAGGTTGGTTGCCAACAGCACATCCTTGCTGGTCGCTGACCTGTTCTACTTCAAATAAATGTCCAAGCACTATATTCCAAGCACAATTCAAAGTGTTGGTGCTGACCTTTAAAGCCCTAAACAGCCTCAGCCCAGTACACCTAAAGGAGCATCTCCACCCCCATCATTCTGTCTGGACACTGAGGTTCTCCTCTGAGAGTCTTCTTCTGGTTCCTTCACCACCAGAAGTGAGGTTACAGGGAACCAGGCAGAGGGCCTTCTCGATAGTGGCGCCCACCCTATAGAACGCCCTCCCACCAGATGTCAACAACTACAAGACTTTTAGAAGACATCTGAAGGCAGCCCAGTTTAGGGAAGTTTTTAATATTTGAGGAATTACTGTATTTTAATCTTTTGTTGGAAACCACCGAAAGGTGCCTGGGGACACCCAGTCAGATGGGCAGGGTATAAATAAATTATTATTATTATTATTATTATTATTATTATTATTATTATTATTATGAGGCACAGCACCTTGGACAGCTCTGTAGAGGGCTCTGCCTGGAGATCCCATATGAAGAGAGCACAGGTGTTGTTTGAGCAGCAGTCAGCCTCAGACAGAGGCAGAAATGGAAGCAGCAGCTCTCTATCTGTTACTAGCCCTGCCTTCAGTATAGAAGCATCTTCATTGAAAGGGGCTCCATATTCTTCAGTAGGGGTTGATTCCAATGGCACAAAGGAGACGATGGCTGTACTAGGTCTTCTGAGCTGGAGTACATGGCATCAGAGGAGGGCTGTGTGATCTCCTATGGCCGGAGACGTTTTGTCACAATGGGCTCCTCTTGCAGAAGTACTTTTGTTTCTATCCATATGTCTGAGAACTGGTACTGAGGACAATTCCCTCTCCCACTCTGAGCTCCCAGGTTTATCCCTTGAAGAATGGGGATCTGGTGGCAGAACCATCAACTGAATTCTGGTTGGCACTGCTATAGAACATTAACATAAGAAGAACTTGCTGAATCAGGTCAGTGCCCCATCTAGTCTCACACCCTGTTCCCCTGTTCTTACAGTAGCCAGCCAGATACCTGCAGGAAATCCTCAAGGGGAACCTAAGTACAACAGCACTCTCCCCTCCTGCCGTTTCCAGCAACCAGAATTCAGAAGCATTACTGCCTCCAACCATGGAAGTAGAACATAGCCATCATGGCCAGTAGCCAATGGTCCTACACACAGAGAGATAGTTGTCAGGGACTGAGCAGAGGAGGAATGGTTGAGACCACCTTCCCATCCTGACCCTTCCAGGGAGGAGGAAGAGGAAGACAGTATAGATTTACAACAGGGGTTTGAGGGAGGTTGCAGCTCAGAGGCAGATGAGGGGGGAAGTTGGGGAATCATGGGAGAGCCAGAACAACACCTGGCTGACACGTTGTCATTAGAAAGCATTCCAGACACACACACTTCCCAGAACCTAGCGAGCCTTAAAAGTAGGAGAGCAAAGAGCTCAAAGACAGAGGGCATGTAGCAGCACCGGTAGAAGTGATGAATGAGGAAGTGGAAGAGACGGGAGGTGGAGATTTACTTGGGACAACACCATTATCCAAGAGGCTGTGTTCTATAGCCCCTCTCTGTAAAGACTGAAATAAAAAAGGACTGTAAGAAACTTGTCTTTATACTTTCCCGGGAAACCAACTGGGAGCCACTGACAGCATTCTGACAATAGTGCCTCCTAGGAGGGCCAAACATGTGTGGTCACTCTTATGCTGAAGATCACACAAAAGCCAACTTCCACCCCATCTATAAACATTTGGAAGTTGCTTTCAGTGGTAGATCATATTCCTTTGTCCCCAACTCCAAGGAGATTATAAGCAGCCTTTATCAACTCTGGTTCCATGGCAGAGTATCCATTTTGCATGCAGAAGGCCCCAGGTTTAGTTCCCAGCATCTCCAGATAGGAGCGGAAACATCTCCAATCTGAAACCCTGCAGTGCCTCTGCCTGTCAGTGTCAGCAATACTGAGCCAAACAGAGCAATGGTCTGATTTAGCATAAGCCAGTGTCTTATGTTCCTATGAGTGGTCCTGCTCCATGATTCCCTTTTTCTCTTCCCTGGAAGAGACAAACGAGCTGTCTTCAGGCTCCTGAATGGTCAAAAGACCACCCAGAATTTTTCCAAAAGGAAACTATTTAGAAATATTTCAGTTGCTACACACAGGCTTAATAAATGGGCATCTGTGAACTAGCTGAATAGCCCCAAGAGTGTCACCACCACCAGGAATAACAACCAAAGAGCATCCGTAACCAGCAAGGAGCTTGAGCGGGTACCAAAAACTGCAAGCAGATCCCATCACTTGCCATCATTAAGAAGCTGCAATCCCCCTTTAGCCAGCTGAAAAGGTTTTCTTGGAGTTATACAGTGTGTGCTAGTCTTGGCTGCCAAACTTTGGCTTGCTGATTATATCCTGATGGCTGTTTTGGCCGTGGTGCCTAATAATCCACACCACATTTTATTTTGGGAGAACAAACGGCTCACTCGTAAATTGGTGCTGCCCTCAGCAGGGATCCAGGCCTAAGCTCTGCACCCTCCTGAACTGAAAAGGGTCTGACCACATTTATTTGCAGCCTAGCTGATGGTTTAAAACAAAATAAAAGCAGGAGTACAATTGTGGATGTCAAGAAAGGGCAAGTCATCGCACAAACCCTTATCATCTGACCACTTTTCAGAATCATTTATAATTAGATTTCACCCCTCTGGTTGAAATATATGGTGTATATCTGTTGCAACCAATTAAACGAGCCTGTGTACGAAGAGGCAGGCCCAAAGCAGAAACAGCTTGCAAAATAAGGGATGTGATAGGAGGAGATAGGATCAAACTGATGACCAAAGCTGTGTATCCTTATCTGGGTGCTCAGCTCCACCCATTCCACAGCTGTGTATACTTCAATCCTCCCACCTTTTGCAACAGCTGCCAAAATTTATGGCTTAGGGGTGGAGGCAGAAATGTTGGCTTGGATCCCAAATCAGGCCCCCAGCCCAAATTGGGGGTGAGCCCCATCATCTGTATGTCTTCCACCCTTTAGAGTTGGAGATGATTTATGGCCCATAAATCCATTGTTCCTTTGCATTCTCCTCCTTGGTATCCTTCCCCATGCTGCTTCCTTTTCAAAATGTCCCATTTTATAAATCACCTTCTTGTTCTATTTACATGGTTCATGACTGCTTCCATTTTGCCTCTCCATACCTTAGATTATAACGATGGGGGTCTGTTTTGTATTTCCATTGCTTCCCCCTTAGCCTGGATATCATTTTGGCTGGACGCACAGCATATTACTTTCCTTAGATTCATATCTCTTTAATTAGATTTGTATTCCTATAGACAATGAGGACTTTGCTAGGATTAATAGGACCATTTTTGCAAGACTCATCTTGCATTGAAGACATTTGTACCTACCCATTTTTGCTAAAGGTGTGTTGCCTAATATACCAGTTATTCCAATATAGGTAGCACTTGGCAACTCTAAATGTTACCTTTCAACCCAGCTGTTACAAAAAGCTTGGGTTCTGGTTTTCCATCATTTGATGTTTAATATGCATTAAGTAAGCATGATGATTTCAGCATTATTCCAAACTGATATCTGTGAGTAGAGAATGACCGCTCCCCACATCAATTGGGGGGCACCTTTTGCGTGGTCGCGCGCAGCCCCCCTAGACCTATGCAGCACCTGGCAGTGCAGCCTGGCTTCGCACACACACACCCCCAGCCAGGCACCTGGAGGTCTCTGCCTACCTCTGCCAGTTATGGGGAGGTGTTGCTAGGAGATTTGGCCAGGTAAGAGGAGGGACTGCCCTGCCCACATAATAGAGGACGGAACTTACCTGGGAATCCTCAGTCGGCTCCAGAGCTTCTCTCACCCTGCCCTCCCTCAGTTAAGCTTTCTTTTGCAGGTTAACCTCTTCTTCACAGGTATGCAGGCGCTGCTATGTCATGGTCGCTGTTGAAAGTCCGGAAAGGAATTTTCCTGCATTGGCAGGTTTCGCCTTCCCCGTAACAAAATGTCACAACTTTGGTGGTCTGAGGCCTTGGGCGAAATCCATTAGTCTATCTTGTCTAATGAGGTTGTGTGAAGTGGTGACCCATGCCCCCCCATGACGGCAATCCCAGGGTTTCCCATCAAAGGGGTTGTTTGAGAGGAGGCATTGGCCATACGCCAATAGGTTGTCATTGCTCTCCCCTGTGATGGCGGCGTAACGGGGGCATAGCTGTCAACTTTTTCCTTTTTTTTAAGGGAAATTCCCTTATTCTGAATAGGATTTCTCACAAGAAAATGGAAAAGTTGACAGCTATGAATGGGGGTGGGCTCTCTGCTTGAGCAGACATTCTCTAGAACCAGCCCAATCCCCACTCATTCCGGATAACTCATTCCGGCTGGGGACTGGGAGGGATAAATGCCCAATGCCTAAGCCAAGGTCCCCCTACATCTGAAGTTTTAATAAAGTTGTGGCCAGTTTTAATCCCATAACATAGGGTTTTGAGTCATTATTCCACCCGTGGGTCGCCTGGGGTTGGGGGGACTCCTCCTGTCCACGCAACAGAGGAATGGAAATACAATGTATATTTGGGTTTGAATTCCTTTTAAGAGTAGTTTGAGTTAAGACCATATTGTGTGGTTATCCATGCCTTGCTATAACTTCAGCAATATACAACACAGGCCAAATAAGTCAGATATTTTTTTTAAAAGCTTCGACATGCACACTCCTATGCTCATAAATAATTTTTCCTAAACTCAGTGGGACTTTCTCACAATTGTAAGTGTGCTTTGGATTGCAGCCTTATATGAAAAGAGCTAATCACTTGCAATGCTGGTTACTTACTGTACGGAACAAACAAGATTTTTTACTTTGATAAATCATCTTCATTTTAACAGATAAATTAATCTCTCCTTACAGTATTTGCTTCCCCAGGATCTCAATGTTCTCTTACTCATCATTTATTCTTGATCAATTTGAATGCCTGTGAGCATTCTAAGGCAGCATTCATGTGCTGCCTAGGAGTCTACGTATATCAGCCTATTAAACAGATATATTTCTAAAGCCTTCTTTTTTCCTTCCCAAGATGCTTCCTGCCCACCTTAAATGGAATAACCACTTCCTCACTAGGAAGCAATTCTCTGTGGCAGTTCCCTCTGCTGCACCGACTGTAATCACTCTGGCCTTGCTAAGAATTATGGGAAAGCAGTCAAGGAGAAATGCTTAATCCTTTGCCATTGCTAAACCGTCACTAAATTGGAACCTTTCCGTGAGAGAGAAAAGGTGAGACACGCATACTTCAGTTCATCAGAAGATATCACCTCCATTACAGT
This sequence comes from Podarcis bocagei, assembly GCF_964188305.1. Taxonomy (NCBI): domain Eukaryota; kingdom Metazoa; phylum Chordata; class Lepidosauria; order Squamata; family Lacertidae; genus Podarcis; species Podarcis bocagei. The sequence continues at coordinate 22,932,141 of NC_138141.1, forward strand.
CACAACTTATTTTTACTCCAACTGAGTGAAGTGTCAAATGTTCTTGGCCTCTGTTCATGTAATTGCAACATTTGAAACTGCAAGATGCAGTTCTGAACGGGAAATGTTGTATCATGGAGTAATCTCGTAGCGTTTCCTTTTTCATCTAGATATAATCTTGCACCACAGCTTCAGAAAGTGTGTGTGTGTGTGTGTGTGTGTGTGTGTGTGTGTGTGTGTGTGTGAATGCACACAGAGAGCGTTTCTGTCAAGCTTTGAAAGGATATTTATTTTTTTATGTTATTTTTTCAAGTGCTTGACAGGTATGGGCTCTGTATATGGATTCAGTCTCTGCAAAAGCAAAGACAAAAACCAGAGAGGGGAAACTGAATCACTTGGCTCTGTGAGCCCATACTGAGAAATCGCTTTGGAGATCTCGCATTGGATGCAGCACCATGACTGATACTTTTTCTGGAAAGTAGGTTTTGCAAACAAGAGACCAGCTGCTTGTGACAACATCTGAACTTTCTTTCTGCATTGTATGGGGTTGGACTAGAGGACCCACCAGATCCCTCCTATTATTCTACTGAGACTTACAACTGGGTCTAGAATGATTCGCCAAAGTTTGCTCCTGAGGAGTGGTTATTCACAGTGTAAACTGTAATAATCGTAGTCACAATGCACTGTAATAATAATGAAAATTGATTCTGCTAGATTTCCAGGAGTGACTTTTGCGTCATGTGAAAGTTCAATTATAATATGAAAGTTAACAGTTGCCAAAGCATTGGGGAAACAGAATAAATCACAGTGTGAACACAGCCTGTGAGTTGTAGCCCATCCTACCCCTACTCAGAGTTCCCATTGAAGTTAATGGGAATGACTAACTTAGATAATCATTTGTTTCAGTGGATCTACTTTGAGTTGAACTTAGTTGACTATAACCCTGTATTTGGATGACTTTGTATGATTTTACTTTTTAAACTTATGCCAATAAAGGGTAGTAGTAGTAATAAATGTGATGAGTTCTAATTTCTAGTGTCTATTGTCATAGGCACTTCAATTTGAATTGAAAAAGGATGGCTGCATCACTGTTTCAATGCACTCATTAAATTATAAAACAGGAAATCTGTTTAAATGTTTCTATTTATCCCAGATGCATTCAAAAGGACCACAGTGCAGTTTTTTAAAAATGAAATAAACTGAAGGCAGTCATTTACAAAAATTTAAGTGATATAGTTGCCAACTTACTTTTTCTTTCACAGCTCCTGGGTCTCCAGCACACAAGATTTCAACAGACGAAGCTTACCTTGGCATGGAGCTAAGGGACAGTGGAGAAATCCAATTCAGACTGCATTTAAAGGTGAGCCTACCTGAATTGGTGCTTTCCAAAACAATACGGAGAACAAAATACAGTCCTCAAAACTCACACGTCTTTGAATTTTGCAATGCAGTTTGCAGGCCAAGTGGGGTGTACAAAAAAGCATATACTTGGGATGAAGTACGCATAAAAATGCATGTGTTCATGAAAATAACATACAAAACATCATAATACTGGAGGAAATTGCCTTGCAAAATCTGCATATTAGTTAAATTGCGTTTACATGCATGTATATATCAGGGGACATTTGCACTAAAATAAGGAGGGGTTTTCTTGAGAACCTTTTGTTGTTGTTGTGGTTAATTGATGTGGAAATGTGAAGAACTGATAACTGGGAAAATGAGAGAAACTGAAATAGGCCGATTCATCCATCCATATCTGGAGTGACTAGCTTTCCTGGTATGTGTTTGCCAAACTGCAGTTTAAAGCACAGGATCCAGGCTAATTCTAAAAATTGACAGTCCTGGGGTAGAACTCATTGCTTCTGGATCCTGTTCAGGAAGATTGGAAGGGGGGGTCCACCACTGCTACCTACAGATGTGTTATAAATGTGCAAAGCTTTGCCTTCCCAGGATCTCAGGACAGTGTTTGGAATTCGGCCACATCACAAACAAGATTTTTTTTTTTTAAAGGAGCTATTTATATAACGTACACAATTTGTAGCTTCAAAGGACTTTGGACTCTCTATTTTCTTTTTTCCTTGAGGGTTAACTGCATGCTTTTTGGGAATGCGGGTAGTATGTGCCATCAAATAAGCGGGCACTGGCTTTGGTTATGGGGAGGGAAACAAGAAAGAGACCTTTACCTTAACTTTATACCATTTCTTTGACCCACACAGCACAGGAGGCGGGGGCAGAGGAGGGAAGAGAGAATCTGTTGCAATGCAACAGAAAGCCTGTTGTTTGGTAGTTAGATCCAGATGTGAAGAGTGTTCCCAAATAAAATACAGACTTGGGAGGAGCAAGGGAGGGACATGAAACACATTCTCTGCTGCAATAGCCCTTAGGTTTAGGAAGGTAGGAACACAGGAAACTGTCTTACAGTAAGTTGGACCATTGCGCCATGTAGTAGTAGTAGTAGTAGTAGTAGTAGTAGTAGTAATATACTTATACTCCACCCACCTGGCTGGGTTTCCCCAGCCACTCTGGGCAGCTCCCAACAGAATACTAAAAACACGATAAAACATCAAACATTAAAAACTTCCCTAAACAGGGCTGCCTTCAGGTGTCTCCTAAAAGTCAAATAGTCGTTTATTTCCTTGACATCTGATGGGAGGGCGTTCCACAAGGCGGGCATCACTACCAAGGAGGCCCTCTGCCTGGTTCCCTGTAGCTTCACTTCTCACAGTGAGGAAACCGCCAGCAGGGTGGAGATGTTCCTTCAGGTATACTGGGCTGAGGCTCAGTATTGCCCACACTGGCAGTGTCTCTCCAGGGTTTCAAAGGCAGGACTCTTTCCAAGCTGTACCTGGAGATGTTGGGAATTGAACTAGGAGCCTCCTTCATACAAAACACTGAGCTATGGCCCTTCAGATTCCTGCAGGCTGATTTGTGATATATGCAGATGACTCGGCCCCTAGAAGGATTAGAGTGGGCAAATTTATGGGGCCCTGCAAAAGTTCCCACCCCAGTATTCATTTATTGGGATATGGGAATCTGTTGAGCGATTGGTACATCTAGCTCAGTATTGTCTGCACAACTGGCAGGACCTCTCAGGGGCTTCTAGGCCTTACCTGGAGATGCCTGATATTCCTAATCTCTGTTCACAGTGTCTCATTATATATATAGCATCAGCTGGGTGTCTAGGGCTGATGGGGGTTGTAGCCCATAACATCTGGAGGGCAGAAGGTTGGCAAAGCCTGAAAACAATGCTTGGCTTGATTTACGTTCTGCTTCCTTGCTTTTGCCGCATCATTTGTGGCCGTACATGAGTTCCACAAGTCAAGGAGCTGAAGATAATCTCTCTGGTGCGCTTGCTTCTTACACATATCTGAAACATCCCTGTGTGTCAAGGGTCTCATGCAGACTGGTCCCTCAGTATCTACTCAAAACAAGATCCTGCTTATCTCTCTGGTGGTCAAATGCCAGGGATGGGCAGGGCCAGAAACAAAAGTGGGTGGAGCAATAGATGCCAATTTCACCATTGTATGGAAGGCTATAGTTCCTGTACACCATCAAGCGTCCCTCTCCATCCTCCAGCCAGACAAGCTGGAAGCTCTTTCTGAGTGCAAGGACAAAGTCCAGCAAGGCAAAAAAAATTCAAGAAGTGTGTCACGCATCACTGTTAAGGGCTGTACCCTGAGGAGAGACTGTGTGGTTGTGGAGAGGGTGTAGCCTGGGTAGAGTCCCAAGGGCCACATAGAAAGGTCCAGAGGTCCAGATTTGGCTCCCTAGTCCGGAGGTTCCCCGCCTTGCCTTCACCTCAGCTGAATCTCAAATGTGCTGCGTACTAAGCATCTGGTCTGCCGTCACTGAGCTGTGGGCCCCTGCCGTTTTCCAGATGCAACTTCCTTCCTTTAACAAAAAATAAACTTGTAACAAAGGGTTCTTGCAGCTCTGATTGCTTCCCGCTGCTTTAACTGTTATGTTCCTATCTCTTAAAATGCTTCCATGGAACATCCCCAAGCAGAAAAAAACAACAACTGGAGACTGCACGTCGTTCCTGCATTGACTTGGTGTGGGAAAATTCGCCAAGAGGAACAAGATTGTTCCACGCCCAATTAGTGATCAACGTGGCTTCATAGGAACACAGGAAGCTGCCTTAAACTGGACAAGGGCATCAGTCCATCTAACTCCATATTATCAACCCTGACTGGAAGCAGCTTTCCAGGGTTTCAGGGTTTTTCCCAGCCCTACCTGGAGATGCCAGGAAATGAATCTGGAACCTCCTTCACGAAGAGCACGTGCTTTCAGCTGAGCTACAGCCCTTTCCCAAATGTATACTTTGGCCTTTGCAAGACAGGAATTTGCAATGGGTGTTTTGGGTCAGCCAAAGTTTTTTAAGAAACAGTCATTTGAATGAAAGTATTCTGTGAGCTAAAATCAGAACATTGCAAGATTCTTAAAAGACTCAAATCATAGGGGCGGTTGCACAAATTTGTATATGCCAATTCATGTGCAAAGATGCAAATTTATGCCCATTTGCAGAGAGAAAACTGCCCTGTGTGTTTTTAAAGAGAATGGGAATGAGACAGTAGATCTGGAAGCCCAATGCAAAAGGCTCAGTTTGGACAACCCCCAGGACTAGAAAAGTTCTGAACCCAGTACTCCCTAGTCAGGTGTGAGCTGCCCTTGCCTGAAACCCTGGAAAAATGCTGCCAGTCAGGAGGCGGTACTAAGGTAGATGGACCAATAGTTTGGTTTAACATGAGACAACCTCCTGTGTAGTATTGGACTCTAGGTGGGAAGCTGAGTGGCAACGTGGTGCACAGGAATGCCCTGGTTCTCACTGAACTCAGGAGGGGAAACAGTGAGGTAGATGGAGTACCACCCCTTGCAATTCCACCGCCCAAGGTCACCCAGCAGCTGCATGTGGAGGAGCGGGGAAGCGAACCCAGTTCACCAGATTACAACTCTACCACTCTTAACCACTACACCACACTGGCTCAGTGGCCATCCAAGTTTGTGGCAGTCACTGCCTCTTGTGGGGGTAAGTTCCCCAGTTTATGCATTGCATGAAAGAGACATATTTTCTCTGTCCCACATCTTCCAACATTCAGCCTCATCGAAAGCCCACAAGCTCTTACTATTCTCCATCCATTTTCTCCAAGCCATGTGTAGTTTTATAGACTCCTATCTTATCACCTGCTACTCACCTTATGAATGATGCTGTAAACTTAACATTATAGTTTTGTTTTGTAGCGGGGAAATCCCACCGTATCTTTTTTCAAAAAAGGGGGAGGGAATGAAAGAGAGGCGGACTTTTGGCTGAAGTTTTGCAGGGATGGTCTTGATTAAGGGGAAAAGCCCCCGCTCCCTATAAATCAAGATGATCACAGGAAGCCTGAAACCAACGGTGGCGGCATGTGCGTGCAAGTGCTAAAGTTCGTTCAACTTTTTCTTTCTTTCCACTCCAGTTTTATTGCTTTCGCATTCGCTCTCCTGCTGGGGTGGGGAGCTGCACAGGCGCTCCTGCCCTTTCCAAGGCGGGGGAGGCAGGCAGGGGGCGCATGTCTCTTTAAGGCAGGTCCCACGACGGGTTGTTATGCTGGAGAGTGAAGGAAGTGACGGGGCGATTGAATGAAAAGGAGCAAAAAAAAAAAAAAAAAAAGGAGGAGAGAGAGAAAGAGAGAGAAGTAAGGGGGAGCTTGAAAGGGGAGACAGAGGAAGGAGAGGCGAGGGCCGGCAGCAGGAACAACGGGAGCCGAGGCGAGGGCAGCAGCAGTCAGCATCCGAGCACCCCTGGCAGCCGGGCGGGGCGGAGCGCAGCCGCAAGAGGACTTTCCCAGGAGTAGACCTCCCTCGCCAGCAGCCCATGCGGTGTCCGGCGGAGGGACATCCAGGGGCTCGAGGGGGCGCCAGTGCAGGGTTCCCCCCCCCCCCCCGGCGAGAGGCAGGCAGTCAAGCCAGGAGCCTCCGCCAACTCCAGAAGGAAAGTTGCAAACTTTGGGAAAGTTTCTCTCCTTCTTCCCGGACGGGGCGGTGGAGCTGCGGAGAGCGTGATCGGGACTCCGGCCCGGAGGTGGGGTCCCTCTAAGAGGGTGTTTGGATCAGTCTCTCTTCCCTCGCCCTGAACACCCCCCACTTTCTACTGGAGATGCTCTGTCAGGGAGGAGGAGGAGGCGGCTGGCTCCGTTTCTTCTTGACGGCGCTGCTCTGGCCCCAGCCTCTGCCCTGGGTGGCCGCTGCGTCGGGGGCCCCGTCGGAGCTGCGAGTCCGCGTCCGGCTCCCCGATGGGCAAGTGACGGAGGAGAGCCTGCAGGCGGACAGCGGGGCGGACTGCGTCACCCTGGAGCTCCGCAAGGGCGACGGCACCCTCATCACCCTCACGGCCGACTTCAAACAGGTGCGGGGGCGCACGCGTGGGTCGATGGGGGCACAGGAATTGTGGCGTGGGGGGCGGCTTTTTTCTCCCCGCCAGGAAAATGTGAGGGTCTTTCCTCTAAGGTAAGAGGATGGACGGGGGAACCAACTGGAAAGGATGGGGTTAATAGATACACACACACCCAACCAACCAATATTCTGATGATGATAATAATAATAATTTATTATTTGTACCCCACCCATCTGGCTGGGCTTCTCCAGCCACTCTGGGTGGCTTCCAATAAAGATTAAAAATACATTAAAATGTCACACATTAAAAACTTCCCTGGCGCATTGCTTAAACTTTTAACCTCCCCCTTCCTCCAATGAGCTGAGGGGAGCATCTATGGTGTGTGCCTCTTCCTCTATTTTATCTTCACAGCAGCCCTTGGTCAGACTGAAAGAGTACTAGATATCTGAAGGCCTGAGGGGGACGGAACTAATTCCAGTCCTCCCAATTTTATCCTGGTGGCCTTCACATCTCTGAGTGCCTTGCCTATAGTGACTGTGGGAGATTCATAAGCTCTGCAAAGATTTGAAGTGGTGGCTCATTGAACTCTAAGCCTGAGTTTCTACCCACTAGGCTGAGTTGGACTGAGAGCTTTCAGAGGTGGGTGGGAGGTTGTACCCTCCTGGGTAAAGTGCAAGACAAGGGAAAGGAGCCAATCCCTTTGGTTGGAAGGTAGAAGGATTGACTTTATACGTGTCTAGAGGGGCCTTTGGTCTCATCCAGGAGGACTCTTCTTACCTTATGTCTTATTTCTGAGAAACAGTGTGTAGGGTTTCAACTTGGAGATTGCTTCAAAGACAGCATCTGCATCTTTGATTTCCCAACCAATGCCAGAGGTGCAACGATCACATCTGCTCACATCCTTACAGTGTTCTGGGGTGTTTTTTTATGGAGTCGGCTCCCAGACATCAAAGGCTAGTTCATTCATTGCACCCACACGCAAAAGCCACACGCATCACCAAATCCCTCTCCGCCCCCCACCCCCCCGTGATTTAGCTCACTCTCCCTGCATAAAGAGGCTGGGGACCAGGATTGTAGGAATTGGCCTGACTAGCTTGAGGATATATCTAATATTAAACATAAGTGCCTAGCTGGATCAGGGCAGTAGCCCACCTAGTCCAACATCTGGTTCCCACAGTGACCAACCAGATGCATCATGCAGGACCCAAACACAAGAGAATTCTCCCCTCCTGTGGTTTCCAGCAACTGGGATTCAGAAGCGTTACTGCCTCTGACTGTGGAGGTAGAGCGGAGCCATCACAGCTAGTACCCACTGAAAGCCTTACCTTCTATGAATCTGTCCAATCCTCTTTTAAAGCCATCTAAGTTGGTGGCCATCACTGCCCACTGCAGAAGTGAGTTCCATAGTTTAACTATGTATGGCAAGGTCCTTTTCCCCCCTCTGTCCTGAATCTTCCAACATTCAGCTTCAGTGAATTTCAATGAGACAGAAATTAACAGCTATATGACTTTGGGCAGCCCTGTACAGGAAAGTTTGATGTCTTACTGAGTTTTTACAATTTGTTGGAAGCCACTCAGAGTGGCTGGGGCAACCCAGTCAGATGGGTGGAGTACAAATAAAATAGTAGTAGTAGTAGTAGTAGTAGTAGTAGTAGTAGTAGTAGTAGTAATAGTAATAATAATAATACTAATAATAATAACAGTGTTAGGAGAAATACAGAAAAAAACTTTTCTCTTTCCCCATTCCCCATCTCATGCATAACTGTACAGTGGTACCTCAGGTTACATACGCTTCAGGTTACAGACTCAGCTAACCCAGAAATATTACCTCAGCTTAAGAACTTTGCTTCAGGATGAGAACAGAAATCGTGCTCCGGCGGCCCAGTGGCAGCAGGAGGCTCCATTAGCTAAAGTGGTGCTTCAGGTTAAGTACAGTTTCAGGTTAAGAACGGACCTCCAGAATGAATTAAGTACTTAACCCAAGGTACCACTATATACACTTGCACCCTGTCACCCTTACTAGCTGTTTCTCTAAACTAACAAGTCCCAAATGGTGCAAGCCTTTATTGCAGATTTCCTCAAGGCAGTTGGTTGGCTGTTAGAAACAGAACTTCAGACTGGAAAGACCCTTGGTCTGACCCAGCAAAGTTCTCCTTATGCTCACTGAACTGCAGTGGTAAGGAATCAAGAGATAGCATGCGCATGTTTGAACAGAGACTGCATCTTATGGCTTCCATGTGCAACAGGAGCTTTCCGAACCACAGCAGCTGCTTGAAAATGAAGATCAGTCCTGATTGTAATGCTCCCGCAATGGAGTAATCACTGTGTGGTCAGTGACACAGCCCCAAAGAACTGGCTCGCTTGTGCTCTGGGTGTGGGAGCCGAGGAGCATCTCTCTGTGCCCCAGCCATTGTCCTTTCCTTATTAAGCAGAGGCGTCTGTAGATCCCTGCCTCCCCCCACCCCAGCCCTGAACGGTCCACTGTCTGGAATATGGTCCCTGGTGTATTTTGCAGTGGCCTACATTATGCAGTGGAATGGAGCAGATCAAAGAGACTCCAGCCTGGGAACTCTGGTCACTGATATCTTCTCATGGAGGGAGAAGCTTGCAGGATGAGTGGGAGGGTGGGAGTGTTTATAGAGGATCTTTAACTGTGATTTCTGGCATTAGGCTTGCAGAAAGAGAGGGGAATGATCCCATGCAGGCCTCCACAAACTGATGCACCATGCAAAAGCCTATTTTTTGCCTTGTTTGTGGAGGGAGAAATCTTAGATGGGTAGGGTGCAAGAAATAAACTGTTGTTGTTGTTGTTATGGTTCTGTGCTTTGGAGAAGGCCAACTTTTGCTTCAAAGTCCAGTAGGCAATAGAGAAGAGCCTCCAAGTTTTCCTGGCAGGGGAGAGTTGGGGGGAACCCAAATTAGGACCAGCAAGTAAACCAAAGCAAGCTGGGGGGCTCCCCTCTCCTCCACCACCACACTGTAATCCCAGGTCCAGGTCCTAGCTAGATCTGTGTCAGCTTAACACAAGGGATGAGGAATTCACAGGCTGTTGTTCGACTCCAACTCACATCATCCCTGACCCAAAGCTGTGCTGGCTGGGGCAGATGGCAGCTGGAGATCCAGAGAGTCACAGATTCCCCCATCCATCCCTGCCTTAAACAAAGCAAGTTAGGAACCAGATATAGAATCTGGAGGTGGAGAGGTAGCTGGGAAGGTGCAGTGAGGGAGTGAGTCTCCGCCTGGATGGAATATGGATTCAAGGACCTTGCCTCATGTTGTAATATGGGCATCCCCATCCAGGTGCCTTTTGGACTTCAGACCCCATCATCATCAGCCTGAATAGCTCAGTTGGTTATAGCATGGTTCTGATAAAGCCAAGGTTGCAAGTTTGATCCCCAAATGGAACAGCTGCATATTCCTGCATTGAAGGCTTGGACTTGATGATTCTCATGGTCCCTTACAACTCTATGATTTCTATGATCCCTGCCCATGGATCATGCAGACTGAGGCTGGTGGGAATTATAGTTCAAAATATGGAGGGTAACTGGGTGGCAAAGACAACCAGCTCTGACTCTGTTGTTGTTGTTGTTTGTTGCAGCTTTCTAGGTTTCTGTCTCTCACATTCAGCTTTTCTACAGCTTTTCTAGCTAGAGATGCTGAGGACTGAACCTGTGACCTTTCCCATGCAACACACGTGCTCTACCGCTGAGCTGTGCCCTTCTCTAATTGTGTTTAACCTCCTTTTAAAAGCATCCTGGGGCTGTGGGTTCCACTGGTTAACAGTGCATTGTGTGAAAGCAATGTCTTTTCAACACCCTGAATCTCCTGCTGTAGCTGTCGCCAAGATACGGTCCTTCACAAAATTAGCCTCTTTATGTGCCATCGGTCCATTGAGCTTAGTACTGTCTAAACTTACTGAAAGTGGATCTTCAGGGTTTTCAGTCTGGAGATGCTGGGAAGTGAACCTGTGACCTCTGTGCAAACCATGTGCTCTGCTGCAAAAATAAAGCCCTTCTCTGCAAGAAGAAGGTCTGATAAACACAGGAGTGGTAGTGGGAAAGAATGGAAGAACGTGCCTGATTATCGTGTTCTGCTACTTCCTTGTCCTTCCCTGTTGAGGTTCAGTAGGTCCTGCCTTACTGCTTGCAGGATGTCAGCTAAAGTGGTATTGGATGCTGAATTTAACTTCTCCCAAATCTCAGTTTTCATTTTGTTTTCAAAAAAGGACGTTCCTAGCCCTTATGACAGTGAATATGCTAGAAAATATGTTGGCAGTGCTTGGTGAATTCAGAAGCCAGAATTCACCAAGCACTGTTGGTTAATTCACCCCTGGGGATTTATTAATAACCTTTTGCGCTGCCAAAAATTGCCTAGAATAATGCACATGTTGTTTCTCCTTGTTCTGTCATCACAAGAACCCTGCAAATTGTTTGAGCTGAGAGAGATTCACCAAAGGTTTCTTGGCCAGCTTAATGACTGAGTGAGATTTGAACCTGGGTCTCACTGGGCAGCCTCGTCTGACACTGTTACTGCAGTACACTGGCTATCCTGGGTCTGGTCTTGCCCTTCCCTATGACTAGCAAAAGAAGAATTACACAATGGGGTAATAAAGAAAAGTCTATTTATGGAAAAGTAGAGCAATCGGGCACATAGCTTTAATTTGCATAGAATGAGACTGCCTGGGGAATTTAGCTTTTGATGTCACAAACTTCAGATTACCAATGTGCAGTGTACATATGTAATGATGAAAGGTCTTTGAGTAAACTGTGGTCCCTTAAAGCTTGTCTGCAAGTCCCTCAAATTGTCTGCTACAAGATAAGTAATAATGGAAAGCCCCAAAGCACTCCCACACAGAGAGGGTTACCTGCTGTGTTCCTGCCATAATTCTTTCCCATCTCTGCTATGGCCAGGGTGTTCTGGCCAACTTCTGGTGGGACCTCCCCACCCCCACCCCCACCCCCATTCTTTGTTTGGATTCTTTCAAAGAATGCAGCACCAAGTAGACATGGCTGTTAACCAGCAAGGCCCTTCAGCTGCCCTTAAGCAAAGGGGTGTGCTGAGAATTAATTAGCACAGGTCAATTATGCCTTGACCATTAGAAGATCTTTAACATGCTGTCTTGCTCTATAACTTTGACATACATGGGTGGACCATGCAGATTTTATTAAAAACAAGTACAGTGGTACCTCGGGTTGCATACGCTTCAGGTTACATATGCTTCAGGTTACAGACTCCGCTAACCCAGAAATAGTACCTCGGGTTAAGAACCTTTCTTCAGGATGAGAACAGAAATCGTGCTCCGGCAGCGCAGCGGCAGCTGGAGGCCCCATTAGCTAAAGTGGTGCTTCAGGTTAAGAACAGTTTCAGGTTAAGAACGGACCTCCGGAACGAATTAAGTACTTAGCCTGAGGTACCACTGTAAATGAATGAGAGACGTGGCTCCTCTGCTTCATTGCAACTCATTTGTGTGTATTGTAGATGCAAGCCCCTTGGTGGTGGTGGAGATATATATGGAAATTGTAAAGCCCTTGGGTCTTAGACCTGGCCATTTATTCTTTCTAAAGCACTGTGCACATGAATAGTACACTGTTATTGGTGGTAGTGGTTACAAATGAGGCCTGCCACAAAATGTTGCAGCGTCGAGTGCTGCTTTCCCCCATCCTGTTCTCATTTCTCTCCCTAGCAGCACCACTTTTCAGCATTCAGCTAACCATTGGTGGCCAATGAGCATGCTCAGCCCTCAATGGGCAGCTCCTCCTTTTAAGATTTCGATTCTAGTTTTGCAAACTTTGGGATTCCGGTTTCTTGGCTATCTAAGGCTCAGCATTTGGAGAACGGGGTCACTATTGGAATATACGCAATGGGGACTTCACAGAGGTAATTTAGTTGTTCTTGTAAGCCCTGGCAATGCATCCAAAAAGACTCTTGTCTTTTATCTTGGGAAAGCAGATCCTTTCCTTGCACTGTATTGAAATCTGCCTTTTGAAGCTTCCTCTGGTTTCACGAGCGATTTGCTAGAAAACCTTGGCATCTTGCTGTTTACACCTCCAGCCTCTCTATGCATATGGAGCTCATTATATGGTTCTCTGGGAGCCCACATTTATCAAGGGTTACAATCTGCAAGCCATGGACCCCTGACCTTTATTCCTTTATCTCCCTGCACTCCCAGATGTGACTGAAATCCCAATACTCCGGCCAAAATAGATGTAATGCAGGAAACCCATGATGATGTTCCACAGGGGCCATTTTTTGAAAATTAATAGAAGTCATAGGGACTGGGACTTTCTTCTCCTCCCATTCTAAGCTGCTCTTTGCCTGATGGGGAGACAACCTACAGGTCACAGTGCCAGCTTGGAGTGCCAGCTTGGCCCTGTGACCGTGGGTGCCATGCAGCATGCATGGCCCTGGCACCAAAATTTGTGGGTGCCTGGTTCCTTCACAGTGGATTGTGTGGGTGCTCATGAAGGGCCTTTTCCTTTCTACCTTTTTCTTATCCTTATGGCCCTTCACTCAGGCATGCAGGGCCCCAGAGAGCTGGCACCTATGCATACTGTAGAAACATAGGAAGCTGCCTTATACTGAGAGAGACTCATGGTTCATTCAGCCCAGTACAGTCTACACTGACTGGCAGCAGCACTGCAGGGTTTCAGAGCAGGGTTCTCTCCCAGCCCTGCTTGGAGCTGCTGGGTTTTGAGCCTGGGACCTTCTGGATGCAAAGCAGGTGCTCTAACCACTGAGCTGCGGCCCTTGTATTTAAGATCAAAAGATATTGGTGTTTGACAATCCTAAGATATCTCTAAACTTTCTTCTGTGGGGAAATGACAAAAAAACCATATTTTTGGAGGGGGTGAGTTTAATTTATTATTATTATTATTATTATTATTATTATTATTATTATTATTATTAATGAGGGGGGGAAATTGCATGGGGAAAGCGTTAAATGGCTTTCACACCAGTTTGACCTAGTTCGTTCTTCCTTCCAGTGACTTCTATTCTTTTCTCTTTTTTATGTGAGCAGAGATTCTTATTGCAAATCTCTTGCACCACATCTCATTTGGCTCTCAGGCTGGGCAGACACACATACACACACACACACACCCCAAGTGTCCCTATTTTCCAGGGACTATCCCAGATTTACAGAAGCCACCATGGTTTCTGATTTGATCCTGGAATGTCCCACTTTTCCTTAAAGGTAAAGGGACCCCTGACCATTAGGTCCAGTCATGGCTGACTCTGGGGTTGTGTCGCTCATCTCGCTTTATTGGCCAAGGGAGCCGGCGTACAGCTTCTGGGACATGTGGCCAGCATGACTAAGCCGCTTCTGGCGAACCAAAGCAGTGCACAGAAACACCGTTTACCTTCCCACCAGAGCGGTACCTATTTATCTACTTGTACTTTGATGTGCTTTCAAACTGCTAGGTTGGCAGGAGCAGGGACTGAGCAACGGGAGCTCACCCCATCGCGGGGATTCAAACAGCCAACCTTCTGATTGGCAAGTCTTAGGCTCTGTGTTTTAACCCACAGCGCCACCCACCACCCACATCCCACTTTTCCTTAGAATGTCCCTATTTCCATCAGAGAATTGTTAGAGGCTATGCAGTTGCAAAGGACTTTACATGCTCTGGAGCACTGTTGCTGCTCTGTATACTGAGTGGCCTGTAGGGAGGACAGGATCTAGGTCTCCACCCTGTTGATGAGCCCCTTCTTTTAGACACTGAATTTAAGAGCAGCTCTACTGAATCAGACCAATGGCCTGTCTAGTCCAGCATTCTATTCTCACAGCAGCCAACCAGAGGCTTGTAGAAAACCCTCAAGCAAGACCTGAGAAGAAGAGCACTCTCTCCTTCTGTGGCTTTTAGCAACTGATATTCAGAGGAATTACTGCATCCAGCCAAGGAGACAGAGCAAAGTCATGATGGCTAGTAGACTTTTTTCTCCTCCATGAATTTGTCCAGTCCAGGTTGGGGACCATCACTGCTTCCTGTGGGAGCAAGTGCCCTAGTTTAACTATGTGTTGCTTGAATAAGTTCTTTCTTTTATCTGCCCCGAATCTTCTAACATTCAGCTTTATTGCATGTCCATGACTTCTAGTCTTACGAGAGATGTGGGGAAACCTCTCTCTCTCTCTCTCTCTCTCTCTCTCTCTCTCTCTCTCTCTCTCTCTCTCTCTCTCTCTCTCATTTTTGTTAAGTTTTCTGTTCTACAATTTAAAATACTCCTTTTACATCCTTAAGATATCAACGACTTCCCTTCTTTTCTTTCCATGGTTCATTTTACATATCATAAATCCCTGCATATTTTACAAAAACTATACCATTCAGTATTCCATTATTGCTCCCATCAAAATGTGTTTACACTGTTGAATTTATCTTAATGCTGCCAGCTTTTTCAGCTGTACACAATTATTTCCCATATATTCAATAAACGTTTTCCAGTCTTCTTTAAATGTATGTTCTTCTTGTTCTCTTGTTCTGTATGTTAAGTCTGCAAGTTGTGCATATTCTGTCAACTTAAGTTGCCGTTCTTCTTTAGTTGGGACCTCACTCGTTTTCCATTTGGGGGGCTAACAAAACATAGGCCGCAGTAGTAGTATACATAGAAAAACTTTCCTCTATCCACTTCCTCCATGTCATCTATGGGGGGGGGGGACGACACACTTTGATCATGTCATCACTTATTCGCCTTTTAGCTTTGACTCTCTCAGGGATCCTCCTATATTAGATCCAGCCCTTGCCTTTGTGTCTGTCCTGCACAAAGATCTGTTCTTAGGCAGAGACAAGGAAAGGGAGGGTCCTTCTAGAAGAAAACCATGTGAGTTCTAGCATTCCCAGATGTTTGTTCTTTCCATTACCCTCCCTTCCACACACAAAGAAATGCTATTGAATTCCACAGCACTGGTGTGGTTGCTCCAGAATCCTCTTTGGATTTGCTTAGCTCAGTGATGGCCAAACTTGGCCCTCCAGCTGTTTTGGGACTACAATTCCCATCATCCCTGACCACTGGTCCTGTTAGCTAGGGATGATGGGAGTTGTAGTCCCAAAACAGCTGGAGGGCCAAGTTTGGACATCACTGGTTAGCTGAACATGAGTGCCATTGACAGATGCTGGAAATGGGTGGAGGAAGCTGCTGAAGGATGTAGGATGTAGCTCCCACAAATTCCCACCAACCTAGATTAGGATTAGACAGATTCGTGGAGGAGAAGGCTATCTCTCTACCAATCATGCTCTGCCTGCACGGTTGGAAGGCAGTGATGCTTCTGAATGCCATTTCCTGGAAACCACAGGAGGGGAAAGGTCTCTTGTGCTTGCAGGTTTCCCATTGTGGCATCTCATTGGGCATAGGATGCTGGACTATATGGCCCATTTCTCTGATCCATCAGGCTCTTCTCATGTTCTTGGAGAGATTTTCTGCAAGGGTACCTGAGGGTGGGCATCTGTACAACGCTTGAAGAATGGAGAATGAAAATGATGGACTATGCAGAACTGGACAAACTAACTGGGAAGATTAGATATCTACGAGACCATAAATTCATCAAGGACTGGGGAAAATTTGTTGAATATCTGAAAAGTACATGTGATGTGCAAACAACGCTTGTGGGATTTCAAGAAGCTCTGTGAAAGTTTTGTATTGTAAAAAAGAAAAAAGAAAAAAGATTGGGAGGGTATATTAACAGACAATACTAAATTTAGGAAATGCGTATGTAAAAATTAATTATGGATGATTGGCAGAGATGCTGAAGGAAGTCTAAAAAAAAGAAAATTTGTGATAAATTTTGATATGGGATTATATGTATATTTGTATTGGAAATTAATAAAAATTATTATAAAAAAGAGGGTGGGCATCTGCAGGAAGAAGTTCTAGCTTTGGTGAATACTGATTCTGACCCAGGTGGAGAACCCCTTTATCTTCCTGAGGCCTTCATTCTCTTCTGGGCAACAGTTTGAGAGCCGCATGCCCTCCATCCATCCAGGCAGGCAGAAGATGTGAGTTCAAGGACATATGCCAGCCAGGCAGAAATAGTTAGGGAGCAAAGCAGTATCAGCAAGGGGGTGTGACCTAGGGAAAGTGAAAGTTCTGAGGGCCAGATGGAGCAGCCTCAGGGGCCAGAGATCCCCCACCTCTTGGTATATGCCACCTTAATGGTTGAGCTGCTCATTCTTCTCAAGTTCTACTGGTTGGCTGCTGGAGTCCCCTGAGCTGAATCCGGCCCATGGCAGGTTTCCAGTTGGTTTTGGAGTTGTTGCCTGCTCTTTTTTCTTGGGGTGCAGCCTGGATAAAGCTTCCTGTGTATTCTAAAAGTGGTATCTCTGCTTTTTCTAGCTTTGCGTAGCAGCCTAGCCCAGTCAGCGTAAACCTCATGTCGATTTCAAAACTGTACTTTGCCCCTTTTATAGCAGCAGAGAAGAGCACTTCAGTCTGGCTGCGTACTATTTGAGGAATTGAAAGTGAAAGAATTTCTGCAATCTTTGTGGCTTCCCGCTACTCTTGCGTTATCTTGGCTTGGAACTCTTCATTCATCCCAGAGGAGGGAAAGAGATGCCATCCAAGTGCTGGGAAGTGGGGGAGGGTCTGCCGCTCAAGCAGTGTTTAAAATTCCTAGGTCCTGGGTTAGATTCCAAGGAACCTTTGTGGTGTAAAATTGCTGCGCCCTGGCCTGAGATCAATTCTTGCCGTTTGTATAGCAGTTCAGGGTCTTCACCAGGTGTGTGGAGGCTGCACGTACTGGTAATCCTTGCAACAGTCCTATAAAGTACAGGTGAATTGAATCCTTTTCGGCTTGAGGGCCACATAACCTTCTGGGTGACCTTCCAAATGCACACATGCACACGAACATGCACACGCACTCCTCTCGAAGCTCTATCCAAGCAAAAAAAGAGGCATTATTGGAGTTCCAGTGCACATTCCAGGCAGACAGAACCACTCAAGGAGAATGTGAAGCAGGACTGGTGAGGGTGTGTGGCCTGAGGAGAGAGAGGGTGTAGCCTAGGAGGGGGCACGGTCTAGGGACAGTCTCTGTATGTTGCAAGTGAGGGCCTCCAGCAGAGGGCATCTTATCAGGAGGTCCCATTCTGCATAATTTAGGAACTGAATTCCCTCCTGTTATACCCTCCAACATTTCTCAGATGAGAATAGGGACATCCTATTCAATAATAATAATATAATTCGATTATTTCTATCCTGCCCAACTGACTGGGTTGCCCCAGCCACTCTGGGTGACTTCCAACATATATAAACACAAAATTAAACATTAAACATTAAAAAAAACCAACCTTCCCTATACAGGGCTGCCTTCAGATGTCTTCTAAAAGTTGTATAGTTACTTGTCTTCTTGACTCGGGGGTCGCATGACACCAACATTTCTCTGATGAAAATAGGGACATCCTTAGGAAAAGCGGGGCATTCCGAGATTGAATCAGAAACTGGGACGGCTTCTGTAAATCCAGGACTGTACAGTGGACGCTTGGGTTGCGAACGCGATCCATGCGGGATGCATGTTCACAACCCGCAGCGGTGCGTCTGCGCACGCATGGGTTGTGATTCGGCATGTCTGCGCATGCGCAAAGCATGATTTAGCACTTCTGCGCATGCACGGCCGCCAAAACCCGGAAGTAACCCGTTCCAGTACTTCCAGGTTTCAGCGGTCCGGAACCCAAAAAAACTCAACCTGAAGTGTCTGTAACCCAAGGTATGACTGTACCTGGAAAATAGGGACACTTGGAGGGGCTGTGTCTTGCTTTTCTGGTGCCTACTGGAGATCATCCTCTTCCAAAAAGCCTTTTAAATAGAGATCTTTCCCAGTCTGCATCAGCGAGGGGATTGTTTTTAAGGTATTTTATTGTTTTGTTGCTTGCTGATGAAACACTGGGTGGGTTATGATCATAATAATAATCATAATAAGGCTTGCATGGTACTTTAATGCAGCAATGGAAATCCTGTGGCCTTCTAGATGTTGATGGACTATAACTAACTCCCATAATCTCTGGAAGGTTATGTATTTATTATTTTTATTCCATTAAATGTATGCACTCTCTTTGGTGGTTAAAAAAAACCAAAACTCTCCTAGATGTTTATCATAAAAAACACACCAATTAAATTATTGGTAAAAACACTAAAAAACAAACAAACCAAAACCCAACCATTTTAAAGCATTTTTTAAAAAATTAAATGGCATTAAAGTAAAAAACAAACAAACCACAGATTATAACATACAAAAACATTCTATGTATCTTTGAAAGGTAAAGGTAAAGGGACTCCTGACCTTTAGGTCCAGTCGTGGCCGACTCCGGGGTTGCGGCGCTCATCTTGCTTTACTGGCTGAGGGAGCCGGCATACAGCTTCCGGGTCATGTGGCCAGCATGACTAAGCTGCTT
Organism: Podarcis bocagei; assembly: GCF_964188305.1. Lineage (NCBI taxonomy): Eukaryota > Metazoa > Chordata > Lepidosauria > Squamata > Lacertidae > Podarcis > Podarcis bocagei. The sequence goes on from NC_138141.1 coordinate 22,950,861, forward strand.
CTGGCGAACCAGAGCAGCGCATGGAAATGCTGTTCACCTTCCCGCCAGAGCGGTACCTATTTCTCTACCTGCGCTTGATGTGCTTTCGAACTGCTGGGTTGGCAGGAGCAGGGACCGAGCAACAGGAGCTCACCCCTTCGCGAGGATTCGAACTGCTGACCTTCTGATCAGCAAGTCCTAGGCTCTGTGGTTTAACCCACAGCGCCACCCGTGTTCCTTGTATCTTTGTAGGCTTGCCTAAAGAAAATGTTTTTAGCATGTGCCGTAAAGTGTACAGTGAAGATTCCTGTGTGATGTCAATAGGCAGGGAGTTCCAAAGTTTCTAACAACTGTGGAATGGGCGTTATGTGACTGGGGCAGATGGGAACCCAACAACATCTTGGACCACAGGTTCCCCATCTCTGCCTTAAAGCCTGCCTGCTTCTGTGTGAACCTGTTCATTTGCGGAGGTCCTCTCTGCACCATTGCTCTCTGAGAGGGAAAAGAGGCAATTTGGGATGTACAGTGAGGCAGTCCGGAAGTTTCAAGGCAGGTTCTCAGCAGGAATAAACCCGGTGACGTTAAACATTAGCAAATTTATCACACGGTTATTAAAGTATATATTTCCTGCAGGCTGTGTTTGAGGGCAGGCAGGGGCACAGTTTGGCAGAATATTGCTTTTGTTATCCTGTGGAGCAGCCGTGCAAATCGACACAGGGTTGCATTTTAATTAAGCACATCTTTTAAGGGGGGCAACTTATGGAACAATTTGAGTTAAAATAAACTTGAAACCTGAAAATAGTGTTGCTGCTTGGAGAAGTGGTCCCCTAAGGCATATCCTGATCCTTCAATGGCTGTGAATTTCTTGGTGTCCTTGTGTTTGAACCCTGTTATCTCCAGTTTGGGCATGTGTGAGAGAGAAATTATATCAGATAGGACCTTGTTTACATCTAATGTTAAGCCCAGACCACGAATGAGCAAACATGCAAGACTTTGGAGATAGGATCTCAAGCCATTTTTTCCCTCCTGGGTCATTTTTATGCTGTTGTAAGCCATGGTGTACAAGGGAAGCGGGTGGCACTGTGGGTTAAACCACAGAGCCTAGGACTTGCCGATCAGAAGGTTGGCGGTTCAAATCCCCGCGACAGGGTGAGCTCCCGTTGCTCGGTCCCTGCTCCTGCCAACCTAGTAGTTCGAAAGCACCTCAAAGTGCAAGTAGATAAATAGGTACCACTCCAGCGGGAAGGTAAACAGCGTTTCCGTGCGCTGCTCTCATTTGCCAGAAGCAGCTTAGTCATGCTGGCCACATGACCCAGAAGCTGTACGCCGGCTCCCTCGGCCAATAAAGTGAGATGAGCGCCACAACCCCTGAGTCGGCCACGACTGGACCTAATGGTCAGGGGTCCCTTTACCTTTGCCTTTAACCCATGGTGTATTGTCCAAAACCTGTCCCATGGTTTAGCTCTCCCAGATCACAGAATCAAAGGGCCTCCAGAGATCATTAAGTCCAACCTCTGCAATTTAGGAATCACAGTTAAAAAATCCCTGATAAATGGCCATCCAACCTCTGTTTAAAATTTCCAGTGAAGAAGAGTCCACTGCCTTCTGCGGTAATCTGCTCCACTGTTGAACAGCTCTTGACGTCAGTAAGTTCCTCCTAATATTTAGTCAGAATCTGCTCCCTCATAATTTGAATCTGTTGATTTTGGTCCTACCCTCTGGAGCAGGAGAAAACAAACTTGCTCTGTCTTCCCTGTGACAGCCTTTCAAATATTTCAAGGAACAGGCTAGGCATACCCAACTCCCTCAACTGTTCCTCATAAGGCTTGGTTTCCAGACAGTTGATCATCTGGTCACCCACCTCTGCACACATTCCAGCTTGTCAATATCCTTCTTAAAGAGTGGTGCCCAGAACTAGACACAGTACTCAAGGTGTGGTCTGACCAAGGCAGAATAAAGTGGGACTATTACTTCCCTTGATTGAACACTATGCTTCTTTTGATGCAGCCTAGAATAGCCTTAGCCTTTCCCCCCCTGCTGTATCACACTGTTGACTCGTGTTAAGTTTGTGATCTACTAAGACCTTCTAGATCCCTTTTAGTGAACTGTTGTCAAGCCAGGTGATCCCCCATCCTATATCTGTGCATCTGGTTCTTCCTGCCTATGTTTAGAATCTTACATTTGTCCTTATTGAAATTATTTTTGTTAGTTATGGCCCAGTTCTCCCATCTGTTAAATTCCTTTTGTATCCTGATTCTGAGGTATTAGCTACTCCTCCAAGTTTACTGTCATCCACAAATTTGTTGAGCATCGTTTCTAGTCCTTCATCCAAGTCATTTATAAAGACGTTGGACAAAACTAGGCCTAGGCCAGAACCCTGCAGCATTCCACTTACCACTTTTTTCCCAGGGTGAAGTTTTATTGGGTTAGGACAGTTTGGGCTGCCATATTCCCTCTTTTTCCAGGACATGTCCTCTTTTTCATGGGTTGTCATAAAGATCCACAGTTAAAAACAGAAGTCGGAAAATGTGTCTTCTTTTCTGCTCTTCAAAATATGGCAACCCTAACAGTCACAAATCCACCTAACGGTAACAAATGTATTAATTTTTATTTGTTGTTTCATAAAATTTATACACTGCTTGGTTGTTAAAAACAAACAAACAAACCCGCAAAGCGTTTTCCAAAAAATAAAACATTAAAATCAAGAAAAATTCACAACCATACTTTACAACATACAAAAAGTTAAAATACTAAAACAGATTAAAATTACCTCCTACTTTCTTAGCATCTGAGTAGGCTTGTCTAAACAGGAATGTTTTTAGCAGGGGCAGAAAAGAGTTCAGTGAAGTTGCTTGCTGGAGCTCAATTGGCAGGGAGTTCCAAAGTTTTAGGCACTCATTTAGTAGGTTTGGCTATGGCTACATTTCGTGGCTTGCCTGGGAGAGCTAAACCATTAGCCTGCATTCACAGAACCTGTAAATTATAGGCAGAGCATCTGCTTTTTGTTCAGAAGGCTCCAGGTTCAATCCCAGGTGGAGTTGGAAGAAACCCTGAAACCCTGGAGAGCTGCTGCCAGACAGTGTTGACAGCATTGAGCCAGATGAATCAACGATCTGCCTCGGTATAACACACCTTCCTGCATTCTGGCTGCTCTCCTCCGTTTCATATCTTGCTCTTTTCACCTCGATTCTCCCCCCCCCCAAAAAAAAAAACACACACACCAAGCCTGACTTATACACTCCAAAGCCTCCCTAGCCCCCCCCCAAAAACCCCTATCTGCTAAGTTTTACAGCCCGAAAAAGAAGCAGGCACATCCTAAACTGCATGCCGCCCTGATTAGCATACATTCCTAATTTGCGCACACAGTTCTGGATAGCAGAAAGTGGAGTACTAGGCTGTTGAACTGCGAGGGCTTTTTTAAAGCGTTCGTGTTAATTACCTATTGGAACTACAAATGCGTAAATGGTGCGCCTTTCGGATAGAACTATGGACCTGCCTTCGCTTTCGGGGTAAAGTAATCCGCCACTAAATCCGGAAACATTAGATGGTTAGCTTCTCCCACCCACTCCCCGCTGCTTATATCACTACTGCCCCTGAATTGCTTTCCAAAGAAGGATTTCCCAACATTCTCCCTTCGGGAGTCATACTGCGCAAAGAGCCCTTGAGTCCGGAACATCTGTGGGGGTGCTGATGTCACGCTGGAACTTGTTGTCTTTGTTGGGAAAGCTTCACGGAAATCCTTGGCCGCGAACCCTGTCCTCCTTTTGCTTGGCCAAGAACTGACTCAGCGCTGAATCACCTGGTGTGTTTTTTACTGCAGGAAGGGAGTCGGGAAAGGGACCTCCCTCATTTTGAGGAGAAACCCTTTTTTTTTTAAGGAGTCTTCTGGCACCTTAGCAAATATTTGTGGACTGGAGTCCATTTCATCAGCTGCATGACTTTCATCCCAAATCGGCAGCTTGCAGTGCAATCCTAACCAAGTCTACTCGGAAGATAGATGATAGATAGATAGATAGATAGATAGATAGATAGATAGATAGATAGATGATAGATAGACTTTATTCGCATTAGCCAACAGCCATGGCAACATAAAACAAGCAATATATACAAATAAAAAGACAGCAATGGGTAAAAAGGGCAATCAAATGATCAAGATTACCGTTTAGATAGTGGCCCTTAATCTCATTGCACCCTCGATAAACCTAGCAACCTTTGCTGTTGTCTGTCTACTCAGAAGTAAGTCGGGTGGTATTCAGTGGGGCTTACTCCCAGGAAAGTGGGGTTAGGATTGCAGCTTTGTAACTTGTCTGGGGACGTCAACACATCATATATTTAAAGCACCCTCCCCTCTAAAAAGCAGAAAAAGAAAAAAGAATCCTGGGAACTGGGGGGGGGGGTTGTTATCGTGGACTTGTAGGCAGGAGTTGATTTGCACAGTCTCCTGTTTAAATGCAATCAAAATAAAATTGGCTGCAGCAGAAGTTGGGGGAAGAAGTAGCCAGAAGCAAAGTCTGTGGCTGGAGCCCAGTGCTGCAAGGAGAAAGGAAGCCTCATACTAGTATGGGAATGTTTGGGTGTAAAGAGCAACACCAGCCCTGTCCCCCCTGAGTCTGGGCCAACTGAGCCATCAGAGCATGGTTTGTTTAGATAAAGATCTGGCTTTGGGGTTTAACACGCCAGCTTGGAATAATAAAAAGGAAGCTGTTCTGATTTAGCTGATGGGGCGTTTTGAGAGGGAGGCGAGAATAGGGGTGTCTGAGTTGCATGGAGGCCTCCTAGCGGAAGTGAGTACCCAGGGAGTCACGGAGAAGAGCATGCAGGAGATGAAAGCAGGAAGGGCAGTTGATTTCTGCAACTGACACCCTGAAATCAGCTCATCTGGGAGCAGGGTTTGTGTGCCCAAGTGCTTCTGTGCACCTGAAATCCCATCTCTTCCTGTTTGCCGTGCAATCGCTTCTTCCATGGAAGAGTTGAGTGACACTGCGGGGTGGGGTGGAAAAAGCTTTCCACAGATCAGGCGCGGTGACAAATCTGACACAGGGCCAGTTTGTTTGTTTTTGGCTTTCCTGCCTAGCCCTTCCACCAAAGAGCTGGTGGCAGTCTGCATGTTCACCTTTATCCACACAACAGCCCTGTGAGGTGGGCCATTTGCTCTCTTTCGGCCTCACCTGTAATTGAACAGGGATCTGAATGCAAGCCCAGCTCTCCAACCAGAAGACAGTGAACCTGCAGCCCTTCAGAGGCTGCTGGGCTCACAACTCATGAGTCCCAGCCAGCAGAGCCAGTCACCAATGATATCAGGAGGGCCACAGGTTTGCCATCACCAGCCCACAGAGTCTGTCAGAGGCTCTCCAGCATTTCCAGCAAAGAAAGGTCTTTTGCATTTGCAGTTATATTTCCTCCAAGGAGCTCAAGGTGGAGAACATGGTTCTCCCACTCCTTCTTTAATCCCCACAACAACCCTGTGAGGTAGGTCAGGCAGAGAGACTGTGCTTGGACCAAGGTCACCCAGTCAGCTTCATGGCTGAGTGGGGATTTGAACCCTGGCCTCGCAGATCCTAGTCCCGTCGCTCTAACCACTATACCACACCGGCTTCCCAGCCCCACCTGGAGATTCCAGGGACTCAGGAAGAATCATAGCACCATAGAGTTGGAAGGGACCCTGATGATCATCTCGTCCAACCCCCTGCAATGTAGGAATATGCAACTGCTCAATACGGGGATTGAACCTGCAACCTTGGCGAGACTGGCTTCTGGATTAGGCCATAAACCCATCTAATCCAGCAGCCCACTCTAACAGTGGCTAGGCAAATACCCCTTCTGGAGCAGAATTCATTAATGTGTTATGGGGAATGCATCAACATGCTACCCGATGTACAGTGGTACCTTGGGTTAAGTATTTAATTCGTTCTGGAGGTCCATTCTTAACCTGAAACTGTCCTTAACCTGAAGCACCATTTTAGCTAATGGGGCCTCCTGCTGCCGCACGATTTCTGTTCTCATCCTGAAGCAAAGTTCTTAACCTGAAGCACTATTTCTGGGTTAGCGGAGTCTGTAACCTGAAGCATATGTAACCTGAGGTACCACTGTAGTAGAGAGGGGTTTAGTTTCTCCTTCTTCCCTGTGCGGGTCTCTTTTCCCTGGTTCTCCCCTTTTAACCCTTGTTAGCCGTCTCCTTTCTCCAAGCCCTCCTCTCCAGTTTAGTGAAGATGCCGTCTGCGACCCACTCCGAGAGGCCTCCCGACTGCCCTTCCTTTCCACACCAGGCACAGGGGAGAGAGAGCGCTCACAGCCTATAAATCACCCGGCACACAGAGAGAGTAGATAAATATTTAGACTGGCTCAGCGGCGCTGCTGGGTCACCCGCTCGCTGGCGCGACGGGAACTGGAGTTCGCAAGGGCTGGAGAATGATTGGGACTTGCGAGAGAGTGAAGTAGCTGGCCGACGTGGGGCCCAGAGGGAGAACCACAGCTGAAAGCAAATAGGTTTGGGAGCCAAAGCGCCAGAATGTTGTCTGAGTGACTCCTCTCTTTCTGTCGCAAGGGGGGGTTTCACATTAGGGAGTTTCAGAGGTCACCACCTCCACCAGGGAAAGGCTCGTGGACAGTCAGCCATGACCCCCTCCAGGTTACTCCATTTCATTCCCCCTTCTCCCCCCACTCCAAATATTCAGCCAGGATTCTGTGGCCACTGAGCATGCTCAGTCCTCATTGGGCTATGTACTCCCATTTCTGCCCACCCCCTCTGATACTTGTACTTCTGCAAAACCGTGAGCTTTTCAGGTGGATGGTCCTATTTCTGCTGCAAACGCTCATGCTTGGACATTGGAAATAATGGGAATGAGTGGGTGTCTGTTGTTGTTTGAAAAGCTCTCTCAAAAGGAGAGTGTGGGGAGGAGCCCCTGGGAGTAGAATTGGCAACCTTGCATGTAGGATTGCCACATCTATCAAGCCAGCAGAGCTGCAGTTTGGAGCAGCTTTCTGGGCAGTTTAATATTATTTGGACTGCTCCAGCCCACCCAGCTTGGACATTGCACCCTCCCAGAAAGGAAGGCCCCCCCTAAACAGTGAACATAGGGAGCTACCTTACCTGTAGCATTGCCTACACTGACTGGCAGCAGCTCTCTAGTGTTTCAAGCTGGAGCCTCTCCCGACCCTACTAGGATTGAACCTGGGACTTTCTGCATGCAAATCCCATCCTTTGCCACTGGGCTATGGCCCTTCTCTGCCGCTTGAGTGCAGCTTCGCCCTAGAATTCATGAGGACTAGAAACATGGAATGGGCTAGCTGCATCCTTCCCCCAAGAGAGCAGGGAAGGAGCCCAAAGAGAAGTACAAGCTTGCAAGAGAAGCTCTGTGTGTGTGTGCTTGGGATCGTCTCCTCTTCCCCATTCATCATCTTCTGTGTTTAAAATCCATCCAGCCAACACCCAACTCAATCCTGGGTCCAGCATGCAGCTGTGCTGTCAGCTGTCTGGTCGTTTCCTGCATTGTCTGGCCAGCCTGTCGTACGCCTGGGAGGGGAAGACGGTGAATCAGCCTTGGAATGTATGCAGGCAGACCCAGAGGTCATCCCAGGGAGAGAGGCTTAGCCAGAGTGAGCTCAGTTCCTGAACTCTGGGTCTTATAAAGGCAGGTGCCTGGAATGCCACACAGATGCAGGGGGGAGAGGAGCTAGGACAGGAGGCCTCACTGTGCTAATTTAGTCTTCCAGAATGAGACTTTGTGTAGATAAGGGACTTTTTCATCCCGAGGGCCACATTCCCTTCTGGGCAGCCTTCCAAGGGCCACATTCTGTGGTGGGCGTGGCCAGAGGCAGAAGTGGGAGGAGCAGCAGATGTAAAGTTGACCTTCCTACAGCAGGCCGGTTTCTACACACACACACACACACACACACACACACACACACACACACAGTGCAGCCAGGTGAAAACACTCAAAGGTACAAACAGATATTATTTTCTTGGAAGCAAGTAACATGAAAATAAGCACTGAGCTACCACTATATTCCACCATAGTTTCAGAAGCGGCCTACACTTCATGTGAAATCTCAGTGTGGGACTTAGCTGTTAGGGGACAGTTGTGGAAATGGAATAAAATGTCATGTGAAGGTTTACTGCAGGTTTGATTATGTGTGTTACCCTAGTGCCACACATTTGATCGGAATTGCAGCCCCAGGTGGAAGGATTTGTTCTGCGATTTATTGGGGATGACATCAATGTCATTTCAATCACCTGGAAATTTCCCCCTCTGTCTCGTCTCTCCCTGCTCCCTCTATCATCTTCCTGTGCTGTGCTTCCAGTTTTGTGGTTCAGCAGCTGAGTGTCAGGCAGAAATTCAATAGTGTTTCCTATCTTCAACCTGGGGAAAGTCCTGGGATGGAAACTGACACAGGAGAGACCAACGTTCCCAGCATCTCTAGTTAGGGATGCTGGGAAAGCTGCTGCTAGTCTGTGTAGACAATATTGAGCTAGATGGACCAATGATTTGACTTGTTGTAAGTCTGCTTCCTGTGTTCTCCTCTTTCTGTTTGCAGATTTGCTGCAGCTCAGACACCGTAAATTCCCCTAATGACAACCCATATTCCCTCCCCCTTGTCTTCTCTTGGCTGAGGTCCTAGGAGAAACCCTCCTGCAGGCCTATATTTGGAGCCCTCCCAGTGAACTGTATAGACCCAGTTAATGCCCCTGTTACCTTAAGCAATGCCGGTGTGGAGTCTGAATTCTGCAGGCAGAATTCAATAAACAACACACCCTGGGCTCTGTGTCCAGCAGCAATAAGGTATCTGCACCCTCAGTGAATGGAAGCTTAGACAGATGGTTTACACAACCATGTCAAACTGAAATCAGGAATGTATTTTAACTCTTCCCCCTTTTCTCTTTAGGAGGTGAAGATTTTCCGAGCCCTAATCCTTGGAGAACTGGAGAGAGGCCAGAGTCAATTCCAGGCACTCTGCTTTGTAACCAGGCTCCACCGCAATGAGATCATTCCCAGTGAGTCCATGGCCAAGCTAAGACAGGTGAGAAGATGGAGGGATGGTCATTATTTCTTGCATTTAGGGTAAGGTGACCCTAAGGCACATTATTACTCTTTTTGTTCTTTAAATTTACTGGTCCCCTTTCAGTGGAGCAGGGATCAATGTCTTAGGTGACTTTCAGAAAACAATTATGACAACTAACCGAGATTTTCAAATGTTTGCATAAAAAGTGCAACTATTTACCATGTCCAGTGAATTAACTACGCACAACCCATCCTCAGATTCACACTCCCCCCCCCCATTGGATTAGAACAAATTCTGCTGCAGGCCAATATTAGGAGCCCTACCTGGGCACTGTATATAACCCTGTTAAATAATCCACTTAAGTCAGCACCTAGATGGAACCGGAACACAGGAGTTCATGGTTCATCGCAGCAGGCATTCACCTGCTTGCAAAAGGGGGCAGAGAGAGGATTTTCTTGGTGGATTTCTAGGCCACAAAGCTGCTGTTTCTATAGAAAAAGGCTCTGCTGTGGATCCCCATTAATTGCACTTCAGAGCCTAACAGACAAGTTGCATGCAATAGAAACCCAACAAGCTGCTTTTGTCAAGTGAAGGCAACTTTGCAAGGAATGGGATTAGGAGTGGAGAAGAAGAGTTTGGATTTGATATCCCACTTTATCACTACCCGAAGGAGTCTCAAAGCGGCTAACAATCTCCTTTCCCTTACTCCCCCACAACAAACACTCTGTGAGGTGAGTGGGGCTGAGAGACTTCAAGAAGTGTGACTGGCCCAAGGTCACCCAGCAGCTGCATGTGGAGGAACGGGGACGTGAACCCGGTTCACCAGATTATGAGTCTACCGCTCTTAACCACTACACCTCAGTTGCCCCTCCTGCTTGGAGACCCACAGAGGGAAAACCAGCTTTTTGGGGAGGATTTGAAGCAAAGAAATTGCAGGCAGAAAAGGGGGGGCTTTATCCTCCCCCCTGCCACCTTTGCAAAGTTGTCTTCCCCCCACCCTGTCCCTTGTTGTGTGGTCCCAGTAAACAATAGTTTGGCTTGTTGTGTGGTGTGAACCAAGGCAAGATTACATCCTTCCACTAATTCAGCTATATCTTAACTGAATTTGAATTAACATCGCAAGTGTTTCTAGCAAACAGGAAAGCTTTCGAGTAATTTCCTTAATTTTAGCACTTACTATTTTGGTCAATTTAGTATATTTGTGTTAATGAAGAGGCAGTTAGATTTTTATTTAAAAATATGTCTCTCCCCCCCCCCCATCCCAGTTGATGAGGCATGGTTGCCTCATATTTCAGTGCTGCTTTTTTTAATGGTAAACTGCTGTGAGTTTTAGGGGAGCAGACAATGAACTATTTATGCCTGCGTGCTTCTATTCATTTATGGTAGTTAAATACGCAGACCGACCCCCAGCAAAAAACAGCTGTTGGGTTTTAAAATGACACCGGTGATAGCAAAGCTAATCAGTGGCGTAGCGTGGGTTGTCAGCACCCGGGGCAAGGCAAGTAATTTGCGCCCCCTAACCCTAACCCCCAGATGTTGCGCCCGGTGCGGCCGGCCCCCCCTGCGCCCCCCACGCTACGCCACTGAAGCTAATGAGACTCCTCCACTGCTTTCTCCCTGCCCAGAAAAATCCACGGACTGTGCGGCAAGCCGAAGAGGTGCGTGCCCTTGAGCATCTCAGCATGGACGTGGCTGTCAACTTCAGCAAAGGGGCTCAGCTCAGCTCCCACATCCACAACGTCTGTGCGGAGGCCAAAGAGGCCATCTACACCCGGGAAGAGGATGTGAAGTTCTGGCTGGAGAAAGGTAGGTGGCGCCGTTCCCATTTGACATCTTCCTTCTGCAGCAGTGACAGTGGAGAATGGCAAGAATAGCTAATGGGTGGCCCTCTCCAGTTGTTGCTGGACTCCAACTCCCATGAGCCCCAGCCAGTGTGGCCCGCTGATCATGGAAGAAGCATGGGGAGCCTGGTTCAGGGAGTCTGATGCAGAAGGTAGCAAGCAAGAAAGGCACCTGGGGAGAATGGGTGGGTTTAGGGCAGGCATGGCCAAACTTGGCCTTCCAGCTGTTTTTGGGACTACAATTCCCATCATTCCTGACCACTGGTCCTGTTAGCTAGGGATGATGGGAGTTGTAGTCCCAAAACAACTGGAGGGCCAAGTTTGGCTATGCCTAGTTTAGGGCATGGGACACCTTTGGGTGCTGGAGGCTGGTAAAAACTGGAGGAGCTATGGACCGCGTTCACACCATGCATTTAAAGTGCTATGATACCACCTGAAACATTTGCGGCTTCCCCCAAAGGATTCTGGGAGCTGTGGTTTGTTAAGAGTGCTAAAAGTTGTTAGGAGGCTCCTTATTCCACTCAGAGAGCCACAGTTCCCAGAGTGTTTGAACAATCAATCCCTCTTCCCAGGGAACTCTGGGAATGGTAGTTCTGTGAGGTGGACAGGGGGCCTCTTAACAATTCTCTATTTTTATATATATATTTTTTTTAATTTTCTGTTTTACAATTTAAAATACCCCTTTCACGTCCTTAAGATATAAATGACGTCCCTTTTTCTCTTTCCATGCTTCATTTTACATATCATAAATCCCTGCATATTTTACAAAAACTGTACCATTCAGTATTCCACTATTGTATCCCTCAAAACTTGTTTACACTGTTGAATTTATCTTGATGCTGCCAGCGTTTTCAGCTGCACGCAATTATTTCCCATATATTCAATAAACATTTGTCAATCTTCTTTAAACATATGTTGTTGTTCTTCTCTTATTCCAGGGGTCAGCAAACTTTTTCAGCAGGGGGCTGGTCCACTGTCCCTCAGACCTTGTAGGGGAGGGGGCTGGACTATATTTTTGAGGGGTGGGGGAATGAATGAATTCCTATGCCCCACAAATAACTCAGAGATGCATTTTAAATAAAAGCACACATTCTACTCATGTAAAAACATGTTGATTCCCGGACTGTCCGTGGGCCAGATTTAGAAGGTGATTGGGCCAAGTCCGGGCCCCGGGCCTTAGTTTGCCTACCCATGTTGTATTCTATATGTTAAGTCTGTGAGTTGCGCATATTCTGACAACTTAAGATGCCCTTCTTCTTTAGTTGGGACCTCGCTCATTTTCCATTTGGGGGCTAACAAAACATGGACCGCATTAGTAGCATACATAAATACCCTTTTTTGACATCTGGGGCCTCCTAACAATTCTCAGCCCCCTTAACAAACTACATCTCCTAGAATTATATGGGGGGAGCCATGACTGAGCCAGGGGCATTGCAGTGCTGTAAACAGCATAAGGCAGCTTCTTAGGTTCCCCTGCCAGATCATTTCCAAATCCAGTGCAACCATTCTGGTTTAAGCCCTAAAGGAGTGGAGACCCAGGTACCTTGAGGACCACCTCCTCCCTTACGAACCCACCTGTGTGCTTAGGTCCTCGGTGGAGACCCAGCATTGGCTGAGATCTCCTAACATCTCTCAGCACCCTTAACAAACTGTGGTTCCCAGATTCTTTGGGGGAAGCCATGACTGTTCAAAGAGCTGTCGCAGTGCTTGGATGCAGCCTTGGCACGGGAAGTGACTTTCTGTCTTTGTGGCTCTCTTGCAGGCGTGGACGGCTCCATGTTCGAGGTCCTGCCCCAGTCAGCTGACCTTCCCAACTTGCAGCGGTGCCGCCTGTGTGCAGATCGCTGGAGGCCCTGCATCTGCAGCTATGCGCTGAGCATTGAGTGGTACCCCTGCATGCTCAAGTACTGCAAGAGCCGCGACGCTGCTGGGAAGGTCTCCTCCTACAAGTGTGGCATCCGCAGCTGCCAGAAGGGCTACAGCTTCGACTACTACGTGCCGCAGAAGCAGCTGTGCCTTTGGGACGAGGAGACCTAGCAGGGCGCCCAGGCAGCCATTTTGTCCCATCGGTGCTTCCCTTCCACCTCCCTTCATGTGGTTCTGGGTTGCTCTGCCAAGATGGCTGCCTAGGAAAGGAGGAAGGTGTGGGGCCTAGAGGGGAGGTGGGGCACCTGTCAGGACTCCATTTTATGAAGCCTTCGTGTGGGTCTGTCCAACTCCTTTTCTACCCAACTGTGAACTCCCTCGGACTTGGGGATATAGGCCACATTTGACTATGACCTTGCCTAAGAAGATGGTGAGCTGTTGGCACAAGAACGTGCTCTAGGGTAGAGCTGGGGTTGTTGAAGCCTTGGGACCAGGCCCCTCATGCACCATTTGACCATTGGCCCTCTTGAATTCTTAAGGTCCTTGACAACCCAGACTGAAATGTGACCCACTACACTCTTTTTGTATCGTCAGGACAATTGAGGGAAAAGGACAGAGGCTCTTCCTTGACAATCTTCCAGAAGGAATATGAGAACAGATGAATAAGGAGGCTTCTCCAAGCACCACACTTTTATGGGTGTTTAATCTCCCCAGTGGTGGTCATGTGGAGCTTGAACCTGTGGCCTCCATATCAAAGCTCTTGAACTTGAAGAGCGCCCTGACACTTGCTACCTGGGTCAACCAGCAGAAGGAAACAAGCAGCCACAACAAGATGGCTGTTCTACATTGAACACTCAACGCTCATGAGATGAGGCATCAGAACTGGTGTCTAAGTGTGGTGTTCCTGCCCCCTGCTCCTTTTGCATAATGATGGCAGGAAGATCACAGAATAGCAGAATTGACACCAACCTCAGAAACAATGCATCACATCCCCTAAACAGCAGACCCCTGCAGCAACCAATGCTTGTTATTGGTTTCAGCAGCATGGCTGTACCAGGCTATACCCAGCAGATGCCCCTTGATCAGCTGACTGACAGAGGAGGAAGAGCATCACTGAGACCTGCTTCTTGATCCCAGTTGGCTGGTACATTGAAGAGACCTGTCTCTTGCTCCCAATTGCTCCTCCCAAGGAGGAGGAAACACCAACCAAGTTCCAGTTAGAGGTACTTACACTCCAACCTTGCTAGCATCTGTCTCCCAGGGGTTGAGGATCAGTGGGCAGCTAGGAATCAAAGCAGGAACAAGAAACCTATGGTCGTCTAACAGGGGCAATAGTTTGCAATGACTAACAAAATCTGCAGGACCACAAGCTCCCCATCCTTGCAGTATAGGAAAGTAACCCTGAAGATGTCCCAGATGCCTGCAGCTCAAGGGTAGCCAGCATGGTTTGGACTCTTAACTCCCATCAGCACCTGCAAGCATCACCAAAGGTCAGGGATCATAAGTGCTGTAGTGCAGCAGCTGCTGGACTACCATAGGTGTCGCCCCCCTACAATCTGAGCTAACAGATGCCAATGAACATTTCACAGGCTTAAGCACTATGGTTCTGTTTTGAGATCATTTCTTGTTAACAGAAAGCAGTGTGCCTATGCATTTCTACATGATGCAATATCCCCAAAATGTGATAGGATGAATTGATGACAGTCCCCAATTTTGAAAGAGACTCTATTGATCAAGCCAAGGGGAACAAAGTAATATGGGATGACTACTGTGCAACAGTGGTGTCAGAAGTCGCCAAAGCTACAGGAATATGTGGGCATGTCCAGGCATGAAGGAGAGAGTCTGATTTAGCTGTGATTCCTGCATTGTAGTGGGTTTGGACGAGATGACCCTTGGCATCCCTTCCGATTCTATGATTAAGGCATAGAAACAGTCCCTCTATGCTAATGCCTGTGTCTCCAGCTCCTATCTCAGTGGCAGAGCAATCCAAGCCTTAAAGTGCTGGAAACACGATAGAGGTGGTTCTGTCTATGTACTAGGAAATGCACTTGAATGTAGACATTAGACTTGCGGTGGGCTTGACAAAAAGGCTGGTGGTGATGGGTGCAAGTTCCATCCCCATCACTTCTGGGGAAACTGTACCCTGCGACTGCACCTCAGTTTCCCTTATGTGTAAAATGTAGTGGGGAAAGGGGGAGCGGTGGCAATCATGGAGCAATGTACAAGGTTTAGGTGATTTGTTGCCTAGGATTTTTACACACCCCTTTCCCAGGAGATGGGTAACAGAAGAGCAGCTTACCAACTGGAACCTTACTGTGCAGGGCAGGGGGTGCCCACCAGTGTCCCTGCATTGGGGGGGGGGGTGGATTATATGTCCCTTGGGTCCCTTCTGACTCTATAGTCCTATGGACAAAATGCTCTTCATTAAGGTAATGCAGTTGGGGTTGATGGGAGTTTGAGTCCAACAGCATCGGTGGAGGGACGACCTTGGCACACCTTGCTTATGAGGTCTGGGTAGCCCCTTGGTGAACCATCCTATCAATCAGTTGAGGAAAATTTGTGTACATTCCATTGAGATTTGCAGTAAAATGGCTATTGGTATACTAACCAAGTATGGCAGGATGTAAAGCGGAGAACTGTTTGGTCAGGCCAGAGGCCCATCACACCAGCATCCTTCATCCCATTAATAGCCTCATCCTCCATTACTTTGCCTTCTTCCCTTTTAAAGCCATCGCTGGCACCTTGTGGCAGGGAATTCCACAGGTTTGTGATCTGTTGTGCAACCATTGGTGAGGACCCCATAATTTGATTTGCAATGTACTGCCCTGTTTTCTTTATGGCAGGGCTCACATGCCGAATTCAAGAGACCCTCTTTTCCCCCCACCGCAGAGATGCAGTGAGGGGCAGCTTTACCGGTTTGACTTCTGCCTGCCATGCAGCTGCTTGAAGGCACAGGGGTCCTATCCAGGCAGGGGGGAAGAGGAAGGGAGGTCATTTTGCAACCCTCCCTCCCCTCTTTTTCGTTGCCATCGCCTCCTCCATGCCTCCTTCCACCGCAATGTGCCTTTTTCTCTTCTTAACTCTGGCCATTTCAGTCCACGGAAGTTCAAACCTTCAGTGTTTCATTTCAAAGTCATTGTTCTGTGTGTTCTTGAGCCTTTCTCACAGAATTATTTTTGTATGCATCTCTCCTGAGGAGAAGGGGGGGATGATGGGGAAGGGGGGGTCAGAGTTGCTTTAAAAAAAAGCCACATGAAGTGAAACAAATGTAAAACTTGAATGGAAAGTATTTTAAAGCAAAGTATTTATCATATGTAAGGTGAATAAACTGATTTCTTTTGTTTGTTTAATGCACTTTCTCCAAGGCGTCTCTGTCTCTCTATGTGCCACTCACATACAGTAGCAATTTGTGCTAGAGACAAATCTAGCTGGTGCATTTTTTATTTTATTTTATTTTATTTTATTTTATTTATTTTTGCATGGGAACAACTTGATTAGTCTGCAAAGAATGCCACGATTTTACATGTATAGTGGTACCTTGGGTTACAGACACTTCAGGTTACAGACTCCGCTAACCCAGAAATAGTACCTCGGGTTAAGAACTTTGCTTCAGGATGAGAACAGAAATCATGCTCCGGTGGTGCAGCAGCAGCAGGAGGCCCCATTAGCTAAAGTGGTACCTCAGGTTAAGAACAGTTTCAGGTTAAGAACAGACCTCCGAAATGAATTAAGTACGTAACCAGAGGTACCACTGTATGTCCGTACCATATTTCAGATGTGATTCTGCCATATTTGTTCCCCCTCCCTACCATCCCCACACTTTGTGGCTAACATCAGGTTTGTTCTGCAAAACTCAAAAGCTAGCTCCGCTGCTTTGTGTGATTTTTAGTTGCCCCTAATAAATGTGTTATATTATTGCCCCTATTTGGAGTTTTGCTAATGGATTCAGCATTGCTGGTTGCCTTCTGGGTGACATATTCAGTAACTCCACTAAGGGGCACTGCACAACCTTGAGATTAAGAGTTTCATGCTGTACCCACTGAGCTATCCCAACTCCTGGGATATGGTGGGACTCCAACTCCCATCAGCTCCAACCTGCAAGGCTAATGGTTAAAGGCCATTAGCTCTAGTGAGAAAGAGAGTAAATTGCTAAAATGATTTTAAGAAGAAAAGAAAAAAAGCAGAAACCATGTTAGATGCCGATGCTGGCTCCTGTGTCTGGAAACGTTGGAAAAAAACAACACTGGAGAAACAGCAGTAAATGCCATGCATTGTTCCAAAGTGGGCCACACGGGAGCGCTGTGTCCTTGTCTTTCCTCATTCCAGCAAGCAGCAAAAGGGAAAGGGTACTAGACAGCTACAGCATTGGGAGAAAGCAGATAATAAGCCTTCATTAGACTACTGACATTGCACAGTTCTTTCACTGCGTTTCAAACCGTGTTTGCACATTGTCGTACACGGCAGGGTTTGATGAGTGTCTAAGATGCCTGCTGTACATCCACACCAGTGGGCAGAGTCTGGATGTCTTCACTCGAGCACTTCTCAATTCAGATTGAATGCTGTTTGGGGAAGAAAAGCACCCAAACACAATTTTTCACAAGAAAATACAGGATAGGTGTGGATTGCGGCTAATGTCGTGTGTGCGCAGTTCCCCAAACCAGTGGGTGGAGCATACTGGATGCAGAGTAAATGGGAATAGATGCACAGCCTAAGAGTGCTCACACCCTCTCCCATTGGGTGTTAGGAACTGGTACTGCCTTGGAGAGCTGGGCAGTAGAAATTGGGCAGATTTAAAGCACTAATCTCCTTGGGGGGCTGGAGGCACATACTAGAGGAGAATAGGAGTTTTTAGAAGACATGGGTGCCACAATCTTTAGCTGTTAGAGGTGGTTCACATGATAATTGCACTGACATGTTCACTGACTGAACATCACTGCAACATCCAGTGATGTGTTGCATGGGGGAACAGGCCAATGGCCCAGCCGAAATCGTCTGTGTCCGCTATCATTTTGAACATGGCACTTTTCTAAAGGGTTCACGTACAGTCATGCCAATTGTAGAGTTGGAAGGGCCCCCCAAGGCTCATCTAGTCCCATCCCCTGTGATGCAGGAAGCACAGCTAAAGCATCCGTACAGCAGACCATCCAACCTCTATTCAGAAACCTCCAGTGAAAGAGAGTCCACCACCTTCCGAGGTGGTCCATTCCACCAACAGCTCTTATCAGCAGAAAATTATTCCCAGTGTTTAGTAAGGATCTTATTTCTTGTCATTTGAATCCATTGGTTTGTGTGAAACTGCTGACTACAGCCTTCTCCAGAAATTATGCTCAATCAAGGGTGTGGAGTGGTTTTCCAGTCTGAGGGCCAGTGCGGTGTAGTGGTTAAGAGTGGTAGACTCGTAATCTGGTGAACCGGGTTCGCTTCCCCGCTCCTCCACATGCAGCTGCTGGGTGACCTTGGGCTAGTCACACTTCTCTGAAGTCTCTCAGCCCCACTCACCTCACAGAGTGTTTGCTGTGGGGAAGGAAGGGAAAAGAGAATGTTAGCCGCTTTGAGACTCCTTAGGGTAGTGATAAAGCAGGATATCCAATCCAAACTCCTCCTCCTCCTCCTCCTCTTCTTCTTCTTCTTCTTCTTCTTCTTCTTCTTCTTCTTCTTCTTCTTCTTCTTCTTCTTCTAGGCAACATGAGAGTGGCAGGCAGCACACAAGTCAAAAGTGGCCAAAGCAGCAGATAATGCATTTTAACTTTGATCAGTAGGCTGGTTGCTACACACACAACCAGCTCTCTCTGGCCAGGAGAGAGGAGGTGTGGCTTGGGGAGAGTCTTGAGGGCCAATCTCTGGCCCTCAGCCCTGAATTCCCCCATCCCTGCTGACGAGCCTGCCCCCTGCTTCACACGCATGAAGAGTGGAGATCTGCAACAGGGAAGCATTCGCAAGTGATCTTGTACATGCAAAATCTTCCATGAGACTGAGAACAGCAGAAGCGTGGAGCCTTTGCATGTAAGGCTCTGCATAAGAAAGCTTCCATGGTTGCAGATGTTTGCACAGAAGGTGCTGGTGCCAGACGCCACTCCCTGATCTCTCGCTGATTGAACTCGTGGGCGTAATTTCTAAAGAGGGCTTATCACGTATCGGAATCAAGGGAAAAGAAATCGAATGCCAGGACTTTCCATCGATGAGCCAGCTCTAATTTCCCCTGGATCAGGACCAAGGCTTCTCAGTGGACTCCCTTCCTCCTTTCAGCTTCAAACTGTCAGTGTCTCCATGCAGAAAACCATTCCAGAGTTGTGCACTTGGGGACCACAGCAGCTCAGTGGGATGCCTTGTTCTCCTTTGCAGATTGAACAGCCAGAGTGGTCTCTGGTATTATACCTGTCCTCTCACTCTTCCCACCACCTTTACCGGCTTATGATTCATTTCCAGGTCCAATTCAAAATGCAAAAATGACCGGCTTCCCTCCACATGAATGCTGCTAGCATCCTGCCCTCCTCTTCTGAGACATTGCTCCATCTGTCTCCGCATCATTGGGGTGTGTTTGGTTGGGATCTGGAGCAGGGCCTTTTTTGGTTGTGGC
This sequence comes from Podarcis bocagei, assembly GCF_964188305.1. Classification (NCBI taxonomy): domain Eukaryota; kingdom Metazoa; phylum Chordata; class Lepidosauria; order Squamata; family Lacertidae; genus Podarcis; species Podarcis bocagei. The sequence goes on from NC_138141.1 coordinate 22,970,124, forward strand.
ACCCCAATTATTAAACCCTCCCTAGAGAGTTTTGGTTGGCTCCTCCTCTTTGGAGTTTAAGGAGGGTCGCAAAGACTTTCAAAATCCCATTGCCTGTTTGATCTATCTCAAAACTGTAGGGGAGTGTTGTCATCTTTTCACCTTCCAAAATGGCATTGTAGGCTTTTAAAAGCGGCTCACTCTTGTTGTGCTCCTGTACAGAGAAATGAAGGAGCCAGCTGCAATTTAGCTCTGGACACTAGATGCACCTGTGAACAGTGCATGTGTGAACCTTGTGTGCAGAGATATCAAGAAACCAGTGGCGGTGCACCTCTGGGAACCAGGTGCAACCCTGTGTATGATGTGTGATATTACCCACTAGATTTCTGCTTTGAATATTAGGGCAGAAAATGGGGGAGGGGAGGGTGAGAAGTCTGAGCTCTTGTGTTGCTTGCTTTGTTCTTTTGCAAAAGCAGGGGGGTGTTGATCTCTCTCTCTCTCTCTCTCTCCTGAATTTTCCACACTCCTATAATGGACTTTTGGAAGGCATGTCATCATATGTGAGCAGAGCAGCATTTTGTTTTCTTTCCCACTTCTTCTCTGCAGATTTCTTTTTTTGGGGGGGGGGGCAGTATTGTAGATGCCAGGCTGAGAGTTCTTCTCCCTTACCTAAACTCTAGAGCAGGGATGGGGGGAGTTGTCTCAGCTCAGATTTCAGAAAGGAAGGTTCACTGTTGATTTGCATAAAGTTTATGCAGATTGACAGCTTTGCATAATTTGCATAAAGCTTGCCTTACTCTTTCGTAATCAGGCTGGCCAGCTTCCCCACCCTGCCAGGCTCACCTGTCTCCCTTAATCCTCCCGGCTGCTGGTGGGAGTTGAACATCTGAGGTGGGACACAGGTGGAGAAATTCAGTTCAGTTTGCATTTTACTGTGAAAATTCCCTAATTTTCACTTTCCCAAAACAATAGGAGGACCAAAGCACAGTTCTCCTTCCAAACTCGCACTGCTTTGAACTTTAGGGTATTCTTCAGCAAATATGTGCTAGGGGAAAGCAAGCATAAATATGCATTTATTAGTGAAAATAACATTAAAAATGAATGGCTGGGGCAACCCAGTCATATGGGTGGGGTACACATAATAAATTATTATTATTATAACTTGCAAGAATGTGCATATCAGGAAAAATTGCATGCAGAAATTTGAGTACAGTATTAGGAGAGACAAATAGCTAAATGCTGCTGAATATTTTCAATGACCCTTTTAAAGAAGCAAAATGATGTGGAAATGTCCATTCCTAGCCACAGGTAATGTCCTCCTTGTCCAGATAGTTAAGTTTAACTGCTTTTTTGGTGCTGTGCTGGGTCTGAGTCCCCTCTACAGCGGAGCCAATCCAAGGATCTCACTAGACCAGGGGTCTGCAACCTTTAAGACAAAAAGAGCCACTTGGACCCGTTTCCGAAGAAAAAACAACAACTGGGAGCCGCAAAACCATTGCGACATTTAAAACAAATATATCTCCGGAGTCACGATCTGACAGCGGGCGGGAAGGTGACGTCGGGACGGTGTGTGACTAACGCACGCACCGCCCCCATGCGACGTCACAGCCAGTACAGCGCCCGCCACATTGGGGAGTGTCGGGGGCACAATGCGCCTCCTCCCCTCGCTAGTATCCGCCCCGGAGCCGCAGCAAAGATGTAAAAGAGCCACATGTGGCTCCGGAGCCGCGGGTTGCAGACCCCTGCACTAGACCATCCAGTTGGCTGCATTCTGCATTGCCGGAAAAGGAAAAGGAAATCCATCTCTGGTAAAAAGGGCAAAAGAAGGCACAGAGCTGCATAAAATTAGCATGTGCTAATGTAGAGTTGCATACTTAGACTTCATTACTATAATTTCAATAGAAATATAATCAGTCTTGCCATTGTTGGGAAGTCTGTGGCCAAGGGACCTGTGGACACATTCAGTCTGCTTCTAACTGTGGATTGGCAACCCCAAAGCTCCTCCTGCTCTCCCTTCTGAGCATTTATTCTTCACACTGAAGGATTTAAAGGGCTTAAGGTGGGCATAGCTCGGTGGGAGAGCTTCTGATCTGCATGCAGAAGGTCCAAGGTTCAATCCCTGGCATCTTCAGGTAGGTCTGGAAGAGGACACCTTCTGAAATCTTGGAGAGACACTGCCCATCAATGTAAAAGGTAAAGGTAAAGGACCTCTGGACAGTTAAGTCCATTCAAAGGCAACTATGGGGTTGCAGCGCTCATCTCGTTTACAGGCCAAGGGAGCCAGCATTTGTCCACAGACAGTTTTCCAGGTCATGTGGCCAGCAGGACTAAACCGCTACTGGTGCACGGAGGACTGTGATGAGTGCCAGAGCTCACAAAAACACAGTTTACCTTCCCACCACAGCAGTACCTATTTTTCTACTTGCACTGGCATGCTTTCAAACTGCTAGGTTGGCAGGAGCTGGTACAGAGCAATGGGAGCTCACCCCACCGCAGAGATTCAAACTGCCAACCTTCCAATCAACAAGCCCAAGAAGCTCAGTGGTTTAGATCAGAGCGCCACCCGCAATCAGTGTAGATAATACTGAGCTAGATGGACCAATTGTTTGACTCAGTAGAAGGCATTTTCCTGTGTTCCCAACAGCAACAAATAGCCACAACAACTAAATGGAAGCTGCATATACAGAGGAAGAACACCTCTGAACCCCAGGAACATAATTTCTTGTTTCGTAGCTTCCAAAGCCATCCAGCTCCAGACTTGAAGTTCCTATCTTGGGTGCGGCACCAGCATCCCCTTTGTATTGATTACATGCTTCTCCAGAATAAGGAAAGCCCCAAATAGCTTGCCCAACACCTAGTAGGGAAGTCCATTGCACAGCTGTGTCGGCAGCCCTACTAGATACGGCTGCATTTTGTAAAGAGAGCCTGGGAACCTGAAGTGCTGTGTGGATGTGACCTGGTTGGATGGGCACATGTGCTGGAGAGTGCAAAGAGTCTCGAATAATCCCAGATCCTTCTTCTGCCACCAAGTCTCCCTCTCCAGCTCCTGGGGCAAGTCATGCTACCTCCCAGCCTGCCCCACCCCTCTGGGCCTGAGTTTCTCTGTGTTCATACAGGAATCAGGAGTGCTTATTCACCAACCCCCTCTTCTTTCTCCTATGCCTACTCAGGCTAACATCCGCCTGCTCTCCCAGGACTGAAGTTGGGAGTATCATCCTGGTTCACTTTGGGGTCTCTGAAGAAGATCAAAAGCCTGCTTTGGGGGGCTGAACAGTCAGTCAGGAGAAGCCTTTTTTCCCCTGCTTTCCAACGTGTCCAGGCATGAGCCAAGGCTCCCTTTTCCAAGAGGGAAAGATGCCACCCCTGTTTCCAAAAAGCAGATGGGTGAGCTCCAGCACACTTCTTCCTCCCCTCCCCAGATATTGCAAGGAGAGAGCCTTCTTTGCAGCGTATCCTGAACAGAGTTTGAGAGGGTGTGTGTGTGTGTGTGTGTGTGTGTGTGTGTGTGTGTGTGTGTGGTCGGAGGGGAGGGGGAGTTGTCTGCTTTTCCAACCCACACATAAACACACACACACACCTCCATGCTCTCTCCTGCCACACCTCCCTTCTGCCAGTGCTGCAGGGACTCTGCCCAAGTGAGGTTACTAATATGCAAATTGCCTGCTTTGCATGGGCCTCCTGCCAGGTTCCTAGGATGTGTGTATGTGTGTGTGTGTGTTGTTTTTTAATAATAATATATATAAAAAACCATCATCCCTGTTGCCCAAGATGAGTAGTGTGAAGGGGGTGCGGTCCCAGCAGGGCAATGTGCTCACCTGCCTCAGTGTGGCAAGAAGCATTGCTGAGCCAGAGGTGCTAGGAGCAGCAGCAGCAACAGCAACAGCTGGCAAGAGAGGAGGAAGCAGCGGCAGCAAGGGGGGAATCTTGGCGGAGGGGGCAGAGGGAAGCTGGCAACCCCACGGGCCACCACTTTGGGCGGGGGCTGGCCAGGTTGCGGCAGGTACTTCTCAGCCGGCAGGATGGTGAATCTGGACCCGGGGCACGCAGGTAAGGGCCCTCCGGAGGCGAGGCAGAGAGGGAGCAGGATGGCTCGACTTGTTCTCTTGGAAAGGCTGGGGAAGGAGGCTGGCTTCCAAGTTTTACCCTTGAGAAAGCCCCCCGGGGCACCTGGATCCGTCAGTTCCACCCCAAACAAGCTCCTGTTTGCTCTGATCTCTCACTGTTTTGATCTGCACATGCCTGTTTGTGTGTGGGGGAGGGAATGAGAACAGCAACTGGATCGGGTGAGGCTGGTGGGTTGTGCTGTTAGGAATCAGCTCCAGTGGAACAGGGAGGAGAGAGGGATCAGACTCAGAATGCTACCTCAGCCTAAGCCAGGGAGACCCAGGAGCATCAAAATCTGACAGGCCCTGGAGCTGAGTGTGGCCATCGTGCCCTTTGACCCGAAGGCTCTCTCCCCATCCTTTCTGCTCTGAGGAATGCAGGGTCCACTGCAGGCAGTAGACTCTGCAAGTTGATGTCTGCACATGCCCAGGAATACTCTCTTCTTCCAAGACTGTGCTTGACTGGCACAGATTAAAAAAATAGTTCCGGAGCATAACCTTGGCTCAGAGGCAGCAGCATGCAGTGTGATGATGGCTAGGAAGGCAGACAGAGAAACATGTAGATTTAAACAGAGGCAGAGGCAGATTTCCCATCTGGGTTGTTGTTGTCTTTGGCAGCTTCTTGCTATGTGTGGCTATAGATAAGGAAAGGAAGACTTTTCTTTTCTTTTCTTTTCTTTTCTTTTTTCTTTTCTTTTGAGCTGATCTTTTTTAAGATGCAGTTTTTTAAAGCTGATCCCAACCTCCCTGGCCTCCTGGGAAACACTTCATCTCAAATCCAGGAGAGCAGCTGCCATTCAGTGCAAACAGCACTGATCTAGGTGGGCCAATGGTCTGGTATGTGTTATGTAGCTTCCCTGTGTACCTAGATAAATTAAAAGCTGGAGGAAGACCTAGTTGAGGACTAGGAAATTCCCCCCCCCCATTCTAACCCAAGCTATGCTTTGAAGCCTGTGTTTGACAACTGAGAGAATACAAAGCATCAACAGAGCCCCTGAGCCTGTGCTGAGTGCTTTCCCCCTTGTGAGAAAGCAATCAATACCAGCTTCCTAGCCTCACAGAAGGAAACCCCACACACCTGGAGTCTTTCTCACTTTTGAATTGAAGAATGGGGAACCAGCCTTTGCTGACCTTCTGCTCCAAGATGTTTCAGACCACTCTGGGTAATGGAGGGGAGGGATGTCACAATGCATAATAAAAGGTGACACAATTTAGAAGTGGGACAAGCTGATTCCTGGATTCCCAGCTCAGGGGGTATTCCTACCAATCTCACACTTTAGCCCTGCACATGTGGCACAGTTGTCAGCTATCTCATTTCAGAGCTTCAGTGCCGTGTGATGCCAAATCCTCTTGACTGCACATTGTTCAAAGATACGGGCATCTCCATACGGTTGCAGGCATCCCATACATTTAATGTGCATTTGAAGCACATGGCTTTCTCCCCAGAGGATCCTGGAAACTATAGTTTCCCTCTCACAGAGGATTCTTTGCGGGGTGGGAACATCATGTGCTTTAAACATCTGGTGCGCATGTTGCTTAAGAAATATCAGGCATCTGCAGTTGGCTTCATAGCACAGCTGCTTGTGGGCAGCCAGTGGTTTCTCTTTTACACTGAATCCAAAATGGACATTCTCAACCTTGTTTGTCCATTCAGGACACTGACCTGCCACAGGCTGCTTTCTTGCTGGCAGCACAAGGTCACAGACCTGAGCAGCAGCATCCTGAGCAAAATATTTGAGTGAAAGGCTGAGCATGATGCAACATGCAAGTTGGCCACAATAACATCTGCACCAGATTTCTCAATGTGCTTCACACAGGTCTTCCCAGGCACTGCAACCAGTTCAGAACACAGCTGCGAGGCTGTTAGGAACACATTTCAGCCCTGCTTCCAGGCTTTCTGTTTATTTCCATTCCCAGTTTTAAAGGGCTGGTTTGGGCCTAGAAGCCCTAAACTGCAGCTGCATACCCTCCGACATTTTTCCAATGAAAATAAGGACATCCTAAGGAAAAGTGGGATATTATGGGATCAAATCAGAAACCAGGACACCTTCTGTATATTTGGGACTGTCGCTGGAAAATAGGGACACTTGGAAGGCCTGCAGCTGGGCTACTTCTAGTCCTTTAGATCGACTCCAGTTCCCATCATCCCTGGCCATTAGCTATGGTGGCTGATGGGATTTGGAGGGGAAGAGGTTGTCCACTCCTCCTCTTAACAGATCATGGGAAGGACTGCATGAACCTGCCCATTAGGCAAGGATTTTGTTATAGTTCATCTTCTGATTCCCCCACCTTCCCAAGAGATGTGGGACAGCTACCATTGACTGGGTCTTATTTGTGGTGGTGTCACATCTCTAGAGCTCCTTCCCCATGTCTGCCTGCTAAAGCTGTTTTGTTTTAAAGCAGGGGAGGGGGAATGGTGGCCCTCTAGAGGTTGTTGGACTTCAGCTCATGTCTTCTTTGACCATTGGTCATGGTGACTGGGAAAGACCGTAGCTCAGGGATCAAGTGTCTGCTTTGCCTGCAGAAGGTTCCAGGTTCAATCTCCAGCATCTCCAGGTAGGGCTGGGAATATCCATGCCTGAAATCTTGGAGAGCCGTTGACAGTCAGTGCAGTACTGACCTAGATGGTCTGACTTGCTATAATGTAGCTTCCTATGTTCCTCATTTGAGTGTCCAAAGAACATCAAGAAGGTCACAGGCTCCCCATTCCTGACTTAAGGTCACCATTGAAATGTTTCATGTTTGGCTGTGGTTTTTATTGCATACTTATACGCCTACGGAGGCGCTGGTTTGCAATAATAATAAAAAAATATTGAATAGCCTTTGCTAAAGTTTGTTTAGGCTTTCTTTAAGATGAACCCATAGCAACGAGTTGGTTAGTAAAGAAGGAATTCTGGGACTATCTCCGAATCAGCTGAGCTGTCAACACATTAGCGGTTCATGAATATATGTGTGTGTTTGTGTAACTCAGGAAGTACAACCTATTTTCCTGCGCTCACGGGTAACTTTCTCTCGGTGGAGATTTCACTTGGCCATGGGCAGCACTCTGAGTTTTGCCTTGCCATGTTCAGAGGAAGGAAGGGCAACTAATTTAGAAACATGAGCTCGAGGGTATGGCATGAAACTGGGAGCGTGCCAGCTGACTAGCATCCATAGAGTTTGGCAGGAAATAAGAGCAGAAGAAGAGCCTGCTGGATCAGGCCAATGGCCCACCTAGTATAGCATCCTGTTCTCACAGTGGCCAAGCAGATGCCTTTGGGGAACCCCCAAGCAGGACCTGAACACAACAACACTCTCCCCTCCTGCAGTTCCCAGCAACCAGAATCCAGAACTCTGACAGTGGAGGTAGAACATAGTCCCCAGGGTTAGTAGCCATTGATAGCTTTGTCCTCCATGAATTTGTCTCGTCCTCTTTGAAAGCCATGCAAGTTGGGGGCCATCACTACTTCTTGGGGGAGTGAATGCCCTATTTTAGCCATGTGCCGTATGATGAACTGCTATCCCTTTCATGAGTCTTCTAAGCCGTATCACAAACACGGCAGCTGGGCCTTGTGGTGGAGGTGGAGAAAAAGGAGATGTGATCTTGGATATGTGAACATCAAAATCCTACGTGCTGGCAAACATTGCAGTGTTGTGTTTGTGAAAATCCTGCACAACTAAGCTTCCCACAGCACTGTGAAATGCTTCCAGTGGCTTTTGACTTCCATAAGTTTGTCATGAAATTATGAAATGGGGGGGGGGAGCAGAAACTTGAATATTTGGCACTTGTTTATTTAGCCAAGCAACATAATTTTCAAGATAGCAGTGAGCCCATTGACCACACAAGAGAATCCCCGAAAAGGGGGGTGCTTTAGTTTCATAGCTTAGACATATCCATAGAAGAATCCTTAGACAACTAGTATCATTTAGTGATTAAGTGGTTTAGTATCGATTAGCTGTGAAGTCCTGAGTTTATTCATGCCACAAGCATCGGCATGTGCTCTTTGAGGAAGGCCTCTGAAATTTCACCAAGGTTTTTGCAGCTCTCTGTTAACTTGGTCCTGTTTCTCAACTGGAGCCAGTGCCTTAGGAAACCTCCATTCATCTAGGGATTTCTTTATAAAGTAAATGAATCCCAATTAGGTACTGAATTCTGTCTGCCGGTTTAGTTTGCTACAGCTTTCATTCCCCTTATTTAGTTGTTTTATCTATCCCATGAGATTTATATACCACTTAATGGGGGGGGGGGAGCCTGCATGTAAGGAAAAGAAAAATGCTCATAAAATTCAAAACTGAATGAAAACTGAAATACATCAAATTATGAGGAATGGTTGAGGGAGTTAGGTATGTTTTGCTTGGAGAAGACTGAGTGCTGATATGATAGCCATCTTCAAATATCTGAAGGGTCGTCGCATGGAGGATGGCGCAAGGTTGTTTTCTGGTGCTCTGGAGGAGAGGACCCAAACTAATGGGTTCAAATTACAAGAAAGGAGATTCCATTTAAACATCAGGGAAAACTTTCTGGTGGTAAAAGCTGCCCGATAGTGGAATGGACTACCTGGGAAGGTGATGGCCTCTCTCTCACTCACTGAAAGTTTTTAAATAGAGCTTGAGTGGCTATTTGTCAGGAGCTCTTTAGCATTTCAAGGGATTGGACTAGGCAACACTTTGGGTGTCTTTCAACTCTGCAATGCTATGATTCTATGAAATTGTTGATTAAACTCAACTATTTAAGTGACAAGCATACATAATAAAAATGGTATGCCTGGTTAGGCTTTCCTAAAGAAAAAGGATTCTAGGAAGCAAAACAAAGGCACTTGCCTAATATCAATAGGCAAGGAGTTCCAGGGAATTGATTGCTGCCACACTAGTGGGTCGATTTCTTTACTTAATTCTTTCAGTGCTCTTGCAGCGTGCTTTGAAAAAAACACTGCAAGAAAACTGGCTTTAATGTACCGTAATTTGTACAAATAATTGCATAAAGTTTCATTTTTGTCAGGTGTCCCCTAATGTGCAGGAACTCGTATGATAGCCAATGGAACGTCATACAAAAAGGTGCAACCACTATTGCATCAAGATAGCGGTCTCTCCCCCCCCCCCCATGCAGTGTTAGATCAATACAGAGGGAGATGGGGACCTGGAAATAACTTTTTAAGAGGATTGGGCACAATTATGGGGGATAAGGCTATGTTCTACGTGCTGTTGTGCTCAGGTTCTGCGTTCGGGCTTCCCATTAGGGCATCTGGTCAGTCACTGTGTGAATAGGATGCTGGACTAGATGGGCCTTTGGCCTGATCCTGCAGGGGTCTTACAAATATAAGTGGGAGAGGGCTGCTGCCTTCATGCCCTGCCCATGAGTTTTCTGGAGCCATCTGGGGAAAACAGAGATTGCTGGAATGGATGGGCCATTGGCATGGTTCAGCAGCTAGGTTCTTCTGATGTTCTTCATTCAAGATGCTGAAAGGTACCTTCTCAAATCCAGCATTTGATTTTAGAAATTCTCTTAGATTATGGAGAAGCAGAGCACAGAGAGAGGCAAATTCCAAAGAAATCCACTTATCTTTGGGGCTGTTTGACAAGCCACTGTCTCCCATGGTGGAAAGACACAAAGGCACAGAGTGGTGAATGAGTGGGACCTGCAACAAAATTTTGCAGAGCAGAGTGGGGGTTTTTTTTGGGGGGGAGAGGGGCCCTTCTCATCACACTGAAGGTTCCCCTCCCTTAAAAGATTTTTGTGCTACTGCAACCCAGTTCTATGTGGATGTTTCTATTTCAGCTATATTAGGATCAGCACTCAGACCTGAACATCGGAAATAAAGGGAATGATGGGCTTTCTGTTGTTGCCTGAAAAGCTATGGTACATTGGAATGTTTTTAAACAAAGTAAAAGAGACTGTTAGCAGAAAATTATCCGATTTTGAGGTTTTTGAGGAGCTTTCCAGCGGAAAACCATACAAAGGGTTTGACCTCTCAGATATATGAGCTTTTCTTATATTCTGAAACATGCCTTATGGATAAAACAATTGTAGGAAAATTAACTGGAATTGGAGATTGAGGACTTTTCCTATGTGAATAGTGTGAGGCAACCCACCATTTTGCTCTGCCTTGATGAGAAACAAGGAACTCATGTTAAAGTGTTCTTTCACCATGCTTTTGGGCTAATGACTAACAATGCAGTAGGTAGCCAGAGAAACCATCAACAGCGCACAGAAATGACAGGAGAAAGTCACCTGCTAATTGGCAACATGAATATCTCACCTTACAGAACTTCAGTCCTTCAACTCTCTACTCATTTACCTGGGAGTAAATCCCATTGAGCTTAGTGGGAGTAAGTAGAAATGTGTGGGGTCAATTCCAGTTGAGCCAGATTTGACAAAGTTGGTTGGGCATTTAATGTGTTCTGGGGACTGTCAGTAGTTTTGGTACACTTTAAGGTGGGCCCCAAGAGACTGATGGAAAGCCTTGCAGGGGGTGAGGGAGTGTTGAACAGCCAGGGGTATTTCCATTTGCTGAAGAGGCAAGTCACTTTTGAGAGATTTTTCTATAAAACTCAAACTGAAATCCTGCTTTGGTCCTCTTTGGTAGGACAGGAGGCAACAGCAAAAATGTCAAAACCAGCCCCCTTCCCCACCTTCTGCACTTTGGCTTGTAGCAAACCCTCTGGGTTGAAGGGGCCACTCACTTTCAAGTTTTTTTATGTCAATCTGAAAGGTTGCTTGCCTCTTCTGCAGTGCAGGTAGCGGCAGGCTTATTATTATTATTATTATTATTATTATTATTATTATTATAAAAGCCTACTCACTGCTCCTCTTTGGCTTTGCAGAATCACTTTGTCTTGCAGTCCAACTGAAGCAAGGTTGCTGTGTGGGAATGCTGATGGGCGAAACTTGCTCTGTGTGGTAATGAAACTGACTAGTCTGGCTTCGTTGTGTAAGACACTGAGGGCCAGCTCTTCCCTTTCAAAGGCACTGAAGTTGCCTTAGGAAGAACTTGCATCTCACTTTCCACTTGGGATTTCTCATGCAGTGACGGTGCCAGGAGGAATGGGCAGGAGAAGGAAAGGTCACCCTTCCCACCTCTGGCAAGCTGGGTCTGGTGTGTCAAGCCAGCAAACGCCTCTTGAGCCAGACCCACTTCCTAACCAACATTTCCAGCAGTTCAGTTGGCTTATAGCTTCAGGTCTGAAGGTGTTTACACAGTCAGAATTCCAGGGCGGTTGGCTAGTCCTGCTACACGTGACACCATCCTCCAGTTACTGTAACCAGGCTGTTTGATGTTAGATCCAATTTAATTACATTGGGCAGGTTGGCAAGAGCTTCAGGCATATCCCGATCAGAGATCTGTTCTCTGTTCCTCTGTACCAGGGCCAGGCCAGGACTGGGAGCAGGTGTTCCTGGGCTGAATGTGCTCCAACTGGGGTTCCTGAAGTTGGCAATAGCTCTGATGTGTTTAGAACAAGTCTCTGTAGCTCAGTTGGTTAGAGCATGGTGCTGATAACGCCAAGGTGGCAAGTTCGATCCCCACATGGGACAGCTGCATATTCCTGCATTGCAGGGGGTTGGTCTAGGAGCAAGAGGTAGCCTACATGATTCTCCCCTTCCCCATTTTATCACCACAACATCCCTGTGAGGTAGGCTTAGGCTGAGAGGCGGTGAATGGCCCAGGATCGTGCAGTAAGTTTTGTGGCTGAAACAAAGAACTTGAGAAAAACAAATTAAAACATCAGAGGAACTCTTGTGATGGAAAGGCCTCCTGAAATAAGCTGGATTTAACCAGATGCCTGAAACTCAGCAGTGCCAGTGGCTGCCTAACTTCTAGTGGGAGGGAGTTCCACAGAGGTGGACCCACAACTGAAGGCACAACTTCTTGTTTCAGTGATTGACTTGGGACTTACTGCGCCTAAGTTATCTACGGCTTTGTACACCAGTATAAGAGTCTTGAAAGAGACCCAGTACCTGATGGAAAACCAGTGCTTTCAACCCTGGTGTCATGTTCTGGTGGTAGACAGTTCCCATCACCAGTCTAGCTGCAGCATTCGGTACCAGCTGAAGCTTCCAGGCCAGACCCAAGGGCAGCCCCACACAGAGTGCATTGCAGTAGTCCAGTCTTGAGGTTACGTTACAACTAGATGAGGAAGCTTCATGGCGAAGGTTAGGTCTGCCAACAGCCATTAATGGATAAATGAAACCTTCATGTTAAGAGGAAGTACAGTATAGGAAAATAGAAAGCTCCCTTGTACTGAGTTGGAACGTCGGTCCATCTAGCTCAGTAGTGTCTACACTGACTGGCAGAAGCTCTCCAGTGTTTCAGGAAGGAGTCTGTCCCAGCTGTATCTGGCAATACAGGGGATTGAACCTGGGACGTTCTGGATGCAAGGCAGATATGCTACCCCTGAGCTATTGCCTTCTCAAGTGTTTCATTTATATTTTTATGTCCTCAAATAAATCATCCCCTGCCTCAGCAAGAGATTTCAAGAGTACAGTGGTACCTCAGGTTACATACGCTTCAGGTTACAGACTCTGCTAACCCAGAAATAGTGCTTCAGGTTAAGAAACTTTGCTTCAGGATGAGAACAGAAATCGTGCTCCGGCGGTGCGGTGGCAGCTGGAGGCCCCATTAGCTAAAGTGGTGCTTCAGGTTAAGAACAGTTTCAGGTTAAGTACGGACCTCTGGAACGAATTAAGTATTTAACCTGAGGTACCACTGTATATGAGTGTTCTCTGACTGCCACCATATTGGTGTTCCCAGTGAATTTGTGTACAAGTACCCAGAGTTCTGATGAGCCAGATACCAAATTCAGGGTTTATTCAATGATATTCATGCTGTTGAGGACTTGCCCCAGGAATCCATGAACTGGCACAGGAACTCCATGCAGTGAGCTACCTAGGACTGTGTGTGTATGGTGAGGTCCCTCAGCCTTAGAAGGGGAATAGTTGTATCTCTCTGTGTGTGACATCAGCCCCTGTGATTGGCAGGCAATATGAAGCCTTCAGATTGGCCAGAACTGGGATAAATACTTCCTCAGAGCTTGGCATCATGGCCATTGTTTGTCCACAGTGCAAGACCTTCTACCTATGCACTTCAAGACCCTTGACTAGGGAATCTGGTCTGGATAACCTACACTCCAGGCCCGGATCTGATACATACCCTCTCACATTTCTCCAGTGAAAATAGGGATGTCCTACGGAAAAGCGGGACATTCCGGGATCAAATTGGAAACTGGAAAATAGGGATGCTTGGAGGGCAGGGAGATATGGCTGCCCTTGAAGTCCTCTTGGCCTGCCAAACTGTTCCATGTGAGAAGGCATGGAAAAAGCATTGTCTCGCCCATCCCACAAGTACCGATTTTTAAAAGGGAGGAACTGTAGCTCAAGGATAGAGCATCTGCTTTGCATGAAGAAGGACTCGGTTCAATCCCCAGCATCTCTAGTTAGGGTTGAGAAAAAAGGTCCCGCCGGAAACCCTGGAGAGCTGCTACCACTCACTGTAGATAATACTGGGCTAGATGGACCAATGGTCCAAGTCAGTAAATGGCAGCTTCCTGTGTTCATCATTTTTAGCAAGATTTGAAGCTGCCACAAGTCACACTCTTCTGAGACGGAGCTTCACTGCTTCTTTCGAACTCCTTTGTCAACCCTTCTCATTTCCTAAACCTTCAGATTATCTTTTGTTATCCTTGGATTGGTTCTCTGCGGTCTTGTAACATGCGGGGGATATGAAAAAAGCTATGTCAATTATCTCCTTCTTGGTATGTTTGACGAGAACAATTACATATCACGGAGTTTTGCCTGATTCCGAGTGATGTCTCTTTAATGGAGAGCTCACCTGGCAAAACCGCAGAGAACAGGCACAGAGCGAGCGAGTGTTATAAATAGTGTTATTAACTGATGCAAATCACTCTCCTGTTCTCAAAAAAAAAAAAAAACCCCTCCAGGGAATTGGCTAGTGGAAGCTTATGCAAATTGTTTCTTACAAAAAAACCCCAACAAAACCCAGTACTCTTCCAGTTAGGATGCAAAGAGTTAAAAGTGACCTTCCAAAGCTATCCAGGTTTATTTAAATATGGGCTTCTTCTTTTCTGCACCTGGTTAGATACCCATTGAGAAGAAAATGTGGGACATACCTGTAGGTAAAGGTAAAGGACTCCTGCATGGTTAAGTCCAGTCAAAGGCAACTATGGGGTTGCGGCGTTCATCTCGCTTTCAGGCCAAGGGAGCTGGCATTTGTCCACAGACAGCTTTCCGGGTCATGTGGCCAGCATGACTAAACTGATTCTGGCGCAACAGAACACCATGATGGAAACCGGAGCGTACAGAAATGCTGTTTACCTTCCCATCACACCAGTACCTATTTATCTACTTGCACTGGTGTGTTTTCGAACTGCTAGGTTGGCAGGAGCTGGGACAGAGCAACAGGAGCTCACTCCATCACGGGGATTGGAACTCCTGGCCTTCCAATCAGCAAGCCCAAGAGGCTCAGTGGTTTAGACCACAGAGCCACCCACTCCCAATATGTGGGACATAGGCTGCATTCACACAGCAGTTCATTCCCTGTCCCCAAAGTTTCCCTAACCATTAATTTTCGTGTTATAGTTGAGCTTTCACGTCATGTAAAAGCCACTTGCAGCAAAGTAATGGAATATAGTGAATGTTCAGTACTCATTCCTGTATTTTTAAACTGCATTTGCAGCCCCCTTAACCAGGAAAATTGAGGGAGTAAAGTGACAAAATCTGGGGTGATATGCAGGCATGCAGCTCTTCCCTGGTGTTTTCATGGGGGAGAAGAAGCAGGCATGTGCAGAAAAGACAGGGGTGTAGTGATGTTGTTCAATGACTTCTGTTACTATGCTGCACCACACCCGCCAGTGTGAATGAAATTTAGTACAGTGTGCCAGTATTTCGGTCAAAAAGCCACCGTTCCACAATGCAACAGGTACTGCAGAGTGAAAGGAATGTTAGAAAATGGGATAGAAACACCAGCATTATAATCAGGAAAACAAATGCCACATTCCCCGCATCTGAATGTGCCCATATTCTATGATGGGTCGCAAGCCTCCAAATTCATACATGGTGAATTCTGGTAAATGAAGATCTGGAATCCAGGACCCTGGCGGCAGGGACAGTAATTTCCAGGGTAAATTGCTTAAAATCATAGTCATGAAAGAAAGACCAATGCCAAATTGAGTGGGGGCAAAATGGTCCATCTATTGGCCCATCTCAGTATTGTCTACACTGACTGGTAGCAGCTCTCCAGAGTTTCAGCCAAGTGTCTCCCCCAGCCTGTCCTGGAGATGCCAGTGATTGAACCTGAGGCCTTCTGCATTCAAAGCAGATGCTCTAATCACTGAGCTGTGGTCCGCTGAGCGATTGGCAGTACCTTAGATATCAGCCAAATGCCTACATTAGGGAGAATCATTCTTCCTGGCTGTTAGGCTCAAGGTGTCATCATGGAGCAGTTTTTTTCCTCCTGGGTTTCCCCAGTCTCAAGAAGGAAAGCCCATCTGGAAAGGCCTGTTCCTGTTCTCCAGCCTTTGCCATCCATCTTGCCTGACCTATGATCAGGAAAATGAATGAAGGAGAAGTCTCAAAAGATGAATGGAGGCACAGAAGATGAATGGAGAGGGGAGAGACACAGAGGGAAGGAGGGCACAGCATTGCCCAAGCTTATGAATATTCCTGAGGCTGGATGTGTAGGAACTGGGGATTCAAAAGCTTGGTGGTATATTACAGTGGTACCTTGGGTTACAAACGCTTCAGGTTACAGACACTCCAGGTTACAGACTCCGCTAACCCAGAAATAGTACCTCGGGTTAAGAACTTTGCTTCAGGATGAGAACAGAAATTGTGCAGCAGGATGCCCCATTAGCTAAAGTGGTGCTTCAGGTTAAGAACAGTTTCAGGTTAAGAATGGACCTCCGGAACGAATTAAGTTCTTATCCTGAGGTACCACTGTATTATAATGACACACTCATTGAAGAGGCACTCTGCTCTGCTCTGCTATTAAAACCAGCTTGCTTCACATTTTTAGATATCAAGATGAGTGGTGATGTGGCAGATTCCACAGATTCGCAACATGAAGGCAGTCACATAGAACCTGGTAAGACAGTTTCTCTTTTCCCAGTCCCCTGGGCTTTAGTTCCAGCTCAGGGCATTGGCAGGTGGAGTTCAAAAGGAGGGCTCAATTGTGACAGCTTCCTCATAAACCTTCTCCCATAATATTTGGAGCCATTATCACTTTATTACACAGAAGCATGATGAAATGAGAGAGCAGGGCACAGGTTTCTCAGTTCATTACAGGTAGTTTTGATCCCTGCAATGCCAGTTTAAAGATTCCCGTTGGCTATTTCAGTGATATATGGCCCCAACCAAACAGAATGAACCAGACAAACCTCTCCCGTTTCCCGCTAAACCTTCCAGCTTGGGCCAAAGTCTCCATGTTGGCCCAGCTCAAAGGCAACCCGTCCAGAAGATTTTGCTGGTTGCAATATCACCATCTTAACCATCAGAAACTCAAGCAAGGTGAGGTCATCCTGACATGCTAATAGTGTGTTAATAAAGCCCAAACAAGAACAGGGAAAACCCTTTGTGGGTTATTAAGGTCAAAGCAGTTTTCGTAATGCAGGGCTTTTTCCTTCCGGATGAATAAGTGCTATTTTCAAAAGGCTTAGGGGGCCTCTGTCTTTTAACACTGAAAACCCACAAGCAGTGTCAGCCCCACAGCTGACTCACACAGAGTGTTTGGCAAAACAGGCTACCATCCATGATTTTTTCCTTCATCTCCAAGGAATTATTCTGCTTCTGTTGTTCAGTTTCTTGGGGACCTTGATTTGGAGAGTGTTTATACCTCTAAATATCACACCAGTCAAACAGAAAATCTTTCAAACTTGCGAGCATTTGCTCACTCTTTGTCCAGAGGTACACTCTAGAACTCCTAAGCTCGCACTAAAAATATCACATCAAATTTTGTGCTTTTTTCCCCCCCAGTGTCGGGGCAAAACACAAAAGGTGTGTTTGTATCTCATACTAAGTTTCTGCCAGGTCTAAATCTTAGCACAAGGTGGGGAACCATCTACTCCTGGGCTAGTATATTGGCCCACCAGACTTTTCTATGTCACCTGTGCCTTTCCTGAATTGGCACTTCCCATCCCAACTCTCTCTGTTTTTCTTTCTTAGATTTAGGTCCTACCTGCATTATACCTTTAAGGAAGTATCATACCACCTTAAACAGTCATAGCTTCCCCAAAGAATTCTGGGGGGGTGCAATTTGTTAAGGGTGTTTTTGAGAGTTATTAGGAGTCCCCTATTCACCTCACAGTACTACAATTCCCAGAGCTCCCTAGGAAAAGGGATTGATTGCTAGTCCGCTTCAAGAAATAGCTCTGTGAAGGGAATGGAGGTCTCTATTTCACATGATGATGTCTACTCGTTAGCAAGTCCTTACTCCCAGGTTAAGTGTGTACACAGTTGCCATTGTTGTCCAGGTGTTCGTGAATGAATATTATTATCTGCCTTGAGGGCTCTGTGTGGATAGGAAGGGCAGGGGACAGATTTTTATTTTTATTTTTGCTGTCAGTCACCTTATCCTGCATCAGAATTGGCAAGACTTCATGGTCACATCGTCATATTCAGTGCATGATCTCTAATTGGCACAGAGTGAGGGCATTCAGACATTTCCCCCCTCACTCCGAATTGGCGCTGTTGGCCCTCAGTGAGATTGTCATGGCCATTTAGGACTGCAAAGAATGTGCTGTGCGGGAATAAAGTAGGTGATACAAGGGAGGGTTTCAAGGGTTACACAATGTGTGTGTGTGTTCAAAAAATGCCAGTTTTTGTTTGCACATATGAACAATTTCCACCCGCATGGCTGTAGTGTCCTCCTCATCCCACCCATGGGTGCCAGGGGATTTTCTGGCAACATTCGTAGTGAGGGCTGGGGAGGCACAGCGGGCTCTGCTCACCCTCTGTGTCCCACTCCTCCTGGTACATGTGCGTGCCCATGTGCCCCAAGCACCAGCAAACCATGCTATGCCACTGCTGGGTGCAGAGCCTCGGGGGTGCCACAGGGGGCAGCGCAGCAATGTTTCAGAATGGAAGGCGAGAGGTGGGGGCACTGGATTTTGGCATCGCTGAAATTTGAGACACCAGGGTCTGCCACTGGGGCAATCGATTGCTACTAACCTTAATGGCTCAACTCTGCCTTGATGGTTGGACACAGTAATGCTTCTGAATGCTATTTGCTGGAAGCCACAGGAGGAGGGGAGAGGGCTCTTGGGCTCAGGTCCTGCTTGTGGGTTTCCCATAGGCATCCAGTTGGCCGCTGCGAAAACAGGGTGCAGGCTGAGATGGTAATGCAACAGGCTCTTCTGATGTTCAGACCTGAGGTTTTATCTGGCCGAGATGAGTAGCAGGGAATAGCAGGGCTGTGCAGGAAAGGCAGGCTAGAGCTGAAGCCTGACAGCACACTGCAGTCAAGGTTGTGTCCTGGCCTGAACTGTGTGCCGCGAATCTACTCAAGGCACTGCAGGTTGGCCAATGGTGCGGCAGATGTTACTCCAAGCGCCCTGTTTATGCACACATCATCAAATGGGTTGAAAGCCCCAATTTAATTAAATCTCATGCCCCTGGACACACTTCTTGAGTCGCTGCCAAGCGTGTCTTTGAGCTAGCCACTTCCAGAGATATTTCAGCAAGAGGAAATAGAGCCAACAAGGTTTGTAAAATGCCAATTTGACAGACTTTGCGCTCCAGGGTCTGGGAGGTGGTGGAGGTGTTGCACCAACCTAATTGGCTGTTAAATTGGTTAAAAAAAAATCCTAGCTTAGATTAGCCTTAGCTTGTAGTTTGCTGGTACATAGCCAAAGTCACTTTGCTTTTTAGAGTCACGGATTTGCTTTTTGGAGTCACGCAGTGACTTGCTTTTTGGAGTTAGCTTCAATTAGGAGTAAACTGCTCCATCACATTTTATTTTTAAAATAGGAAGAACGGAGGAGGGAGATTGCAAATATGAAAAGGGGTTAAATTAAGTGTCTTCCACTAAGGTAAAAAAACTGGTTCTTCTGTAGCTGTTAAGCAGTATAAGCCATGCAGCCCTGACCTACTTTAACATCTTCTGTTTGAAGGGCCGATACAGGAGGAATTCTGTCTTCAAGTGGGAGGCAATGCGGGGGGAGAGATGTATTGTATTTCAATTGAAATGAGAGTCATCTTTCTAAATTGGCATCTATATATCTAAATCAACACATGCAAATATTTTTGCAAATCTTCATTGTTATTATTTTTTGATGTATGGATCACCTTTTCCATATGCCTCAAGGCTATCTGCAGGCATCCCATTAAAAACAGCTTGAAATGGTTTTTGAAACAGTACAAAAACAACTTGGGGATAGCTTTAAAAGCAATGCAAAATGATTGCCCAAGGCAGAGACCTTTTCATCCAGGTCTCTCTTCTCTTCCGTTTTGTGATACTTTTTGTAATTTTTGGTGGTGTGTATGTGTTTGATGGAAGGGAGGGAGGTAGGAGAAGATTATAGTAGTTCTTTCTAAATTTGCATCCATACAAAATTTATGCAACTTGGTGTGTTTTTTCCTGCCCCCTCTTTTTGGGGTGATGCATTTTCTGGGCTTGGGCTATGTGTAAAGAGCCACGGGGGGGGGGGGAGCTGTGAAATCAATATAGTAATCATTCCTAAATTTGCACCTATGCTTATAAATTAGTCTGTGCAAATTTGTGCCCCCTTTCCTCCTCTTTTTAGCATACCTTTTCCTTTTCTTCACTAGAGGTGTTTTTCAAAAGCTCCACTTAATGGAAAGATCAGATGAATTCTGAAAAAAAGCAGAAAGATAAAAGCAGGCCAATTTATTGGGTAGGGGAGCATGCCACACATTCTTGGTTTTAGTCCTTTGAAAAAGACTCAGAGGCAGCTTCCATGAATCCCCATACTAAACGACCAAGCTAGGTGTAGGGTCTGGGGTGCGAAGATGGACAGTGCTCTGAGGGCATGTGAAGAGTGCAGTTCCCTTGTGAAATAATCACACCTGCTGGCTCCACTCATGGAGCTAAACTTCACGTTTGAAGCTTAGCATTCCCAAGAAGCTTACTCTGTTTCTCTTTCAACAAAATTAACTTATCCAGAGGATCAAAGGGCTAAGTTGAGGACCCTCTAGACATTGTTTTTATTGTGACTTCATCAACACTGGTATGCATGGTTCTACATGATCTTCCTTTCAAAACTGTTTGCAGCTGCAAGCATTTCAGGGCAGGCACCCTCCGTTTCCAACCAGTGCATGTCTCACAACTTCCAGTTGAAGGTTCGCAATTTTCCTGGAAACATAAGAAGAGCCTGCTGGATCAGGCCAGTGGTGGATCAGGTCCAGCATCAAAGTGGCCAAGTAGATGCCTATGGGAAGCCTGCACTCAAGAATTGAACGCAACAGCGCTCTGCCCACCTGTGATTCCCAACAACTGTTATTCAGAGGTGGATCATGGTCATCATAGCTAGTATCTCTTGATGGCCTTCTCCTCCTTGAATGTGGCAGGTCCTCTTTTAAAGCCATCCAAGTTTATGGGCATCACTGCCTCCTGTAGGAGCGAGTTCCATGATTTAACTACAAATGTCAAGAATTACTTTCTTTTCTGCAGTGGCTCCCCGTTTGTGGCATGCTCTCCCCAGGGACGTTTGTCTGGCACCTTCATTATACATCTTTAGGTGCCAAGCAAAAAACACGTTCATCTTTCACCAGGCCTTTTCCTGATTAATGTTCTACAGCCTTTCAAATGTGTTTTGGGGTGCTATTGTTTTGTTGTTTTTGTTTTCGCTGCTTATTTGTGGTTTTTATCTTGTGTTCTTATCTTCTGGCCCGCCCTGAGATCTTTTGATGAAGGGAAATATATAAATCTAATAGATCTAATAACCCACAAGCAGCCTAGTTGCATGTTCATGAGTTTTAGTGTTGTGAAAGAGGGGAGGAGAGAGAGAGAGAGAGAGAGAGAGAGAGAGAGAGAGAGAGAGAGAGAAACCACTATCCACATTCATACCACAGAAGTTCTGAGTAGTGACACTGGCAGCAGTATTGCAGCTTTTGTTGCATTATAATGCAAGAATACCACTCAAAATGGCAATAATGCAGGAAGCCTTGTAGAGCATCTAATAAAACAGAATGATGTGTGACTCTTCTTGCCTAAATCTGCCCCTAATGTACTAAGGCTGCATTCAAGGCATGCTGCAGAATACACCCACAATAAACCCCCAGCTATCTGGAGGGACCCTTCCTGCATGTAACCGAAACCCTACTATTTCCAGCCCCATGAGAGCCTCCTTTTACCACCTGACTACCTCTGAGTCCTTTGGACTACAACTTCCATCAGCCCCAGCTGCCTGGGAAGGCGGCAGGTTGGTGAAGACTGCCTTAGATAATGAGAGAAGGTTGGTAAATGAGCCAGTCCCTTGAAGCTTGCATCCAAAGCCTCTACTGCGTGGATCTCTGTGGTGAGATAGGGTGTATTGTGCTGTTTCTCCCCCCACTCCCACCCTTCTCTGGAAGGCAACATCAGGGAGTGGAGCTCCTGAGGTTGTTGCTTGTCTTCAGCTGTGCCCTGTTTCCCTGTGAACCTTGTACAACCGAAAACCTGGTTTCCACAGGCCTGGGAAAGCAGGAATTAGCTCTCAGCTATTTCACCAATTGTTTTTAATTGATACTGGAAAGGAAGATGGGGGGTTGCTATGCATTTTATTCCCCTTCCACTGAGAAGGGCTACCCTGTGTCCTGACAACCTCTTCTCTCCCCCTCCCATCTCTCTCTCTCCCATCGACTGCCCCAGAAAAGCTGGGACATCCTGTTTTCCCCACAAGGGCATGGCAACAATGTTGGGCACCTTGCTCTTGTGCAATTTCAGGCCACAACTCACCCTGGGGGGGGATGTGTTTTCCAGATCTGCAATCTCACATAGAGCCCCCAAACACACCTTTTTTTTGGCACGGTGCCCCCCAAGTGCTTTTTCAGGTCAACAATCTCATACGGCACTCCAAAACTCACATTTTAAGGGGGTGTCCCCTTTGGGGAGACCCTGATTGTCTTGCCCCTCCCTAACTGATATGCCCAAAGCTAGTAGGCTGAGGATTCTGTCTCTGTGGCAACCTTTGGCTCTATCTGCTTCTGATCGATTGCAACAACACAGTTCCTCGCCAAGAGGAATGACTTCTCTTTGATATGGGATGGGATGCAGGGAGGGGGAGAGAAAGTCCTCTCTCTTTTTTAGTTTAAACCATAAACCAGGCAGGGAGGGAGCATTTCAAACACACCTGCCACAATAACGGAATGACTGCAGGGCATTGCGAGTTTCTTCTCTCTCCGCCACTGGGCAGGTGGGGAGCTGTTGCAATATCCCATAGAGCAGATTTGGGCAAATTTCAGCTGCTGGGCTTTTTTGGGAAAGTGTGCTTGTGTTTGTGCTGCAGCTGATGGTAGTGAAACCAACTGGTACTGCCCAGCTCTTGACAGGCAGTGGTCCGTAGTATATTTTGCCTGGAAACAGAGGCCTTGTTCTCACTGATGTCAAGTAGTGCAGGTGGATCATTTTACACCGGGGTGAATGGACCCCATTTTTTAAAAAACGTAATGAGTATTTTAGCGGTGAGGATGTCAGGGACATCTTGTGGCCCTCTGATTCTTTCTGCCAGGCCCTCAGGACTCACCACAGGTCACACTGTATGCCAAATTCATGCCTCCTTTGTCCCTCTCTGGGCACCTATGTGTGGGTGTTTGCTAGCAATGTTCAGATATAATATTGTTCCAACCAAGCAGGGTTTGTGGGAATGTATGTTATTTATTACCAGGGACAAACCCTGTTTATGATCCTGGAAAATCACTGTCCTTATTTATTCCTCTTTGTCGGAGGAGTCTTGATAGTATTTTAAAGCCAATTGCTACCATTGTCATTACTCAGGGCTCAGCTCCCCCCTCAGTTTCTCTGGAAGATAAATGGGGAATAGTGGTGTCAGGAAAAGCAAGAGTCCAGCTAAATCAGGCCAATTGCCCATCTAGTCCAGCAACCTATTCTCACAGTTGCCAACCAGATGCCCCAATGGGAAACCTACAAACAGAACATTCTCCTCCACTGTGGTTTCCAGCGAGTGATATTCAGAAGTATTACAGCCTCTGGTCAGGGCTTATTCCTGCTCTTTCCAGACAGTGGTCCATGATTTAATGCTCCGTATCTGAGTGTGGGACGTGGGTGGTGCTGTGGGTTAAACCACAGAGCCTAGGACTTGCCAATCAGAAGGTCATTGGTTCGAATCCCCATGAAGGGGTGAGCTCCCGTTGCCTGGTCCCAGCTCCTGCCAACCTAGCAGTTTGAAAGCATGTCAAAGTGCAAATAGATAAATAGGTACTGCTCCAGCGGGAAGGTAAACAGCATTTCCATGCGCTGCTCTGGTTCGCCAGAAGCGGCTTAGTCATGCTGGCCACATGACCCGGAAGCTGTCTGCGGACAAACGCCGGCTCCCTCGGCCAATAAAGTGAGATGAGCGCCGTAACCCCAGAACCGGTCACGACTGGACCTAATGGTCAGGGGTCCCTTTACCTTTATCTGAGGGGGGGGGGGTCTGCCCCAAACTTTCCCCACAAAAACCCTTTCTTTAAAGCTGAATTGGAGCAAACGACAATTCGGATTTTCCACAGATTGACATTTGCTCCGATTGAACTTTAAAGAGCGGGTTTTCACAGGGAAAGCTCCAGAGCAAAAAAAAAAAAAAAAAAGGATGCTCAGATACAAAGTTTTAAATTGTGGACTATGCTTAGAAAGTGCAAAGTAAAGGTCAGTACTGATTGGCCCTCACCATGGAGACGGAATGTAGGTGTCATGGCTTTTAGCCATGGATAGGCATATCCTCCATGATTTTGTTGGGTCTTCTTTTAAAGGCATCCAAGCTGATTGCCATCACGTCCTATAGATGTTGTGTCTTGTGTTGCCTTTTGTAAAAGTGCATGTACGTTTGTGAACATTAACCCTAAGTCAGTGTATAGTGGACTTTTTTATAGAGCTCATATATATATATATTCCTTACCAAACAGTATTACAAAAGTAAATATAAACATAGATTACCCGCCTCCCCCCATGAACAGTGTTTCAAATTACATTTCTGTAAATCACAATGTATCAAGTAGCGTTAAAAATGTTTAGCATAATATTCACTCTGCTACAATGCATAATAATATTTTTTTCCCATTTGCATTGCTCATTGTTTTCTATGACCAAAGCAAATAACTCCATTAATTAGATCCACATTCACACAATTCTTAATTCACCTATCCCTTCTTCAGTTAATCCGGTCTTCCCTTTACAAAGACCAAACCATTATATATATAGTTGGGACATATAAACTAGATTCCCAGCTATTTATGAAATCAATAAACAAATCTCAGACTGACAAAAACTTGTCTATCTTTCATTGCCCTTTCAAACCCTGTAGCTGCTGGGGTCTCATTTGGACTGTTTGACAAGCCACCATAGGAACAGCATCTTTGCTTGTTTTGTTGTATACCTAAGATGAAAAAAGAACAGATGTCCTCCTGGTTTTACAACTGGTGGAATGCAGGCATTTTTCAGCATCACTGAATACATTATCCGGAAAGCAAAAAGCACAGCCTTCAGAAATGCATGTGTTGATTCTAGCATTTCACAGACAACACTGGGGAGATGCACTTGTAACATCTCATCCCAAGGATCGCTACATAAGTTCTTCCCGGCATCCACAATCACGTCAAGGGTGCTTTGCAGCCAAAGGAATGCACATGGCAGATAGTAAGGGTTTATTGTCAAAGATAACACTCCATGGAGCAGTTGCAGCAACAGGGGACCACTCCCCCTCCACCAGTTTATGTACCTGGTGGTACATAAAGACCTACATTGGCTCCCAGTACGTTTCCGAGCACAATTCAAAGTGTTGGTGCTGATCTTTAAAGCCCTAAACAGCCTCGGTCCAGTATATCTGATGGAGCGTCTCCACCCCCATCGTTCTACCCGAACACTGAGGTCCAGCGCCAAGGGCGTTCTGGCGGTTCCCTCACTGCGAGAAGCCAAGTTACAGGGAACCAGGAAGAGGGCCTTCTCGGTAGTGGCGTCCTGTGAAACGCCCTCCCACCAGATGTCAAAAGAACAACAACTACCAGACTTTTAGAAGACATCTGAAGGCAGCCCTGTTTAGGGAAGCTTTTGATGTTTGATGCATTACTGTATTTTAAGATTTTGTTGGAAGCTGCCCAGAGTGGCTGGGGAAGCCCAGCCAGATGGGCGGGGTATTATTATTATTATTATTATTATTATTATTATTATTATTATACCTCCCCCCCCCCCGACAGGCTGAGCACACAAAACTGGAGACTGCGCCTGCATGGAAACTTCCTCTGCTCATCCCTTTTCAATTCTCTCCAGGTTTGGGGAGAGAGTAGTGCAGAAGAAGGTGGGGAAGCACCTGGCCCTTCCCTTGCCTGACTTGCCTCTTCCCCCTCTTCTTCTGACCCATCTTGTGTCCCACCCTCCATCTCTAAACCTTCCCCTTCCTCTCATTCTGGCCTCCTGGCTGCTCCAGGGCCCCACAGACCACTGCCACACTCTCCCGAGTCAGACTCCAGCAGCCATTGTCTTGTAACTACCTTTTTCAGTGTTGCAGGGGAGTACGGAATTTTCTTTTTTATGTGATGATGTTCGTTGATTCTAAAACACAATTGAAAAAATATATTGATATATGCCCAGTGCCCCTTTTCATACCACAAATGTTGTGGTTTGGTTGCTTTTTGTCCTGCATTTGCTGTGCTACACTCCCTCTGGACAGCAATAACGTGGGAGCATTGGGGAAGCACTGTGGAACAAACTAAAGCAGAAGAAATCTACCACAAATACATGGTTATCGTGTAAAGAGCAGAATATGCCAGCAACAAAACACCAGGCTGAAGGAAATGCAACAGCAGGGAATACGCGGGGCTTATCCAAAGTTCCTCTTGTCCTACTGCTTTTCCCCAGGGAAAACAGTTCTTTAGTGCTCAATCAGAGAAAACGGCAATTTGGGTTCCCCCCGGAATACCATTTTTTCTGAGCTATCATTAAAGAGCAGGTTTTCCCAGGGCAAGGGGAGGGGCGTCCTTATTTTTGTCAGAGAAATGTTGGAGGGTATGTCAGACCTGTGCTTTCTGGGCATGGCAAAAGTGGAAGTGTGGACAAGTCCACAGTCCGTAACTTAAGGTGTCCATTTTGTTACTGGTCTAGCTGACCGCCGACTCGGATTGGTGCAGAAGTTCTGGTCAGTTGGGACTTAGTTGCCATGAGGAGGGTAGTTGGGACCTGATATTTGGAGGAGTTGCAGGGAAAAGTTGTTCTGGATGAGGTTTTTCCGCTGCGCAAGAAATACAAGGAATACAAACCCCTTCATTTTATTTCTTCTCGAGTTCTACCCTTTTATCCAGTAAAGTTTTATCGATTTCTTTTTAATCTCTCTCTCTCTCTCTCTCTCTCCCCCCTTACCCACACAAAATGATGGGGAATGTTAGCTTTTTCTCACACAAGCCTCCCCACCACCAAACACACACACAACCTTAGGCTTTAAACAATAAGGAACCACCAGAACCTCCCCACTCCA
Organism: Podarcis bocagei; assembly: GCF_964188305.1. Classification (NCBI taxonomy): domain Eukaryota; kingdom Metazoa; phylum Chordata; class Lepidosauria; order Squamata; family Lacertidae; genus Podarcis; species Podarcis bocagei. The sequence goes on from NC_138141.1 coordinate 22,996,814, forward strand.
CACAAACTATTTCAAGAAAACTTTCTGGGTGGGTTCCAAACTTCTGCATTAAAAACAAACAAGCAAAACTTGGAGGAAGAAAAGTGGGGAGAGAAGGCTTTGACTGAACAAGTTTTGGAGCAGTCAGTTGCTATGGAGATGTGAGGCCAGCAGAAATTTGCATAAGGTTGCTGATTTCCATAATGGAGCTCTGGGTAAAGCAGGGGTGGAAATTTCCATATGCCCAGTGCCCCTTGAAGGCAGTTGGGATGCAGGATTGAAGAGAAGGAATATTTGAATTTCAAATGAGGGTGATTACACTACTACATCCTGGGATGGAAAAAGGACAAAGGTGGGGTGGGGTGGAGGGAACAAGAGTAGAAAGCTAAGGTAACAAATGCTTCAAAAAACACACACCAAAAAACCCTACACTGAATGCCCAGAATATATAGTCAGAAATCATATGGTACGTTAGGCCTTGGAGCATAGGAGGCAACTAAAATATTTGAGGGGGTTCCCCCCCCCCAGGTTGATGGACATGGCCATTCAAATGGTGTGTGTGTCATCCCTGGGACATTCCAGGATCAATTCAGAAGCTTCTGTAATTCTGGGAATGTCCCGTTAAAATAGGGACGCTTGGAGGGTATGTGACAATCTTCACATCGAGCTTATCTATATAGATTCTTTTTTCCTAATTCATACCTCAGTCTTGATGAGAAGTGAGGGTTTTTTTACCCCAAGTTCCACTAAAAATATGAACAATTCTCTCATGTTGTTTGCATTATTATACATGTAATATTATACGCATGCCATATGCATATACACTCCAAGTTTCTGAAAGCAACCTGCACATAAACAGATATATACAATAATGCCTATAACTGTATAGAAATGTAGGTATTAATATAAGCTTAAGCTGCAGGCATATGGGGCTTGACTCTTTTAAATGTATTGCACATATGTAAATTTTGCATATAATCATTTGATTATTATTTTTTTAATTAAAGATAAAAGCAACAAGTGACTCAGACTAGAGCAAGCTTTGATTACATCACAACCAACAAATTCCATTTATGAATTCCTTTGAAATGGGTTCCTCTCCCATCCCGTGTGTGTGTGTAAGACAGAGGGGGGACTTGGAAGGAGCTGTAGTTTATTCTCCTGATTTAGCAGCAGATTCACATGTTTACAGGTAGAATCTCTCAGTTTGCAACCTGACAACCCCAGTTAAGCTGGAAGCTGTGCATGCAGGTAAACGATTGTGTGAGAGCTTTAGCGTGGGCCAAACTGCCCAATGGGGACACATTCGCCTTTGCCCGCTAACCCTCGTTATTTAGGCAACTCTGCGGCAGAAGCAGAAAGCTGAAGCAAAGGCGTGCAGCATGCCTAAGATACTTGCAGAGCACTGATCCGGGTGCCTTTAACAATGAGCCAAGCCACAGGGTAAGGCCAGTGGTGAGGCTTCCTTTGAGCCTGGAAGAGAAATCTTTATGGGCACCAAATACAGTGGGTCCCGAGAGTGCGGCCACATGCACTCCTCACCAAGCTGGGCACTTTCAGCCAAAATATTGCAGAGCCGGTATTCTCCCCACAACGTCTTTTGATCAGTGCTTTTATGGTGAGGAAAAAAACGTTAAATCACTTTTATCTGCCGCTCTGCCTTCCCTCCCGATGCAATTAAGAGGCACTACTCATTTGTTGTGGCTTTGACTCTGGTGCACTTTTACAGCTGTTTAGGGTGACATGCAGTAAGCGCTCTTTGTTCTTGTGGGGCAAAGCAAGTGAGAACAGGTGTGCAGCTGCAGGGCTAATTCACCCTGTGCCTTGCTGGAATGTAACCCGCAAACACTGTTTTCGACCGCGATTCTGCTAGTCCTCAACGGCCGCTACGGCGGGTTAAGTGCACTTCTCAGCCCGTAAAGCTGCAAAGGCAATTAGATTATTACAATTAGCGGAGACAAAACAATATGGCTTTCTGAGTTCCTATGCATTGCCTTTGCTTCCATGCCCTGTCTATAGGCTCCCCATAGAAAGAAGAGAGCAACATAGGAAGCTGCCTTAGAGCAAGTCACACTATTGTTCCATCTACCTCAGTATTGCCTTCACGGACTGGCAGCAGCTCTCTAGGGTTTCAGGCAGAGGTCTCTCCCAGGGGTACCTGGAGATGCCATTGAGGATCAAACCTGGGACCCCCTTCACTGAGCTGCAACCCCCCTCCACAGCATTTAACTGGTCACTGTCATATGCAGCATGTGGGACTATATTGTTATTTATGGATGCATTTTTAGCCTGCCCTCCAGATAATTTCTTCAGGCAGCTACAAATGTTTTACTAGATGGACATTTGGTTAACAAGCACACCAGTTATCTAGTTCTGCTACTGAGAGGGCTTCAGTTTTTGCTGCTTTCATTTTAACCAGCTGCTTTTTAATGTATTTCCCCCATCATCGGTTGTCCAACCCAGCCCTGCAGCAGCAGGCAGGCAGGTGTGGCTTCCCAGCTACCGAGAGCGTGTGTGGCATTTTGCTGGGGCCTGGGGGCCCATCCCTCAAGGAATTCCATGGAACACCACTCCTAGTCCTCAACCTCCAGCAGTGCCATCCATATTCATTCCAATAATCATAATGTGTGCAGAACCAATTTTCTGAGCTTCGCTTCTCCCATCCATATGTGAGATGGGCCCCCTGCCATGGACTTCCTCTTCTTTATGGCACTTCTATTGGCACAATGGTGCCATATTTTGACTCCAAGATAATTGGTGCCTTTAAAAAAGTCCCCCCCATCAACATTATTCCTCTTTACTTCTTCAACTGCATGGGATATAATTGTTAAATGCTCCATACGTCAGAATGAGTTTCCTGGGAACATTTATTGCTCCCCATTCACAAAGATTTAGCCTCACACTATTCACACATATTTTAAATTAGCAGTTAAGTTTTTAGCCTATATATTTCAACTGTTTTACACCTGTAGTATTTATCGTGCTTTAGTTTATAGAGTTTAATTTTAACCTATTTATATTTGCATGGTCTCTGTTGCTGTATATGTCTGTATTTCTGGTCTGTGACCGTAATAAATCAGTTCATTCACTCAGCTTCACACTAGAGATCTCACTCCACCCTGGTCTTCTCCTCCTCAAGGTCCCTTCAGTTCTGCAGAACAGCTCTCCAATGCCATATTCTTTCCATTATTCGGTAGCTCTCAGTCTTGCAAACTGCTTTGCTGACTACTTCATGCTGCACATGTACAATTATCTCCACTTGGGAAATGCTTTAATCCAAGCTGTTGCGTTGTGAGATACTCTCGGAAATGATATTGTAGAGTTGGGAAAGGTGCAGAAAAGCACGTCCAGAATGATAGAACAGATGGAGGGAAGGTTGTTGCAATGGGGACTCTTTCAGTTTAAAGAAAAGGTGAGTCCGTCGTCATAGAATCATAGAATTGTAGAGTTGGAAGGCAACCTAAGGATCGTCTAGTCCAACCCCCTGCAATGCAGGGATATTCAGCTTTCCCATACGGGGATCAAACCTGCAACCTTGGCATAACCAACACCACGCTTCAACCAACTGAACTAGAAGTTTATAAAATTGTGCACAACATGGTGAAAGCGGGTAGAGAAAAAGGTTTCTCCCTCATTAACTCTTGAATTTGTGGGCATCCAATGTAGCTGAATATAGGAGAATTCAGGACAGATGAAATAAAAGACATCTTCATGCAGTTAATAGTTAAACTGTGGAACTCACTTCCATAGGAGGCAACGATGGCCACCAACCTGGATGGTTTTAAAAGAAGATTGGGCAAATCTATGGAGAAGGCTAGCCACAGCTACTAGTCGTGATGTCTAGGCTCTGCATTCACAATGGAGGTAGCAGTGCTTTCTGGAAACCTGTTGCTTGAAACCACAAGCTGGGAGGGAGAGGGCTTTTGTGCTTGGGCCCTGCTTGTGACTTTCCTACAGGCCCATAGCTGTCAACTTTTCCCTTTTCTTGCGAGGAATCCTATTTGGAATAAGGGAATTTCCCTTAAAAAGGGGGAAACGTCGACAGCTATGCGAGGCATGTGGTTAACTCTTGTTATGTTATGAGAGGTAGCTGTATTCCACTAACCCTGGTGCTGCAAATGGCTTAGAGAAGGGGATTTCACTTAGGTCAGGTGGGGAAGGATTGCGCAATATAAACACCTCTTTCCCCAGCACCATGGCTGTGCCAAAGGATGGGGAACCTTTAGCCCTGTTGGACTCCCATCATTCCTGACTATTGGCCATGCTGACTGGGACTGGGGTGGATGGACCCATTAAAGTCCAATCCACACCATCTGTTCATGGGGAAAGAAACAAGTCTTTCCCTCTCCTGTTTCAGTGCAGATTTTAAAGGGATAATTGGAATACTGCAATGTTCTGCTTGTGGGGCTACCCTTGGGAAAGTCTGGAGGCTGATGGGGGCAAACTGTTGCTTGTGGGATTTGCACTAGCTGCTACTCTGCTACCACGGCAAGTTCTAGAGGTTGGTACCAACATATCAGATGGTTCAGGGCCAGGTTGCTTGAGAGCCCACCATATTATAACACCTTGTAGATTGCAGTGATCTATAGGAGAGTCTCTTCTACAAGTGCCAAAGATTGCAGAAGTCCTCTCTGCAGAAGTCCTTTTAGTGCTTAGTGGGGCTGCCCCTGTTCTGTGCAACAAGATCTCTGCTGACACTTTATGAAATGGTTGAAGACATTTTTGTTCCCATAGGCTTTCCCACCTGGATAAGTGGGTCTCTCCCATGAGTGTCCCCTGGTTAGGGTTTTGGTCTTGCTTTAAAGGCACTTTTCGTTGTTGTTGTTTTAATTGTTTGCAATTACCTTATGTGTAAAATTGCCTTATGGCAGTGGTTTGGAAGGTGCTTAATAAATTAATTGTAGTAATAATAATAATCCTTAAAGAAACACCGAGGTGAAGGACTTATTGCTGCTATTTTTAAAGTACTTGCCAGGCAACCTGAGCACTATACACATGTCTCTATCTGGTGAAGCTCCAGCCACTCAGCAACCTCAACATGCTACTTTCAATCTAGATTGATCCTAGATTACGGTTACCAGACGTCCCCGTTTTCTGGGACAGTCGCTGGATTTACAAATCAGTCCCCTGACAAAATCCATTGAAGTTGAAAAGTGTTCCCGGATTCGTTGATAGAAATCTGGTAACCTTATTCTAGATCCTACTGTCCAGAAGGGTGGGTGGGGTTGCTTGACACACACGTGAAACCCCCTCCCCTTGGTTAGGTCATTGCACCTATCTCTTACCACACCTGCCCCAGATCAAGGCAAAAGGAACTGGTGATTGTGCACCCACCCACAGCATATGCTGTTGGGCTGGTATGGATACAATCCCCCCCAATTAGGACTGCCTCCATTTGCCACCACAGGTGCAAGAAGTTTGTGGCCAGTGTGGGGAGAAACCAAGGAAATGAACACAGGAGATTGGTATTGGGTTAAATTAGGCCACAGTTTTATTATTACAGATGTGAGTAGGCTTGGCTAAGACAATGGGCATGTATCCAGCACCAGGCAGCCCGCGTGATGCCTGATAGGAACTCTGTGGGGTCAACTCTGTGCTGCAGACTCGCCCCCGACATGGATTTGAGTGCCACAACCAGGCACCAGCTGCCATTGGGAGAGGTGTTTTGACCTATTGGTCCTCCTGGACGCCTTTAGCCCATAGGGATCCAGCCCAATGCCTTATCTTCCAAAGTTGTGGTAGTTGCTATGAAGTAGGTGAAAACCTGAAAGCCAGCCAATTTGCTTGCAGGAGAAAACTCCACCCTGGCCCTGAATATGACAGCCAGGTAAACCCTAGCAACATCCTTATGCCAACTTGCCTGCTTTCCCGCTGAGAGGGCCCCTAGCAGACTGGGTGGGTGGATAAAAAAATCTCTTGATGGTCAACAAAGAAGGCAGATTGCACATGGTCACCCTATTAAATATGGAAGGGGCAGCAGGGCCATGCCCCCCTTCCCCCTGCCCTGATTGGCCTTGCAGGCAAGGCCTACCCTAGATATGGGCCCAGCATGGCTGAAGGAGGGTGGTGCCAAGTGACAATTCCATCCCCTGGCCATGTGGAAGATGGTTCCCCGCCGGCGACCAGCTGCAGCTGTGCTGTGCCATAAATGCTGCCCTCTCCCCATTCCCCAGATGAGTGGGCACTGCCTTCAAATGCAACACACTGTAAAGTAGAATCAATCAGCAATGAGCTTTTATTTTCAAAATAAAACTAGTTTGCAAAAAAGCACTTTATCAGGGATATAAAGTGGGGACAGTCAGCAGAAAGAGCAAGATCTCAGTGTGCATTGAACACTGAATATAAAGTTGTGTGTGTGCACTTTCTGAAACAACCCACAGACCAAAATGCAGCCAGGCTTTGAAATTCACATTTCTGAATTTTGCATTGCTGTTCTCCAGCCAAGTAACTTGTACAGAAATGCAGTGAAATGTGCATATGGATGCATGCCTTAGTGAATATACAAAAATGCAATATGTTTTGTTGGAAATTGCTTTACAAATGAAATGTGTATGTTAGCCAAAAAGGCATACGAAAATGTGTATACTAGGAGAAATTTGCACCAAAATGCACTTGAATTTTCATGAAGACTTCTTACAACTAACTAACTAACTAAATGAGGAAATGATAGTAACTGGGAAAATGAAACACTGAAATGGACAGATTCACCCAGTCCTACTGCTGGCCATGCTGACTGGGGCTGATGGGCATCCAATGACAAAGTTTCCCCATCTTCTAGATTGGAGTAAACAAAAACAAAATGCTAGAACTTGGGAGACAGGATCACAGATCTCCAACATCACAACTTTCCTTTTTCACTGCAATGGCCCTTGACTTTCCTCTGTGCAGATAAGCTCTGCTGACCGGTTCAGCTTGCCTTTCTTGCTTTTTTATCTCCCTCCTCTCCCTCCTCTGCTTCAGCTTCTGCGAGTGATTCTGGTCTTCTCTCTCCCGCAGAGCTTCCCAGCTCACTAAGCCCTGTTACCATTTCAGCTTCCGACACCTCCTCTTCCCAGTCTGGTCCCTCTTCTCCCTCACTGTTGTCCCACCACCAATCCCCTCTGAGCTCTGAGCCCTATTTCCTTGGGGGTTCCCCAGCTAGGTTCCTCCCACCATTCCTCTGCGTCCAACCAGTCCATGATAGTAGACATGGTTTGACTTTGAATCTATTATTTCGGTCACAGACCAGTTCCAGCCCACATACAATATCAAGGAAGTCATAAAACATGATAGAGGTACATTTGAATTTGCAATTAGGTATAACAGGGACACTACAGTTAAAAATATATATAAATTAAAACTTAGTCACTAACATATAACCTAAAATTATCATTTAAGGTCTTAATCATTATGATAGCACAGCTTGTTCCCTAAGTTTTATGGCAAACACACAGAATTTGGCTACCCTTAAATCAGTTCCCTGTAGCCTCAGTGATAGTGGCAGGCGACTTAAATGCTAGAATTGGCCAGTTTGACTATGCCTTATATGCTCACTTCCATGAATCACCACCCATCTTAGAGGAAGCCCATTCTATACCAATCAGGCACTCAAAAGATGGTAGACATGGTTAGGATTGTGCTATGAATCAACACTTTCCAGCACTTGCAATTGGTTCATTTTATTCACTAGACAGGGAAGGAAACAGAGATCACACTCAATAAGGGTTATGGGGGGGGGACACACCTGTGACCCTTCAGTTGTTACTTGCCCACAATCCCAGGCCACTGGCTATGCTGCCTGGGGCTGATGGGAGCCGTATTGTGAAACACCCAGAGGGTATCAGGTTGAGGGAAGGCTGATCGAAAGTAGCCGCCCTCACCATCTTGCAAGGCTCATCAATATCTCAGAGTTGGGATTGCGACATAAGCAGGAGGTGGCGTGTATGTTGTCTGTTTGAAAGAGAGTTGATTGATTTATCGTCTGATTTGCTAGTGATATTGAGTGATAAACACACACGCACAAAATCTCACAGTTTTAATAAAAATAAAAAGTCTGAAGTTCCACCGGGAACTGTTGAGCTGCTCCACTCTCTCTCTCTCTCTCCTTCCTCCTCTCCAGGGAAACCTCCCCAGGCAAAGTCGCAGAGCTGGTGCCAAGGCTATGCAAAGCAGACTCATGCCTGGCTGGTGCCAGGCCAGCAAGGGAGGGAAGCAAGCTCCTCTCCCAGCACCTATTGCTGAGATCCAGCCCTGCTCATTGCACACACCACCCTTGGCATGTGCACACCAAGCTGGGGAGTGGGGTGGATCCAGTTAGGTAGGAAAACTGGGAGCGCTCCCTCCAAAAATCCTTAGCTGACCCCTCTTCCTGACAAAACTCCCTGGGCATAATCCAGTAGGATCGTCTCTTGCACAAACTCTGTCGAAATGGATCTGTTTAGATGGGACTTGCATTCAGGAAGTGTACAGAAGAAGGATTGTCCGCATGGACTTCGCAAAATGCTAGGTGCCTTTATTGTGGTATGGTGAGGATTTCCAGACCTGTTAAAGGTGCAAAGCTAAGTGAGCTTTGTTGTTGTTGTTTAGTCGTGTCCAACACTTCGTGACCCCATGGACCAGAGCACACCAGGCACTCCTGTCTTCCACTGCCTCCCGCAGTTTGGTCAAACTCATGCTGGTAGCTTCGAGAACACTATCCAACCATCTCGTCCTCTGTCGTCCCCTTCTCCTTGTGCCCTTCATCTTTCCCAACATCAGGGTCTTTTCCAGGGAGTCTTCTCTTCTCATGAGGTGGCCAAAGTACTGGAGCCTTAGCTTCACAATCTGTCCTTCCAGTGAGCACTCAGGGCTGATTTCCTTCAGAATGGATAGGTTTGATCTTCTTGCAGTCCATGGAACTCGAAAGAGTCTCCTCCAGCACCAGAATTCAAAAACATCCATTCTTCGGCGATCAGCCTTCTTTATGGTTCAGCTCAAGTGAGCTTACTTGTAAGTACCGTAAATCCCATTGAGGTCTGTGGGACTTGGTTATGAGGAAACATGCTTAGGATGGCAGAAAAATTTGTCTTGAGCCAAGGTACAAAGGAGAAATTAAGAACTGGCCATGGTAGGATCGTGTCTCAGTGATAGATCACATGCTTTGCATGCAGAAGGTCTTGGGTTCGATCCCTGGTTTCTCCAAGTAGGGTTGAGCAGGACTCTGAAGAGCTGCTACCAGTCAGTGCAGACAGTAATGAATTAGATAGGCCATTGGCCTGACTCTGGAAAAAGGAAGTTTCATGTTTTTCTAACTGCTCTGTTTGTTTGACTCAGTATTCAGTTTCCAAAAATAGCTTTTAGGCAGGTTATTTGAGACTGAAACTTATATTCCAGGCATGGAGGGAACAGCCTTCCACTGTATATTGATCCCTCCTGGTATTCAAAGGCATAATGTCTCCTAAGACAGAAGATCCATTTAGCTCCTTAGGAACTCAATGCACATTAGCACTCAAATGACCAATACACAGATTTATTTATGTCTTTAATTTTCTGCAAATTTAGACTTGAGTGTTGGCACTACTTCCCCCGCTGTCATGCTGGTACAATTAATTTAGCAGGTTTTTTTTTAATTAACTGCCAAATTAGGTCTCTCTCTCTCACAAACACACATCATGCAGCTGCTTAAGAGGATTAATCATTTCTGCATCTGGCATTTTGGTCCAGATTTGGCCTGGCTTTCTCGGAACCCCAGGGGGCATTGAGCTGAGCTAGAAATGACGAGAGATTCTCACCGAATGCAAATATTATCCTGGCGTTTATACCCATCTGATAGCCTGGAGTCAGGCAAGACTGGACATTTCATGAAGCTTCTTGCTTTTTGCATCTCACAACAGAGGTGGGAGATTGCCTCAGCTGTAGGTGCTGGTTCAAAAATGAATGCAGTGCTTAGAAGCATTCTAGGTACACATGTTTCCCTTGGGAAATCTTTGTTTTAGCTTAAAAGGAAAGCGGTGTTCTGCCCAAGACCCCAAATAAACTCTGTGGTGGCCCAAAAATAACTTTCTGCAGGGGCCAGTCAATTCTAAGAGCCTAGATACCTCAACACATGGAGAGGAAAGGATGGAAATATAGACTAGAATTAGTTAGTTTCACCTCTTTCCCTTCTGCAAGCGATGTCTTTCCATTTTGTCATTGTTGTTGACAAATGACAAGTGATCAAATCAGTTTTCTTGAGGGATGATGGGGAACAGCATCTCAGGCCCTACAACTTAGAGTAGCTTCCCATAAAGTTCTGTTGCTTCAGATTGTGTTTCCCACTCCCCTACTCTGTTTTCAGCTGGGATTTAATCACACCTGCAAATTCAGGTTGCACAGTTTTAGTTGTTTGGGAGGTCTTGCGCAAGAAGCACGCCAGGTTGGACATTTTGTGACAAGAAAAGGAATGGGGAAATGCCTTGGGAAGTATAGACAGCGTTTGATGCAACTTCATCTAACCTCGCCACAAACAAATCGGAAGGAAGGCTAATTGAAACAGGCCCCATCATCTAATCTCCCTGAAAATAAATCAAGGCACATGCTCAATAAACAGGTCACCTGGATGCACCCTGGGCTGACAAATAGGGGGGCAGGCAACATTCTTCTGGAGTGGGCAGGTTTGGTCAAGCCGTTTCTGGCACCTGTCATAAGATCTGGCAATGGCCACTAATTTAGAGGACTTTTCGAAAGGGGGTCAGACCAAAAATTCATGGATCATTCAATGGCTACTAGTCATGATGGCATCACCCAGGTTCAGAGGGGTATTGCCTTTGGTTGCTGCTTCTGGGCTCCTCACATGCATCCATTTGGTCACTGGAAGAAGCAGGATGCTGGGCTAAATGGACCTTTATGTTTCTTTGACATGTCTAATCCGTCTTCTTGCGTTCTTAAGTTCTCCCACACAAACTCAGCTGGAAAGAATAGAAGTGGTTTGGTTGCTTTTGGATGTTTCAGTTGTTTCAACATTTGTGTGTTTGTTGCCCCGGGCTCCTTTGGGAGAAAAGGCAGAATAAGTTTAAATAATAATAACAGTAATAGTAACAGTAGTAGTCATAGTGATCATTGTTGTTGTTTATTTATTTATTTATTTATTTATTATTATTATTATTATTATTATTATTATTATTATTATTATTATTAAGCTACCCTTCACCTTATGGTTCTGGAGCAGATTACAACATTACAACATAATATTGAGAAGCAACTCAAAATTACAGAAATAAGGTTATCAATAATAACAACAATTTTTAAATTTAATTTCTTTAGCGCCCTTCATCCGAGGATCGCAGGGCAGTCTACAATATAAAAATGCCCCAAAAAAGGAAGAATGTCGTAGCAAATGAAAACAACAAACCCACACAGAGACAAATTATTTATTAAATTAATAAGACAACCAAATGCAGTTTGTAACCAAACAGAAAAACACGAGCAAAAAAGAATTATACATCACAATGAAAATTTGATCTGCGCAATAAATAAAACAGAGCAACCACAACTGCAGCGACAAGCTCTCCCCGCCCCTCATCCATTTCAGTGAATGCTGAGCTTTGTGTCCTTTGCCCTCAAATATGCCTTTTGGGTTTGCAATCTGAATTACGGCAGGATATAATCTGTTTCTTTGACATGTCACCTCCTTCCAAAGCTCTCTCATTTCTGTCTGGGTGCTGCCCCCTGTCACCACCATTATTCAAACAGCAGCAGGAGTGATACACACTCATTTCCAGCAACACATCTGGGGGGGAACCACAGGGACGGGAAGGCAGCGCCATGCAATGTTTTGCCCCTTCATGACCAGTGCAGGATGGGCACATCACCCACGCAGCGTTAAGCAAAGTTCTTCTGAGTGCATAACTATATGTCTGCTCCCTTTGCTTCCATCATGGTCCATGATAGAGTTCATGGTATGTACATGTGCATGCATTTGTTCCCTATATTTGTACTCTGCCTTATCAGTTAAGATCCTGCTGAGGCAGCTTCAGGCACGGTACCAGTTTTCTTTGGCATTTCAAAATGCTAGCAGGTGTGCCATGCCTCTTGAGGCATGCTGGGCCTCTGGGCGCAGCTCTGCGTGTGCAGCACTGGCCGCTGTTTGTTTGGGATCACCGATCCTCCCTGGAAACATTTGTGTACTTCCATGCATATGCAGCATATATGCAGCATATTCATAGGTCTATTGCTCCCATAGTCAATGGCATGTTTCTTTAACAGCTTGTTCACCTGGTTTTCTACCCATTGTTTTCTGCAAGGGCTCGTGCCCTGATAATCCAGCGAGGTGTTAATGGGAGTGCACCCTAGTCGGATCCCATTCATCTCAATACACTACTTACCCAGAGGCACATTCCCAGTCAATTGCACCGATGCTTTTTGCAATCTGCGGTATGTTTCTACCATAGTGGGAGAATGCACATTTCTGCATGCAGGAAGGTCTCAGGTTCTACCAATGGCATATCCAGGACACAGGAAAGGTAGACCTCCTCTAGAGATTGCAGAGAGCTGTTACTAGTCACAGCAGACAATACTGCACTAGAGCCATAAGGAGTCTGAAGAGGTTTATGGCAGCTTCCCATTGATGTTGTTTGTCAATGCAAAGTTTTGTTTACACAGTTGTTTTCGAAATGCTATCTGCCAGATTCAGTGAGTTGTGCAAAAGGCAGCTGTAAAAGCACCCTGATCGTAATCTTGCAGCCTCCCACCTTTTTTTCACCCTCCTCACCTTGTCTCCACTACCTTGCCCTGCTTGTTGGGTTTTGCTTGTTGAGTCTTGTCCTGGATCGATCTGATGGGGGCAGTGGCAGAGGGTTTTGGTATGCAGGTATTGGGGAAGGGCTGTTAAGTCACCCAGGGACTAGAATATTCTGCAGACCAACAAAGGGACAACTTGGTTCATACCTTTGCCACCATCAGCTCCTGAGTCCATCGACAGGTGCTTCTGCTCCTTTCCACTGAAGCAGCCTTTTCCAAACCAGTGCCCTCCAGATGTTTGGAACTCTATTTTGCATCAGCTCTGGCTTATGGGAGATGTAGTCCAAAACATCCAGAGGGAAATATTCTGCAGAAGACTTCTCTTCTCTTCCAGGTTAGAGCCCGGAATTTGAGTTGGGTCACCAACAGCAAGGCACCAGAGCAAACTGCCACAAAAACCATCACACCTACCTAATACTGTGTACCTTTTTGTGGATTTGAATTGATCAATTTAAGTTAATCGATCTCCTTTATTGGCATAGAAAAAGTGCATCGTATATATGGATCAGAACACAACACAGTTAATGAAACATAGTAGCAGGTAAAAGGTAAAGGTAAAGGGACCCCTGACCATTAGGTCCAGTCGTGGCCGACTCTGGGGTTGCGGCTCTCATGTCGCTTTATTGGCCGAGGGAGCCGTCATACAGCTTCCGGGTTATGTGGCCAGCATGACTAAGCCGCTTCTGGCGAACCAGAGCAGCACACGGAAACGCTGTTTACCTTCCTGCCGGAGTGGTACCTATTTATCTACTTGCACTTTGAGGTGCTTTCGAACTGCTAGGTTGGCAGGAGCAGGGACTGAGCAACGGGAGCTCACCTTGTTGCAGGGATTCGAACCGCCAACCTTCTGATCGGCAAGTCCTAGCCTCTATGGTTTAACCCACAGTGCCACCCGTGTCCCATAGTAGCAGGTACTTTAGGATAAAACTGTCCCGACATCGTGATGTATGGAAATGGCTCTTAGGACCTCTGGTGATGTAGTTTCATAGCCAATGGCATCTCCAGGAGACTGGTTTCTCTTCAGATTGTATTGATCATATATTGGAAGCCAAACTTGGCTGAAAACCAGGATATGAATAAATGAAAATACATTAATGAAAACATTGTGGTCTAGTACACATGAGACTTGAAACTTTGTTCTGTGTGGGGCAGGTGCAGCCCAGATTTTTACTTAATCTGCTTCCCTCTGTCTTGTTATTATTATTATTTTTATTCTGGGGTTTTCAAAACATTGCTCATGTTGTCTAAGGCTGTTGGGAAGTAGATCCCAATAACAACTGGACTGGGCTGCAAGGATGATGTGGACTAACATTTTATACTGCTCTGATGATGTGAGGGAGGTTTGCATATACTTCTGTCAGTGCACTATTCAGATTTTTATCCATTTCTTAATTTTAATGTCGTTTGAGTGCATTGAATGGTTAATTGCCATAAATGTCACTAAGTGCCATTTCTGGGATGCAAAACCATACTATGAATATCAGTAAATTAGATCATGTTTTCCCACTGAGGCTGGAGCAGTGAGTAGGGTGTTGGGTTCATTCCTTTGGCGATCCAGATTCACACCCCTCCTTCTCCTTAAAATCCATTTGGGCAAGTCCTTCGACAGCCGCTATCACCTCAGTGGAACTTACATAGCAGGTTTGTTGCATCATTCCTTGAGATAAGAGTCATGGAGCATTTTGTTCCCCAGAGTGTTCTGCCAAAGGGATAAATAGTAATTAGTTTGGCATCTCCCAGTTAGGATGACCCATTTCATGTGTGAGAATGAGATTTCTTCAAAGATGATAAAAGGCAGAGGCGGATTTAGGGCAGTGCAAGCTCTACGGGGGCACTGGACACGCAGCCAAGGTGGGCACCTTCTCAAAGCCCGATAAGTGCTTGCCCAGTTTCCAGAAGAGGGCATGCCTCCTTCTCAAAGTTGGGCAAGTGCATACCAGGTTTTGGGAAGGAGAAGGGAGGGCTCTAGGACTCTGCCAGAGCCTTATGGCTCATTCCCAAAGCCTGGTGCCTCACACAGGGTGGCATATTAACAAGGTCAACCCTTGTAAAGGGCCTCTGAAGATCTTGCACTGGAGGCTGGTGCATTGGAGCAATGGGGTACTGTTCCCACCAACCTCAGCACCCCTTTTGTGGGAGATGTACAGAAAACTGTAACAAGGCATATTCTTGCTAGTTAACATGTGAAGGGATTAAAACCATAGAGTCGTATTGCTGATAGACAGACTCAGACCATATAAATGTGATTGGTAGAGAAGGCTCTGTGTGATGTCATTTCCCCTTCTCTCCTGGGAGGAAGAAGCAAATAAATATTTCCTTTTCCTCCTCTCCTCCTCTCTCTTCAGCCAACCAGGCCTCTTCTTACTCCAACATCAGGCACATGCCTGAAGCTGTTTTTGCTGTAAACACAAGTATTTGACCTGTATTTACTCTTAATGCTGCTGCTGCTAAGATGAATGCTTGACTGTGAGCAAAGTATATGTTTTAAACTTACTTTTCAGTATTCAGTATTCAAAAGGGGGAGATCCGCCCAATGGCAAAGTCTTGTGCTTTCATTTAAATTGCCTAAAATGGGACTTAAGCTCTGCTCAGCCTTGTGCTTTTAAGTGCAAGTGTTAAGTTGATCTTTTTTGTATGTTAACCCACACATGTGGACCTGTAGAGGGATAAAATATAGTTAATATCGTCCCTCAACTACCTAATAAAACCCACCACCACCTGCCTGCCTTCTTACTTGCAACAAGTCCAAGGGGAGGCCCTGCCTGTCAGCTTCCTCTTCCTCTATCTCACTGTTGCCCTTTTACAACTCAGCAGGGAGGAAGATGAGGCTGAAATGAGAATTAATAGTTGTTAGCTCTGGCACCACCTACTGTTGGCCTCCATGCCTTCCACCCTACCTGTTCTGATGGGCACCAGACACCACTGCACCTCAATGGCAGGAGGCAAAATGAGATGGGTCACTCTGCCACGGCTATGCCACCAGCCACGCTGGATCCACCAAGCTCTCACCAGAAATATCTCTGACATCTCACTGGAAATGGACACCCATGTCAGTGCTACTGCTTCTTCAGTGGAGGTGACAGGATGGGCAGAACACCCATGTGGTTGTCAGCTTGGGGGCTTGTGCTGCCCAAAGTGGCTGCTTCACCCTGCCTCATGGGGGGCAGGCAGCCCTGCGCAGCCCTAAAAACATTTTCCTGAAAGTGGGTTTTTAATGATAATAATAATAATAAAAGCAATCAAACAAACAAGCAAATAGATAAATAAATGAGGTGCTTTAGATACCCAGGTCCTGAGCTGTGACAAGCTTTAATAGATAAATGCAGCCTTTAGCTGAGGACCTGCGCACTTGTTCTTTTGCTAAAGTAACAGTCTTGACTAATCTTACGCTCTCTCTCAATCTCTCTCTCCCTCCCTTTTCATTTCATTTACAGGAAATGAACGAAATGGACTGGATTTCAGCAGACAGGTAAATGTCCTTCGTGCAGATGCATAGTGCCACATAGGCTTTGTTGATATTTTGTTTTTTCATGTGACCTAAATCTCAAAGAAGCATGGAAGGGAGGTGAGATGTTAACTGTGTGCTTTACATCTGAATTAGTACCTGTTGTCTATGTTCACAATACCGGCTTAAAATGCATTGCAGGTGTTGGACTCGATGGCCGTTGGGGGGGTCACTTGCAACTCTGTTATTCTGTTTTTCTATTAAATGGATCAAGGTATAGTGTGAATGTGGCCTTAGGCTTGATGGCATCCAAAGACCCTTCCAGCTCTTCAATCCCACAATTCCAAGCTTTCCACCCACAGAGAGCGAACGCTGGCCAAGCTTCGCTTCGCCATGTCTGGAGGGTAAACTAAGTTGATCCCAATCTCAGATTTTTTCCACCTGAGCATCTTTCAAGACGTGAGCAAGTTCATCAGACAGGAGTCTGGCTGGGATTCATCATCAATGAAGCTTTTGTTAACTTTCCTTCAAGTTGCCATCTCGGCATGTATCAATGCGTTGACTCATGCACAACTCGGAGATAAGCGGCTGTTTATTAGGAAACACACCTGCAAATGGCCATGACGCGTTTGACAGATGTTGTTAACAGGAAAGCATCTGCAGAGATACTCTTGATAAAGCCCAGGGCTAAAGTAAACCAGCAGAAGACCCATATGATTTATCTGTTGATGGGATGTGCCATTTCAGACTGCAGGTGGGGGTTGAATATTTCAGTAGTCCCTCCCAATTTTCCTTATAGATACAAAACCAGTATGCCAGTGAGGTCTTTCTAGGAGAATGCTCCAGGGTCAAGGGTTAAGTCAAAGCCCTGTTACTATTTCTGCAGCAGGGTCCCTCTTTTCAGCACCTTAGAGCTGTCCAATCAGCATGAAGGGGGAGCTTTGGGGCCACTACGAAGATCTGTTTTCACTCTTTGTACTGATTGGAGCCAATCAAGGTGAAAGGAGGTGAGTCAGCCACAGAGGATCGACTCCTAGGGTCACTCTGGAGAAGGTGCATGGGAGAAAGATAGGGGAGGAGTTGTTCTGTATGCTCCAAAGCGAAGTATTTAAGAACACTGAATAGACATCAGTTTCAAGAAAATGGCATGCAAGTTCTGTTATGTACAATGGCACTTCACAGAAAACATAACTTAAGTCACTACCTGCTAAAGCTATCCCAGAGTACTCAACTCACTGCTGGTACTGGCAACACTTGAAGGCATGAGGAAAGCCTTTGGATGAACAGTCAGGAAAACTGCACTGCTAGAAACATTGTCTAGAAAGATTAACACAGACAACAGCAAGCAGTTGAAGCAATGAACAGAGCACTATCAAGAACTGTACTAGAGGGAAAACATGGTCACTGCCACAGCAGCTAGCAGCACCGTCCAGACTCTGCAGGTCTGGGAAAGCTGGATGTCCCCCCCTCCCTTGATAGGAACACCATCAACTCCTAGGCACGTGGTAAAGACCAATATGAAGGTCTACCAGGCTTGCATGTTGAGAGGGGAGCAACTTATACCTGCCAGAAGCAATGCCTCAATGCCTTCCATATGTGCAGGAAGATTTGGGGCATCACATGGCAGGAGACACTCTCAAACAAAGATAAGCTCTCTCAAGTCCACATTCCCAACATGCTCACACTTCTGCCTCAGCAACATCTATGCTGGCTTGGTCATGTCCACATGGCACACATGTCCAAGATGGCAGGATCCCCAAGGACATGCTCTACAGGGAGCTGGCTTCAGGCACCAGGCCCATTGGCAGACCAGCTCTACATTACGATGTCTGGCAGCATTAACCTCAATATGTGGGAATCCCTTGCAGATGACTGTACTGCCTGGAGACAGGCAGTCAGGTCATACATCCACAGCAGTGACTAAAGGGGGAATGATCACTGGGAGGAGCACAGAGAGATGAAACACCATGGTGCAACTGAATCAGCACAACTGGCCACTTTCATCTGCCCCAGCTGCAACCAAACATGTCTCTCCTGTGTTGGTCTGTACAGCCACAGTAGGCACTGTAATTATCTAATACTTTGACTTTACCCCTGAAGGCACACTCTTCCATTGTTTGCCGAGACAGACAGATGCCAACCGCAATGTAGAAATTGGAAAAAGATTGGGGATAATGTGAAATTGAAATGGACAGATTTCATAGAATCACAGAATTGTAACGTTGAAAAGGACCACAAGGGTCATTTAGTTCAATCCTTCCTTACCTGAGTGATTCCACATCAGGGACATTGTTTAGGGTTGACATACGTTCAGAATTTCCTGGACATACCTGGAATACTGCTGTGGGAATCAGTGTCCAGGAGTAAATCAGCAAAATATCCAGGAAAATCCATCTGTATGGCAACCCATGATGGCAGTGTCGTTGTTGCCAATTTTCTTTAAAACTAGCTCAAAAAGTCTTCTTTCTTTTCTTTTCTTTCAATTTTGCCAAAAAAAAGCTCAATAACTTTGTACAAAACTTTTTGAAATATGACATTGTTAGAAATTTTAGAAATTCTAGCATTGTTAGAAATTTTAAATGGCAGCTCATAACTATTTACTGCTGCTGCCGGCAGCCCCCTCAAATCTGGCAGGGGGTATCCTGCAGGGTGGGGGCACTGAGATGCCTGATCCAGGAGGGTCAGTGGGGGAGAAAGTGAAAGATCTTTTTTTGTTCTTCCTCTCCCCCCCCCCCACAATGCTATAACCAGGGATCATCCAATGAAGCAGATTGTCAGTGGATTCAGGACACATGGGGGGGGGGGAACTAGTTCATCCAAGATGTATTATATATTTGCAGGATCTGTCGTCATAAACTGTGGCTATTGCCATCACCTTAGAGAACCTTTGAAGCAGATTAGAGAAATTAGCATGGACACAAAAGGTTTGGCCTGCCAATGGCTACCATTGGCAGTGATGGCTATATGGAGTCCTTTTGCTGAGAGGCAGCGTACCCATGAAGACCTCTTGTTTCGGGGAAACAACAGAGGATGGCCACTGGCTTTGTGTCTGGTTTCCTGGAGGTCTTTGACTGGCTACTGTGGGGAAAGGATGCTGGATTTTATGAGCCTTATTTATTTATTTATTTATTCCATTCCCACCCCACCTTTTCCTCTGAGGAGCTCGTGGTAGCATATATGGTTCTCCTCTTCTTGGTTTAATCCCTACCACAACCCTGTAAGGTAGGTTAGGCTGAGAGGTGTTGCAATGTCGTTTGTGAGCCTGTTTTCCACCATGGCATGTTCTGGGAAGGAAGTGTAAAGGGTGGTGGAATGGCTCAGAGAGGAGGAAATCTAGCAAGCAGTTGCCTGACACCTTGCTCTTCCGCATTGCCAGTCCTGGGAGTGATTTGCAGATAGAAAGAGAGGCAGATCTGTCATTTGTCACAAAGGTTGAAAGGAAGCACCAATCTTCTGGGAGGTTCTTCCCGGCAGTCCTAAGCAGATGGTGAAGAATTTGCATGCTGTAGAACCAAAATAAAGGTGTGGCCATGGGGGGAGGAGAGAGAGAGAGAGAGAGAGAGAGAGAGAGAGAGAGAGAGAGAGAGAGAGAGAGAGAGAGAGAGAGAGAGGCAGGCCACTGCAGGTATCTGCTGCAACAGATGTAAACAAGTAGCAGTGCATTCTCTCCAGATGAAGGTGGTATAGATGTAAATGGGGAGATGAGTTTCTTGAGTGTGGGAGCAGCCCATCAGGGCAGGGAACCAGGTGCTCAGCAAACAGGTCTTGCTGTGTGAATGCTTTATTTTTATTATTTTAATATAGTCTGAAACTCCCTGGGGGTTTGCTCCATTTGCCTTAGGCTGTTTTCATTTTGTGGAGCTGGGGCTAAGAACCAGGCTGCTTATGCCAGAGAGTCATCCTGCATTGTGCCAAATACATTCTCTGATGCTGCTTGCCAGCTGCTTCCCTGCAATTCCAGGGTTTGGCTGGGGCCATGGGTGGACATCTCCAGGCATCCGGGCTGGACTGTGGGTTTGAGGTGAACCAAGAGCTAGCAGTCAGGGCAAAAGTGTGTGTCAGAGCTGGAAAAAAAGGCAGGACTGAGCAGCAAGCCAGAAATCAGGACCGAGGGATACAAGAGCATCCCAGAGCTCAGGAAACCTTATTACAGTCTTTACTGTCTGTTAGAATCCAGTTGTCAGTCAGGTTATTCCAAGCCCCGAGGGTACTACACTGTCTAGGCAGGTGCTGTAACCTTCAGTTTGGTGGCTCATCACACATAAAACAGTTACACAGAGAACTAAAGTGTTTCGGTCCAAACCTGACTCCCCAGCCAGAGTTCTTCCCTGTAGTCAGTTGCTGGCACAGCTGCAGTTTGAGATGGAGAGTAGAGTTTTAAAGAGGAGAAACTAAACAAGATGGCTCTGCCTCTACAGTCAGAGGCAGTCATGCTTCTGAATAACTTCAGAAGGGGAGCGTGTTCTTGCATTTGGGTCCTCCTTGCATCTCATTGGCCACTGTGAGAACAGTGATGTCTGCAGGGTTGGTAGAGCTTGCGCTGTCCACACCGGGCAATGTTGAGCAGAAAAAATTATAGCGCAGTGCCTCCTTTGAGCAAGATGATGTGCTTGCTGCAGTTCTGCAAGAGAAAATGTCCACAGTCTGGTCATTGGCACTGAGTTACATTTCCTGGAAATCTCTGCTTCTTTCTCTCTCCTTTTTAAGACCAAGTTTCTAGCCCTCAGGACAGAAAATGTATGAGTCAAAGGGCAAGAGCAAAGAATGCTTGCCGAAAGCTCGGGGAAAACAAAGAGATGGCTGGATAAGATTATAAGTGGCTGGAAGCTTCAGTGCCCCAGTATCTCCTAGCCCTTCCCCAAGGCTAACAAAACCAGCATATGTTATGCAAAATAGATAAAAATGCAGAACAAATGCATGCAAATTTGTGTCCTTTAATGGAGATTAGGCATATCATGGACATCTTTCAGCAGCTGTTAGTCATGATGAGGTCTGGATGGAAGTGACATGCTCAGAGGTAGTGTACTTAGGAATAACAACAGCTGCTTCTGTGCTTCCAAAGGCATCTGATGGGTCACCATGGAAAGCAGGAAGCTGGACTGGACTGACTCTCCTTTAGATCCAGCAGGGCTTTTATAAAGTTGCATTCTCAAACGATGCAAATTGGTTACACTTCCATTACTTACACCAGTTGCAGAATCCTCTCCTCTTCCCGTCCTGTCGCAATCCCTTGGTGCAGAATTCGAATAGGTAGCAGGGCACTAAGTTAGGTGATCAGGGTGCCCTGACTTTTTTCTCTGGCTGAGCCAAAAGTGGAGGCCTTCCAAAAAACAGGCTTTTTATGGCAGAGCTGATACCATTCCTGTCTCCTGACATGCATTTCCCAGCCTCCACCGCAAGGCTCTCACTCCTTTGAACCCCTTTGAAGGTGTTAAGTACTAAGCTTGTGTGCATTTAATTAATCTTCTCCAATACGAGCCAGCTGTGAGCTAACCGATTTTTAATTTGGTGAGCTCTCGGCTTGTTGCCCTCAAGGGTTTTTTTGAGGCTTGTTTGCTTTTTGTCATCTTCTGTTGTGTTCCGTTGGCTGCTGCATCAGATCTCCCTCTTGTTTCTTTCTGCCTTGTCCCAGTTTCACTCTGCCCTTCCAGAGCCTCATCTCATAAGAACATCAGATGATCCCTGATCCATCAGGCCAATGGCCTACCTATTCCAGAATCCTCTTTCCCACAGTAGCCAATCTGATCGCTTCCAGGAGCTCAGAGAAAGGGTAGGGAGGCAACAGAGTTCCCTGAGCTGTTTGCTCATAAGAGCACAGCTGCAGCAGGCCAGAAGCCCATCTGCCCCAGTGTCCTGTTCTGACAACTGGATGCTCCAATGGGAAGCCCTTGGAAAGGACATGCATCCCACCTGTATCACACAATAGGGTTGCCAGCTCAAGAACATCCAAGACCCTGAAATTTCAGAGCCCACACCTGAGACCTAGTAATGGCCCCTGGTGATGGCACAAGGGGCAGGCCCCAGTGGTGTCCTTAAACATGACACATCCAGCATGTCAAAGAATCATAGAGTTGGGAGGTACCCCAAGGCTCATGCAATGCAGGAATCACAGCTAAGGAACCCCTGACAAGTGGCCATCCAAACTCTGCTTGAAAACCTCCAATGAAGGAGACTCCACCTTCCAGGGTAGTCCATTCCACTGTCTGGCAGCTCTTACTGTCAGAAAGTTATTCCAGGTGTTTAGTCAGATTCTCCTTTCTTGTCATTTGAATCCATTGGTTCAGGTTCTTTCCTCTCGAGCAATAGAAAACAAACTTGCTCCACCTTCCATGTGACAACCCTTGAGATATTTGAAGATGGCCATCGTATCACTTTTCAGTCTTCTCTTCTCCAGGGTAAACAGACCCAACTCCCCAACCATTCCTCATAAGGCTTGGTTTCTAGACCCTCAATAATCTTGGTTGCCCCCTTCTGCGCACATTCTAGCTTGTCAATATCCTTCTTAAACTGTGGTGCCCAGTTTATTCAAATGAAAAACACACGTCAAAGTCTAAAAAATGAGCAAATGCATAATGGGTTGCAAATTAAGTTAGAAACCTTAGCTAAGGTCCAGGGGAAGTGAGGGGATCATAACTTCTCACCTGCTTAGGGAAGCTGGGTACGGTAGATGCTCTTGCCCATCTGCAGATTCAAGGAGAGAGGTATCAAAGGCTACTAGCCGTGATGACTATGCTTTCTTGGCAGGTGTCAGCTAAAAAAGAAAAGGGCCACAAAGTTGCAGGACATTATCTGACTAATCCAAATCCAGTTTGATGGTGTCACTGTACTACATAGCCAGTTCATATTGGCTGTGTGACAACATCACAAAGCCAAGTCAGAGTGAGGGCAGCATTTCATGGGCTTATTCTGAGTAGAACATCATTTTCAGAATGCTCTGCAGGTCCTCTGAATTATCACCAAAAGTGGGTGCGGCGAACTGGGTCATTTCACCTCAGCCTCAGTTTTTAACGGCTGTTGGGCTACGGGAGTAACAAGTTGCCTTTCTCAGTAGCGTAGTTAGGGGGAGCGGTCTGCACTGGGCGGCAGCTTCCAGAGGGCTGTCCAACCACAGGTTGGTGTATGGGTGCCATCATCAGTGGGCCACCCTTACGTGGGCCCAGCATTGCCAGAAAAAGCAGCATGGGCACAGCCAGGAGGTGGGGTGGCTTGCCCCCACTGCCATGGGTGGCTACGCTGCTGGCCTTTCTTACTCCTGATCTTTTTGTTTTTGTTTATGCTTTTATTTTACCATCTGGTCGGTTGTGCATGTCAATACATGAAGGGATGGTACTTGAAAAGCTATTATTATTGAAGAGCAATGGTCATTGTATTGCATCTCTACATAGGATGGTTTTTCTGGGGTTGGAGGGGGGGGACACAAAAGTTGGGAAGGTTATGTGTGCGCATAAGAATCTGCACTCCCCACCTTGCCAGACTTCCCCAGCATGACTTTGATCAAGCGGCTTGGACATAGCATCTCTTAAAGGTAAAGGGACCCCTGACCATTAGGTCCAGTCATGTCCGACTCTGGGGTTGCGGCGCTCATCTCGCTTTATTGGCCGAGGGAGCTGACGTATGCTGTGGCCAGCATGACTAAGCCGCTTCTGGCGAACCAGAGCAGCACATGGAAACACTGTTTACCTTCCCGCCGGAGCGGTACTTATTTATCTACTTTCACTTCATGCTTTTGAACTGCTAGGTTGGCAGGAGCAGGGACCGAGCAATGGGAGCTCACCCCGTCGTGGGGATTCAAACTGCCAACCTTCTGATCAGCAAGTCCTAGGCTATGTGGTTTAACCCACAGCGCCACCCGCGTCCCTTTTTAGCATCTCTTAAGTCGTTCCAAATTGCCCTTCCATTCTCTGAGCAGCTGCATAAGAACATAAGATGAGCCTCCTAGATCAGGACAGTGGCCCAGTACAGTGGTACCTCGGGTTAAGAACTTAATTCATTCTGGAGGTCTGTTCTTGACCTGAAACTGTTCTTAACCTGAAGCACCACTTTAGCTAATGGGGCCTCCAGCTGCCGCCGTGCTGCTGCTGCGCGATTTCTGTTCTCATCCTGAAGCAAAGTTCTTAACCTGAAGCACTATTTCTGGGTTAGCAGAGTCTGTAACCTGAAGCATATGTAACCTGAAGCGTATGTAACCCGAGGTACCACTGTATTCCATTCTCACAGTGGCTGATCAGATAGATGCCTGGGAGAACCTGCAAGTTGGACATGAGCCCAACATCACTCTGCTCACCTGCCATTCCCGGTGACTAACATTCAGAGACACAATGCAGGAGGCATGAGAATGGAGGTAGAACGTAGACATCATGGCAAGATAGAAATGATGTTTGCAGAAACCCATGAATAACTGATGGGAGCAGGGTGGGTTCCATGTTCCTTCCCACCACCCAGAAAAGCAGGATAAATTTTATCCCGAAGAGGCAGTGTTGTGTGCATGTTTGAATTGTGTTGTAGATTCCAATCTGTGCTGTGTCCATGAAGGGTCTAGATTTATTTAGGCTGTTGCACAGAGTGCAGGCTAGGGACAGAGAAGATGATTTGATTCAAATTTGGGTTTTTTTATTTTTTATTTTTGAAATTTTATTTGCAATATTGATATTACATACATACAAAAAGGAATACAGTTATACAAATAATACAAATTACCTTAACTAACATGTACCAAAAAAGGAATAATAAAAAGAAAAATGCAAAAAAAAAGTGTTGGGGGGGGGAGAGAAAAGAAAAATATCAAGAAAAAAGAAAAAAGATTGACTTCCTTCAACTGCTATACAATTCCTATAATCTCATATCTTTGGTTGTCTGTAACCATTTTAAACTTTGTGGAGAGACAATTTGTTTACCTGTGGAGTTTTTAATCGGGACTAAGCCAATCATAATTTGGGGAACCTACCTTCTTCATCTAATTTATAAAGACGAAACTAGCAGAAAAAGTAAGAAATAAATCAAGTGGAAAAAATCAGGAGAGGTTTGATTCAAATTTAAAGGGGAACTTCCCTCATCCACACTTTGCAAAAGCAGTATGCAAAACGAAACACAGCCATCCTTCAAAACTTATACTTCTCTGAGTTTTGCAATGCTGTTCTCCAGGCTAGCGATATGTACAAAAATGCATATAGTAAGGTAAAGTGTGCAGAAAAATCCATATAAGTTATCAAAATTATATTAGGGGGAAATGCCTTACCCCCCAAAAATAAAATGTGTCTATTAGGGAAAATTGCATAAAAGCAATTTTTGGAGCAATTTGCACTAAAACACTGGTGGGTTTTCAAGACAAACGGTTATAGTTTGTTTGTTTTGGGTTTTTTTTTAAAGAAAACTGATGTAGAAATGTGGAGAACTGAACTTTAGACTGTTGTTGGCATTCGTCTGTCTTGGGAGACAATGGAAGAGTGCATCTTCAGGGATAAAGTCAATCTGTTGGAGAGTTACAGCACCTGCTATGGCTATAGAGACTGATACAGGAAGTACATGTTCTATATTTCTGGTGGGACAGATGACATCATCTTGGTTTTGCTGCTACAGGTGTACCATATGACAGTGAAATATTCAGAGAAACCGAAATTTACCGAGTCACACATCCTTAGCCCTAGGAAAGGATAGTTTGAGGGCCTACTAGTTGCCAAAGCAGCCTTATCTAGTTCTTTGTTATTAATCTGCAGCTGAACAAGCATATCAGATATTTGCTGGATGCTGATATTATTGCTCACTTGCTCTGCCTGGTCAGTTCCCATATGTGGGCCTAAGACTGAATTTCCCATTCACCCAGAAGTGGGATATTGTTTTTATGGCATGTGATTTGGCTGGCTAGCATGAGTCATCTCAAGATATATTTTTTCCCCTTGTGAAGAAACCCCTTTACCTAAGAGTGTTTGCTTTCTGCTTGTGGTGCATGAATTTCTGGAATGTGCAAGCTGATCAGAAGCTCGTCTTCTTCTCTGGTTTATCTTGGCATTTTGAATGAGAATTGGAATAAGAAGCACCTGGCTGCTGAATCAGCCCTAGTAATGTGTACCAAAATGCATATACTAGGGTAAAATGTGCACAAAATTGCATATACAGTCATACCTCGGCTTGAAGTTGCTTCAGGTTGAGAGCTTTCGGGTTGCGCTCCATGGCGACCCAAAAGTAACGGAACGTGTTACTTCCGGGTTTTGCCACTCGCGCATGCGTAGACGGTCAAAATGATGTCACGCACATGCACGGAAGCAGCGAATCGCGACGTGCAGGCACAGATGCGGGTTGCGTTTGCTTCTGGATGCAAATGGGGCTCCAGAATGGATCCCGTTAGTATTCAGAGGTACCACTGTAAATCATGAAAAGAACATGTAAAACGAATTATATTAAGGAGAAATACCTGACCAAAAGGGTGGCGCTGTGGGTTAAACCACAGAGCCTAGGACTTGCCGATCAGAAGGTTGGCGGTTCGAATCCCTGCGACGGGGTGAGCTCCCATTGCTCAGTCCCTGCTCCTGCCAACCTAGCAGTTAAAAGCACATCAAAGTGCAAGTAGATAAATAGGTAGCACTCCAGCAGGAAGGTAAACGGCATTTCCGTGCACTGCTCTGGTTTGCCAGAAGCGGCTTAGTCATGCTGGCCACATGACCCAGAAGCTGTACGCCGGCTCCCTTGGCCAATAAAGCGAGATGAGCGCCACAACCCCAGAGTCGGCCACGACTGGACCTAATGGTCAGGGGTCCCTTTACCTGACCAAAAATGTGTATATTAGGGAAAATCTAATCCAGCATCCTGTTCTCAAAGTGGCTAACAAAAGACCTCTCCTGGGAAGCCCACAAGCAAGAGGTGAACCCCACAACCCTCTCCCCACTTGTGATGCCCAGCAACCAACATTCAGAGGCATGCAGCCTCTGAAGTAGCAAGGAGGGGATGCTAAGTGTGCCATGTGGCCCAGATCCCACAAATGGAGTGTGGGAGCTCTCCAGCAAACAGCCTAAGGCTGTGGGGTGGAGGGAGGCCGCAAAATAGCCGTTGCCATTTCCAAGAACTTTTTGGGAGAATTTCATCAGTCCTCGAGACATTAGGCAAGAGGAACTGGCCTCCTGTTTATGAGAAAGACTTGTAAGTGAAACATTCGAGTTGGTTTGACAGGGCCAGAGGCACCTGACTATCTCCGCCCGCATCTCTGTCCCTCCCACCGGAGCCCTGCTGATGTGCTGTTATTCATTCATCTCGTTCCTGTGGGGCTCAGCCTCAGCACTGCTGTGTCTGCAGGATGTCTTCATGAAGCAGCTTTGTGCCAAAAGTTTATAGATCAGTTACAAAACAGAGGGTTGTTTTTTTTTCTTCTCGTGATCATTATTAGACGTAATCGTCCTCCTATCCTTTCCTTTGCCCTTATAGGTAAGGGAAAAGCTGGAGCGAGTAATTACAGGCAGGTTGGGAGATGTTCCTTCTTCATCACTCTCCTGTCTTGTGAAATGTTTATGAAACACCTCCAAACGGGTTATGCAAGTGAGCTTTGATCATTTTCCATCACCCACCATTTGTTGTTCAAGTTTTGCTTTGTTTTTGTTTAGTTGGGTTTTTTTTCCTCATCAGCCTTGAAACGAGATACCCATCGATCATGTGCCAAGGTGACCCTGGAAACTGGATTAGGCTTCTGCAGAGCAACCAAACATGTGATCTGCTATTGCCCATTCATTTCTCACAAAGGCCGTGTCACCTGTTGGGTTATAGATCCCGAAGTCAGATCTTTTAACAGGTGCTTTTGGGTCTGCATACATGCAGGAGAAGAATATTGGGGATGAAACTGACAAACAGGCAGCGCTGCTTTCAGATGCAGATGATGGATTCCACACAAAAAAGAGCTCCCTGCAAGCAGAAATCCAGCACAACAAAAAGAAAGGTTGTGATTAGCTGTGATCCCTGCATTGCAGGGGGTCGGACGAGATTAGCCTTTGGGTCCCTTTCAACTGTACAGTTCTATGCTTCTGTGATTCTAGGTTTTATCCCAGCAGCATACTCATTGTGCATAATAATAATAATAATAATAATAATAATAATAATAATAATAATAATAATTTATTATTTATACCCCGCCCATCTGGCTGGGCTTCCCCAGCCACTCTGGGCGGCTTCCAAAAAAATATTAAAATACTATAATACATGCTGATTTTCTACAGGCAATGAGTTTTGGGCATCCAAAAATATGCACTCTGAAGCATTACAAGCCCATTCTGCCAATTTGATGCATTTGTTTCTTAGGTTTGTGTTTCTCCATTCCTCAAAGGTTTGCAACTAGCTCTTCTCTCTCCTCAGTTTTTTCCCTTTGTAACAACCCTGGTGAGGTAGGTTAGGCTGAGAGACAGTAATTCACCCAGTTAGCTTTGCAGCTGTGGGGAGTGAATTTGAACCTGGTTCTTCCAAGTACAGGTCTAACTGCTGTACCACACTAGCTCTGTACTTAGAAACAGGATGAGGGGGCTAGAATGGAGGAGCACATTTTGGGATGCTCCTTTATATAAAAGTATTCCTCCAAGAGAAAACAAAACAATGCACATCTAAGACAATATTGTTATGAATTTGTTGGGTGCCTGGACTCCCCTTCTAATTTCTGGATGCCAGACACTATGGTACAGGTCTTCCCATGTCCAAGCCAGCCTGAATGGCCGAATCCTTTAAGCAAACAAAGAGAGGACGGAAACCACCAACAAGGCAAAGGATGCAGAGCCCTGTCCTGAGCTGAGAGATAGCTAGTGGGAGACAAAAGATAGAATTGCAGGAGGGAGGGGCAGAACTGGAGTGGGTGGTGATGCAAGTTGAAGGAGAGTTGGTTGCATTTGGCAAGTTGTTTGCAGGGTGGAAAAAGGAGGGCCAGAGCACCATGGGGGCTGGCAGTGTTGCATCCAACATTGCAGCCATGCGAGAGACAGAACCCGCTTTCAGTACAATGCTCGGAACTCCTCCAGAGTTAAGGGTGCATTTGTGTGTAAATAAACCATATATCATAAAGACACCAGAGTCTCTCTGCTTTGCTTCATTTCCAAAGGAAAACACAAATCCTGTAACCCCTAGAATCTCTCACACAGCTGTACTCTGTGTTTCTGATCTGCCACTCAGTAAGACCAACTTGTTAAAACCCATCTGGCTTTGGAAAAACTTTGCTTCCTGCACCTGCACATATTGCTTCCTTTTAAATGATTTAAAGCGATAAACAACTACCTGGCATTCAGAAGACATCTGAAGGCAGCCCTGTTCAGGGAAGTTTTTAATATGTGACATTTTAGTGTATTTTTCATCTTTGTTGGAAGCCGCCCAGAGTGGCTGGGGAAACCCAGCCAGATGGGCGGGGTACAAATAATAAATTATTATTATTATTATTATTATTATTATTATTATTATTATTATTATTATTATAGATCTGCATGTCTCCAGATTGTCAGTGGGGATGAATCTATTGACTACAAAGGCTGGGGATATTCTTTTTTACAAAGTTATCATTTTAAAGTTGCTTTGCATATTGATTTGCAACCATCCATCAGCACGAAGGACTCCAGTCCTGACAATGTTCTCCAGACTGAATGGAGGTGTCTAGTTAAAAAGTGAAAATGACAGAAAAAGGAATCACAGTAAAGTAAACCCACAGGGGTTTTTAACCAGTGGGCCATGGCACCCTGGGGAGCCTTGAATGGTGGTGAGGGGTGCTGTGGGCAACACTGGCCTCTGTTCACCAACCCTTGCTGTTGGGAATTGACAGGCAAGTAGGAGGCCAGGCAGGCAGGCAGGTGCTGTGCTAGCTTTTCTTGTGCTTGCTGTGTGCAAAGCTTGCCTGGGAGCAGAGTGCCCAGTGCTGAAGGGGAGCCTTTCCGCCATGCAAGCCTGGCACCACTGCCACTGCTGCCACTGCTGCTTCCCAAGGTAAGGTGCTGGCCTCATGTTCACCTTTGGCCAGTCTCCATTGGGCCACTAAGGCTGGGGGCATCCTCTTCCCAGGACCCTGAGGGGCAATGTGAGGAGGCACCTCTCTCTGGGGCAGGGGGGGTGCAGCTCAGAGACCGGGGTAGCAGCGGTGGCTGCCTGGAGGACTCCCAAGGAGAGGATGCTGAGGGAACACTCCACAAGGGAGGGTGTTCGAAAAGGGTGAGAGGCTGCCAGCTCTGCAGGCAAGGGGTGAAATCACTGGGCTCCTGAGCCCCACAGGCAGTGGCGTAGCGTGGGGGGTGCAGGGGGGGCCGGCCGCACCGGGCGCAACATCTGGGGGTTAGGGTTAGGGGGCGCAAATCCACGGGTTAGGGGGCACAAATTACTTGCCTTGCCCCGGGTGCTGACAACCCACGCTACGCCACTGCCCACAGGGGTGTCACAGAAAGAATGCAGTTGGTTAAGGAGCCAGGGACTCAAAAAGGTTGAAAACCTATGGCCTAGCAGAATATATAGGAAGGAGGCAGCTTAGCAGATGAACAGAGGTAATCTTGAATGCACCTCATTATATAGTAATGCCAGCCTCTGGCAAGATTGTAAGTGGGTGGGTGGGGGTGGATTCTGAAATTTGAAAATATCTTACTGCTTCATCCTTTCTCATTTCTGAGAGCTTCTTTTTAAGAAACAGCTTAGCCCAAGGTAACCAGCGGAAGACATCCTATCAGTTTACAGAATCTAAGATGAGGGGTTATCCAGTGCAATGAAACAAGAAAGGGAGAAAATTAACAATTAACACCCGAGTCAAAGATTCCCAAACAGATTAGCTGGCATCAAGCAACTGTAAAGGTTTTTTTATGGAAAGGGAAATGAAAAGAGAGGCAATTAGCTTAATAGCAACCCAAATTTTCATAATATTTTCCGTGGTTAATAAGCACAACTCGAGCGATGAGCTTGCAAAGTGCAAATTTTGTTTTCCTATGCGGGTAACAAACTCCTGTAAATGCTTTTGGCTTAGTTCACCTAAAACCAACCCCTCTGAGATGGGTCAATTTAAAAACATGAGCCAAAGTTCTGCTACACGCCAAGCAGATATTCTTAAAACCAAAACTCTGTAACTTGCACAATGGATCTTTCCTCCGTACATGCACCTCACTGCCCCTTCCCAAATTTCCCCATGAGTGTTGAGGGTGCAGAGCAGGAAGAGGTGATGGGGGTTGGCGTGTTCCCTTGTGCAAGTGTAAATTCTTACACTTAGCACTGCACTGAATACATTCAGATGTTAAAGGCAAAAGAGCCTTTTCCAGGGCAGGAAGCAGTGCCCCTGTTAGCAACAGACTTATCCTCTTGCAGAAAATACTGGCGCGTGAGACTGGCACTGTAGGAAAAAGTACCTTCTCCTGTTCCTGTTCACCTTGGTTTATTTGACTTTGGTGTTAAGTCAGACAAAGCCCCAGGAAGCTTAACAAGATCTGGAGCTTTGTCTCGGTAATCTGCATATGAATTTTCTTCTAGATCTGCATAGGCAACTTGAATATTGAGAAGGAGTGGAAAGATCAGCTCTGGATCCAGCCTTTTGTGGTTTGGTTGCATTTCTCATTGATAATAACTGGCAGCGATCAGCAAGACTTGGAAGGAAGGCAGGAGAAAACCTATAGAAGCCAGCAGCAACTAGGAACGGGTGGTGGTGTTTTCAATCATGTATGCAAACTGAAACACAGCTATCCTCCAAAATTCATACTTTTCCAAATTTTCCAATGCAGTTCTCCAACCAATGTGTATGAAAAAAATGCACATTAGGGGAAAGGATGCATAAAATGTGTTGCATATGTTGGTGGAAATCTGGTATGGAAAATGCATTCTAGTATGAGAAATGATGACATTACAGTGGTACCTCAGGTTACATACGCTTCAGGTTACATACACTTCAGGTTACAAACTCTGCTAACCCACAAATAGTACCTCGGGTTAAGAACTTTGCTCCAGGATGAGAACAGAAATCGTGCTCCAGTGGCCCGGCGGCAGTGGGAGACCCCATTAGCTAAAGTGGTGCTTCAGGTTAAGAACAGTTTCAGGTTAAGAACGGACCTCTGGAATGAATTAAGTACTTAACCCGAGGTACTACAAAACTGCATGTTGAAAGGTGTTTTTAGCACTAAAATTCAGAGAACTTTTCACGGCGATAAAATAAAAAACTTCGGAATGCTGCAGGAATGCGGAGATCTGAAATCAGTTGTTGGGGAAATGAGAAGCCGAAACTGACAGGATCTGTTTCTCAGGTTGGCGGGCTCTATTTTGCTATTTTAAGCCTGCCAGTTTATCACAAAGATTCTGAGAACAAGGGAGGGCGATGCTAAGCTGAAAAGAAATGAAACAGCCCAAACTGGCAACCAGCTTGCAATACCAACCCTACCTCATGTTCTCATGATGTTCGTAGCTAGGTTGCAAGGGACACACCCCTTTTGGCTTGGACCGCTTCCAAACACTTCTGTTTTGGCAGCCGCTAAAAAATTGATCTCAGTTTGGAAATAACTTGCGTTTCTTCTGCACCCGGTGCTGACTGGGACCGTCCTGTTCATGGGCAACCGAAGGTATCATTCCAGTAGCTGACATACTTCTCCCTACACCTGGTGACTGGTTTGGATTTGCCCTGGAGAGTTGGCTTTAGACAAGAACACATGAAGCCTTGGGTGTTCTTTCGGATCTTCAGGAGCGGTGGCTACGAAGGAGGGCCTGCCATGCTTTTCTGAGTTTGGTTTTGAGCTCAGAAGGGACAAAGGGGTGAAAGGTATAACCTTTTAGATTTTCCTTAGACTGCTGGGAGATCCTAATTGTCATTTGAAACATGGTCCAGATTGTTGGTGACTAGGGAAAGAGGGTGGTAGACAAAGGATCATGACTTATCCTTTGAAATGCACAACAATAGAGCACTGGGCAGAAGGGGTTGCAATAGCACCCTTGCTTTGACTGCAGAATTGCTTTGACTCTCACATCCACTGTAAAAAGGAGAGGTGACTTGGTGCACTTCCCCCTTTTATAATCTTTTACCCTTGGGCATTAAGATGCTTTTTAAAATAACTTTATGTATCTTCTTTTGCAAATAAAAAAAGTATTAATTAGGAGGAAATTGCACTAAAAAGCTGGTGAATTTCTCCCTTTAAAAAGGTGATCACAAATTTCTGCAATATGCAGAGAACTAAATTGAAAATGAGAAGGTGAGAGTAGCAAAATTGACAGAGCCTTTCATGTCTAGGTGGGAATCAGCAAAAACTAGATCTCTGTCTTGTACAAGCAAAAGTCTCTTCTGCTTCTACGAAGCCCGACATTTCCACCTGTTCCAAGGTGGTGATCAAAGATTTAAAACAATACAAGATGGGAAAGCAAAGTTACATATGTATTGTTTTTCAGGTAAAAGGTGGTATTTAGAGGCACCTTCCAGGGTTTTCATCCTCAAGGTTCCTTTGTGGCTCTGAACTAACTTTACAGAGAACAGGGCAATGTTGCTTCTTTTCTTTATGTGTCAATTAACTGGAGCCCTTCAAATGTTTCAAGGACAGAATTGTAGATGCATTTGATGTTTCTGGTCTTACAGTTACAGTACTATGACCTTGGACAAATCGGCTCCTTGCTTAGTAAGACAGATGCACAGGCTGCAGGATGGTGGTAGATTGTCCTTGATTAATGGCAGCATGGAAAGAAAGTGTTGATAAAACAGAAACAGAGAAGTAAAAGGAAATAGGACAAGTGGGAAAATGTTAATTTATTTCCTAGCCAAATATTTTGTTCACGTAACCAGAGGGATCATTTTAGTCGTGTTTTAACGGCAATCATTATCTGCTCTCTCTTACACTCATCCAATTTGTTAATTCCTACTTACTTACTTTCTGCCTCTTTTATTCTTTCCCTTCTATTCATTTTGGCCAAAAGTTTATAACTTGACAAGAGCTTAAATTGAATATATTGCCTGACACCACAGGGAAAGTTTCTACAAACTATAATCTGCCTTTTCAGATGAAAACTAAACTACTTTCAAATTTGGCTCTAGATCGGAACAGTTTACCTGGAGAAATCATGCATTAGAGGACCCCAAAATATTCTCAAGAGATTGAACGCATCTCGTTTTAATCCAATTGTAGCCAACAGAGTTTGGAGTGTGCCTAATGTAAATATATTAACTCACCAAGCAGTCCAAACCCTTCATGATTTATTTCATTCAGATTTGTCGGGAGTGTATGCAAACGAAAATAAAATCCTTTTACAACCTGGGTGGCTTTTTAAAAGGGCGTTAGACAACTTTCAGGAGCATAGCTTTATTAATAGCTGACAGCTAAATGGAACCTCCATGTTTGTATGAAATCTACCTCTGAAGACCAGCTGCTGGGGGCAATAAGAGATAATAAGCATGCATTTTCCACTGGTGGCTATAAAAAAATATACGATGGATTAAATGATGGACCTTCGGTAAAACCCACCATTTCCTTTTCTTCGTTCTACTTTCTAAAACCGCCACATTGTTAATTTCTTGGACGTTTTAAGTTTCCCTTCTATAAAATGTCCAAGATACTAACAACATGACTTGCATGAGACTGTGAAAATTCAAGAAATAGTAAGACAACAAATGTTTGTTTGTTGTCACTAGATTATGGACCTTTCAAGTTGATCCATTCATTCTTCTTGTTGCCTTCCCTTTGTTCAGTTCACTCAAAATATGCTATTCTTGCCTTAACTGTTCTATGGTGGTGGGGGGAATCCAAGCTTTTAGAAAAACAAAGGTGGCGAATGTGGGAAGGAATGATGGGCTCAGGGCACATTTTTAAAATTCCCCTCCAAAAATAGTAGCAATCCCAAGTGGACAAAAGCAAACAGGGGGGTTGGGGTGCTGATCTGCGGCTTGTGAAACTGTACTGTTGTGTGTGTGTGTGATTTTAATTTTTAATTTTTTGCTTTGGGCAAACCTTTTGCGGTTCCAGTTTCACTCTGTTCTCTTGCCAGGTGAGTAAACGATGATTAGTCACTATAATCATCAAAGGCTGAGGGCAACCTGGTAGGATGCCTGGGCTCTGATGTTCGTTGTGCAAATCCTCTGAGAAATACCTTTTGGGGTGTTTCTTTCCTTTCCTGCTCTAATCCTCCATTCAAAGCCTGACAAATCCCAGTTACTGCTCAAAATCTACTGGGAACTCTCCTGTTTATGTTTTGGCCTTTTCCCTTTTCTTCATCACTTTGATACCAGTTTGCCTCGTTCAGTGTTGTCCACACCGGCAGGCAGCAGTTCTCCAGGGTTTTAGGCAGGAGACCTTTCCAGACCTGCCTGGAGATGTTGGGTATTGAACTCAGGAACTTCTGCATGCAAAGCAGATGCTTTTGGCCCTTCCAAGTGCATGTCCCTGTGTCACTTGTGTGGCACTGGTACACATTCCCTCCAACATTTCTCTGATGGAAATAGGGACATCCTATTCCATAATAATAATATGTTTTTTTTAAAAAAAAAATTATACCCCACCCATCTAACTGGGTTGCCCCAGCCACTCAGGGTGACTTGCAACACATAGAAAAACATAAGAAAACATTAAATATTTAAAAACTTCCTTATACAAGGCTGCCTTCGGATGCCTTCTTCAGGTTGTATAGTTACCTATCTCCTTGGCTTGCGGGTTGCATAACTCGATACCCTCCAAAATTTCTCTGACAAAAATAGGGACGTCCTAAGGGAAAGCGGGGGGACGCGGGTGGCGCTGTGGGTTAAACCACAGAGCCTAGGACTTGCTGATCAGAAGGTCAGCGGTTCAAATCCCCGCGACCGGGTGAGCTGCCGTTGCTCGGTCCCTGCTCCTGCCAACCTAGCCATTCGAAAGCACGTCAAAGTGCAAGTAGATAAATAGGTACCGCTCCGGCGGGAAGGTAAACGGCGTTTCTGTGTGCTGCTCTGGTTCGCCAGAAGCGGCTTAGTCATGCTGGCCACATGACCTGGAAGCTGTATGTCGGCTCCCTCAGCCAATAAAGCGAGATGAGCACCGCAACCCCAGAGTCGGTCACGACTGGACCTAATGGTCAGGGGTCCCTTTACCTTTAAGGGAAAGCGGGACATTCCGGGATTAAATCAGAAACCGGGACAGCTTCTGTAAACCTGGAACTGTCCCTGGAAAATGAGTGCATTTGGAGGGACTGATCATATTCTAGCTTCCAGCTGTCACTGGCTTGAACTAACTAAACTGGAGAAGAGGCAGGAAGAAAGCAAAGCCTGAGAGGTGGTGAAACGTTTTACCAACAAATACTTACTAAAAGAGAAAGAATCAGTGAGGGATGATTAGGCTTCCTTTCTGCCAATCATGCCCCTGCCCCCCACGTTCAAGTGACTTATAGTAACTGTTGTTTTATGCCCAACACTGCCAACCAAGTTCAGTTTGCCTTCGCTTTGGCAGTCAAACACTTGGGTGTTTTTTGGCGCATTATCAAAAGGGCCAACTAAGTTACAGATCCTTCCTCACCCAAAATGCACTTCTGGGAGCAGAGCTCTCTGTGTGTGTCAGCTACATTGATTGAAAAGCTCGTCGTGGTGTGTGCCAGCCCATTCACGTGCAGAGTCCCTCTGCCAGTTGGCACAGCGGGTCAGCCTTGTAACCTTGCCAGGCCATTTCTGGTAAGGGGACCCTAAGGCAAGAGCAGGTTGCGGGTGGGGGGGGAATTGACACAGAACTAACTATGGAAATCACTGCCATAGACTGGTTGCAGGCTTGCAAATATTAAGTCTGCAATTCCGTGCCATCTGACTTGGGAGCGACGAAGAGTCTTGCACAGCACCTGAAATACTAACAGATTTCTCACGGTATTAGGAATACCGTGCACAGATCTGGCTGCCTCCTCTGCTCAAAAAAAGGATATTGCCAAGTTGGGAAAGTGTCAGAAAGGAGTAAATTAAATCATCAAGCAGGTGGAACAATTCCCCCATGAGGAAAAGTATCGGCATATGAGGCTTTAAAAATTAGAGAAAAGGCAACTAACATGTGACCTGATAGAAGTTTGTAAAATTATCCATGGCATTGAGAAAGTAGGTAGAGAGGGTGGAATCCCCTGTCTCATAACACTTATTATTATTATTATTATTTAATCGTTTTTTCAATACAAACAACAACCGCAAAGGACACATACAACAAAAACCATAATAACACTAATAACACAATTTGACAATTCAGATTTGAATACACTGATATACTCATGACAACACCTTTTTAACAATATTTTCCCACTACTCTCTCCTCCCCCTACTTCCCACCACTATCCGCCTTATCGCTTAAATATTCCTTCCAGATTCCTTCATATTTATCCAGTCTTAATTTGCGTTGACATGCAATTCATTTGTATGGAGCTAATCTGTCCATATTATCCATCCATGTGCTCAATGGCATCTTTTTGCAGCTCTTCCAGTTCATCAAAACAGGGTTTTTTTGCTTCTAATATAGCACGGTACATCCATTTATTTTTTTTACCCCTTGTAATCTCCCACGTTTCCGGAATATAATTTAGAATTAAATTCAATTCCCCTAAATAACAATTTCTTTTTATTACTCTTGCTATAAATATCCTCACCTCGCACCAAAATGATCTTATCATTGGGCAGTTAATCATCATATGTACTAAGTTCGCATTTTTACTCCCACATCTCCAGCAGTTGTCTGCTCTTGTTATTTTCTTCTGGTATAGTTTTGCTGGAGTCCAGTGGACTCTGAATATTATTTTCTGTTGAATAAGTCGTAGTCTTAGATCCATAGAGGCTATTTCTGTTGATTTTGTACTTGACTGCCATATACCATTTGTTATCTGTACACCTAACTCTTCATTCCATTTCTATCATATTCTAAATCATATTTCTTCCTGTTGAGTAGAGTTTTATATAGTGCAAGTGTAAAGTTTTTTTTGTTTTCGTTGCAGAGATTAAATCTTGTAGTGGCATGGGTGTTTCCGATGCTGCTATAGCGTCAGAGCCAAACTGCCTTTCCAACATATGTTTCAATTGGATGTATTGCCATTGTGTTTCACTGGTTAATCCATACTTTACTTGCAAAGTCTTATATTCCACAAATTTGTAATTTTCATCAATTAATTGATTCAATGTCAAAATACCTTTTTTCATCCAATTTTGCCAAATTATTACTTGATTTCCATTTTTTTAAATTTTGGGTTGGCCCATATTGTCTCATAGCACTTGAATTTGCTTATATTCAATGAAGCTGAATGTTGGGAAATTCAAGACGGATAAAATGATAGAATCTTAGAGTTGGAAGGGACATCAAAGTTCACCTGGTCCAACCCCCTGCAATGCAAGAATCTCAACTGAAGCATCCATGACAGACGGCCATCCAACCAAAAGAAAGTACCATATTTTCCAGTGTAAAAGGCGAGGATTTTTTATTTTAAAATTATGTTTAAAATCGGGGGTCGTCTTATGCACAGATAATGCAGTGTGGGGACAGGCAATTGGTTACTGCCACAAGCAGGAGATTGGCATTGGCAACACGTGATATTGTCTGCGTTTGTCTGGGCAATCCCCCCCCCATTTTCTTAATTTAGAGTCCCCAAATATAGGGGGCATCTTATACACGGGGGGGGGTGTTATACACGGAAAAATGTGGTAATTCTTCACACAGCTCATATGACCACCAACTTGGATGATTTTAATAGCAGGCTGGACAAAATCATGGAGGAAAGGACTATCTATGGCTGCTAGTCAGGGTGGCTGCACTCTTCCTCCACATTTGGAGGGGAAAATGCTTCTCAATACCAGCTGCTGGAAGCTAAAGGAGGGGAGAGGTATCTTATGCACAGGTGCTGCTTTTGGGTTTCCCGCAAAAGGAAAAGGTGGCCGCTGTGAGAAAAGGATGCTGGACTAGATGGGCCATTGGCCTGATCCAGAAGACTCCTCTTAGGTCCTTGTGTTCCTATTATGGTGTCAGCTTTCCTTTCCATGAGTTGCTTTTTTTCTTTCACTATCTACTTTCTCAGTGTCTTTAGATGCCCTTGACCATGGTATCCTTCTGGAGTGGCTGTCTGAGTTAGGGGTGGGTGGCATGTCTTTGCAATGGTTCTGGTCCTACTTCGATGGTAATTTCCAGAGGGTGATGCCAGGGGAGTGCTCCTCTATTTCCATATGGAAACCAGAGTCAGAGGTCATACATTTTCTATTACTGGGGAATGATCAGGAGCTCACCAAGTTAGTGGCTAAATATCTCTATTTGGGGTTTTTTGTCATTGAAATACACTGCAGACACCTGATCTCCCTGGAGACCTAGAGATGTGACGATAGACTGCTCTGCCTCCTTTTTTTAACAAATGTTTTGTGCCACTGGGGAAGTGGTAATTCTGTACTGATTTGTTTGGGATGTTGTATGTGATGCCAATAAAGGTTTTACAATACGATACGAATATATATATATAGCCACAATACAATAAAAACAACAAACTCATCTACAAGAGATAAAGAGACAGAAGAGACAGAAGAAGAAAATTTTCTCTCTCCACTATATCTTAACTTTCGTCCCCTACAGAGGAAGGTGTTCCCTCTCAGCTCTTACCTGGGCTCACCCTTCTCTTCTCACCCACTGAGCTCTCCCCTTACCTGCCTCTCACACAGGGTCCTCAAACTGTCCTTCCACATGGGGAGTGCTCTTCGGCCCTGCGGACCTGTGGGGTTCCTCAGAGTTCAGTTTTAACCTCTGTGCCGTTTAACATCTGCATGAAACCATTGAGTGGGGTCATCTGGAGTTTGGGGGTACATTGCCAGCAATATGCTGATGACACACAGCTCTACTTCTCCTTTACAAGTGTGGGGGTGGATGTGTTGGGCCATGGTCTTCTCTTAGTAATGAACTGGGTAAGAGTCAACAAACTGAAGCTCAATCCAAACAAGGCTGAGGCACTGCTAGTTGGTGGTTCCCTAGACTGGACGGATGAGAGGTTGCCTGTTCTTGATGGGGTTAGAATACCTCTAAAGGAGCAGGTACATATCTTTGGGGTACTTCTGGACCCTTTGCTGTTGCTTGAGACTTAGGTGGCCTTGGTGGTATGGAGTGTCTTCCATCAGCTTCAGCTGGTGGCCCAGCTGCCCCCTATCTGGACAGGGATAGCCTAATTTCTGTCATCTATGCTCCGGTAGCCTCTAGGTTAGATTGCTGCAACATGCTATACATAGGGCTGCCTCTGAAGACTGTTCAGAAACTTCAGCAGGTGCCGAATTTGGCACCAGGGCATAGTACACCATTCCTGACTCGACTGCTCGGGCTGATTTTGACCTATACAGCCTTAAATGACTCAGGACCTCCTATATGAACTGACCTAGACCCTGTGATCATCATAGGAGGCACTTCTTCATGTGCCTCCTCCACCAGAGGTCAGGAGGGTAGCAAAATGAGAACAGGCCTTATCTGTTGTGGCTCCCCGTTTGTGGAATGCTCTCCCCAGGGGGGCTTACCTGACACTTGAAGTACATATCTTTAGGCACCAGGTGAAAATGTTTCTGTTTAACTGGCCTTTGGCCCTGAGATCTGTGGGTACAGGGCAGTATACAAATTCAGATAATCTTCAAAACATTATCTCAATGTCGATGTGGTTGTTGGAGCAGACAAATTCCTTCGTTGGTCTCCCAGAAATGTTTCCATCCTTTGCGTACAGAAGTTGGTGTTTGACATTCTGGGAACCTCAAACAGGGTTATGTGTTGGGGTGGCTCCTTTGACTATAAGAAACGGAGCCTTTCGTGTCATCAGCCCAATGCTGTGGAATGCTCTGCCACTAGAAATTTGGCAGGTGGCTTCTGTGCCAAGTCTTAAACATCTGCTGAAAACTTTTCTATTCTAGTAGTTTTGCGCAGGCATTTAAGGATGCATGCACTTTCCCATAATCCTTAGTGGTGACCCATTCCAATAGATAGATAGATAGATAGATAGATAGATAGATAGATAGATAGTGGTATGTAAATATTTTTTACAACTAATAAATAAATAAATTCTACAGCAAGTCAACTGAAGCCATGAGGGGTACAGACTCCCTGAATTCTGCACCCCAAACCTGCCTCCCCAGCCTTCCCTCTTCTCCTGCCAGCTTTGTGATCTTGGCAAGGGTTTTGCAACAATGCTGTCTTTTACTCTTTCACACAGATTAAGACGGAAGACCTCGGTGACTCTTTGCAAACCGCCATTCCCTCCAGATCAAGCCACCTGGTACAAGGGCCCTCGATGATGCCTGGAGGGCAAATTGCTGGGGTAAGAGACTTTCGGTGATTCATACAGACAAGTGTTGATCAAAAGCAGTTGTAGATCCAGCGAAGAATTCCTATATGGGGTGTGGCCTTAAGGCACTTGATGCACCACCAGTGCTGAAGCTAAGCAGGTCAAGGTCTGGTCAGTGCTTGGATGGGTGACCATCTGTGACCTTGTGGAGCTGCAGGTTGTGAATAAATGAACTATAAACAATACTGGCCACATGGTCCTGTTAAAAAGAAAGGCTACAATATTTAGGGCTTTTAGTTTAGGGTTAGGAAAGGTAATCAGAGTGAGGGGGGTCATGGTAGAGGCGTGGTGTAGAGAAAGTGGATGCAGAGAAGGTTCTCTGACTCCTGAACCCAAGGTTATCCAATAAAACTGAATGACTGGAGATTCAGGATAGACAAAGGGAAGTGACATCCTTTTATATATTTGAACATGGCTATCATATCACCCCTTAACCTCCTCTTCTCCAGGCTAAACATGCCCAGCTCCCTTAGCCGTTCCTCATAAGGCATCGTTTCCAGGCCTTTGACCATTTTGGTTGCCCTCCTCTGGACACGTTCCAGTTTGTCAGTGTCCTCCTTGAACTGTGGTGCCCAGAACTGGACACAGTACTCCAGGTGAGGTCTGACCAGAGCAGAATACAGTGGCACTATTACTTCCCTTGATCTAGATGCTATACTCCTATTGATGCAGCCCAGAATTGCATTGGCTTTTTTAGCTGCCGCGTCACACTGTTGGCTCATGTCAAGTTTGTGGTCAACCAAGACTCCTAGATCCTTTTCACATGTACTGCTCTCAAGCCAGGTTTCACAGGTACTGCTCTCAAGCTCATCAACCAATGAGAAACTGGATGTTATATTTGCGCATGCTTGGACAGTTGTGTATTTTGGGGGAAAGTAAGGAGGGGAGTCATGATGCGCATGGAGAGGGGTGGGCAATGGAGCATATGCAGAACTAGGTGAAAAGGTCCCACTGACAACAACTTTGGCTCTTACTTTCTTCCAGGATATGAGTTCTCTTCACACGTTACAACAGCTCGTGCAGGTTCCAGGCCACATGCAATCCGTCCCCCTTTTCCTGCTTTCTCAGGGCCCAGGAGGACAACAAGGTAAGGAGGACATTCATCTAAGTATATATGTGGAAGCTGCAAGAAAAAGTTGCAGCGTGAAGTGCTTTTGTTCCTGATACTCCACTTTATTCTCCATTCTCTCCTGCCTCCCCCCTGTTCCCCCTTTCCTCCCCCTTTCAATAATCAGTCAGCATTCCCCAGCCACTGATCATGCCGACTTCTTTCCTTATATGAACTGTTTAACAGGATTTATAAACCGCTTAATCAACTGTAACCTCTAAGCGGTTTACTTGGACTAGAAAATTCATGAAGGATTCGCTATTCATTAATCATAATCATTAAGAAATGCTGATAACAAGCAAACGTTAAAAGCAAGTTAACCTAAGATTAATCAAAATACATCATAATAATAATGTAAAATCAGCACTCGTTAGAAATTTACGAAATTAATAGAAGCTCATGTTATCATTACATGTTAAAATTGCAAGCCTGGGTAGGATTCTCTAAACCAGGGGTCAGCAACCCGCGGCTCCGGAGCCGCATGTGGCTCTTTTACACCTTTGCTGCGGCTCCGGGGCGGATACTAGCGAGGGGAGGAGGTGCATTGTGCGCGCCGACACTCCCCACTGTGGCGGGCGCTGTATGGCTGTGACATCGCATGGGGGTGGTGCGTGCGTTAGTCATACACCGTCCTGATGTCACCTTCCCGCCCGCTGTCAGATCGGAGGGCAGCGGCGCGCATGCAATGGTTTTGCGGCTCCCGTTGTTGTTTTTTCTTCGGAAACCGGTCCAAGTGGCTCTTTTTGTTTTAAAGGTTGCAGACCCCTGCTCTAAACCATTGGTAGGTAAACTAAGGCCCGGGGCCGGATCTGGCCCATAGCCTTCTAAATCTGGCCCGCGGATGGTCCAGGAATCAGTGTGTTTTTACATCAGTAGAATGTGTCCTTTTATTTAAAATGCATCTCTGGGTTGTTTATGGGGCATAGGAATTCATTTATCCCCCACCCAAAAAAATATATATATAGTCTGGCCCCCCCACAGGGTCTGAGGGACAGTGGACTGGTCCCCCGCTGAAAAAGTTTGCTGACCCCTGCAGTCTAAACAAACAAACGAAGTCGTTAGCAGGTGTCAAAAGCAATGCCGTGCAGATGTTTCAAGGATATTGATATGTTTGGGGCAGGGTTGCCATACCCCTGGAATTTCCTGGAACTTTCCTCAGAATACTGCAGTCAGAAGCAGTGTCGAGGAGGAAATTGGCACAAATGTCCAGGGAAATCTGGGTGTATGGCAACCTATGTGTCTGGGTTTTCAATTTTTGAAATATGGCAGAATAGTTTTGGAGGCTTTTGACCCTAAATTTATATAACTGCATAAGCAGAGCCCTGCTGGATCAGGCCAATGGCCCATCTTGTCCAGCATCCTGTTCTCACAGTGGCCAACCAGATACCCCAGTGGGAAACCCGCAATCAGGTTTCCTTTCCTCTCCTGC
The DNA here is from genome assembly GCF_964188305.1 of Podarcis bocagei. NCBI lineage: Eukaryota > Metazoa > Chordata > Lepidosauria > Squamata > Lacertidae > Podarcis > Podarcis bocagei. The sequence continues at coordinate 23,040,719 of NC_138141.1, forward strand.
AGTTTCCATCAGCTGGTATTCAGAATCATCATTGCCTCCAACTGTGGAGGCAGAGCATAGCCATCATGACTGGTAGCCATCAATAGCCCTCTCCTCTAGGAATTTGCTCTATCTCCTTTTAAAGTCACCCAAGTTGGTGGTCATCCCTGCCTCCTGCCGGAGTGAGGTCCACAGATTTACTAGACAAACTCCTTCTCTCCCTACCCTCTTTCTCCTGCTGAGTAACTCTTCCTCAGCTGGTTAAACCTCCTATCCCTTCTGATCCCCTTGGTGATTGGTCTCATGGAGGCAGGGGAGGCAATTCAGTCAGAATTGGGGGGGGGGAGAGGTGTAAAACAAGCACCCCCCCCCATTGCGCTGCCACCACCAAGGGAAAGGAGGAGAGGTAAACACGTGGCTGAACCCAAGCCCAGGCCGAGCCGACCTCCCCAACAGCTAGCACACTAAAAGCAAGCCAGAGCCCAAAGGGAAGCCCACTGGAAAAGACCTTGCTTCCTTCTATTTTCATTTTTTTGAGGGAAAAGAAAAGAAAATGGCACTTTTTTGTATTTTTAAGGGAGTTTGGTTTTTTTTAAGGGAAGGAAGAAGGGAAAAACATTTTTTCTTAATTTTAATTTTTAATTGTTTTTTTAAAAAGAATTTCCTTTCTTTCTTTTTTTGAAAAAAAAATAATATTTTTATATTACTAGTTTCATCTCCATCTATTCTTTAATACATAATTTTTCCCCTCCCCCCCTCATATATTTTAACCTTCTTTAAAACAAAAACAAGCATCCCCAAACTCAGCCCTCCAGATGTTTTGGGACTACAACTCCCATCATCCCTAGCTAACAGGACCGGTGTTCAGGGATGATGGGAATTGTAGTCCCAAAACATCTGGAGGACCGAGTTTCGAGGTGCCTGGTGTAGAATGTCCCTCTCCCTGCATTCCCTCTTGTGCTGCTCAGCTAACTGGGTAACACCTGAACATGGGTTTAAACAGAGCTGGGCTGCAGAGAAAAGAGCTCCCTTGGAGGAATAGTGGGGTATAAATTTGATGGATAGATAGATAAATAAATATTATTTATTTGATAAAGAATTTGCTTCTTGGCTGATCAGTGGAGGCTTGTTGTGGGCCAAGCAAGAGAAGGGAGCAAGCCAGAAGCAGCTCAAGGAGTGCAAAATACACACTTCTGAACAAGAAATAGGGGGGAAAGGGTTCATGTTTCTAGGAGACTATGGATGCTGACAAGAAAATGTGCATACTGGCCAGAGAATGTCCAAAAGCAGACGAGATATGTACATTCCCCGAAGTCTGATGGGGATTAGGCAAAATGGACGGAGGATGTACAAATTTCAGCCACTATATGTACACCATCTTGTATGAACCTGTCCTGCCTCACAACCAACACATGCAGACAGAGATTCTTGTTTAATTTTTGTCTTGATTTTATGGTTTTAGTGTTTTTTGTAAACTGAATTTTTGTATCTGTTTTGTTTTTTGCAATCGAGTGGCACATATATTGTATGAAATAAGTAAATGAAAGTAAGTAAGAGATAGATCTTTATTTGTACGCAAGCTCTCCCCGCCACCACTGCCGTTGAATGAACTGAGGTGCTCCCCATCCTTTAGGCCTATGACCTGCCACCCCACAGCAGGCAAAGCCATTTGGCTAATTTTTGTCTGCCTCATTTAGATCCTATCTCCCTGGATGTTGCAAAGGCATTAAAACGTCTCCGCCAGCGCCGTCTGGTAGGGTTCTGCAAGACCCACTTGCAGTGGCGTGCGTCTTTTAATTACATTTGCATGCGTGTCTCTAATTTGCAAGGTGCCTAGTCGCAGATGAAACAATGGCCAACCCCTACCCTGTGGGATCTGACAGGTCTTTGTTTTCCTTTCTGCTACTCCGGAGACACACGGGAGTAAAAGGGTGAAGCAATGATTCTGCTGAAGTAGTCAAACAGCTGCAAAGAGCTGGGATTACGCAGCCAGTGACTGGGAGCAGGAAATTAGGAGGGTTACAGTGATGAACTCCTGCAGTGACTCAGTTCTCAGTAACATAAGTGGAGCACTCCCTCGCCTCAGTGGCTACTTTCAGCAATGGGTGAACTCAGCAACCTGCACCCAGAACCAACCTGGCTCCATTTCCTCACACCCCTTAAGACATGACTATCTCACACACCTCTGATTTAGTTTCTCTGTTCTCCTCACAGTTGCACTTCTTCCTAAAATCTCAGAAGTGTAGAGTTGGAAGGAACACCAAAGGTCATCTAGCCCAAGCCACTGCAACTATTATTATTATTATTATTATTATTATTATTATTATTATTATTATTATTCCCATCTGACTGGGCTGCCCCTCCACTCTGGGCAGCTCCCAAAAAAATATTAAAAACACAATAAAACATCAACCATTAAAAATTTCCCTGAACAGAGGAGCCTTCAGATGTCTCCTAAAAGTCAAATAGTTGTTTATCTGTTTGACATCTGAAGGGAGGGTGTTCCACAGGGCGGGCACCACAATCAAGAAGGTCCTCTGCCTAGTTCCTTGTAGCTTCACGTCCCTCAGTGAGGGAACCACCAGAAGGCTCTCAGAGCTGGACCTCAGTGTCTGGGCTAGACAATGGGGGGTGGAGACACTTCTTCAGATACAGGGCTGAGAAGGTTTAGGGCTTTAAAGGTTAGCACCAACACTTTGATTTTGATTTTTTTAAAATGATATTTATTAAAGTTTCAGAAACGATTACAAAAATAAGAAAAGGAAAAAGAAAAGAAAAAGTACAAAATACAGAAAAATAAAAACACTTAAAAACAAATCAATCTGTCCATGTCTTGTCTTTCGTTTACTTGTTTCCCTGACCTCCTCACACCTCCCTTTTTTGTATTCCAGTTCAATTAGTTAATTCAGCACCAACACTTTGAATTGCAATGTAGGACTTGCTGCTAAAAAAAATTGTCAGATGACCACCCAACCTCTGTTGAGAAACCTCCAATGAAGGAGAGTCCACCACCTTCCTCTCTGACAGGAGCTCGTTGCTCGGCTTTTGCTAAAGACTCCCACCAGCCCATGTCCACACCAAATATTGTGCAGCGAGTGGAGACGAGCTTTCTTTCATCTGCCTTTCCATATGCACAGGGGAACCAAAAGAATTGCATCCAGTATGATCTAAGGAGAATGGGTAAAAAAAGAAACCTATTGTACCTTTTACAATGTGGCCAGCTAGTCCACAGTTCTGGAGCTGGCCTCACAAGAACATACCAAACAGTGACAAAAAGACCATCTTCTGTGGAGGCAAAGAGAATTGAATATTTGGGTGGATGGGGAGCCAGTAACCTCCTTCAGCTATTCAGCACAAGTTGTCTAAGGTGGGAGTCCTGTGAATGCAGATAGTTACACCTAGCAGAGTCAGCTTGTGGACATTTTCCCCACCAGAGGCAGCGATGGTCACCGACTGGATGGTTTTCGATGAGGATTAGACCAATTCACAGAGGAGAGGGCTATCAATGGCTACCAGCCATGATGGCCATGAAATTCCTCCACATATTGAGGCAGCAATTCTTCCAAAATACCAGTTGCCGGAAACCACAGGGGGAGGGGAGAGGGCTCCTGTGCTCAAATCCCGCTTACGGGTTTCAGACAAGCATCTGGCTGGCCACTGCGAGAATAGGACCCTGCTCCAGGAGGGCCACTGCTCTTCTTATGTTCTGATGCATGCGCCTGCATGCAGCAGCTACCCTTGGATGCAAAAATATTGACTACACCTGTTGTTCAAAGGGCAGCAGCTTGGCTGAAATATTGGAGGAAGGGGAGGTTATTGGAGACGGGCTGAGGTTAGTGGGGCCCTGCCCCATTGGGCAGGGCCCCACTAACCTCAGCCCGTCTCCAACCAGCCACCATTTGCTCTGCCTGACAGCTTCCTCCCCCTCCTCCTTAATCTCCGTGTTGCCCATGTATAACTCTGCAACTCTGCAGGGAGGATACTGGAATTAGTCACTGGCTCTGGCACCACCTACTGGTTGCCTCCCTGCCTTCCACCCTACCAGCTCCAATGGGCCCCAGCCACTACCGAAAGCAAGATTTCATTTCTTGGTGTGTATGTCTGTCATGCAAATTGCAGAGTGGGGAGAAACCAGGCTCACGCCGCAGTTGAAAATCTGCCACAACAGTCTTCCTCCCCCCCCCCTCCAACACCCACAGCCTGTCTTCACCCTGGTGTTAAGATGTCATCCTGTCTAGTGGCGTTAAGTCCCAGTTTAGAAATCCATGCTAAGAAAGAGCAGCTGCCAATTTGTCTGTTTGAGGGCACGTCATTAATCTCATGCGCATCTCATTTCTGGTGACATTGCACCATATTGTGGAATACGCTCTCATTTTGGAAAGGTTATATTATCCCTAGGTGGCCTTAGGCAAGCTCCTATTTCAAAAGCCTCAGCCACGCGTCTGCAAAATGGGAATTATACTGCTGAGCTGGCTTGCCTTCCTGTGTTGTTGTAAGGATTACAACAGGATGTCTGTGAGGTGCTCTCAACACTCATAGGCAAGGATAGACAAAGTGGAGCCCTCCCAGGTGTTGATAGACTACAACTCCCATCAGCCTGAGCCAGCAAGGCCCAATGGTCAGGGCTGGTGGGAGTTATAGTTCAGCATCATCTAAAGGTACGTATGGAGGAGAAGTTTGATTCTCTTTGCCTTTATAAGCAGACTGCACTAAAGTGCACTTTCTGAAGCAATACACAAATGGAAACACAAGCATCCTTCAAAGTTTGCTGTCCTCCGGATTTTGCAGTGCACTTCTCCAGATGCATAATATGAACAAAAATGCATATACTGGGGTACTGTGTACATCGAAATGTACCGTATTTTTTGCTCTATAAGACTCACTTTTTCCCTCCTGAAAAGTAAGGGGAAATGTGTGTGTGTCTTAAGGAGTGAATGCAGGCTGCGCAGCTATCCCAGAAGCCAGAACAGCAAGAGGGATTGCTGCTTTCACTGTGCAGCGATCCCTCTTGCTGTTCTGGCTTCTGAGATTCAGAATATTTTTTTCTTGTTTTCCTCCTCCCAAAACTAGGTGCGTCTTGTGGTCTGATGCGTCTTATAGAGCGAAAAATACAGTATATTGGTAACAATAGCCTTCGAAAATGCCTTGTATTGGGGAAAACTGCATACAAAAGTGGGTATATTTAAGAGAAATCCACACTCAAATCCATACTTCTCCCCAGGTTTCCAAGATTCCCAGTCCAACCTGGAGATGGCAGGGATTGAACCTGCGTGCAAAGCAGATGCTCTAGCAGTGAGCCAAAGCTCTTCCCCATCCTTATTCTCAGGGGTGGCACGCCCCATTTCACTTGCCACTGGCACCGCACCACCCTTACCTGCATTGCCCAGTGGTGCCCACAAAGCGCCAGCAGCCGCGGCCAACTTCCAGCGAGATCTTGCAAGATCTCACCGAAGTCTTGTGAGATCTCATGCAACAGGGCCAGCAGCAGAGGCCATGGGAAAACAGTGGAGGTGAGGCAGGCACCTCTTCTAGGGCTTCCTCTGCTCAAGGCAGGCTCCTCACCAGTGCCCGACTTACATATAAACTAAACAAGCTATAACTTAGGGCCCCACTCTCTTGGGGGCCCAGAAAAAATTAAAAAACAAACAAACCTGGATGTACATTTCTAAAATATAAGATAACAAATAAAATTAAACCCACATACAGCAACAGTGTTTTGTGTTGTGTAGGCTCCTATTTGTTATGTGCAAATGGCTTTAGATACCTATTATGAATTACCATATAGCATATATTCAACCCAAAAAACAGTGACAATTTGTTGTTGACAAAGGTCAGCTGGACATATAAAGGGCCCCATTACCTTCAGTAGCTTAGGGCCTCATCAAACCTAATTCCAGCCCTGCTCCTCACCCTTCTTCCTCAGTGGACCGGGCCTGCTTCTTCCTTCCATCCTGAAAATCATCAGGCAGAGACAAAGTTTCTCACACTTTTTCCCCCCCTTTCTCTTCCAGCTCTGCAACCAAATCTCCTCTCCTTTCCTCAGCAGCAGAGTGGGATCCTCCTTCCCCAACATGGGCACAGCTTGACGTCTCAGGTAATGGCCGCTTGGCAGGGTGTTTAGCTCATAGAAATCACAGAGTTGTAGAGTTGGAAGGGACCATGACGATCATCTAGTCCAGGGGTCTGCAATGCAGGAATATCTTTTGATTGGATTAATTTGGTTCAGTTAACTCAGCTGAATTAAATTCACTGTTGAGCCGAAGCCAGTATTCTCAGATATTCAAAACATCCAACATAGAAACTGAAATTTGGAATGTGCCATCTGATCTTAAAATTCAGCTGCTTTAGGGGTCACTTTGCCAGACATCAAATGTACATCAGCTGCTGGCTGTCAACATCATTAGCCACATTGCCAAATATGAAAACTGTTGCATGACAGCTACACATATTGTCACATACTAGATCCCAGTGCATGTCAGCTTTTAAATTCCCCTGCCTACTGTAAGATATGGTGAAATCCCATTGCATGGCAACTATCAGATCCTGACAAATCAAATTTCAAGAATTGAAAATCAAACATATGATATCAAACAACAGTTTTGTATGATCTGCATTGTTCTATTGGTACTGTTGCTGTGGGGTTTGTAATGACCTTTGGCTAGAACAATAAACTTATATTGATTGATAGAATAGCAGATTTCAAGCATTCAGCAAATATCTGAGCATTTGGGAAAGGTTTGAAGAACTTTCAGTGCCTAAAGAGAAACTGATGTGCCGTTTTGCAAACAAATTCATTTCAGCTCTAATTCAGTGTCTAGCCTAGGAACCCCAAAGCTCAGTAGGCGCACTCCTTGAAATCTGGTGCAGAATTATCTCTGGACAATCCCAAAGTACTCAAATAAATGGCTGAATTTTCAGTACTATATAGTCAGTATATGAAGTCCCCCTTGTCCCCCTTGGCCACAATCTTAACACTAAATTTCCTGGAGAACTGAATTTGGAACTAGATGGAAATATTCCATTGGGAAGGACCGTGGGAATTTGACTCCACAGTTGTGCTCACATTGAGCCAAGTCTGATACAAAGGAGGGGAGGAGGGTGGAAAGGATTCTTTCCTACCCACAGTCAAATTTGGTTTAATCTGAGCAAGTTCTCTTTTCCGCTATTCCTCGGGATGATGAGAGCTCCCTGTGGCTGTCCACTGAAATGATCCACAAAGCTTAGGGCTGTGGAACACAGTTTGGTCACGCTGGGTTACTCAGCCTAAAGGCAGCATGCATAGAATCCTAGAGCTGGAGGAGGCCTCTGAAGTCATCTCACCCAACCTCCTGGTCAAAGCAGGAAAGCCACTGTGATAGGATCCCTGATAGGTAGCCAACCAGCCTCTGCCTATGAGGAAAGGTTACAGTTTCCCCACAGGCATCTGGTCGGCCCCTCTGAGAACAGGAATGCTAGACTAGATGAGCCACTGGCTTCATCCAACGGACTCTTCTTATGCTCTTATGCTTTAAAACTTCTAATGAAAAGAGGGAGGCAGAATCACAAGCAAAGTGCCTGAAAACTGAAGAGGAAGCAGGATTTGGAAAGGCCTATCAACCCCCACCACCACCACCAACAGAAAGCATCCAGTCCCATAGTGTCTGATCCTGGGACACTCCCTCTACCACCAGGAGACACCTAGAATGATGGATGAGAGGAAACTGTCTCCATAACACCCAGGCCTCTTATGTCATCTTCAGATGTGTGGGTTTCTGCTCATCCTAAATTATACGAGCAATCTTGCTGGATCAGCCCTCTAGGCCACACCGAGTGTAATTAGGAATAAAAACAACTAAATTTGATTAGTCATTGTTGCAATAAGAAAATCCCTGCTTACAGCCTGTTGGAGGATCGTATATTTGAGTCTTCCCCGTTGTAGAAGACTTTCTTCGTGAAGGAAACTAGCACATCAGGGCAAGGGCATTTATCGTCCTTGCATGCTAGATTTCTAATTACGAGAAATGTTTTCCCCACATTTGTAGGATTCCCCCACCACCACCTAACCAGCAATCTGAACTGGTATAGTTCCAACAGGGAGGGACTATGATTATTCTGGATGTGTCTTGATTGGCTCTCAGGTCACACCCATACTATACATTTAAAGCACATTTGACACACATTTAAAGCACATGGATTCCCTCAAAGAATCCTGGGAACTGTAGTTTACAGAGCCACAATTCCCAGCATCTTTAACAAATTACATTTCCCATAATTCTTTGGGGAAAGCCATAGCTGTTTAAAGTGGTAGGATTCTACTTTAAGTGTATAGTGTATAGTGAGGCCTTAGTTTCCAATGGGTATTTTATTGTGTTGATCAATGTGTTGTTCATATTGATGGTTTTCTATGGGGTTATTTTGGCAAAGAATTTGTATTGTACCAACCACTTTGGACACTTTGAGACGCAGGATGCAAAGGTCTACAGCCCACACAAAAAAACACAATTTGGTGAGGGTGGAAGTGGAGTCATAGAATTGTAGAGTTGGAAGGGACCCCAAGAGTCATGTAGTCCAACCCCCTGTAATGTAGGAATCTCAGGGTCAGCATTTGCCCCCAACATCATCGGACAAATGACACCACCGCTATTTGCCCTGAGCCCCCATTGTTGTCATTTTTTTCTGGCCCAGTGCTCTGAGGAGAGCAGCCATTTTAATTTCCCACAATACCCCTGGTATAGCAGCGCTATGGGACAATGCAGGGAATCAAAATGGTAGCCCCCTACTATCCAATGCTCCTTCTGGCCACTGTATCTAAACATCTTTCTCAGGGAGTGCTTTTGTAGGGTGTCTCCCCCCCCCCCAGTAATGATGGCACAATGTGTCTGTTTTAACAGACGGTGGGACGTCCTGGGCACCCCGGATCGTCGTTGGAGCCCCACCTGGAAGTCCCTCAGCACATACAAGTGAGCAAACACTTGCCGTCCTCCGTGGCAACGGATGAAGCCAATGATCTAGAGGAGCTGGAAAAATTTGCCAAGACTTTCAAACAGAGGAGAATCAAACTTGGGTTCACTCAGGTGAGGACGGTCTCCTTCAAACTGTAAAGGCTTGTCTCAAGGCCACCTTGCCTGTGCCTTGAGACCTTCAGCTGATCCTCTTCTCTGAGAACCTTCACTGGGGAAGGTATTTCATGCAGCAGAGAGGGGCAGGGCCTCCTCTGTGGTAGTGCCCCACTGTGGAATGCCCTCTTGGTATGGTTGGACCAGAGCTCTGATCATCCCTGACCACTGGCCAGATCTGATGGAAGTTAGAGTCCAACAACACCCATCCCTGCCATAGAAGAACAACGAGTGCTGATACTTTAATCCTTACTGTCTGGTTAAATCCTTTGCCAAGGCTTTTTGAATGCTGGTTATGCCTGCTTGTTTTAACTCAGAAGTGGAGAACTTGTGGCCCTCCAGATGTTTTGAGGCTGCAACTTCTATCATCTCTAGCCATTGGGCATGCTGGCTGGGGCTAAAGGGAGCTGGAATCCAGAAACTTCTGGTTCTCTACCACTCCTCCAAAACCTGTTCTATGTTGGGGGGGGGGAGTGTTTCAATAAGAATATCCTGTTTTTTCTTTGTGTTATCATTGTGTTATCAGTGGTAGTATTCTTAAGTTGGGTATGATTAGATCATGGGTAGGCAAACTAAGGCCAGGGGGCCGGATCCAGCCCAATCACCTTCTAAATCTGGCCCGCAGATGGTCTGGGAATCAGTGTGTTTTTACACAAGTAGAATGCGCCCTTTTATTTAAAATGAATTTGTGGGTTATTTGTGGGGCATAGGAATTCATTCATTTTCCCCCCAAAATATAGTCTGAGGGACAGTGGACCGGCCCTGCTGAAAACATTTGCTGATCCCTGGATTAGATGGTTGTTGTGATTTTGTTAAATGTATTACCTGCCCTTTGCCAGCAGGTTCCAGGGCAACTTACAACAACTTAAAGTTCAGAATTAAAAACAGTTTACAATTGCAGGAATAGGACCGTTCCTGAAAACACATATCTCAGGTGTCAAAGAGGGACATTTTCAGCATTTGCGGAAAGCTGTTTAGCAAAGATGCCAGACCAGAGTGCAAGGAGGGAGCTCCCCAACTGCGGAACTGCCCCAGGGTTGGACTTAGATGATGTTTTGGGTGTCTTGCAGCTGTACAAGTCTATGATTCCCCTCTGGTGCCTTTTCCCTTTCCTGACCTCTTCTGCCTCCTGCAGGGCGATGTGGGGCTGGCCATGGGGAAGCTCTATGGGAATGACTTCAGCCAAACCACCATTTCTCGCTTTGAGGCCCTCAATCTGAGCTTCAAGAATATGTGCAAGCTGAAACCACTGCTGGAGAAGTGGCTGAGCGATGCAGGTAGGCCGGTGTTTCAGTTCATCTTCTGCAAGCTGGCATTTGAATGAGCTCCCATTTCTCGCAGGTTTGCTTAAAGAAAAAAAGAAGAAAAAGATATTTCCTGGTCTTGATAGCTTTACTGTTTCAGCATGGGTTGAGGGGTGGAGAGCTGCTTCTCCTCCCCTCTCAGATTTTCAATTTCTGGCAGAATTGTAGGGTATAAATTGATGCTGTGCTTGTTTTCCTGAAGGAAACAGGATCCCTCATGAATCATACATCATTGTCCCACTAGGGGGAAATAGAGTGTGCAATAGTCTCCCAAGACGGAGAGAGTATAAAGTGAATGTAGGATCCAAACAGAACATTGCAAAGTAAGACGCCAGCTTTCAAGTTCAACAGAACTCTGCTTCAGTTTGGATGTTAAGCAGAACAAAAAACAGAAAGAGGAGTGTCTGAATTTTTTTTTATATATAGCCCACCTTTTCTCCAAAGAGCGCAAGGTGGTGTATATACTTCTCCCCCTCTCTATTTTATCCTCACAACAGCCCTGTGAGGTAGGCTAGGCTGAGAGGTAGTGACTGGCCCAAGATCACCCACTGAGCTTCCTGGCTGAGTGGAGATTTGAACCCAGGTTTCCTGGGTCCTAGTCCGACACTCTAACCACTACACCACACTCATGTCTCTGTGGGGCATGGTGGGAACCTCAGCCCAACCTTTGGTAACAGTCTTGTGGCTGGTGCTTATGGGAGTTGCAGTCCAAGATATCTGGAGGCCATCCAATTGGGGGAGTAGACCTGAGGTCAGAGCTTGGGAACCTGTGAGTAGATGCTTTGGGATCCAATTCCTGGCAGCATCAGCCAGTAAAGCAAATTGTCAATTTTCTGCCATAATCCTTGCACACATCAATATATCGGCTTTGAATTAAATGGTTTGCCTATCTCCTTGCTCCATAGAAGCTTCCCCTTTGGACTCTTCCGTAAGCACACCCAGTTCCTACCCATCGGTGAGCGAGATGTTTGGTCGCAAGAGAAAGAAACGCACCAGCATCGAGACCAACATTCGCTCCACTCTGGAGAAACGGTTCCAAGACGTAAGAGAAACAATCCACTTGCTGCTTTTAGCCATCCAGCATAATATGGGGAGGTATATAAGGTTGGAGGTTTGACAGGGCAAGTGATGAGAAGCAAGAAGGGATGCCTTCCATCACTTCACCCCACTGGTCCTTCTAGGTTTTCCTCCATCCTAAAATAGTGTTATAGGATTGGAGGGTCAGTCTAGATGACATCCACGGATTCCTTCCAGGCCTGTGATCCTGTACACAGTGAGGTTAAGAATCTAGTAGGGGAGACTGCTGAACCAACAAAACCAGTTTCTTTTTGTTAAGGTAATGGTCTTGGCTAGCCAGTTAAGTACTCCATTTGCATGTCCAAAGAGGTTGCTCTGTTGCCGTAGAGATAAATGGGTGGGCATTTTCCCACCTCACCTTGCTGGATGCCATGTCAGCCTAGAAGGGAGAACAAAGGGACAAGGGGTGCTGTGTGAGAGACAGTTTTTTGCTGATGCTGATGCTGGAAGCTGGAGACCCAGAAACTTCCCTAGAAACCTAAAAGGAAGACAAGTTCTGATGGAGTGTAAATGCTGTGAGCCCCTTCATCCTATGCTCAGGTCATCTACATGTGCAAATAAATCCACATGTCCTAAAGATACCACGGTGTCCATAGACCTTCATTCCCAGGAAACTGAACCCTGGGAAAGTGCAGGAGCCCCCAGAGTCTCTCAGCACACAGAGATTAGATGCTTGCAACGCTATATGACCTAGGGCTGTGTGCAAGATTCGACCGGTCCAAGTCCTGAACTAAATTGAGCCAATTTGGGGGAGTGGAGGATTCAGACATCCCCAGATCACTGCAGGTTGAGCCATCCAGTGATCTGTGACTGTCAGGCAGCCCTGTGAGCTGTAGCATGATGACAACCCTACCTTTCTATGTATATAGGAAGAAATAAAGTGTCCCTTAACGCTGTGGATGGTGTTTCTTATCTCAGCCTTTTTCTCTTCAGAACCCCAAGCCCAGCTCAGAGGAGATCTCCATGATTGCAGAACAGTTGTCCATGGAGAAGGAAGTGGTTCGGGTTTGGTTCTGCAACCGGCGCCAGAAAGAGAAGCGCATCAGCTGCCCAATGTCCTCCCCTATCAAATCACCCCTCTACAACTCCAGACTGGTAAGAGCTCCTTCGCCAAAGGGGACAGGCCACCAGTGGGCATTGCTAAATAGTTAAAGGACTCGAGGCAGAAGCCCATAACGCACATTTCTTGCAAATTGGCATGTGCTAATTTATACACAGTTAAAAACGGTAAAGGACCCCTGACAGTTAAGTCTAGTCGCAGACGACTCTGGCTCATCTCGCTTTAAAGGCCAAGGGAGCCGGCATTTGTCCACAGACAGTTTTTCCGGGTCATGTGGCCAGCATGACTAAACCGCTTCTGGCTCAACAGAACACCGAAACCAGAGCAGCGCATGGAAACGCCGTTTACCTTCCCGCCGGAGCGGTAGCTATTTATCTACTTGCACTTTTGGCATGCTTTCAAACTTCTAGGTTGGCAGGAGCTGGGACCAAGGAACGGGAGCTCACCTCCTCGCGGGGATTTGTACCACCAACCTTCTGATCGGCAAGCCCAAGAGGCTCAGTGGTTTAGATGACAGCACCACCCACGTCCCACTTTTACACAGATACCCCTGGGCAAATTTAGGTGGTGGAGCTCTCACTTTGTGCCCAGGAATTGTTGTTGTGCCCAGTGCTAGTCCTACTGGCAGTGGCCCACTGAAGTTAATGGACATGACTAACTTAGGTTCATTATATATGCTCCAATATTTTCTTTCCCAAATCCAGGACACACACCCCCATCATGCTGCCCCTGCCTCCACCCCTCACCCACCCAGGCTGCCTTGACCCACAAGCATGCCCGGGCTGACTCAGCCACCCACCTTCTTACCTTTGCCAGCTCACTGCTGCCACCACTGCAAGGCCAAGGCTGCCTTCTCCCCCTCTGCAAGACCCACCAAGGCACTTTGGTGCATCCCTTTGAGACAGCCAGCACAGCTTTCCAGAAGGGTGCATCCCTGGCAATGTCAAAGCGATCTCAGAAGGTGCTCTGTTGCCCGTCATTCCAGGATCCAAATCTCAGCTTCTGGGATGTCCCAGTTAAAACGGGACAGTTGGGGGGTATGTCATTAACTAACTTGGGTCCAGTCTGAGGGGAACATAGTTGTCACCAACTCAAAGTTTGCTGTTTCTTATTTGGAGTTCTGCTCCAAAACACCTGGACTGAGGAAAGCTGTTATAAACCAAACTGACCTGTCCCTTCTCTCACAGAAGCTGGACTGTCCACATCCCATTGTCCCTGGCATGCCCTGTTACAAAGACCTCAGGCAGCAAATGTCAGCTTGGAAAGCCTGCAAGAATAGGCAGTGCTAAGCTGGATAGATTCGAGGTCTGAAGGGTGAAAAGCCACTTGTTAATACATAATAGCCGAAGTATCACACAAAGACTGTGCTTTACACATTATGTTCCATGTCACCAACAGTGTGTTCCTGGTGTATCAGAGCCAACAGAGCACCTCTCCCTGTTTAAAACCGCTTTGCAGGTGCCTGGTACGTAGCTCCACGCAGCTGCTGCCTGCCTCTCTTTCTTTCTTAGAAAGCAATTTGAATTGCACATGCACCTACATGAAGGAACGAGTGGAAGTGGGTTGTGTGAATGGCCAGAGAGTTGTTGCTGTTGGCATGAGCTGGATTCTGTGTGGTCCTCACCTTACGCTGGGCGAAGCATTAGTGTATAAACACACTTTGAATGCAGCTGTTGCTGGGGTACAGCATGCCAGCTCCTTCTAAAGGAATGGCTTGCCGTAGGGGATCGACGCAGGAGAGCCAGGACAATATAATGGCTCATGATGAGTTGTCAGCCACAAGGGCCTTGCTTCAAAAGTTTCTTGGCAGCCCTCAGTAAACTGCCATCTCCCCAAACACACACACAGAGGCAGTACGGGAATAACAGCCATGGCCTGCCTTGCAAGATTGTTGTATGTGTTACTGAGATGGGGTACAGGTATCACCTTAAAAGCTCTGTTAGAAATGCTGCGTAGAAAAAGGCTGGGATCCAACTGAAACTGTGACGGAGAGTCTCTGTCGCCAGAATGTCAGCCAGCTTCCTGAGATGCTATTGCTCAAAATTAACAAGGCCCCCAGCAAATGGAAAGAGCACCTTTTCCCTGATTCACCAGGACTGACTCAGAAAGGGGAGCACCCTCTGAGGATGACTCATTCACACAGCTTCCTGCAAGGCAGCTGCTTCTAGCACAGCACAGGGTGCTCTCAGGCTATCTCCGTTTTCGGGTGGGATCCTCTCCTGTGTCAGCAAATCCACGTTGTGCAATCGTTGTCGGCGGGGAGCTCTTGTGCAAGAAATACACCTCGCCCCGCCCCAACCCCCCTCAAAATAGACTTTTTGCTTTGAGATATATAAAAAATTAAAAAATTGTCCAGTAGCACCTTAGAGACCAACTAAGTTTGTTTTTATTATAAGCTTCCATGTGCATGCACAACTTCTCCAGATACACTTCATCAGACCTGAATCTTTTTGCTTTGAGGAAAGGGATGGGGAAATTCACTAGACAGTGTGGGACAGAATGCTTGCCTGGACACAACATCCTCTAACCTCCCCTACAACAAATCAGAAGGCTCCTGAAATCGGCAGTGTCATCTCATCTCCCTGCAAACCAATCACAATCAATGCTTTTTTATTTTAAAAAAAATTAAAAAGGTCATCTGGAAGCAACTATCATCTCCGGCTGCTGAACCATCTGAGCAAACTGTCATCTAAGTCCAGCAGCAAATGTAGAGTTGGAAGGGACCTTCTCCAAACTTTTATTAGGCATTACAAGTATCAGCCATCATAAAACATCCATATATAAAATTTAAAAATATGTACAAATAAACAGCCATGTAAAATATGTAATAATGAGGATTTTCATTGGAGTTTCTTCCTGCTAAATAAAAAGGAGGCAGGGCTAACTACCACCTGCATTATACATTTAAAGCAGCATCACATTTCTATCACAGACTTACATCTCCCAGAGTTCCCTGTGAAGAGGGATTGCTTGTTAAACCACTCTGGGAACTGCAGCTCTTTGAGGAGAACAGGGGTTTCCTGACGACTCTTAACCTTAAGAAACTACACTTCCAAGGATTCTTTGGTGGGGGGAGCCACAGTCTATATTTTGACGTATTTCCTTTAAAACAGCTCAAAATTTATTTATTTTAGATTTTGTGTCCGGATTTCCAACCCTGTTTAAATGTACAGTGCAGATGATGCCAAAAATGAGCTTCTCATTGAACGATTTGAGGCTCCTTTAGCTAGTAAAGGTAAAGGGACCCCTGACCATTAGGTCCAGTCATGGCCGACTCTGGGGTTGTGGCCGAGGGAGCTGGCACACAGCTTCCGGGTCATGTGGCCAGCATGACTAAGCCGCTTCCGGCAAACCAGAGCAGCTCATGGAAACGCTGTTTACCTTCCCGCCGGAGCGGTACCTATCTATCTACTTGCACTTTTACGTGCTTTCAAACTGCTAGGTTGGCAGGAGCAGGGACCAAGCAACGGGAGCTCACCCCGTCGTGGGGATTTCAAACCTTCTGGTCAGCAAGTCCTAGGCTCTGTGGTTTAACCCACAGCTTTTTGTGTGTGTTTTTCTAAGCACCAACCATACAACTTGCAGTGGACAAACCAACCAAGGCCAATCTTTTAACCTGTCACCCCAAATGATCCTCTTTTGCTTGCTTTTCTCTTCCAGGTCTCTACCTCAGGATCCTTGGGTCCCCTCTCTGTCACTCCTGTTCACAGCACCATGCATGGGGCAGGTATGTGGGGGTTTCCCCCCCAGGAGAACGTTTTTCTGTTTCTGTTTTTTCCTTCCATGATTCAGCCCCTCTGATCTGCTTCGCTAGGTGGGATGGGGTTGGGGAGGGAACATGGAACCAGCCTGTCTTTTGCATCAGGCCTTTGGTGACTCAGGCCCTGCAGGGATATTCTTCTGCACAGCTCAGACCTTGCCTAGGGGCACAGGACAAGGAACGCATATATATCGGCTTGACGCAACCCTGCCAAATCTTTGGCCGCAGGCTTTCCATTGATACTGTAATGGGCAGTTGGGCTGTGAAAGCCCAACAGGGTAAAATGGAAGGGTGTGATGACAGACAGGCCAGAGGGCAGGTTCTGGAGCAGACAGACAAGGAGGCAGGGACAAAATCTGCATCATTACTCCACTGGTCAAACAACTCAGACTGAGGGGCTGGGAATCACAGAATCGTAGAGTTATCTACTCCAGCTCCCTGCAATGCAGGAATCTCAACTAAAGCAACCATGGCAGGTGGCCATCCAACCTCTACTTAAAAAACCTCCAATGAAGGAGAACCGACAACCTGCAGAGGGAATCCGTTCCACTGTCAAACAGCTCTTACTGTCAAGGAAAGGACTGTAACTTAGTGCCAGAGCATCTGCTTTGCTTGCAGAAGGTCCCGGGTTCGATCCTTATCATCTCCAGCTTGGAAAGAGGAAAGACCCTTTGTCTGAAACCCTGGAGAGAGGCTGCCTGTCATGTAGACTCCCGATGTTGCTGAACTACAATTCCCATCATCCCCAACAAGCACGACTAATAGCGATGGGAGTTGCAGTTCCACAACGTCTGGCAGGCCAAAGATTCGTCATGCTGGTGCAGACAGCACTGAACTTCAGGGACCAATGGTCTGACTTGGCCAAAGCCAGCTTTCTATGTTCCTATGGCATGGCTTAGGCAGTGGTTCTCAACCCGTGGGTCCCTAGATGTTGTTGGACTACAACTCCCATCATTCCTGAGCTCTGGTCTTGCTAGCTAGGGGCGATGGGAGTTGTAGTTCAACAACATCTGGGGACCCACAGGTTGAGAAAGGCTGGCTTAGAGCAACTGTTATATAGAGCCAGCCAGGCCCCTGTTGGATCTACAGGTCAGCTGATCTGGCTGGTCCGAAAAACAGCAGTACCATCTCTGGCCATTGTAGAGGTGGCGCCGCAGCACAGCAGAGGCAGGACTGAGAATTCCTTCCTTTGCCCGGTGGCACAAAGAGTAAGATGCCCGAGTCCCTGTTTCAGTGCAGCCACCAACCACCAGCACCATACCTGTTTGACTTCTTGCTTACATCCAAACCAGGGTGGGGGGCAAGGGAACACTAGCTCTCAGCTTCCTCCTCCGTAATCTCTGTGTTGCCACAGTGAAACTCGGCTGAGAGAAAGATGCGAGCAGGAGGGTGGGGGGACGAAGTTAGAATTAGTTGAATCTGCCTGTCCTTGACTCTGCTCCCACCAACCATGTCCCCATCATCATTCATTTCTTGGAGGAATTAGAAAACATTCCTGTTTACCCAGGTAACTGGTGGCTGAAGGATACTGTCCCTGGCAACCCCAAGGTCATTTGGGAAGGATGTATTTAACTGTAATTGCATTTAGACGTCTTTAATTGTCATTGTTTATAGAATGCTTTAATCTGTTTTAGGACTGTTTGTGGTTGTTTTTAGTTTTGTATCTATATGCCACCCTGGGGTCCTGCCCATCTGGCTGGGTTTCCCCAGCCACTCTGGGTGACTCCCAACAGAATTAATAATGATAATACTAAAAAAGCAATAAAACACCAGACATTAAAAACTTCCCTAAACAAGGCTGCCTTCGATGTCTTCTAAAAGTCGGATAGTTGTTTATTTCCTTGACATCTGATGGGAGGGCATTCCACAGGGCGGGTGCCACTACCAAGAATTAATTAATTTATTATTATTATTATTATTATTATTATTATTATTATTATTATTATTAAATTTATTATTATTATTATTATTATTATTATTATTATTATTATTATTATTCCCGATGGGCATCAACCACCACTGAATGGAGGGCCTAGGAAAGAAGGGTCAGAACAGTGAATAAGTGAAATGGGGAGAGGAACCAGGAACAAATGCACTGTTAAGATGCAAAAGAAACCACAACTACCTGTATTTGCATGCACCGGAAGGCCTGAAGGATTTTCCTTTAAGGATAGTTTTCTCTCTCGCACAGTGACATCATCATGCTCTCCAGGGAACTCCAGCCGGCCCTCGTCTCCTGGCACGGGACTCCACGCCAGCAGCCCCGGCATGTCCCAGAGCAACTCCAAAGCAGCCATCAACTCCTCCAGCTTCAACTCTTCTGGGTATGGCTATGTCGGGGGGAGCGGGGTGCAGTTAAAAGAATAAATGAATTGTAGAGTCAGAAGGGACCAGCAGGGTCATCTAGTCCAACCCCCTGCAATGCAGGAATCTCAGATAAAGTTTCCCCTGGGATCATGTGAATAAAAGGATGGTGAAGAAAGCCAGGAGGCAGGAGAGAGCAGGATATGAGTCACTTGAGCATACTGAAAGTCCCAATCTGGCCAGGTGTGACTGTAACTTTTCCCTGGATGCTGAATTTCCACTCCTGGGAAACGGTTGTCTTCTGCTTTAAGGCTTGCAGGAAAATGAGCAGCTGCACTTGGAAAAGTTCACTGTTGCAGAACTGCATCTGAAGTCAGACAAGGATGCCCACTGGAGACGTAATAGGTTGCTTTCACACTAGCCTCCGTGCTCTGGAATTGCTATGCTTTGAGTAACCACTTTTTACAGAGAATTTGGAAAGTGACCTTGTCAGCTTGCTGCAGTCCGTTGTTTTCTGTGTTAAGCTTCTGTAACTTTTCAGACGTGATTAGCGATTAAAAAAAATACTAAAGCAGCAAAAACCCGATAAGTGCAGACTTTGGGGGGGGGTCACTGTGCCCTTAATTGAAAACTTCCTGTGTGCTAGTTCAGCCTGTTTTATTGCTTTGGGCGGATAGTAATTAATTACCCCTTAATTTCTTACTAGGTAGTCAGTTGCTGATCCCTGGTGGAAGGGGGTTAAATAGTCATTTCCTTGCTGCTGCTACTTCCTTTTCTAGTGAAATACAAGACTCTTTTGCAGCCTTTAAGAATTATACACACACCAAAAGAAAAAATCCGTACAAAAAAATTCATAATGTCTTGCCTTGAGGGCAAATTTAGAATTGGAAAAATGGCACATGGTGAAACAGCTGGTAAAGATCCACACCATATGTTTAAAGCACATATAACACACATTTAAAGCAAATGGCTACCCTAAAGAATTCTGGAAATTAGTGCTTGAGTTTGCCTTTTCTTCTCCCTTTTCCCTCCCCCTCCCCTTTCCTTTTCTGTCATGTCTTTATATTTAGGGTTGCCATATGGCCTCTTTTTCCAGGACACTTCCTCTTTTTCATGGGCAGAGTCGTCACAGCGATCCATAGTTAAAATGTAGAAGTCGGCACAAATGTGCCCTCTTTTTTTGCTCTTCAAGATATGGCAAAATATGTAATACATAAACACCCCTCCAAAGAATCCTGGGAACTTGGAATTGTAGCTCTGTGAGCAGTTAAGCAACAGTTTTCTCAGGTTTCTCTGGGGGAGGGTGTGCTTTAAAACGTTCTTTATAAGAACGGTGTGGTTGTTAGCTTAGTTCAGAGCTTTCCAAACTGTGCGTCACGACACGTTAGTGTGTCAGCTACAGTGTGTACATGTGTCTCGCGAACGCTCCCTGCGCTCCACCTGGGGCTGGAAAGGGGTTCGTTTAACCTCTGGCTTGCTAGTAAAAGTGAATGACTGTGTCGCAAAATGATACATTTGTAAAAAGTGTGTCACCAACATGAAAAGTCTGGAAAGCTCTGCCTTATTTCCTTGCCAACACCATCACTCGCCCCTGTATGAATTTTCACCATAGGAACAGACAAGAGATCTGATCGTGCATGCCCTGACAGTTTGGCCCTTTGTTATGCATTTAGGTTTTTTATAGTCTTTTTTTTTTGCTCTTTTTTATTAAATTAACAATCAATCGTACATAAATAAGCATAAAAATGTGCACCTCACCACCAAGACCATTCCATTATAACTCTCCAAACTCCCAAAATTTTGACACCTCTTGCAATGGTTCGACCCCTTTCTGTTTTAACAATACAAATTCTATGAACACCCTCCATATCTCTTCAGAATCATTTCTCCTACATATTCCCCATCTTACCTTCAAGGCACATGTTAAATTATCATTAATAGCTACATCCCAAACCTCTTTGTACCATTCTTCCGTTTTATATTCTGTTTGCCCCTTCCACTTCCTAGCTATAATAATTCATGCAGCTGTCAATAAATAGCCTGTGAACCTTCCACCCCATCATAAACTGAGAATAATGCTACCTCTGGACTTTTGGTCAGCTTTAACCCCGTGATTTCTGTTATATCCTTAAACACCCCTTGCCAAAAAAAAACCACAGCTGTACATATTTACACCCCCAACACCTGTGAACATAATTCCCTGTTTCCTGGCATCCCCTCCAACATAACACACAACTAGTTTTTATAGACATGCATTCTCTCTCTCTCTCTGCAGAGAAAACCGTTTCTAAAGTCTTGCCTTTGTGTCTTTTTTGTTCTGTTTATCCATGTGAGCAGATCCTGGTACCGATGGAACCAGCCCACCTACCTCCACTGAAGCCCCATTCCCCAAAGAGCAGCCGACTCCACCTTCTTCTTCTCTGCAGAAAAAGAAAAGGAGCCTGAACTTTTGTGCTATGGACCCGCTTCTTAGGGAACAGTGGCTCAGTCAAATGCACGGCCCACATGTCACAACCGGTCTCCCTTCAACCTCACTTGATGGCAGCAACTCTGCAAGCAGAACTGTCAAAGAGACTAAAACGGTGACACGTGGCAACGGTGCGGGCGCATGGCATAAGCCATTCGCATCATGTCGTCCTCAGGCACTTCTGCATGCGGTTGCCTAAACCTTTTGCTCTGTAACTGATGCCTGGCGATCTTCGACTGGGAAGTGGTTCTGTCTTCTCTCTCTAGTTTGTAAATGCTTTTTGTTGGGAGGCAACTGTGAAGACGCATCCATTCTCCCATCTAAACCAAAAGATGCATCCGCGGAGATCCCCACCCCCTAAGCTAAGCCAAGGCTGTCAAATTTGATTTCCTGAAGGTTTCAATCAGGATTGGCACTTTCAGTGTCCTGCAGGTGGTGCTCTGGAGCAAGGTAGCTATGCTTGGATTGCCTGTGAGCGATGCATTTGCTCAAAATTGTGGGAACGTTTAGGTGATCTGGATGCATCCAGGTTTTGATCTCCAGACTCTTTGTGCTGGGGACCTGGGGATCCCATAGCTTCTGGGGAGCAAGATAGACATGGAATTGACATGCATCTAATTGTTCAAGAGTGAGGCTGCCTGGGCCGACCCTATCGTTGGGCAGAGTGAGGTTGTACACATGTAGTTAGTCTCCATTGTACCCCCTAAGCTAACCAGCTGCCCTCAGCGGCAATGGAGGGTGATAGCTCCTTTGCTGACATTGAAGCAAAACACAGCTACCAATCTGGTTGGCTTCAGTGAATGACATGGGGAGGGTACCATCTGGGCCTGCATCTCAGGTAGCAAAATATCTTGGGCCAACCTTAGATGGTATATTCACCAAATGGGCACTTTTTCACCCAACTTGCCTATCTATAGACACTTGCTTCTCCAATATTTGGGAGGTTGTGCTTTAGAATTGCCAATGCCTGTGACAGATGTGTTAATTTTTTAAAAAAATATATATTTTTAAATGGTCTCTCATGAGGATCTCTGATTAAACAAGTCAGGCATTTTCCCCCACACATGGTGGTTCAAGCTGTACCTTGAAAAGTCCAGATTTGCCCAGGTGTCTACTGGACAAATGCCTTGATGAGTTAATACATTTCATCTTCACAAATTTAAAAATCTCAAGCAGTTTTGAAACCATTTTACAAGTTCTTTTTAAAAATAAAATAAGCACACATATCTAGTCATGTAGACACCTCCCTTTTTTCATTCAAGTGAAACATTTTGGTGGGGAAGATTGACTGGACAAAACTGCTTGTGAGCCGGTCTAAGTCAATTCTACCACTCCCTTGATCTGAATGTGACTAGGAGGGGCAACAGTAAATAGAAAACACGGAAATAGGTTGAATAGCCTCTAACCCCTGGAGTTTGGCTACACACACTTACATGCTAAGTTGTTGGGGTGGGGAAGAAATTTGATTCAGTTTGCATCCAGAGGCAAACCTACCTAACTGAACTTTCCAAAATGATGCACAAACTGAAGAACAGCCATCATTCAAAATTCTCAGTTTCCAAATTTTGCAGTGGAGTTCTCCAGCCAAGTAATGTGTAGAGACTAGGGCAAAGCATGCATAAAAATGCATGAAGATAACCTACAAAAATGCTTTTTATTAGGAGAGATTGCTTTGCCAAAATGTGCCAATTAGGAGAATTTTGCACTAAAAAAGTGGTGAATTTTCACAATGACTTTTTTTAAAAAAGAAAAAGAAAATCACAAACCGATGTCAACATGGGGAGACCTTAACCTTTGGGTTGGAAAAACAAGAAAGTGACAGAAAGTGAAACTGACAGACCTGCTCGTTCCTCACTAGCCATGCAAATCGAATCTTCGTTTCCCCTGTTTCGCTCAGTTTGTACAATTCCCAGGCTACCAGGACTGGGCCAGAGCTGCTGGTGGTAGCAATAAAAAGGATGAGTCATTTCTTTTACCCCCAATACTAATTGTGTGGCATATGAGAGGAGGTCAGCAAAAGTCTGCTCCTGGGAAAAGAGGCCGCCTAGGGTCCCATACTCGGAGCTTGAAGGCTGGAAAAGCAGCTGGGTGGAGGCAGCCTTTGGGTTGGGAAAAGTTTGGAGAGGAAAGGATGAAGCAGCCTTTCCCCCTCCAGTCACACTCACCACCTCCCCCAGCTGCTTTCCATTAAATGTGCACACAGGGACTGTGATGCACATCTGCTATGTAATGAGTAGCTTGGAAAAAGCCTCTGAAACCAGCTGATCTGGAAGATTCCTCTTCTAGAGCAAGTTCTGTTTATTCACAACATATTTGCTGCTTAGACCAGCGACTGGGAACCTCGGATCTGGGGGGGGGGAGGTTAACCAGGCCTATCAGGATTCTCTCCCCACCCCCACCCCCCAGGTCACGTGCCTTCCCACCCCTCGCCAAGCCTGCTTTGCACACTCCTTAGATGTTTTCACCTGACCGGAATGTGTCCTTGGAGTCTCCCAATGCCTTTTTGCTTTCCTGGAGAGGCAGGGGAATGTGTGATCGTGTGCAGAAACTAGCCTGCTTGTACAAAGGTAAAAATTGCATTCGTTTCTCCACCCCACTTTTGCCTCTTGCCCTGCCCACTTCTGGCAAGTGGCCCCCACCCAGTGGGAAATGTGGCCCTCAGGCTGAATAGGCTGCCCAACTCCTGCCTTAGACAATTGCCCCTCTTGCACTGTAGATCTTTTTTTTGCCATCACATTGATGGCAAGGAATGAATATAAAACTATTACCACTTTGATGGCTCCAAGCCCGTTAGAACTGTGCTCTTCTGTTCTTTTATGTTTGGGGTTTTGTTTGTTTTTTAATTATTGTTATTAATAGTCTGTCCATTCGGTTTTTATATTAGCTCCCAGGCAAAAGAAACTTTGTCTAACACCGTGATTGCAATCGTGATGTTTGTTTAAGGGGGGGGGGGAGATATTTTCTGTATTGTAAATAGTTTCTCTTCCGCCACCCTACATCTTCTGTGTCTTCCACTTTTCTCTCTTTGGGAGAACAGTTTGTATAACTCAGGTGTGAATTTTGAAGATTTTGTGTCTCTTTTTATGTGTGTGTGTGTTTGTGCATTGTTTTGATTTCATTAAAATTCCTTTTAAATGCTGGGAACCTCCTTATCAGATCAATGCAGAAAATTGCATTTCTTTACAGAACGAGGCTGTTTATCTGTTATCTAGTTAACGCCCATGACTTCCCCCCAAAGAATCCTGGGAGCTGTAAAGCTCCGAATGGAAGCCCTGTGAGCAGCGGCGTAGCGTGAGTTGTCAGCACCCGGGGCAACGCAAGTAATTTGCGCCCCCTAACCCGGGGCAAGGCAAGTAATTTGCGCCCCCCCAACCCCTAACCTGCGAGTTGCCGCTGGCGCTGCCGCGCAAACAACGCTGCTTGCCCAGAGGAGGATGGAGGCAGAAGCAGCCGCCGCCTGTGGCTGGGCCGAGGGGATGGCAGCGCGGCAGGGTGCGGAGGCTGCCCGTGCCCGGCCAGGCGTCGGTGGCGGCGTCGGCGCTGCTGCAGCGGCTGCTCCTCCTGCGAGCAGTGAGCGGAGCGCAGCCACAGCAACGGCGGGGGGCACGCGCGCTAGGGCGCAAGGCTGGCGGTGGCGGCGGGGAGCCCGGCGGAGGAAGGAACTTGTCCCTTCCCTCTGGACTCGCGCCCCCCCAGATGTTGCGCCCGGTGCGGTCGGCACCCTTGGCACCCCCCACGCTACGCCACTGCCTGTGAGGAATAAACTTCCGTTCCCAAGATCCTTTGTGGTAAGCCATGATTACTAAAGTGATATAAATACAGTGGTACCTCGGGTTACATATGCTTCAGGTTACATATGCTTCAGGTTACAGACTCTGCTAACCCAGAAATAGTGCTTCAGGTTAAGAACTTTGCTTCAGGATGAGAACAGAAATCGTGCTCTGGCAGCGTGGCGGCAGCAGGAGGCCCCATTAGCTAAAGTGGTGCTTCAGGTTAAGAACAGTTTCAGGTTAAGTACGGACCTCCGGAAAGAATTAAGTACTTAACCCGAGGTACCACTGTAGGCTTTACAGGCAATCTTGTTTCAATGTCACCTCAATGACTTTTATTTAGGGAGGAAGGTGGCTTCTAAACTGGTCCTGGGTGGGCGGGCAAGACTGAATAAATCAGTGGTCTTACTACAGGCTGACCATTCCTCCCTCCAACCCGTATGTCGAGCGATCAGAGAACATGTGTCGGCATAACCTGCCCAGACTCTCTAGCTCTTCTTAGAGGACTAGCTGTTGCAGATCAGGATTCTGCAGCTGTCTGGAATTCCAGCACAGTTCCTGGAAATGGCATTTGGCGAGCAGAGGCAGAAATGCTTCTGAATGCCAGTTGCCGGAGGCCAAAGGAGGTGAGCGTGCTCTTGTATTCGAATCCTGCTTCTAGGTTTCCCACAGGCATCTGTGAGAACGGGATGCTGGATCTTCTTATGTGGTATGCCTGCACGCCTGCAAATCATTTTCCCCCAGATCACACATATGATAATATGATTAATGTAAAATGTGCGGTCGTTGCTCCGCCCACTTTTGCCTGTCGCTCCGCCCACCACTAGAATGTGGCTCCCAAAAGATTACTCTGAAGGAAATGCTTCCTATAGGCTGAAAAAGTCTCCCCACTGGTTGCTCTGGAAGGCAACCAGTACTTTCAACTCCACTACCCAGTCTTGGGTGATGACATGCAATGTAATCACCAATCTTGTGACAAAGAGTGTCCCGACTGGTGATCGTCAGGCCACCTGCTGCTTTCCTAGACATATGCTGATTGGTTTTCCTGTGCTGTCATTCTCATATGTAGGTGTCATGGAGGCGAAAAGGGATCGCTCCTCAGGTGATTGCATCTGGCTGTACACAATCCAGGGATAATTAATCCCTCATCAATCCATAATTATAGGACATACATGAACAATTAAACCCATGTTGATTTCCATTATGATTTGCGGGCGCCTAAATGTGTCAAATGTGAATAACCTGAGCAGTGTGTCAATACCGGGCCCCCACACGAATTTTGAGTGCAACATTCAGCATCTCAAGAAACTCAGTTTTCAATTGATGTTTTTAAAAGTGTCTCATCCTTAAGGCTATTGGAGGGGTGAGCATATGTCCAATGCCTGGTGAGCTATCAGGCAAAAAGTAGGGCAGGAGCGGCTTCTCTTTAGGGACGCCTGTGCACCTCTGCCCTAGGAGGCAAAGTCTTTTCTTAAGCAAAACGTAAAGGTAAAGGGACCCCTGACCATTAGGTCCAGTCGTGGCCGACTCTGGGGTTGTGGCACTCATCTTGCTTTATTGGCCAAGGGAGCCGGCGTACAGCTTGCGGGTCATGTGGCCAGCATGACTAAGCCACTTCTGGAGAACCAGAGCAGCGCACGGAAACGCCGTTTACCTTCCCGCCGGAGCGGTACCTATTTATCTACTTGCACTTTGACGTGCTTTCGAACTGCTAGGTTGGCAGGGGTTTCTTAAGCAAAGGACGCCCTATAAGATGTGGAGACTAGGCTCGAAAGATGAAAGTCACCACTGGCTTATATGGCTTTGGTTAGGTTAATTTGTGGTCTGTCAATCACTGTTAGTCATGTTAGCTCAGCGAAACCTCCATGTCCAAAGGCAATCTACCTTGGGATGCCAGCTACAGGGGAACTAACGGCACAGGGTGGATATTGTCTTCACCCCCAAACTTCTGTGAGCTTCTCAGGAGCATCATCTAGCTGGCTGCTTCTGAGCTGAATGCTTGGCTAGATGGGCCTTTGGTATGGTCTTACATTTATTTGGTGACAGTGGCAATATCAGGGCAGAGGCTCTTCTTATTCCAGGAAAGGACTGCAGCACCAGGATGCCAGCCAGGTGAAGGGAGTTCTAGTCTAAAACATCTGGAGGGCAACAGGTTCAAGAAGGTGGCACTGGATGTTTTCCATAGCCGTCAGCACCATACATAATGGTTTGAGATGCTGTCAGCCTATCAAGTCAATATGATAGGCATCCCTTCTATGTGGCTTGCTCATCTTCTGCTCCTCTCACAAGGGAGATGGCCCTCAGTTGTTGTTGTTCTCCTCCCTTATGTTGGATCCTGTTACATGGCAACTCCACCCTAACTTCCTGCCAGCAGTTGGTGCTTAATGATACAGACAGTGCCAGAACTTGGGCAATGACCTCTACAGCTAGTTATTTGGGGCACGTAGCATGTTGGGTTTAGGCAACAGGTTTCATGGGATGCTATACAGTCCTTGTTGTTGTTTAGTTGTTTACTTGTGTCCGACTCTTCGTGACCCCATGGACCAGAGCACACCAGGCACTCCTGTCTTCCACTGCCTCCCGCAGTTTGATCAGACTCATGTTTGTAGCTTCGAGAACACTGTCCAACCATCTTGTCCTCTTTCGTCCCCTTCTCCTTCTGCCCTCCATCTTTCCCAACAGCAGAGTCTTTTCCAGGGAGTCTTCTCTTCTCATGAGGTGACCAAAGTATTGGAGCCTCAGCTTCACGATCTGTCCTTCCAGTGAGCCCTCAGGGCGGATTTCCTTCAGAATGGATAGGTTTGATCTTCTTGCAGTCCATGGGACTCTCAAGAGTCTCCTCCAGCACCATAATTCAAAAGCATCAGTTCTTCGGCAATCAGCCTTCTTTATGGTCCAGCTCTCACTTCCATACATCACTACTGGGAAAACCATAGCTTTTACTATACGGACCTTTGTTGGCAAGGTGATGTCTCTGCTTTTTAAGATGCTGTCTAGGTTTGTCATTGCTTTTCTCCCAAGAAGCAGGCGTCTCTTAATTTCGTGGCTGCTGTCACCATCTGCAGTGATCATGGAGCCCAAGAAAGTAAAATCTCTCACTGCCTCCATTTCTTCCCCTTCTATTTGCCAGGAGGTGATGAGACCAGTGGCCATGATCTTCGGGGTTTTTTATGTTGAGCTTCAGACCATATTTTGTGCTCTCCTCTTTCACCCTCATTAAAAGGTTCTTTAATTCCTCCTCACTTTCTGCCATCAAGGTTGTGTCATCTGCATATCTTAGATTGTTGATATTTCTTCCAGCAATCTTAATTCTGGCTTGGGATTCATCCAGCCCAGCCTTTTGCATGATGTATTCTGCATATAAGTTAAATAAGCAGGAAGACAATATACAGCCTTGTCGTACTCCTTTCCCAATGTTGAACCAATCAGTTGTTCCATATCCAGTTCTAACTGTAGCTTCATACCTCGGGATAAATACGCTTCAGGATAAGTATTTTCGGGTTGCGCTCCATGGCGACCCAGAAGTAACGGAGCACATTACTTCCGGGTTTCGCCGCTTGCGCATGCGAGGAAGCGGCAAAACACGACCCATGCACGCGCAGTCGTGTCTTACGTTCTGTTCAGGATGCGAACGGGGCTCCAGAACGGATCCCGTTCGCATCCCGAGGTACCATCCCGAGGTAGTTTGTATTTCATCACCCAAGGCGGGATGGACTAACTTCTGCTGTCTATGTTCAGGGGTGGCCTCCGAAGAAGGTTTGGAAACTTCAGCTGGTGCAGAATTCAGCAGCCATTTGGGGGTCACTGTTAAAAGTCTAGTCCTCATTGGTATGGGTGAAAGCTTGAAATCATGTTGGCAGTGTGCACTAACATGCTCAGGACTAGTAAGCAATTGCAACCACCACCAAGGATATTTTATCTAAATAATAATAATAATAACAATAATAATAATAAAATAAATTTATACCCCACCCATCTGGCTGGGTTTCCCCAGCCACACTGGGTTTCCCCAGCCACCCAACATCAACATCATCATCATCATCAATCAAACTTTAAAAACTTCCCTAAACAGGGCTGCCTTCAGATGTCTTCTAAAAGTCAGGTAGTTGTTTATTTCCTTGACATCTTAAGGAAGGGTGTTCCAGAGGGCAGGCACCACCACCGAGAAGACCCTCTGCCTGGTTCCCTGCAACCTCACTTCTCGCAGGGAGGGAACCACCAGAAAGGATTTCAGCTGAATTTCAGTGTCCGGGCTGAACAATGGGGGTGGAGACGCTCCTTCAGGTATACTGGGCCGAGGCTGTTTAGGGTTTTGAAGGTCAGCACCAACACTTTGAATTGTTCTGGGAAATGTACTGGGAGCCAATGTAGATCTTTCAGGATGGTTTGGGCAAAAACATTCCTCTTTTCCCAGTGTTTTTGTTTGTTGCTATGTTGTGTATCCATGAAGGGCTATAGAAATTTTAAGAACAACAACAACTCAGCACAGATGGATGGTGGAAGCTTGTCCTTCCCTCCATAAAGGCATGTTTGGACTAGAAATCAGAAATATGCTGTTGCACTCAGGTCTCGCTTGTGGGCACTTGGGCACCTGGTCAACCCCTGTGAGAACAAGATACTGGACATTGGTCTGTTGCAGCAAGTAGGCTTTTCTTATGTTGGGCTCCTGACAACTCTAGAGGCAGGTGGTGTGGCTTGTGATTCTTCCTGGGGGGGGGGAAGAGTTCAGAGCAGGGGGTGGCTCTGAGGGGAAGCAAGAGCTCTCCCCCCAAAAAAATTCTTTTCCCTAGGCCACCATTTGCACCCCTCTCTCATAACACTAGAATGTATTCGCATCCAATGAAGCTAAATGTTGGCAGATTTGGGATAGGTAAAAGAAAGTACTCATGCTGGTAGCTTCGAGAACACTATCCAACCATCTCGTCCTCTGTCGTCCCCTTCTCCTTGTGCCCTCAATCTTTCCCAACATCAGGGTCTTTTCCAGGGAGTCTTCTCTTCTCATGAGGTGGCCAAAGTACTGAAGCTACCAGCATGAGTTTGACCAAACTGCGGGAGGCAGTGGAAGACAGGAGTGCCTGGTGTGCTCTGGTCCATGGGGTCACCAAGAGTCGGACACGACTAAACAACTAAACAACAACAAAAGAAAGAAAGAAAGTACTTCTTCACCAGCACAGAGTTAACCTATGGAACTCACTCCCACAGGAAGCACCATTAGTCACCAAATTGGCTGGCTTTAAAAGAGGATTAGACACATTCATGGAGGCTGTCAATGGTTACTAGCTATGATGGCTATGATCTGCTTCCGCTTTCAGAGACTGTTCTGAAAACCACTTGTTCAAAACCACAAGAGGGGAGAGTGTTCTGGTGTTCAGGTCCAGGGGCAGACCTTATATGAAACTAATGAAGCTTAAGCTTCAGGGACCCTAATCCCAGAGTGGCCCCAGAAGTGACTTTAATCCACATTGCTTTTTTAAAAAAATGGGTCTAGTACTGTAGAAGCAATCTGAGTCACACAACTCAAATCGATTAACTTTTTGTCAAGTCTGACACTCAGCAGTACAAATGTTATAACGTAAACAACCCCCTTGAAGAAGATAACAGTGGTTACCCAGACCTCATTGCTGGTTAATAATAATAATAATAATAATAATAATAATAATAATAATAATAATAATAATAATAATAATAATATTTATATGCCACCCATCTGACTGGGTTGCCCCAGCCACTCTGGGCAGCTTCAAACAAATTAAAATATCAAACACAGTAAATCATCAAACATTAAAAACTTCCCTATACACTCGTGCCTTAGCAGTCGAATGTTTTGGCTCCCGAACACCGCAAACCCGAAAAGGAGTGTTCCGGTTTGTGAACATTCTTTTGGAAGCCGAACATCCGGCAGTGCTTCCATGGAAGCTCCTGCAGCCAATTGGAAGCTGCGCCTTGGAAGTCAAACATTTTGGAAGTCGAACAGACTTCCAGAACAGATTTCATTCAAGTTCCAAGGTACGACTGTACAGGGAAGCCTGCCCCCTAATAATTGTGAAGGGGTTCCCATAACTGTTCAAGCTTTAGGGCCCTAAAAATTTAGGTTCACCACTGCTCATGCCCTAAGGGGTTTTCCCCAAGCATCTGGGCACTCACTGTGAGAACAGGTAAAAAAAGGTAAAGGTAAAGAACCCCTGGGTAGTTAAGTCCAGTCAAAGGCAACTATGGGGTTGTGGTGCTCATTTCGCTTTCAGGCCGAGGGAGCCAGCATTCATCCACAGACAGCTTTCTGGGTCATGTGGCCAGCAGGACTAAACCACTTATGGTGCAACGGAACACCGTGACAGAAGCCAGAGAGCACAGAAACGCTGTTTACCTTCCCACCACAGTGATACCTATTTATCTACTTACACTGGTGTGCTTTCAAACTGCTGGGTTAGCATGCGCTGGGAGAGAGCAACAGGAGCTCAATCCGTCGCAGGGATTTGAACCGCTGACCTTCCAATCGGCAAGCGCAAGGGGCTCAGTAGTTTAGACCACAGTGCCACCCGTCTGGCATGGCGTTCCTTGTGAGAACAGGATGCTGGGCTAGATGGGCCACTGGTGGATGCAGAAGGCTCATCTCCTGGCCTTATGTGGCCCCACTCTGGCACTGGATATGTCGCCATTATGACTAGTAGCCACTGACAGCCACCTTCCCATTGGGACACCATCTGATCTGGGGCCACACCTGCAAAGCATACGCAAAACCATTTGGTAAGTATAATGACCCTAATCTCATTCCAAAGAGCCCAGAGAGGAGGAGGAGGAGGAGGAGGAGGACTATTCTCTTCCTAACAGCCAA
Organism: Podarcis bocagei; assembly: GCF_964188305.1. Taxonomy (NCBI): domain Eukaryota; kingdom Metazoa; phylum Chordata; class Lepidosauria; order Squamata; family Lacertidae; genus Podarcis; species Podarcis bocagei. The sequence goes on from NC_138141.1 coordinate 23,072,367, forward strand.
TTGTCCTCACCAACCAGCACTTTTTCACTCAGGTCCTTCTGAAGTATAATCACAAAAGAATCTGGTTTTACTTGCCCAGCAACAGACGTAGTAAGCCTGTCATAAAAAGGAAATGTGAAGGACCAGCAGTCATAATAAGCCAACCAGCCCTCAACTGGAAGGTTATAAGAGACCGGGGAGCCCAGTGACTCATAATGCACATGGGGGAATTGGCCTCCATGCTACTGGGACCAGGAAGTTAAAACTGCTTCCTGAGTTTCTGTGCGAGCTCTGCGAGCCCTTTGAGACAAATACAGTCCTTCGTTCAGCAAGAAGTTACAGAGGAGGCCACTGGCTGTTTGCTGGACTGCTGGTGGAGTCACAGCCATTCCTGTTTCAAGGAACTTGTTTGTGAGTACCTGGTGGGAATCGTGCCCCTGTAACTTTCATTTTCCTTGTAGGGGTGGTGAACTCACCAGGGGCTAAGTAGCAGAAGGAGGTGAGGAAAGAGTAGGGAAAAAATACCTGGAAAACACACAGATTATACGGAGCTGTTTGCTAGCTCATTGATCTTCATGTCCTACCAGAGATTGGTCTTATTTATGTGTAAACATTTTTATATTCCACCTTCTCACAAAGCATCAGGGCACCGCACAGCAAAATTACTGGGTTCTTGTTTTGGTTTTTGTTGTGTATTTTGTGTTTTCATCGTGTGTTTTTATCTTGTGAACTGCCCTGAGACCTACGGGTATAGGCCGGTATACAAATTTTAGTGAGGATGATGATGATGATAAGCTTTTAAGATGACTGTCTACTCAAGATCATTTTAAACAAGTGTGTAGGCCTGTTGGCATTAAACAGTCTTCAAGAGAGACCTGGAAGTCAAAAGTGAGGGTGCCTGTCATATCTCTGCTGCTAGAAACTTAGGGGACCAGAACCATTAAGGTTGTGTACACATTACTGGCCTAAAACACAGCTGGGTCATTCTTTTTCTCTATTTGGAATAAAGCTGGCTTGAGGGGGAAACGCATCAAAATGCAGCATTTCCTAAGAAATGAAAGGATACATAGAGGAAGGGCTTTTTTTCAGTCAGAGCTCATCGGAGCTCAGTTCTGGCACCACTTAGGTGGGCACCATTGCCATTCTAAGAGAATGAGGGAGAAGTTCGTGGTGAGCTCTGGCCCCTCTTCCTCAAGAAAACTAAAACTGCATACAGGGTAGATATGGATTGTGCCTAAAGTCGTGTTTACACTGCATCCCAAACCAGCACTGGAGTGTGTACTCAGACCAAATGCCCAACTCCTAGTTCATAGAAACCCCTTTCCCAGCCCAAATTTGACAACTGTGATTACAAGGGTGAGCCACTAGATGGTGTCTCTTGCAACTCCATCCATTTTGAAATTGTCAATGAGCAGAAGGCTCACTTGATTCCCCCGGTTGGGGTCTTGTTTCCTTTGCTTATTCAGTTTTGCGCCAGGGTTGCAGTCCTCCCCATGCTCCACCCACAGCTTTGTCAACTGCTGTAGAAAACTCAGATAAAGGAAAATGCCTTTCTGTAAAAGAGTAAAAAGAAAAAGAAAGGTAAAGAACCCCTGGATGGTTAATTCCAGTCAAATTAGACTATGGGGTGTGGCACTCCTCTCTGCTTTCAGATGTCAAGGGAGCCAGCATTTGTCCACAGACAGCTTTTCCAGGTCATGTGGCCAGCATGACTAAATCACTTCCAGCTCACAGGACTCCATTATGAGTGCCAGAGTGCATGGAAATGATGTTTACCTTCCCACAGCAGCAGTACCTGTTTATCTACTTGCACTGGTATGCTTTTGACCGCTAGGTTGGCAAGAGCAGGGACAGGGATCCGCCGAGTGGATTTGAACTGCTAACTTTACAATTGGCAAGCCCAAGAAACTCAGTGGTTTACACTACGGTGCCACCCACGTACCCTATAAAAGAGTAATGGATAGGGCTGATCGCCTTGATAATGTTCGCAGTATAGGCTCTGAGTTTGTGTTTGTGTAACCCTGGTTAAAGGTGATGAGTGTGATGACACCAAGCAGCTGTTGGAGAGGGCAAGCAAAAGTTGGATTTAGTTTCCCCAGTTTCTCCCTCTTTCTCCAAACAGCTCCAGGGAACTTTTACTCATATTTTAACAGTGATTGTGCACAGGAAGTCAAGTCCTGGGGAAATATGCACGGAGTCCATCCTCTTGTCATTCTTCAGCTGATCAAAAATTATGTAGGGATGTTTTTAAGTGGTTGACCTAATTAAGTAACCACTTGAATGGCCGTCCCTTTACATATTGAAACAGGCCATTGTTTTGTGGAACCTGTATAGCAAGTTTCCCTTAAGCAAGAGAGCAGTTGGGATTTCTTAAAGCACAGCAGGTGCCCCCTGCTCCATACCCTACTTAAAGGGAAGAAGTCCACCTTTAAGATTTCCACTGCATTTTTGAAACAAATAATGTGCAAGGCAGGGCTATGTAGAAACAGGGTCAGCCAGCCCAAGAGACAGTCTGAAGCAGCTGCCTCGAGCGACAGAATCCCACGAGGCAGTGCCCCCATGGAAACCCCACCTCCCCTGCCACTGGAGATCTTACAGAAAGCCACTGCCGCTGCACAACTTTGGTAAGCCGAGCTTCCACTGAGAAGGGGCAGCACCTTCTCATTTTGCCTCAGGCAGCGAAGCAGGACAGGCTGCCCCTGTTTGTGTGTCTCCAGAAAAAGGCAGCATTTGGTCCTGGAGGCAGTAATCAACATCTTGAGAATCTCTGCTTTAAAAAATCAGGGCAAGTTTCTAGCCCTTATGGCTGAGTCAGAATGCGTCAAAGTACATGGTCAGCTTGGGCTGGAATCTGGACATGGCAAGGTTGACTCAACATTTCCAGCAATCAGGGGACAGAGATCAGTGTCCTGAGGAACTACCATCCCCTAACAAAATCAGAATTGTGCAAAATAATATGAATCACATGATAACATGAAATGGAAGCGTATTTACATAACTTCTGTTAATATGCATAATTCCTACAGCTCTCAGAATTCAGGTTATTTGGTGTGGAATTTTTGGGCAATGTGGGCCATCTGCTTACACAAGGCACTGATATGACTGGGATGAACTCTGTGTTTTTCCTGCCTGAGCTCTACATTCTTTTGCTTGCACAAACGACCAGGGTTTGTTTCACAGGGCCAGTGACTTTCCAGATTTTAAAGCTAGGCTTTAAAAATAAAATAAAGGCAGAATAAAGTTTAACCATGTCAAAGCCTGCAGCTAGGGATGCCACAAATATCTGTGATTTTCCACGCCCACCATCATAGCTGCTTATTTGCTATTGCAAATACAGTGTCTGAACAGGCAACAGCAGGTTTCAGCATTCAGAATATTATTGTTGCAATCATAGGAATGTCTGAAACTACTGTGTACCAAATCAATCCATCTAGCTCCATATTATCTGCACTGACTGGCAGTGGCTTCCCAGGGTTTCCCCCCAGGCAGGGGTCTCTCCCAGCCCTCCCTGGAGATGCCAGGGATTGAACCTGAGACCTTCTGCAGGCAAAGCAGATGCTCTACCACTGAGCTACAGCCCTTCCCTTAAGACATAGGAAGCTGCCTTATATACTGAGTCAAACTATTGGTCAATCCCAATATTTGCAAGTTCGTCCGAGGTCACAATCAGAAATCATGCAAGCCAATATGCTTGGTATTCACTGCAATTGTTCTTGGTCTCTGAACTTTACACAAATAATTATTTTCTGCACTGGTTCTGACCTTTCTCCCATCAACTGAAATTAATTAATTACATAAGTTTCAACAATGGCAGATAGTGAGATGCATAATGTTGATTTTAGCAGAAGCCGAACTTGAGCAGAGTGGAAACAGCGCTGATTGCAATGAAACCGCAACAGGACAGAAGTCGTCACTTCCTTAAGTCCCCAGTTGTAACTGACTTAATCCATACCTTTCTCTCCCCACTCTTTTTTGGCTACAAGATTATGATCGTCATCATTCTGCAAGTTATCTGCAGCCTTGTGCTCTGGCTGTCACTCTACGGCGGCTTCTTGTACCAGAACAAGCATCGCAGCCACGAATGGAGCTGCCGGCTGGTCACCCTTTTGCATGGGCTAATTGTCACCTTCTTCTCCGGCTACATCGCTTTGATTGACGGGCCCTGGCCTTTGACTCATGCAGGTACGCAGAGGTGGTTCATCCTCAAGGGGGTTGTCAGAGGTAACAGAGGGTCAAATGTGGGTGCAGTTGCTCTGCTCACCCACCACGGCTAAACCTCTGCCTGCTGTCCCATCCTCATCCCAAAAGCACACCTCCGCTGTGACATTATTCATCCACCCATCCATTCATTCCATTTACATCTCATCTTTCCTCCACCTCCTCACTTTATCCTCACAACAACCCTTTGAGAGGTACGTTAGGCTGAGAGACTGTGACTGGCCCAAGAACGCCCTGTGAGCTTCATGGATGAGCAGGAATGAATGAATGAATGAATGAATGATCTCCTGGGTCCTAGTCCAACCCTCTAACCACTACACCATTGGCTGAGAGTATGATTTGCAACCCCAATTGCTCCTAGAGATCTGAAGGCCCAGGGAAAAAAACATCCCAGGAAAAATAGGGTGGAGAATTCCATTTCCCTGCCATTTTTTCCAGTTTCTTCCCCAACTTCTTTTATTATGAACTTAGAGAAAATTGGGATATGGGGCATTTTTTAAATTTGTTTTTTCTGTGGGGGGGTGGGGGTAGGAGGCGGATTCCAGGCATTCACATCTCTATTGTTCACTGAGTACAAATAATGCCATGTAGCACTTATATAAAGCGCTTTGGGATGTTCAAAGAGCTTCACTTGTAACTTGTACAATGACCCCGAAAGGTAGGTCTGTATCATCATCCTCATTTTCTATCCAGGAGAAGCTGAGCTGCAGTTCAGTGCTGGAGCATCTGCTATGCACAGAAATGGCCCCAGATTTAATCCCCAGTGGCATCACGGGGTAGGGCTGGGAATGTGCCCCTGCCCAGGACCCTGGAGAGCTGCTGCTGTAGAGACAATACTGAGCCACATGGAGGAACAGTCTGACTCAGAATAAGCCATTCTCTGCATTGAGAGCAGTGGCTTGGCTAAGACATTCCAACTAGCATCTTCCTGATTTGTAGCTCAGACCCTTGACTCCCATTTGTCCTTGCTTCCCCTAACCCAGGTTCCCACCATTCTGATCTCCACCTGATGTCTTATTCCTGCACTTTATCGTCTACTCCCGGCTCCATCCACTTCGCCGCTTCCATTCCTGCCTCGCCTTCCATCCAGCTCACTTGAGTCTTCTTGCCTCACTCCTCTACCCTGTCATAATTGTTCTTTCCTCTGGTACACACAAACTTCGCCCCTCTGTCCCGGATCAGCCGATTGAAGGAGAACAGGAGACCACATTCCTAGACACCAGCTTTCTGCAACCTGGTGCCCTCCTCCAGCTCTTTTGGACTATAATTCCCATCAGCACCAGCCAGCACGACGGTGCCAACTTGGACTGGTGAGAGTTGTAGTCCCAAACATCTGGAAGGCACCTGGTTGTGGAAAGCTGATGGCCTGGGAGGAAACTTCATTGAACTTGTTGGGCCTTACTTCTGAGTAGACATGCCAAAAACTGGCCTGTAAATTCTGCAAAATGAAGAAATGCATTACCCCATTTATAGTTGCAGATTGCGGCGTTCCCCATGCCCCCACCCCCTGCAGAATTTCTGCTTCCTACAACTCTCAGCTTTTGTTGCTGGGATTTTATCCACCTCTTCTTCTTTTTAACAGCAAGGTTCTAGTACTTTTGAAATGATATTTGAATTATATAAATAATATCTCCATAGAATGTGGACTTATCTGTTTCAAGCAGAGAGTCCATGTTGCTGGATAGGGTCCATTATTTCATCCTCTGTGCCCACAATGATTCTCTACGCTCCCTTACACAACTAAAAATGTACACTGGATTTATTTTGAACTATGACTTGCTAGCGCTCATCTTCAGAACTTGTCACAAGTGCTAGAATATGGAAGCGAATGAAAAAAGGAAGTACCTCTGGCCATGTGCAGAGGGTCCCATCTTAGCACTGAGCCCCTCCACTTCTCTGAATATCTGGGGAAAGGGGGTCAGAGTTTCCAGGTTGGAAGCCTTGGTATACAGGTAAACTGTGACCTTCTAACACCTTCCTTTGAAAACAAAACATTATTATGCCCCTACTTTTACTTTTTCAGTCATTTGTTGTACTTTATACATTACTTGCATGTCATTCCCATTCTGTTTTCAGTTCACAATAATCCTATGAGGTAGGACATCCTATGAGTGATAATGACCGACTAAGCAGGGACCTGAACTCGGGTCTCTGCTAAAATCCAGCAAACTGCTTGCTACCCTGCATGGCCACTGGTTACGCTGATTGATTACCATAATGTCTGCATGGTCTGGGAACAAATCAGACTTGCCCTGTAATGACATCACAATCTCTGCAATTTCCGAAGCGTGGGTCCTGATGGCAGTTCCTAAGATGCTTCAGGAAAGGTCAACTGTTATCTGAGATCTCCAGTTTATTTTTGCTGGAGGTTCAGTGGCCAAAAAAAGGGTGAATTGCTAGCCTCAGAATTTATTATTATTATTAAGACAGACAGACAGAAAGACAGATAGGTAGATAATAAGCAAGTACAACAATTCCCAAGAACCTTATGCAGTATTATACCTGAAGGAGCGTCTCCATCCCCATCGTTCTGCCCAGACACTGAGGTCCAGCTCTGAGGGCCTTCTGGTGGTTCCCTCACTGTGAGAAGTGAGGTTACAGGGAACCAGGCAGAGGGCCTTCTTGGTAGTGGCGCCCACCCTGTGGAATACCCTCCCATCAGATGTCAAGGAAATAAACAACTGTCTGACTTTTAGAAGACATCTGAAGGCAGCCCTGTTTAGGGAAGTTTTTAATGTCTGATGTTTTATCGTGTTTTTAATGTTCTGTTGAGAACTGCCCAGGGTGGTTTGTGAAACCCAGCCAGATGGGTGGAGTATAAATAATAATATTATATTATTATTATTATTATTATTATTATTATTATTATTATTATTTAGATATCATATCCTTGGTGGTGGTTGCAATTGCTTACTAGTCCTGAGCATGTTAGTGCACACTGCCAACATGATTTCAAGCTTTCACCCATAACAATGAGGACTAGAACTTTAACAGTGACCCCCAAATGGTGGTGCTTCCGCTACCCTGCTGTCAGATGACCCACCATCTTTTGCCACTTTCCTTCTTTGCCCTTGCCTTTCGCTCCTCTGTTTCACTTGGAACAAATTCACGCCTGAATGTCATCTCCCCTTGCTGTGTCCTCGCAAGCCCTCGCTTGCATTTAGTTCAGCTCCTGATCGCCAGGATTAGGTCTTTATAACTGTTTCACGAGGCACCTGTTGTCCTTGTGGGAGTATCTAAAAATTCCTCCGAGCCTGCTCCTACTCTAAGCCATTTGGCTGAATGACATCTGAGCTACTGACACCAGCTGCAAATCCCCTTTTCTCCACTTGTGTAATTACTGCTAGGGTGATCAGGGGGCCCAGGGCACCATCTGGGCAAAGGCACAAAATGGGCATCAAATATACTACAGTGGTACCTCAGAAGTCGAACGGAATCCGTCCCAGAAGTCCGTTCAACTTCCAAGATGTTTGGAAACCAAGGTGCAGCTTCTGATTGGCTGCAGGAAGTTCCTGCAGCCAATCAGAAGCTGTGGAAGCCCCACTGGACGTTCGAGTTCCAAAGAAAGTTTGCAAACCGGAACACTCCCGGGTTTGCGGCTTTCGGGAGCCAAAACATTTGACTCGCAAGGCATTTGGGATCCAAGGTACGACTGTATTGTATAATAATGCTAACTGTGTTGATTTTTCAGTGTAGCATAACCAGGCATGCTTTTGTAGCTGATGAAAAACCAGACGTCAGCCTATTCCAAGGCTTAGTATGAGCAGCAGGCCAAGCCAGAAGGGCAACGATGCAGCTTCTTATTAGTTCCCTGCCTACGGTGCAATGCTGAAAGCTGCCAAGGCTGTAGTGGAGAATTAAATGAAGGGCGTGCAGCATCAGGAGCTGCACCACCAGCAGACTTCCTGGCAGAAGAGCTTCCAGGCAGGAGCAGTCTATCTGAGTAATGAGAATTCTCAGTGGCCTTGAAAACCCACAGCAATTTGCCCCAATGCCACTTAGGAACTTAGGAAACTGCCTCCCACATATCTTTTGGTCCATCCTGTATTGTCTATTCTGACTGGCAACGGCTCTCCAAGAATTCAGACTCAGGGGTCTCTCTCAGCCTGACCTGGAGAGGCCACTGAATTATGACTCCCCCCCCCCCCCGAGCATGTGGGAGAGAAGCTATTAAAAACTGAGAAGTTGTTCTGGGAATAGTTATGGAGTACTGTATCTCACAGAACCAAGGCTTGAGTTTTGCATGCATGCAACACACACACACTTCAATACCAGATTTCCTGTTTTAGAATCTGACCTCTGGATGCATAAACATGATAGTTGATATCATTCCCAAATACTCTTTTCAGGGTAAGTTTCTCTTTTGAATTTTGGTGATGGAGAGGATCAAAAAGGCATGGGAATAGGTCTGGGACATCAAATGGCAAAAGCATTGGATTTTCAGTGTGTAAAATGTGTTTTTTGTTGCAGTCGTACCTCAGAAGTCGAACAGAATTCGTTCCAGAAATCTGTTCGACTTCCAAAATGTCCAGAAACCAAAGCTCGGCTTCTGATTGGCAGCAGGAAGCTCCTGCAGCCAATCAGAAGCCATGGAAGCCCTGTCGGCCGTTCGGCTTCCAAAGAACGTTCGCAAACCAGAACAGAAGTGAGCTTCTGGGTTTGCAGCGTTCGGAAGCCAAAACATCTGAGTACCAAGATGTTTGACAACTGTATTTTAAAGAGCAGTTTATCATTTCAAGCAACGTTAGATTTGCACCCTATGGTCCCTTCCAACTCTGCAATTCTGAGATTCTAGGATGGCAAACTCAGTCGACCCTTTTTTTCTCGTCTTTCCAGGCTACCCCAACACGGCTCTCCAGGTCTGCCTGATGTGCTTGTCGCTGGGATATTTCCTCTTCGACTTGAGCTGGTGCATTTATTTCAAGAGCGAAGGCAACCTGATGCTCTCCCACCACATGCTCAGCGTCAGCGGCCTGGCTTTCGTGCTGATGATTGGCAAGTCTGCCACCGAGATCAACGCCGTCGTCTTCGTGAGCGAGATCACCAACCCTTTGCTGCAACTACGCTGGTTCCTACGGGAGATGGGGCGCTATCACAACCTCCTTGGGGATGTGGTGGATTACCTTTTCGTATTTCTCTTCCTGGGGCTGCGCATCGCCGGTGGAGCATGGATTGTACAGTCGGTGATGACTTCGCCCAACACCATCTGGATGCTGAGGGGTGGCGTCCTGGCAATGTATGTGGTCTCCTGGGCATTTATGCTTGATATCCTCAATTTTGCCAGGAGGAAAACAACGAAGAAATATTTTGCTTGGAAGAACGAAAAAACGAAAGAAAAGCTTCCCATTGAAAATGGACATCTGCCGAAATGCTGACTTTGACTTCCCAATGGGCTGTTGTGCAATAATCGAGCAATAAGCAAACGGAACCTGGATAGCTCAGTTGGTTAGAGCGTGGTGCCCATAACGCCAAGGTTGCAGGTTCGATCCCCATATGGGACAGCTGCATTGCAGGGGGTTGGACTAAATGACCCTTGGGTTCCTACTCAACTCTACAATTCTATGCTCTTATGAAGTAGGAAGCATCTTTTATGGACAGGAAACTGTCAAGGTGCTTCACATAAGAAAAGCTGGATTGGGAGGAACCAAGGAACCGCTGACCTCCAGAGCTCGTTCCAAAGATGAGGGATCTTTAGGGCCAGACATGAATCATGTTTGGAAAGATGGGTGGATATTCACCTCGAAGGAAACTGGGCAGAAAATGCCAGTGCTGGAGGAAGGACTAAACCACAAATCCTGCAGGCCAGTGGCCTGTAGGGGAAACAGGGCATTGCCCAACCAACCTCAATCTGACCTCAGCCAGTCCTCACTTGTCCTACCTTTTTTCTTACAACCACTGCGGGAGCTGGCACTGGCTATGGGTTCTTCCTCCTTCGTCTCATTGGTGCCTTTGCAGAACTTATCAAAGAAGAAGATGGAGACAAAACCTGAATTACCTCTGCCTCTTACTGGCTTCAACTCTGCCTGTTACTGACCTCCACGCCAAGGATGGTTGCAGACTCTCTGAAGCAAGGATCTGGCTTCTTCCAGCTGCTCCACACTGCCAAAGCCCATCCAGCTGGATTTCACAGTCTACAACTTCCTTTAAATTGAGATACTGGAGGGTTCTCCCTGGCTCCACCAACAAGATCTCCATACATGCTCCAAGCCTATGGATCCTGACTGCCATGCAAGCCTCTGACAGTCTCTTGACTCGGCGGCCTAGGCTATCTCAAGAGGAAATGGCAGACATCAAATCTTGGACCACCTTGCAGTGGTGTAACATGGGTTGCAAGCACCCGGGGCCGTGTGGAAGGGTGGGTGGGAGGGAAACAGATGGAGTACATATGTTCATTCAACTACTTAACAGTGTCCACGTCACCTAAGAGATTGCAGCCACAGACTTAAGAAAAGAAGAGTTGTTCCAATGTCTGGAGAGGTCACTTCCTGGTTCAACAGAGCCCAGTGATGGAAGTATGCACCTGTATTGAGGCAGCACCGGGTGTTAAAATTTTGTGCTCCTAACAATTTTGCACCCGGGGCAACTGCCCCATGGTCCTCCCATGCTATGCCACTGCCATTGTGCTGCTCTTGGCAATCAGACTGGGTTTTTTACAGCCTGCCAGCTTGATTACCAGAGATTTACCAGGAATCTTTAGCTGTGATCTATGCTAGAATGGACGAGGCCAGCAGTGAAGTAGGAATAATTTGAAATTTGCCTGCATCTGAAAAAATGCCCATTTGCAGCTGAACTTATTTCCAAACCCAGAAGCAGCACTTCCCTTCCCCTTGAAGCAGATATTCCCTTGTTGTAGTGCACTCAAAGTGGCCATGGCAGATGTTTTCTCTTGGCAATACAAACCTAAGAGCTGTGACAATTGTGCAGACTCCTTGCTCCCGTTCCTAAACAGGCATCAGCATGGGGTCGGAAGACTGCTCCAGCTGTCACAAGTGTTATTTTTTGCACCGCAGTTAAAAGCTGCTACTGCTCCCTCCCTGCGATGTCAAGGCAAATGCTGGTGCTTCTCATCACGGAATTTCCAAGCAACGATTTTCAGAAAGAACAGATAAAGAGGTTACAGGTTGCCCTGTCGGTTTCCACATGGTGCTTTTCACGGGAAGGGTTTTTATACCGTGCCGTGTCCTGATTCTGCCATCCAGAACTCTCTCCGGTGCTCAGGGGGATAATTTGTGCTAATCTTCCTGTGCTCCAGAAAACTGCCCTTGATCTCCCAGGGGCGGCGGCGTCTCTCTGGCTACACAGGAGGCTTGCCTGCAGCTCAGACTTCGGTGTGGCTATGAAGCCTACTCACTTCTCAAGAATGCCTGCTTTGGGTTTGTGAAATGGAGACACACACACACACCTGAAAAGCTGCTGGCATTTCCCCTTGACTCCGGCAGTCCAAGTGTGTATGCACACATATGCATTCATGTGTATATAGAGAGAAGGCAAAAAGTTGCAGTCTTATGGCGGCTTAGCGGTAAGTGGAGATGAGGGATAAATCCAATTCTGTTTGCAACAACATGTCAAGCAAATCACAGCCATTCTTCGAAATTTGGACTTGTCTGAACTTTGCAATGTAGCCTAGCTAAGTAAACTATACCCCCAAAAAATGCATATACTGGGATAAAGTGTGCATCAGAACGCATCTATTGGTGAAAATAGCATACAGCATTGAACTATGTCGGGGGAAATGGTATTGCAAAAATGTGTCAATTAGGCAAAATTGCATACAAAAGTTTGAATATTCGGAGAACTCTGCACTAAAAATGCTGCCGAATTTTCGTGACTACTTTTTTTTTTAATGTAAGCTGATATGGAAATGTGGAGGACTGAATTTAGGAATGGAAAAATGAGAAACTGCAACTGACATATTTGCCCATCCCTACTAATAAGTAAGCTCTACTGAACTGAATATGGGACTTCCTTCTGCATAGACATTATAGAATTGTGTGATAAGGAAATATCTACCTTGCCCTACAGGAGATTTACAGCACAAGGATATGCACGTCTACACAAAGTAAACACCACCTAGCTTAATGGGACTTACTCCTAAGTGGGCAGGAGCAGGATTGCAGCCATAAACTGCATTAATCAACATATTTATGTGCTTATTTGATTACCTCCTATCCCCCCCCCATTTGACACCTCTGGATTGACACCACCATCAATAAACCATTTGGGTACAGTGAAGAGATCTCATATACTGAAAAGTCTTCAAATTGTTGATTCAGACAGGCCATAAGGTTGAATCAACACTTGAATTCTTCAAAAAAAAATAAAATCAAGAGAAGCTATACCACTAGTCAAACCCAACAAACACATATGCCACCACCAAATCATCCCAAAGGAACTATATTTAGGTGTAATGCTGAAAGCTGCTTAGCTGCCTCATAGCTAACCTAAAAAATAAATGGTGGCTTATATAGAATGCCACAACTCCCAGCCATGAGAACAGAGGACAATCCCAGCTTTCTTGAGTCCTGTCTTCCACCTCTTAGCTCCAGCAGGGCTGGATCTGATTCCTGGCTGGTGTGTTAGTTACAAGCAACTATATAAGGAAACATTCCCCAGCCAGGGAGGGGTGGCCTCTAGGTGTTCTGGACTACAATTCCCATCAGCCCCAGGATCATCATACAGCCATGTTGGCTGATAGGAATTGTAGTCTTGAAATCTGGACAGCACCAAGTTGGAGAAGGCCAATACAATATCTCCATTTTTATCCAACAATCAAATTTTTCATCTTGTCCCAAATATCCCATTCAAGCGAATGAGTCTTCAGCTCAGTTTCACCATGTGGATGGCAGTAGTACTTGCCGACAATAGAAAATTATTTAGGGGGGGTGGGGAATCAGAACACGTCATATACTTTGTCTTGGACAATCCTGTAAAGTAGGCCAGTATTATAATTCCCAAATTGCAGGTGGAGACTGAGAGGGCAATGTGGAGACTGAGAGAGACCCCAAAATGTCCATGGGGGGTGGGGCTTTCCTAGTTCATAGCTCTCGAGCTGTGATTCTGAGCACACTTCCATGGGATAAAACAAGCCAAGGAGCTGACCGAAATGTGACCTTCTTCATTGAGAGCAGTGTCTCTCTCGCGATGTACAAATCAATGTTCTTTTTTTGTATTTATTTATTTATTTTCTGAAAAAAATAAAATTTATTGGATTTTTACATGCAATAATAAATGAGCAGCGTAACGCCTCCACCACCCAACCCTAAAACAGGGATCAAGTTGTACATTGACATGAGCAATTCTTATCGATTCATGGCAATTATTCAAATGGGCGGTATCGTAATGTCTCAGGAACAGCACAAACATTGTTTTATCTGTTACAGGCAGTTGTTCCCCAGGAAAAATACTGCTTTGGAGAGTGCATCTTTAAGACCTAGTTTCATCTGTGTATTGAATAAACGGCTACGCTACTGCATAAAATTTGTCCGGTATTTATTACCGGGAGCATGGCGATAGAACTCCCTCCTAGCTGAAATTAGAGACGCCTTTTCTCTCTCGAGCTTCAGATCTTTCCATTTCAGCAGACATTTTAAGGATTTGTTTCCCTCATTTTTATCATTAATTCTAACTGATTTTAACCTTCGTACGCTTTTCGTCATTTTTGTGTACTCCGCTGATAGAGATGCCAGCAATTAAGCACTAGGACTTGCTGATCAGAAGGTCGGCAGTTCGAATCCCCGCAACGAGGTGAGCTCCCGTTGCTCTGTCCCAGCTCCTGCCAACCTAGCAGTTCAAAAGCACGTCAAAGTGCAAGTAGATAAATAGGTACCGCTCTGGCGGGAAGGTAAACGGGGTTTACATGCGCTGCTCTGGTTCGCCAGAAGCGGCTTAGTCATGTTGGCCATATGACCCAGAAGCTGTATGCCAGCTCCCTTGGCCAATAAAGCGAGATGAGCGCCCCAACCTGAGTCGGCCACGACTGGACCTAATGGTCAGGGGTCCCTTTACCTTTACCTTTAACGACCTTCAATCAATGAATCAATCCCTTTTGAGTTATCAGTTATTTTCTCAGCAATAGCCCACGAAAGGTGCTTCATAGAATTGTAGAGTTGGAAGGAACCACGAGAGTCATCTAGTCCAACCCCCTGCAATGCAGGGATCTTTTCCCCAATGTAGGACTCGAACCCAGAACCCTGAAGTTATTAAAAGAATAGTCAATAAATCCTTAGTCCTCATATCAACATTTAGGCCTTTGAAAAGGGACAGTGAAAACAACTGGGGTGAGATATCTATGGTCCCTTGAATTGTTTTGGATACTTTGGAGGACACCAGTCCCCCAAATGCCTTTAATAATGCTAAAAAATGCATTTATTGATCTTTTTCTGCTTAAAGCCATTTTACAAATGATGGCTGCTCACTTGAAGCAGTCTCCTCCTATACATGCCTACTCAGGTGTATGTTAGTCACGCAGAATTCCGTGGGAGTTGCTCCCAGTTAACATTTTATTTATCTGTTTCATTTGGGAGCATTTAATAAGCATTGCACAATGTAAAAACCAAAACAGTATCATTAAAATACCAGCAAAACTGTAGTATAAAAGCAGAGGGAAACAAGTAAAACAGGATTTCTAAAACATAAAACAGGGTCCTTGATCTCCCCATCCCCAATAATTCTTTACTGAAACTTTTCCATCATGCAATACAATAAAACACAAACTAATCTAAATGAAAACAAAAAAGAGTGAAGTAAATGCAAAGCCCTCTCTCAAAGGTATATCTTAATCCTTGTCTCACCTGGAAGCTTCCCTTCCTTCTCCCAACCTCCCACCCTGGGAGATCTTTTCTTCCCAGCCTCTCATACAGGGTCCTTGATCTTATGGGTCAAGGAAAGCCTAGGCGAAAAGAGAAGTCTTTACAAGACCAGTTGCTGGAGACCGCAGGAGGGAAGAGTGCTCTTGGGTTCGAATCCTACCTGTGGGTTTCCTATAGGTATCTGGTTGGCCACTGTGAGAACAGGATGCCAGACTAGGTGGACTAGATCCAGCAGGGCTCTTCTTAAGACATCTGAAACCATTGATGGTTGCAGCCTCACCTGTACAGCCTCACAGTACAGGGGCAAGTGAATAATAATAATAATAATAATAATAATAATAATAATAATAATAATAATAATTTATTTATACCTTGCCCTCCCCAGCCAGAGCTGGGCTCAGTGCGGCTAACACCAGTATAATAATAATAATAATAATAATAATAATAATAATAATAATAATAAAACCAATTTAAAATGCAGGTTAAAATATAATTTAAAATGCAGCTTCATTTTAATAGTAGCCCATAGATCAAAACCATAAGGGGAGGGAAACATAAGGTTCAGACTGAGTCCAAACCAAAGGCCAGGCAGAACAGCTCTGTCTTGCAGGCCCTGTGGAAAGATGTCAAGTCCCGCAGGGCCCTGGTCTCTTGTGACAGAGCGTTCCACCAAGTCGGGGCCAGTACTGAAAAGGCCCTGGCCCTAGTTGAGACCAACCTAACCACCTTGTGACTTGGGACTTCCAAGGTGTTGTCATTTGTGGACCTTGTGGACCTCTGTGGGGCATACCAGGAGAGGCGGTCCCGCAGGTACGTGCACATTTTGAGGCCACACAGCTATTAGATTTGACAGTGTGTGGTGTCATTAGCAGAATACAGTTGATCCTTCATGTCTATACTGATGGGCAGTGAATGTGCTTAGATGTGCAGCCTCAAAAGGTGCTTCACACTTTTTTTAAGAATGTTTCTTGCTGCTTCTGGAAAACACCTTTACCTGCTCACTTTCCTCGCACTGAGTTCCACATGGAGCTCTGTTGCCCACCAGAACTCGACAGAAAACAGGACTGAACTCCTTGCTGATGAATGGGAAGCTCAGTCCGAATTGCTCAGTGCCTCTTGCCCCCGTTAGGTTTGCTTTGACAGGTGGATGGGCTGCCCAACTGTCAATCACCTGATGTTATTATTCTGTCATATGATTGGCATACAGGCGGCAGTGTTCGAAACTACCATTGTTCTAGGCGCAGTTTCTGAGCTCTGGGCGCAGTACTGCACCTATGATTTTCGATTAAAACTGCCGAGTGGAAGGAAAGAAGGACCTTTTTCTGCCTCCTCACTTCCAGCTACTCTCTGAAGACTGGAGAAGAGGCCCTCTTAAGAGTATTAGGGGGTGGGCAGGGGAAGGACAAGACCATGTGAAAAATGAACACAATATTTTAGCTGCAGTTCATTCATTTTCAGCTTTGTATTTTTGTTCTAAAAAAAGAGCGCCTAGACATTCTGTTGTTGCACCCATAACCTAGGGTCAAAGTTGGCGTGCGGGGTGGGGAGGAGATAAATATTTTGTGGGAAAATGCCGTATCTGGAAATTAGTGAGGAAGAGGGAGAAAGGGGAGAAAGGCCCAAATTACTCCCCTACTCCAAATGGCAAAGAGTGATATTTCTTGCAGCAAGCAATTAGCCATCCACTAAGTATGTAAAGGAACACGGGTGGCACTGTAGGTTAAACCACAGAGCCTAGGGCTTGCCGATCAGAAGGTTGGCGGTTCAAATCCCCACGACGGGGTGAGCTCCCGTTGCTCGGTCCCTGCTCCTGCCAACCTAGCAGTTCGAAAGCACGTCAAAGTGCAAGTAGATAAATAGGTACCGCTCTGGTGGGAAGGTAAACTGCGTTTCCATGTGCTGCTCTGGTTCGCCAGAAGCGGCTTAGTCATGCTGGCCACATGACCCGGAAGCTGTACGCCAGCTCCCTTGGCCAATAAAGCGAGATGAGCGCCGCAACCCCAGAGTCGGTCACAACTGGACCTAATGGTCAGGGGTCCCTTTACCTTTAAGTATGTAAATCTGCGAATACAGAGGCAGATCAAATTTTAGTGATTTGTCATGATTCATGGGTGGCTTAAACAACAGGAAGTCCTTGATGATATGCCTTAAGGGCATTAATTGACAGCAAAGTAAACAATAGAGGTACTCTTAAAATCAAGGGCAATTCGAGGTTCACAAAACTAGAATGGCAAAACTAGCAACACCAACGACAATCCAAGGTTACCACTGTTGCAAAGGCTGTGAGTAAACACAGTGTTTATCGCTAGTTAAGCTACATGAGGGGACTTCACTTTTGTTGTAGGATATAATATGTATCTCCTAAGAGGAGTGCTGCTATTCAGGATTTCAGCCACACACACACACACATCCCACTTTCCCCGCAATCAACCAACACTTTCAGGAAAGGCTCAAGTGGAAGAAAGCGATGCTTGTTTGCTTTGTTGGATGTACAAAACAATCATGCACAAAATGGCTTAATTTATTTGTGTTCAGAAGAGCAACTGGTCATGTCAAAGTTATGCATGACTGGGCCATCAGGACTGGAGAGATCATCATCCGACCTGACTCACGGTGTGATAATTACTAGACTAGGCAGAGCCATAAGCAAACATGTAATCAACACTGGCCTTTTAATGAAAGCATAGAATTCAGAGGTCCATGGAACCAAAATGTTGTGTTTGATCGAAGAGCCTTCTGGGGCCATCAGCCCAGAAAGGTCCTCCCCACCTCAATTACCCTGTAGCGTTGTTCCTAAATGACTTGCTATGGGCTGCTTCATACAGCATCAGAAGATTTTCCTACCTACCTACCTACCCACCCACTTTTTTACCAGTATTTTCCACTCTGTAGGTGGAAAATGTGGCATGGCAGTGTGGGAGAGAGACGCTTGTAGGCTGCATAAACACTATAACTATAACTTTAAATTTATTTACTTATTTATTTGATTTATATCCCACCTTTCCCCCAGAAGGCATACATGGCTTTTCCTGTCTCCCCACTTTATCCTCACAACAACCCTGTGAGGTAGGTTAGGTGAAGAGACAGTGACAGGCCCAAGGTCACCTAGTGAGCTTCACAGCTGAGTGGGGATTTGAACCCTGGGCTCCCAGGTCCTAGTCTGACACGCTAACCACTATGCCACAGTGATGTATCTGTTGGTCCACCCCTTGTGGCTGGTGCTGATGGGAGTTGTAGTCCGAGAGTTCTGGGTGACACCAGATTGGGGAAGGATTCCTGAGTTCCGAGCATGAGAACTTGTGGCCCTCCATCAGCCTCAGCCAAAAAGGCAAATTGTCAGGGATGATGGGAGATGCAGCCAAGCAACATCAGAAAGTCCACAGATTCCCCACTCCTGTTCCCAGGTTATATCTAGGCCAAGCATAGGCAAACTCTGGCCCTCCAGATGTTTGGGGCTACAATTCCCATCATTCCTAGCTAACAGGACCAGTGGTCAGGGATGACGGGAATTGTAGTCCCAAACCTCTGGAGGGCTGGAGTTTGCCTATCTAGGCCAATACTCCAACCATGAAACCACTTAAGCACCTTCAACACACTTTCCCTCAAAGGATTCTGGGCACTGTAGTATGCAAGTAGCGGTTCTCAACCTGTGGGTCCCCGGATGTTGTTGGACTACAACTCCCATCATCCCTGAGCTCTGGCCTTGCTAGCTAGAGGTGATGGGAGTTGTAGTTCAACAACATCTGGGGACCCACAGGTTGAGAAAGGCTGCGTGTAAGCGGTAAAGCACAGTGCTCAGAATTCTTTGAGGGGAAGAATGTGCTTTAAAGGTGTGGTACTTGTAGTCTCTACCTAGCCGTAGTCATTGATCGCATTCTCATCCATGAATTTCTCAGTGAGCTGTCAAAATGACGTTTTCAGCACAAGACGAAGGCGCAGCCTGGACGGCGCTTCCGCCCCCGACCCCACCCCACCTGCTGGAAACCTTCCTTGACGTATGTGCAAAGTCCCTCCTTGCTTAGGGAGGATTGGATAAGTCTTTCGAAGGGGTCACGTCCAGCTCACCTGAGTGATCACCTGCGCAACAGATTTTACTTGTTCCTCGCCGGGGCTCTCTGTTCCTGGAAGACCTGGCAAGAGGCACGGAAGCGTCTCTCTACACCTCCCGCCCACTGAAATTATTGATCAGACACCCGCTCATTTCCTTTCTTAACACACGCGCACCGGCCAATTCCGATCACGCCAGGAAACGGGTGGGGTGGGTGTGTTCCCAGTTAAGATCTGTTAAGAGTAAACCGCTTGAAATGAATGAATCTAAGTGGCTCATGTCCATTGACTTCAAGGGCCTACTCTGAGCAGGACTGACATTGGTTGACTGACAACTGACAACCCTGACAACCATGGGCGCTCTTGTGGGGTTGACGCTCAGCTCGTCTGGAAGCGACCTTTGGAGAGGGTTTGTCGCTCGCTACCTTCCATCCTTTTCCTTCCCTTTCTCTCTCCTCCTTCCCCCGATTACGCCGAGGGGGTGGGCTGCTTCAGGCTCTCCCCTCCTTCCCGGGCCGGCCCCTTGTCCCCACCCTGTCCTCGGCGCTGCGATCTCTCCTCCCCACCAGCAGGTGACCCTAAGCCGGCTCCTCTCCGCCTCCCTCCCTGCCTGCCTTTCTGCCGCCGCCGCCGCCGTTGTTGCCGCCTCCGGCTCGGCGATCATCTTAACGCGGAGACGCCTCGCCTGCCCGGGGGGCGGAGGAGTCGCGGGAGGGGGCGCGGCGCGGTGGCCCCGTCGGCGCTCCGGGCCAGGTAACCTCTCCAAGGAGCGCGCGGGGGCTGCCCAAAGCGGGCGCACGAGCCTGCTGAGCTCTGCAGGGCAGGAGAAGGTATTTAGGGTCGGAGGGAAGAGACGGGGGCCGGATTCCCAGGCTGGGGACCTCCTGTTGCGCTCCATCGAGGCGGCGGAAGCCTCTTTAAGGGAGGGCGCGGAGAGCGCGCGCGGCGCTTCCCAGGCATGAAGACGGGATTGCCAACGGGGTTTTAACCCCGGATCTTCTTTCCAACGCCAGGGATGTCTCGGCCCTGAAGACGGACGAGGCATCCAATAAGAGAAGCTCGATGCACGTGCAAAGGGTCTCGCGCCTCCTCCCCACCGATCTGGAGGAAAGGGGGAAAAGGAAGGGACTTAAGAGTTCAGCTGCAAGGAGCTCGGTTTTCCTTTAAGAAATTGCTGAAATGAAAAGCCCCCCCCCCAACCTGTTGCACCTCCACTGAAATGGCTCAGGTAGGAGGTGGTGTGGCGGGAAATCTCAGTGCATCACCTTCCCGATTTTAGGCAGCATTTGCTGATCCAAAGTGGGGGGGGGGGGAGGTTGTTCCCAACCTCACATACCTCTCCAAGTGTTTTTACCCATCACCTGCAATTTCTTCTCCCATTTTTATTTCACGCTTAACTTGTACTTTAACTGCCCTCCCCAAACTGCCAGTTTGTTTCATCCCTCCCTTTACATTTTATTCTTCCTCCCATAACCCTTCTTCCCCTCCTCTTTTCTATTTCGAATTTATCTGTTGTCATTCCAATAATAATAATAATAATAATAATAATATACAGTGGTACCTCGGTTTAAGAACAGCCCTGTTTATGAGCTATTCGATATAAGAACTCCACAAAACCGGAAGTAATGTTCCAGTTAGCAAACAGCTTTGGTTTAAGAATGGACTTCCAGAATGGATTAAGTTCATAAACTGAGGTACCACTGTATGTATATTTTAAAATACTAACCTTTGATCTCACTTTGTAATTTCCTTCTACACTTCTTCTGGCCCTGCAGCGGAGAGAGAGCTTTATTCTTTTCTCCCTTCTGGATTTCTCTGTCTCCCGGCCACCTTTATTCACCATGCAACAATTTAGTCCATTGCAAGAGGCTATGGTGAGGCTAAGGGTTGGGGCAGGCAAGTGAGGAGGCACTGGGCAAGCTGTGGCATGTGAAAGTGCCCCCTCCCAAAGCTCACTGGTAGGTTTCAGTCCACTATCTAAGGAACACTGCTAGTGGAAACAGATGCAACTGGTTAACCCTCCTTTTAAAAACCTAGTAAGTTTCCAGTCCTCACAGAAGCTGCACAGTGTGCGATCAGAATAGACGACACCTTGCCTGCCTGCCTTTCTGCCGCCGCCGGGCTAATTTCTAACTAGCAGAGGGTTTAAAAAAAACAAAGGATACAGAGTACTGCTTAACACTTAGTGAAAAGTTATTGGAAATCAATAATTTGTGGAAATAAATAATTGGAAATAACTTGACCAGCATTTCAGGCTCTTTGTGCTTTGCTAACCGTGGGTTTTTCCCAGAGAATGCTGGCACCCCCCATTTCTCAAAAGCTTCCCTCGCCTCTTTTTGACAACACCCATCACCCAAGATTGCTATTAGAAGTAGTGTTATAGAAACTAAGATATGGCCCCCTCGAACCTAGGTTCAAATGAACCTGGGTTATGGTCGCCACAATAGAATGTCTATTCACCAGGTGGTTGGACTAGATGAGCACTGGGGTCTCTTCCAATGCTACAGCTTTATGATTCTGTGATCTTAACAACATTGCTTGACTGTAGCTTGCTCTTACAACAATTCACTTGCCCCAGTATGCAAGAAGGGAAAAAAACACACAGTGGAAATGGAACTAACCATGGACTAAGGCAGAGGTTTTTGAACAGTGGTTGTCAACCTGGTGCCCACAAATCACAGTTGGATCCAAACCAGTAGCAAAATGCACCTGGCGCCTGGCTAATTTCTAACTAGCAGGAGTGATTGTTGGCAAGTGATCCCACATCTTGTGAGGGGCAGGGGGGTTTCTGGTTAGTTGCAAGAACTGAGGGATTTAACTTCATCCTCTTCTTTCTCCCCTCTATCCCACCACAGGATGGTGGCTACGATGATCCTCCGGGTGGCCTTTAGCCTGATTGGCTGGTTCTCCCTCTACACGTGGTCTTGCCATTGGTTCAAAGGCCGCACATACGAGTGGAGCTGCAGGCTGGTCACTCTGACTCACGGGGTCCTTGCCACTTGCCTCTCCGGCTACATCAGCTTCATCGATGGCCCGTGGCCTATGTCTTACCCAGGTACGCTGCAATCGCCTCACCTTAGATCGGATGTTGGCTCCATACTGCCTGAAAAGCAATGTGGGGACAGGGACAGCAGCAAAGTAGACATAAGGGGCTATTGGAAAGGGAATTGAAAATAGTTCAGATGGTTCAGGGTTCAACGTGATGCGCACATGTGCAGTCGTGTACATGTCGCACATGCCTAAAACGGTCACTGCCTGAGCAGGTATCCTCCCCCACTTAATGCGCAATCGACTTGTGTGCAACTATGTACACACGCAGCACAGGGAAATAAATAAATGAATGAATTCCTGCTCAGAAATGGCAGGAGTTGGAGAGTCCTTATGGCTCATGTAGAGACCCTCCCTGGAGCCCAAAGAGGATGTCACTGAGGGTGGAGGAAGCCCTGCAGAGACTGGAGATGCAGCGGGTCTTTGTTTAGGCTGCTCAGCCTCCCTGCCTAACAGCTGATGTGCAGGGTAGCACAGCAGCAGCCAGTTTCCCGCACATCCTCCAGTCTTCTGCCAGCCCCAGAGCTTCAGTTCTAGTTGTGGATATTTTTGGATACAGCTTTTTTTTTTTTTTAAGGATTGAAAAGAGAGTGGAAGAGATGGTGTTTAAAGGGTGCTCCTCACCTTATGCGATTTCACTTATGTGCATGGCGGGCCGGAACATAACCCCAGCATTGGGAGGGGGGATGGGGGGGGACGCCTGTGTTGTATAATCTTAGAAAGCTGTGAGTATCATGAAGACTTCTGAATTTGCCACTACACTACTGGCTAGGTGGACCAATAGCCCGGCTTAATATAAAACAGCTTCTTACAAGCTGGATGCAGTCTGACCTAGGGGTGGGTGATATCTGGTTTTCAACATTGTGATATACCAATACAGAACTACCTTGGTTCTCGAACTCAATCCGTTCTGGAAGTCTGTTCAACTTTAAAACGTTTGCAAAGCAAGGCATAACTTGGCTGCTTGGCCCCAGAAACAATGCCGACATTCAGCTTCCAAAAAAACATTTGCAAACCGGAACACTTCTGGGTTTGCGGCATTCGGGAACCGATTTGTTCGTCAACTAATCCATTCGGGAACCAAGGTACCACTGTATATCACAGCATCTGAAATAAGGATGGCCCTATTTAGAGGCACAGGGGATGCGGGTGGTGCTGTGAGTTAAACCACAGAGCCTAGGACTTGCCGATCAGAAGGTCGGCGGTTTGAATCCTCGTGACGGGGTGAGCTCCCGTTGCTTGGTCCCTGCTCCTGCCAACCTACCAGTTTGAAAGCACGTCACAGTGCAAGTAGATAGATAGGTACCGCTCCGGCGGGAAGGTAAACGGCGTTTCCGTGCATTGCTCTGGTTCGCCAGAAGCGGCTTAGTCATGCTGGCCACATGACCCGGAATCTGTATGCCGGCTCCCTCAGCCAATAAAGTGAGATGAGCGCCGCAACCCCAGAGTCGGTCTTTTATGTAGAGGCATTCGCTGGCTTCATGGTTTTCCCCACATTGTGATTTTTGCATAGCACACATACACACATACATCATGTTTCACAATACATTGCCAGGTCAAAAATTATGAAACTGATATAAGAGTGTGGACTTCAAACCGGCTTTGAGTGATATATTGATATATCGCCCAGCCTTAGTCTGACCTTCTTTTTGCCTTTCCTTTCAGGGTCACCTAACACCACCCTACAGGTCCATGCACTCTGCATGAGCTTGGGTTATTTCCTCTTCGACCTTGGTTGGTGCGTCTACTTCCAGGCAGAAGGAGCTCTGATGCTGGCCCATCACACCGTCAGCATCCTGGGCATCACCGTCTCCCTCGCCCTGGGCGAGTCAGCCGCGGAGGTCAACGGGGTCATCTTTGGCAGCGAGATCACCAACCCGCTGCTGCAGGCCCGTTGGTTCCTCCGGGAGAAGGGGCTCTACCACACTCTTACGGGGGACGTGGTGGACTTCTTCTTTGTGGTGCTCTTCACAGGGGTGAGGATCGGGGTCGGGGCATGGCTGATGTACTGCGTGTTGATGTCGCCCAAGCCCAAATGGTTCATCAAGGTCGGCGGGGTGATCATGTACACCGTGTCTTGGGTCTTCATGGTCAGCATCTGCCGGTTCGCCCAGAGGAAGAGCATGAAGAAGTACCACGCCTGGAGGAGCCGGTGGAGCAAAGAGATGAACTTGAATACCAACGGGCACCTGAAGGACCATTGACACCCAATCTGGGTCTGTGTTCATGATCTGGTTAGCATGGGGCAGGGGGAAGTTTCCAAAGGTCTGGTGCACAAGGCCATGTGTGCAAGGCAGGTCATATTGGAAATGAATACCCCGGGCTGCCTAGTAGATATGTAGAGTGCTGGATTAAGACTGGGTGACCTTTGCCAGCAACTTTCCTCTAAACCCAACATACCTCACAAGGATTTTATGAGGAAAATAGGATAACTCCTGCCCTGGGTGTTTTGGAGGAAGGGCGGGATACAATCATGATCAGTTGATAGACCTACATCATGCTGGAGTAGGCTGGAATAGGTGTCAACTCCAGGGAAATTTGCACTATGGAAACATTGGTGTATCGTGCTGCTGACGAGGTGCATTCAATGAGACAAAAACACTTGTGTACAACAGAAAACCTGTTTGCACTCCCAAGGCTGTGAGCACTTGGAATGCAATTAACCACAACCTCCTCCAGCAACGTCACCACTGTACATGAGAGCAGAGGATGCTCCTTTTATCTTGAGTGGGATCATTGGCCCATGTCTAGACTGTACACTAACTGGCAGCTGATCCCTAGTTTTTTCAGGCAAGCAGTGTTCTAGTCCCAACCCTATCTATATGCCAGAGGACTTGCTAAGCAGCACCAGTTCATTTTTATGACGCATTTTCCCAACATGCCATTCAGGTATCAGGATAGCTTGTTGTTTATATAATCCAAAGACTCAGAGAAGTGACACAGGAAGAGAAAGATTCCTATTGCTGCCACTTTTTGAATGCGTAATACGATGCCGAATCGGAACAAAGATTCACCCAGCCAGTATTTGTTTCTGACAGGAAAGCCAGATGTCAAGCATGAAGGTGGCAGCAGCCCTTCCATTCTGCCACCACTATGAGCCAATATTCGGGGGTATTCTGCCTCTGAGCGTGGCAGTTTCACTTAGCAATCATACTTAAGGGGATGCTTCCACTTTCTCTGAAGACCAGGCTTGAAAATGGGAGGTTGGGATATATCAACCCATCTTGTGGTGGAAACCAGGTAGACAAAATCATCTACCACCTCCTGCCCCAGCTGCAACAAATCCTGTCTCTCCAGTATCATTCTCTACAGCCACAGCAGGTGCTGTACCTCTCCAGTGGTTTGACTTCACTCTCAAAGGCACACCCCTCCATTGTCTCCCGAGACAGATGGATGCCAACCATCCACCCATCTTCTTAAACCACACACAAACGTGTCTTTCAGGAATCGTTGCTCCAGTACGCCTGGGACTCCCCTGAACAGTAAATCGACGTTACATTGCCCAGTGTTAATGAAACCATTGATTATTGTTGGTTTGAAGATAATGCCCGAAAGCACATTTTAGAATTCAGGGGGGAGAGGGGGCTAATCCTTAAAGTGGTTCTTGTTTTCTGATAGCTTGCTGTTTTCTCTTAGGCACACTCTTCTGTATTTTGAGTGCTAATAAGCAGAAGAACTAAAATCAGTGTTGTGGCACTGTTGGGGTGAGAGATGTTTGGGTTTGGCTCCCCTGAAGTCAGTGCTGAGGTTCTCTTGTTCAGCCAGAGCTGCAACAAAAGTCCTATTGGTATATTTGGGACCATCTGAACAGTGTCATGCTTGCTGGACTGGACTGAAAGTTTGTATGTATAGTTTCTAGCTGTTTCCTGGGCTGTGTGGTCTGGATGTTGGTATAGTGAGTCAAAAGTCCCAGGTAGGCATTATATGCCAGGGTTGAAGTATAGAGGCACCTGGCAGCTTCCATAATATGAGCTACAATGTGGCTGGGATTTATTTTTGTACGTACCTGGGATACTGGTTAAGCTGGTCCTTGGAGTTTGAACGAACTGATTCCCTCCCTACCCCTTGGGGTTGTGGAGGAAGAAGATGTTGTCTCTTGCTCTTATGCCTCAGGAACATAGGAAACTGCCTTGTAATGGGTCAGAACTTGGGTTCCTGTAACTCAATACTGTCTACACTGATTGTGGATCTCCAGTGTTCAGGCACGGGTCACTCTCAGACCTGCAAAAGCCAGAGATTGAACCTGGAACTTTCTGCATGCAAGGCTAATGTACTACTGAGCAATGGTCCTCTCCATTGTGTGTGTGTTTTATCAAAAATACATACCACTGTTCATAAAATCAGAGTGGTTTGCAGGCAGCCATTTTGCATGGGGGGGGTTCCATTCCCAGCCCCTGTATGCATTGGCTGAGTCCACATAAGTATGCCCCACCCCCGTTCTGCTGTACAACAATCAATACAGGAATAAAAACAATATAGAAAATTTTGAACTCAGAAATCAGCTCACTGTTATGGAAAGGTAGATTCTTAATTTCCTGCATAAGCCTTGCAGAATAGTTTTCAGCAGGTGTTTAGAAGATGACAGTAGGTGATTGCTGAATCTCCATTGACAGAGTATTCCACAAGAGCGAACCAACGGCACTAAGAGCTAGGTTCCTTGTTGCTGTCAAAGGAGCCCCACCAACTAGAGGAACAACTGGTGATGCTCCTGCAGATAATCCCTGTGATCAATCTGGCGTATAAGGATTCCAGGGGTCCCTAAGTTGTTCAAGGCCTTGTAAATTAAGGCTTGAACCTGGCTTGGTACTAGATGGACAACCAGTGCAGGTGTTTTAACAATGCTGACTCCATCATCAGTCTGTCTGCCCTATTCTGCACCAGCTGAAGCTTCTGAACCAAGGGCAGCCCAACTAAAAGCACATTGCAGTAATCCAGCCTTGATGTTGTGCTTGGGCAGCATGCCTGCCATTCTTTGCTGGATCTTGGAATCTATATGGCTATAATAGAGCACATAATATACACTGGTACCTTACAGATGCTTCAGGTTACAGACTCTGCTAACCCAGAAATAATACCTCGGGTTAAGAACTTTGCTGCAGGATGAGAACAGAAATCGTGCAGCGGCAGCAGTGGGAGGCCCCATTAGCTAAAGTGGTCTTCAGGTTAAGAACAGTTTCAGGTTAAGAACAGACCTCCGGGACGAATTAAGTTCTTAACCAGAGGTACCACTGTATATCCTCTGAGGATAAATCTGGTAGCTTCTGCTTCCTAAAAAATAAAATTGAAAGGAGCAAGTTCCTTAGTCTGGGTTGTTGTGGACTTGTCCATTCACTAGTTTATCATTGTGGCGGAAAGCTGGGGAACAGGGGCTACTTAGTATCTCAGCTTCAATCCTTGGCATCTCTAGGTAGGACTGGGAGAGTAAATACTGACCTGGGTGGACCAAGGAAGTTTCCTTTGTTCCTAGGGTTGGGAGCCCTGGACTACCCATTAATAATGTCCCTGCAGGGATCTCTATAATGGCACTGATGCTGCTGGGCCTAATTTTATATATGTACATGAAACTCTCCCCTTTTGCCTGGTTAGTGGGATCTCTGTGCATTAGAGGCGTGCAGGATGGAGACCGGCCTGTGCAAGAAAGAAAGCTGAGCCGAGTGCTTAACTTGGCATAATCGCCTTATCCCCTGGATAAGGAAGGTCACTCAAGCCACCCTGATGCTTTGGAGTGGCATCTGTGACGTGCGGGAGCAACCGCTTCCTTGATAAGGTAGTCCAAGTATGGGCAGGTGCAAGAAACCGATCTTGCAAAAAATCAGGGAAGCTGCATTTGCTGCCATTGTTCTCTGAAGGGCAGGCAGGCTCCAAATACAACACAAGAGTGTAGCCACGTGTCACAATAACCAAACCTAGGATTAATGGGAGCTGAAACGTATGTGATCAGCAGGCTCATATCATAAAAAAGGGGCTCAGCAATTCCTCCAGTATTTCCTGCATAAGCCTTGCAGAATAGTTTCCAGCAGGTGTTTAGAAGATGACAGATGATCCAGGCTCTGGACCCTAGAAGAATATGATCAAACACTAAATGATTATATATGCAAATAAATGAATCGCCAGATACAGGCTTAGCACTGTTTAATTAAACATTTCTGCTTCTTCCTTCCTCGATAGTAGTTCTTGAGGCTTCAAATGAATGCTGGGAACCAAACTAAGGCAACGGTTTTAAGAGCACTCGAGGTGGAAGGAGTTTGGCGTATGAAAGATAGTTTTGTTTTGTTTCTAAAGGAAACTTAAGCCCCACATAGAAATGAAGAGTTGCAAGTGGGATCAGCAACAAAATGTTACAGTGCAGAATGTTCCTGTTCAGGTTGCCAGCCATGCCCTTTTTCATTATATTCCATTCCATACCTGCCCTTGCAGTTTTCTGTCCCTCCCCGTTACAATAGGTAACCGGCATTCTGTGGGTATTAAACATTCTCCATCTTCATTGGGCTGTTCTTGTGTTTCACCCCACATTTCCCTCCTCAGCACTTTTTGTACTTCTCCCATGTCTTCAGATATCTCTAACTTGTCTGTGGGTGGTGCTGTTTTGGCTACATAGGGACCTATACTCAGAAAAATGAGTTTTCCATTACTATATAAGAAGAATATAGGATCACCCAGATAAGAGTTGATCAGGTGTTAGATACAGCAGTTCCCCTTTAATGTTTCTGGATTTGATTATTGCTCTGTGTTGGGGACCACAGCTCCCATCATCCCTGACCATTGGTCATGGTGGCTGGGGCTGATGCAGTCTAACAGCATTTGGGGGGCACAGGTTCCCCTTTCCTGCTCTGTAAGTAACATCTCCAAGTCAGAGTGACCATCAGAATTAAAATGTTTCGAAGGAGGTTGGTTGAGCTTCTTTGCCAAGATTGCTGATGTGTGATTCCTCCAAAACCCATTTACGAAGTCTGTTCTTGCGCTTGCATTCAGTAACGTAGATTACATTGTTAGACATGCGGGTAACATTCTATTTAACAAATAGGTCTTATCGCTTGTTCTGCTTTTAAAATATTTTTGCAAGGTAAGTGCAGGTGACTGGGTTCACCTGTCTGTGACTAGCATTTCAAAGAGAAGGCTGGATTCAAACACTACCTTGACATGCTAGATTTCCACAGGCAAAGACGTTTCTTTGATATGGAAGAGTGTTCAAATATTTGATCTCCCACTGCGTCCAGCACCTGAATTCTGAAGTGGTACAGCTCAACACCAGGTGTGTCATGCCTTGATATTGTATCTCGGCTCCTACTGACTCATGAAAGGCTCTAGAATCAAGGATGGGTCCCCTTTTAAAGGGATGTGCAATGCTTAAAATAATTCGTGATTTCACTATTCAGAAGGGTTAGCCCAAGGTGTCCTGACCCCGTGCGTACAGCATAAAAATACTAGCATAAAAGCACCATGTTTTGAATTACTGTGTAATAATTATTTAATGTTCCACCAGTGATGGGTGTAGCAACTTTGTATTATATTTTATAAAAATAAAAGAGATTTTATGTATGAAAGGCTTGCCATAAAATGCGCATTCCTCTCCTTTTTCCTCAGGGACACAGATGAAAAGGAAACTCAGTTAAGTTACTCTGTTCAAACTTCCTGGGGAGGCTATTCTGTAGATGAGGTGCTACTACCAAAAAGGCTCTGTCCTTGGAAGGCACCCATCTAATTTCACTTAGCATGGGTTGCTGGAGAACCTTAAGGGTCAGTTAAACATATGCAGGAGGGAGCATTCCTTCAGGAAACATGGTCCCCAGTGGGGTACTGGTCCCAATTTGGCAAGAGGAATGGGGGGTAGGGTGGGGCTTCCTTTTGATCAGTCTCCCCATGTGCAAACTGGGTGTTGATGACTGAACACACACAGATCCCCCAGTCTTGCTCCCATAACCAGCACCCTGTGTTGTATAATTGGTGGTGTTGTTGTTTAGTCATGTCCGACTCTTCGTGACCCCATGGACCAGAGCACGCCGGGCACTCCTGTCTTCCACTGCCTCCCGCAGTTTGGTCAAACTCACACTGGTAGCTTCAAGAACACTGTCCAACCATCTCATCCTCTGTCGTCCCCTTCTCCTTGTGCCCTCAATCTTTCCCAACATCAGGATCTTTTCCAGGGAGTTTTCTCTTTTCATAAGGTGGCCAAAGTATTGGAGCCTCAGCTGTATAATTGGTAGGATGCAGTAGATGGTTATACGTACTTTTAAGAACTCACATTCTGCCATAAATTAACTTCCACCAATCTTCCTTTTTGCCCCTCTCCTTTTGACAGGGTCCTTTGAATAGCTGTATTTTGTTTATATACTTCCAGGCTGTAAAGTTCAGAGGTTTCTTCTGAGCGGTTAAGAAACAGAGCTTCAGGTCTGGGCCATCTCACGGAAAGCCAGCACCGTAAGCAAATCCGTTCCTTGGATCCAGAGATGAGAGGAGAAAGTTTAAAAGTCTCATGAAAGCTCCAAACATGCTTAGGCAGCTCCTAGCTTCTGCATTGCTTGGTTTGGGGTTGGGGTGAAAGGCTGAAGAAAGCTTTCATTTCCAAAGAACTCCTCCTTCAAACGCCAAAACAGTTTTCAGCAGACGTTTTTCATTTCTTTAAACCGTGTCACTTTGATCTTTTCTGCCCAGACTGAAACGGATGTTTTGTCTCTCTCTGTGTGTGTATCTGTGTGTGTAAGAGATTCGGAGAGACTGCTCATTGGAATTAATCTGCTGGATAATGATCACTTGTGGGGACCCATGGTGCCATCTGGGTAGGACTTTGGGGCAAATGTCCAGGGACCCACTCAGCAGAATTAGCAGGGTGGACCCCAAATGCACCAAGGATTGCTTGCCACATTTTAAAGAAAAGTTGTGCACATTACTATCTAAAGGAGGAGGCAGCCCGATGCACCATTAATTCCAGAGTCTAAAAACTGATCGGTACAGGAATAATTTGGCTTGTGGGTCTTCCCCTATTTTGTGGGGTAGGGAGGGACTGGCAATATTCTGCACTCTTAAGCTTGATGCTATTATCTGATATTGCGATATTGTGAACTGCTTTGAGATCTATGGATCTATTAATAATAATAGAGTTCCACTGGTTAATTATGTGAAACGAGAAGAAGTACCTCTTTTGTCTGTCCAGAATCTACTGCCCAGTGGGTGACTCCAAGGTCTACTTTCCTCAGCATTTGGAGTATTTGTGAATATTCCATGGTATCACAGCAGTTTGGAAAATTTGGGTGGAAGGCTAGGAGAACCTCTGTGTGTTTATATATTACAGTGGTACCTCGGGTTAAGTACTTAATTCGTTCCGGAGGTCCGTTCTTAACCCGAAACTGTTCTTAACCTGAAGCACCACTTTAGCTAATGGGGCCTCCTGCTGCTGCCGCGCCGCCAGAGCACGATTTCTGTTCTCATCCTGAAGCAAAGTTCTTAACCTAAAGCACTATTTCTGGGTTAGCCGAGTCTGTAACCTGAAGCGTATGTAACCTGAAGCATATGTAACCTGAGGTACCAATGTATGTAGGTTGCCAGCTTAGCCTAGTGCTGTGAATTAAGGAGAACTCCATTTTTGGCAGCCATTGCTTAACCATGATAGATTTCCTGCATTACAGAATGAAAAAAGGGAGGCTGCCAATGGATTTTCTGGCAAGCTGAAATAAATGGACGAAGCTCCCTTCCCAAACAGTTCCTGCTTCAGCCAATCAAGATGCTTTCCCCTGGAGATGCTAGATTCAGAGAGATGCTGAAAAACTCAATAAAAAGAACATTTGAATTCCTTTTATCCTAAGTAGGTTCCAATCCATTTATCAGGCTGTGTGTGTTGAATACTGCATTGTAGTTCAGCTATTCTTCTCTCCTATGTCAGTAAATTGAGTCCCACCCTCCCACCCCACATTTTGTTAAGTATACAAGGATTAGTTCCACCACACCCACACCCCCAATCATGCACTGTCTTTGTGTCAGAAACTACTAAAGTCCAAACTGTTTCCAAGAGTTGATTGTTTTGGCACACTCTTTCATTTTAAAATGCATCTCCCGTTGATTCACTGCCCTCTATCCATGAAATATACTCGGAGTCGAGAGTGGATTTCATGCTCTTTATTCAGCTCATAGTGCTGAGGAGGAATGGAAGTTCCCCCCAGAATGTCTGCTTTATATACATTATTTACATATTTATTTACATTATTTCCTCCCAATGCAAACAGCACACCTGGAAGAGTGTGCTATATTATACTGCTGTGCAGAGGTTTTTGAGGGGCTCAAGGATTTATCTATTTTATTTAAATTTTATTTATTGAATTTATATACCGCCCTCTACCTGCAGGTCTCAGGGCAGTTCACAGGATAAAATCAGAAAATAAAAGCACAAAGTACATAATCAAAATAAAAACAACAACCCAATTCTTATTTTTTGGTGATCACTTGTAGCTAAGGAGGATTATCTTCCATGAACACAGTCTTAACAGTGACTGTGGAGGCCAATTCTGGATCCACACGTCCTTCCGCAGTGGGGACATAGGTTTCCAGGTGGGAGTTGATCATGGTGAGAGTTTGCCAAATGTGCCTTCCTCTTAGCTTGTTTCTCCCTTTTGTCCTGAGTTTGAGTGTCTTCAAAGTCCACAACACCTTTGGTAAAGGCTGTTCTCCAATTGGAGCGCTAGCAGGCCAGTGTTTCCCAATTGTCAGAGTTTATGCTACATTTTTTTAAAAAAAAATTGCTTTGAGAGAGTCTTTAAACTTCTTTTGTTGATCACCAGCATTATGCTTTCCATTTTTAAGTTTGGAATAGAGTAGTTGCTTTGGAAGGCAATAATCAGGCATCCAAACAATATGACCGGTCCAACAATGCTGATGTTGAAGAATCATTGCTTCGACACTCGTGATCTTTGCTTCTTCCAGTACACTGGCATTAGTTCGACAGTCTTCCCAAGTGATATGTAAATTTTCCCCCAGAGAAACCATTGTTGGAATCTTTAGAGCAGTTGGAGATGATGTTTATAAGTGGTCCATGTTTCACAAGCATACAGTAAGGTTGGTAGTACAATAGCTTTGTAAACAAGCATGTTGGTTTTCCTGCAAATGTCCCGGTCCTCAAACACTCTGCACTTCAATCAGAAGAAAGCTGCACTCGCCAAGCTCAAGCAATGCTGGATTTCGGCATCAGTGTTGGCCCTTGTGGAAAGGTAATTGCCCAGGTTGGAGAAGTGATTGATACTTTCCAACATTACATCATTGAGTTGGATTTGTGGCACTGCAGAGGGGTTGTTTTGTGCTTGTTGGTGCAGCACTTTGTTTTTTGGATGCTGAGCGATAGGCCAAGCTTTCTGTAGGCTTCTGCAAAGATATTTAGGATGGTTTGGAGGTCATCCTCTGAGTGTACACACACTACGTTGTCACCAGCATACTGAAGCTCTATGATGGAAGTTATGGTAACCTTATTCTTTGCTTTCAGCCTACTCAAATTAAAGAGCTTTCCATCTGTTCAGTATATGATTTCTACCCTGGTGGGGAGTTTCCCTTCGACAATATGTAGGATCATGGCAAAGAAAATAATAGAGTTGGGGCAATAACACAACCCTGTTTAACACTTGTTTGACTGTGATTGGTTCACTTTGAGAGCCATTGTTATCTGTGATTGTTGCTGTCATCTGTATTATCATGGAGGAGCAGAATGATGTTCACAAATTTATCTAGGCAGCTGATTTTCAGAAGGACAGTCCACAGAGCATTATGATTTACAGTGTTGAAGGCCTTAGTCAGGTCGATAAACACTATATACAGAGATTGGTTTTGCTCTCTACATTTTTCTTGAAGCTGTTGAGCAGTGAACGCATGTCCACTGTCCCAGGAAGGGTAGCCTCAGATATAGTAAGGAGATGGTTTGCTAAGATCCTTCCAAGAATTTTGCAGGCTGCAGCTAATAAAGAGATGCCTTGGTATTTTCCGCAGTCCATTCGATCACCTTTTTTTTAAAAAAAAGGTTGATAATTTTGGCATCCCTAAATTCTGCTGGGATCTCCTCTCTCTCCCAGATTTTCGATGAGCTTGTGAAGTTGTTGTGTAAGTTCAATTCCACCCACTTGAAGATTTCGGCAGGTATCCCTGGCTTTGTTTTTCATTTGGTTAATAGCTGTATTAACCAAACTCTCCCAGATTTGGAGATATATCTCCAACCCAATAACCTCCCCCCACCAACACATTTTAAAAGTGCATGGGATGTCAATCAAATCAACCAAAGGCCTGCTTAAAGAGGGATGTTTTTGCCTGGCACCTAAAGGTGTATAACAGGGGTCAGCAAACTTTTTCAGCAGGGGGCCGGTCCACTGTCCCTCAGACCTTGTGGGGGGCCAGACTATATTTTTTTTGGGGGGGGGAATGAACGAATTCCTATGCCCCACAAATAACCCAGAGATGCATTTTAAATAAAAGGACACATTCTACTCATGTAAAAACATGCTGATTCCTAGACCATCCACGGGCTGGATTTAGAAGGCAATTGGGCTGGATGCGGCCCCTGGGCCTTAGTTTGCCTACCTATGGTGTATAATGAAGGCACCAGACGAACCTCCCTGGAGAAAGATGGCAAGGCCTGGGAAGGGGGTTGGGAAAAGTGCTGAGGGTCAGATACACAGGCCCCAAGTGCAGCATTTGCCCCTGGGCCTGAAGCTTCTCACTCTTGCTCTACAGTCTACTCTGCGCTATTCAAAGTAGAGGCAAGCACGGTTTCTTTAGGAGGACTGGCCTCTGTCTCTCTCTATGTCTGCTATGCAGATAGTGATAATGGAAATTTGCAGTACTAAGATCTTCCAGTAGATGGCAACATGTTGTAGAATGCACCCAGTCACTTCTGGTTTTCTTCAGAGGTGGGCAAATTGCACCCAACCGTTCTGCAAAACTCTATTTTTATGCTTCCTGGCGGTTCAGTATGCAAAACTGCTTGCTGTGTGCACTATTAAACAGGATTTCTTTCTTTCTAATTTTACCTTAAGCTTTGCAGTTATGGCTTCCACCGTTTAACTCCAAGGGAACAAAGGCAGATGAGCCAAAACAATGCTCAAAGATGACCACTTGCCCAGATCGTTCACCTGGGCTACCATCTGGTACACTAGCCCAGGCATAGAAACATCATTGATTTTTTTAAAAGGGTGACTTTCAGAACTCTCTGCCTATCAGTATTTCCTGCTTGAATCATTAACATTTCCTCTGTTGGGTGAGCTGGAGGACTGTACTTCAGGGCTGGCACACTCATGGGGCAAGGTGAGTGCCTCAGGTGGCAGGATCCGCAGGGGCAGCAGACCCAACCTCCAAGGAATGCATCAAGTGCACTAGAATATCTGCACAGTGACAGATTAAGACATGCTGAGGCCCTAAACCATGACAGCGTTCACACTATACCTTTGGAGCATATTCAAGGTACAATCTTTTTCTCAAAGAACTCTGGGCACTGTCGTTGGTTAAAGGTTGTTGGGAACTGTCACTGTTTGAATTCTTTGGAGGAAAGAACGGGCTTGGAATGTGCTTTTCAGGTATAGTGTGTACACAGCCTGTCAGGTTTAAGAAGCTCCACAGCATTATGGGGAGGGGAAAATCTATAAATACAGTATGCAGGGCTGGATTTAGGTTTGATGAGGCCCTAAGCTACTGAAGGTAATGGGGCCCTTTAGATGCCCAGCTGTCCTTTGTCAACAACAAATTGTCACTTTTTTGTGTTGAATATATGCTATATGGTTATATATGGACCTAATAAGTATCTAAAGCCATTTGCCACCTTTGCTGTATGTATTTTTTATTTTATTTGTTTTTTATCTTATATTTTGGAAATGTACATCCAGTTTTTTTCTTTAATTTTTTTTTGGGGCCCCCAAGAGGGTGGGGCCCTAAGCTATAGCTTGTTTAGCTTATACGTAAATCCGGCACTGACAGTATGACAAATAATTGCCCAGACATTTAGTATCTTTTCATCACATCAAACAATAAGGTCTGATTTAGAGTCTGTTTTCCCTATTTCCTTTATTATGTAAAACACAAAATTAAGTG
Source organism: Podarcis bocagei (assembly GCF_964188305.1). NCBI lineage: Eukaryota > Metazoa > Chordata > Lepidosauria > Squamata > Lacertidae > Podarcis > Podarcis bocagei. The sequence continues at coordinate 23,108,516 of NC_138141.1, forward strand.
GTTTTTTGTTTTTTTGTTTAGTATTTAGAAACACTTCATAATCAGAGGCCCTAAGCTGTAGCCTACTTTGTTTGTGTGTTAATCTGCCACTGAACCTGCACCCAACTCAGAGATTTAACTGTGAGGGAAATGAAAAAGTACACAGGGCTGAACCCTGGTGAAGGAAAACTTGAGCAACTTACCTTAACGGTATTTTAATACGGCAAAAACTGGGACAAAATGGGGACAGAGATTGAACAAAGCTGGGTACCAGAAAATAGGGACACTTGTATACTATGATACCAATGATAAATGCAAAATAACTAGTATAGATCACACAAGCCTGAAGACTGCCCACTCCTGCACAGGAAGCAGGCAGGTTTCTGCAAGATTGAGGCCACATTCACACCATACATTCAAAGCAGTATCCTACTGCTTTCAATAGTTATGGCTTCCCTCAAAGGATTCTGGGAACTGCCGTTTGTTAAGGGTGCTGACAGTTGCTATTGCCCTCCCAGAGTGGTTTAACAACCAATCTCTCTTCCCAGGGAACTCTGGGAATTGTAGTTCTGTAAGGGGAATAAGGGTCTCCTAACTACTATCAGTCTACATCCCAATCCCAAAGAAGGGCAGTGCCAAAGAATGCTCCAACTACCGCACAATTGCACTCATTTCACACGCTAGCAAGGTTATGCTTAAAATTCTACAAGGAAGGCTCAAGCAGTATGTGGATCGAGAACTCCCAGAAGTGCAAGCTGGATTTAGAAGAGGCAGAGGAACCAGAGACCAAATTGCAAACATGCGCTGGATTATGGAGAAAGCTAGAGAGTTCCAGAAAGACATCTACTTCTGCTTCATTGACTATGCAAAAGCCTTTGACTGTGTCGACCACAGCAAACTATGGCAAGTTCTTAAAGAAATGGGAGTGCCTGATCACCTCATCTGTCTCCTGAGAAATCTCTATGTGGGACAAGAAGCTACAGTTAGAACTGGATATGGAACAACTGATTGGTTCAAAATTGGGAAAGGAGTACGACAAGGCTGTATTTTGTCTCCCTGCTTATTTAATTTATATGCAGAATACATAATGCGAAAGGCTGGGCTGGATGCATCCCAAGCTGGAATTAAGATTGCTGGAAGAAATATCAACAACCTCAGATATGCAGATGACACAACCTTGATGGCAGAAAGTGAGGAGGAATTAAAGAACCTTTTAATGAGGGTGAAAGAGGAGAGCGCAAAATATGGTCTGAAGCTCAACATCAAAAAAACGAAGATCATGGCCACTGGTCCCATCACCTCCTGGCAAATAGAAGGGGAAGAAATGGAGGTAGTGAGAGATTTTACTTTCTTGGGCTCCATGATCACTGCAGATGGTGACAGCAGCCACGAAATTAAAAGACGCCTGCTTCTTGGGAGAAGGGCAATGACAGGCCTAGACAGCATCTTGAGAAGTAGAGATGTCACCTTGCCAACAAAGGTCCGTATAGTTAAAGCCATGGTTTTCCCAGTAGTGATGTATGGAAGTGAGAGCTGGACCATAAAGAAGGCTGATCGCCGAAGAATTGATGCTTTTGAATTATGGTGCTGGAGAAGACTCTTGAGAGTCCCATGGACTGCAAGAAGATCAAACGCATCCATTCTTAAGGAAATCAGCCCTGAGTGCTCACTGGAAGGACAGATCGTGAAGCTGAGGCTCCAGTACTTTGGCCACCTCATGAGAAGAAAAGACTCCCTGGAGAAGACACTGATGCTGGGAAAGATGGAGGGCACAAGGAGAAGGGGGCGACAGAGGACAAGATGGTTGGATAGTGTTTTCGAGGTTACCAGCATGGGTTTGACCAAACTGCGGGAGGTAGTGGAGGACAGGGGTGCCTGGCGTGTTCTGGTCCATGGGGTCACGAAGAGTCGGACACGACTAAACGACTAAACAACAACAACAAAACTACTATCAACACTCTTAACAAACTACAGCTCCCAGAATTCTTTGGAGGAAGCCAGGACTGTTGAAAATGGTGTCGTGGTGCTTTGCAAACCATAGTGCAATGGTGTGACTGTGACCTGAATGGCAAAAATGGCTATCTGCTGGAATCAAGGGTACCACAAGTGGCTTAGCACGGTGGGAAAGGGACAATATGCACTTAATACTAATGGGGCTAGTTGAGTTGGTAGAGTATGAGGCTCTTAATCTCATAGTCGTGGGTGAAAGATTCCTGCACTGCAGGGAGTTGGACTAGATGATCCCCACGGTCCTTTCCAACTCTACAGTTCCATGACAGAATCTAGAAACATATAAACAAAACTGTGAAAAATATGTTTTGAAAAATACATTGGATTTGCCATAGCTCACCATCGCCATCTAGTGTCACATTTGTATCATGCACTTTACAACACACTTAAAAGTTTTATTTTCAGCTTTATAGCTGATTCTATGAACTGGCTTTAGTCCATGGATGGGATAACCCTGAGCACTGTGCTTAGCCCAGGAATATTTTTCTTTTCATCGTAGCATATCCTCTAACATTTCTCTGATGAAAATAGCGACGTCCAATTCCATAATAATAATAATTAACAATTTTACTATTTATACCCTGCCCATCTGACTGGGTTGTCCCAGCCACTATAGGTGGTTTCCAACATGTATAAAAACACAATAAAACATTTTAAAAACTTCCCTATACAGGGCTGCCTTCAGATGGCTCAGGGGTCAGATAACTCCATACCCTCCTACAGTTCTCTTATGAAAATAGGGACATCCTAAGGAAAAGCGGGACATTCTAGGGTCAAATCAGAAACTGGGACGACTTCTATAAATTTGGGGTGGTCCCTGGAAAATAGGGACACTTGTGTGGAGCTCACAGTTGTTCCACACAAAAATGGGGCTACAATAGGCCAGGGGAGTTAGTTTTCAGTGACTAAGTTTGGGCTGGTGCTGGAAGCTGGAGACACAGAAGTTTGCCTTGCTCTGTCCTGGATCCAAGGCTATGAGCTTGGAGCTTCTCTGGAAACCTAATGGGGAAGAAATATCTGTTGGGGTGTTAGCGTTGCGAACCCTTCTATCTGTTCGAAATTAGCCAGGTGCCAGGCACATTATGCACCTGGCTATTGGCTACGTGCAACCAAGTTAAGATGCCCGGGCACCAGGATGGCGCCTGACATCTCCACCATCTGGCTAGCAGGCACACAGCATCATCTTCATTATTTTTGCTGCCATCCTATGGCACGATTTTAACTGGAGCTGACAATATACACAATTCATCTTCAGCTTTGTAACCTTGTAAAAGGGAAAAAGGTGCCTAAACATTCTGTTAGTGCACCCGTAACCTAGGATGAAGAGGCCATATGGCAAATAGCTTTTATATATCACACTGTCAAGTTGTATACATGTGTAATAAAAGCAAATCTCAGTCTCCACTGGCCTTCATTCCAAGGGAAATGAACCCTGCATAAACACTGCAGCCCATGCAGTCCCCTGCCACTTGGAGGTTGGCATGCATGCAACAACATTTTCATGCAAGTAACAGCGCAGTGCTACTCTAGTCATGGTAATAAAGCCATAATAAGGCTGTGTGCACACTATACATTTAAAATTATGGTAAGGAAAACTGTAATAAAGCTGTGTACACACTATACCTTTGAAGCACATCTGAAAGACATTATTTCCCACCCTGCTCAAAGAATTCTGGGCACTGTAGTTTGCTAAGAGTTGCTGGGAATTCTAACTCTGCCAGAAGCAAACTACAGTGCTCAGAATTCTTCGAGGGAAATAATGTCCTTCAGATGTGCTTCAAAGGTGCCCCAAAGCTCACCTAATCCTGTTCTCCCAGTGGCAAGCTTGCAAGCAGGACTGGAGTGCAAGACCCCTCTCCCCTCCTGTGGTTTCCAGCAACTGGTATTCAGAAGTATTATTGCCTCCAGTCATGGCAGATAGTAGCCACTGACAGGCAAATACCTGGAGAATAAGTCCTGTCTGAAAGCCATCCAAGCTGGTGACCATCAATGTCTCCTGTGGGCATGAGTTCCATAGTTTAACCATGCACAGCGTGAAGAAGTACAGTGGTACCTCGGGTTACAGATGCTTCAGGTTACAGACGCTTCAGGTTACAGACTCCATTAACCCAGAAATAATACCTTGGGTTAAGAACTTTGCTTCAGGATGAGAACAGAAATTGTGTGGTGGTGGCGCAGCGGCAGGCCCCATTAGCTACAGTGGTACCTCAGCTTAAGAACAGTTTCATGTTAAGAATGGACCTCCAGAACGAATTAAGTTCTTAACCAGAGGTACCACTGTACTTTGTCTGCCCTCAATCTTCTAATATGCAGCTTCATTGGATGTCAAGGAGTGACAGAACAGCAGCCAAACTTCCAAACTTAGCATCAGGCAGAACAAAAGAACTTGGGAGTGCAGGTGGGTCACAGAAAGAGAGGAATAAATCGGCTGCTGTTTAATACTGATACGCGAGACTGCGTTTTGGGCAGTTCACACCACCCATTTCAAGCATCTTCAACTGCACATTTAAAGCACATGACTTCTCCCTACGAATCCTGGGAATTGTAGTTTTGTTAGGGCTCTGAGAAGGGAAACTATGGTTCTCGGGATTACTTGGGGGGAAAGTCATGTGCTTCAAATGGATACATATTGCTGCTGCTCTGCCCGAATAAGTCACCGACAGCAGCGGCAGGAGGGCCAAAGGAAGACCTGCTAGGTGTGGCCTCGAACGGACTCCTTTCCTTCTCTCTCACTCCTCCCTCACCCCCCACCCTCCCGCCGCGGACTGCGGAGGCGGCGCGCTGTGTTGGGTTGAAGAGCCGCGACGACGGAGATTCCAAAACGACGTGTGACGCGTCCCGGCGGAAGGATTCGAGGAATGGAGCGCCGAGAGAAGGAGAAGGAGGAGGAGACGAAGAGCGAGGCGGCTCCCTGAAGTGAAGCGCTGTGTGTGTGTTGGTGGGGGAAGAATGCATTAAAGAAGTGGCGAGGGGAGGGGGGAAGAGGAGGAGGGGGAACAAAATAGTCCCGGAACCGCCGGAAGAGGCCGAACGGAGCCGAGTGGAGTCGAACCTGGGCCTGCCCCAGCGAAGCCGGCGGGGAACGTCGGCCTGAGGAGAATCTAGCCCGAGCGGGCGAGCGCCGGCGGGAGCGGCGAAGCCGAGTCGGGCCCTCAGACGGCGGCGGCGAGAGGAGGAGGAGGAGACGCGGCCTGTGGAAAGGAGCCCACATTTCTTCCCCTCCCGCTCCGCTTTCTCCCCCTCACATTCCGGACTCGGCGGCGGGAAGGAGCCTCTCCGGGAACTGCTGTTGTTTTAATCTTCTTCTTCTTCTTCTTCCACTCCTCGTCCCAGCCGTCGACGGGAGAGGCTCGGGTGGGTTGCCTCCACCGGCGAAGCCTCGGCGGCGAAGCGGGCCCCCAAACCGGACTCGAACCGGAGTCAAGCCGGCTCGACGCGGAGGAGCGAAAAGAAGTCGCCTCATCTCTCCTCACACACCTCCACCCCGCGGCCGCCGCAACTGCTGCTACGACGACTTCGGGGCGTCCGACCTCCCCACCCCCACCCCGGACCCATCGACGAACTTAGTCCTGTCAGGAAGAAGATGATGCTCTTCGGGGCCTAGAAGAAGAGAGAGAGAGAGAGGCGGAGATAGAAGAAAAGGGCGGGGGGCGCGTCGAGAGAGGACCCCCCCCCGGCCTGGCTCGTGTGTGTTTTCATACTCCCAACCCCCACCAAAGTAGGGAATATTATGCACCCTTCCCTGAGGGGAGGCTCCGAGCTGCGACCTCAGTTCATGCAAGACTAATTTTCTCTCTCCCTTTAATCAGCCCCAGAGCCTAATTTGGGGCTGGGGTGCTTGTAGATCTCATTTCCCCACCCCTTCTTAGAGGGGGGGGGCTGGTTTACTCTGCTGTTTTTTTGCCCTCCGAAAAGGCAGAGTTTCTCTTTACCCAAGGGAGAAAGAGGAGGTTCTGCTCAGTTCTCCATAGAAGGGCTAAGGGGGTTTCCTGTCTTCCTAACATCCCCCCACCCCTCCTTGGTGGAAACAGCTCAAAAGTGGGACACCCCTACCAGCTTTCCTTGACAATCCTACAGAGAAAGGTCAGCAGGGCCATAAGGGCTAGTGCTGCAAAAGGGGTTTCCCCACCCCCCTCAGAAAGGAAAAAGAATATCAAGTGCAGGAGAGAAGTGCCACCCCACACAGTCCCATAGAAGGTCATCAAAGGGTTCTTCAGTTTACAAAGTGGTGGAGCCCAGAGAAGCAACTTTCAGCAGTGGGGAATTGACCCAAAGTGTATTAGATGAGGCGTTCCTGCCCTCCCATGGGGTAGTAAGGGTGGGAAGAGGTTAGTTGCTCCCCCACAAGGTTCCCTCACCCCTTTCTTTGGACAGGGATTGCTACGCTATTTGATTTCTTGTTGGTTTGCTGTGGCCTAATGACTTGAGAAGAGTTCTGGAACTGTGATGCCTGGACACAAGGCTTGGGAATAACTTGAAGCAGATGTGTCTGTGTCTGACAGTTACCATCTTGAGGCAACGGCAGGATTTTCAGAGTATTGAATCATGACTTTGAAGGCCTTCTCCCATACTACTTGGAGGATTTGGGGCAGAAAAGTTGCTTTGTGGCTTTTCCTGAGCGTACTCTGATATGGATCTTTTGGGCAATTGTGAAGAACTGCATTGCTGTTGTTTTTAACTGACTTCACTAGTACTTCTCTGGAGCAAAGCTGGTGTGTGTATGGGAAATTGACAGTAATGTACTTAAATTATAACTAGTACAATGCAGATTGGCTAAAAAGTCGTCTCCTTGCCAAGGGCTCCAATGAGTGGCACACAGTCTGCAATCACGGACAGGTCAGTATGAATAGTGTTTCTGTGCACCTTCTACATTGACTGCTTGGAGTTTGGTCGGATTTTAAGTTTTAATATTGCAACAGTGGGAAAGGTGCAAAGGTTGACAGCCTTGAGTCAATGAGGTTGGAATTTACTTTTTGAGTTGGCAAGCCCAGCTTTGATCTGATGATGATCAAATCATCTGGGTTAGGTTCTAAATGGATTCAGATAATAGGGTTTTCAAGGCTGCTAGTCACTTGGTCCAGATGTGCGTTCTGGTATACTGTCGTAATAGGGTTACTTCTTGAAAGTATTTCCTAACTTCAGTGAAGGGGCTGTATAGAAGATTGCTCCATCTTGGGGGTGCAGATGTTTAGTGGGCAGGTTGTTCTGAGTGGAGCTGGAGCACACTACGTAATAACCTAACCTATTTCCCAGTTGGCACGGTGGCATTCTTCAATCTCATAGTTCCTGGCACCCACGGTATTTATTTGGAGCATTGTATTGTGTTTGGACTTATATTTTGTTCTTCAAAATGGGATGCTGAAGTGTCTGTCTTTACAGTAGATCTGTAGTTGGCACATGAAAGCCTGTGCTCTCCCCTCTTCCTCTCCTCCTTCCCCTCTGACTCATGTTACTTTCCCTCGCTTCTCTTTACATCCTATTAAACTGCAACCCCACCCCATTTCCTCCCAGCAATTGGTACTTAATGATACTGACAGTTCTGGAACCTAGGATATGCCCTCTTCATCTGCAGGGAAGTTCTGGTTATCTGGAACATGCAATATGTTGGGTTTAGATAAGAGGTTTCATATTGTGCTTTTATTATTAAAGTCTGCTTCCTCCTCATTAAGTACTAAATTAAAAAACAAAACCTTGGAAACAGCCATCACTTCGTATTTTGGAGTTTGGATGCATAATCATAAAGAAAAGGATGCGGGGAATGAACTTGACAGTGGCTTTTTCTTTGGCAAGTATCTGTTACTCTTCTGGATAGGAATAGTGTTAGTTTGTACTTCATCACCCAATAACATAGGCATTACAAGAAATGAAGTTTGGTCCAAATGTTTGGCCTTGTGACTGCTGCAGCAGTCCTGAAGAGTTTATTTTGTAGATGAGTCATGGAGTCAACAGGCACATAATCCAGCTCTGTTGATTATCTCAGACAATTTTCTGGGTTCCAGAGCTGGCTACAGAACTGCTAAACATGCTGCTTATTTATGCTTCTAAAATGCTGAACCTTTTCTTTAAAAGCAGCAGCAGACTCAGTTTAAATGCATAATTGGATTTTGAATGCATTTTCTTCCAGAAAAATGGGAAGAATGCTTTGGATTTTCTTGTACAGAGCATGTGCTTCAAGCTCTAATTATCTTCCTACAAATCTTTTTCGAGCTTAAAAAATAAGAGTGTAAGTGTTTTGTTTCGGTAGCTTACTGGAAGTTCTGTTAGGCCATTCATTTATTTCATGTTATCAAACAAGTTTTAGTCAGTTAGTAACTGATCTGAATAGCAGAAAAATAGGCTGCAGGTGAGCAGTTATAGTGGAGATGGTTGGTTGCTGAAACAAGGTATTCTTTTTATCATTGTACAGTGGTACCTCGGGTTACATACACTTCAGGTTACATACGCTTCAGGTTACAGACTCCGCTAACCCAGAAATAGTACCTTGGGTTAAGAACTTTGCTTCAGGATGAGAACAGAAATTGTGCTCTGGCGGTGCGGCGGCAGTGGGAAGCCCCATTAGCTAAAGTGGTGCTTCAGGTTGAGAACAGTTTCAGGTTAAGAATGGACCTCTGGAACGAATTAAGTACTTAACCCAAGGTTCTACTGTACAGTGGTGCCTCGCAAGATGAAAAGAATCCGTTCTGTGATTCTCTTCGTCTAGCGGTTTTTTCGTCTTGCGAAGCAAGCCCATTAGCGGATTAGCGCTATTAGCGGCTTTTAGCGGCTTATCTGCTGATCGGATCAGCTGATAAGTGGCTTAGCGGCTTAGAAAAAGGGGAGGGGGAAAGGAAAAAAACCCAGCAGGAACTCGCAAGACATTGTCGTCTTGCGAAGCAAGCCCATAGGAAATTCATTTTGCGAAGCACCTCCAAAACGGAAAACTCTTTTGTCTAGCGAGTTTTCCGTCTTGCGAGGCATTCGTCTTGCGGGGCACCACTGTATTAAAATAACCATTATAAAAATTGACACATTGTCTTTTTATATTCCTTGTCTTTTTAATGTACACATTCAACTTTCAGTATTAGCAACTACTTGCTAATGGTGATGAAAGCTAGCTTTCTGGCTTCAGCCTAGGTGTGCTGTATGACAGGAATCTTGGACTTTTTGTGCCACCCTGCTTGACCTCTGTCCTTGAGCAACTTCTTTTCTAATGGTGATAAGGTAATTGTTTTCACGATCCCACATTCACTTTCCTAAGCTTTGACTCTGAACATGATTCTGCATGAATATATGTCTGCTCAGTAGTTTCCTCTGCTCAGAAAACACCAGATAAATAATGACTTGGTGACTGTCCTATGCTTTATTTTGGTTGGAGACAGATAAATGATTCTCTCCCCCCAGCTTTTTTATTATTATTTAAGAAAAAGAAATGAACAGTTCTGTTATTCCTTAAAGTCACCTTCAAGCATGGTGCTTTGCAGTGTTGTTTACTTGCAATGTATTCAACCTGGCCTTGGTTTGTCATGGACATCAGTCTTCACTCATAGGCCGATTTCTTACCAATTACCGGTACTCTTGAAGTTCTAGAGATGAACTGGCAAGAGAGGGCTAATTCCCCCATGTTTTGTTTATGGACTTCCTATAAGAAACTGGTTGGCCACTGTGGAAAAAGGATCCTGGAATAGATGGACTTTTGGCCTGAACTAGGAGGACTCATTCCCTTTGAAATTTATTTCTTACATAGTGCTAATTTCTTCAGTCTGCGTTGGATTAAGCAGGATATAGCTTTTCTCTCTGCTTTTTTAAAAAACAGAGGTTATGCTCGCAGGATAGGTTGCAGATCAAGGTCTAGATCTGTATGTCAACAGTAACTTTTATTTCCTATTGGCTTCAGATCTGATTACCAGTGTTGATGCTCTTGTGACCAGAACTGAACCTGCCCATTCTTCTACTTGCAGCTTTTCTTGTTAATCTCATTTATGGTGATGATTTTTGCCTTATAATGATCATGCTTCCTATATGCTAAGATCATCCAAAGAGACTTTGCTTAGGTCAGGTTTTTTTGGTGTGTGTATGTGAAGCCGGGTAATCAGGACTTTCATTGAAGTAACACTTTTTTTAGAATTCTGGCTCTAGGACTAGTTTTGTCATCATCTTCTGGAAAGTAGTTAAGAGTAAGACATTTTTATTTCAGCAATATATTGGAAGGTGAAACCAATGCAATTTAGTCAAGTTGGGAATTAAACTACCCACAGGTTGTTTTTTTAATGTATAGCTTTATGGCTCTTTTTAAAAAATGTATACCTTTACAGGTTCTGTTTTGATTAACTGAATTATTGTTGTTAAATCTTTGTGTTAATATTTATATATTTTAGCTTCCTCAAGGGCCTTCGTAAAACTGCAGTATATGGCAGGGTTTGAAAAGTGTGTGTGTGTGTGTATTTATCTCCACCTAATAGTAGGGAGACTCATGACAAATCTGTTCTCTTTGCCCTTTTATTTTATATATAGTAAAGAAACTTGGGGGTAGGGGTTGAACTGTTTAGAATGTGTTTTGGAACTGACTGCTTCACATTTTCAGTTTTCAAATACTGTATCTGTTTAGAGCTTAGTCATTATTTTTTATCACAATATATCTTCCGTCCATATACTGAACTATATTATTCCTCTGTTTTGTTCATCTTTGTAGTATGTTTCTTTAAAGGGAGCTTAACATCTCTCCTTATCTGTTACAGAAGACTATTCTGTAGTTTAAATCTTTCATTGTAATTTAATCTGACTGTATCATGAGTTATATTTAACAAATTTTGTTTACCCTGTTCCTCAAGAGTGTGAAATCAGCACATCTATTACCCTCAGTGAATATCACTGTAATCTTTTCTTACTCATGCACAAAACTTGCTCCTTTTTAATTTTTTCACCTTTTTTTAAGTCATACCAAATAAATGTGAAGTCTTAATGACTTCTGGGGCCATTCTTGGTTTCCACTGAGTTAACAGTCAACATACATACCTATCTGAAGAAGTGTGCATGCACACGAAAGCTTATACCAAGAACTAACTTAGTTGGTCTTTAAGGTGCTACAGGAAGGAATTTTTTTATTTTGACTATGGCAGACCAACACAGCTACCTATCTGTAACTGGAACCATTGTCTTTGCAGTTACATAACAAAGATAGAAAACAATATTTTTGGGTTCCTCTGTCTGAAAGCAGGCAAGCGTTGGCTTTGAACATCCTCTGTTTTGCCATTTGTGGCAGGCGATACATGGCTGAGTGGGATAAAGTGTGTTTTTCCTTCATTGCTGAGCAATTTGAAAACGTTTAAGATGATCATGATGACTCGAGTGCATTGTGTTGCTACAACCAAGAAACGTCTGGATGTGCCTGCTTCCCTTTTTTGTCAATCTAATTAACTGCATTTATTTTCATAAATAATAAATACTGTTTGAAGCTATGAACATGAGTTTGACCAAGCTGCGGGAGTCAGTGGAAGACAGGAGTGCCTCGCGTGCTCTGGTCCATTGGATCACGAAGAGTCGGACACGACTAAATGACTAAACAACAACAATTTTCATATAGCATTGCCAGTCATTGCCTCACACATTGTGTGCATTTTTTGTGCGTCCTTAGAAGGTAGCGTGTCCCATAATAATAATAATAATAATAAATTTTATTTATATCCCGCCCTCCCCAGCCGAAGCCGGGCTCAGGGCGGCTAACAACAATAAAACAGTACAAAAGTACAACATAAACAACATTCTAAAATCATTCATTATTTAGCAATTGATATCTTTTCTTCCAGCATGTTTTTGTTAAAGTGAATTCTTATAATAGCATCTAAAATCCCTGCTACCATGAGTGAAATAAGTGTTTGTGGAGAATTTACACAATTACTTAAACAAGATTTCTTAATTGTTGTTTTCCTTCATCACTAGATGCTATAATTGACTCTTTCTAATTTGCCTCACATTTCAGCGTATGCCTGCATAATAATAGTGACATCTAAATGGGTGGAAAATAAGAATTGTTCTGCTAAGCACAACCATTTTCTATGAAATTCTTATCCTTTGTTGCAGTTGCTTAACTGAAAAGTTGTAGTTATATAAAAGTTGTGCATACTTCTCATTTTGCTAATTTGTAGTGCTCAGACATTTAAACTATATTTGTAGCAGTCTTTTTAGTCAAACATTTCCAGTCATCGTGTTACCTTACTTTTTTAAAAAAAACTTGTGTTGCCTATCACTGTAAAGTATCTATTCCCAGGTTATCTGGAAACACATTAAATGATGGTATGTATATACATCAGAATATAAAGAAAGATATTCTGTTTCAGTGTTCAGTGATAATTCAGAATGTTAGTGGCACTGATTTTCTCTGAGAAGAAGAGACAAGCTATGCCTTTTTGTCCTCCCACCTAGAACATTCTTATGCTGCTTTTTTAAGCACCACAGCCCACTGTGTCAAACGGCAAGCTGGGTTTTGATCCATTGTCAGAAAGAGGTCTAAAGGCTGCCATTTCAAGAGGCAACCTCTCACGCTTCCCAGACAGAGGGTCTGGCCAGTTCTGTTCCAACATTTGTGTCAAACAGTACAGAATGTGAGTACCGTATTTTTCGCACCATAGGACGCACTTTTTCCCTCCTAAAAAGCAAGGGAAAATGTGTGTGCGTCCTATGGAGCGAATGCAGGGGGGGGAGGCAGGTGGGAAAAGCCCCCAAGAGCCGCACACAAGCTCCGTGCGCTCTTGCGGGCTTTTCCACAGGAGGGAGAAGGGACTGACTGGCCGCATCAGTCCCTTCTCCCACCTCCCAGGAAAGCCAGGAGAAGCCGTGCAGCCCTTTTAAAGTGCGCGCGGCTTCTGCTGGTTTTGCGGGAGGTGGGGGAATCCCCCCACCTCCCAGAGAAGCCAGGAAAGCCCTGCGCAGCGTCTCCCGGCAAGGAGACGCTGCGCGGGGCTAAAGGGGAAGGCAAAACAGCGAGCGGGATCCACCCCGCTCGCTGCCTTGCCTTCTTCCCTAGCCAGGAAAGCCCTGCGCAGCGTCTCCCGGCAAGGAGACGCTGCGCGGGGCTAAAGGGGAAGGCAAAACAGCGAGCGGGATCCACCCCGCTCGCTGTCTTGCCTTCTTCCCTAGCCAGGAAAGCCCTGCGCAGCGTCTCCCGGCAAGGAGACGCTGCGCGGGGCTAAAGGGGAAGGCAAAACAGCGAGCGGGATCCACCCCGCTCGCTGCCTTGCCTTCTTCCCTAGCCAGGAAAGCCCTGCGCAGCGTCTCCCGGCAAGGAGACGCTGCGCGGGGCTAAAGGGGAAGGCAAAACAGCGAGCGGGATCCACCCCGCTCGCTGCCTTGCCTTCTTCCCTAGCCAGGAAAGCCCTGCGCAGCGTCTCCCGGCAAGGAGACGCTGCGCGGGGCTAAAGGGGAAGGCAAAACAGCGAGCGGGATCCACTCCGCTCGCTGCCTTGCCTTCTTCCATAGCCAGGAAAGCCCTGCGCAGCGTCTCCCGGCAAGGAGATGCTGCGCGGGGCTAAAGGGGAAGGCAAAACAGCGAGCGGGATCCACCCCGCTCGCTGCCTTGCCTTCTTCCCTAGCCAGGAAAGCCCTGCGCAGCGTCTCCCGGCAAGGAGACGCTGCGCGGGGCTAAAGGGGAAGGCAAAACAGCGAGCGGGATCCACTCCGCTCGCTGCCTTGCCTTCTTCCATAGCCAGGAAAGCCCTGCGCAGCGTCTCCCGGCAAGGAGATGCTGCGCGGGGCTAAAGGGGAAGGCAAAACAGCGAGCGGGATCCATCCCGCTCGCTGCCTTGCCTTCTTCCATAGCTGCGCGCAACCCCTCCGCAAGGAGAGGCTGCACGGGGCTATGGCTTCTTTAGCCCTGCGCAGCGTCTCCCGGCAAGGAGAGGCTGCATGGGGCTAAAGGGGAAGCCAAAACTTGGCTTGCTCCATAGCTGCGAGCAACCCCTCCGCTGCTCTCTGGGCCTGGGGGGGGGGGAAAGATTTTTTTCTTGATTTCCCCCCCTAAAAACTGGGTGCGCCCTATGGTCCGGTGCGCCCTATGGTGCGAAAAATACGGTATTTCATTAATGAGATACTCCCTTTCCCTCAGCTGGAAGTGAAGCAACCAGTTGTTCCACCCATGAAATGATACAAATGATACAAACTGCACTAGCTGGTATGGCCATATACTTAGAATGAGCTTTCCTTTAGTTATTATTTTCCCCCTTCAAGTTGGAAATTTTGATCATTGTTGTTGGTTAGAACTAGACAGTTTCTTCAGGCTTTTATTCTATCTCTAGCAAAAATTGGAGCTTGCTTTTCTGGTTTTGAAGAAAGCTATGGGTGCCAAGGTAATTGCTTGGGTGGAGGCGGGATACTGCTGGCCAAATGCATGTAATCCTTTGGTTGCACTGAACTTACTATGACATAAATTAGTAATGCTGAAAGGTTCAAGGCGGTAATGGATACCAGGTTATTTTCATTCCATCCAGTACATCATATTTAAATCCTGCCAAAGTCTGAAAGAAGCCAATTAGGAGTACCTTATATTTCAAATTGGATAACAGTCGGAATGGGGATAAATGAGAACTTCACAATGACGGCCAATACACTGGAGGGACAAATATTTCTACCACTTGTACATGAGAGATGCTTCATTTCATCAGAATTCAGTTAAAGCCTGTGGTGTTCCATGCAGGATTCTCTCAAGTGTGACTATTGATTCATATTGATTTATACACCAACCTTGCATAGACAGTCAAACTTAGTCAAACTTCAACTCCTTTCTATATTTGATCATCAAAATTTGCTGTGGATCTGATGTTGAAACCAACTAGACGGGCAGTGGTGATTCCTTTGTTTAAACTGTGAGACACACTTTTTGTATAATCAAAACCTATAGCTGGTACTGCATGGGTATATATATGTGAATGCTGCACTAAAAAATATTGATGCTTTTTCGGTATATGCACCATATTTTAACAGTACAACCTGAAGCGTATGTAACCTGAAGTGTATGTAACCTGAGGTACCACTGTACTAGAAGAACTCAATGGGATACCATTTTCTAATGCAACTAAGGTGCTGGTTTTAACCTTTAAAGCAGTGCACTGGGGCAGCCAGTTTGTGCCTTCCAGATACAGTATTGTGGACTCCAGCTTCCATTATTCTTGGCCATTAACTGCATAGCCATAGACTAAGACTGATGGAAGTTGGAATCTACAGCATCTGCAGGGCACCACACAAAGGAAACATTCCCTTTTGCTTTGTGAGGAATTGTGTGTGTGTAAACAGACAAGCAATTATGCATTTGTCACTTGTTTTGGAATAATGAGCTCTGGTTAAGGAAGGTGGAAATGCAAAGTTAAAAACAAAGCCCCACAACAAAACCTTTAAAATATTACTTAATGTTATAAAAGAAGAAATGAAATTTATATGACGGCACCCTGTTTAAAATTCAGCATTTCCTTAGTGTATGTTATGAATCCAAAGGTATAACAAATGAAGATGGGAAATGGCAGTCTGTCTGATCTTAAGACATGCTTATTTTATTTTGCTTCCTTAGGGAACATCTAGTAAGTTTCTGGCACCATGTAAATAAATGAAATTTGTTCCAAAACATTTTAACTCTTGAGCCACATGCATCTACCCTTTACTTGGTGCCATTTTCAGAGACACTTCATTTATATATTGTTCTTGAACTCAGTTCTAGAGATGTGTGTGTGTGTTTTAATTAATTTGTAGCCTACCTGATCTCAGAGGTTCTGGAGAAAAAATGGGCCACTTTACAATCCTGATTTCTGGCCAGCAGAAACATGTATTGCATATGTTTAGAAATTAGAAAGGTGAGCAGCTACCATTTCTTGGCAAACACTTGCATATTTCCTATCCCAATGGTTGATTGGACTTTCCACTCCCCCAATCTGTAGCTTTGTGTTCTGTAGAGCAACAAGAACTTCTACAGTTAACTCAAAGCAGTAAATAAGCATAGAAATGCTTCCCAATGGATGGAATAGTTGTGTAAACATTTCAAATTCCCAATCTGTGCAGTTCATTCAAGTTCATACCTTGTTTCTGTGTATTTAATCTGCGTAAATCATCATCATGGTTGTCAGGTGCCCTTCAGCTACTGATGGCCAAAGTATTTCTGTCTCTGTTAGAAACACATATTGTCCTCTTTAGGATTGCAACAGGATATACTTACTGACTCGGGAGATGCACTTTAAGCTTCTAAACTTGTTTAAACAGCTCAGTGAAATTATGGCTTCTCTGTTAATGATCTCATTGGGGGATGTAGCATGAAGTGCAAGGTGTGAATTAACCAGAAGGGCCTCTCAGTGTGGATAAAGAAATGGCATGTATAAACTGCCAAAGGGAGAACTGCCTATCTTTCTGCCTGTACTCACATGAATGAGGTGTGGCTTTACAAGGGCAGCACACTTGGAACAGTTTGTTGCACTCCTGAACTAAATGTGTGATGCAAATAAATTTGACTTATTCAAGCAGTTTTTATTGTAGCGATGTGTCCTGGTCTGGCCAAATAGTTCCTGTTTGTGTAGGAAACTGATCTCAGACCCTCTCTATTCATAGTCTTGGTTTATCATGTCACATGGCATAGTGTTTGGATAGCTTCCAATGTTGAAAAATTAAAGCTGATGGTAATCTGTGAGCAGTTTAGGCATGTTTTTTGTGGAATTTCAAATGAGCCAGTATTCGAAGGTGCCTGGAGGAAGTGTTATTGGAATCTGGAGGCATGAAGAAGGGTCATTTGATTTTTGGCACCAGATGCAGGCAAAGGAGGGGGGATACAAGTTTGGAGAGACTATATATAAGAATTGAAAGAAATTGCAGGATTGCAAATTCATTCATGTTTGGCTGTCACAATTAAAACAAGCAGTAGGTCTTGGGAGCATACAGATTTCTTTATACTCTGGTTGTGGTGCTAGGGACCAATTTATGCTCCCTGCATGTAGAAAAAATAATGCCAGAGAGAAGGATTTGACATATCTTTTTCACTGGTACATATTCATTTTCTGTACATGAGTATACATTATACAAGCGCTCCCACTGCAACTGAAGTGGTACTTTACCACTTGATGCTACTGATTCTATAAATTGCCACTCCATTTATTATAGCTATTATGCACATTTTATCCTATTCAAGACTCTTTGTATATGAGAGGGAGAGGAAGACTGAGGATGGGTATCCTAAACTTATTCCAAGTATTTATTTGCTGCTGTTTAAATATTTATCAACTCATTTACACTCTGTTTTTGCAAGGTAGGATACTGATGAACCAGAAACTTGGAAAGGGTGATAATTAGCCATTAACAATCCAACTGCATACAAGAAGTGATGAATAAGATACAGAAGGCTACAGAACTTGTAAATAGTCAGAAATAAGGATTATTATTATTATTGATTAAATTTGTATACTTTCCTATACCTGCAGAATGGCTTCAGCTGCAGAATTTTTATGGCTTTTCTGTCTGGGTAATGTCATTAATCACTACAGAACAGCTGAATAGGAACAGAATAGTAAACCTCAAGTTTGTATTACAGGACAGTGGGTGGAAGAGAGATGGAGTTATCTTCATATTGAAAAGTGCTATATAACATTTTGAGTCAATTTGATTTGTCGCATAAAATGAACAATAATAGATCCATAAAATGAAGTGTAAAGGGAATTGATCTGCCTACTTCCTGGAAATAAGCATGAATTCTGGGATAGAGGACAAAGGAATCTCCTTGGATCTTATCACAGATAGCTGCACATTTCAAACTGGGGACGCACTGTAAGCTTCTGGAAAAAAAAAAGCTGTGGTTTGCCTTCTGCTGTGGTTTTTTGTGGTTTTAAAAGCGGAAGTGGCTCTTGTGGGTAATGATCTTATCGCATTTTGTACCACATGTTTTATTTCTGTTTCTATTGGCTGGTTGAGTAACCATTACCCCAGGGTGGCTTTTATAGACTTGAGATGTTTTTCAGTCCATGTAGAATTGAGGCATTAAAGTATCCAGAGTTTTGTCAATGAAGCCGAATTTGTTGCTGAAGTCATACACGCTACAATTAAATGTCACAGTCATGAGTAGACATGAGAGTGGTTGGATGAGATACAGAAAGTCGTGTAGGGTTCTGGCATAAAAGGAAAATGTTTTATTGTTGCCTTGTTGTAACAGCAGCAAAGGGTAAGTTAACAAAATATTGAGATTGCAACTTTTACATCTTTACAATATAACATGGAGGTAAAAATGCCTCTGTATACACATAAAATTACTTTAGTGTGGAAGCCAATGCTGTGGTGTGAACACTGATTTTTAGGAACATATTATAAGAGCTGTCCCCTCCCTCACCCCTATGTGGTGTAAGCCTTATTTGCCATAAGAAAATTTTGTCTTGGTTTACCTGTTTCAGGGGCTACCATATCCCTTGCAAGTTACTCTCCTTCATTCCATTCCCTGCTTTTATTGTTGGGGATAACAAGCATTTTATAGTGGTACCTCGGTGTGATAGAGGGCAATTTTTGTTTAGAACATCGGGTTAAGAACTTAATTCGTTTTGGAGGTCCATTCTTAACATGAAACTGTTCTTAACCTGAAGACCACTTTAGCTAATGGAGCCTCCTGCTGCCGCCGTGCCACCGGAGCATGATTTCTGTTCTCATGCTGAAGCAAAGTTCTTAACCTGAGGTGCTATTTCTGGGTTAGCGGAGTCTGTAACCTGAAGCGTATGTAACCTGAAGCGTATATAACCTGAGGTACCACTGTACTTGTAGCAAGATCTTACTCCCATGGAACTCACAGAAAATCTTGTGCAGTAGAGGAGTAATAACAGTTTTTGCCTGGCTTTGAAAATAAGTTCACAAAAGTTATTAGCCCATTTTAAATTTGTTTTTATTAGGTAGCCCATACTCTTTGTGATACTGAGTAGCCTGCTGAAAACATCAAGAAAAATATCTCCCAAGTTTTAGCTATAGATAATAAGTTCTAAGTATTTTCCTTTCTCTCATACTTGAGGGTTATCAGTTAATAAGGAAACATACCTACTTGATGATTTCACTGTATGGTCTTTCACATCCCCTGAAATTCTATGTGCTTTTTGGGAAAATCAGAAAATAATATCTCAACTTTTGGGGATAGGAAGCTGGCAAAATATAGAGGAGCTTCCAGCTGTGGTGACTCAGCTCTCCCATTGAGTGTGGAAAGCTTTTCGGAGCTGTTTGTCCTTTCTTCAGGCTGACATCCTTTAGCAGTTGTGCTTAGTGGGTAGGTGTTGGACAAAGGTGCAGAAATAGATATGATGTGAAAATGTCCCTTCTAGAAGTGTTCCTTATTCACTAATAAAATAGTAGATAATTAAGCTTTGAGGATGAAAACTAACCTTGCAACAAGTTGCTGGGAGTCACAAGCAGTTTGATGTTCTCTGCTGTAATCTGGAATGCAGCCAGTTGACAAGAATCCCATTTTTTACATCAATTGTTCCATAGCTGCTGGAAGTTCTTTGTTTATTTACTCCTTTGACAAGAACATCAGGATGACTGAGACATACTTCTAAAATCTTCCCTCTCCCTATCATTTGTTTGCATTGCAGGGAAATGGTTCCTTCTGATCTGCGCTGTGTTTCCTGAGATACTGAAACAGTGCTTAGTCTCCAGGCCAGCTGCTGAGTGAATTGTACTGGAAGTTCGTAGAAGCTTACATCAATGTAAAAACATGCCTTTTGCCTGCCTGTCCTGGCAGTGTGGAGCAGGCAGCTTTTGTAGAAACCCTTCTTGCTTCATCTTAGTATTGAGGATTTATTCTGAATTCCATTACTGAACGAGGTAGATTTCTTATTTAAATCACCACTTGGATCAAATTAATCAGAAATAAGCAAGCAAGAAAAACAGCAAAGCTAGCTGTTAGTGAGGTAAAATGACCAGAGAGACGACTGGGCTTCTGGTGTTTGTCGTCAAAGCAGGACTGTTCTTTTCAGGGATTTTCCTAGGTAGAAGTCTGCTCCCTATTTGTTGTAAAGGCCACTAATGGGACCAATAGTTAGTAATTTTCATTTTGCTGGGAGATGCATAGCGACAGAATCTGTGTATAATAATACCATTGGAAGCTGGAATTTTCCAGAGTTGGTTGTATGTCTGTATCAATCCATATACTGGATTGTGTGTGCCTGAGTGCACATTGGGATGGTGGTGGTATTGTTGTAACTGTTAAGCAGATTGGTAGGGAAAGGTGGAGATAATGGTAATGTAGTTTCTTTGTCTTGTTGAGCTCTCCCAGGGATGTTGCACTGACTTGGTCTTTTGAAGAGAATTGTGTTGCATTAGTAGCCTCCTTACATTTTTTCTTTGCCAAACATTGATCGCGTTCAAAAAGCATAATAGACCAAAAGACCCCTTGGTTACCATCTCATGGGTGAAGAAAAGGTTTCATCAGTATGTGAACAATTATTTATGTTGAACTAAATTGACACGTTGGTAATAATCATTCTTCTCTCCTTTTAAAATAATTTAATGTTTAGTATTTTTATTAAAATTATTTAAAAATTCAAATCTGTGCTGAACAGATCTTACCTACAAAATATTTCTCCAGATCTGAATTAACTGGTTCTGAATACTTACTGGTGTGGATTTTGGTGACAGTTCATTTAAGATTAACAGTGTTGATTGCACTCACAATTAAAAAATGCTTTGGATTTTCCTCATTAATACTGGATGTTTTTTAAAAAACAATTATATCTATATATAGATATATATGTCTCCTGTTTTTCAAGATGCTAATCCTTCCATGGTTGCTGAAATGGTAACCTTAAATAACACTTTTAGAAAACACGATAAACCGTATTAACAGTACGGTATAAAGTAATGAGAATCCTTCACACAGGACAGGTGGTGGTTGGAAGGCCCAGAGAGATAGTCCTGCTAGAGCAGATTCTTAGGTGGTCTTGTCCTCCCTCTCCTGTAGATCAGTATATTCATATATTTATAACATACATACAAGTACGTTATAGGAAAGTGGAAATTTATAATTGATCAGTATATGTTCAAGATGAGAACACTGCAGACATTGGGGATATTGAGGAGACGACTGTGTAAATGACTATTTATTCAGGTATTCTTTGGTCTAAATCAGCAGTATGTCAGGCTGATTTGGTTATTGGTAGAAATGCATGACTTTTCTCCCCAGGCTCACATGAGAGTGACTTGGAAACTAAGCCAAGCGAGTTTCACTTTGTTTTCTTTATGGAAGAGTTACCCGGTGGAGGAGAGCTTCAGCTATGGGAAAAATAAGAAGAGGGAGATGTGTTCTTTTTCTCTTCCTCCCTTTTCTTTCTTTCTTTCTTCCTCTCCAGTAAGTGGAGGAAGGCAGACCCTGGTGGACCTTGCAAAACCTATTGCAGTCGTGGATTTAGGGCAGTCCGACTGGTTCCCCTGCACAGGGTGCTGAGCTGAGAGAGTACCTTCCTGCCTCCTTCCCAAAGCCTAGTAAGTGCTGGGCTTTGGGAAGGAGATGTGAGGTCTCTGCAAGGTCCTAGAATCTTCCTTACTCTTTCATAAAGCTTAGTTAGCGCTTGCCCAGCTTTTGGAAGGAGATGGGAGGGCTCTAGGACCCTGTCAGAGCCTCATGCCTCCTTCCCAAAGCCTGGTGCCTTGCTTAGTCAGCTTTGGGAAGGGGGTGTGTTGGCTGGGGGTGGGGAGCAAATGTTGGCCTTGCACAGGACACCACATTACCAGTGTCTGTGCCTAGGGGTGGGTGCCAGGACCTGTCTTTCTGTTGTGTTCCAGCAACACTAGTAAGGGTACAAGGGCACAGGGATTGATTCTCCCTATTTTCACAGCTTTTTGTCCTTGCTACTGTTGCCAGATGCCTTTTTTTTAAAGGGTTGGGAGGGGCTCTAGTCTGGACTAGAGAAGGACTAGAATACAGTGGTACCTTGGGTTACATACGCTTCAGGTTACATACGCTTCAGGTTACATACTCCGCTAACCTAGAAATAGTGCTTCAGGTTAAGAACTTTGCTTCAGGATAAGAACAGAAATCGGGCTCTGGCGGCGCGGTGGCAGCAGGAGGCCCCATTAGCTAAAGTGGTGCTTCAGGTTAAGAACAGTTTCAGGTTAAGTACGGACCTCTGGAACAAATTAAGTACTTAACCCGAGGTACCACTGTAGTCCATAGATAGAATTTTAAAGAATATTTTCAATTTTCCTTTCTGTAAACATCTTAGAGGTTGTTGTTTTAATTGAGTAAGTGTTATGCACGTTTTGTTAAGTAGGGTAGTGCAGATGCACAGCCCATCTTTGACTGCAACAGTATAATCTGTTTTAGAAATCTCCAGGAGAGGGGAAACATTCACAGATTTATAAACTGGTTGCTGATTTGAAGATCAACATGGTGGCTTAAAAAAAAGTTTCACAATTTTTCTACACAAGGCCTCATTTAGTAAGGTGAATGTTCACATGGTGATCTACGGTGTGTAGTTAACACTTTTCAGCTCTTCACATCAAAAGAATTCCAAGAATTAATTTTTAAATTATAACTAGCCGATCAGAGTTCAGTGGCAGAGAATTGCTGAATTTTCATTGTTTATCCTCTGGACTATGTAGGTTCTTGGTTCCATTATTAGGTAAGCAATCAGACTAAATTCAGGAGTCTCTGTGAAAACATATTTAAAAGAAAAAATGGAGTAATGACAAAAAGTTAACCACTATGATTGTTCAAACTCCCCCCCCCCCCCACATTTGCAAAGCATTGTTTTGAGTAGCAGTGCATGTTACTGTTAAACATAAATTTGGGAGGCGACACCAGAAGGCCTGGAAAAAAAGACTATTGATCATTTATTGACTTGGAGGGGAAGGGAGTGAAATTATCAGTGTGGAAAAAAGTCAATAGCTTTATCAGTGACAAAAAATAAATAAATTAATGTGTGACGAGTGGGAATCAGAAGGTCTGTTGTGAGCCTCATACACTTTCTGGGCTTAAATTTGCTCATTGGTCTCCAACATTGAGATTTGAGCATCTGAAGCTGTTTTAGGCAATGGATCTCTGTGTTTTCAGAGGCTGGGAGAATGAAAATAGGTACTGTTGTTTTTTATTCTGTATCCATCCTATTGCTTTCTGGTATTGGGTGTGTGCAGTTCTAGACTTATAAGTACCCAGATGTATAGATTTCAAATAGATTTAGGCATGTTAGTCCATATAGTAGTGACCTGCAGTGTTCAGGGCTGGTGCTGAAGATAGCATGGGATTGCGTGTGGGACTTCTAAAATGTTTTTTGCCAGTGCAGATATCCCCTGCCAATTGTTCCAGAACTATTGGTAAGTACTGAATGAATAAATACTTTACAAGTACCTTGACCTAGGTAGGTGCAATAGATGATTTAATTCCTGCCATTATAATCATCTTGCAACTTGTTCTTTTGTTGTTGCCTTAATAGTTAGCTCTTTTTTGTAGTTTTTAAGTGGTACTTACAAAAAGCCTGTACTGGAGTTGCCTCTAAGATTCATCACGTTATTCGAGTTGCTGCCTTTTTTCTTTCTTATATCTACAGTTTCTCTCTATTAATACTATACAGAGATCATGAACAACATATGATGTGTACATTCTCATGTGGTTTAATAAATGAAAAAGAAAACCATAGCACTGTATGATAATTTGAAGTGAATGTTAGAATGCTTCAAGTAGCAAGTACAGCATGGTTTTATAATGTGCAACAGTCTAGACTGGATTAATATCACTTAGTTCAATATTCAAACTTGAAAATTGCTGAGAGTCTAAGTGGGCCGCTTAATAGACTTTTCCTCACTTTTACTAATCTAAGCATATACATTGTGCATATAATAAGAGAGAAAAAATTGAACACTGGCTTCTTCTAGCACAACTGGTGTTTTAATTGTAAAATTAGTAGATTTTAATATGAATATCAAAGGCTCTAAGCCAGGGCCTTAGCAACCTGTTTGATAATTTGGCCTTGTGGCATTGTGTGGAAACAACTTGACATGAAGGACTGAAACAACTGTAACACCATGCTTCCCAGCCCCTTTCTAACCTGCTGATTCAGGAAGATACTATGGTCAATGGTATTGATTTCCCAAGCATCTCTTGATGGTGTTCAGCAGGGTCACATTCATTTCATTACCAGACACAACCAGAAGGAAGTTTGGAATTGTTCTAGATCAGGGGTAGCTTACGCTGTACCTTCCAGATTTTTTGGACTACAACTCTACTGGCTTGGGTTGATGGAAATTATAGTCCAAAATATTTGGTAGCCATCCAGTTGGCTACCCCAGTTCTAAATAATCCGCTCCAAACATGAATACTAAGGTGATTCATGTTTATTCCTCTCATCAATGTCAAAAGACCCATAGACTCAAATTCTGAACTTTTTTTACACTGAACATTATGGGTTTTGAAAGCTTGCATGAATTAAAAGAAACTGTTCAACTTTTTCACATGTTCATTTATTCTGTGACAGATGCTTCTTTTTTTTAATGCAGAAGATGGAGGAATCTGAGGCTATTGAGAAGCAAGAGAAGTTGAAGGCTGTGTTGTATAAAATAGCTTGCCATTGCTTGGTAGACACCTAGCTTGGCTAAAATATATCTTAAGATGCTCTGCATTCTACAACGTTTGAAATTACTCTTCTCAAATGAAATGTGAGAGTTTCTAGTTTAGTAATCTAGACTGATGTAGTAGCAGTTCTCTCTTGAGTTTTGCAGATTCTCTCCCCTCCTCCAATTTTATTTTTAAAAACTGGAGAAAATTGAGAGGCAGAGAAACTCCTCCAACCCCCCCCCAACACACACACACACACACACGGCCTTTTTGCCTGTACTCAAGATGCAGGAAGTGGCTGATATGAACATCTATATATTTTCTCTTCTTGCTAGCGCTTTCCACCTCAGTCTGTTGGACTGATTGCTGATGTTTAGACTCTTATTCTTAAACTTTTATTCAAGTGTTACTGCTGACACCTTGTCTTGGTCTGATGTGTTGAGACGCTGAACTTATCCAAGACTGCTTGACAATCTGTGGCTGTGCATACTGTTGAACTGATACAAATCTTTGCAGAAGGGAAACCAGAGACTTTTTAGTATGACCCAGGACTGTAGTCACTGCACTTCATCTTCCATTGGTGATAAAGCTTCCGTTCCTCGGGGACTCCTCCATATCCGCTGCGTAGAGCTCTGGGAAGCTGCTCATTTCCCATGCCTGGCTCCTTATTTGGGGTAAAGGTCTGTGAATTCTGCGTAAATATTTACCATATCTTGTTCTGAGCAGCAGGAGAGCTTCTTGTGTTTTTTTTTTCCCCAAGAAGCTCCAATTTGCTTGGTTTGTTCTTGCACGGTATCATGCCTCTAGTAATCTAAAACAGGAAGGAGTTCCTTTATTAGCAAACAGGGTGTGAAGAAAAGCAAAGGCCAAATTGAAAATGAAAAGACCTTATAACAGAAATAGCAGAAAGATAAGCAAGGTATAAGTCTGATTTTTAATGATATTTCCCAAGATGAGACATTGATTTAACTTATGTCCCCTAAGACCAGTGCTTTTAGTATAGTGGAACCTTTTCTTTGGAATGCATTCCCGATTCAGTGTTTGTCAGACAGACACCTACAGTATAGCACTTAAATACCTGTGTAGAACTAATATTTTCACACTTGCTTTCCCTGAGGGCATGATTCAGTTATGTTTTAACCTGATCTACTGATCTGGGACACGGGTGGCACTGTAGGTTAAACCACAGAGCCTAGGGCTTGCCAATCAGAAGGTTGGCGGTTTGAATCCTTGTGACGGGGTGAGCTCCCGTTCCTTGGTCCCTGCTCCTGCCAATCTAGCAGTTCGAAAGCACATAAAAGTGCAAGTAGATAAATAGGTACTGTTCCGGCAGAAAGGTAAATGGCATTTCTGTGCGCTGCTCTGGTTCGCCAGAAGCGGCTTAGTCATGCCGGCTCCCTTGGCCAATAAAGTGAGATGAGCGCCGCAACCCCAGACTCATCTGCGGCTGGACCAAATGGTCAGGTGTCCCTTTACCTTTACTGATTAGTTATGTATTTTGTAGTAGTTTTATAAATGTAATTTTATTGTTTATTTTATCCTGTTTGCCATGATAATTATTTCTTAATGTTGGTGGTATATAAATATTTGCTGAATAAATATTCCAGGAAAGCAGTCTTATTTTAAGGCAACTTATGCTGCATGAAAGAAGAGGCATTTAAAGAATTTAAGCCACTTACACACTTCTTTTGATCTGACAATCCATATGTAATCTATTTTTAACTTGCTAAATTGCAAATGTATACCAAATAAAATACAGCCTTTTCCGTCTGAGTAAAGTATCATAAAACACAAAACAATGTTATCTTTGTCATGTATGTTTTCCCTGTCAGTATTTCCCTCTTAATAGGCCTACCTTTCCTCTCTCTTAGCTCTGTGAACAATTTTTTTTTTTTTGGAATGATCATATATCTGCAATGTTTCTCCTTACAGTGTGGTAAATGTCTTTGTTCTTTTACTTGTGCTGAAAATCACATTCTCACAATGCCTTACAGAGCTGTTGCAACCTTCATGTACCCCACCCCACCCCCGGTGAAATGGCTGTATTCATTCATGCAGTTTTTTCTGTTTGTTCGGTTTTTAGTCACTGCAGCTATTCATGCTCATAAGTATTTATTATTCATAATGTATGAAGGTGCCAGGGATTGAGCATGGGGCCCTGTGAATGCAACACATGTACTGTACCACTGAATTACAGCCCTTCTGATATATGTTGATAGCAGATATAGTAGGGTCAGCATTTCATAGGATCTGAAACTGCAGTAATGAATCTGTAAAATCTTTTAAAATAACTTGTCAATGGGATTGTTTATTCCCAGCTAATGATGATTTGATGGTTCAGTTAGTAAATGGGAGTGGTGTTTTGAGAGCTTTTCACTTTGCTGAAGGATACAGTGGTGCCTCGCAAGACGAAATTAATCCGTTCCACGAGTCTCTTCGTCTTGCGGTTTTTTCGTCTTGTGAAGCACGGCTATTAGCGGCTTAGCAGCTATTAACGGCTTAGCGGCTTTAAGAAAAAGGAAACAAACTCGCAAGACGTTTCGTCTTGCGAAGCAAGCCCATAGGGAAATTCGTCTTGCGGAACGACTCAAAAAACGGAAAACTCTTTCGTCTTGCGCGTTTTTCGTCTTGCGAGGCATTCGTCTTGCAAGGTACCACTGTATTTTTAAAATCACTGCTTGCTTTACACCTTTCTGCATTATAACCTTGCACAAATCGTGACAACTGGAACATTAACCTAAAATAACAATAATCGTAAAAAACCCAACAACAACAAATCAGTTAATACCAATGGTTTAACAGAGAGCTTGATGATATATGAGTGTCTAGGTGGGCTTTTTATTTGATTTGTCCTTTAATGCTGACTTTGATGTTTTAATTACTTGCCATACTGCCTCTTTCTCTGGCTTTAAATTGTTTTAGTTGTTTGGTGGTGCATTTTTGAGGATGTTAGCTACCTTGGACATTATTAAGGCAAGATATCATTTATCTTAATACATAATAAATGTGGATTTTTTTACATCACCAAAAATCAAGACACACTAATACTGGCAAGAGTTCCATTTAATCCTCAGATTGAACAAAAGTAAGTAACATTATACCTGTTTACAGCTAAGGGAACTGAAGCGATCTAGTTACTCAGTACATGAGAGTAAAAGAATGAGGAACAGAATTGGTTTAATTTTTTGTTCCTCATCACAGTATCTGTGTCATATATGGGAATATGCATGAAGTATGGACAGTTGAAAGTTCTAGGAATGAGGAAGTTTCAACCTCCTGTCAGCCGTGTGCTGAGGATACCACTTAATGAAGTCCTCAAAGGCAGCCTGATAGAGGCTTAGTGAGAGAGGCTGTGGCCCAGGGCATCTGGCTTATGACTGAACTGTCATTTAAACCCAAGTTTCCTAGATCAGATTTCCAGCACTATATAAAAAAGTCATATTGGTTATACAGAGAGATGTCTGCATTTTCAGTGTATCCAGGGCAGTGTTGGAGCAGTAGCTGAGCAAGTGAGCTGGACATTTAAGCAGCCTGGTATAGAGCTTTTAATCCAGTAAGGGTCCAGAGGAGACAGAGACATATTAAGACTGTTAGCATCTCCTCTTCCTGGTCATCTGCTTGGTTTTTGAGGCTGGTTCTTCTCTCCCCTCTGAAGTAAACTGTTTTTCCTGAGGAGTCCCCTGGTGACAGAGCGTTTGAGCAGCCAAATGGTCACTTGTATGGTGACTCTGGACAGCCCACGAGGTCCACTCGTGGGGCAAAAGGGGAGAATCAGGGATCAAGGCAGGGCTTGATGTTGCCATTGGTGTAGTGGGGGCAGTAGGGCCACCAATGAAGTGGGGGAGCTTCAGGCTGTCTTCTGACTTCAGGTTCCTCTGGGTTCTCAGTTGCACTGTGGTTCTCTATGAGGTCTCAAGACAATCTCAGAAAAAAAATTTCCTCGGGGTCTGGGCAGTGTCAGGTCCTGGCACCATGGTAACTGGACAAAATTTGGACTCTTTGGCTTAGCACCTACTTTTTTGACCAAATCCTAGGAGTCTGCATCAAACTCCTATGTAGCATAGTAAATGTTTCTAATTTTGCATCTGAGGGGTTGTTTTTTTAGGAATTTTTGCTAAACTCTTCAGTCTTTTATCTTGGTTGGGACTCGTACGTTGTCTGTAATGTAGAAATCAACGACTTTGCTGTATTTCATCACAACAGTTTTTTTTTTTTTTAAATCTTATATTGATCTAGACTGCAGATGATGCGATGCCTGTCTTGTAAGCTACAGGAAAAATGTAAAGAAATGCTACATCTTCCTTTTCAGATTTGTTATTCCATGCAGTTCTCTGGTTTCCAACCCTGGTGATGTGAGAATGAAGTGATATCACAGACAGTAGATGATTTTAGGGGGAATTCTTGAGGATTCCCCCCTGCTACTACCACCTTTGTGTTTTCTATCTGTTGTATTCAGCTGCATGGATGCTTGTTAACAGAGCTTCAGCCATCATGTTGCCTGAGGCATGGTTAGTGCCTTGGGAAGATTTACATTAATCAAACACAAACAGACAGTGTAGCGTGAAGAAATTTCTCTCCCGCCAGCACTGCTCACAATCCTAATTATGTTTATTGGGGCAGAAAAAGAAAACAGCCCTTCCATCCTTGCCCTCCTTCCCCTGGGCTGAATTGGTTATGTCTCCGGAAGAGCAGTGAGCTGACTGCTCTCTGCACTGACCTGCTGACCTCCATTCTCCCTTGTGGGAGGAAGGGATAGGATTCCTGAATGTTGGTGCTATTTTTATAGTTGCCAGGTGTAAACTTCTGGAAGTCCTTGCAGGATTAGAACTCTAATGAGCAAATGAATTCTGCATATAGAAGTGTTCTGGACTAGCGCACCACATAAAAGTTGCCAACATGTCTATATGAGAGAGAAGTGCCAAAGAAAGACAGGATTTAGAACCAGTAAAACCATCTAGTTGAACACGAAGTAGAATTGGAAGTGTGGCCAAAATTGACCAGGCAGTAAAGGGCAGGGATTGGACAGTGAGCTGGACAGGTAGGCAAGCTAGGAGATTTATTGGCATAGTTACGTGGGGGAGTCCTAAAAAGAGTGGGCCAGAGGTCTTCTTGCAAACAGAATAAACCCCTTGATTGGTGGAAAATCTGCACATTTAGGTTTTTTTTTGGGAAGGTACAACTTCTTGGAACCGAGGATGCGAATTCAAGGAATTTTTTCTCCCTTGCCCCTCATTCCTCCAAGGTGCACTTCTCTGCTTAAAGCAGTGAAAGTCGAGATTGCCTTGGGTGGGGGATCTCTAGTACCTGGCTTTGTCTTCTAGTTGCCATTCTTACTCCTACACAGTAACAAGCTCACCAGGTATCATTTTTAACTACATGCACCCTTTTTTGAGCAAGGGCATAGCTCAGTAGCACAACAGCTGCTGTATACATAATATCTCAAATTCAATCCCCAGCTTATCCAGCTATGGATGAAAATGCTCTGTCTGTAAATGTGGAGAGCCACTGCCAGTTAGTGTAGGTAGGAAGTACGAGCTAGATTAGGGGTTGTCAACCTGGTCGCTACCGCCCACTAGTGGGCTTTTCAGGATTCTAGGTGGGCGGTAGGGGGTTCTATGGCACAAGCTGAATCCTCCTTACATCAAGCACTGGTGGGCAGTAAGGAAATTTTATCATCAAGAAACATGCATTGGGGGGCGGTAGGTATAAAAAGGTTGACTATCCCTGAGCTAGATGGACCAGTGATCTGACTTTGCACAGCCTGTGTGTTCCTATGTTTATATTACCAAATTACCAAAGTAATTTGCTGGCAGACATAAAGAAATGATGGCAGTTAGATATTAAATTGTAATATATAGATACAATTTATTCTATGAAGAGATTAGAATAAACCTATATATTGAGATGTGAACACCACAAAAAAGAACTCTGACCCAATTTGTGGCTGTAGTATCAGTGATTTTTTTTTTACTCCCCTCACACTGCTATTGTAATTATATTTTTAAATATATATTTTTTTGGTCTCTAAGATAGCTAAACACTCAGACCTAAGCTGTCCTTCCTCCTACTGGCTGAAGCCCTTTCGCGAAGATGTACGTAGATGCTTTTTCTTCCTCTCCATTAGCAGTCTTCACTGAGATAATAGCTAGGAGGGAGGTATGAAGAAACTCCACCTCTTTTTGCCTATCCCAAGTGGACTGACCAAATGCATTTTCAAGAATATCAGATGAGCATTTTTAAGGAGCCACCAAAATCAGATGGGGTGGCTGGGTTTCTTAAGCAATTTGACCTTCATCAGAAATAGTATTGCTGGCTAATTTCTCTGGTCCCTTTCAATCCAGGTAATCTCTGTAAGTCTTTGTTTCCTTGTTCTGATGTGTGATGTGGGAAGAGGGATAGAAAACAGCTTTTCTTGGTGCAGAATAATAAAGGGTGAAACATTCTTCTTTATGGAAAACAATGTTTTAACAGAGAAGAGAATATTGTACACAACTGTGTTGTGTTTTGTGGTCTAGCTCCTACTTTTAAAAAAGCATATTTCAAAAAATCTGAGCTCAGCCTCGGTTTGAGAACAAAGGTTTGACAGCCAGGAAAAATGTCTCACACAGAAGAGGCAGACAGCAACACTGTCTCCGCTGTGCTGAATCCTCACAGCTGAATCCTTATGCTACTTTGCTGGAACCACTCAACCCGCTTTTGTGATTTACCTGTAGGTTAATCTGTTTCATATTCATTTAGTAGTTACTGTTAGGTGTATGCTAGATCATCTCTTATCTCTGTAGTAGTCCTGAATATAGCATATCTCATTCTTATTCTTACCAGAAAAAAGAAAAAAGACTGCTTTTTAACCAAGGGATGTAAATTGATAGGAGTAAATGCTAAGGAGCTGTGTTTATTTCCCCTTCATTTTTAAGGTCTATGGTTCATTTAATAAATTTGACATATGCTTCTAAAGCAGACCAATAGATCTTTGTCATAAGACACTGCTGACAGGATCTCTGTGCTGAATTACTATTGCTTTTTTTAAAAAATAGAATGAGGGAGTTAAATTGGTAGTTTGTTTTCTGCAGAACATTGCTGAATAACAAACAGAAAACATTCTGAAGATTCGGTTGTATTATCAGCAATACGCCATGTGTGGTGAAGCGGCTGTGTGGGTTTCTGACAGCACGGAGAGTGTTATGGTATCCATCATGCCTATTAATGCATGGATGTTAGATTAGATGTGATGGGCGGAGGATGTTGTGAAACCATTTCCTTGAGGGGAAACTGCTTCAAAGGAAGCAGTATTTTTTCATAGGAGGCAGTGTTCTAGTTACTCCTGTTCTAGGGCACAGCTGTGTAAAAAGGGATGTGCTTGACTAGACAAAGCATTGTGAGCTTTCACCTTTCTCTGAACTTAGTGAGAATTGACAACTCTTTGTGCTGAATAGAATTGGACATTTTAGTTTTCAGAGCTGGTTTTGTCAGCAAAGGTTCAGCAGAAATATATGGAAGGGAAGGCTTTGGATTATAGTATTTGCATGTCTTTTGTCTAACCCTAGTGATCTCTCTGTCAGTCTCAGTCTTGTCTTTAAATGGACAAGTTTTGTGAAGATGATCCAGGACAGATGGAGAAGGGTTGAAGCTTAGTGGTAGGGCACATGTTTTCCATGCAGTTCAGTCTGTGGCATCTAGAGGTAGGAGTGGGTGCAACTCTTGAATGAAAATCTGAATAGCCATTGCCACTTAGTGTAGACAACACTGAGATTTGATGTTTTGCATGTTCCTAGATAATATGCAAATGTAGAATAGTGTTCCTGTTCATACTGTACTTCTATTAAATATCTTGCAGTATTGTTCTGCTTTTATTTTTGAAACAGGTGTGCCTCAGCTATTCTCTATTAAAAAAAACTTCCTTTTAAATATTATTTGCGTACACAATAGCCAATTCAATATATGTGATAAAATATAACAGTAAACTGAGAGGAGAACAGGGTAAATCCATTTACATACAACTTACTTCCCAGGCAGTTTGCAAGCCTATCTTTTTTTTTTTTAAGTTATTGTTTGGGGTAGCCAAAGCAACATTTTAATCAAATGGGATTCTACTTTTCCTTAAATTGTCAATTTTGGTGATGCAGCTAAATAATAGACTAGACAGAATT
Organism: Podarcis bocagei; assembly: GCF_964188305.1. Lineage (NCBI taxonomy): Eukaryota > Metazoa > Chordata > Lepidosauria > Squamata > Lacertidae > Podarcis > Podarcis bocagei. The sequence continues at coordinate 23,141,162 of NC_138141.1, forward strand.
TCTTTAGCTAAAAATACATACATACTCCAGGTAGGAGAAAAGAACTTGCATAACTTATAATTTTAATTATTTATTTCATAAGATGTATATATCACTTGATTGTAAAAATCCTCAAAGCAGTTTACAAAAAGATAAAACAAGAAACTAAAAAAAAAATCACAACCATACTTTAAAACATACAGCAGTTAAAATACTGAAATAGATTAAAATTACCTCACTTCTATGCATCAAGCAACATATATATACCCTTTGGCTCACAGGTATTTTGGGATAACGGCCAGATGATTTCTAGGGAAGCATAGTTTGGAATCTCACTAATGTATAGGTTCTGTCTGGTGAGAAGAATACCAGAATGCTCAGATTTATGAGATCTTAATAAAACTGCTGTGTTATGGGCAGTCCATGAAATCTAAGATGTGAAAACATTCTAGTTTACTAACTAGCATTCCTGTTTAGGCACTTACGTTGTGTAACTTACTGGGGAAGAATGATTTCACTTTCTCCTTAGACCCCCCCCCCCCAATTTTGGAGATCTGGTAGCTTTTCCCAACATGCCTGTTGGAATCATCACTATGCTAGATCCCAGAGTTGCGCAGGATGTGGCATCAATGCACTCCACTAGGACCGCTGAGCATATATATGGAAAGAGTTGCTACTTAAACCTCAAAACCGAATGCTTTGTGTAAGTGTGGAATATGCATGATGAGTTGTGTAGGGTGGAATTAATACCAGGTTTGGAGTATCCTGATTCCAAACTTCTCCCAATATGCTTAAATTAAGGAATGGCTTCATTCATTTTAATTCCCGTTGGTAGTGTCAGACGACGGCTGTATTTCTGTGCAGTGAAAATATGGTCTTTAGAAACCTTTGAGATGGGAAAATTTGGTGTCACGGCACATAACAATACTGTCTTGTGAATACCTTGCCAAATGTAAACTAGTTTTGTTCCACAGGTTCAGTGGGCCTAAAACACTTAGAGTCTTAGATGTAGAATGAACTGCCCCGTGGGAAGTACAGTATTCAGGGCTGGAAATGTTTGATTGTAAAACACCCTTCTTTCTAAACAGGCATAATTTCTGCAGCAGCTAAAACCAATCTGCAAGGCTCTGCTCTGGCTGCAGCTACAGAGCAGCACAATGACCACATTGAGAGTAGCTGGGGAAGCCCTCCTTCCTTGCTGGCTCTGTAAATGCAGCTCTTTCTCTGTGAAAAGCCCTGACATCAGCTATTGGAAAAAATCAGAGGACTTGTGTCATGGAACAGTGCTGTGGAACTTGCTTGAGCAGGGTCTGAATGGCTGGACTGTGGCTGAAACTTAAGTAGCAAGACTTTTACACTTCCACCCCCTCTATCTTCAGCCTTTCTCTAACCCTCTTGCTGAGACAGATATTAATCTATATGCTTGAAGCCTGGCTTGGAACAAGAGCAGCACTGTACTTTGTTGCTGGCAATATATGTAAAATAAAAATGCACCTTGCTGTTTGAGGCTGCTGAGAAGCTTTGGAATCTCTTAAGTGTTTGAGTGGGTTGCAGAGGAATTGGGTGGGAATGTGAGAAGCAGACTTTGAACACAGCATCCAGGGTTGCACCATGGTGGCTCTGGCTTTTAGTTTTTCCTGAAGTGGCACAGTCTCATCATGGGATGCACATATAGGGCAGAAACAGTAGCCTGATGCATTGATTTCCCAATTGAGCTTAAAGCCCATACTTAGATTTAGTGAGCACAGCAACCTCTTAAAACAATGGCTACTCTTAACTTTCTCTATCAATCTTAGATATTGCATTTTGCCAATAAGCCCACAGGGCAGTTGCATCAACAAATTAAAATACAATGAAAACTATTTCATAACTCTAAGGCACATTAGGAAAAGGCAGCATTAAATTATTTTTCACTTCCATATGAATCCCAACTTTGTGAGATCAGCTATCAAATCTTTATCCCACCCCTCCTCCAAAAGCCTGCAAAAAGCAATGTTTATTAACCTGTTTTCTGAAAAATATATATAATGAAGAGGCTGGGTACATCTCAGTGGGGAGGAAGTTGCACAGATGTGGAACCACCACAAAAATGTCTTTTTCTAGGGGCCTGTACTATGTATTTTGTACTGTGCAGAGACCACTAGGCCAATCTCTTCTGCACATCCAAATGCACAGGCAGGTTATATGGAAACAGGTGTTCTCTTAGATATTTGGGCCCAGGCTTTTAAGGGATTTATGCAAGTGTAAGCACCTTGAATTGGACCCAGAACACAATTGGCAACCAACAGAGCTGCTGTAAAATGTGGTTTATGTGTGTTTGACCTGCTGTCACCATCATGATCCTAGCTTCCGCAGATTGGCATCCTTGCATTTTCTGGATTGTTTCCATGGGCAACCCCATGTACTGCATATTGCAACAGTTCAACCTGGAGTTTACCAGAGCATGGTGACTAGCCAGGCTGCCCTGTGCAGAAATTTTCACTGTAGCATATAATTGCAAAAAATATTATGAACTGGTTGGTTGTCTGCCTGTTGCCATAGTATCTAGTTGTTTATTTTAAAAACTAAGCCACGTTGGCCACATGTCTCTTGGTATTCAAATTAAAAATGAATAGTACATACAAAAAAATTATTAAGACATTTACTGTATTTATATTTAGACATGCCTACTACTGAATTTGATAACACTGTGAAATCTGAAATTGGATGTTATAACTTGCCTCAAGTTCTGAGTTCCTTAAATCATGAAGCTTTAATGTTATTGCATTGAAGGTGGAGACTAGAAGTGTTTGTAGAACAGCCAGAAATCTAAAGCAAATAATACCGTGCATCATTTTCTCATGAGTCACTTTTTGGCTGTGTCTGCTGTCCTATTCTTCTACTAAAAATGTTTTTGTTGGTTTATGTACATGAAATTTGGGAGCAACTCTGGCAGTGTATATCAGCTGGTCATTCTCCTGGCCAGAGCTTTTCAAACTTTTCATGTTGGTGACACAGTTTTGTAACATCCATCATTTTGTGACACATTAAATCAGTTTTACTAGGAAACCAGAGGTTGAACTAACCCATTTCCAGCCCCAGGAGGAGAGCAGGGAGCGTTCACTTGACACACCTACACGCTGCAGCCTACACACTAATGTGTCACGACATAATTTGGAAAGCTCTGTCCTTCGCCGACAGGTTTTCTCCAGTCTGTGTCATACAAATCCTGTTGTCATCATTGGAACTGTAGTATAGCGGTTTCTTTAAGAATTGTGTTTCTCTCACCTAAACCCAAAGCAATGCTTTAGTGAGAGCAGGAAGTATGAAACTGACTAGCTGCTTTATATGTAGTATCTGGAGAAACAGCAGAGGTGTAATCACTGAATGTAAATCTAAAAAACCTCAAACCTAAATTGAATCTTATCGCTGTAGTTTGCACCAGTACTATACACAGTTCTGCCAGAATCATCCATATGGGGTTGATATATTAGTAAAAATGAATGTCTTCAGCAGACTTGCATGTGCTGTGAATGTTATATAAGTGGACTGAGAAGAAGAAACTTTGCATAACTAAATCTTTCTATTTTGTTTAATGGACATATTAAAATCATATTTGGTTTAATATGCGTTGTTCTACGCTTTGTGGAATATCCTTTTTAAGGAAGGGGGTCAGAGTCTAGCTTGACTATTTTCATTAAGTGAGCACTAAATAAAAGAATTTTATACTGGAAGGTATAAATGAGATATTATTAGATTCTACTTTTCAGTGAATGAGCTGAATATGTGAAGGATTGTGTGAGGTTTCCCTGTGATCAAGATTTGCTGGCTGCCTTGCCTCCATATCCCTTCTCTCTCTCTCTCTCTCTCTCTCTCTCTCTCTCTCTCTCTCTCTCTGTGTGTGTGTGTGTGTAGAACGAGAGACTGGGAAAGCTGGCCTGCAGCCCAGGAGCTTCCGGGAATCTATCACAGAATCCCTTTGGAACAGTTCTCCCCTTGACATATGCAACATTGTTTGGTGACTGGCATTCTCATGTAAGAAAGACTGAGGCTATGGGAGATAAGCTTGGAGTTTATTCTCCCAGAACTGCATTTTGGAGTGTTTACGTCCTCAGGCTTCTGAACAAATCTGCCCTGGTTAACGGCAGATGCTTTGCTGCAGCATGGGGGTTGGGATATTATAGAGAAATGTCAACGGTTTAAAACAGCTGCTTTGCTGTGCAGTAATGTCGTATAGCTTGAGCCACCTTTATGAAGGTAGATGTATATAGAATGAAGTGAGTTGCCCTACAGATTTACTTGGTGTGCAACAAGTACTTACACACCTTTCTAACTGGTGTTTTTAATAGTAGTAGTCAAAATATGTAGTTGCTAAAAGTAATTACGCCAAGCTCTGTGAGGTTACTTTGAGGTTTGTGTGTGGTGAGAAGCAACAAAGGAATGATATAGCTATGCTAGAATTCTTATTCGTGTGATTCTTAAATGTCTATTCTACGCTAATTTTTATTTTATTTTTTATATTTCAGGTTTCCCCTCAAAAAACCTACAAGGTGAGTGTTTGAGAATTTGATTACTTACATGCTACCTACAATATTCTCTTCATAATCAAGATAATATTGGCAGACTACCATACTTGCGCAGACAAGTGAGCTCTTGGCTCCAGCTCGGTGCTTGTGTGTGCTTAAGAGTTCCAAGGGTTATTTACGTATCAGAGATGGATCTGCAACTGCATGAAGTTGGCTTTTCTTAGGCACACATTGCCTCCCTATGTACAGGCAACTCCCCATTTTTGTGCAGTCTACTTGCACGTGACCGTGCACACATATGATGTTGGGGACCTGAAAATGGGGAGCATCCTAGAGAGTCCTAGTGACTTGCAAGAAGACCCTCACCAGAACCCGAAGAGGATGTTCTGTTTGGTCTCCTTGTGAGCTGGAAGCACAGCAGGGATTTATTTAGGGTGCTAAGCCTTCCCACCTAACAGCTGATATGTGGGGTGGCGCAGTGGCCACTACTGTTTCCCTGCACATTAGCTGAGAAAGCCCCGCTGCCCCTCTGGTTTATGCAGGGGGGTGTGTCTCTGCATGAGCTGAAGGGGCAGCAGGGCTTTGTTGAGCTGTTAGGTGGAAATGTTGAATAGCCTCAACAGATCCCCACTGCCCCTCAAGCTTGCCAGGAGACATCCTCTTTGGGCTCGGGGGGGGGGGGTCTCCTCACAAGCTACTAGGATTCTCCAGGGTGTTCCCCATTTATGCACATTTCACCGATCTGTGTGGAAGCACGGAACATACCCCCAGCATAAATGGAGAGTTGGTTGTATCAATAGTGTGGAAAGCCCAGCACTTGTTAGTGTAGGGCTAGGAATCAGTCAGAGTTTTTCCATGCAGAAAACTTCGGCACAAAATTGATGCCCTCCCCCACCCCGCCCCAGTTTATCTTCGGGTTTGTGTCTCCTGTGACTTCTTGCACTGGAAGGCAGGAATTAGGCACGTCTTCCCTGTCTTCAAGTGCTGTAGAACAAAATGGCTGAGATTACCATAGCTGTGACCATTTACAGAAGACAAACTTGAAGGTAAATAGAGTGTGGTCAACTTCATACCCTTCACAACTTCAGCTCAGCTTGCAACTTCACAACTTCAGCTCAGCTTTATATAAAACCTTTAATTTTTAAAAATAATATTCTCTGCAGATTTAGACAGCAGAATAGAAGTAGCAGCAAAATTTTACTCCTTTACTAGATACATGTGAGGACCTGTGCAGATTTCTTAAATTCTGCAGGGTCATTTGGTGTTTATGATTTTATAGTATCTGTTGTCTTGGTTGATCCTCCATCTTTGCTTCTTTTTGTTTTGCTTCAGACATGGCAGCATTCTGAGCAGAGAGTCTCCAGCAGACAAGAAGCAGAAGGTTGAACGCTGCGTCAGTGCCCAGGACTTCGACCCTACAGGTAGATTCCTCATAGCCTCCCACACAACTCATTGCTTCACAACAAAGAGCTTTTAGAGTGAAAAAGTGACCTAACTTTTTCCGTAGTGTAACATTAAGAAGCTATTGCTGCCCTTCTTTTTCACAGTGATTGCATAATTTTAGATATCCCCTTTTCACAAGTTGAATTCCCCAATGTTATTAACTGTTGTGTTCTTCAGTTATGTAGATAACGACTCCAGTAGTGATAGGTGGGTGAGTGGTGGTGGCAGAATCTTTGGCCAAAGCAAATATGATGGACTTCTGTTGTTACCTGTTCGGTTTGATTTGATTTCTTTTATTTTAAGCCTATTTGGAGAGAAAGGGCTATTGGTGGAGCACACATATTCTAGTGGAAGAGGTGTTTTGAAACCTTGGAACCAAGCTATTTGAACTATGTATTGGATCTCCAAACATTTCTGTTTTTGAATAAGTCTTCTGTGGCTGCATTTTTTAAATTGGACCAGTGGTCTCCTCCAGCACTCCTATACTCAAAATTGTGGCTGCGTTTTGGAAACACTAGAAGATCCAGTTGCACATCCTATGTCATTTATCCCTAAGGCTTTAGGAAACAATTATTTAAAGCAGCTGCAGCCCGTAACTATGCAGGTGCCAGTCTTGCTGATTTGGCACAACTGCAAGCTGCATGGGGATTATGCTGATCTGCGTGCATATTTCTGCAATGCAAAGGAGCAGACCATCGCCAAAATGGGTATTACTGAGGGTTTTGTTGTACAAAATCCTGCACAACTTTGCATCTCTTATCCCACTTCACCTATTTTTAGGACAACATTATTAAACCACCAGTATTTGGGGACCTCCCTTTGGTAGGTTTTATAGCTATTTTTTAATAATCTAAAGCTGACTGCAGCACATGACTGGTCTAGATAAATTATTGGTTACACTTAAGGCTATTCTTTGTCTGTGGAGCGAATTTTAAACATCATCACTTTGCTTTGTGACCTGAAGAACTTCTTTTCAGTCTCCTGAGTGAAGTTGTACTTTCTCATTTTGTATTTTTATAAACCTTTAACTGGACATGGCTATTCACTTTCTTTCTTTTTCCCTATACTTGTAGACCATCTATGTTGCATTCAGAGTCTATTGCTGTCTTGGAAATTAGTCTGCATGTGGAGGTTCCACCCACCCCAACCTACTAACCCAGTGACTGCTGTGTGCTCCTAACTGTATGACTGGCTTGCGGGTGAGCCTCTTGGCCCCATGTGTTGTGTTGCTTCTTGTCTGTGCACCATACTGTTTAGCCTGTTATTTCCCCAAATCATGCAGCAGGTAAGAGGTGACTCTGAAGGTTGCAGAATGTGATATGCAAAGATAGGTCAATCATCTTCATGCTGGCTGGGTTCAAGCATGTTGGGCTTGAATTTTGGAGAGCAGGATTCATTGTCTAGTTAAGCTGTGGTCTATGCTGGGTTGCTATAATTGTAAATATAATCATTATATATTTATTTGTTTATATAATAACTTATTTCCCCTTTTGTAAAATTGAAAAGTTGTAACCTATTTCACTGTTTGTTTACGAGGGTGAGTGAAAATAGAAATATCTATCCATTACTTCATTTGCCCTGCTTAAAACTACTTATTTGTCACAGGAAGGACGTACTGCCCATTTTTATGTTACAAGCTCATCCCATTTCTAAGAGTGTGGGCTGGTACCAGTTCTTTTTTGTGAAAGTATAACATGTAAATTTGCATCCACAACATTCTGATCGTAGGTGTTCAGGATTCTTTCACCTTTGTATCCTAAGTTGTAGTGATGATCTGTTCCGACTGCCATGAAACATTATGTGATTCTAGCTTAAATAGGGAACTTGGGTAGCAGGGCTGGAACAAAAATATTTCACAGACAGTTAGATTCAAAACTTGATGCCGTTCCCCAGAGTGGTGGGAGCAGCCTGTTTATTATATGGTGTTTTTATAGAGTAGGGCCTGGATGTTGATCATATTAAATACAATTCAGTAGTTGATATAGAAAAGAGAGAGCTGGATTGTGTTAACATTTTCTTCCTTACAAGAACCTTACAGTGTGATGTTACCTGTATTGTTCAAACCTCTGGTATTCACATTCTGATTTCAAAATGTTATCACCTCTGTGTTGCTCATACCTTGTTTGTGTTTTGCATGCATTAACCCAATTATACAAATCATTCTGACTTTTATGAATTTTTTTTCATGTTGGTCTCCATATTTCCTATATCTTTTTCTCCTGCTTTCGTGCAGATAGCTCCTCCAGGAAGACAAAGTGTAGCTCGGAGGAGAGTAGATCCGAGACGTATGGTAAGCTGAAGCAGCCACTGCAGCCTTGTGCCTTTGTTCAGTGTGCTCTGTGCTGTTGTTCTGTGTGCCCAAGGCCTCTGCCCTTTACCTGCCATGCATGGCTTATTCTGCAGCAGGGAAAAGGACTGAGCTTTTTAATGTGGCTGCTGTGTGCAAGCTTTTGGCAGATGGACACTAACTCGCGTAGTAAAAGCCAGATGTCTTTTATTTTGTCTTCCATTTCCTAATAGGAATCCTTTTTAGGGGTTGGAATATTTAGGAATCAGTGTCAGCTAATAGCAGCTTAGGGACGCGGGTGGCGCTGTGGTCTAAATCACTGAGCCTTGGGCTTGCCGATCAAAAGGTCGATGGTTTGAATCCCTGCAACGGGGTGAGCTCCTGTTGCTCAGCACCAGCTCCTGCCAACCTAGCAGTTCAAAAGCACCCCAAAAAGTGCAAGTAGATTAATAGGTACTGCTCCAGCGGGAAGGTAAACTGCATCTCTGTGCGCTGCTCTGGTGTTGGTGTTCTGTTGCGCCAGAAGCGGCTTAGTCATGCTGGCCACATGACCCGGAAAAACTGTGGAGCGGAAAAACACCAGCTCCCTCGGCCTGTAAAGTGAGATGAGCACTGCAACCCCAAAGTCATTCGCAACTGGACTTAACTGTCAGGGGTCCCTTTACCTTTACTTAATAGCAGCTTAAAGGTTTGTGGATAGGTTGAGTTACAGACCATACAGGATATGGTACTGATATGGATGTATTTGCATTTTGTTTGAAGGAAATTACAGTCATTTCACTTTCCAACTGTTTGGGCATCTCTTGCTGAATTTTCCTTAGAGAAATGGATATTCTTACCATACCTAAGATTGACAGCTAATTGCATAGAACCATTAGAACAGCATGGGTAGTTTTGTAACTGAAAATATTAAAACTCCAGTTAACCTTATAATAGGCATGCTCCACATCAGGTATAATTTCTACCCCTTAATTTCTGTTCTGCTACTTGTCTTGTGAATGATCAGACCTTTTAGAAATGGGTAAATCCAAAACTGTTAAGATTCTTTAATACAGTATCAGTGTTCCTACCTCTTTCCTTGCCTAGATTCCACCACCTCCTTATATGTATGTTGGCACAAAACCTTCTGATAATGATCTCAACCTGAACTCTGTATAATCACTTGTTACCCTGTGTCACTGTTGTTTTTTTAGCACTTGAATTCTTTTCAAAGCCATTTCTTTCTAGATAAGTTGTTTCAGTTTCTAGCTTTAATGCACTTTGGAAGAAAACTCATGCTTTCTCTAGAAAAATAACAAATTAAAGGGTCCAGTCTTGTTATGATTTATGTACTGTACTGGTTTGCTGAACTAATTGTTCCCTGCTGCAGAATTGTCCTCATCAGTTTTGCTATGCTGAACTGCTCTGTGGGATGGAATGGACAGTGAGGCATGGTTTTTGTTATTCGTTCCAAACAATGCATATGCAAACTCTCCACAGCTAATTTATTCTTGTGTGGTTCCTTATAAAGGAATTTAAGTAGCATCCATAGTGGTAGCTGCTGAACCCTCTAAAGCAGTGGTTCCCAGTTTGCTATGTACTGTGGACCCCCTGTTTTTCAAAATACAAGCCAAGGACCCCCTACTTTTGAAAATTCTGATATCTCTATGGTAGTTTTTGTTATGTGAATGACACCACAGACCCCTTGGGTAGATTGTGCAGACCCTCTGGGTTCACAGACCCCCATTTGGAAACTACTGCTCTAAAGCAACCTTGGCCAACCTGGTGCCCTCCAGAGTTTTGGACTGCAATTTGCGTTGGCCTTATTCAACATGGCCCTAACAAATAGCTTGTACTTCTCTTTGAAGTACTGTAGAAGAGCTGACTATATTGATGTAATCTCCTTTGGGAGAGGTTTTCCCCCTCCCCTGCAGCTATTTGCATATCCTTCTGCTATGTACAAAAAGGAGGAATAACAATATTGCTACCTTAGAGGTCAGAAGAAATCCCAGTGCTAGTTGTATTGAATACTGGTCTAAGTATCATTCAAAACTTCAGTAGTGGAAACTTTCCACTGCCATCAGTTTTTCTGTGAAGTAACCAATTAATCTGTCTTGATTACAGGAAATGTGTTGTGTGCCTTTTGGGATCCATCTTAAATTTAGTTTCCCCTGCCTTTACTGTGTGCCTTGGCTTTTCATGAATGTATAGTGAAACATGATTTCCTAACCCAAACCTTTCTGCTTCCTCTCATACTTCCTGCAGAAACTCTGTCTTTGGTTAGGATTTATCTGTGTGGCTCCCATTCCTTTCCTTTATTTTGCTGTGCTGGCTCTCTTCCTCCCCTCCCCCCTCTTCCTACTGGTGGTGTAATTTGTGTGGAAAAGTTTGCAATATTTGTTTTGGATGGGGTCAAGCTATTTAAGAGCCAGCAAGTGGAGAATGCTATGCTTTATATGACTGCAGCCTCTTTTGCTTGTCTTTGGATATTACTGAGGAAATGTCTTGAACAGGTAAAATTGATTAGAGGTGTTGCAGTTACCCTTTTAAGGTGAGAGCTGCTGAGATGCCTGTTTTGAATGAGAGATAAGTTCACAATCCTTGATTGCTTATGAAATGAGATATAACATAAAACATAAACAAGGACTGTGGTTTTAAACTCCTGGATAATACAATATGTGTTTTGCATTCTACTTTTTAAATATCACCAGTTTCTCATATATTCAGCTGATAAAGACTAAACATTTTTTTTTCTATTTTGGAGAAATAGCTCCATAGCAGAGTTTGGTACCTTCACATTGAATCTCTGTGTTGTGGTGACTATTGCTGTGGTCTGTTTCTCAATACTGGTAATTTCAGACATTTAAGAGGTTCAAGGAATGAGTATTGATATCAGGTTCTTTGCATAAATTGTAGTTTTTGTTCCAGGAAAGCTTAGCCAACTCATGTTCATGGCAGATAATTTGGGGGTTGAGGATGACTCAGTTAGACTTTGTTGACCCTCCCCTGAACAATATTCTTTGTTCAGCTTTATGAATTTTTGCAAAACATTTGTGCTACATAAAACTAAATCTGAGATTCTTAGTCCTAAAATCTTTTTCTATATTTTTTTTGGGGGGTGGGGAGCTTACATGTCTATATTTTATAATGCCAATTTTTTTCCTGTGGCCTAAATGGATGCTAAAGGAGTCTATATATATTGTACTGCTCCTTTCCCTCATTTTACACCTTCTACGTATAATAATAATAATAATAATAATTTATTATTTGTACCCCGCCCATCTGGCTGGGTTTCCCCAGCCACTCTGGGCGGCTTCCACAGAAACCAAAAAACACTAAAATATCATACATTAAAAGCTTCCCTGAATAGGGCCGCCTTAAGATGTCTTCTGAATGTCAGGTAGTTGTCCATCACCTTGACATCCGATGGGAGGGCATTCCACAGGGCGGGCGCCACCACCGAAAAGGCCCTCTGCCTGGTTCCCTGTAGCTTCGCTTCTCGCAATGAGGGAACCGCCAGAAGGCCCTCGGCGCTGGACCTCAGTGTCCGGGCAGAACGATGGGGGTGGAGACGCTCCTTCAGGTATACTGGGCCGAAGCCGTTTAGGGCTTTAAAGGTCAACACCATCACTTTGAATTGTGCTCGGAAACATACTGGGAGCCAATGTAGGTCTTTCAAGACCGGTGTTATGTGGTCTCGGCGGCCGCCCACAGTCACCAGTCTAGCTGCCGCATTCTGGATTAGCTGTAGTTTCCGAGTCACCTTCAAAGGTAGCCCCACGTAGAGCGCATTGCAGTAGTCCAAGCGGGAGATAACTAGAGCATGCACCACTCTGGCCAGACAGTCTGCGGGCAGGTAGGGTCTCAGCCTGCGTACCAGGTGGAGTTGGTAGACAGCTGCCCTGGATACAGAATTGACCTGCGCCTCCATGGACAGCTGTGAGTCCAAAATGACTCCCAGGCTACGCACCTGGTCCTTCAGGGGCACAGTTACCCTATTCAGGACCAGGGAGTCCTCCACACCAGCCCGCCCCCTGTCCCCCAAAAACAGTACTTCTGTCTTGTCAGGATTCAACTTCAATCCATTAGCCGCCATCCATCCTCCAACCGCCTCCAGGCACTCACACAGGACCTTCACCGCCTTCACTGGTTCTGATTTGAAAGAAAGGTAGAGCTGGGTATCATCTGCATATTGATGGACACCCAGTCCAAACCCCCTGATGATCTCTCCCAGCGGCTTCATATAGATGTTAAAAAGCATGGGGGAGAGGACGGAACCCTGAGGCACCCCACAAGTGAGGGCCCAAGGGTCTGAACACTCATCCCCCATCACCACTTTCTGAACACGGCCCAGGAGGAAGGAGCGAAACCACTGTATAACATTGCCCCCAGCTCCCCACCCCTCTAGACGGTCCAGAAGGATGTTATGGTTGATTGTATCAAAGGCCGCTGAGAGATCCAGCAGAACTAGGAAACAACTCTCACCTTTGTCCCTAGCTCGCCGGAGATCATCAACCAGTGCGACCAAGGCAGTTTCAGTCCCATGATGAGGCCTGAACCCTGATTGGAAGGGATCCAAATGGTCCGCATCCTCCAGGCGTGCCTGGAGTTGTTCAGCAACCACTCGCTCAATCACCTTGCCCAAGAATGGAAGATTTGAGACTGGGCGATAGTTGGCCATACTGGCCGGGTCTAAAGATGGTTTTTTAAGAAGCGGTACTTGCAGTTGTAGCAAGAACAAGGAGCAAAAATGATCATGGATGCTGCCAGCTGTGTTACATCCATAACAATAACTTGAGCATAATAACAGCAGGGCTGACTGCTCAATGCCCACAAACTGATGATAGCTGTTACTAAAGTGGGGGATGGAGTGGCGGAATAGGTGAATTTTGTACCAGATACCATAAGTAAAGGAGTGCTGTGTTGGTTTTTAAAAAAAATACTGTGTCATCATTGGAAGAGAAGTTTAAGCGAATGCGCACAGGGTATGGATCTGTCTGACCTCTGCAATGGAATGTTAAAATTTGTAATTGGGAAGAGTTTTACTAGGAAAGTAAAAACCAAAAAATCTGTCATGCAATTTTTGAATGAAGTGGCACGTCCTGTAAATCCTGCTCTTCCCTTCCCTTTGGCATTGTATTTTGAAATGAGACTTAGAGATACTAATCATATTAAAGAATTGGAGATGAGGAGAAGAAAGTGGTGTCTTGTGCCATAAATGCAGGATACCACCTCTCTTTCAGTTGTGTCCTGGGAAATTTCACATATTACCTTGGCAGTGTGGTTGGACCAATAACTCAAACCACATCAGCATGCCTCCAGGCAATTGCCTCTTAGGTAAAACAATGCATAAGTTTGAACCTTTTTTTTATAATCCTCAGAATGTTTATGGGAGGCTTTTTTTTGCGTTATCAAAATGGGACCAAACCTCATGGATGCCACTTCGCTCACCTGTACGGTGAGGTCCATATACTGTTTGCTTCCTAGAGTAATGACAATAGCTTAATAGATGTTTGAAGCAAGTCCTATAACTATTGTATGTATGTATGTATGAATAAATAAATAAGTTGAGCACTGGAAAAATGGAATTGATTGAGTTCTACAAGTAGTGTGTGAGCTATTCCTACTGTAATAATAAGTTCAGAATGCTTGACATATTTCTACTGAAATAATTAGTTCAGAATGCTGTAATACTGTTGAGTTGTTGCTTCTGTACAGGGCTATGCTTTTGGTTTTGCTTCTTCTCACCTATCCCATGTGTCATTGTACAGATAGCCTGTTGTACTGATAGAAATGCTGGTATTTATTTACCGAACGCTTGAATTTTGATTTATTGTTACATGATTCTTATGTCAAGCCAGTTGGCCAATTACCTGAAACAGAATTTTACCTCAGGATTTTTATTCCCCCAACCCCCGCTGCAAGGAAATAGCTGGACTAATGGCCTGACTTGGTTATAGGGCTGCTTCCTACATGTACTGCAGCATTTAAAAGACAAGCAACAAATATCCAAGGAAAAAGCAATCTGTAAAAACAGTACTTAAAAAAAAATAATCATTTTCATTTATATACATTACAATTATTCGACAAATATTCTAACATTTCAAACTTTGACTCCCTTCCCCCTCTTTCTGTGGTTCTTTGCATTTATTTTCATCATTTCCTACATATCTTAACTTACTCTTTTATTCATCTATCCTCATAAATATCTCATATACATTTTTGAAACTGCAGGTTGTAAAAACAATATTTAAGAGAAGTTGGGAAGATGAATAAAGGATTTTCTACGAGGCAAAGCTTTAATGTTGCTTGCTACTTGCTTGGGCAATCTACTTTTGATTGAAAAGCAATGGCAAACTCTCAGCTGATTCTGATAAATCTGGATTGCATCCAGTATGATTAAAGTTTTATACTGAACTTCAGATGTATAACCAGAAAGATAAAAATCTGTGTGCCTAGAGAATGTGTTGCTAGCAATTCATTTACTTGCATGGAATTCCAAGTCACCTATGGAGTTCAGGTGAATCGTGAAATGCAATACTATATTCAGTGCCACCACTTGACAGACATTCATTCTGGCCTTCATTTGTCAAACTGTTTGGCAGTTGGCTAGAGAAGAGGGGAACCTCTCCCCACCCTCTGCAACCAGCCTAGAAATGGAGACTAATTACAGATAGGCCAGTCAGTGAGTTCTGTGGCTTTATTTAAAAGGTTAATTTTACATTACAGCTTTTAATACTTTACCAGGCTATTTGTGTTTTAAAAAGGTACGCTTTTAGTGTGTGGTTTGTTCAGCCCATCTGAATATCTGGAGTGGGGTTATCCATTCTGCTTTTCTCCAGATGTTGTGAATTGCAGATCCCATCAGCCTAAACCAGCATGGCCAACGGTCAAGGTTGTTGAGAGTCGTATCCTCCATATGTTTTGGACTACCATTCCCACTTCATATCAAATTTGGTAGCTTTTTGGTGGCCATTTCCCTGATATTGGGATGCTCTCCTTGAAATGTACAAACCTGAGGATGGTGAGCCTGTGCACAGCTTTAGCAAGTGAAGCAGTTTTTATGGCAACTGTAGGTGCTATATAGAAAACATTGGAAAGAGAATAAGTGTGCAGAATCATTAAGTAGCCTGTTAACTTGGAAATGCAGGAAAAAACAGTATAAATGTAAGAAACTGCAGAAAGAGGGGAGGGGAGTCAAAATATGATGTGGAATAATTCAAATTTATGTTTTGTGTTTGTTGTAAAATGAAAAGTATAATTTATTTATTTTCATAAAAAG
This sequence comes from Podarcis bocagei, assembly GCF_964188305.1. Lineage (NCBI taxonomy): Eukaryota > Metazoa > Chordata > Lepidosauria > Squamata > Lacertidae > Podarcis > Podarcis bocagei. The sequence goes on from NC_138141.1 coordinate 23,156,637, forward strand.
AATCATTAAGTAGCCCTGTTCTCTAAAGGTTATTGTTAGTTGACGATGTGGCTGATGTGCCAGTGTACTTTACCTTCCTTTACTATACCTCTGTGTCATGCAATCAATGTTGTAAGCATGGCCAACCTGCTGTAGTAATTACCTTGCTTATGACCTGCTCTCCCATTGTTGGTTCTTTCCTCCTTCCATGTCCACCCTGCAGCTTCCCTTTTGCACACATTCTGTAGGTTGCAATTATCGCTTACCAAAATGAGGTTCTGGCTTGATGCCTATATTGTGTCTCTTTCATTTTTTTCTTATGCAGGTCTTGTCCAGCGTTGTGTTATTATCCAGCGAGATGAAAACGGATTTGGGCTGACTGTCAGTGGAGACAATCCTGTCTTTGTGCAGTCCGTCAAAGAAGGTGATGATGCTTGTTCAGGGCAATTCCATGTATTACAGTTGTAGTGAACACATGTGTGTCTGCTTGTACCAGGCATAGGCAAACTCCGGCCCTCCAGATGTTTGGGACTACAATTCCTATCATCCCTGACCACTGGTCCTGTTAGCTAGGGATGATGGGAATTGTAGTCTCAAACATCTGGAGGGCCGGAGTTTGCCTATGCCTGGCTTTTACCTTGTAATGTGAAACATGAATATGCATGTTTCACATTACAATGCATTCAGAAACATGGCAAAGAGAGCTTCCATTGACCCTTGTTATTAGCAGTTTATTTTTGTAGTGTACAGGTAAAATGAACATGATTGTTTTGTTTCACATTACAGATGTGCAAATAGGTCAAATATTGTAATGTGTATCCACTAAAATTCTAACATGCAAAAGGGCACTAAGTTTTCATATGAATTTTTGTGTTTGAGGAACAATACTCATGTAGAAAATAGCATTCTGTGTATTTCGGTTGTGAATTCTGTATATATATATATATATATATATATATATATATATATATATGTGTGTGTGTGTGTGTGTGTGTGTAAAAAGGGCAAGCATAGAAAAAGAGGATGTTCCACATTCAACGTGCAGTATATAGAATTTGTATTTGGGTATTCTGCCAAGTATATAAATCTCTTATGAAGTGATCATAAGTATGCTAGAGACAAAAATACAGTGCAGTAGTTAGTCTGTAGTCGATAGAGGCCTACATGAGGATAAAGCCTTGCTTTATTGCATATTGGGAGACTAGTGCAACTCTAGAGACTGAATTGAAAGAAGTGCTTTATTGTCTTTGCTATGAAGGAAAGGAAGGATTGGTTGCTCTACTTGCAACCAATCACATTAGTTTCCTAGAATATATAGGCTCTTGGAATGGTAGTTTGCAAAGGCAGAATAAAGACTTGGATGCAGCTGCATGGTAACCTCCCACATTGTATATTTTGGCCCAAAACAGAAGCAGGTAGGGAGGTAGGTAGACAAGTGGACTGTCCTTTTCCTCCTTATGAAATCCAGCAAAGCAGGTTATGTGGCTCATGCTGGTGATGGTCTGGCATGGTCTGCAGTAGGGGACAACATGTGCCATTGGAACAGCATATATCAGGCATGTCCAAAGTCCATTTTGGGGGCCTAATCTGGCCCTCCGGTTGTTTAAATCCAGCCCCTGCGGCAGTTTATTTCCTGGGGTAAAATCCTAAAAAAAACCTCAACAACTCCAACCCTTAAAAAAGCTCAACAACTTTGGTTGGCCCTTTGGTTGGCCTTCATGGCCCTTCACTTCATCAAATCTGGCCCTCTTTGAAAAAAGTTTCGACACCACTAGCATACATAGTCTTTACAGAAAGGGAAAGGCTGTTTGGCTTGGACACTAGAGTAGAAGAACACTGGGAACAAAAATGTGTTGAGTTCTAAATGGCTGATTTTTCCCTTTAGATGGAGCAGCCATGCGGGCTGGGGTTCAAACTGGTGACCGAATTATTAAGGTGAGAACATTTAGTGTCATTAGAAGAGTAAATTGCTGCTGGAGAGTGACAAGAATGCTTCTGTGGTCGTCATCACAGTGTTTTGCCAAAATCTACCTCCCAGGAACATTTGAGACACTGTGTGTTTTTCTATATTTAGAATTGGCAATGAGCAAGAGGTATTTTTTTGCCAGATGCTTTTTTTTTGTACAGCACTCTAGTTTCATAACCTTGCTTTATAAGCTGATGTACATTACTCAAGGCTTCAATTTCATGTCTACAAAAAGGTCTTTAAGCATAGAGTTGGTGTTTGCATGTGTGTGTAGAGGAGGGCAGAGCCAGAATTCACTTCAGTTTCTCATGCAGTCCTCCATCAAAATCACAAGCAAGTTTGGATTTGGATTTGATATCCCGCTTTATCACTACCCAAAGGAGTCTCAAAGCGGCCAACAATCTCCTTTTCCTTCCTCCCCCACAACAAACACTCTGTGAGGTGAGTGGGGCTGAGAGACTTCAAAGAAGTGTGACTAGCCCAAGGTCACCCAGCAGCTGCATGTGGAGGAGCGGAGACGCGAACCCTGTTCCCCAGATTATGAGTCTACCGCTCTTAACCACTACACCACACTGGCTAAGTGAATATTTGGCTCTAAAACAATCTAAGAGTATGACTCCAAAGGTTTTATCTGTTGTTAAATTGTATGTCTGATGCCTGTGATGAAAATCTTCTACTGTTTTAGTTCGATATTTCAGGGCATTCTTGTCTATATCATGCTGTTGGAGCATAGTTCCTGTTAAAAGGCATGAAGGAAGCGAAATCAGTTTAGCTTTGTAGCATGGAAGACCCATGTCATGTACAATTGAAAACGCAAATTCACACAGCTATTACCTCTTCCTAGGTGAATGGGACTCTGGTAACTCACTCAAACCATTTGGAGGTGGTGAAGCTGATAAAGTGTGAGTAAACTAAGGACAAACTGCTATTGTTCTCCCTGGGCTGAATCATGGAGGTTGAACTGTCCGAGTTGAGCCAGGGGACAGTTTGTAATGGGATTCTAGCCATGATACTGCTTTATTACTGTCAGAAGGCATTGGGGTGCATTTCAGGATCATAGTATTAAATGGAATCTGGCATAATTTGGAAAACTATGAACCTGTGGGTATGAACCTTAAGACCTGCGGGTATAGGGCAGTATATAATTTTTAATATATAATAATAAATATTTTTTAAAAACTCACAGTCTATGAGACAGTTAAACCTATTTGACTAGCAGGTGACTTCCGCTGCTTGTTTTGTTAAAAGCTAGGGGAAAAGTTGCTTATCTGACAGTCCTTCACATTTAATTCTTCATCTTGTCAACATTATTCAGTTGATATTAAACCTGTGCTTGTCAGGCTTAGTTGTCTTGATTCTCTGCACTATAGCTGAAGCAGGTGGAATGATCATATGACCAACTTCTTTAAACAGGGATTATTTGGCCCAGGACAACTCTGTGCTTCCTCGGCTCCTGTGGTACGGCACACATTGTTTGGTGCTCCAGTGCCATATGTATACATGTGGTGGGTGCTTGAGAAAACAGAAGGAATCTGCTTCCTCTGTTGCACCTTTTCTAATGTACACAATACCCTGACAAGCATCACACTTTAGGAATCCTGGGTCGATACTTAATGGCTAAAGTAGGTTTTGCTTGCTTGCATGTGTTCTCTCAGTTAGTAGTCTTGGCAGGTATCTTAGCATGAGAAGCTGGTTTTCTGAATGGATAGACTTTTCCCTCTCGGATCACAAGACCAAAAATAAATGGGATTTTGTCCTGTCTCTGCAGCGGGCTCCTATGTAGCACTCACTGTGCAAGGGCGCCCACCTGGGTCGCCCCAGATTCCACTGGCTGATTCTGAGATGGATCCAGTAGCATTTGGACATATGTCTCCCATCATGACATCTCCACACTCGCCTGGAACATCTGGAAACACAGAGAGAATTACCAGCCCGGTGTTGATGGGGGTAAGATCTAGCAGGTTTGGGGAGAAGTGGGTTAGACTGTGTGGTATGAAAATGTCCTTTGTCCTGCCCCAACCACTCTAATGGTAATAAAGTCTTAAGTCCTGTGATGCATCTGATTAGTCTGCTACAATATATATTTCCCTACCTAGCCATATTGCCACAGAACTCAAATTGTTGTATTTATATGGAGGCATGAGAAAGAGGCAGAATTGGGATAGCAGTGGGTGGCACTGCTGTTGATCTGTTATGCTGCTGCTTGAAATAGTATTTTATCCAGCCCATCTGTCATCCATAAATTTGATTCTCTGCTGAAGGCAAGGAGAGAGGATCACATGATAATGAAAATGCAACAAACATGTCCCTGCTAAGAAATAAAATTAGCCCAGTGGTTGTGTTGTCTTAAATACAAAAATAAGTATGGATAACTTATAATGTGTTTTAACATACTGTGAGCAATTCAGAATACTTTGTAGAAGATCTATTTGAGAACAGTTGAACTTGCCTTGTAATTATGTTTTGCCTTCTCTTCTTATCAGGAGGAAAATAATATTGTTCATAGCCAGAAGGTGGAGATTTTGAGGAAGATGCTTCAGAAGGAGCAGGAGAGGCTACAGGTACCAAAGAGGAATCTTTTGGAGAGAAAAATAATGCTGCTTCCTAAATCGGCCATTTAACCTGGTTTAACACCTGAATCCCAAGCACAATGCAGGAATGATTGTACATTTGAAAGCTCTAAGATTAAGTCGCATTGAATGTTTCTCAGGGAGGCATCTTCATGTTCCCTTAGAGCAGGGGTCAGCAACCTAAGGCCCATGGGCCAAAAGCGGCCCAAAGGGTCATTTAATGGGCCCATGAGCCGCCCCCGAACCGAGCTGCCTGCTTGGAGCGTCCCTGCACGCTGTTCTGAACAGGCTTGGGAACTCACTTCCGCAGTGCTGAAAATCGCATTGACGCAGACGCCGGAAATTGCGGGGGCATGTGCACACACGATCTGGCCCACAGAGGGATCTCCACTGGAGTGAACCGGTCCAGGCAGGGTAAACCTTGCTGACCCCTGCCTTAGAGAAACAAAAAGTCACAGAACCTCTGGAAGTGAATATTAGTGCAGTTTATTATTCTTAGGCAATGTTTCAAGTTAATTTATTTTCAGATTTGGGAGGCACATTGCCTCCTTATCCCAGCCATTACATTAACTTGAATCATTGGTTGCTAACATGGAGGGAAAGGGGACAAATGGCTATAGAAACCTGTATAGAGTTGTTTTTAGTCTTCAGTGTAATTGCAGAACTATGTGTGTATATATACAGTTTTTAGTAATTTTATGTCTGGCACATTTTTGTATACTACAGAGCACTTCACCAATTCAAACTAATTTATCTTTACAAGGCTGTGGAGTCCTTGTCTGTGGCCTCCCAGTGACCTTCAGCCCTTTTTGTCTCCGACATTCTCTCACTGAACTGACTTCATTAGTAGGAATAGTATTTATTTATTTTTATTTCTTACAATTTAACATTCAATATTAAAAAACACTGTAAAACAAATTACAGTCACAAGAATAAGGTGGGTGCTGAAAACGTGGCTTAATTAGTATTTGAAACTTGGCCTGTAAATTAAACCAGGGGATCATAATGATGGAATGATTCTCCATATCTTTAAATTGTTTTAGTCCTTGCAAGAAGATTACGGCCGCACTCCCACTCCAAAACTGCTCAAGGAGATACAGGAAGCCAAGAAGCACATCCCTCAGCTGCAGGAACAGTTGTCCAAGGCAACAGGCTCTATTCAGGTAATGGGAATGCTTGCAGTCTTGATCAGACTATCCTAGAAGGGAATGTTGTGTGGGAGGAGGAAACTGTTCCCAGCTCTGTCTGTGCCGGTTTGCACAAGCTTGCAGTGTTCTCTGAGTGCAGTAAATTAAAGTACACACAAGTTAAAGCTTGGTCTCATTTCTGATTGAGCTCATAGAAACTGATGATTGATGAGAAGATCATTATGCAGAGGATTTAAAGCTTTTTTATGAGTAATTACACACATACTTTGTTCAAATGGTTTAGTAGGGTTAAATATAGCTGTATGCAGATGCCTGGCCCTTTTGTAAAGTTTTGGGGAGCCCTTAAATTAGAGGCCAAGATGTGTTTTACATAGTTCTCATCAGGGACCTGCAAAATTTTACATGTCCCTTTTCTGATATAGCTCACTCTTTTAAAATTTTTGTTAAAGCATCACTATATGGGGTGCTTGGTGTTTCTTACCCCTGTCTGTCTATTTACAGGATGGAGTTTTATCTTCCAAGTCTGTGGCAGAGTCTTTGCAGATCAGCGAGGTAGAGACTGAGAGCGGAGATGGGCTGAACAAAGGAGACTGCAGTTTTGGTGATGGCTCCCAGTTAAATAGTGACACAGCTGAGGTGAGCACTTTGCTTGAAGCAACATGTGATTTGATTAGTGAGTTTTGTCTTGGCCAGTATCTTGTATTTGGAAGGCAACCAATCCTCTTCTGATAGAAGCAAGTGAGACCCAGTTTGAAAGAGTTGTGGTGGTTTTAGTGTCCATGTCACTTGACATCTTCCTTAAAAATTGCTGTTTCTATCCTGTTTCTCCTGCCTTCCTCCAAAGAGTGCCAGGTGGCTTTATGTGCAATCTTATGAGGTGGGTTTGACTGAGTGAGTGACTTGACCAAGATGACCCTGTGAGCCTCCTGGCCTAGCAGGAATTTGAACCCACCTTTTCAAGCCCAGTTTTGATCCCACAAATAATTCCTGCTTCTGTATTCTTCCTGTTGCCTCTCCTACCTTTCAGATGCTTAAGCTGTTAGTCTGCATACTTAGAAAGAAAGGTGTGAGGACAGAATCCAATGTTGTGTGGAAGCCTGCTGTGTGAGTCTTCACTGGCAGCCTGGAGAAGGAGTGCCATATTTTTCAAGCCCGGGGTTTCCTGGCACGCACCCAGTTGCTGTGCAGAGAACAGCAGTGCTGGCCTCTCCTAGAGAACCAAGGGGAATAACAGTACCTTTCAGAACATGTTAGAAGCCATTTTGTGGTTAGAATGACTCAAACTTTTAGGGGCAATTTGCCATTAAAGGGAAGGGGCAGAAGCTTGATTCCTACCACAGACATCTCAGTCCCTTTCCAACTGTTTTTTTGTGAATTGAAATATTTGGGTAGGGCTCAGGGCAACCTAAACCATTGCATACTAGCCTAGGTTAATATATCTCCAGGTCTCCAGCAAGAGAACTTAATGATATTTTCTTTTTTGGGTAGTGACTGTCTTACGTCACCTCACTCCCCTCTTCTCCATCACCTAATTTTTTAAAATAGTGACTTTTTAAAATCTGACACTATTGTAAACTTGATAGTTTTAATTACTGGCATATGGACTTCCGGGTTGGCGCCATCGCCGAATGGCGGACTCCCTCTCAGCTCCAGAGGGAGTCTGCTCGGCAGGGGCTGGGTCCTACCGCGCCGGCGACGCGGGGACCCTTAAAAACCACGGGCACGGAGCCCGTGGACATGGGGACTCGGCTGGCACCGGTAGCGCCCTCCCGACTCGTGAAGGAGCCTTTTTAAAGGCTTCGGATCGGGTGCCGGGGAGTGGCGTGGTGCTGTGAGTCCACTGCTTCCCCTGCCGAGCGCAGCCGCATGCCATTCGACGGAGAGCGCTGACTTTTCCATTGGAAATTCGGACTATCAACAACAACCCGTGAGTAATTGGGAAACCGGGTACAAAAGGAGAAAAAAAGAATTTTTTTTCGGATTCGGCACGAGCGGCGGTGATCTAAAAAGGAAGTCAGTCCCCCCCCGATTGTAAACATTCTAAAACAAGGACTGGGTAACCAAGATCGAAAGAGAAGTTTATTGCTGACAAAAATCATTAATTCCACGATGGGAAATTACAAGAACTGTGCTGGAGGAGAAGAGTGGAGGGTGAGAGGGAAAATGCAACCCCCCCTGGGAACCGGGGCGATTTGTAGAGCCTGGCGAAGAGAGACGGAGACTTTGACAGCTGTCAAAGTAGCTGTCAAAGCTGGAGAATCTAAAGAGGACTTTGTTACAAGGATTTTGCTGGCTAATTCTGTTACAATTTGACACAATATGGATATAAACTGTCGGAAAATAAGGAACAACAATTTGACTTTTGGATTAGAGGATACAAAGTTACTACAATCCCCCTAGAGGGGTTTCGGGACATTACAAGTGGTCGTACGTGGAAAATCACTCTGGGATTCGCACAGGACTTATCTTCTGGGAAAGCTGCAAAACTGAAATAGTATTTTGTCTACAGAGGTGTTTACATTAAAAGGAGACAATAGAATTTTCTATTGAAGAAAGGAAGGGACTGGACGTAAGTTTTTGTTCCTGAACAACAAACCTCTGTAGAGATACCAGATCTCGGAATAAGAACGTTTTAGCAGCTGAACAAGACAAGAAACCTGAGAAAGTAAGGAATAAAAAGAACAAAGGACTAACTACGACACGGAAAGAACAATGGGAGGAGCAGCAAAGACCAAGGAAATTAAAGGCCTCTATTAGACTGGATTTTTGAAGTTAAACATCATTAAAATAAATAAATTAAAAGAAAACCGGCAAGGTGGAATGGGAAAAAATCTGGCCATGGACTTGAGACCTCCAGGCTGACAACATATAGACTGATGGACATGGGGAATTCAAACCGGGGAAGGGAGGGGGGAGTTTTGGAATCCAAAGGCTATGTAACCATCTTTTTGAACTTTCTTATATTTTTTATCTTCTATTTCTTTATATAACTTTTGTATATCATGGTATTTTGATTTGACATGTTTAAAAAAAGGGAATTCGTGGAAGGAAATTGGGGTAGATCTTGGGGGAAAATCTTTTTTCTTTTTCTGTTAACGATGAGGGATGATGATAAGATTGTATAATTTAAATTAGTTAATGGGTTAAACATATTAAGTTTTAAACTGGGAGTGAGAGCTTGTGGAACCAAATTAATGAAAGGGGAATATAGTCGGGAGGGGGAGGAGGGAGTCCTAGAAAGAAGGTAACGAAAGTAAGGCTTTAAATATATTCTATCTTTTCTTTTCTGTTATATTTCTATATTATTGGAAACTCTAATAAAAATGATTTTTTTAAAAAAAAAAATTACTGGCATATGTTTATGAATGGTGCCGCACAGATGTGAACACTAGATTCCTAACCTGGCAGAAGCAAGTACTTTGAAGCTGTATACTTGGAATGCTTTCAGACAGGAGTTTTTTGTGGAGTTGCTACTGAATTGCTGTTGTTTCTACACCCAGTCCCACCCCCAGCATTCTTACAATGCCATCATCACAGTACAACCCCCTTTAAGCTTCAATCCAGATTTCCTTTTTCTGCAGAGAATCTGATAAGCAAAAATAGCCCTAATCATCTGCAGTCATTGCTGCTGTGGAAGTTCATTAGTGCATTGCGGGGTCAGTGGATTGCTTGCCACGTTTGTGGAATTTCAGTGGGTGGTCTCTTACTACCACACCTCTCTTTCATTTTTTTCCTCACCTGAGCAGAACAGAGTGATTTTTTTCCTGACACTCCACTGCCAAGCAAAATACACTTATTACGATTGATTGCTGCATGCTGTGAAGGCACACAGCAACCCATTTTGAATGAGCTATTCCCTCAAGATCTCCATACTGTAAATGTAGAGGATTGTCTCTGAGGCAGCAATCAAAGTACATACATCAGACTTTAACAAATGCAGAGGTTTTAAAATTATTTTTGTAAATGCATTATTATACATTTATATAAAAAGGACAATACTTGATATACACACAAATACACTTTTCATGTTAGGCTATACATACATTATTCTGCCATGATTTTCTTTATTAAAACAAGTTGTACATGTTACAAATAGGAAATGCTATTTATATGACTTCTACAAAGTTCATAAACAGGGAGCAATTGATGGGGAGGGGGAGTCTAAAGCTTATAATTCTGTACCGGCTGTTTTGGGGAGGAGGCTGATGTTCCCTTTCCATTTACTTTTGAAACATGATTGCTATTAAGTGACGTTTTGGTAGCCTTTGGTATCACTGGGCATTTTCAGGTTGAATGAATGAAGACTCTCAATTTAGGCCCATAATCCAGCTTTAAAAATGACTGCAATTTGGAATTTATCAGAAATGGAGGCTCTTCTCTTTACTCTAAGAAAGTAGTTGAACAGTTATTTACCTAAACTTTCAAGTAAGTGTGTGTGCATGTGCATGCACACCATTTTAGTAAATATAATTTTGAGAGAAAAATGAGGATTTAATAAAAAGTGGGATGGGGATCCTAGGCATAAAAAACCCCAAAACCACAGTATATCTTTCCTCCAAAGGAGGCAAAATTCTTAGAGAGATTTGCATAAAATTTCTTGTAGGCTTCTCATGGTTAAGATGAAGTATTAGCATTGTATAAACAATTACAATTAAATAGTGGATCATTTGGCCACTTTGATTATCTTTTTAATACTGAGGTGCATTTTCTGCCACAATCCTATACTTGCTGGGAATAAGTCCAGCAAAACTAGGTGGATCTTACATCTTGGTAGACTTGTGCAAGATTGTGTTGCCAGCTGTGTTTTTTTGAAAACAGTGTTTAAAAAGAGGAGCAAGCCAGAAATCATGAAGGCTCTATGTCTAAAATTAAGTTTGTTTCTCTTTCATGTCCCAATGAGATTTTAAGGCCAAATGATTTTGAGATAACTGTATCTCGGGGAGGATACTATACCATTCTTTAACATCCTCAGTATGCTGCGTTAACAAGTTTTGCTTTATTGCAGAAGAATATAGAACTTGGTTACTCATATACACTATATGATGTTGGTGGTGCCCATTAATGTTGTTTTAGCTCTAATGTATACTTTACAAATGTATGAGTTCAGGAGTCATGGGATCGTCCTTTCTTGTTTGTTCTCATTTTTTGATACTGCAAGCACTGAGAAAACTTTCTCTCTTTGTTCTTCCCAGAGTCCACGGGGTGGCCTGAAGGAACGAATCTATCTGGACGAGAGCCCAGAGAAGAGTGAGACACAAGATACTGTGAGTGTATGATAAAGATTTTGGGTGTATGAGGTGTTAGGGGAGGGGTAGTATCTCTAGTGTGGGACATGTATGGCTTCTTCTGGGGTTGTTTGTCCACCTTTGGTTCCCACCCTGCACTCAGCTTTCACCAGTGGCTCCTAGAAACTGTCAGCATGTGACAGTGGCCACACCCTGGGAAAATGCTATGACTGGCCAGCTAAATCAGGTGATGGTAGCTGATGGGTCTCAAACTCTCAGTGAGCTAGGAACTTCTGTTACATGCAAAGACAGGCAGTGGTGGATTGAGTCGATGAGACCAATAGTGGGTCCAACAGTCAAGAAGGTTTTTGCATGTGCTGTAGAAGGAAGTGAGGGGCAGGTGGGGCTCATCAACTTGGGAAAGTAGCCTATCTAGAAGAAGGAAAAGTCTTATCCTAAACCTCTGCTGCCTTGTGGGATATATTCAAGAGAAGAAAAGGCTGAGGAGTAAACCCTATGCAAATCCAGAGCAGAGTCCCTAAGCCGGTTGGATGGCACCTTGGTTGCCTCCTTCTGGCAGCTCCTGCAACAGGACTGGTGCTAGATGTATTGCTCTGCTTTCCTTTGGACCACATTAGTGATGACAGGAGAGAGGTCTTGTCATCTGGGCAGTCCAGGACCTCCATACACACTACCGAAGCTTGACCCCAAGGAGATCCCTTTGGTGTTGCTAATGCAGCGGTTTGACTTCACCCCTGGAGGTGCACTGCATTGTCTCTCAAGACAGAGGAATGGCAACAACAACCACCACAGCAACCATGAAGATTTAGATAGCAACTTCTGATATAGCCTTACTGTCAAGAGTCCCTGTTCTTCTCATATTTTCCTTATTCTTTAGATGTGAATTGGTTCCAGTCTTTTCAGATGACACTTTAATCTTGAATTCATTTTGTTGTAGAAATTCATCTTTATAGAAATCAAGGCTGTTGAGAAATTTGTGTTAAGAAACAAGAGATTTCATTCGTTTATTTTATTGTCTTTTGTTGAATGCTTCCTAATGTGCCAGCCAGGATTTTGTATTTATCAGAGCAACTCCCTTGTTGTAATCAATTGAGAATTGCCACTCAACACAAGGCTGAAGGGAGGGGCTAATAGGTCTGTGCCAGAGCACAGGCAGACATTCCTAGGTTCAGTCCTCAGCATTTTCAGTTAAAAGGATATGAGAAAGCAGGGCTTCCTCATGAGAGCAGCTGCCAGTTCATTGATAGTGCTGGGTTAGATAGATTAATGGTCTGACTCAGCTATTGGTTTGTGCATTGAACAGCAGCTATGGGCCCATGTGGATGTCTTCTGTGTACTTAGTTAGAAGGATTATATAACTTAATGAGCAAGGATTGAAGCATGTGGGTTTGAAGTGTTTTGTCCTTTTCTTTGAGTGCCCTTGAACTTGAGGGGCAAACTCTAGCAGTGCTTGGGTTAGTTCTGCCTTGCCATTAAGGAAGATAATTTGTGTCCCCCCCCCCTATGCTTATATCCCACTTTTTTACTGCAATCCTCAAAGTGGTTGACAACATTTTATAAACATACTACTCATTCATTAATTTATATCACAACCATTTATATAGTGCTTAACAACATAGTATCTAAGCAGTGGTACAAGGCTGCAAAAGAGATACTATATAGCTGAAACCAGTTAAAATTAGACAAACTTGGATTACTTGAAATACTCACTGAAATAAAAATAAACAATAACAAAAGTTCTTCATCAAACACCAGAAGTTCAGCAGTGAGGGGGTCTGATCTGAGCCAGGATGGAGTTACTGAGCTGGTAGATAGATGTTGGCTGGTAGCACCACACGTTGAAGTCATAGCCACTAGCAGTGACTTCTCCAAAGACTTTTGTGATTGGGCAAGGATGTAAAGCATATCATTGCATCAAGAACAGCTCACTTAAAATGAAAACAAAACAAATCCTGCAAACAACCAGCTCTGCTGAAGCAAGAATTAGCATCTTCTGTTCTGATCCGTTGGGCAGATGATGTAAGATACCCTATTGGTTTGAGAGGAGTCAGTCCAGGGGGAACAGAAGCAGGATCCTGATGATGTCTTTATCTCTCACACATATTTCCCGTATATTCCACTGTAGTTCTTTACAATGGTCTATAATTCTCCATGTACCACATATACAGCGCTTGCTACATGTATAAATATGGGTAATGGCTCAAATACAATTTTTTGAGGATAAATTATACATAACGTCATTTTCCATAACTCTGCTACATAATTCTGACTGCTGAATTTCAGTGGATTCACTGCGGTGTAATTTTAAAAAGACCCTTGCAGCATACATGACGTGGATAAATTAAGTAGTGTTATTATAACAAACAAACATCACCGGTTCTTGTTTTTATCCTAAACTAATCAGCTGAATAAAAATACTAAACAGAACGCCCTTGTTTTATCCACATTTGTCAAAAGAGCAGTTCCTTGGATTATTTTTTGTTTCTTCCTTTGTCAATGCTAGGACTCTCAATCCAGTATTGGAAGTCCCTCCAGTCGTATTGCACCTCCAATCATAGGAGCAGAAGATGACGACTTTGATGGTGAACAGGAGCAGGTGAAGTTTTAACTGTTCTCTTCTTATTGTAAAAGGCTGGTTGTGGTGTGATTGCTTCCCTATGGCTAAGTGACAGGTTTGTTCATGCAGGATTTTGTTTTGGTGGTGGTAGGAGCCCTCTTGGGAAAATTCTATTAAACTTGTTAGAGGATTCATTGATAGGCTGACCTTAGCCAGCAGTAATTGATTGGGATTTTTTTGTTTTAAAATGGCTGGGAGCCATTTTTCCTATCCTAATTTGTAAATATGCTTAACTTAGTGGCTTTACTGAATTTTCTAGTCCTGGTACAGAAGAGGGGTGGGATTTGTGATTGTCATTTCTAACCCTGCTTCCCTTCTGTAGGAAAGTGGCCTTTGATTTTCCCGGTCATCAGGACCTTGATAATAATAAAAAATATAATATTGCTTTGCAGAACCTACCAGTTATAATGGTCTACACCTTTGGAACAAAACTGGCAGTAAAGCAAAATAATCCTTTGTCCCTGTTGGAGAGTGCCTTAGACGGAGGAGGATATTCTCCCCCCCCCCTCCTTTTTTTGTTTGTTTGTTCTGGCTGCTTTAATTCCTGAAATTATATATTTGGATGTTTCTGCTGTTGATATTTATTGATTTCAATTGTTTTATGTATAATGTGAACCACATTAATATTTGTAATCATATGAATCAAAAGTAGCATTTATATTAAAATAAATAAATAAGCCCATCTCTTCCAAAGTATTTTGACTGACTGGAGATTTCTAAGGAGGTTAAATGTGTGTGTTTAGAAACTGTGTTAAAATGCAGGGTGGTGTGAAAGGAAAAGGAAGCAAGCTTATGCCAAGTTTTTCTGAATCAACAAAATGAGGGAGGGAGGAGGCAGATATCTTGGAGATGCTGGTTCTGATATTGTCTCATCTGTATGTACAGATCAATGGGCAGTGCAGCTGTTTCCAGAATATAGAGCTGTTGAAATCTCGCCCTGCTCACCTGTCTGTCTTCCTGCATCATGTCGTGTCCCAGTTTGACCCTGCTTCATTGGTAAGATGCCATTCTAGATGTAGTTTCATGTTGTGGATCTAATGGATTTTTAATTTCTATTTTAACCTATTTCCATGCAGTTATAGCCTTTTGGGTTCAGGAAGAAAAACCCTTATTTATTTTCAGATTTTAAATTTAGTTCAGAAATGAAGTTAATGCTCAAAGCAACTCAGCTGCTGGTGTTGGTCTTGTGTTTCTCGAAGGAAATTGTTACTCCTTTAGAATATCCTTTTAAAAAATCCTTTTCTTTCCTCATAGCTTTGCTATCTTTTTGCGGACCTGTACAAACAAACAAACTCCAAAGAGACTCGGCGTGTCTTTAGTGAGTTTAACCAGTTCTTCTTGGATCGAGCTGCAGTAAGTTCCAAAGCACGCATACCATTCTTCCTATATGTATTACTGATTGCAACTAATTTTGCTTTACTGATCTTTGATTTGATGGTCTCAGGGAGCAAGTTTTAACTTTAAATCATCATAATTGCTCTGTAACCAAATGTTCACATTGAGGCAGAGTAGGCAGAGTCCCTTATATTTCCAAGGCAGATTAATATTTAGATGTAGTTCTTAGACCAACTAATTAATTTTTAGGTGTGGATCTTTGCTCACCTTACATATCACATTAAACCAAAGTTTAAAACACACTATGGTTTACTGTGAACAAGTTTCCACGGTGCTCTCCTTCTTCTCCTGCAGCTGCCATGCCACAGATGAAATGTGTCAGAATCTGGCTTGTTGTTTATTTGGAAAATGCAGACCTTGGTTTGTTTGGTCTGCAGCCCAGCAGCAGTAGAAGGGAAGGCACATCACAATAACGGCTTATTCACATTAAGCCATAGTTTAATGTGAATCTAAAACTAATGTGATACGTGAACCAGTTCATAACAGTCTCGATCAAGGGACCCAACACAGTAAAAGGTTGTATGCCTCATGCTTTGTGTGTGTGCGCGTGTGTGTGCGTGCATACATGCATGCATGCATGTACACACCCTGAGATGATGTGCAGTCGGATGACATCTCTGAGGATGTGAAGGTGCCTAGACTGATTGATTGATTTCACTTGTACCTTTTTATTGTTGCAGAATCTGAAAGTCCCAGTCCCAGAAGAAATTTCTGCAGATCTAGGTAAGATTATTTTAAATCTTGCCTTGAGAATGCTTTCTGATAAGCACCTATACTGAAGGGGTTTTGTGTTCTCACAAGACTCCCTGTAATATCACAGAGCTGAATTTGGGAGACAGAAAGAAATTGCATTGGTGTTTATGTAATGCAGTTCTGCTGTGGGCTGCTAAATCCTTTGGTAACTGGGCAGGAAGATAATCCATGCTTCAGGACCCAAGAAAAAAATATATCACAGAGAAGTCTTTCATTCTGAGTGAAACAGATTGACATTTCTTCCTTTTACCTGCAGAAAAGAGAAGGCTAGACTTGATTCCTGAAGAACTGCACCGCCACTATATTCAAACTATGCAAGATAAAGTTTTTCCCGAAGTCCAGAGGCACCTTGAAGATTTTAGGTATATAGTGATTCTGTGTGGCTTTCTGCTGGCTTCAAGGAGTAATTCTGCATCTTTTTTCTGACCTTCTGGCATGGTCCCAGTATGGGATGACTAGAGCATAGGCCAAAGCATTGAAGCCTTTTGGAGAGGGTTTGGCTTCTGCCCTTTCACAGCAGCAGAAGGAGCAGTAGGAAGGGTTGCGGCCTCAGCCTTTCCTGTTTAGCTCTTTTCAGCTGCCCTGCCAAGCAGCTGACCTCCATAGAGTCAGTCCTTCCTGGGAAGAGAAAGTCTCTGCTTTTCAGTGAAATTGATCACTGTTAAATAATTATTATTATTTTTAAAATATTCCTCTTCAAAATTCAGAACTTCTTTTTGCCGAGATAAATTCTCTGTGTGGGAAACTTCCAGAGTCCAAGAAACTCATTTCTGTGACATTAAAGAAAGATAGGCAGTTATTGTTGCTGTTTCATGAGCAGGTCTTCTAGCCTAGTATTAATATTCTGTGCATGCCTGACAGGGAAACCAACTGGCTGGCACAGGCATAGCAACTGACTTCACAGTGACCCAGCAGTTCCTGTGCTCAGCATAGATTGTTTACACCAGTACTTACTGGTCACTGTGTGTAAAAATCAGTGTTTCATGTTAAGGTTGCTGCACTGCAAGCTTACAACTTTGAAGTACTTGTTAGCTTCACCTTCTGCAGTGTGAAGTACAGTCTGTTGGAAGCAGATTGCTCAAGGGTACAAGCTTGATAGTGGCATGACTGGCTATGATGCCCCGAGGGCACATGTTAGCTGCCCTGAGTGATGGGTGTACATTTCTTCTGTTCTGCTTCCCAGTAATTTTATTCAGGCTGCTGTTCCCCTATGTATTCAGACAGAAACGCAGCATGGGGCTGACCATGGCAGAAGGAGAGCTAGCCAAGCTGGATGCAGAACGTTTTCGTGACCGGAGCACACTGGAGAAGGAGAGAGCATGTGCAGAGCAGATCATTACCAAAATTGAAGAAGTGCTGTAAGTGTGCATGTGTTGGATGTGGTATCTCGGGATCCCATAAGCAGAGAAGGGAATTTGATGATGATGTCTATCACAGCTGCATTTTGTTGTAATAAGGCTCATATCTAGTCCTAACCAGGACTCAGTTTTTCAAAGGACCTTTTTGAATGGTATTCAAAAAGAATACCATTCTGTAAAAATTTGGTCTGATAGGTAATTCAGAATTTGTCAGGCAGAATTAGAGAGAACAGGATGATGATGCGACTGCTAATTGGCTTCTTCTGCCACTTTCCTTTGCAGGATGACGTCTCAACCCATTGAAGAAGAGAAGAGGTAAGCAAATAGTTTCGTAGCTGCTGTTTTTAGTAGTGCCTTTGTCACAGTCCTGCTCAGTGTTGTCTGTGTCGTGACCAGGCATAGAGAGCCCTCTGCTGGCTGTGTGGGCATATTTAACTTCTAAGTTCTAAGCAGTACACAGTAAACTCAGTACTCTAAGTGCTATGACTCCTATCTTTCTCTAGCGTGAAAAGCTCCCCAGCCCTTTGTTTCTTTTTACTTTCTGGCAGCAATCAGTAAATTTGCAAATCAGGTATATTTTGCTTTCAATAACTTCTAGTTCACTTTCTACATGATTATGTAAACTTCTCCACAGCTTAGCAGTAGAGTACATGCTTTGCATGCAAAAGGTCCTAGGTTCAGTTCCCAGCATTTTCATGTAGGGCTTGGAATGTCCCCTCTCTGCAACCCCAGTGAGCTGCCGTCAGTCAGTGTGGGCAATACTGATCTAGCTGGACCAATGGTCTTACTCAGTGTATGGCAGCTTCCTGTGTTCTTTCAATTTCCAGCTGCATAAACAGGTTTTAATACCGTATTGGCCCGAATATAAGCCACACCTGCATATAAGCCGCACCCTTAAAATTCAAGGCTTATTTGTGAGTGCGGCCACCAAGCCAGTGCTGACACTTGGTGCCCCGCTCCTCAAGCTGGCACCAGCTTGAGGAGCTGGGTGCCTGCCTCCCAGCTGGTTGGTGGTGCGCTCACTCCCTAGCTGCTTTGGGGGGGGGGAAGCATGCACAGGCCAACCAGCTAGGGAGCATGCACACCGCCAACCAACCGGGAGGCTGCATGCACTCCCTAGCTGCTTGGCAGTGTGTGTGTGTGTGGGGGAGCGGTGTGCCTGCCTCCCAGCTGGTTGGCGGTGTGCACACTCCCATGGTGCTTGGCAATGGGGGAGAGCGGTGTGCCCGTTTCCCAGCTAGTTGGTGGTGTGCACGCTGCCTAGCTGGTTGGCCTGTGCATGCTCCCCCCCCCCCCGCCAACCAGCTGGGAAGTGGGCACAACACTCCCCTCAACCGCCAAGTAGTTAGGGAGCACTCGCCACCAACCAGCTGGGAGGCAGGTGTGCTGCTCCCCCCACCGCCAAGCAGCTTTCAGCAGCATATGGTAAAAAGTCACAAATATAAGCCACACCTTAACTTTTCAGGGTCTTAAATTGGAAAAAAAGTGTGGCTTATATTTGGGCCAATGCAGTAGTAGTCATCAGGCTTATTATTTCTTTACAAGCAGAATAGATATGCTGGCCATTAATAAGGGTATCAATGTGTGGTGCAGAAGCAGTACAAACTGATGCTCCGATGCCAGACAAGTCCTTAAGTGAAGAGAAAAAAAATTGCTACTCTCTCATTTCCCCATTGCTTAATGGGGAACTGATTACTGATACTACTTTTTATGTGGCTTAAATATATTTTATATTTCTGTTTGACCTTACCTACAGTTCAAGCATACAATATGTGGTTCTCACCTACATGAAACATCTTGGTGTGAGAGTCAAAGAGCCCCGGGGGCTAGATCAGAAGCGACGGATTGGGTTCCTGCCAAAAATAAAGGTAATAGTGGCACATCTTTGGTTAGAATTTCTATCCAGCTAAGTTTGGCGGGCAGACAGACTAATGAAAAACAGTAGTTGACCTTAATAGAACCTTGGTCTTAACTGTTACTAAATACTTCCGCTATCTCCTAGAGCATACTTCATTAGAAGCTACTTGCACTTCTTGATTGGCAATATAGGATCTAACTGAGATCACAGAAATCCTCTTTAGCCTGCAAAGGCATTTTGCCTCACTGGAAATCAGTTGCACAGTGGAAAATAATTCTGAACTAACAAGGATGTTGCAAGACAATTCACCTGTGTCCATGGTTCCGGACATCTAATGAAAAATTCTTTTTAACTGGGTTCATGTGGGAAGGCTGCGTCAATGAATGCTCTCTTTGACTTCCTTTCAACAACAGCAGAGTATAAAGAAAGAGAAGGAAGGAGATGAAAAGAAGAGGAGAGTCTTCCCCAATATTCTGGGACCCCCAAGGAGGCCAAGCCGCCATGACAGCTATGCAAGTATGTAAGATGAAGAAATATATTATTTTTCTAGCATCCTGACTGGATTGTCCCAAAGCTGAGCATTGCTAGTGTGGGGTGGATTATTTGAGTGAAAACACAATCTCTCTGCAGCTGATTGCTTCTTGTCTATCCAGTAGGCAGAGCCATGGAAATGCAAAAGCAGCGCCATCCAAAGCACTTATCCACACCTTCCTCCGTCAGTCCGGAGCCACAAGACTCTGTCAAGATGCGCCAGAGTGGGTCCAGCGATGGCACAGATGCAGCCTACCCACCTGCTAACCTCATGTCTCCACAAGCTGCTGGAACGTTTCTTTCCCAGGAAGGGAGCAAGGATAGCGAAACAGGTGAAAAGAAAATAAGATTAAAAACTATGTGCTTTATGCGCTCTTCCCATAATGTTAAACTGCCACCAGAATTTCACCAACATGTAGGCTGCAGTCCTTTTGGGATTGTTGTAGGTCCTTAACTGCTGAAGACTCAGTTACTTCTTGCTTGGTGATGGCGGTTCAGAGAAATGAGGTGGAGACAAGAAGCAATTTTTGAAATGGATGTGATTTATCAAAATTTGAGAGAGAAAACCCTTATTTTATTTTTTTAGGGTCGAAGCAAGTTGGAGAAACTCCATCATCTAGTGACTCTCTGGATGGTACGCCTCGTACACCTAATACCGTCTTTGATTTCCCATCTCCACCACTTGACCATTTACAGGAAGAGGAAGGAGAGTTTGACAGGCAAGTCTTAGCTTTGAGGATAAGTCATCATTGCCCAGCCTTTGTTCTGGGTGTGGGTGAGAGGAAAATGGGGCACCAATCTACGTAGAAACCTAGAAAGGCGATGGTGTTCTAAATTTCTAACCTGTTCTCTAACTCTACATGTAGCATAACACACTCCTACATGGTATGGAACATTTATGCACAACCTAGAACTTTTGTTTTAGACCATGCTATAAGATTTGTGACTGGCTGCCTTTCTCCATCAATCAGTGTTTGATAAATAATTATTTCCTTTCTAGGTTAGCAGAATCAGGAACACCAAAATCTTTCCGCAAGTGAGTACAAATGTGAAAGCAGATTTTGTCAGTGACACCTGAATTAGGCAGAGTTCGCTAGAATAAATATCTGCTTGTGCTGCCTTCAGATTAGGGAGGGCTTCAGGTGTTTAGAGGTGTTTTTAATATTCTGTTGGGAGCTGCCCAGAGTGGCTGGGGAAACCCAGCCAGATGGGTGGGGTATTATTTTATTTTATTTTATATATTTATTATTATTATTTTTCAGATTCAAATACATTAATATAAAGTTCTGTTTGGATACCTAGGCACAATGCTGGACTGCTTGATATAAGGATAAGGTGTCATTAAAAAAAACGTCTTGAAAACTTGCAGATTTTAATACAGTACCGGAATGTTTTCAGGAGAGATTTCCACCCCTTTGCATTAATCTACAATGTTGCTTTAGTTAAATCACTTAGTTTCTGGCTGCAGCTTTTATCTGCAGAGGGCATCTACACATTCCATTTCTCTAACCACAAGACAGGCTTTTTGATCAAGTCTCTGGGGTGTTTTATTATTAGCTTACATTTATTATTCTTCCCATCCCACAAAGTCCGTTCCTAAAATTAAAATATTTCACTGAAACTTCCCTTCTCACAGGATGGACAGTGTGGGTGCTGTGGATAATCAGAGTGAAGATGAGCTCTTTGATTTTGACATGGAGACAGACCCACCCAACTGGCAGCAGCTTGTGAGCCGTGAGGTGCTGCTTGGCCTGAAACCCTCTGAGATTAAACGGCAGGAAGTGATTAATGGTAAGTTTTTATTTTGCATTGATCAGATTTACTTTAGATTGTCCAACCCTCCACATGCCAGTACCACCTCTGTCTTCATTAGATTGCTCTGAGTAGGAATTGATCTTTTTCACAAACTTCAGCTTTAGAAATCCAGGTACACAGATGTTGAAGGACGGATGGAGGCTATCCTGGTTCAGCTTCTAAGGTCAGGATCTAGCCGAGATAGATTGAAAGGTGGTGGAACAGCTCAAAGAGCAGCCTGAAGGCTTTTCAGACTTCTACAAAAGGCAGTCTAATATTTTTGAAAGGCATGATCTGAACATAAATCCAGAGCTTTCTGGAATATTTCTTAATCTCAGTGCATGCAAATCTATAGTCTTTTTGTCCAGAAGGAGCTAATACACTACTTGGGACCAAATGCAATCATTAACACATCTTCTTTTTTTGCATATTCAGTTTTCCCTCTTGGGAGCCCTCAAAAACAAGCAGAGTTTCCCCATAGATTAAAGCTGCTGACTATGCAAGATGATCTGTTTCCTGAAATTGTCTAAATCTGATTCTCCAGCTCCAGATTTTAAACTGTTTAATTTCTTCCCATCCTTTTTGGTTTTTCCATGCAAAGGCCATTTCACCTCTCTTGTCTATTTCTAGAGTTATTTTACACCGAGCGTGCTCATGTCCGAACACTGAAGGTTCTTGATCAGGTCTTCTATCAGCGTGTGTCCCGTGAAGGGATCTTACCTCACTCTGACTTGCGGAAAATATTTTCAAATGTGGAAGATATCCTCCAGCTCCATGGTGAGTGAGGGCATCTAACTGCTTTCAACCCTGCTTTAAAACAGTAGTGGCAATATGCACAGGCTCCTAATGCGGCTGTGTTGAAGTAAGAGCAACCCTGAGGTAATAGACGACTGTGTGCAACTTACCCAACAGGGAGACCTTACAGAACAGTAATTGGATATGCAATATTTACAAAATACTGCTCTTGGGTTTCCAATTTTCTATAATATCTGAAGCCTTTCTTTCTTGATACGAAGCTCCATAAGTTTCTGGTGTGCATTTGGCTTTCTGACACAAGCAAGGACTTTTGACTCAACTCACATGGAAGGGGCAGCACAGTGAGGGTTACCTCTGAACTGGTTGGCCAATGTTTGCCTAAACATGGAAGCTCTTTATTGCTCTCAAGCACATCAGGCGTCATTGGATTGGAGCAATTGCATCAATAGTTTGAAATTGGTTGGTAATTTCCTCTCTCTTCTTTTTCTTGGTTATTTAGCTGGATTGAATGAGCAGATGAAAGCAGTGAGGAAAAGGAACGAAACGTCAGTTATTGATCAAATTGGAGAGGACTTGTTAACTTGGGTAAACTGAATTCTGTTTGCTTCCCGCCCCCTTTCCTTCTGAAAACTGAAATGTTTTGAGAAACCAAAGATTGAAGTAGCAAATAGAGCCCACAGGTCAACATTGGCAATTTGTCTAGTCTAAGAACCCATTATCAGGAATTCTTTATTTCTGAAAGAATAGCATTGATCTGGGGGAGTCAAGAGTTGTGCAAGATGAAGGGAGTTCAGTATGGTGTACATGTTTCATTTCTCTTACAGTGTATCCATCTATCTGAGCACTTCTTTTATTCAATTAACAATAAATGAATGAGTCATTTAGCTCAAAGGTGACCTACAAAACGGGGGAGGACTTGTTTATCTCTCTAAAAGTTGTCTGTGAAGTTCAGATAGCATAAAACTTGGAGTGATACTGGAAACAAACCACTGTAGAAACGTTCAAGTTATAAATTCCTTCATCAGTTTTGCAGATTAACCCCCCTTTTATTCCAAGAAGAATCAAGATCTTATATGGCTTATTAAAACTATTGTCAGACTACATTCCTGAGACAAGACTTTTATCATAGAAATTCTAGGTAGGCATGTGCTAGTAATGGCATTCAGCAAGCTATAGTTACCCTAACCCCACCATGATACCACCCAAAAATAAGTAGCCCCCATATCTACTTGGCATTAAATTACTTTCTATATCACCATTTATTAAGTTTTACATGGGCCATTCTTCACAGGAATCCAAAACTTAAACCATAACATGAATTCCTTCTTCCAATTTTTTATGTGAAAAGATGGACCAATGGTGAGAACTGGGAATAGGGGCTATAGAAGGCTGTTCTTCTGAGGTACAGTGGTACCTCAGGTTACAGACGCTTCAGGTTACAGACTCCGCTAACCCAGAAATAGTACCTCGGGTTAAGAACTTTGCTTCAGGATGAGAACAGAAATAGTGCTCCGGTGGCGCAGCGGCAGCAGGAGGCCCCATTAGCTAAAGTGGTGCTTCAGGTTAAGAACAGTTTCAGGTTAAGTACGGACCTCCGGAACGAATTGAGTACTTAACCCAAGGTACCACTGTACTACTCGGCCGTATTTTGGATACATTTTTGACAACATCTCCTTTGTTAACAGAATAACAGGGCATGCTAGTTTTTATGTCATTATATGACCTTTCGTGCTTTGTGCTTTGCTACATTTGGTTCCCTTGGTTTCTTGTCTCAGTTCAGTGGAGCAGGGGAGGAGAAAATGAAACAAGCCACTGGCACTTTCTGTAGCAACCAGCCCTTTGCTCTGGAGGTGATCAAGTCACGGCAGAAAAAGGACTCTCGCTTCCAGACTTTTGTCCAGGTAATTTTGATTGTTATAAATCTAGCTTATACCTGCTAGAGGACCGGTACACGTAGATTAGGATAAACCAATGTGGATTGGTTTTTTTACTGCCATCTTTGGTAGAAGAATCTTAATCCTAAATGCTGTGCGGAATACGCCAATCTCTGATTTCAGACCAAATGGGAGTTGGTCTGTACAGTACAGTGAACTAGAAGATACCCAAGACATTCCTTTGGTGAGCTTAGCAAGTCAGAGGATGTGCTACCCAGCTTGCACTGCTCCACGTCAAGCGTGTGAGATGGCAGGACCCATTTAGATGGACTTGAAGACTGTCCAATACATCTAGTCTGCAGGCACTTAAGTTCTCAGTTCCCAAAGTAGGACTTCACAAGATGCTCTTAGAAGTGTGAAATGTTAGTTATCTTAAACTAGAGTAAGCGTAGCACTCCTTGTTGAGCAATGAGGGGAGATGTGGTGGGGTTTATGCCATCCATTACTGAGGAAAAGCCTTTTCACATTGGTTGGAATGTCTGGCAATTTGGAAGCAGTGTGAGTTCTGAAAAATGTGTAGTGCATTTTCTCCATGGCACTAAAGACTAAGACGGCTCCTCTTTAAGTAGGTGACTGAGATTGATTGCTGATGATATCAGGTCCATATGAAGTAATGAGGGAAGGAAGCCACCGCCAGTTTTTGTGATGAGCCTTTCCTCTATATAATTGCCCAGTACAACAGGGCTGTGTTGTCTGTCTGATAAATCTTAGCGTTCCTTGACTTGTATTTAATTGCCAAAAATGTGAGCCAGCAAGACATTTATATGATGAATAGACAGTACACATTCAGGTAATTATGGCCTTAATAAAAATGACAAATGCTGTTGTTATGCTGTTTAAATTTAGGATGCTGAGAGCAATCCACTCTGTCGCCGACTGCAGCTGAAAGATATAATTCCCACTGAGATGCAGAGGCTGACCAAATATCCCCTTCTGCTGGATAACATTGCAAAGTACACAGGTACCATATAGCTCTTTCAATTAGTGAGTGGTTGGGACTTCAGCAGCTGCAAAAGAACAATTTGGGTTTCAAAAGGAACCTGACATCCATGACTCACTCTATTCAGTACCGTCAGTCCCTGCCCCTAACGTATTGCCACTTTTCCTCTTTCAAGTGCCAAATGTCTTTCTCTGAATTGGGGAGGTAAACTACTTTCCCTTGGTCAATAAAAATGTAATTCAAAAATTATTAAATTCTGCTGAAATAATTGTAAAGCATCCCTGTGAGTTTACTTGGGATGGAAGAACTATGAGTGCTTTGTTTTGTCATTGCTATTGCTGCCTTTCTATATTCTTAATTGCTGTAGCATGCATGAAACAGAACCTTGCTAAATTTTGGTTAAAAGTGCATCTGTGTAATACTATGTAATACTTTTATGGGGGCTCATCAACCTGTAAAGGTAGCCCATCTTAGGAAAAGGAAAACTGATCCTAAACCTCTGCTACCTTGCAGCTATACTCATTCATGAGAGAGGCTTCAGAACTTAACATTTGACTTCACCCCCAGAGATGCACTCCTTTTCTCATGTCAATAACAGATGATATGTGTTGTTCACAGCTTGTCCTAATAGCAGGGTTGAGATTCTTGAGAGTGAGCTATACAGTATACAGCTCTCATTTGACGCCAACAATGTACATGACGTGTGCTAATGATATGTTAGGAAACACAGCAGTGACTTTTTGTCACACTTCTAGATCTTTTAAGTTGTAACATGAGAAGGAGGCATAGTAATCAGAGAATATTATATACACAGTCAGCATAATGCTCTTTTTTATTGTTAATTGAGTCAAGTAGAATGTGACAACTTCTACATGTACCTTTGTGGACTATTCTCTGGAGACAACTGTCTTGATCACTGTTTCATTTCTAGAACAACCTGGGGAGAAAGAGAAAGTGAAGAAAGCAGCAGATCACTGTCGGCAGATCCTCAATTATGTGAACCAAGCTGTCAAAGAAGCAGAAAATAAGCAGGTGAGAGGAAGGGGGAGGTCCATGGGTCTGGGTCTGGAGAAGCTAAGAGTGAGAGGTGCTGCCGTGGTGTGTAATATCCATAGCAAGAGGATGGAGACAACATATGTGCAACTGTCCTCCTAAAGGGATCCCAAATTGAGATCAAGTGCTGTTGCCTGGATGCAGCCATTTAGTCATGTCAATGTAATTGGCTTAATTTTCTCTTTCATGTATAGCATTTGGAAGACTACCAGCGCCGTCTTGATTTGTCCTACTTGAAGCAGTTGGAGGGCCCTATGCTGGATGAATTCAGGGTGAGTGGAAACATTGTGAGACGAGCCCTGTCAATTTCATCAGATTTTAATATATTCTTAGATCCTTTTGCCACCAGCTCCACCTCCAGAGTCACCACATACAATATTTGTAGCCTATGGAATGTACTGGTGGTGGTGCTTGCATCTTGCATGAAGCTTCATATTCCCTGGAGTTATTACTTACTATTGTTTTTCTCCTGCAAAATCTTTAGACTTTCAGCTTCTTGCTGCTCCTCATTTTGTAAGCTCTATTAGACTTCCATATTTTATTTCATTATTTTATTTTATTTTATTTATTTATTATTAAATTTCTAACCCACCTTTCTTTCCAAAGGAGCATAGAGTTTTCGTGTTAGCTGACAGTAGTTGGTTTTTGACCTTTATTACCTGCCCAATATGGAATCTCTTAGTGAAGAGTAGGGAAGGGGTTGATTTAATATCAGTCAATGATACAAGGCCCACCAGTTAAAACACAGAGATCTGTTAGGTTTTGCTATGCATTGTATTGACAAAAATAAAGGCATGAAGTTTCATCTGATCAAGTGCTTTTTTCTAACCCATAAAAGACCAGCAGCGCTTTAATGAATTAAGTAACTTTTAAGCCAGTCAGCTGACTTGCACTGTGGGATATACATGTGCAGCCATGTTATAAAAATTCCTATAAGTACTCTCCAGGAATATGTTTCTTTAATTGTTCATTTCTAAGAATCTCGGAATTACTTAGGTTCATGCATGTTCTGAAATTCAGAGTCTATCATTCAGTAGCTTGTAATACCATGAAGTTTAAAATTCTACCAGAAAAGTACTACAGACTGTAAACTGTGATATAAAGAATTCAAGGTGATCATGAAATGTTAAGTTTGTGATGGCAGTGCTTGAAAGGTCAGAAAGGAAGGGCTCATAAAAATTCTATTTTACATGCATAACGTCTCAGTATTGGAAACTTTCAGGTGCGTGACAGGCATTGAGAACTTACATGACCTTGCAAGTACCTATATATTTGTAACCCCTGTTGGTTAATTTTCGTGCTTTTGATTTATAGGCTGTCATATTCATAGGACCAAGGGTGGGCTATGGAAGTTTGGTGAATCAGCAGTTTAATTTGCAGATTTGTGATATGACGAAAGATGATAGGGCCCCCAAATAGATGGTTCTACTGACTGACTGTCCTTTGTTTGTTATGAAAATGACTAGAGCAGAGCCTTGGGTTCATGTCCTACCCTCCCCTCTTTGGGCATAAAGGGAGAAGATTAGAAACTTAT
This sequence comes from Podarcis bocagei, assembly GCF_964188305.1. Lineage (NCBI taxonomy): Eukaryota > Metazoa > Chordata > Lepidosauria > Squamata > Lacertidae > Podarcis > Podarcis bocagei. Next base: position 23,184,069 of record NC_138141.1, read on the forward strand.
ACAGTAGTTCTAGTTTATGACAAACCATAGTTTGCTGCATGTGGCCAAAAGAACAAATTATGGTTTTCCATAAGCTAGAAGCAAAAGCTCCCTTCATGTAATGTAGTGGAAGGGGGAAATGTGGAAGCCCAGTGGTTGCAACTGCTTCTGTAACTGAAAGTCATGGTTTGTCATTTTTGGTGAATGGAGCCTTTGTACAGACTAGGGAAACCTTTCCACTCCAATCGTTATACTAGAATTTGATAGGTAGGCATAGGAATTCTAAATGTTAACTATCTGATATCAAAATATTCAAGAAGTCCTGCATCTGGCAAAGTGAACAATAGCTCATGAAGGCTCTTGTTACAATTTATCTGAATAGTCTTTGAGGTGCCCCGGGTTTTGAGTTGCTTGGGGCTATACTCCAGCCTTTTAACTGGGTACTGCTTTTCGTTTTCACATTATTAATGTTCAACTGTCATAGTCTGAAAGATTTCCACTATGGAGTCCTCCAGTCAGTATTGGTGAACCTCCTGTGAATGGTGCTTTTTTGCTCTGTATTATGTTGACAGAATTTGGATTTAACCAAGAAGAAGATGATCCATGAAGGGCCTCTGACGTGGAAGGTGAATCGGGACAAGACAATTGGTAATCATGTATATAATGTTGACAGGCTTTTTGTGAGATTTTTAAGTAGAAGGGGAAAATTAGGAGGTGCACCTGCACAAGTTAGCTACTAACAATAATGTATGTAGGCTTCTTGAAGCTGATTAAGCTATTTCTGGGCATTTTGGAATGGGTTGGAGGATCATTAAGATTATGCAAGGACACAGCAGTGATATGCAAGATGAGTAAATCCCCTCTGTAGTTCCAAGGTGAATTATTTGCATGCCTTGCTGAGAGAGCACACTGCTGATTATTGTCTCTGCGTGGGTTTGCCGTCTATGTGCCACAGAGAGTGATCAGTAACCCATTCCTGACTGCCCTTATAACCCACTGCAGATCTCTACACGCTGCTGTTGGAGGATATTCTGGTGCTTTTACAGAAGCAAGATGATAGACTGGTGCTGAGATGTCACAGCAAGATCCTGGCTTCTGCTGCAGAGTGCAAGCATATATTCAGCCCTGTCATCAAACTGAATACGGTGCTGGTTCGCCAGGTGGCCACAGGTTAGTGCAGCTCCGAGGGCCAGATGGTGGCAGAAGAAAGATGCTTTCAGGAAGGTAGTTTTGTCTAACAGAGCCATTGCTCAGGTGGAAAAAATGAGTCTACACTGAACTAGAGCTGCAGATCTGATTACAGTCTGCTTATGCATCCTTGTAACTGGATCAAGCCTGAACGGCACAGGGAAATTGTATGAGAACGTTTCCCACCTCTCCGTGTTCCCCACAATCAGTGCCTTGAAGCAAGATTGTGTCTGTTGGGATGAGCCTAATGTTATCTCATTCTGCTTTTGAAACTTTGCCGAAGTATGCCTGCCTAAGCTTGGAACAGCTTTGCTGTTAGCTACATCTACTGTGTTGTATCATTTAGGTAGCTCCAACATTTACTTCCCAAAGCACTCCTTTAGTTTTCTGTCCTCACAGTAATGATGTGAGTAGGTCACTGGTATTTCCTGTTTATTATTTTCCAAGGCCACATAATGAATCCATTGGTAAATATCAGACTTGAAGCTCATTCTTCCAGGTGCAAGCCCAACTTTCTATCCAGTTTACCATACTTTCTAGAAACGTGACACCCCTGGGTCCTAGATTTGCTTGTTAATTGCATTAATTTAGGGTGCATGACTGCAACTTATATGTGCTTATTATTGTTCATCAGTTAGTTTAGAGTGTGTCTGCTTTGTTCATACCAGGAGGAACAGTCTCTGTTCAAATGTATTGTTTCGGACAGTATGGCCAGACAACACTATGGTCTTATTGTTTTTGTTGGAAATAACATAGCTGGATTAAACACCAGTGTGCACTCAGTGTATATCCACCCTGCATATTTGAACAGAGCAGACACTCCAGTAATATTTCTTCTTGGGAATTCAAGAAGTCAATATAGGGAGCAGTAACATTGCTCTGCCATCAATTTTTGAGCACTAGAAATGAAATCCCATCCTGTATTCATGCAGTTCTTTGTGTGAGTTCTCCTCCCCAGCCCTAGCTACAGTACATGCCTTCTGATTTCTAGGTAAAACAAAACAAGACAAGATGCCATCAGATTTAACTTGTTCTGTATTTCCCCCCAGATAACAAAGCCTTCTTTGTCATCTCCATGTCAGAGAATGGAGCCCAGATATATGAATTGGTGGCACAGACGGTTTCTGAAAAGACTGTGTAAGTGAGCTTGGCAGTCATCGCCAATGCAGTGTGCTTATCATTTTCTAAGGAGGGAGATAAATCTTGTGTTCCGGATCTATGAAGCAGCTTCCCACTCAAAGTAGTATAGCTGTTTTTAGAATTCCTGATTTTCCCCTCTTTACAGCCTCTGGGTTAATGCTCTAAACTCCTCTCCAGCCAGGAAGAATGGGGCATATACTTAGAGGGATTCAACTGGTCTACAGCATTGGAGCCTACATAGCTTACCCATCTGTAGAGCTGGCCTTGGTTGTAAGATTAAGTCAGCAACACCTCCAAACTTAGATGGTTGAATACCTTGTATCTGGTTACATTTAGTAATGATTCAAATAGAGAGATATGATGCTTGCTTTCAGTGAGATATAATGTTGGACAACCTGTTTCTTTTTTCCTAAAATAAAGAGCTTGCAGGGCAGCAGCTGAAGGAGGAGCAAAAGGGTTTTCTTGTGTGTGTGTTTATTTGTGGCTGATTAGCTGCTCTCCCTGTGCAAAGGTAAGAGGGGGCAGGGTTTCTGTTGAGTCAGGTGATTAGCTGTGGGAGGAGCTTATCAGAGCTTGCAGGGCAGCAGCTGAAGGAGGAGCAAAAGGGTTTTCTTGTGTGTGTGTTTCTTTGTGGCTGATTAGCTGCTCTCCCTGTGCAAAGGTCAGGGGGCAGGGTTCGCAGTTTGATCCATCTTTTAGATTTAGGGGAGCTAGCCTCAAACGTTTGTTGCGGGAGACCTAGGTTTTTTTGGGGGGGTTATTTGTCCTGTCTTCACGCTTTTTAAGATGGAGGACCACTGTAGCCACCCCCAACGACACGTTTTCAAGATGGAGGGTGAGGGAACAGCTGCAGTCGCCTGCGGTTGCTGCGCAATGTTTGCCATCTTGCCAAAGGTTGCAGGCAGCTTTACCTGCAGCAATTGTATGTTGATTGCCCTCTTAGAAGACAAAGTCCAGCAACTGGAGGAACGTATAGCTACGCTCCAAAGAATTAGAGAGCTGGAGCTCTTCTTGGAAGCAACAGAGAACACTGTCTCCACCAAGGAGGAGACAGTGGACACCCCTGAGAAGGAGGCTAGTTCACCAACACAGGTGCCAGATATATGGAGAAACGTGACTCAAAGAAGTAGGAGGCCCAGGGTTTGCTCTGATTGTTTAGAAATACACAATCACTTTGAAGTCCTCTCCCCTAGCATGGAAGACAAAGAACAGGCTCCATTTGAGGATCTCTCCCTCATTACAGTCGATCAGGTATATGAAGACGAGCAGCAAAGTCAGTCCTCAAGGAATGTGCAGGCGACCTTGGAACGGACAGCTCACGGAAGAACCCCGACCAAACCTAAGAGGAGGCGTGTAGTGGTGATAGGGGATTCCCTACTGAGGGGAACAGAAGCAGTGATCTGTGGGACTGACAAGATGTCTCGGAAGGTGTGCTGTCTCCCCGGAGCTAAGATCCAAGATGTAACTGAACAAGGAAGGAATGCAAGGAATCATAAAACCCACTGACAAATACCCCTTCCTCTTGGTTCATGCAAGCAATAGCCTCCAGAAGATCAAAAGAGACTACGAGGCTCTGGGCAGGAAATTGAAGCAATTAAATCCACAAATTATCATCTCATCTGTCCTCCCAGTTGAACGACGTGGCCCAGGGAGAGAGGGAAAAATAGTGGAAGTGAACAGCTGGCTTCGCAAATGGTGTAAACAGGAACGGTTTGGATTCTTAGATCACGGACTGCAGTTTCTTGAAGATGGACTTCTGGCAAGCGATGGGCTGCACCTCACAACGGTTGGGAGGAATGTTTTTGCCAAAAATCTCAGAAACCTCATCAGGAGGGCTTTAAACTAACTAATGTGGGGGAGGGAGACAGTGCTCCTGAAGGTAGGAGTCTATCAGTTGATGAAGATGATCATCCAAATGTCATAGACCAAATGGAGCAAACAGCACGCAGACCTAGTGGTGGGAGGAAAAAAATCCTTAAATAAGAGACACGGGGGAATGATTAATGGACTTCAATGTCTGTACACTAATGCGCAAAGCATGGGAAATAAACAAGATGAGCTTGAGCTCTTGGTACAGCAAACTAAATATGACATAATAGGCATCACTGAAACCTGGTGGGATAAGTCCCACAATTGGAATGTAATAATGGAGGGATACAATCTATTTCAGAGAAACAGACCAGACAAGGAGGAGGAGTGGCGTTATATGTCAGGGATGTGTATACCTGTGAAGAGATCCAAGATTTAGAACCTCAAAGCCAAAGTGAGAGCATTTGGGTCAAAATTAAGGGAGAGAAGAATAACAGAGACCTCATTGTGGGAGTTTACTATAGATCCCCAAGCCAAACGGAGGACATAGATGATGCCTTCCTGGAACAGATGGCCAAGCATGCAAAAGGAAGGGAGATAGTAGTAATGGGGGACTTCAGTTACCCGGATATTTGTTGGATGTCAAACTCAGCCAAGAGAATAAGGTCAAACAGATTCCTCACTGGCCTTGCAGACAACTTCATTGTCCAGAAAGTGGGAGAAGCAACAAGAGAAACAGCCATTTTAGATCTGGTCCTAACCAATGTTGATGACCTGGTTAGTGGGGTAGAAGTGGAAGGATCATTAGGCGCGAGTGATCATGCTCTTCTGAAGTTTACTATACAGCGGAAAGGAGCAGCCAAGCATACTAGGACTCAATTTCTTGACTTTAAGAAAGCCGACTTCATAAAACTTAGGGAAGTGCTGGGTGAGATCCCATGGATAGTAATACTAAAAGCAAAGGGAGTTCATGATGGCTGGGAGTTTGTTAAGAGGGAGATAGTAAAAGCACAACTTCAGGCAATACCAATGAGACAGAAACATGGAAGGTGCCTAAAGAAGCCAGGGTGGCTATCTAAAGAACTTTTAACTGAGTTAAGATTAAAAAAGGATGTGTACAAAAAATGGAAAAGGGGGGAACCACCAAAGAGGAATTCAAACAAATAGCCAGCACATGTAGACACAAAGTCAAAAAAACTAAAGCACAGAATGAACTCAGGCTTGCTAGAGAGATTAAAAGCAACAAAAAAGGCTTTTATGGGTATGTCCATAGCAAAAGGAAGAACAAAGAAACAGTGGGGTCACTCAGAGGAGAAGATGGTGAAATGCAAGCAGGGGACACAGAAAGGGCTGAACTCCTCAATGCCTTCTTTGCCTCAGTCTTCTCCGATAAAGAAAACAATGCCCGACCTGAAGAATTTGGAGCAAATGATCCAGCAGAGGAAACACAGCCCAGAATAACTAAGGAGATACAACAAGAATACTTGGCTAGTTTAGATGTATTCAAGTCTCCAGGGCCAGATGAACTGCATCCAAGAGTATTAAAAGAACTGGCAGATGTGATCTCAGAACCACTGGCAGTCATCTTTGAGAATTCCTGGAGAACAGGCGAAGTCCCGGCAGACTGGAAGAGGGCAAATGTTGTCCCTATTTTCAAAAAGGGGAAAAGAGAGGACCCAAATAATTATTGCCCAGTCAGTCTGACATCAATACCAGGGAAGATTCTGGAGCAGATCATTAAGCAAACAGTCCGTGAGCACCTAGAAAGGAATGCTGTGATCACCAATAGTCAGCATGGATTTCTGAAAAATAAGTCATGTCAGACGAACCTGATCTCGTTTTTTGACAGAATTACAAGCCTGGTAGATGAAGGGAACGCAGTGGATGTAGCCTACCTTGATTTCAGCAAGGCATTCGACAAGGTGCCCCATGATATTCTTGTAAAGAAGCTGGTAAAATGCGGACTTGACTATGCTACCACTCAGTGGATTTGTAACTGGCTGACTGACTGAACCCAAAGGGTGCTCATCAATGGTTCCTCTTCATCCTGGAGAAGAGTGACTAGTGGGGTGCCACAGGGTTCTGTCTTGGGCCCGGTCTTATTCAACATCTTTATCAATGACTTGGATGATGGACTCAAGGGCATCCTGATCAAATTTGCAGATGACACCAAACTGGGAGGGGTGGCTAACACCCCAGAGGACAGGATCACACTTCAAAACGACCTTGACAGATTAGAGAACTGGGCCAAAACAAACAAGATGAACTTTAACAGGGAGAAATGTAAAGTATTGCACTTGGGCAAAAAAAATGAGAGGCACAAATACAAGATGGGTGACACATGGCTTGAGAGCAGTACATGTGAAAAGGATCTAGGAGTCTTGGTTGACCACAAACTTGACATGAGCCAACAGTGTGACGCGGCAGCTAAAAAAGCCAATTCAATTCTGGGCTGCATCAATAGGAGTATAGCATCTAGATCAAGGGAAGTAATAGTGCCACTGTATTCTGCTCTGGTCAGACCTCACCTGGAGTACTGTGTCCAGTTCTGGGCACCACAGTTCAAGAAGGACACTGACAAACTGGAACGTGTCCAGAGGAGGGCAACCAAAATGGTCAAAGGCCTGGAAACGATGCCTTATGAGGAACGGCTAAGGGAGCTGGGCATGTTTAGCCTGGAGAAGAGGAGGTTAAGGGGTGATATGATAGCCATGTTCAAATATATAAAAGGATGTCACATAGAGGAGGGAGAAAGGTTGTTTTCTGCTGCTCCAGAGAAGCGGACACGGAGCAATGGATCCAAACTACAAGAAAGAAGATTCCACTTAAACATTAGGAAGAACTTCCTGACAGTAAGAGCTGTTTGACAGTGGAATTTGCTGCCAAGGAGTGTGGTGGAGTCTCCTTCTTTGGAGGTGTTTAAGCAGAGGCTTGACAACCATATGTCAGGAGTGCTTTGATGGTGTTTCCTCCTTGGCAGGGGGTTGGACTCGATGGCCCTTGTGGTCTATTCCAACTCTGTGATTCTATGATTCTATGAAATGAGCTAGTATAAATGCCATCTTCTTGCTTTGTGGTCTTCTAGGACTTCTGTCTCAATTGACTGAAAAGCAGGGTGCAGGGTACAATCTTCAAGCTAGAAGTCTTGATGAAACTGCACAATTTGCTGTTTCTGCTGCATTTTGTGCCCTGCAGTAAATTATGCAAGGTTAAAAGGACAGCTTTTTTCTGGGCAAAAGTGGTCTAGCCTGCTTATAGAAATTTTGAAGTCTTGGCATGTCCCCACCTTTTCTTTAAAACTGTTACAGCTAAGAGAGAGAAGGGAGACTCTTAGAAAATTTGTCAGCTTCAGGGAGTTGGTAGTGATCCAAACCTCTTGCTGTTTGTTTTAATAGTCCTCAAGTCTTGTATAGCAGAAAATTGTCATTTCCTCTTTCTGCATGGTGTTTTAATTAAGAGTTTGTTTAGAAGGTCAGGGATTCCAGAAGTGACTATGCCATACTGATTTAAATACATACATACATACATACATACATACATGCATGCATACTATCTTAAGACATGGGGAAATTGAGGGCATCTCATAAATTTTGCTCCTCGTCTTTGGTAATTCCCTGGTCGTTGTTTGCTTTCATTGAATTATATACTCTCTCCTTATTTTACTGTAATCTTCTCAGAAGAATCCATTATATTACAGTACAATTTTACAAGATCATATTTATATGCATTTAAAAAGCCTGACTCTGTTATTATCAAATATATTTCCTGAAGCAAATTTAAGTAGCTGAAATCACCACCATGTGTTGAATGCTATGTCAATTATGTTCCATCCGCCTAACAGTACCATACAATGCAGCCTATAATGTGGTTGGGGTGGGTGAGTGGGAGGTTTCTGCCAGCTTCTCTAATTGAATACTTTCTCATACTTTCTGTTTCTGAACTCACCTCTATGTAGCATGAGAGATGATAGCTCGGCTGTTATTTACAAGGCTCCTTTCTCCTGACTCAAATCCTGTTTTCACAGAGGACTGTTCTTTCAGCCACTAATTAACACCTTTGAAGCAAATCCCAAAGGTGGAGGGGGAACTAACATTGCAGAACAGTTATGTCAACAGACCACAGCTTTGCTTTCAGAATTTCCTTTCCCATGTTACTTGTTTTATTATTATTTCTTTGATTTTTATCCTGCCCTTCCTCCTGGACAAGCCCAGGGCAGCAGAAGCAGCAATGGCAAAACATTACAAAAAACAAAACCCTGCTACTAAACACAATTTAAAAACATTTGTAAAAACATTCTTAACCAGTGATCTCATGGGTGCCAAGGACAGTGTGTTTCAGCTGCCAAATGTTTGGGCAAAGAGGAATATTTTAAATTTTCTCCTGAAAGTCAGTAATGAAGGAAACAGACACATCTCACTAGGGAGGGCATTCTACAAGTGGGGAACTGCTGCTAATAAGTTCCTCTCAGGGGTACTGCCAACTGAGTAACCCACCAACAAAGCCTCGCATGCTGAGTCCAAGATGATGGTTAGTACTTTCCCCAGTATTTTAGGTATTTTGCAGTGTTTGAAACTCCCATTGTTCTAGGCACCTTTTGCGACAGGGAATTTCATTAATGTGAGTAGTTTCTGCGCTCTGGGTGCAGTACTGCACCTAAGATTTCAGATTAAAACTGCCACTGCTGGAAGAAAAGGAGGACCTTTCTCAGTTTCCCAACTTCCAGCCACTCTCTGAAGACTGGAGAAGGGATCATCATAAGAATATTAGGGGTGCGGGCAGGAGAAGTATCGCTTTATTTATTTATTTATTTATTTGCAGTCTTCAGATGAGGACTAGACCATGTGAAAAATGAACATAAGATTTTAGCTGCAGCTCACTGATTTTCAGCTTTGTATTCTTGTTATAAAAAAGTGTGCCTAGACACTCTGTTGCAATGGCCATAATCTAAGTTTAAGGTGCCATTTAGCTCCTAGCTTTCATATCTCAGTTTTTAACATTGGTACTTTGGTCCCCAGCCATTTTGGGATTTATATGCTAGGAATAACATATTGAATTTGGCCCACTTGTAGCTCACTTGTAGCCAGTGCAGAACTTTCAGAACTGGTGACACATCATCCATCAGGCTACCCACTTACCAGCCTAGTAGCTGCATTCTAAACTTGCTGCTCCCATTGGATTGCACACAGCTGTTTACTGTAGTCCAAGTGGGAAGGCACCAGAGAATGGACAACGGAGGGCAAGTTATCCAGATCTAGGGAAAGCTGCAGCTGGCAAATACGTCTAAGCTTTCCTAGCCACAGAAGGCACTTGAGTTGGAATCCAGGGCTACTGCCAGTCTATGAAGCTCTTCCTTCAGGGGGAGTGTATCTTGTTTCAGGACAGGTTGTACACCTAATTCCCAGGCACAGGAACCACCCACCTACATCACATCCATCTCACCAGAATTCAGCCTCAGTTTATAAGCTGAGCCATTCACTACCTTCAGACCTTGGCCCAACACCTGCACAGCCTTTCCTAATTCAGATAGGATGGAGAGATAGAGCTGTGTGTCATCTGCATACCAATCACATTGTGCTCCAAATCCCCAGATGACAACTTTCAGTGGTTTCATATAGATGCTAAATAGCATAGGACACAGAATGGACCCATGTGGATTCCCATAGCCCAAAAGCCATAAAGCCAAGCAACAATCTCCTAGTACCACTTTCTCTTAGTGACCCTGCATGAAGGAGTGGTAGAACCACTATAATTAAGTACCTCCAACTCCTGCCTCCCTGAGTCATTCCAGACGAATACAATGAGCAGTGGCGTCAAAAACTGTCAAGCTGCCAAGGAGACCAGCAGGGTTGCACTCCCCCATCTCTCCTGATAGAGGTCATACAGGTTATGCCAGAGATTAAAATTATTCATGCAAGAGGCCCAAATGGGCCTTTTGTGTTGAGTGTCTTGGGATGTGCCTTGAATTTCTTTCCCTAATTGATAATGTTTCTTCCCACTCAATAGTTAATCCTGAATGGCATATTTAGTGGTTGCTCTTGCACACTAGACATATTTGGTGACTGTAACAGAGGATTTAGAGTTTAAAAGGCATATTCTGCAGCATCTTCATGTGCACACTGCAAATGTTCTGAAAAGGCGTGAGGAGCATTAATTATAAATTTAAAAAGTTTGCTGCAGAAAGAGAAATCTGCAAGTCTGTCTTTCCTACAGGCAATGTGCAATTAAAATGACTTCTTCTGTGTACCTAAAGATCTCAGCAGCCTGACAAGTTTTGTCTGTGTGTTTTTGTTCACCTACTTGGAATCTCAAATGGGCTATTAAGTTCTAAGTGCAGGAGTTAGAGGTATATGTTTGGGGATAGTTTCTGCAGTGATTCTCTGCATATTTAATAGGTTGCAATGTTTTCTGGTGTTCAGCATAAACTCTTTATTCATCAGTTGCCAAATAATCTGACTAGTTTTTCTCAGTAAAATCTTACATTGCTGGAAGTAGTTTGCATTTTCCAAGCAGACTGCACATTGTGGAGCTTTTATTTAGCCAGCATGGAAGCAGTGGTTGTTAGTTTCTTAGCAGATTATTTTTTAAAAAAATGTAAATGGGAAGCTGCAGGTGAGACAGAACAACTTATTTCTCCTCTGCTAGGGGTTGCCTTTCCTGACTTCTTTTAACCTCCCTCCCTCTCTTTCTTTCTTTCTTTCTTTCTTTCTTTCTTTCTTTCTTTCTCCCTCCCATTGCTGCATTTGTACATTTCTTAGGGCTTTGGTGTTTGGTTTCTGGGTGTCCACTGATAGATGTGGCAGGATCAGTTAGTTTTTATGCATTTTTTGTCATTGCGCGTACCTTAAACATTTAAGGAAACCAGAATAGCTACATGCTGTGCTTTGTCACCAATTTCCCCCTTTTCAGTGCTCTGCTGCTGGGATTTCTCACATCAGCTTCCCTCCCTGCTCTGGGTCCCTTCAGCCCTCATCCAGTAGCCACTTTTTTCTTTTTGACAACTGAGTACATGTACAGCAAAGCAGCATGTGCTCCAGGAATAAAGAATTTCCTTTCGTGGGTTTGTGTGATTGTGACGGAGACCCTGTGCAATCTTAGCTACTTGGCCATCACAGAGACAAGTCTTCTTGTTTCTAAGCTGTTTTTCCCTCTCTCCATACTGAACAGTCATTTATTTCTTCTGCTCACACACCAACCCTAAGAGAAGGAAATAAATGTATGCAAGGAACTGGCAAAGGTAAATTTAGGCCGACGGGGGCAAACTGAAATGATAGATTGAAAGAGTTGTGAGCAGCACTGAAACCTCTTGTCCCTGTGTATGAGAAAGATGTGAGGAAGAAGTGCAGGAAGAATCAGTTAGCAGTTTTGCTAAAACTCTGCACACTTCTTTTTCTTGGGCATCATGTTTTACACTAGTTCTTTTTTTTACTTATCTACAGGTGGCAGGACCTCATAGCACGGATGGCAGGAACAGTGAAAGTTGGACGAGGTAGAAGCGTAATTCCATTTCCGCCGTCTGGGCCATGCGAGTAAGTTGTGTGTTTGCTTGTGTACATACACACAGGCACACACACTCTGGTTTTAGTATTGCTTTTCAAACTCCATACATTATAACCGGGCAGGTTCTGAAAGAAAAAGAAAGAAAGAAAGAAAGAAAGAAAGAAAGAAAGAAAGAAAGAAGTTGTGGATGGTGATACCACTTTTTATGTGGTTGATTTGTTTTCTCTCTTTGGTTTGCAGGGAAGATCATGAGGAGGAAGACCAGCAGAAATTAAAGGAAGAACAAGCTACTCCTGATAGCAGCATGCAGAGTCCAGGTAAATGTTACATGCTTGGTACTGGGTCCCACCACTGTGGCGTGAGTTACCTTTATACCTTTAATGGTTTATGGCAAATCCAAGGTTTTCTTTATTGTGAATTGTGTTTCAAGTGTTAGATGTGCACATGGCACAAAAGCCACTTTTGAGCCATGGTCCATTTATTCCTTCCAGGTTTGTGTCTCTTAATAGCCCAGTGTACTGTATCTATTTATACTTTACTGTCTTCTGTCCCCATCTCCAGGACTAGAACCATGCGTGCATTTAGCATGTTTAATAGCAATGTCTGTATTTTGTTATAGCCTTCCTAAAGCTATAGGCTAAGAGAGATAGAAATTTAAATAAGGTATTTTAAGCAGTTTTGAGTTTGCATTGATTTTGGTGATTTGTTTGTTAGATAAAGATATGGGACTGGAGTCTCCTCTGATGGCGAAGGTTCAGTCTCCTTCAGCAACAATGTCTGAGAAGCTGGAAGAGGAGGAGCTCCTGGAGGCAGGCAGGCAGTTTGGAGAAAAACCAGCAGCAGAGTTGCTGATCAAAGAGTCCTCTGAGCACTACAGCCACACAAGTCCAGAGCACTTGTTCCAAAGTTCAGAAGAACGATGGGCATTGGATGCACTAAGAAATTGTAAGTAGCTGAGGATGTGTGGGGCCCAAGAGTAAGTGAATGGTGGATTTGATGGTACTCAACTGCTGTCCATTGTCTCTTGAGCTAAATGAGCATCACCTACCCATTTTGGGAGAAAGAGAGCCAAATATGGCAGAAAAGAGCTAGGTGCTGGCTGGTTGTGTGTTTTTGTAAAATACCTTTTAAAATGAAGTGGTTCTTTGGTACCATCATTAGGTTGGTGAATTGGTGGTGTATATAACATAACATAACATAACATAACATAACATAACATAACATAACATAACATAACATAACATAACATAACATAAACAATTATTATATTATATTATATTATATTATATTATATTATATTATATTAATACAGTTTGTCGTACAGCATGTCTAAAAACATAATGAAAACATCAAGCGTTAAAAACCTGATACTAGGCTGCCTTCAGATCTCTTCTAAAAGTTGTGTAATTCTTTATCTCCTTGACATCTGAAGGGAGGGCATTCCACAGGGAGTGCGCTCCCTGTTAAAAAAACTTTGTATTCTTTAAAAGCACCAGGTAATTTTCTCCACTTCCTAGATTGCCAGTTGGTCAAGATATACACACACAGGGATAAATGATGAGTTGATAAAATCTTTTGCCTACTCAACCATGCCTTATGTCTTTGAGAGGTGTCAGGAAGGTGAGGCTCAACCACCAAAATGTGCTTTCTGATTAAACCAGGTCTAGAGCATGAGAACAAATGAAAGGCAAGGGATATGGCTGCTGTGCTCCAGGTGTCTCAGAAAAGTACCACTCTACCTAGGCTGGGAAATGGGATGAGATTTGTGGAGGAGCTGGCAGCTGTTGCCTTGACATAGAGATGCACATGGCTGCATTCAGATAACATGCCAGTCTTTAGATTATTGTCTCCTGACATGTCTTACATCTTTCACCTTCTCTAAAAAGAGAAAAGGAGCTGGCTGCTGAGTTCGTGCCTTCTCAAGAGCACCAGTCTTTAACATTATTATTTATGTGCACAGGTTAATTTCAGTCGCAGGAGATGACCTGCAAGATATGTGATGATTTTATGTTCCCTTTCAGTGGGCTTATTGAAGAAATTGCTAATGGAGCAGCTGGGCATGTCTGAGAAGGAGTCTCCCGAAGGCTGGCAGCATATTGCCAGGCATAGGACAATTTGTCAGAGGACCCAAGTGGAGAGTTGTGTCCAGAGAGGACTACAGTACTCGGACAATGACAAGACATCCCTTTCCGGGGCCAGTAGGACACCCTCTGGCATGGGAACAAATAATTTTGGACCTTGTTGCAGTCATCGGACTTCAAGTGAATTCATGCAACCAGGGGACACTGTGTCAAACAGCAGTCAGTTAATGGACCCCTTGAGCACAAACCCAGATACCCCAACCACCGAGCCTGAAGTGATAGGTTCTGAGGATGGTGGAGAGCACTTTTTTGATGCTCGGGAAGCCCACAGCGATGAGAACCAATCAGAGGGTGAAGTGGCGGAAAGGAAGGAGGAAGAAGAGGTGCAGTTGCGGATCTCAGGTGAATAAATGCCACAGATGTGTAAGGCTGAAATGAAATACTGCTATAATTTGGGCAGAGCTCTTAAGACGTCAGTTCTGACGGCACATATCATTGTGAAGGAAGATGTGTGCATCCACTGTATCTCACTGGTTGTGAGAATGCATATAACCTTAACCTAAAAACCCTGTGGGAAGATACCTCCCAGTACATCAATTCTTTTTTTGGGGGGGGGGCAGGGGGCCTACATCATCAGCCATTCAAGGGCAGTGTTCCATGGAAGAAATCTGTAAGAAATTTGTACCTTCACAAAACTTAAAATGATGTGTTCTTGGCTGCAAATACAGACTTTGGCAGAAGAATTCTGCAGAGGGTTCATATTCACAAATCCAGGTTCATCTCAGGAGCCACAGGAGAGATGGGGTAGCTTTCTTACCATGAATTCCTGTTTCGTCACAGTTTAACCCAAAGCACCTGAGATTAGGGAGAAGAACCTCCAGAGAGGTTTGAGTCCAGTCACGTACTGAATGCATCTTGACATTTTTTGCTAAGGTTACACCAATTGTATACTTGCATGGCATGCACAGGTGTTAGGGGCAGGCACATACAGTATTGTTGCTGCCATCTTAGATGAGCTGCTCTTATCTGGAAGCGTTAGTGTTAAGATGTTGTCTTCACAGGAAATTATTTGATCCTTGACGGATATGGCACAGTACAGGAGAGCTCCACAGATGAGGAGGTAACTTCGCTGGTTCTACAGTGCACTGCAGGCAACAGCACAATGGACTCTTCCCACCAACCACCACCATCTCTGCAAGACACCCGGACAGACGGAGGAAACTTGGCATTTGCAGAGGAATTAATGGCCTCCCACTGGGAAGCTGCTAAGGAATCCTGCTCAGGTGTACTAAGGCCTCCCTTCTCTGTGGAGTCTTGTGCCCTGATAATGCATTACATCCAGAAGATAGAAGCCAACCTTGAACACTTAAAGGTACAGTATGTTCTTGTATAAATTTGGCTGCATTTCTTTTTTCTAAAAACATGCTTAGAAAGTGGGGAATTGGGAACAAAAAGGCTTCCTGGGGAACAAGGCATGCTGAGGATTTGTATGTGTTTTATTTTCTTCACTGATTTTCACTGTAGCTTTTCAAATTGAGATTGGTGGTGAGTTTTGTTCCATGACCAGGAGAGTTCAGTTCAGTTCAGTTGAGTTTTTCAAAGGGAAAGAAATGAAAACCTTAAGGTAATCCTGGAGAAAGAGAAGGCTTCATGTGGGGAATGTGAATGAAGGGAAAGAGTGATTTTAGGATCCAGTATTGTGAGGTATCATTCAAAATCTCAGGCAGCAAGGAGGCAGGGGGTGGAGCAGAAAATCTAGAGGCTAAGATCAGTTTCCATTTACTGAAACGAGTGTGTCAAAAGCCACAGTTTCAGGTGAGAACTTCTCTGCATCTTAGAGGCTCAAAGAGAGACAGGGACACTTTAGATCTAAAGTTGGCAAGCTAAGGATTTGGCCACAGTGAAATGAAAGTACAGGAATCAAAGTAGGGGGAAAGATGTGAAGACAATGCAGCACCTTGGGAAGAAGGGCTGGTTGTTACATGACGGAACCAGGACCAGGGCAATGCTGTCAGAGGCAGGCCAGTTCTTTACAACCAACTGGATGGCTCTTGCAACTTTTTAACAGTCCCAAGAAACCAAAGAGTATTGTGCATCATGTGCGAGTCCAATATGAAGCACATGTTTCTTTGTAAATCGTGTTGATTTTTTTAATAATCAAGCGGTGTACACATATTGTGAAATAAATGAAATAAGGGTTTAAGGGCTTATTCTCTACAATCTGTTTTTTATCCTGGCACCAACCTGAATAAAGACAAAACATTGCAAGATAGAGTCCAGTGATGAGGGAATTCAGCCTTTGCTTCATCACACTTAGGCTTGGCTTCCTGCTGCACCACCGATGGATAAGGTGGAGCAATTAATATGTTTCATTTTTCCAGGCACATGATTGCTCCTGTGAGTGATGCCATGGGCATAGGCATAGGATGTACACATATTTATAAGTCAGACTTCCTTCCTTGTCAGCTTTGCACTGTGGCTCAGAGATACTCTGCTCACAGATTACTAGGAATGTGGTCCTTCTGAATAAGACAGGAATTTTCATGGAGCGTGAGGTTGGCATGTGAAAATGCAACATGGGATTTGACTTGAGAGTCTTCCTGTGTCTCTTCTCCATCTGGGAAATGTGCTCAGTGAATTTTCACATTCAAGATGCTAGAAAGTGCAGAGTTTTGCTAGCCCAGTAATGATTGTGTGAGAGTTGCTTCAGGAAGATATACAGAAGGCAGACAGGCCAATGCCAAAGAGATGCTAAATTGGGATGAGTGGGGTTCCTGTGGTGTAAAAATGGCATTGCTCACTTCTGAAGCATTGCCCTTCTGTCCTTGATGGGCTGCTGTTTTCATCTGCTGCCAAACCTGCAAGACCTTTTCCATATCTGGAGAGAAAACAAGTAATAGCTTGAAAGAATAGGAGAGGTTCTCTCATCACTGGAGTTCTCAGTGATGGAGGACTGAATCTGTTCCAGAACTTGGCCAGACACAGTTTCAGTGAGTCTGATCTGATTGCCTGTCTGCAAGTGAGCCACAGATCAAATGTGTGTTGGGTTGTATCTTCCAGGAAGTGGAGGAGAACTATGCTACTCTTCTTCAACAAAGGCTGGCTGGAACAGCCCCCACAGATGAGCACTCAGGTATGCCTTCCCCATTCCCTGGGCACCTTCTAAACAGAAATACAAGGGGCAACAGTTGTTAATCAAAAGTTTTTAGAGCTTTCACTGCAGCTCCTGAATTTTCAGGAAAAGTTGCTGGCTATAAAACATTCTAATTCAATACCCGGGTTTGCTGGCATTGTGCACCTTTCTCTTAGTGGATTGTATGGTATAGGAGGTGCTCCCTTCCTTGCTGCTCAGCACTCAGTCCACTGATAACGTGATAGTTCTAAGGGCCCAACAGAAGATAAGCTGATAGCTTATTTCAGAGTTATTTTTCCATGTTCCAATGGTCATAATTTACAAGCTGACCTGCCCTACCCAGTGTAATATGTTCATTCTTATGACATTTTTGTAGCCTCCTATTTGTAGATATGAGATCTCTTAAGAAGCGTACAATTCTATAGGCACTTTTACCCCTCTCCTGCATTAGCGTTAGTTAATACAGTGTATGTATCTTCCATCTCAACACCTCATGTTCTTTTTGCAGCCTCAGGGAGCAGACAAGTGGAAATAATTGTTTGTGTTTTGTCTTCGGCTCACATATAACTGTTTAGTGCAGAGATGCATTAAAGCACCAGAGCATGGATTGTGCACCTGCGATAGAAACACCTGTGCATAAGATCCATAGTGCTTAGCTGCTACTTTATAATACTGCATTCTACTTCTTTCTTTCTTTCTCTTTAGATAAAAGTTAGTCAAGCTTCTCGGAGGTTGGATGCAAGCATCGGCCTCGCATTGGCACCTGTCGGCTTCTGCCTGGACTCTTGCAGCATGAGGGCGCTTTCCGTGGACCATCCAAGTGCAGCAGAGTGGGAACTGGGGGGGGGGGTTGGGGTGGAGGATGGTTTCCTTTTAGGCCTCTGCACTAGCTTGTCAGGGAGAGGTGGTGATTTTTTTTCTCCTCCTTTGCTACCAGTAATTCTTTTTGATTCCAAACAAGAGGAAAGAGAGGAACAAAAAGAAGAAACCAAATGTATAAAGCTTTGGGTGTAGGATATATAAAAATGTATTTAGACATATACAAAAAAAAAAAATCAATGTATTTATTTGACTTCATTCCATGTACTGAAAGCACACTTTAATTTGTATTTTATTAGGCCCCAACATCCCTATGCTCCTGGACCCACATTCAGGGCTGCTTGTGTGTGAGAGCGTGTCTTGACTTTTCACTGGATTGGATTCTGCCAGCAACCAGTCCACTGCTCAAAAGAGCTTCGCCTGCAATGGTCCCCCACCCCCTGTGCAGTGATGGTATGCCATGCTGTACACAACCAGGCACTTGAAAGGTTGGCAGCCTTTGGGCTCTCCTTGCAATGGCACCTGGTGCTTTGACAAGGAGATGAAAGGCTTGGGATTTTTACTTTGGCTTTGAATTCTCTTTGAAAGCAGTGAGGTGGGGCAAAGAATGTACCTGCTAAGTCACTCCTGGTTTGAGCATCTTCTACCACTGGAGTTAGCCACAGGTACTCCTGAGTAAAATCCCAGGTATGTTCGACACCCAGAGGTGTGCTTTGTTGGCCATTGCATGTGCAGGGAGAGTGGGATTGGTTTGGGGTGGTGGGGTTTTGTTTTGTTTTTTGCACTGTTTGTGCCAAAGTGCTCTGAAATCACACTGGTTAGCTCAGAAGCCTCCATGGGAGCAGCTCTGCAGTATTTTTCCTAATAGGAATTCTGACATCCTTGTGTTTTGAAACTGAACCCTGTCTAAGAATGGAAATTGAAAGCTCACAGCACATACGTAAAAACACTGGACATTCCAGACTGGTTACCGGAATTGGTACAAGGCTGGGTGCTACCTCCATGAGACAGACCGTTCAGGATGCAGCTTCTTCCTTTCATTGCAAGTGGCTGGTCTTTTTTTTTTCTTTTTTCCCCGCACCAGATTCCCAAATCCTGGCTTTTTTTTTGGGGGGGGGGACTCAGATCTAAATGTGCCGAACTCTAGAAATCCCCGTAACTTGTGTTCCTCATGTTGAATGTGCTGCGAAGTGTGGAGAATTTTTCTTTTTCTTTTGTTTTCTCCCCCTCCTTCCAGCGTGAAGGTCATACTGCCTGCTCCATTAACACAGAGACACATTTTCCCTGTAGCTATAAGGGCAAAGAATCAAAACGCTTGTTGTTTCCCAGTCATGCGAAACACAAACCTCTTCTTCCCTTAGCAGGAGGAATAGTAGTACTAAAAATGGGCAGGCTGTGCAAGGACAAATTTTAAAAACCTCCCCTTCCCTCCAACCGCCAACATTTTGAAACCATGAACTGATGTCTGTCAAGATGGGGAGATAAGATTTTCCAGAAGCAAGTTGTACGGATTGCCATCCCTTGTCAGTGGCAGAAAGTGCCCCAAAACCAAAGGGTCTCCTTCCATATCTGCATGAGCTTCCTTTTATCAGTGCCGTTCTGAGTGCCTCGTGGATCTGCTTGTTCCCATTTCATAACTGCTTGATTCTATAATTTCATGTTGTTTTCCATGTAAAACTATTTTGACACCTCTTGGCATTAGGAAAACTAGGTGTGCCTGAGTATGGAAGATAAACATGGACCTTTTCATATTTTAAATAGCCCCTCTTTTTTACCTCTTAGCTATGTAACATCATGCTAGCAACACTTTTACATTCCCTTTCCACAGCCCATGTCTAGGACGATCAAGAAATCACGCTCACAACATGGACCTCTCCCTAGCATGAGTAGCTTTTGAGCAGTGGAGAGTTCAGATTTCCACTGCAGATTGTTGTTGCCGGTCTCTTCGCTGCATTCTGTGGCAGGAGTCCCAAGATCATTGTCTGCTGTAGCACTTCCACTATAGATTTGACCTGCAGAGGTGTCTGGCAAGATATTGCTTCAGCATCTTTACAATATGCCTCTGGGTCAGGTTGCCAAAATCTCCTGAGGATCAACCTGAGAAAGGAGGGCATGCAAGGCGAATGCAGGTTTTGTGGCAAAGCCTGAAGAGTTCTTAGTCAGAGGATGTGACCATCTCTTTCCCCCCACCCCGGGAAGTGAAACAGTACTGTGCTCCTGTCCTTTTGGTGGTGTTTGGTTTTGTGTGTTTTTCAGGCTTGTTCTTATGCCATGTTATGCAATCTCCTGTTAAGGGCATTATTCAGCTTATAAGAAAGAGAAGGTGGTGAGAAATGGGGATTGTCCATTGCTCCCAACACAGTATCCTAAAATCACTGGGGATGTCTTAACTCCCTAGCGTGTCTACTGTACAACAGACCCCAGGCACAGATCCATTTTTGTGAAGAGGGTCAACACTAAAATGCACTTTGCGGGGATTCCCATTGGTTTTGGGCGTGTGTGGTCCCCCCCCCCTTTTTTTAAATGTACTAGAATAGCCATGAAAAATTCCAACCAAAGAATCCTGTCCTTCATGTCTGGCTGTGAACATTCCCTTCTTTAGACTGGACAGTAGTATGGAACAGCCTTTTCTCTCTCCTTTCCTCCTCCCTTGCAAAATGAAAAACAAAACAAAACCACAGGCTGAAAAAAGAAATAATGGAATATTTCATGGACAAGATAACATTATGTTAGCTCCACTGTACTTTTTTGTGTTTAACCTGGATTTATAGAAGAAGATTATTGCAGGGGGTGGGGGATTCAAAAGGCAAAGGCCTCGATCCAGATGTCAACTTCCTGCACAGCCTGCTTTTGCATCATTTGGACCTGGTCTACACATGAAGCAGAATGAGTTGATAGAATGCCAATAGTGGTAGACTGGACTGTTCTTTCTTTTCTTTGGGTTTATTTTCTTTCTTCTGGGCTGTCTGAGAGCACAAGCAGCGCAAAGCTTTAGATGAAAGTTGGGATTTCTTTATATACCACTCAAATTTTCCAGTAAAAACAGAAGGGCCAAAGCAGTCGTCTCTGTTTGCAGTGCTTTTGCTTTTATCTGCTTTTAGTAACATTAACTGCAATTCTTGTGATAAATCAACTCTTAACTGCCACATCTGAGGGCCTGGTAGACAGTTTCTCTCTCTCTCTCTCTCTCTCTCTCTCTCTCTCTCTCTCCCCCCCCCCCCCCCGTTGATATTTTTAATGTTTTCTCTGAGGCACTACCTATGCCTGTACCTTGTTGAGTTTATTTTTTAAAACTTGCAGACCATTCTTTCTTTGCACTGTAGGTGGGTGGAATATTGTAAAATATGGTCCAATTTGGCACTTTGCCTGCAGCAATATAGATGATGATGATGATGATGAAGAGTTTGGATTTGATATCCCCCTTTATCACTACCCGAAGGAGTGTCAAAGCGGCTAACATTCTCCTTTCCCTTCCTCCCCCACAACAAACACTCTGTGAAGTGAGTGGGGCTGAGAGACTTCAAAGAAGTGTGACTATCCCCAAGGTCACCCAGCAGCTGCATGTGGAGGAGTGGAGACATGAACCTGGTTCTCCAGATTACAAGTCTACCGCTCTTAACCACTACACCACACTGGCTCTCTTAGTTGGGAAGCAATCACTATGATTACAATGCAGTTAATAATTTGGCTTTTAATAATTTGCAGTTAATAATTTGTAAAGATATAAACTGAAACCGTGTCTTTTCGCTCATTGTGACAAGCAAGATGGTATTCTTGCCTTGGACTTCAGCAATAATAATAATAATAATTTATTATTTGTACCCCGCCCATCTGGCTGGGTTTCCCCAGCCACTCTGGGCGGCTTCCATAGAAACCAAAAATACACTAAAATATCATACATTAAAAACTTCCCTAAACAGGGCTGCCTTAAGATGTCTTCTGAATGTCAGGTAGTTATTTATCGCTTTGACATCTGATGGGAGGGTGTTCCACAGGGCGGGCGCCACTACTGAGAAGGCCCTCTGCCTGGTTCCCTGTAGCTTTGCTTTTCGCAATGAGGGAACCGCCAGAAGGCCCTCGGCGCTGGACCTCAGCGTCTGGGCAGAACGATGGGGGTGGAGACGCTCCTTCAGGTATACTGGGCCGAGGCCGTTTAGGGCTTTAAAGGTCAGCACCAACACTTTGAATTGTGCTCGGAAATGTACTGGGAGCCAATGTAGGTCTTTCAAGACCGGTGTTATGTGGTCTGGGCGGCCGCCCCCAGTCACCAGTCTAGCTGCCGCATTCTGGATTAGTTGTAGTTTCCGAGTCACTTTCAAAGGTAGCCCCACGTAGAGCGCACTGCAGTAGTCCAAGCGGGAGATAACTAGAGCATGCACCACTCTGGTGAGACAGTCCGCGGGCAGGTAGGGTCTCAGCCTGTGTACCAGGTGGAGTTGGTAGACAGCTGCTCTGGATACAGAATTGACCTGCGTCTCCATGGACAGCTGTGAGTCCAAAGCAAGAAGATACATTCACATATTCATTTTTTAAAACACTTTCTGCCAGAGTTGAGAATGATTTGTGAGCGGTGGGATAGATAAAGAATCCTTTGATCCCTGGGAAGGAGCAGGAGGGCTACTCACATCCCAGGGCTCTGCTTCCTCATCCTCCCCTCATTCTGCTTGGTGTGTAGATCAAACCTCACTGTGTAAACGCTGTAGTAAGGGAGGAGGAAACAATACTGAGTCTTCTGTGCAGAGTTTTTAGCATGGCAGTCCTGGGCCCAGTCGCCTGGTTTGACGCTGCCACCTGCTGTTAACCTAACATTTAAACATGCAAGGAATGGGGTTGCTAGGTGGCTCTTGCAGACATCAGGCATATAGTACTTGTGTGACCAATTCCTGGAGTGGGAGTGGGCAGAGGTAATTCCTGGGCAATAGGGACCCTTGATTCTTGACAACCAAAGCTTGAGAACAGCTGTGGCTCTGGCTTCTTGAACTCTCCCATGGTTGTCTAAGCATAAATGTTCCAACTTGATAGAAAGCTCTTTTTGAGGTAGAGGAAGTTGTTGGTGTTTGCTCCTTGTGTTGTTCTCATCTGGAATATTGGTGCATCTTGCATCTGATGGATGGACTTGACCCCATGCTGTCCCCATTTCAAAGAGATCCTTCAGTCCTCCTCCTCCCTCCGTCCCCAGATGCCAGCTGATAAGCCAATGGTCTCCAAAAGGGATACTGCAGCCAGAACACTACACTGCTCTTTAAGAATAAAAACAAAACAAAAAAAGAGTTGTTTTGAAACTTCCTTCCTACTAAAAATGTATTTTATTTGTTCACTATACAATCATGTACTCATTTTAACCGGTTTTACTTTTAAGGAACACAGGAACAATCTGGAATTTGAAAAGCAAAATGCAAAAAAGAAAAGAAAAAAAGAAATCCTCTTAATACCTTGTATTTTTAACTGATCATGTTTGAATGTTTAAGAAAAAAAGAATTTATTGTTCTAATTATCCAGATGTATTGTATGTTTGTAAAATAGCTCTTATTAATTAGCTGATAAGGTGGTATGTTTCTGGAACAAAATATTGCTCATTTTAAAAAAGAGGTTTTGTTGGGTTTGTTTGGTTTTTTTGGAATCTGGGAAATAGAAAATTAAAGCATTCAAATGCCAGTAAATAAGCTTAAAGGAACCCAAACATTTGACTATGGTATTTTGTTAAATCCAGAAGATTCAAGTTCACACTCCTGGAGTAGACTAATAGCCTGGTGGACCAGTGATCTTGTCTGTCTGCACTGATTTGGCAATTCCATGATAAAGAACCCCCTTTTCTGACATCTGAGGCTATCAGATCTATTCTCAGCTTATAGAGAGCACGCAACAGTCACAAAAGAATGCAACATTTCTGACTTGTCTTTTGCTTCTCAGGCACAGAACACTCCTCCCCTGCAAACAGAGGACTCTTCTGCCAGTTCCATGAGATTCAGTGTAATCCTTCAAACTAGGAGAGTTTCAGCACAAAACTGTTCATGCTGAACTGTATGTGAACTGTAAAATTCGTTCAGTTTATATATCATCCTTTTTCTAAAGATCCTGGGGCAGTGTACAGCATTAAAAATATAGTTTACTACTGCTACTGCTAATAGTAGTAGTAGTAGTAGTAATAATAATAATAATAATAATAATAACAATAATAACAATAATAATAAACATTCACAGAAAAATAATCACAATTATCTCTTGCTTTGAGAAGGGAGCATGAAAATCCTAGTTGAAATGTCAGAGGAGAAAGCTGGATAGGGTCTTTATTGGCTCTGAATTTTTCACTTCTGGCTATTGTTGCATATTTAATTGCCCCCCCCCCATCTTCTCCTTCCATGACTTGAGTTCAGATTTGACTGAATAAAGTGTCACATGTTTCATGGCCAGCATCTGTGCCAGGCATTGTGCCTGTCCCCCCTGACAAATGGTAGTTTAAAGTTTTTGTGCCTAGCTTATTCTCTTCACTCCAACTATGGATTTATATATTTCTGTTTTGTGGATTGCTTGCCGCTACACCCAAATCTCTGGGACTGTTGAAGGAATTGAAACCTTCCTGCATTTCCCAGCCGCCACACAACATCCATACAAAACTCTGCTGTTTACTTGCATTGTAATTGCTAATTGGAGTTCAGTTATGCTTTTCTAGTGATGCGTTTTTGGGATTCTGTTGTCTTGGGAGATTGTGCACTGCATTTTTCTCCTGACTACACAGTTGTAATGACATTTTACTTAAGATAAACTGATGCAGATGCTGCCATCTGGGTCTTCCTGAAGCCGGGCTTCCTAAACTAAGACAGGATTGCTTTGAAGAAAAGCTTAACTCGTTAATTTGGAGGTTATCTTGTCACAGGGTGACCTTGCTTCCTATTCAGGGCCCCTTCCTGGATGCTCAGGAAAGAGGACATGTGGTGGGGGGTTAATGGATTATCTAGTATCGAATACTTCAAATGGATTTGTATTTTTTCTCTATTAAGACTCAACTTGGCTGGTGCTCAGACCGTGGGGCATTGGCTAGCGAAGAGTCTGTGCACTGCAGATACACTTTGGGTGGTGCAGCTTCCATAAGAAGAAGCAAACACTTGAGAAGTTTGGACAAGGACTAAAGAGCAGAGGGGTAGGAGGGAATGGGGAAGATAGCTTGGTTCTGAAAATCATGCACGTGTTAGGAAGCTTAGATGGGCAGGAAAGCTGGGAGATAGAAGAAGTGAAAGATGACAGACTCAAAAGGCAGTGAACTGAGAAGCGAGACCCGCAGGGGAAAATTGCATTTGGACAGCTGGAATAATACTTGGGATTCTAAACAGTTTATGCTCAGTACCTTTTAAAGGGCAACTTGTATTCTCAAAGCTATGCAAAAGCTATTCTTTGTAACATTCTCTGACCCAGCTATATCAGTTTCAAAACTGGTAATTTGTAATGCAGTTAAAGAGCACAGGTGTGGAGCTATATTTCTCTGTTTTCTCATGTTCCCAGCATTATTTTGTGTTATGCGGAGTACAGATATCTCTATCTTCTCATGCTTGAGCTGCTGAAAAATGAATTGCTTTATTGGATTTTGTCCTTAGTATAAGGGGACACTGGGAAGGTCCAGTAACTTGTTACATTGCCTTAGAAGCAGATAATTTCAAGATAGCTGTCATTCATGGCAGCTAGTGAGTTTTCTGGGCCAGTCTTGCTGCCGGTGAAACCACATGCTTCCAACTTTATAAAGAAATTGACAGCATATTTTAAAACGTTGAGGGCCTGTCTGCAGTTCCCCAGAATGACAAATGACTTTCCTTAAATATTAATGATAGTTACTCGGCAGTAAATGCAGGCTGGTGCTTGATAGGGGATAGAGCAAGCTGCTCTGAGTTGATTTTTCTTTTCTCTTTTTATTACGTTTTCATTTTTCAGTTATTTGTTTAGGTAAGTGGATGCCTCATTGAAGAAACAGATCCAGCTTTGAGTGTCCTAAATTTTTTAAATGCTAATAAATAGTTATACAAACTGTCCAAATGAATAAAGACTAGAGGGAGGGGAGGCATCCACAACTCTTCATTTTGATGTTGGCAGACTTGAGGCTTCAGCAGTGGATGGAAAGCAGAGGAGACTGATAAATACTTATTGAGTTACTCAGTTATTATTGTTTTAATTTATTGATTTATTTGGTTTCTTACCCTGCCCTTCACCATAAGGTCCCAGGATGATTTACAGAGACTTAAAATTCAATATTAGAAGCAGTGTAAAACAAATTGCCTTTTCAGGGATATGGTAGATCTTGAAAACATGTGTTTCCACTACAGATGGCCCAGGTACAGAGGTGTATCTTCAGAATACAATGAAAAGTGTGGGTTGTATCTAACGTCTGCTCAGAGTTGAGCTGTTGAAACTGGTGGACCTAGGTTAGGCGTGCCTAATGATTTCAGCGTGCCTATTCTGAATAGGAGTAGGAGACGATCCTATATAATCAAGGTGCCAGACACACCTCTATGAAAAGGGAATTCCACATTGTAAGAACTGCCACATGGAATGCAGTCTCCTGGATCACCACCACCCCAAACTCTTGAGGGTGGTGGAACTACCAAGAGTTTTCCTGTTGGCAAGCTTCTCTGGTCCTTCAGACTCACTGGTCCAGACCCATTTTTGCTCTGGAACCGGCAACCTCCAACAGCACAGTTGCGCTGTCTGTGAAGTTACAATTGTACGTAACAAAACTTGCACATGGTTCTCTTGAAACTGAAGGACCTTGTGTTTTCAGTGTTCTTAAATGCTTGGTTTTGGAGCACACAGAACAACTCCATCTCTGTGTTCTTCTCACAAGCTTTCTGCAGAGTGATCCTAAGTGCCAATCCGCACAAAAGGTGAGAAGACTTCCCAGTGGCTCAAAAGCTTCCCTTTCCACCCTGCCACAGAAATACTAATGGGCCTTTGACCCACCCACCCACTGTGAGATATTTGCAATGCAGTCAAACCAACAATGCGTGTTTGCTAGATAAGCACATGATAGGAGCTGAAGCTCAAAGAGAGAACTCTTGAGAGCCATTCCCACTGTGTCCTGTCCTGTATCCATACATATAATCGCATCACCTGGCTGAGCACTTCCTCTTTGGCATTTGACCTCATTCCAGCAATGTGAGAACACCTGCATGTCTGAGCTCCAAACTCAGGCTACATTTTAAGCTAGACTTGAGTATGCCTTTGTAACTGGTTTGCCATTTTAAGCCTGCCTGAACAAAGTTGCTGCATCTGTTACTTTTCAACAAGTATTCTGAGTGAGTAAATGTTATTTTACCTTTTACAAGATTGCATGGAGGAAAGGGGGGAAAGCCAGGAGAAGCCACGCTGCCTTAATTCATCCTGGATTACTTACACTAAAAGGCTAAAACTAGCTTGCCTTTTAAGCTGCACTCTGCTGAACTCACAAACGTGGGGAAGGAAGGGTAATATCTAATATATCCTCTCCGAGCATCTATACACATCCCTATACCCACTGCCCCCACACCTGAACCACTACACAATTACCATTGTAGCATTTCTGAGCCATGGAGAAATCAAGTGTTAAAATAAGCCAGCAAATGGGCACAAGGCCAGTTTTGAAGTTCTTACCTCTTCCATTTCCAAATGATCTTGAAAAGCCCAGAGAGTCCCTTTTTGGAGACCTGTGAAATACCATGCCCGGTCCTACTCCTGACCTGTACCTAATGGAGCCGGGCTTTGTCGTTGGCCTCTTGTACTGCATCATTAAAACGAAGCAATAAACAGTCTGTCTCCCTCTCTTCCAGCCCAAGAGCTTCTGTTTAGCTCTCCTCCCCTCCAGCCCCAAGCAGCTGGGATTTTTACAGCTGCAAATCATCAGCCATGCTTTCGGATATATAAAACACTCCTAAAACCTCTCCAATGGTTTCTCTTTTTTTGCTGGTTTGTTTGTTTCCAGATGCCTGCAGTTTATTCAGTATAAAGTATTTCTCCTCTCCACCACCTCATCAATGTTTTAAGCAAATATCAACAAGGAAGTTAAGCAGGTCTCCCTGGAGCAGGGTGCAAATCTACATTTCTGTCAGCTGCTGAGATGGCTATCAGATAATTCATATCTGACGGTGTTTCTTGGGTCAGTGCTAAGAAAGATGGGCAGTATCTTTCCTTTCACTAGCATATATTTTGCTTGCCAAAAGCGTTGTCTATTTGTCAAAACTACATGCATACAAAAATGTCTTTACATTATGAGTAATTAGCACTAAAAAAGTTGATGAATTTTCATGAGGATTTATTATTATTATTAATTGCACAGTGCTTCAGAAATGTGAACAACTTAATTTAAGTTTGGAAAAATGAGAAACTGGGAGAACCAGAAGTGTCAGATCCATTCATCCCTGCCTATAACTCAAATGAAGCACATGCAGCCCAAACAGCTGCACATTCTTTCCCTGTTTGCCCCTTCATCTCTTGTTCCCCCTGCGCCAAATTTTAGATTGGAGGCTCCTCTGGGCAGGGACCTGTGCTCTTGTACTTTGAAAAGTGCTAAGTACACTGATGCCACTATTTAAATAAAATTGTAGTAATCCTAAATTGTATGCTGCACACGAAAATGCTCCAGTTTTCAAGAACAGCTGAATAGCTCAGCTGGTTGAGCATGAGACTCATAATCTCAGGATTGTGGGTTTGAGCCCCAGGTTGGGTGAAAAATTCCTGCATTGCAGGGGGTTGGACTAGATGGCCCTTGTGGTCCCTTCCAACTCTACAATTCTATGGAAAGGTTAAGGTCCTCCTCTGCATTTCAACAAATTGGGTTGTGTGTGAAAACTGTATCAGGCTAACTAACTCAAGGCTGCAAGCAGTATAAATTATACTAATTCTTGCCTACTGCATAATTCAGCTCCTGCTGAACATGAGGAATGGACAAAGAGTTATAGGCACCAAATAATGCTTGTCTCCAGCACAATGGAAATATTCATAAACCATCTTGGACAAAATCCTATTGCAAGTGAACTTTTCATGGCACAATTTACACAGAAGTAGACGCGGGTGGCGCTGTGGGTTAAACCACAGAGCCTAGGACTTGCTGATCAGAAGGTCGGCGGTTCGGATCCTCGCGACAGGGTGAGCTCCCGTTGCTCAGTCCCTGTTCCTGCCAACCTAGCAGTTTGAAAGCACGTCAAAGTACAAGTAGATAAATAGGTACTACTCCGGCGGGAAAGTAAAGGGCATTTCCGTGCACTGCTCTGGTTTGCCAGAAGCGGCTTAGTCATGCTGGCCACATGACCCGGAAGCTGTACGCTGGCTCCCTCAGCCAATAAAGCGAGATGAACGTCACAACCCCAGAGTCAGTCACGACTAGACCTAATGGTCAGGGGTCCCTTTACCTTTATCTCTTAAACTGATAGCATTGTCTAGGGGTCAGCAAGGTTTACCTCGTCTGAGCTGGTTCACTCCAGCGGAGATCCCTCTTTGGGCCGCATTGCGCGTGTACGATTTCTGGTGTCTGTGTCTGTGCAGGTGCCATTCCCGGCGTCTGCACATGCGCAGACTTGATTTCTGGCACCGCGGAAGTGTGTCCCGGCGCTGCACTGGTTTAGTGCAGCATGTGGGGACTCACCGAGCATGCGGCTTGGTTCGGGGGCAGCTCGGGGGCCGGTCAAATGATCCCGGGGGCCGCTTGGTTGCTGACCCCAGCAACCATCTATAGTCCATCTATTCTAGAGCATCATCAACTGCACAATGTACCCCAGTTTCAGCCAGCTACTGTTTACAGCTTGCTTTCTGCAAACAAAAAGCACCCAGGACACCCACTATCCCGATAGATTTACAATGGTACCTCGGGTTAAGTACTTAATTCGTTCCGGAGGTTCGTTCTTAACCTGAAACTGTTCTTAACCTGAAGCACCACTTTAGCTAATGGGGCCTCCTGCTGCCGCCATGCCGCCAGAGCACGATTTCTGTTCTCATCCTGAAGCAAAGTTCTTAACCCGAGGTACTATTTCTGGGTTAGCGGAGTCTGTAACCTGAAGCGTATGTAACCCGAGGTACCACTATATTGGTTCTGCCATTTTAGGTTGTTTATTTGTCCCAACCAAGGTAGCATCTTAAAGTAAACAAATAAAAAAATCAATCCCAATTGAAGTTTGTCTAGGGAAGCAGATAGAAGGACCTGAATAGAGTTTTCTTTCTAAAAATGAATAAGAGCTCTGGACATAAAATATTTTTGCCATTTTGGGGTGATTTTTTTGATCCAGTCAAATGAAAATGTTTTTAGAAGGGGGAATCTCACATTCTCTCCCCCCCCCCCAAAAAAATCCTGATACGAGAAAGCAGACTTAAAAGGCATCACATGCATGGATTTGTTTGGGGAGCTTTCACTTTAAATCAGATTTTTGTTTAGGGCAGTAAAATAGCCCCCCCCAAACAACAACAACAACATTTGTGCAAGTTTTTCTTTGTGCCTGTTAAATTCTCCAGCTTCTGATATTTTACTTCAGGTTGCACCCCCACTTCAAAACCCTTTTTCGCACTTAATACATTGAAAGCTGATGCCGAACTCTGCATCCCACCCAAATTTTGTGCTTCCACAGAGCTGTAAAATGCCTTTTTGTAAACTGTTTTTGCTTTGTTTCTCTGTACATTTGTTCGCACACACATGCACTTCCAATTTCTTGTGTGCATTTCAAAGAGGCTTTTAAAAATGACAGTTTTTATTTCTTCTCATTACATAAACGAGGCAGACAGAAGTAAACATCTTTTGATGAGAGTAATTACAAGGCCGCCAGCACCAAAATCAGAAAGATTTGTACAGATGTCAGCTGGAGGGGGGGGGAGAGATACATTGCAGCCAGCCATCTGAACAAAGTAAGTTTGTGTGTGTGTGTGTGTGTGTGTGTGTGTGTGAGAGAGAGAGAGAGAGAGAGAGAGAGAGAGAGAGAGAGAGAGAGAGAGAGAGACTTTGCCTGGACTTTTATGGATCTTCAAACTGTGTTAAAAGCCTGGAGCCTAGACTGCTGATTTCCTCTGTGATTTTAGGTAGTCCCTTAATAGCTCCGTATCAATTTCTTGGCTGTAGGTGGGAGATGTTAAAGTTTAATCACCTTGTTCTCTCCCTCCCCACCCCCCTGTGCAGAGGTGGTAAATTGTTCCTAGACTGTACAACTTCAGGTTGTAGGCACGAGAGTCCCACAGTCGCACAAATCTAAAAGCACTCCCTATACCAGGACTCTGCAACCTGTGGCTCCAGAGCCGCATGTGGCTCTTTTACACCTTTGCAGCAGCTCCGGGGCGGATACTAGTGAGGGGAGGAGGCGCATTGTGCGCCCCGACACTCCCCACTGTGGCGGGTGCTGTACTGGCTGTGATGTCGCATGGGGGCGGTGTGTGCGCTAGTCACGCACTGTCCCGACGTCACCTTCCTGGTTTTGCGGCTCCCAGTTTTTTTTTCTTCGGAAACGGGTCCAAGTGGCTCTTTTTGTCTTAAAGGTTGCAGACCCCTGCCCTATACATACAGCTCTACAGTAGATAGGATCCTCTTGCACTGATAGGAAAATAGGGTTGTCACCTTTGGTTGAGCAAAATACAGGACAGGGTGGGGATTGGGGGGGGGGACACACACACTCTCATGACACCAAATCCTCTCCCACTTTGTGGAGGGGGGTTCCTTGCGTTTGGCTTCCTGCCTCCCTCACCACCCTGGTCCCACTGTTCGCCTCAATTCAAGTTGACGGAACAGAGGCCAGGGATAGATGGTCAGCTCTCATGGGCAGCTTGAGCCACAACGCCAGCCTCTTGCCCAGGGGTCAGCAAACTTTTTCAGCAGGGGGCCGGTCCACTATCCCTCAGACCTTGTGGGGGGGCCAGACTATATTTTTTTTTGGGGGGGGGGAATTCCTATGCCCCATAAATAACCCAGAGATGCATTTTAACTAAAAGGACACATTCTACTCATGTAAAAACAGACCGTCCGCGGGCCGAATTGAGAAGGCGATTGGGCCGGATCTCGCCACCAGGCCTTAGTTTGCCTACCCATGCTCTTGCCCATGTTGGTGCTGGAAGAGACTTGAGGGAAGAGGAAGAGGAGGGAGGAGGCCTCCAGCAAGGGAGAACCGGACATCCCTCTACTTAGTTAATGTCATTGTCCCAATTATTTATATTGCTTTGTTTCTGAAATTTACCCTTCTGTAACTTAAGACTGTTAGACCTAGTCTTGTTTTCTGGAGTGGCAAACAACAACTCTTTGCTCTCTTCTCCACAATAGCCCTGCAGGCATAAAGCTAGCATGTAAGGAGGGGACACTGTATTCTGCTGTTTTCATTGTGAAATGAGCTTTTAATATCTTTGTACAAAGAAATAGAGAGCAGTGTTAGAGTAGGGGAAAGAGACTGTTCAGAAAGCTGAAGGTGTTCCACTTTATCTGTCTTAACCCAAACACAGACCCATCCAAGCAAGCTGAGTTGCCCCTCAACTTTCCAACACCCTTTCGGATTTGTTTTCCTGTTATTTTATTTGATTGGCTTTATTTCTGCAACCCTCAGGGTTTTTCAGAGCATGCTGATACCATGGCTAAATATGCAACAACACTCACCTCTGAACTTTAGAAATAGAGGGAACAATAAAATCTGTCTGATTTCTTTAGGTGTACTTTAAAAAAAGTCCAATTGATTAATCTGTTAAATATCACAACACTAGAAATAATGAGCTGTGTTAACATCCAGAGCAGCAAGCAAGGGCCCCAAACAGAGCTGAGTTCTAGTGCTGGTTTGGGAGATTAAAAGCCCCCCCCCATCTCCTTTCATAACCATGAAAAAGAAAAGTGTACAAGCTTACAGCAGTGCTTTGTACCGTCCCAGAGGTGCCTATTTTTGCCACGGTTTACATCTCTGTCTTCTGTAAAAGAGGGACAGTAAACACGGGGCTCATCAGACATTAAGGTAAAGGTAAAGAGACCCCTGACCATTAGGTCCAGTTGTGGACGACTCTGGGGTTGCGGCGCTCATCTCGCTTTATTGGCCGAGGGAGCCAGCGTACAGCTTCTGGGTCATGTGCCCAGCATGACTAAGCTGCTTCTGGCAAACCAGAGCAGCGCACGGAAATGCCGTTTACCTTCCTGCCGGAGCGGTACCTATTTATCTACTTGCACTTTGACATGCTTTCGAACTGCTAGGTTGCCAGGAGCAGGGACCGAGCAATGGGAGCTCACCCTGTCACGGGGATTCGAACCGCCATCCTTCTGATCGGCAAGCCCTAGGCTCTGTGGTTTAACCCACAGAGCTACAATTTCCATCATCCCTGACATTGGCTAGGGTAAGCAAAGCTGATAGGAGTCACAGAATCATAGAATCTTAGAGTTGGAAGGGACCCAAAGGGACATCTAGTCCACCCTCCTGCAATGCAAGAATCTCAGCTAAAGCATCCATGACAGATGGCCATCCAGCCTCTGCTTAAAAATCTCCAAGGACAGAGAGTCTTGGTCTAACAAAATCTGGAGTCCACCACATTGGCTTTTCTTGCTGCAAAACCTGAATGGTCTTTCCTTTTTGCTCCCTTCCCTGCAGTGGAAACCACGAAGGCATTTCCATAAAATGGTGTGTGTGTTTGGTCCTTCTAATTCATCCAAGCTTGCTAGCGCCACTCCAAGAAATACACATAATTAGGCAGTAGGAGGTGGGCGGGGGAATGAGAGAGAATGGTTTACAATGCCTATTATGTACTTCACTGCACCACAATTGTTCCCTCAAATCTGTTCCTGCCTATAAAAGCATGCCATTTGGATATGCTAGCAAGAAATCGCCATGAACATTGGTGGGCAGGCAGAGAAGAAAGATTCCAAAAGGCCATTGCTGCAGCTTGTATACAGTTAGGTATCAATTCACACGGATGCATTATCCTGGCCCATGTTTCTCCATTTGCCTTCTCTACCGAAGCCTCACTGAAGTAAGAGAGGGCAATTTGCCGGCAATGTGTTTTTAAATAGGTGTGCAGATTACCAAAATAGGTGCCTTTCCATTTCCTTTTGAGACATGGGAGGGAGTGGGAAAACTTGCCTGCTATCTGGGCTCCCACTCTCAGACACAGTACTCAGATTCCCGCCCTTGATTATTCCCAAAGGCTTTATTCCAGAAATTCAGGTCTCTATAGGTCTCATGAGATGTATCAAATGTGAGGCAGGGGGAGTAGCCCAATATACATAGATGGAAAGGAGAGGCCATCTTGAATGTTTTCTCTTTTTTTTCATCTCAGTAGCATGCTGTGAGTTCTACAGTGCATTTGTTTGTTTTCAAAATTAAAAATAATAATTTAAAACATTTCTACCCCTTTTTTCATCTCAGTAGCATGCTGTAAGTTCTACAGTGCATTTGTTTGTTTTCCAAATTAAAATAAAATAATTTAAAACATTTGTACCCCACTGTTCATAGCAATTCCAAGAGGGACTTACTCCAAGCCAGGTAAGCAGAGCCAGCCCTACCATTAGCCATAGTTAGGCAGCCACCTTGGATGGCAGATGCTAAGGTGGCTTGCAGGGGGAGGACCATAGCATGTTGGTAGACCACCTGTGTTGCATGCTTAAGGTTCCACATGCAAGCCCCAGTATTTCCAAGCAGAGCTAGGATTGTACCTGGTTTGAAATCCTGGAGAGCTGCGGCCAGCCAGTGGAGACAGTACCAAGCTTAATGGAGAAGTAGTCTGACTTAACATGAGACACCTTCCTAGGACCCTCATCTCCTGTGCTTGCCTGCTGCCCGAGGGTACCGTGGAGGATACTTTTTTTTAAAAAAAAATTTATTAAATTTTCACAAATTATAAAAGCACATACAATACACACAATACACAATACAAAAATATACGCACAAAAACAAACACGTATAATTTCAACTCCTTTTTTTTCTTAAACTTACTTCCCCGACTTCCCCATACCTCCCCTTTCTGCATTCCAATTCCCAAATTTATTTCAGCAAATCCTTCCCCTTAATTTTATCCAATTTTTCCTTTTCTTTCCTTTTACTTAATCTTTTACAGCTGTAATCCCTTACTTTATATAACCACAACATTTTAACATTCGTTGATTTTACAATATTTCTTAAGATAAATTTTAGGGTACCGTGGAGGATACTGTCCCATCGCCACCCCCATCATCCAGCCCGGACACTGAGGTCTAGCATTGAGGGCCTTCTGGCGGTTCCCTCGCTGCGAGAAGTGAGGTTACAGGGAACCAGGCAGAGGGCCTTCTCGGTAGTGGCGCCTGCCTTGTGGAACGCCCTCCCAGCAGATGTCAAGGCAATAAGCAACTATTTTACTTTTAAAAGACAACTGAAGGCGGCCCTGTTTAGGGAAGTTTTTAATGTCTGATGCTGTATTGTTTTTAATATTCAGTTGGAAGCCGCCCAAAGTGGCTGGGGAAACCCAGCCAGATGGACAGGGTATAAATAAATCATCATCATCATCACCACCACCACCACCACCACCACCAGTATTGAAGAAATGCAGAATTTATTTTATTACCCTTCATCTGAGGAGCACAGCACATCCAGATTGCCTGGGCACAGGATGATAATTTCACATATCTATAGATACAGACCAAAACACCTTAACTGTAAGGAGATGATTAGTGTGCCTGGAAGCTAATAGCTGCATACCAATACATTGTTGGGTGCAAATATGAGAAGAGTGTTTTGAAAGAAGCCATTCACTGGAGCTGTTGCTACAAGGACAACTGGGGAAAGGGCAGATGCTCTGAAGCTGCTCCTGTTTCCCGTGGATCTTCTGAGAAACATTTGTGTTTCTGCAGCAGAGGCAAGAGTCCTTCTCGCACCTCCCTTTTTCCTCTTGTGTCTCTGGAGACTGCTACCACGTCTTCCTGGCAGGAGGGAGCTCACGTAGTAACACAGCTCATTTCTGTTAATGCAGGAGTCCGGTTAATTGAAGGTTTAAAAGCTTTACTTTTCTCGCTGTTAAAATTGAGAGAGACTACAATAGCCTGTGGCAGTGCTCCAAAGCACTATATCTTTCAGAGGCGTACAGAAAGCTGGACTTAACCAAAGGGAGGGGAATGCCTCCGTTGGAAAGGCCCACATCATCGCCACATCTTCTGACAAGTAAATCATGGGTTGCTGGGATCTGGCAAGTAATAGCTACAGTCAATGAATTAGCTAGTCAATTCTAATGAGTTGCCCCTTTTCTTGTAAAGCTCCATTGCCTTTAATAGCAACAACCTGGCTAGCATCAATTCAACAGATGAAGCTCTGCCCATCTTCAGGTCAGGGGAAAGATGCACTAGAACCCGCCCACCTAATTGTAAATCATTGTGAGCAAGCTCAAACCTGGATAGCTCTGTTGGTTAAAGCAC
The DNA here is from genome assembly GCF_964188305.1 of Podarcis bocagei. Taxonomy (NCBI): domain Eukaryota; kingdom Metazoa; phylum Chordata; class Lepidosauria; order Squamata; family Lacertidae; genus Podarcis; species Podarcis bocagei. Next base: position 23,220,043 of record NC_138141.1, read on the forward strand.
AGTGCTGATATTGCCAAGGTTCCAGGTTTGATCCCTGTATGAGACAGCTGCATTTTGGAGATCTAAAGCAGGGGCCCCATACAACATCCCCCAGCAGTGGCTTCAAGAAACATGGAAGAAGTCCCTGGAACAGAATTCGGATCATTGGCCCCCTTTTTTGCTTGCTTGTTTATTTCAGGTTTGTGAGCAAAGAGGAGAAGGGGTTACAATGTGAGGAGCAAGAATGCAATATACATACCAGCAATTATTCCGTGGACTCTTTGATAACCAAACATATGCTGATTTGAAATATTGAGGTTCTTTATTAGATTACAAATGGCTGTTTTCAAAATGTGCTGGGTACAGCTGGGCAGCTTGCAGATTTGTATATGAAGCTTTAATCGAACGACAGGGCTTGCTGATTCCATAAATTGGTTTTACGCACGTTATGTAACCTATTATTATTTTAATGAACAACAGCATAATTCTATATATTCACTGGAGCTTACTCCCAGGTAGGTGGGTATCAAACTGAGTCTGCAATCCATGTATATGAGTACAATTAAAAATATAAGTTTTTATTGTCTTCTTCCTTTGATTTTCTATTATTTTGGCCTGCTTTAACTGCTGCACTTTTATTGACTGAGCTGGAATGTGTTATTACTATGTCATGTTGAATTTTGTAGACCACACTTGTGTGAGCACACACTGTTCCCCCCCGCCCCTGCCTCCAAGTTGGTGAATATATTCTCCTTCTCAGATCTATTTATCTATCATCTATCTATACAGATCTGGACCTTCTGTGTTTTGCTGCTTTGCTTTTATGAATGGGGGGTGTGTGCAAATATTCAAAACTTAGAAAGATTTAGAAAGAAAGAATAAACATCATGACTGAAATCTCTAAAGGAACCGCTTTTGAACTGTGTTAAAATACTGCGCTTATAACATTGACGTTTTATATTTCATCTCACCCCACCCTGGCACGTACTGCTCCAAAATAATAAATGTACCAAACGTCTCCTGTGTTCTGAAAAAGCCACCACATTTATGCAGCCTTTTCCAATTTGCTGTCCTCCAGATGTTGCTGAGCCACAGCTCCCAAGATCCCTGACCATTGGTCAAGCCAGCTAGAGCTGATGGGAGCCCAGCCACATCTGGAGTGAACCAAGCTGGTGAAGGCTGCATTATTGTGACCCGCCAGTCCTTTTAAGACTGCGGACGCTTTTGATACTACCCTTTGTACACTGGATTTTCCTGCCATGGTGTAAAATTGGTGGCAGCATTGGGAGTGGGTGTCTCATTTCCTGGGGACTAAAACCTGTGCTCTTAATAGCAGCAAGATCTATGGTCGCACGAAGCCTTTTGTGCCACTTACATCCATGTCAGGAGAAGCATCTTCCTGGAAGCTAAATTTCTTGGCGTCAGAGTACTGAGCATGGCTGGTACAGAAAGCGGCAAGAGGAAGGGGGTCCATCATGAATCCCACAAACATCACTTTTATTTCCCCTTTCACTGCTGTGTATTTGGGGCACGAAATGCTCCCTGGCTATTGTACACAGGTGCCTAACCTGTGACCCTCCAGCTGTTGCCAGAATGCTGGACTCCTAACAGCTCAGGCCAGTACAGCTAATGATGGGAGGTGTAGTCCAAAACAGCAGAGTTGGGCACCAACTTGGGGAAAGCTGATCAACACTCTCTAGGGCAGGCATAGGCAAACTCGGACCTCCAGATGTTTTGGGACTACAACTCCCATCATCCCTGACAACTGGTCCTGTTAGCTAGGGATGATGGCAGTTGTAGTCCCAAAACATCTGGAGGGCCGAGTTAGCCTATGCCTGCTCTAGGGTATCAATCCTGGGTGTCTCACATCCCTCTGTGGATATCTTGCATGCTGTGGCAAGTTCACAGTCTTTATATTTTATATGTGGAGAACCGACTTTGATTTGCCACAGCTGATGCCCTTTCTGGCCGCTGGCACAAAATGTCTGTACTGTAGTTGCTCACCAACATCTTTAAGTACAACCCAGCAGCTGTGGTATTTTAGACGTGGCACAAAGCCAGATAGACACACTTTCCCCATTAAAGTAGCAAGATATTCTTTCAGTATTACTGTGGTACCTCAGGTTAAGTACTTAATTCGTTCCGGAGGTCCGTTCTTAACCTGAGACTGTTCTTAACCTGAAGCACCACTTTAGCTAATGGGGCCTCCTGCTGCCGCCACACCACCAGAGCATGATTTCTGTTCTTATCCTGCAGCAAAGTTCTTAACCTGAAGCACTATTTCTGGGTTAGCGGAGTCTGTAACCTGAAGCGTATGTAACCCAAGGTACCACTGTATAAATATAAGAAAGGTAAAAAAACTTGACTTGCTGACTAAGGTCTTACTTACGTTTGCTGTAATAAGGTTATTGCATCTTTAAGTGACAGTGACAAAGGCTTACAAACGGCTAAAGTCAAGTTCCTAACCCTATTTAACTCCTATGCCAATTACCCTTTAGTCCCTCTTTCCCGGACAAATCTCACCACCAAGTACTGCAGTTTTCAACTGGTTTCCTTTGAGCCAGAGTTACAGACAGTTTTCGCTCCGTAAGCTGCTTGCTGAATTCTCCTTGCTGCTCAATACCTTTATTTGGCCTCAGTGTTAATCCTTGGCTTAAGCCTGTGGTTTGGGTGTTTTGGAGCAAGCTACACAACCAGGTTTCCCCTAGCCTCAAATAGCCTCTTGCTCATCTTCTGCCAGGCTCTGTCTTCCTCTTCTTCGTCCTTGTCTTCCCCTCCAAATTGTAGAATAGGCCTATTCATGTTTCAAGCAGACTAGCCTTCAGCCAATCAGATTTGAGTGGAATAAGAGTCTCCCCTCTGCAGACCACTTTCCCCACTCAATGTATGACCAAGAATTTCTACCTAGTCAGCCAATCAGAAGTGTAATTTTACAATCCTCTCTCATTATCTAAAAGAACCCAGTTCCCCACTATTAGAGGGTATTAGTATTACACATTTAACCCTTTACATGACTCCACATATATTGCCTCTAAACAAAATCCTGTTCCATTAAACACCTTTTCTTAATGCATGCACACAGGTGATCTTTTTACATTTCCACATAGTTTTTGCATGCACAACACCTGCATTTCCAATGAGCTTAAAACAAGTTGTGCCATCTTAACCATCTGCTCTTTTTTATAGAAGTCGTTTTCTAAATGAATATAGGTCTCCAAGGCTTTAGCAGGTCACAGGGGGACGGGGGCGGTAAGTATGCTAAATTATACTCTTTGGGGTGTTTAGATGCAGAGATATCCATGGCACACAAACTGGCCAGAATTGCAGTCTTTAATTGGCTTTATACAGAGCCTTACATCACTAGCTGTTGTACATCATCAGCTAGAAAGTGTACAGATTTGCAGTAGAAGTAATGGCCTATGTGCACACATTTCCTAATTGGGTAGATGGAGTAATGTTGGTATGTCATTAGGGTGACAGAGAAATTCCCTCTCCTAGACAACTAGGGATGAGCAGGAACAATGTCCCCCTGTGAGACTTTGTAAAGAGTGGAAATCAACGTGCAAAACCCTAGTACCACTCAACCACTTTGGTCTGCAGAACTGTGTACCTATTTTGCATCTCTAAGAAATCAGTCTTTTAGTGTGCAATACTTTAGAACTCTTTGCCTAGTACCCATCTCCACTGTACAGTGGTACCTCGGGTTACGTATGCTTTAGGTTACATATGCTTCAGGTTACAGACTCCGCTAGCCCAGAAATAGTACCTCGGGTTAAGAACTTTGCTTCAGGATGAGAACAGAAATTGCATGGCAGCAGCAGGAGGCTCCATTAGCTAAAGTGGTGCTTCAGGTTAAGATCAGTTTCAGGTTAAGAACGGACCTCCGGAACGAATTAAGTACGTAACCAGAGGTACCACTGTACCCCTGCCAAGAATTGTTTTTGTTTGTTCAAGCCTACCCAGAGATGTAGAATGCTGAGCTGTGTTTTGATCTGCTTTTAGCTCATTGTTGATTTTAATTATTTTTTGAACATTTAAAATAGTTTTTAGCTGCTTTTATCAACAATATTGTTGTTTTATTCTTTCTCTACATGGCTTTGAGGCTTTGCTTTGTTTTTTTGTTTTGTTTTTTACAATCAAGTCGCATATAAATTTTTATAAATAAATAAAAGAATACCTGGTCTTTCTAAGCCAGGGCTAAGCAACCTGCGGCCCTCCAGATATTGCTGCACAACAACTCCCATCACCCCTGACTTTTGGCCATGCTGGATGTAGCAGATGAAAGTTGGAGTCCAGCAACATCTGTGGGGCCACATGTCCCTCCCCCCCACTCAAGGTGTTTCCCCATCTTCATTCAGGGCCGACCTACTCATGAGGTGACCACCTCATGCGGCAGGATCCACAGGGGCAGCAGATCCCCAAGTAGATCTTTTTTCCATCCTTTTATATCTTCATCCATTCTTCCTTGCTGGTGAGGAGTGGTGCCCTTTTGTGATTCTCCTCGGGTACCAAATTGTCTTGGGCTGGCCCTGCCTGCATCCCATTCCATCCTTCAGCAGCATCCTTAGGAGAACTTTCTTTCTGACCAGCAGGGGGCACCCGCAGGCTGCTCATCTTCCCCATATTTCCTGGAGGGGTGACCGAACGCTGGATGAAGTCGAAAGGGGCAGCTGGGGGTTCGGATGCCTCTCTTAGGTGCTGCTATGTCCACAATGGGGGTGGGGTGGGGTGGGGTTACATAGGTGGAATCTCCTCTCCTTCACAATAAATGACAGAAGAAATAGCTCGTTTCCCCCGTTTCACAACTGACCTCTTCAAATTTCAATTCCTTCCCTCTCCCTGTCGCTTTCCTTGGCAGAACCTTACTTCCCACCCCCAACCATAGCACTTTTAAGAGCAGCGTAACAGGCAGAAATTCGGCAGGACATTTTCTCCACCGCTCCATCATGCTGTATGAAAGCTACACTGGCTGCACTTTTGCTCCGCGTTCCATGGTCCCCCGGTAAAGACACAGAAGTCCTTTAAAAAGCGTGGCAGCATCTGCGTTATATTGTGTTAGGTGCGTTTTCCACGTTCCCCCCTCCGCTGCATCCCTATAACATCTGGGAAGAGGCCTTCGGATTAAACCTTCTCTTTTACCGCGTAGCGTTTCAAGGCAGAGACACCAACACTCTCGAATCTCAACACCCCCGCTTTGCTCCTCTTCTGTCCATTACTGCTTCCACACTGCCCCCTTTCCTCCCATCACGGTTGCCACATTTCCTGGCCGCTCCGGCTCCTCTGCTTATCACAACAGCCAGAACCTTAGCAGGAGGATGCTCCACTCTCCTTTTATCTCCCTCGTTCTCAGGGACACTGGGCTTCATCCTGCATTGGGTGCCTCCGCCTCCCCCCAAAATATTTCCCATCTTCTGCTAGCAACCTTATTGGCAGCTGACTTGAGACTCACCCCAGTATTAGTCCCATGACATGTCTAATAACACACACACACATTATTTCGATTCCGCAAATCTCTTTATCCACCCCCGCCCATCGCCCCAATATTCAGGGTTTGCCCCCTATTTCTCACTGCGAACATCCTCTTGTTCCCCATATGCCTCACCCCAATTGGTAGCTCTCTGCAGAAAGATCCTCTTATCTTTCTGCATTACACCCCAATAATATTACTGGGCCCTGTGCTCCAGAAGTTATTATGGTTAAGGCTGTGCTGATCTCCCTTTCTATAGATGTTTGCAGCAGTGGTGGCTGGTGTCCACTGAGGCTGCCGGGGCGGAAGGCAGAGCGCCCAACAGTAGGTGGAACCAGATCTAGTGACAGGCAAGAGACAGAGCCAATGGCAGGCAGAGGCAACTAGTTCTTGCTTTGCAGCCGATCGCCTCCTTGCTGAGCTCTGCAAGGGGCAACACCGCAGCTGTGTGCAAACTCTGCTTTCCTCTGCGCCCAGTGCGCTCCCAACGCTGGTTCGGGATCCGGTGTGTGCATATGATGGTTGCCACAATCCCTATGTATCCTGTCTCTGTCCTAGCGGTTTTTAAAAAGATAAACTACTGCATTTCGATGGGCTTTGCCCCTGGCTGTGCCACCCTCCATCCAAGTTGAGAAAAACACACAACCTCGCTGAGTTTTAAGCCGGTGACATGTACCCAACCAGGGAGTGAGGAGGAGGAGGAACTGACAGCCCGGGCCACCCTCAGGACTGGCTAGAAGTGAAAAGGCTGGCAGGTGGGAGCCAGCTAACAGCAGACTGGCGTGGGGTGGGGCGGTGCCCCATATGCCCTACCAGGCAAGCCTGCACTGGTTTGCCCTGCTTCCATCCTGTTATTATTCGGCCCCCCCCCCCTTTTACTGATCTCAGTTTGACATCATTACGCGTTTCGTCCGGCAACCGAACACATGATGTAATAATTCGAACGTGCTGTTTTGCTTTGGGTGCCTAATTTTATTTTAGAAATCTGGCACCATATTTCTAACCACACACACATAAACACTTGCATCCTAACCCCTCTCTCTCCCCGCCACGTTCGAACGCCCTGCACCCGGGATTTTTCTGGCACCTTGCGCTTCCTCCGCTCGCCACCAGGGGGCGCCCTTGGGCTCGTTCTCTCCCGGTGCTCCTTGGACGCGGTTTCGCCGCCGCCGCCGGATCGCAGCGCGACGCTTCTGCGAGCCCCAGCAGCTGCAACAAGCCGCCTCATCTCCCCGGCTGCAGCGAGTGCGTGTGTCGGGGGAAGCAAAACCTGAGCCGGCCAGCCTGCAGATCCCAGCCCGGGAGAGCCACTCAGGTAGGAGAAGCCTGCACTGCTGCTGCTGCTAGAAGCGCCCCGCCTCCGGTTCAGCTGCAGCCCGGCGCCCGCCGAGCTCGGCTTCCCCCCTGGCCAGAGAGAGAGCCGCGGCAATCGCTTCTCTCTGGACCCGCCGCAAGCGGAGCCAACCGGGCAGAGCCTGCTGCGCTTCCATCTTGCACCTCCAGGGGTAACAAGAGGGTGGTTGGGGTGGGGGTGGCTTGGCTCCTTTCGCTCCCCGAGCCCTCTTACCCTCGGACTCCTGGGTCCTATCTATTCAAGAGAGAGACTCCCCCCTCCCCGATCCGGGATGCTTCCCCCCCTCTCCCTTTAAGGAAGGATGCCACAGGACCCCTTTTCCCTCTGAGAGGTCTAAACCGTGCCGTCCTTTCTTAGGGGAAGCCCGGAAGGCGCCGACGAGCTCTCATCTTCCAGGACTCCTAGGGACCCGGGCTTTGGGGGGGGGTAGCCCCATCTTTTTCGGGGCGCCCTCTGCAATCCAGGACTCTACCGCCGCTCCCCTCCTCCCCGCCCCATGCGCCCAGATAAGGATGGCAGTTGGTCCTCAGTTTCCTAAACTTAGTTCCTCCCGACCCATCTCGGGGTGCCCTTCAGCTTCTTGGGCTCCCGTGCCCCCCAGGAATAAGGGGCCGCGCTCTCCTTCTATGCCTCTGGTCGGTTTCAGTGGGCGACTTCCCCTATTCATTGGTCCTTGCCCTTCCTCCTTGGCCAGAATGCCCACTTCGCTATATTGGGTCCCAGTCTCCTTTTTGGGGAGCGAAGATGATTTCCCCCCATTCCTCTCTCTCCCCCCGCATTGTGACACCCCTTTTCTGATTCCCTTCAAACTCTGCCTCCATGCTTCTGGGGGCTCACGTCCCCTGAAGAGCTTCCGTGCTGCTGGTGATTAAATCTCCTCATCGGCAGGGAGCGAGGAACTCAACATCACACTTGTGTGTGTATCCACAAAATGGTTGTGTAGCGTGGTGGCTGGCGGAGGCGGCGGCGGGGGGGGGGGGAGAGAACTCCAGAGACCGTATGCGTGGAGGTTGCTGTGATCCTCTGTTTTGAAAGGCTGGGGAGGCGAAGAGGCAGCTGAGGAACGCCAAGGGTGGGTCTCTGGAGTGTATAAAATGACTAAGATCGTTCTTTGTGTGCGTGAGAGAGAAAGTGAGATAATACACCTGTTTGTAAGGAGAAATGGAATAGGCACCGTGGCTTGTTGTTACTTCTTCCTAGAGGGGGAGAAAGTGCTGAAAGGGGAAAGTAGTTGCCGTGGCATGGAAAGTAAAATGTGGGGAGAGAGGAAGGAAGGAAGGAAGGAAGGAAGGAAGGAAGGAGGTGTTGAGACGATGGATGCTTTGCAGTGGGTATCAATGCTTGGGAGGGGTAGGTGTTTTTTGGGAGCGATGGCTGGTGCAAGAGGGTGGAAGGGGGGCAGTGGGGAGGTGTTGGGGGGGACGACGACGAGTGATGGATACCTTGAAGGAACAGGATGGAGCACAGTGGTGGCAGGTGGGTGGAGAAGGAGATGACAGCCTGGGAGATGGATGGGCAGCTTAAGGGAGGAGGGATGGATGGATTGCTTAGATAAGTTATGTTCAATTTCTCAAAACATGCCTTAAATGACTTCTATGCATTTTGTTCTTGGGGGCGGAGGTGGGGGAGTTGATGAAATCTCCCAGGTCCCTGGGAGCTGTTTCCTGCTCTTGCGATGCTTTCAAGAGCAGGCCTTGGGGGGGGGGGAATGTCACCTTGTCCTCATTCAGGCTTCGGAGGAGAGGCTGGCTGAATGGGAGACGGGGGCATCTTTTCTCACCGAACCATAGTGTTGTCTGCGCAGATGCACAACCCATTCATCATTTGAATCATGTTGCATTTTTCTGTTTACCGTTTGCAAATGCCGCCGTTGTCATTGCATCTGTTAGTTCCTCAAGATGCTACGCTTGGGTCTTCTGTCTTGACTGGAAAGAAACTGGGTCCTTGTTTGCCTGGGTCAAAACTCGAGGGAAGAGACTAGTGGCTCCCTGGGTAGCTCAAATAGTGAGGCTATTACTTCAAAGTATGCATTTCTTTTCACAAAGTTGTCTTGCAATATGTAACTAGGATGGGCAGAAAGGCAACGTTCAGTCTGGATGAGACGGTTGTGGTGGCAAGGTGCAATCAAAACTCAGAAGAGTGTATGGGCAGTTGTTTTAGTACTCTCAGATGGGGCAACGTCTTTTCATTCAGAAAAAAATTAGGCATGAGTATGAAACCCAAGTTATTGCATTGCTGGGAGGCTTAGTAAGGGCAGCAGACTAGATGGATGAGTTACACAGCTTCTTATTGGCTTGCAGCCTAACACAGTCAAGCACATCAGATGCCGAACATTGTTGGGGAGGAAGGAGAACAAAATCTGAATCACAAGGCTCTCCTTTTGTTACTAGCTGCTGCTCAAAGGAGTAAGTGCTCCCCAAACTAATAATTTTGGAGCATCTCTCCCCCACCCGAAGCCCTGCCTGACTTGTGCATAGAGATGACTAGTGATGCTAGACACTTGCAAATCACTTGGGAACATGAGTTTGCATAGACTAGGAAATAGAATTAAGCTGGGAGTCAACTGGGTGTAAATAGTTTTTTTTAATCAATGAATGCCCTGTTCTGTGTATATGTGATATGTTATCAGAGCCTGTTGGTACAATCAGAACAGAAACATCCCTGGTGGCTTTCCAGGGCTGAGCTGATGATGGTAGAACTAATGCCTGAAAGTGGGGTCCAGTTTCACTGGGATAATCCCAAATAATGGTACCTATCTATATATTAGGGATGCGGGTGGCTCTGTGGGTTAAACCACTGAGCCTAAGACTTGCCGATCAGAAGGTCAGCGGTTTGAATCCCCGCAATGGGGTGAGCTCCAGTTGCTCGGTCCCTGTTCCTGCCAACCTAGCAGTTCAAAAGCACCTCAAAGTGCAAGTAGATAAATAGGTACCAATCCAGTGGGAAGGTAAACGGCGTTTCCATGCGCTGCTCTGGTTTGCCAGAAGTGGCTTAGTCATGGTGGCCACATGACCCGGAAGCTGTACGCCGGCTCCCTTGGCCCATAAAGCGAGATGAGCACCGCAACCCCAGAGTCGGTCACAACTGGACCTAATGGTCAGGGGTCTCTTTACCTTTATCTATATATTGTTTTTTCTCCAAAGAGCTCAAGGTATGGTTCTCTTCTCCCTTCCCATTTTAGCCTCACAACAACCCTGTGAGGTAGGCTAAGCTGGGGAAGAATAACTGGCCCAGTGTTGCTTAGTGACAAGCACCTGTGGGAGGGATGCAAGAGAGAGAAGAAACCTTTTAATTGTTTTTGTTTCAGACGGGGCTTGACGTGCCCAGTGGGTTCTGAGAAGACTTCTATCCCTCTTTGGGGGTTGATCCAGCGTTGGACCTTAGGGGTCTCAAATTTCTGTGGCCCCAATCCACCTCTCATGCTCCATTCTAAATCATAGTTGTGGCATCCCAGGCAGCGCCCCTGAGACTCCACACCCAGTGCAGCTGAATTGGTCCTAGTCCCCTAAATCTGCCCCTGTCTGATTTCAGCACTAGTTTCTTTGCTCAGGGGCTTCAGTCTCCTACCTGGAATTTTTGAGCATCCCTTACCACATTGACTGGGCACTGCATGGTCAATCTTTGCCTGAGTGGCAAGGAGGGGGCAACAGGGTGGTCCTCTGCCCGGATCAACTACCCACCTCTGGTATGCCTTGCCCATCAACCTGTCCCTGCCCATGGCCAACCACGTGCCCCTGGGAATAGCTCCACATTCAGGCCAGGAAGGGGAGGGCCATTCCATCCCCTGCTTTGTATGCACAACATCTGGAACTAGCTCACAGGTAGGCAGCTCCTGAATGCAGAGGCTCCATTAGCCATTGTGAACAGTAAAGGTTTAGTCCCCCATGAACAATTTGTATAGAGAGTTTCAGATGTTCAAAGCGCTTTCATGCCACAATGGTCCTGTTTGGCGTCCCTAAGGCCAAGTGGAGAGCTGAGATTTGAATCCAGAGCCTCTGTGCGAACAGAAACCCATTGGTTCTTTGCTGCAAATACTTTGCACTTCCTCCTCATCCATTGGCTTTATTGTTTTCCCAAACCGGGCAGCAGGATTTGTCCTTCAAGGTTGCGACCCTTGGGAAAGTTAATCTCGTATGCACACGTTACACAGCTGAGCCTTTGTTTGATTCCCACTCTTTTCTCCAGTTCCTGCGGAGAAGGTAGTTCAGTTGCCAGGCGGAGACCTGGAGCTGCCTCCCAGCTGTTGGCAGGAGGTGGCAGGCGTTTGCCCACTGTCTCTCTCAGCCATGAAATGATGGTCAGAGACCAGCATTTGAATGCAACTTTCTGGGGTGAAGCCCTGGCGAGTGGCGCCTGGGATCAAAAGATGCTCAGAAGAGGTGTTCTGTTTTGCCATGTGCATGGTAGTAAAAATAGATTGTGTAGAGGAGAAATGGGTGGGGTGGAGAACCACAGGAGGCTGTCTAAGACAAAGGCAGACCGTTGGTCCATCTAACTCTGTAGGGTCAACACTGTCTGGCAGCAGTCTCTCTCAGCCCTCCCTCAAGATGCCGGGGATTGAATTGGAGACCTTTTGCATGCAAAGCTGATGCTTTTCTTATAAGCTACAACCCTTCCCTTAAGATATGGGAAACTGTCTGAACAATCCTAATACTTAATGACGTGCAGTGTCTAAAAGATTGGTGAAAATATCTATCTAAGTTTATCTGGAGAGGGAAGAAATCTAGGATAAAACAGAAGGTTCTCACTGATACGAAAGACAGAGGATGTTTTGCACTCCCAGATTTGGAATTGTATTTTGAAGCTGCCTGCCTGTGTTGGATAAAAGACTGGATATTGCTAGAAAATACACAGCTGCTAGATTTGCAGGCTCATGATGTCAAACACACCTGGAACACTTGTATTTGGTATGGCAAAGCGGGAATACGTAGAAGCTTCGCCAACCACGTCATTAGAAAAAACTTAATTAAGATATGGGGAAAATACAAATATTTATTAGAAAACAAAACACCTAGGTGGTTATCCCCAATAGAAGCTGAAGCAAGGAAAAAGTAATAATATGAGTGATAACTGGGGGTGCCTATAATGAATTGTTAGACTTTTCAGAAGGAGAGCCAAAAATGAGAAAGATTGAAGAGATTAAAGAATATGTATTGGATTGGTTAAAATATCATCAAATCAAAATTTAAGGTAGATAAGAAATTGGGATTTGCAGAAAAACCATCACAGTTTGAAAAAAAAAAATACTATGATCCAGAGCTAAAATTTTATCTAAAATGTATAGGATTGGGAAGTGAAAGAAGAATTTGTAAAATCATCTATGATCAAATGGGCACAAGATGTGAGCCATAATATTGATTTAAACCGGTGGGAGCATTTGTGGAAAACAAATTTAAAATTCACTGCTAGTTACACGTTAAAAGAGAACTTTAAAAAAATGTTCCACAGGTGGTAAAGGTAAAGGGACCCCTGACCATTAGGTCCAGTCGCGGATGATTCTGGGGTTGCGGTGCTCATCTCGTTTTATTGGCCGAGGGAGCCGGCGTACAGCTTCTGGGTCATGTGTCCAGCATGACTAAGCCGCTTCTGGCCAACCAGAGCAGCGCACGGAAATGCTGTTTACCACTTGACTCCAAATAAACCAGCTAAAATATTTAGATCTAAAAGTGCCCTGTGTTGGTAATATAAAGAAGCAATTGGCAGATTCATGGTGGCCTTGCAGAATAATAAAAGCATTCTGGGAGATGGTTTATAATGGACTTAAGAAAATGTTTAAAAGGACGTTTCCTAAAAACCCAGAAGCTTTCCTTCTGGGAATAATAACGACAGAAATCCCCCAAAATCACACTACATTATGGATGTATGTGACTGCAGCAGCCCGAACTCTAGTAGCACAAAAGTGGGGAACAGTTGCAGTACCATCAAGAGAAGAACGACACTTTAAAATATTAGAATATATAGAAATTGACAGCATGACAAATAGATTAAGAAATAAAGATGATAAAAATTTCAAAGAAGACTGGACATTATGCATAGATTACATATATGGAAAAAATATTCTAGCAAGAAAATAAGTGTAACAGACTGAAAAAATACTCAGCAGTAGAGTGACAAAGTGGGATAATGTATGGTAATGAAAACAATTTAGTCGAGTAAGAAAACACAGTTTGAAAAGAAATCAGATGGGAAACCAGGGAAAGAGTGGAAGGGGAGTTAAAGTCAAGGTATTTAAGAGTGGAGGAACAAATTATGTTACAATTATTACTCATATACATATGCATTGTATTTAAGTTTTATTATTAATATTATTATTATTACCTTGTGTTTGACTGCAACACAGTATGCATTGATCATATGATTAACATAAAAGCCAAAAGAAGGAGAAGAAGATATGGGAAACTGCTTTATACTGAGGCAGGCCATTCTCTCATCTAACTCAATATTGTCTACACTGACTGGCAGCAGCTCTCCAGGGTTTCAGGTAGCTGAGCTGGGTGTCCCTCTGTTCAGACCGAATTCATAGACTTACAGAATTGTAGAGTTGGAAGGGACCCTGAGGGTCATCTAGACCAACCCCCTCCAATGCAGAAATGTCAACACAGGGGTCCCCATCCATTTTGAAGCCATACGAGACACTGCAAATGTGCTAGCCTGTTTTATTGCTAGGAGGACCAATTGGGTGCTGAAATCTCTCGCTCTTGCCACCCACTTTTCACACCGCTAGTCACAGCAGTGCACCGGGCAGCCTCGGAGGGTTGTGGTAAACAGATAGCTATCGTGGGATTACAGAGGTGAAAGGGAACACCAAAGGTCATCTGGTCCAACCCTTAGATATCCCACCTTTTCCTCCAAGGGGCTAAAGGTGATGTGCAAGGCTTACCCTTCCCCATTTAACCCCCACAACAACCCTGGGAGGTTCAGCTGTGACAGGCAGGGGACTGGCCCAAGGTCACCCAGTGCATTTCATGGCTGAGGTGGGATTTGAACCCTGGTCTCCCAGGTAATAATAATAATAATAATAATAATAATAATAATAATAATAATAATACCCTGTCCATCTGGCTGAGTTTCCCCAGCCACTCTGGGCGGCTCCTAATTGAATATTTAAAACAATACAGCATTAAATATGAAAAACTTCCCTAAACAGGGCTGCCTTCAAATGCCTTTTAAAAGTAGGATGGTTGCTTGACATCTGATGGTAGGGTGTTAGACAGTGCAGGCGCCACTACCGAGAAGGCCCTCTGCCTGGTTCCCTGTAACTTGGCTTCTTGTGGTGAGGGAACCACCAGAAGGCCCTTAGCGCTGGATCTCAGTGTCCAGGCAGAATGGGCAGTCCCTGTTAGAGCGTCTTAGTCCGATACTCTAACCACTACACCACACTGGCTTCCTGACCCTCAGTCAGAATCTCCTTTCCTGTAATTTGAACCCGTCATTTCAGGTCTGGTGCAACAGAGGAGACTTTTGCTCCATCATCTGCGTGACAGTCCTTCAGAAATGTGAAGGTGGCTCTCATATTGCCTCTTAACCATCTAGTGTCCAGACTAAACATACTCAGCTCTTTCAGCCTTTCCTTATAGATCTCTAGGCATCTCACAACCTTTGAGAGCCAGTGTGGTGTAGTGGTTAAGAGCAGTGGACTCGTAATCTGGTGAACGGGGTTTGATTCCCCACTCTTCCACATGCAGCTGCTGGGTGACCTTGGGCTAGTCACACTTCTCTGAAGTCTCTCAGCCCCACTCACCTCACAGAGTGTTTGTTGTGGGGGAGAAAATGTAGCACCCTGCTTGTGGTTAACGCTTAGCTGGAATGAAATATTCAACGCAGCAATAGAGAAATTAAAATAATTATTTATTTGTCAGACAAATAAATGAGAGGCACAGTGGTATATGGTTACCAAGCTCTGGCCTGGCTCCTGCCATTATGGCCAGCCCTTATATCCCCTTAATCCAGCCCCCTTTGCTCCTCCTGTGGCTGCCTCTGTCCAATCAGCCTAGTTGGATTTCCTATTGGCTGATTGCTATATCCAATCCTAAAAGATACACCCACATCCTCCTGTCCTTATATGGAACACAAACAGCTATATATTGTTACATCTATAAATGACAAATAAGTAGTAATATATCTTACATGTGTCTCAACAAGGAATCTTAATTACCAGCTCACCTCTTGCCCTCCCTGCCCTATTGCCTTCTAAAACAAATGGTTAATCTTAAATTTTTATCTTAAACATATGTCAAGGATCTTGAGTTTCACATCAACATTGAAAGATATCCTTCATTTGAAGGTTTCTAAACAAATGTCTGACAGCTAATATATCAGGATAGCATTTGATGGCGTCTTCCTGTCTGGCAGGGGGGCTAAACTGCTGGCTGACTTAATTCCAGGATAAATACAACTCTTCTAGCATTTGTTAAATCCTTTGCATAATTACATTTAAGCCAATATATTTAATACACAACACAGATAGCCTCTTAAAAGGAATAAGGCCTTTTTAAAGTAGAGAGAGAAAGAAAAAAGAACTCAGTTTAAAACAGTTTCAGAAGAAGCCTCCCCCCCTTCAGCAAGCTGCTTTTCCCATTAGCTCTTCCTCAAACTCTCTCAGTTTAAGAAAGATACAGCTTTAAAAAGACTTCCCAAAAAAAGCCTCTCTTTCTGTGTCAGCTAGATGCTTCTCCCCATTTGCCTCTGGCCTTAGAAAATACAGCTCAAGGTTTAAGAGAGGCCCATGGTATCATTTTACTATTTGCCCATTCCTAATTATATTTATCTCTGCCTTTGTTATCTTCTGTAACATGTAGGGTCAGTGTCATTACTCAGTCTGTAATTTCAGCTTTTACGACTTTGAGAATTGCTTTCTGCTATCAATCAAAGGGGGGGCCCCTTGTCTTAGGAGAATGGCCAAGGTTTTCTCTGCCTGGCATGAAACATTTGAAAATCTACTTTTGAAAATCTAAGCCCTCTTTAATATACAAGTCCTGATCAAACATTAATAAAATGCAGGCTTATGCCTGATGCCTCATTCCCCCCTTTCAAGCTCAAGGACCTTCATCCCAAGTGTCCTTGATAGCTTGACCTTCATCATATTCCTGAGGTAAAGCTCTGTATAGGGCCATGATATGAGGTAGAGTTTCATTTGAAACCATCTTGCTAATTGTACTTCTAAAACATGAAATGATACATGGCATCATACATAAAACCATTACCACTACTGTCAAGAAAAACAAGCAAGACAATAGTATCCCTTTGAGTCCTGTGACATTAGGTAACCAATTGGTGAGCCATCCCATATCCCATCCTTCCCATGTTTGTACTGGGACATGTGCTATATTCTCCATCTTTGTGGCCAACACACGGATTGCCTCACCATTATCTGAAATGTTAAAGCAACAGGCATTCCCTGTCAAGTTCAAGACTCCACATAGGCCTCCCTGCTTGGCAAGTACATAATCCATTCCCATTTTCAGCTGCAAAATGGCGGCTCTACTTTCATCCAACTGTTGTGCAATAAGTCTCAAACTCTTGGCCGTTGCATTGGTTACAAGTTCCACTACTGCTTGCAATCGAATTATTCTGTTTAGATTATAAATAGGATCCCGTGCCCCTTGTATGAGCTCACCAGGATTCCAGGAGGCAGGATCATAATAGGCTATAATGCGCTCTGGTGGCCAATCATCAGTACCGCTCCAACTTTGGGTACTTCCTCCTGCTATATGAGAAATATCAGCGTTTCTTCGTGTACGCTTGGCCAAATTAGTGGGCATAATCCACATTGGTGGCAATACCCATCCCAGGAAACAAGTCCCACTCCATTTGGAGGGGAGTTTCTTGTATGCCCATTCTCCACATATCCACCACAACCATCGTGTCTGAGGTCTTTGGTACGTGGAGTACAGAAGGCGAAATAGCAAAAGAGGTAGAGAGTTCACAGTGCAGTATGTTAGATTGCCTTTTTCTGTCACAGTTATGTTCCATACCACTTTCCATGCATGAATAAAAGGAGGTGCACAGGGCAAGGCATCCCGAGTTCGATAGGTAGTATCGTGTGCCCAGGTATTCTTAATATTATCCCAAGTATAGTGACAATGAGAAGAGCCTATCATGGTAGAATCAGCTGCATCTGATGATCTATGTACACAGAATTCCCCTTGTACAGGTATAACTCGTAATGGTTTAGTTGAGTTCCATCCGGGGAAATTCTGTACTTCTGTTTGGTGTGGTATTTCGCTTACCATACCAATGGCATCTAATGGTATCGGTAATAAGGGCATACCTCCCTCTGAATCATCTGGCCCGAGAGAGCAAACAAGGCAATTGGTCCTATTTGCAACATTGGCTACCATTTCAGCTAAACCTACCCACATATTGTGGTCATGGCGGAATCCATATTTAGTCAATTTGGTCAGATTCAAGGACCCTTCCCCTTCCCAAGGGATCAGGATTAATAGAATCATGTTGATGTCTAGCATATGCATTCCTCCCACAAAAGATTACCTTATTGTGATAGCAAATAAATATTAGTCCCAATATAATTCCCCCAGTGACAGAAATGGGGAACCACCAAGACCAAAACATATATCCCGAGGATCCCCAATGAGTAATATCTCTGATAATTGTTCCACAAGGGGGGGGGCAGTCAATCAATTGTGGGGCAGTCAATCAATTGTATAAGAGAATCTTTCCTTTCACAATCGCTGGTTCAGATGCTCCTCAAGCTTCAGGCGTGCGCAGGTCAGCCAGCTTCCAGGTTGTGGCTGCAGCAGGCCGGTCGTCAAATGTTGCCCGTGACCTAGCCCGTTCCCGGTAGGGCTAGATACAGGGGTTTTTGGAGAGAGTCAGTTTAAGAGGATTAGAGGGGTCACCTTTGCACGTCCAACTGCCTTCGGACTTCTTCAAACGGGAGTGATGAATCCAGGGGGTCACCTCAGCTACCTTCACCGCTGTTGGAGTAGAGAGCAAGACGGTGTAAGGTCCACGCCACTTAGGTGCAAGTGGATCACGTTTCCACTCTTTCACCCATACGCTATCGCCAGCCTGGAACTGATGAATCGGCTCGGCAATGCTGCACGGCGTACGCTCGAGGGCCCACCTGTTAAGAGAAACAAAAACACGGGAGAGAGATTGCACTTGTCCCTGTGTCACATGGTCTCCTATTTGTTTAAGATCAGCTGAAATATCCTGAACAAAGGAGGGCGGTCTCCCATACAGGAGCTCAAAAGGTGACAACTTAAGTCTTTTTGTGGGTGCACACCGAACACGAAACAGTGTTATGGGTAACACATCTACCCATCCCAATCCCGTTTCCTGGGTTAATTTTGCCAATTGGGTTTTCAGAGTCCGATTCATTCTTTCAGTTTTCCCTGAACTCTGAGGCCTATAGGCTGCATGCAGTCTCCATTTCACTTGTAGGACTCGACATACTTCTTGTACTACTTGATCAATGAACGCTGGCCCATTGTCACTTCCAATGCATCTAGGTAATCCAAACCTCGGGATCAATTCAGTGAGGAGTCTCTTAGTTACCTCTCGTGCCTTTTCAGTTCGGGTGGGAAAAGCTTCAACCCATCCGGTAAGAGTATCTACAAACACAAGGAGATACTTGAATCCCTTAGAAGGGACCAGCTCTGTGAAGTCCACAATTAGGCTTTCCATGGGGACATATCCCACATGTTGGATTCCAGGAGGTTGTACCGGTCCCTGCCTGGGATTGTTTTTAGCACAAAGAACACATTTCTGTGAAATGCAAGTTGCTAATTGTGATAGATTAATAATATACAACTTCCGACTGAGACTCTCTCTGGTTGCAGTACCGCCAAGGTGAGTAGATTCATGATAATTTCTTACAATTGTGCCTGCTAGATGATGAGGTACATAAATCCTATTGTCTGGCAGGATCATCCAACCGTCCTTCACAACTGCTCCTTCCTGTTCAGCCCACTTCCTCTCTTCTGGGGTATAGTGAGGTTTAACTTCTTCTGGAACTACCTCTGGTATGAGGGCTGCTATAAATCCTCCCACAGGCTTTTGGGCTGCCTCTCGAGCTGCTTTGTCAGCAGCATGATTTCCTCTGGTTATTGGATCCCTTCCTCGTCCATGACCTTTGCAGTGCATTACAGCAATCTGTTCTGGAGCCCATACTGCTTCTAACAGGATTTCTACTTCAGGTCCATATTTCAAGGCCTTCCCGTGGGCTCCTATTAGACCTCTTTCTTTCCATAGAGCACCATGTGCATGCAGGGTTAAGAAGGCATATTTAGAATCAGTATAGATGTTTGCCTTACATCCGGCTGCCAATTGCAGAGCTCTAGTTAAACCTATAAGTTCAGCTTTTTGTGCCGAGGTGCCAGCAGGCAAAGCTTCAGCTTCCACAACTTCCTCATTGGTGACCACAGCATATCCTGCTCGTCTGGCACCTTCATGCAGGTAACTGCTACCATCAGTATAATATACAACATCTGGATTTTTCAATGGTTCATCTTTCAGATCGGGTCTACTGGAATAAACTTCATCCATTATTTGGAGACAATCATGTGATTCTTCATCATCTACCTCTGGTAGGGGCAGCAAAGTCGCTGGATTGAGCATATTCACTACTCGTAGATGAATCCTGGGATTTTCACACAATAGGCCTTGGTACCTAGCCATCCTTGGGTTCGTTAGCCAATAACTACCCTTATATTCCATGAGTGTCAGAACAGCATGAGGTACATTCACATACATCGTCTGGCCGAAGGTAAATTTATCAGCTTCTTTGACAAGGCTTGCAGTGGCCGCTACTGCCCTTAGGCATGGAGGCCATCCTTTTGCTACTGAGTCCAATTGTTTTGACAAATAAGCTACTGGACGGTTCCAACTTCCTAATCTCTGGGTCAGGACTGCCGCTGCAATCCCATTCTGTTCATGTACATACAGCTGAAAGGGTTTTTCCGAATTAGGCAGTCCAAGGGCTGGGGCCTCCATAAGTCGTTGTTTGATAACTAAAAAGGCTTGTTGCTGCTCAGGTCCCCATACGAATGGGTCCTTTTCTGCACCTCGAGTGCTTTCATGTAAGGGTTTGGCCAGACTGCTGAAATCAGGTATCCATAGTCTACAAAACCCTGCTGTTCCCAGGAATCCTCTGAGTTGTTTCCTTGTGGTAGGTTCCTTGATAAGGCAAATAGCTTCTTTCCTCTCTGGCCTCAATGCTCGTTGTTGGTGTGAGATGTCAAAGCCCAAATATTTGACCTTTTCTAAACATAACTGTGCCTTTTTCTGGGAAACTCGGTAGCCAGCTTCCCAGAGCAAGTGGAGCAGTTCCTCTGTACCTTCTTTACAGGTATCAAAATCCTTTGCTGCTAGTATAAGGTCATCTACATATTGCAGAACCACCTTTTCTCCAGGTATTGAGGGGTAACTTGTTAGATCCTTCGCCAAGGCAGTGCCAAATAAAGTTGGGGAATTTTTGAATCCCTGGGGCAATCTCGTCCAGGTTAGCTGGCCTTTTGTTCCTGTCAAAGGGTCTTCCCACTGGAAGGCAAATATAGGTTGGCTCTGTGGTGCCAGCCGGCAACAGAAGAATGCATCTTTCAAGTCCAATACAGTAAAAAAATGTTGCTTCTGGTGGGATCAAACTCAGCAGGGTGTATGGGTTTGGTACATTTGGGTGCAAGGTCTCGATAGCCTGGTTTACGAGCCTCAAGTCCTGCACTGGCCTGTATTCATCTGTCCCAGGTTTTCGAACAGGCAAAAGGGGTGTGTTCCATTCTGATTGGCAGGGCTTAAGCAGACCATATTTTAATAGGCGGTCCAAATGTTTCTGGATGCCCTCTGCTGCTCGCCGGGGTAAAGGATATTGCTTTACAGATACAGGGGTAGCCATAGGTTTTAAGGTTACTACAATTGGAGCTATATTCTTGGCCATTCCTGGTGGGCTATTTTCGGCCCATACTCCTGGTGGCACCTGTAGAGTTCGGAGGAGCTTGTTTAACTCTGTATCCAATGTGGGTTGGACTTGCAGGGCTGACATTAGGCGCCATGATTGTTCCTTAGGTACTGAGAGGGAAATTATTCCTGCTGCCTTTGATGGCAGTTTCATTTCTGGACCTCGAGGAGTGAAGGTGATTTGGGCCTGCAATTTGGACAGCATATCTCTACCTAAGAGAGGTATTGGACACTCAGGTATATACAAAAACTGATGGGTTAAACGATGTCCCCCAATCTGGCATTCCAAAGGTTGGAGGAAAGACCTCTTAGCTGACTGACCAGTGGCACTTTTAATGACTACACTTTTGGATGCCTTTTTCTGCAATAGTTCTGGGAGTACTGAGTATTCAGCCCCAGTATCAATCATAAAGTCTATTAAATGGCTTCCTAATTGGATCGTGACCGTGGGCTCCTGGAAGCCTAACTTTATGGAGTCCGGTCTTTCCTAGTCTTGGGTAAAATCCTCCTCTGCCAGTCCAATGACATTGTCCCTACTCCGTCCTTGTCCAGGTCTCTGATATCTTCCATCTCGGATCATTCCCCGTCCCCGTCCCTGGTTTCTTGGGCCGGAGCCTGGGCCTGGGCCTGGGCGTACTTCTTCCAACCTCAGGGGTTCAGGACACTCCCGCTTCCAATGACCCTCCTTCTTGCAATTCGCACATTGATTCCTTCCCAGTGGTGGATTCCTTCCCCGCCCTCTTCCTCCATTTAAGGGGCGGTAGTCTTGCTTCACTGCTGTGGCTAGCATTACCATCTTTTCCTTCTGCCACTTCTTCTTCTCTTGTTTCTCAGCCTCATCCCTATTCCGATAAACTCGGCGTGCAATGGCCATAATTTGGCTCATCAGCATCCCTTCCCATCCTTCGGATTTCTGAATTTTCTTACGAATGTCAGAAGCGCACTGGGCCACAAATGTAGCAGTAATCATTCTGCTGTTTTCAGGGGCTTCAGGGTCAAAAGGAGTCCATATACGATAGGCTTCTTGCAGCCTCTCTAAAAAGTCTCCTGGACTCTCATTTGGTTTCTGTTCTACTTCTGAGACTTTAGACATATTAGTGGGCTTCTGGCATGCCCTGCGGATACCTTGCACAAGCGTCTGGCGGTAGGTGGTAAGTCTGGCCAGGTGAATTACATTGTTTGGATCCCAATTAGGATCTTCCAAGGGAAAGTTGTCTTGGAGATGACGGTCAATATTATAAATATTTCCCACTCTGGCCTGCTCACGCAAATATATCTGTGCCTTTTCAATTATGTCTCTCCTTTCCTCAGTGGTGAACAGAGTATTCAGGAGCTGGCGGCAATCTGTCCAAGTAGGACTATGAGTATGTATTATTGAAGTCACCAAGTCCATCATAGCCTGAGGTTTTTCTGCAAAAGATGGGGTGTGTGTTTTCCAATTCATCAGATCTGTAGTCGTGAATGGAATATATTGCAGGGTCGAAGTTCGAGGTGGCCGTGGTCCGAGTTGCCCGTTAACCAGCACAGGCTCCTCAAGTGCATCAAATACTCTTCTGAGAGGGGCTACTACGTGATCTTTCTCTTCGCCTTGCTCTAGGGGCCTCAAATCATAGGGGATGGTATTTGTCCCAAGGCGTTCTTTTAGCAGCTTTATACGCCTGGCTGTATTGCTTGCTGACCGATTAAGGTCTCCCTGTAACTTCTGTAATAATTCTCTAGGACTTGGATGTACAGGGGTTTGGGGTAGGCAATCAGTTGTTTCACTAAAAGAGACTGTAGATGGAGTTCTACTGGGACTCACAGATGGAATAACCACTTCTGCTTGGGCTTTATTATAGGCCTCCAATGCCTCCTGAAGATATTTATCATAATCTATCAAGGAATCAAGTTCTGTGACTCCAGCCCCATTATTCATTCCACTTTCTTGCCTTGGGGTTACAACTGGTGGAGTGTTTGGATTAGGCTCCCTTCGATGTGGAGCATAAGGTGGAGGTGGAAGCAGCTCTTCCTCTGGTCCCTCAAAAATGGGTTTGAGTTTATTTGGCAAGATTCCTTTCCTAGCTTCGGCTTTTACAGCCAATAATTTGCATCGTTGGACTTTGCATTCCCTTATCCATGGAGGATTTTTATTTAATGTGCTCAGCCAGGAATCTATATATGAAAATTGTTCTGGGCACCCTCCAATTTCTTTGGCGATGTTAGACCAAAGTTTGCTTACTAAATTTATATCAAAGGTTCCTTGAGATGGCCATTCAGTATTTTGCTTCGGCCACTCTAATTCACATAACGTTCTCAGGCGCTCTGGCGTCATTTTGACTCCATACGCCCCTGAGAAGGCTTTCTTAAAATTATTTAACATACATTCAAGAGGTGTATTTTCCCCTTTTGAACCCCCAACTCCCATTGTATGGCCCTGTGAAGTATCCACTCAGTCACTCACACACACGCTTCGTGGGTTTCCTTGCCCAGATGGAGTCGCCTCACTGGGAACCGAAGTACTACCCACTCCACACTCAGGTCAGCTACAGATTGCTCTGTACTTTCTCACACATACAATGCGTTAGATACTTCACCACACACTACCTCCCATTCTTCCCTTTTCCCCCACCAGATCACCATCTGATGTATCCAACCACCTAGCGTACTCAGTTCCCACTTACTGAGACGCAGAAGTTTGATCAAGACTTCTCTTCCTCCCAATTAATTGGAGGGCCAAAAATCCCTTTGTGCACTTACCCCTGGTTGGTTCCGTTTCCCCCCGGTCCGTCGCCGCCAGTGAGCAGGGTATCAGACAGACGAGACTTCTGCGTTCCCCCTGGAAAAATTTACCAGTACGCGCTTGGGTAAGCAGTTTAGAGATCCTCTCTCTTGTACCCTGCTCAGTAGAGCGAAGGGGCTGCGTTCCAGCAGACCACTTATCCGAGTCACAGGAGCACCATAAAATGTAGCACCCTGCTTGTGGTTAACGCTTAGCTGGAATGAAATATTCAACGCAGCAATAGAGAAATTAAAATAATTATTTATTTGTCAGACAAATAAATGAGAGGCACAGTGGTATATGGTTACCAAGCTCTGGCCTGGCTCCTGCCATTATGGCCAGCCCTTATATCCCCTTAATCCAGCCCCCTTTGCTCCTCCTGTGGCTGCCTCTGTCCAATCAGCCTAGTTGGATTTCCTATTGGCTGATTGCTATATCCAATCCTAAAAGATACACCCACATCCTCCTGTCCTTATATGGAACACAAACAGCTATATATTGTTACATCTATAAATGACAAATAAGTAGTAATATATCTTACATGTGTCTCAACAAGGAATCTTAATTACCAGCTCACCTCTTGCCCTCCCTGCCCTATTGCCTTCTAAAACAAATGGTTAATCTTAAATTTTTATCTTAAACATATGTCAAGGATCTTGAGTTTCACATCAACATTGAAAGATATCCTTCATTTGAAGGTTTCTAAACAAATGTCTGACAGCTAATATATCAGGATAGCATTTGATGGCGTCTTCCTGTCTGGCAGGGGGGCTAAACTGCTGGCTGACTTAATTCCAGGATAAATACAACTCTTCTAGCATTTGTTAAATCCTTTGCATAATTACATTTAAGCCAATATATTTAATACACAACACAGATAGCCTCTTAAAAGGAATAAGGCCTTTTTAAAGTAGAGAGAGAAAGAAAAAAAGAACTCAGTTTAAAACAGTTTCAGAAGAAGCCTCCCCCCCTTCAGCAAGCTGCTTTTCCCATTAGCTCTTCCTCAAACTCTCTCAGTTTAAGAAAGATACAGCTTTAAAAAGACTTCCCAAAAAAAGCCTCTCTTTCTGTGTCAGCTAGATGCTTCTCCCCATTTGCCTCTGGCCTTAGAAAATACAGCTCAAGGTTTAAGAGAGGCCCATGGTATCATTTTACTATTTGCCCATTCCTAATTATATTTATCTCTGCCTTTGTTATCTTCTGTAACATGTAGGGTCAGTGTCATTACTCAGTCTGTAATTTCAGCTTTTACGACTTTGAGAATTGCTTTCTGCTATCAATCAAAGGGGGGGCCCCTTGTCTTAGGAGAATGGCCAAGGTTTTCTCTGCCTGGCATGAAACATTTGAAAATCTACTTTTGAAAATCTAAGCCCTCTTTAATATACAAGTCCTGATCAAACATTAATAAAATGCAGGCTTATGCCTGATGCCTCAGAAGGAAAAAGGAGATTGTTAGCTGCTTTGAGACTCCTGAGGGCAGTGATAAAGTGGGATATCGACTCCAAACTCTTCTTTGTTGCTCTTCTCTGAATATATTCTAATTTGTCCCCAAGTACCCAGAACAGGGACGTGGGTGGCGCTGTGGGTAAAACGTCAGTGCCTAGGACTTGCTGATCGCAAGGTCGGCGGTTTGAATCCCCGCGGCGGGGTGAGCTCCTGTCGTTCGGTCCCAGCTCCTGCCCACCTAGCAGTTCAAAAGCACCCCTAAGTGCAAGTAGACAAATAGGTACCGCTTTATAGCGGGAAGGTAAACGGCGTTTCCGTGTTCTGCGCTGGCTCGCCAGATGCCGCATAGTCACGCTGGCCACGTGACCCGGAAGTGTCTCTGGGCAGCGCTGGCTCCCGGACTCCTGAGCGAGATGAGCGCGCAACCCTAGAGTCGGACACGACTGGCCCGTACGGGCAGGGGTACCTTTACCTTTTTACCCAGAACAGGGACACAGGTGGCGCTGTGGGTTAAAGCACAGAGCCTAGGGCTTGCCAATCAGAAGGTTGGCGTTTCGAATCCCCGCGACGGGGTGAGCTCCCGTTGTTCGGTCACTGCTCCTGCCAACCTAGCAGTTTGAAAGCACGTCAAAGTGCAAGTAGATAAATAGGTACCGCTCCGGCGGGAAGGTAAACGGCACTTCCGTGCACTGCTCTGGTTCACCAGAAGCGGCTTGGTCATGTTGGCCACATGACCCAGAAGCTGCACGCCGGCTCCCTTGGCCAATAAAACGAGATGAGTGCCGCAATCGCAGACTCATCCACGACTGGACCTAACGATCAGGTGTCTCTTTACCTCTTTACCCAGAATGCGGAACTACCTTATACTTACTCAAACTGTTGATCCATCCAGCTCCATATTTCCTGCACTGGCTGGCAGCAGCTCTTCAGGGTTTTAGGCAGGGTCTGCCCTAGCCCTACCTGGAGATGCCAGGGATTGAACCAGGGATTTTCTGCCTACAAAGCAGGTATCTTGAGGTACGGCCCCTCCACAGAACTCCAGGTGAGGTCTGACTAAAGCAGAATAAACTGGTACCCTTGCTCCTCATGTTCTCATCATCCCTCAGGGTCCCTTCCAAGTCTATAATTCTGTGATTCAAAAATTCTATGTTCTGGCCTCTATAGTTCTGTTGATGCTGCCTAGTAATGCATTAGCCTTTTGGGGATGACTCATCCTTGGAAAAGGTCTATATTTGCTTAGTGATATGAGTATAATGGCACCAAAGTTTCCCCCGTCCAGATCAAAATTCCAGTCCGCCCCAGATGACATAATCTAGAATAAATATGTCTGTTCTGGTCCTGTTTTCCCTATTACTCATCCCTTTGCATTTCAGCCTTGCTCTCAAAACAAATGAATTTAGATTGAATGTTAACAATTGTGCCGTCTTTAAGGCTGAGAAGAATCCCAATGTCACCCAGACCCTGGCTGGATGATTAATAATAATAATAATAATAATAATAATAATAATAATAATAATGTCACCCATATGACTGGGTTACCCCAGCCACTCTGGGCAGCTTCCAACAAATTAAAACACAGTAAGATGTCAAACAGGGATGCAGGTGGCGCTGTGGGTTAAACCACAGAGTCTAGGATTTGCCAATCAGAAGCTCGGCGGTTCGAATCCCTATGACGGGGTGAGCTCCCGTTGCTTGGTCCCTGCTCCTGCCAACCTAGCAGTTCGAAAGCACGGCAGGAAGGTAAACGGTGTTTCCGAGCGCTGCTCTGGTTTGCCAGAAGCGGCTTAGTCATGCTGGCCACATGACCCGGAAGCTGTACGCCAGCTCCCTCGGCCAATAAAGCGAGATGAGCACCGCAACCCCAGAGTCAGTCACGACTGGACCTAATGGTCAGGGGTCCCTTTACCTTTACCTTAAGATGTCAAACATTAAAATATTTCCAATGCAGGGCTGCCTTCAGATGTCTTCTAAAAGTCAGTTGTTTATTTCATTGACATCTGGGCGGGCACAGCCTTTGGACCCAAATAGATCCTTGGCAAATCAGTCCAGGATGGCAGGGTAGACAATATGGGGCCCTCCATTATATGCTGTTGGACCACAGCTCCCTTCATCCCTCAGCATTGGCCCAGCTGGCTGGGGCTGATGGGAGTTGGAGTCCAACGGCATCCGAAAAACACCGTGTCTTGGTGGAAAAGTAAGGGCTTTCAGTTGGCCAGGAAAGTACTCGGGAGACAAGACTCCCACGATTTCTTGCAATGTAAAAAACTTGGCTAAAAGTGGATAGTTTTGCTTTTTTTAAAAAAATGAAATGAATTAAGCATATTTGCATATATTTAATTAGCTCTTTCCTTCTGCTTCCATGATTCCACGGCTCTTGTGCAACTGATAAAATATTTTTTGGCAAGGGAATGGAATGACAGAAAAGGGCAGGGAGGTGTCCACAAGTTCCTCTTCTGCGTGAATTAACTTGGAGCGTTTTCGAAATCTGTGTTTAAAAACAAAACGGAACCTTGTCACTTCCCTCCCTGGGTCACTTGGGTTGCGTCCAGTGCTTGCCGTATGCAAGAGTAATCCAGTTGAAATTAATAGGCGTGGCTTATTTAGGCTGGGGGTGGCGGGGGGAGGCAAGGTAGAGGGCTGTAATTTTACGAAGGTGAAATATAGTTGTTGGTGCTACCTCTGCTGTTAACAGAGCAGCGGAGAGTCTGACTTTGGACTCCAAAGTGGTCAGGGATGATGGGAGCTGCTGTTCAAAGATATATGTGGGACCACAATTTGCCCACCTCTCAATTCAGTCTCTCTGGTTGAAGCGATTTTATCCTGCTAAATTTGGATTTCCAACCAGGGCCATAGCTAGGGGGTGGTGAGGTGGGCCCCCGCCAGGGGCGCAAAATCAGCTTTAAATTGTCTGATAATAATAATAATAATAATAATAATAATAATAATAATAATAATAATTTATTTACGTATATCCTGCCCATCTGGCTGGGTTTCCCCAGCCACTCTTCCAACAAAGAATAAAAATACAGTGGTACCTCAGGTTACATACGCTTCAGGTTGCATACGCTTCAGGTTACAGACTCCACTAACCCAGAAATAGTGCTTCAGGTTAAGAACTTTGCTTCAGGATGAGAACAGAAATCGTGCTCCGGCGGCGCAGCGGCAGCAGGAGGCCCCATTAGCTAAAGTGGTGCTTCAGGTTAAGAACAGTTTCAGGTTAAGAACGGACCTCCGGAACAAATTAAGTACTTAACCCGAGGTATCACTGTACATTAAAACACCAGTCATTAAAAACTTCCCTAAAGAGGGCTGCCTTCAGATGTCTTCTAAACGTAAGATTGTCCAGAGGCCCTTGGCTCTGGGTGTCAGTGTCCGGGCAGAACGATGGGGGTGGAGATGCTCCTTCAGGTATACTGGGCCGAGTATTATTGCCTCATAAGAAATGGTTTTAAATAGAGGGTGAATTGAATGGGTGGGGGTGGGGGAGGAGAGGCAGAAGGAAGAACTAATTTACCCATGGCTAGGGGGCGCAATCTGGATGGTTCTGCCAGGGGTGCAAGATCACCTAGCTACGGCTCTGTTTCCAACCCATCTCTCCCCCCCTCAGCCCCAAACTCCTAGCTGCCAAGAGGAATTCCCAAGGTTTGTGTGCCTGCTCACTTGCTATAAGTTCCTTGAACTCTTGAAGGATAAAAGAAAGGAGGTCCCTTGCTTTTTCTCAGCCCGTTGGTGGCTATTGAAAAATCTCAGGGCAGTTCGCAGAAAGGATGGCCTTTCTTGGTCTGATCCAGCAGACCAAAGTTTGGTCTGTTCTTAAAGAAAACTGGAGAAAACTCACCAAACTGGGCTTTCGGCAACCATGTCACAAGTGACAATTCAACTGGTGCAGACTTTTTTGGATGGAAAAGCAAAGCATCGCCTGTTGGACTTGTCCCTCTCTCATGCAGCTGCTAACTGGCACAGATAAGCCTTGCCGCAATAAAACGTGGCCCACATAGGAAGCTGTCTTATACAGAACCGGGACAATGGTCCGTGTAGCGCAGTATTGTCTACACTGACTGGCAGCAGCTCTCAAGTTTTCAGGCAGGGGTCTCTCCCAGTCCTAATCAGAGGTGCTGGGTTCCAGCACATGTGCTTAAGCCTGGGATCTTCTGCATGCAAGGCACATGCTCTACCAGTGAACTGGAGCCCTTCCCTACGAATTAGATCTCAACAACTCCATACGTCATTATTAAAATCCTGTTTCTTTCTTCCCTCCAACCTGCCTCTGAAATGCCATGTTGACCCCTGGTCCAAAACTCTCTTCCCAGTCCTTCCCTCCCCACTCCCTGTTTGGAGAGATCAGAGGAAAGTTTTAAAGAAGATTGAAAGCCCCTCCTAAAATAACAAGCCGCAGGCTGGAATCTGATTGACGTGATTCACAGGCTTCTTGTGCGGAGGGAGGAACAAGAGAGAGATGCTGCTGGATGAGCAAATGGGATTTATGCCTCAAGTTCTCCCTCTTCTGTATCACCCATAAACAGTCTTTGTGGCTGGGAGGAGATTCTATTGCCCCAGCTTGCAGGCATGGTGTGAAAGCCATGGTTGAAAGTGTTGGTCCGCTGGCTTGTGAAGTCTTTTAGGTGGGCTCTGTGAGCCAGCCTGGTGCTTTCCAGGGGAGATGGGAAAGGCTTTTCATAGCTCTGTGTCCCCTTGTCTCCTCACCCACCACCTGTCCAAGTTGGTCTGTGATGGGGGCCTGGGCAGAATAGTTCCCTGTCCCCAGCGGTAGGCTCCAAAACAGAGGTGGCAAAACTGTGGCCCTCTAGATAAGAATCTCCAGCATGTCCAGGCCAAAACCCCATAGGCGTTATCATAGAATCATATAATTGTAGAGTTGGAAAAGTTTCCAAGGATCATCTAGTCCAATGCAGGACTAGATGCAATGCAGGAATCTCAGCTAAAGTACCCCTGACAGATGACCACCCAACGCCTGCTTAAAAACCTCCAAGGAAGGAGAGTCTACCACTTCCAGAGGGAGACCGTTCCACTACTGAACTGTTCTTACTGTCAGAAAGTTCTTCCTGATGTTTAGTCAGAATCTCCTTGCTTATACAGTGGTACCTCGGGTTACATACGCTTCAGGTTACATACACTTCAGGTTACATACACTTCAGGTTACAGACTCCACTAAGCCAGAAATAGTACCTCGGGTTAAGAACTTTGTTTCAGGATGAGAACAGAAATCATGCTCTGGCGCCGCGGTGCTTAAAGAACTTGACTGAAAACCGGTGCTTAAGAACTGGACTGAAATGTAGTGTCTTGAATTCTTGCAGAATCATCCAGAGGGGTAGCCCTGATAAGCTTCAATCCTAACCCTGCTTATTTTGGGAGTACAGTGGTACCTCGGGTTACAAACACTTCGGGTTACAGACTCCACTAACATGGAAGTAGTACCTCAGGTTAAGAACATTACCTCAGGATGAGAACAGAAATCACACGGCAACTGCAGCAGGAGGCCCCATTAGCTAAAGTGGTGCTTCAGGTTAAGAACAGTTTCAGGTTAAGAACGGACCTCTGGAACGAATTAAGTACTTAACCCGAGGTACCACTGTATCTTGAAGCCATTGGTTCAGGTCCTACCCTCCAGAGCAGGAGAAAACAAGCTTGCTCCTGCTCCATCTTCGATGTGACATCCCTTGTAATATTTAAAGATGGCTATTATATCTCATTTCAGTCTCCTCTTTTCCAAGCTAAACATACCCAGCTCCTTCAACCGTTCCTCATAAGGCTTGGTTTCCAGACCCTTGATCATCTTGGTCACCCTCCTTGGTCAAACTTCAGTTTGCGTTCCATTTAAGTTGCAGGTTGCACTCCCAGGCAAGTCATGTGACCTTCATGAGATTGCGGTCCCCCCGAAGTGTTTTTTTTGGGGGGGTTGAGATTGCAATGCCCCAAATAGCCACCATGCTGTTGCGCAAGAAAATGGTCTGCCCTGGTTTTCCTGGGACAGTTGAGGGATGTGCCAGATGTTTTGGGCTACAGTTCTCATCACCCATGACTCTTAGCTGTGCTAGCTGGGGCTGATGGGAGTTGGAGTACCGCGACATTTGGAGGACCACAGATTCCTCACTCCTGTTCTGAAACAAAGAACTTATCTGTTCTCTGAGTTTTGGACTGGTGAGACCACTGAAGGAAAGGGGGAACAGACAGCTTATTGTTTATGGTGATGTAAGTGACCTGGAAGGATGTTTCCTCTTGTTGATGAAATGTAAGGGATGAAGGAAGAGCTTGAAAGCATGGAAGCAGAGTCAGTGCAAATGATGGAGGCGCCCAAGTCCTGGAAAGGAGTAAATACATGTTTGGAATTAGTGCTAAAGGCTTAAGCAAAGAGGATAATTTAATGGGAGTGGAAATCAATAAGGGAGGACGGACGGTTTAAAATTTAGGGGGAAGCGCCACCAGGCTAGCAGTTAATGAGAGAGTTTAAATAATACGGCTGGCTATTGAATGAGATGCTGAAACTGGCCGAGTCGCTATGGGCTAGATCCTGGCCTTGCACTTGCAGCTTTGTTTGACCCAGTTATGCCATTTCTTGTGGTTTGGTTCTCTGGACTGTTCACACTGTGGTTTCCAGTTCACCAAAGCCGATGCTTAATGCAAAAGGAAGACTTGCAGGTTTTCTTGCAAGGGTGTTCCTGTGCGGCAGACGAGACCATGGAGTCCAATTTATTTGGTTATAAATCCTGCCTAATGAAAATATTATCCTAATTGTGGGAGTTCAGCAAGGGGCTCTGGACCATGCCTAAGGAAGCTGGCGCCTTACGAGATTATTAGAGGAGTTGCAAAATCTGCTTGCTTATAATGACCCTCTTTTAACTGCCCTGATATTAACTTGCTCTATGGTACGCTGGGCATAGATTGAAGGAGCAATTTATGGCATTAATAAGAGCTTCTCTTTTTTTTAGGAGGGCTTTTCTTTGGTGCCTACCGAGCAGTTGGTAGCTCTAGATTTAGTGGTCTGGAAAAAAGTGAGATAGGCTGCATGCAGAGCAGAAATGCTGGGCTAAAACAGTTGCAAGAACTGCTGGGGGACAGGCCAGCTGAATCTGTCAGCCCAAAGCAACTCATGGTGGTTGCAGAGTGTAGGGACTAGGAGCTTTTATGATGCTCCTGTTGGATGTGCAGCAGCAGGGATCATTCAGTTAGTAACACAAGGGTTAATTCTGGAAAGGTTAAAGTTAACTAGGCAAGAGGGTGAGTGGGTGGAGATGTTGCTCAGCAACCCGGCAGAGAGGAATGATCTTAACTGAGGCAACATGTGCTCTGATTGGTTGTGTAGTCTGGAGGGAGTTTTCTTCTGTGTGCTAGGCTGAATGTCTCCCTGCTGCATACAAGGCCTGGACTAAGAGAGACAAAAACCTCTCTGTTCCTTTCTCCTCAAATCATACACTCTTTTGTTCCCCAGTTCAGGAAAGCATTATCAGGATGTTTTTCCCATGGACTCGATTTGTGTCAACCTAAGTATTTTGCTAACAGCTCCAAGGAGGCTTGTATGAGCATCCTGTGAGTATCCCAGGAACATCACTCATGACGTAGCTCAGTGATGGCCAAACTTGGCCCTCCAGCTGATTTGGGACTACAACTCCCATCATCCCTAGCTAACAGGACCGGTGGTCAGGGATGATGGGAATTGTAGTCCCAAAACAGCTGGAGTGTCACTGGATGGGGGGGGGGAGACTCCATGCCAACTTTAGACTTCACATCAGTGCTAAACACCTTCTTCCTTTTGACAGTGAGCTTCAAAAGCTGGATGAATTACAGCGTGATCTGGATCCTGCATTTGGTTGGCTGGGCTTGTAGCTGCATGAGAGCTTCTGCAGCTGACACAGGCAAGCCAGTCTGTGCAGAAAACACGCTCCTAAAGCCACGGTGACCCATTAGTGGCATTGCAGCCGTGGTTAGAGCAGCGCATGCCTGCCGCTACCCATTTGCGAGAAAGCGTCTTGAGAGATCTGATGCACATGGCGAGACAGTAAAGTCAATGTACGATCTTGTTTATAAGCAATTGATTAACTGATGCACCATTTCAGTCTAGGGTGCTATGCTGAAGGCATTTAATGAGGAGGACTCTGGGCTCCCCACCCTTTTCCCTCGCCTCAACAACCAGCATGAATCATGTATTATCTGGAATGTCTCTGTAAAATGCATTACCCAAATCGAGAGACTTATGTGGATGGTTTATGACCATCGGGCTGGTGCTGAACACGCTTTGGTGGGAGATGGCTCCAATTAAAGTTTGATTAAAAATCTGCATTTTGGAAGTCTGATTAATGCGTCAGTGGATCAATGGTGCCAGGGAGATGGTTAATGCTCGCAGCTTTATTAGTCATGTTGCCTCAAATGGAAAGGTTAATTTTAATTAGGTGCCGAAAAAGGGGTTCCTGGTGATCTGTGAGTGACTTGTGTAGGACTCTGATACTTATTTGTTTAATGTATATGTATACCCTGCCTTTCTCCTAGTCCAGGGCCCAAGGCAGCTCAGAGTATAAATTAAAACAGATACAAATAAAAACACACAATAAATGTGATTTTTTTTATAAAAAGATTAAAAATTAAATAAGCCAATTAAATTATTAAATTCTGAGGGTAAGAGCTGTTTGACAGGGGAACAGACTGCCTTGGGAAGTGGTGGGCTCTGCTTGGCAGGCAGTAAACAACACTGGATGGCTGTCTGTCAGGGATGCTGTGCGGCTGCATCCTCCACTGCAGATTGTGCACCGAGCAAAGAGGTGGATTGGATGACCTCCAAGATCCCTTCTGATTCAGTGATTCTGCAGAGACAGCTCTTTACCATGATGTGAGCTCCAGCTCTTCCTGTTTTCTAAGGGAAGAGGTTATTTTCGTAGTTGGAATTGTCCTTAATGTTGCCTTTTGGGGAATGCCATATATTCTGGCGCATGTGCGTGTGAACGTGTGTGCGCACAGACACCAAGGTCCAAACAGTGCGCAGCTTGCTGTTTCACAAACTGTAGCCTGCCGGGATATATTTTGATCAGTTGATAACAGATTGTAGGACAAGTCTGTTTTCCTCGTATATCTTTACCCTGACGAGCAAACACTATCCTAGCTTCTAAATCAGCGGAAGACGGGCAATTGCAAGAGTAAATGGATGCAGCTTACAGGAGGTGGAGAAGACTCTTCAGCAATGTGCAATGGGGTGTGTGCCAGGCAATGATCCGTGGTATGAAAATGGGGGTGTTTCAAGCATGTCCCTGTTCTCAGCTGTAAAATGTTGGAATAGTCCAGTGTATTATTGCTGGCCTAGTACCTGTAGTACAGTTAGGTAATTTCAGACTCTGGACTTAATGGTCTCACGGGGTCCTCTCCCTTAAGATGGTAATGGGTAATCAGTTTCTCATTTTTTGTTCTCTATATGTCCGCACGTGAATGTGTGTGTGTTTTTTAAGTCATGAAAAATTCACCAGCATTTTAGGGTGAAATTTCTCCAATATGTATACACATTGGGGGTTTGGGGGTTGTTGTTTTTTGTAAAGCCATTTCCCCGAATATGCATTTTGCAAGCTATTTTAATAAATATATGCATTTTATTGACATTTTACCCTCATATATTTACATGTTACAGTGGTACCTCAGGTTACAAACACCTCAGATTACAAACTCCACTAACCCAGAAGTAGTACCCCGGGTTAAGAACTTTGCTTCAGGATGAGAACAGAAATCACGCAGTGGCAGCAGAAGGCCCCATTAGCTAAAGTGGTACCTCAAGTTAAGAACAGTTTCAGGTTAAGAACAGACCTCCAGAACAAATTAAGTTCTTAACCTGAGGTACCACTGTACTTAGCTGGAGAACTGCATTGCAAAATTCAGAGTAGTAAGAATTTCACATATTAGAGTCATAGAATCATAGAATTGGAAGGGACCCTGAGAATCATCTAGTCCAACCCTCTGCAGTGCAGCTGCAACCTTGGTGTTATCAACACCACGCTCTAACCAACTGAGCTGGTTTGGGAAAGTGTGAATTTGGTGGGTCTGGACAACCTCAGAAGACAGGAGGTCTTTAAATTGAGGTTGGATAGCCATCTGTCAAGAATTCTTTAGCTGCAGTTCCTGCATGCAGGGGTTGGTCTCGCTGCCCCCCTGGGTCCTATCCAACCCTACAATTCTCCGATTTGTTGTGAGTTATACCTCTGTATTGTAATGCACTCTCCATCTGCACCCGGCAATGAAGAAACACTATGATTGATTGTAATACCACAGAGACCCTTCTGTTCCACTGGAAAAAATGTAGATCATGGGTAATTATTATTTTTAATAATGTGTTTGGTACATAATATGGATGTGTGTGTGTTTTTGGAATGAGGAGAAACTATCTTGCCCAGAGACTGAAGCTTGTTGGCTCAGTCCAAATTCCCTAATAAAAAATGCATTCTTCCTTTGTTCCTTTAAGTGCTGTAGCAAAGAGAGAAAGAGATGTAATGTACCAGATGGATTTAAGCATACTGGGAGATTTGGTGGCAACCAGGCGCATGGAGCTTTAAGTGTTATAAATGTGCAAAGTAATGCGCACTGGCAAATTTACTTGTGAATTTCCGCAAGTGACTGAGGGCAGACTGCGAGGCCCTGGGGCCCTCGGGAGAAACTTTTGAGCGCTGTCATCGGGAGAAAGCCTGGCTTGTTTGAAAAGTGAAAGGCAAGTGGGGAAAGATGTCTAAAACAATACAATGAAGCCTGCCTCTGCTCTGACTTGGCAATAGTAGGGCTAGCTGGAGACATGAGCGGAAAAGTAAGTTGTGTCTAGGGATGCGGGTGGCGCTGTGGGTTAAACCACAGAGCCTAGAACTTGCCGATCAGAAGGTCAGCAGTTCAAATCCCTGCGACGGGGTGAGCTCCCGTTGCTCGGTCCCTGCTCTTGCCAACCTAGCAGTTTGGAAGCATGCTGGTGCAAGTAGATAATTAGGTACCGCTCTGGTGGGAAGGTAAACGGCGTTTCCATGTGCTGCTCTGGTTTGCCAGAAGCGGCTTAGTCATGCTGGCCACATGACCCGGAAGCTGTACGCCGGCTCCCTCATCCAATAAAGCGAGATGAGTGCCGCAACCCCAGAGTCAATCACGACTGGACCTAATGGTCAGGGGTCCCTTTACCTTTAAGTTGTGTCTAAGGATAGGCGGATCATAGCGAGCCTGAAAATGATCCAGGGGCAAAAACCCGTTGTGACGTTAAGATATGATAGTGCTGGAGGTGAAATAGTTAAACAGGTTACCCAATCAGATCCCGGGGTGTGTGTGTGTGCTGGAGTCAGAGGGTCTATAAAACCAGCTCTGGGAGGGGCGAAGGGAGAAGTTCATTGGGAGTCAGGTGGTTGGTTGGAGTGGGAGTGAATTGGGATAGAGTCTGTGGGTAGGTTGAGTTAGTGTAGGGAAATAAGCTGAGTCAGGAACAGTTAAGAGCTAGGAAGACAAGTAAATATCTGAGAGGTGGTTTAGTGAGTGAGAGCAGGTAGCGGAAGTTATAGGACTGGATAGGCACCCCATGATTGTAATTGACTGATACCGTTTATGAAACCACACACTTGTTAAACTGCAATAAACAAACAGAAGTTTATGTTCCAATTTAACCCTGACTGGACTCAGTATTGTACCAGGTAGGGCCTGGGTGGTGGCAGCGAGAAATAAAGTGGTGGCACAGAGATCAATAGACGGTGAAAGGCCAGGGACCCTGTGTGATCACCACACCCGTGTTCTTACACCCCGATCTCTGAGTGGTGAGAGAATCCAGAGGTACCAGTTTATCCAGGTTTGGTTTCCTTGGGATGAAGGTCAGCGGATACTGCCGTGTGTTAAGAATATATGGTTTTTTTTTACACATATGTACAACCTGAACAAAAGGTAGAGGGGCTCACAGCATTAGCACCCCAGCTGTTCTTGCTTCTCCATTAGTCGCAGCTTTGGTTCCAGCACAGATCAAGCATGTCTCTGTGTCTCCAGCTTCCAGCCTTTTCCCAGCTCGGCTTTCGCACACGACTCTGGCTATTGATAGCAGAGCGGTTCATGGCACGCAACTAAGTACAATTGTATATTCACATGCAGAGAATATTAAAACCACCCTGATTTTTTGTGGCTGCTACAATGCAGCCTAAGCTTAAAGAAAACAGCTGGCAAACACCTTGGGTGAACAGACCAGCCCTTGAGCAGGTGCTGGGAACTCCTTGGAGTTGATGCCTGCCTTCTTTCCAGGACGAGAGGAGATTCCACAAGGCAGGCACCACCACGAAGAAGTCCCTCCCCTCTATAGCATGCTTTGCTAACCTGGTGCCCCCCAGATGACCCAGACCACAACTCAGCCTTGCAACTTGTTGTTATGCTGTATTTTAAATTGTTGTTGACAACAACAACAACAACAACAACAACAACAACAACAACAACAACAACAACAACACAGTATTGAAGAAAGGTTGCACTTCAGTGGTGGAACATATGCTTTTCATGAAGAATGCCCAAGGTTCAATCCGCAGTATCTCCAGGTACAACTCTGGCTTGAAATTCTGGATTGCTGATCTCAGCCAGTGCTGATAATACTGAGCTCAATGGGCCCATGGGTTTAACTCACCGTAAGGCAGCTTCCTGTGTTCCTATGAATGGGAGATCAGAGGGATGAAACAGAGTCTGTTTTTCTGCCTGATTGAAAAATCCTCCTATCTGATCCCAGGCAGGTGATGTGAGAGAGTTATAATATTTATTCTGACCATCCTCTTGCAAGCAGGGGACTGCATAATGTAATTCCTGGCTTGTGTCTCAAGCAAGAGCCAGCCAATGCTGCAGGCAGAGTGGGACGGGTGTTGGGGGGGCGGTTGAGAGGGCGATCTGCAATTCAACCTGTATCTCACTTCTTCAAAGTCTCTTTTACATCTTTCAGGAGGTGCGGGGAGGGGGGCAGGCGGGCGATCAGCCAGATACATATTTTCCTTTCCCTCCACCCCATTGTGCATTTGGTTAGCTCAGCATCAAACACGGCTGCAGGGAAATAAAGTGAATGGCTGCGTTGTCTAGGTTTTCGTTTCATATTTATGCCTCTGAACACACAAGGAATATTTAGCATACTGGCAAAGGCTAGGACGGAGACAAACGTGCGTGGTGTGTGCATAAGGAGGGGAGGGAGTCGAATTTTTGCTTGCAAAATATTTGGGGGATTTAGAGGGAAAAAAGATAACCCAGTTATATATGCTTTTTTATTTATAGGTGTGCGTGTAATGCGCACCGGGGTCATGTTTTGAACTTAGCAAAGTAATGTTTAACATTGCTAAACGTGTTTAAGGATGCTTCTAGATGAGAGTTTATTGTGGACAAGTCAGATCTGAACAGCCAGCTTGTGATAGGAAGGCCCACAACTGAAACAAACAAACTAACTAACTAACTAACTAACTAACTAACTAACTAACTAACAAACAGGCTTTCTTTCTGAAAACTAAAATTTAAAAGCAGCCTTTCCAATTTTCTGGATTTAAATGTTCATTTTAGCTGAAATAGGAGCTAACTCCAAGGTCTCTTCAGCTCCAATAAAATATTTGAGCAGACCCCCCCCCCAGTTGATGGACATTGCCATTCAAATGGTGTGTGTGTGTGTGCTGCATCTTGTGATCAATTATGTGGGGCAGGGCTTACTCCCCCCCCCCATATTTTATTCAAGTTGGCATCTCTGTTAGCTGAAATGTCATTACAGCTTTGGTGTGGGGTGGTGGGGGAAAGAACTGGCAGAGTGAGAACTAACAAAGACCTCTGAATCTGCACCAGATATTTCCTTCAATGTTGAGTGGGTGGGTTGTTGTTGTTTTGGCAGACATAGGATCGGAAAGCTACAAGACATCAGCCTATGGGGGACTTCCGGGTTGACGCGATCTGGAAATGGCGGATTCCCTCCGAGCTCCGGAGGGAATCGGCTCCACTGAGGATGGGTCTTTGCCGCGCCGGCGACGCGGGGACCCTTAAAAACCGCAGGCGCGGAAGCCTGCGGACTGAAGACTCGGCGGGTGCCTTAAGCGCCCCCCCTGATTCGCAAAGAGCCTTTTTAAAGGCTGCGGAGGGGATACGGGGGTGGCGTGGCACTGAGAGTCGATCGCTACCTCGGTGGAGCGAAGCCGCGAGCCATAACCAGAGAGCGCTGACTTCCTTCCTTGAAAATTTGGACTGAAAGAATCGCCCGTGAGTAAGACGGATTGGGACTTTATAAAAATTCTACCTTGAATTGGAGACGAGCGGGGGGTGTCTAAAAGGAAGTCCGCACCCCCCCCCCTTGCAGACGATCTAAGCAACGGCGCAAGAGCTAAGCTGGAGAGCCTACCCCTGGTGGGGTGAGTTAAAAAGGACATTAACTTCCGAGATTTAACTAAGGGAAATTTTGGGCTGGAGAGTGGAGTTTTGGGAACCTTTTTTTTGCTTTAACCAACCCCCCCTCCCGGGCCCGGGAACATCCTGCTTTGGTGCCTGTGTAAGAGCTGCGGAGTTTGACAGCTGTCAAAGCTGTCAAACGGCTGATTTAAAGTGGAAAATTTGTCATCTAAGATCCCTCTGGACTAAGACGAGTTATAATTGAGCTAAAACTGTTGGAAACAAAGTAATAATAATCAGTTAAAGGATTGTTGGTGAAAAGGCTAATAAGTAACCAGATTCCCCCTAGGGGGAATTCTGTGAAACTACAATGGATACAATGGCTGTGGAAGGAAAGTTACTTGTGGAAATCGAAAGGATGTTTCAATTGGTGGGAATCTTACAAGAACAGAGCTTGGCCATGAATAAACAACTTGAGACTATGACCTTGGGAACAGGCAACTCTGCTCTTAGTATTGAAGACCTCAATGAGAAAGAATCCACAGCTGAATGGGAAACAATACCTACAGAGCTGGAAGAGACTAAACAACAAGAAAAAGAAGAAGTAATCCTGGGAAGCAACAACCAAAAGCTGACATCTGCAGAACACAAGCAAGGAAATGCTGGGAACATATCTACTACAACTCTGCGAAAGACACAGAAGAAGAAGGAGGAGGTCCCGGGACAAAATGGAATACAGAAAACTAAAATAAAGAAATACGATTGGGGCCTCCGTTTGGACTTTGATTGTGAAGAGATAGGCTTTGTGGAAATTCTCCAGCAGTTACTTTTGAACCCCCTTGTGGGAAGAGGATACACTTTGATGGTGAAAGAGCTTTTCCCAGACCTGACGACTGACATAAAGGACTACCAACAGGACAGGCGGAGAGGGACTGAAAGGGATTTGAAAGCCTCGGACGTGAGGAACCCAGGCTGAGAATCTTGAATCTGGATCCTTATTGGGAAGGGACAAAAACCGGGGATGGGAGGGAGGGAAGAAGAGACTCTTAAAAACTCTTAAGACTTCTAAGTTTGGTTATTATGACTCTTAATTAAGATAAAATGAAAATCGATGGAAGAGAACTTAAGTCCAACTTAGGTAAATTAATTTTTATTATAAAAAAAGGTAATAAGATGAATAAGAATGTTGAGAGGAGAAATACCAACTTGCTGATATAACCTTGAAACTGGGATGCACGAGGGGAGGTGGGGGGAAGTCAGGGAACAAGTTTATGAAACGGGGATTTGCTGATTTTATATATGTTTTTGTCTTAGTCTTTTCTTTGTGTATGTCTTGTCTCTAAAAAATCAGAAAACCAAATAAAAATTTTATAAAAAAAAAAAAAAAGACATCAGCCTATGGGTTGGGCGAACAATCATGAAACATGCCAGGCTTCCAAGATGGGTCTGTTGTATAACTCAGGGAGTAGAGCTATGCAGGATCTGGGTAAAGTACTTGTGGACTCTGGACCTGAGCATGTGGTCACAGTGGCAGGAAATCGAGCAAAATCCCAGAAGCTTGCACTTGAGCCAAGCAGGTGGGCTTGTTTGGCATGGGATGGAGCTCTAAACCAGGAGATCTGTCCCAACTAGACAACCACACGCACAAAGAGAGATGGTGAAAATGGTATCTGTGGGACAACACGTGGTTGGATCTAGGGAATCAGATTGTGAGGACATGGGAGGGTCAGGTTAGTAAGTGGCAAGAGGCAAGTCAGCTGGAACCTCTTGAGATATAAAGCACCCCATACCTGAAAACTGGTCCTGTACTATGGCTAGTGCCCTGCATTTTGTAATCCACTTTGGAGCAAAGGCTGATTTGGAGGTGAAAATAATCAAAGTAATTCCCATAAAGTGAAGAGTGGGGCAGTGAGGAAAGTAAGCTGTGGAATCAGGAAACAAACTGGGCTCCTCCTAAGATGGTTTTGATCAGGAGTCTGGATATATAAGCTACCATCCATTCATCTTTTAGGCACTAGTTAAGCCAATATTTTTCTCCCAAGCTTTTGATTCATAGGATTTGCTGCTTTACCCCTGTGCTTGTTTCTACTGAACCTTAACTGTGATGCTTTTCACACATTTACTTGTGTTTTGGAGCATTTGTATCCCACTCTGCAGCCAAAAAAGCACACAGAGTGTCTTATATACAGTCAGTCAAAAAAGACAGCCCCCTCCTGTGGGTTTATAATCTTCTTTAAAAGAAAATGGAAAAAAACCCATGGCATACAAGGAAAAGGGGACAAGGAGGGAAGAGGAAAAGAATGCAGCTCAGACACCAATTCTTAAACAGTTGCTCTTATGACAAGCTGGAACAGTACAGGGGTGGGAGATACCTGATGGAGCTGGTCTTTCCCATTTTTGCCAGTGATGTAATTGCTACCACCAAGTAGCAGTCAAGGGAGAGAAAGTCTGATGGAGGTGGTCTGTTCACACATGAACTCAAAATCCCTAGCCAGGTTTTTGGGTGCAGCTCTCTGGTCTTTCATATTTCCGGCTCTCACAGCCCTTGCTGCAACAAGAGTAGATCCAAACAGGTGACCTGGAGACTGCTTAGAAACTTATTTCCTTTATTGCTTTGAACACTCAGCTGTTTATGAAATACATGTGGGTTTTAATGCTTGCTATGCTGCAGTTAAATAAATCTTTCTGCTCTGGTGTGTGTGTGCGTGCGCGTGCGTGCGCAAGTGTAAAAGGCTTTTCAACAAACTAAATGAAGTGTGTAACCGTTATTTGCCAAAAAATGTGGTTCCTAGTCCGTCAGTATTTCCTCCCTATTATTTTGAAAGAGTGTTTAATTAACACGCTGGACTTTCCAATTTCATGGCATTAGAATTCACAGCTGGGCCTTTAATGCTGGGTGTCCACAGGGTGACATTTCCCAGCTCGCTAAAAGTATGTTTCTTTATTATGATAATCCCTTGAGTCTCAATAAGTTCAGAGGAGAGCTGGAGATAGAAAACCGGTGCTTAAGAACTGGACTGAAATGTGGTGTCTTGAATTCTTGCAGAATCATCCAGAGGGGTAGCACTGATAAGCTTCAATCCCAACCCTGCTTATTTGGGAGTACAGTGGTACCTCGGGTTACAAACACTTCGGGTTACAGATTCCCCTAACCCGGAAGTAGTACCTCAGGTTAAGAACTTTACCTCAGGATGAGAACAGAAATCGTGCGGTGGCGGGAGGCCCCATTAGCTAAAGTGGTACCTCAGGTTAAGAATGGTTTCAGGTTAAGAACGGACCTCCGGAACAAATTAAGTTTGTAACCAGA
Source organism: Podarcis bocagei (assembly GCF_964188305.1). Taxonomy (NCBI): domain Eukaryota; kingdom Metazoa; phylum Chordata; class Lepidosauria; order Squamata; family Lacertidae; genus Podarcis; species Podarcis bocagei. Next base: position 23,262,596 of record NC_138141.1, read on the forward strand.
GGTACTACTGTAAACCCCATTGAATTCAGCAGGAATTACTTCTGAGTAGACATAGCAAGGATTGCACTGCTGGTATTTGGCAGCAGAAAAGAACAAGGAGTTTTGTGGCCCCTTGAAGGCTGACAAACTTACTATGGCTCATGTCTTCATGGATGACCACATCTTCAGATGCACCAAGTGTGTTATCCTGTGTTAGAAGTACTGTATATCTATGCAAATAGTTTGGTGGAGGTCTATTAAACAGTGTGACATGCATCGGAGTACAGAACAAGGGTGTAGTGGTTGGGAGTTACTCGTGCGTAATCCTGCTCCGTTTGAGCATCGGATTGCCTGGTTAAACCCTCCGGACTACGCAGCCCATGGTAGCGTGGCTGCTCTTAGTCACTTGTAGAATCTGACTGTGGGCGTTTCTTAAAGCGTTGCCAACATAAGAGTTGTTTGACACCCAATCGTTTCCGCCTCTCACTGCGCGGGAGTCTCCTGCGCAGGGTGGGCGTGGGCAGCGGGGTGCTTGGGCTCTCCTCGCTAACTTCCAATGAAGAGTCCTGGAGCCCCTGCACCTCCCTGTCCCATTGCTCTCCTGGATCCCTGGTGTTACACTCATTCTCTTCCCCTTCTTCCCGGCTGAGTCTCCCTCTAGCGCTTGGACCTTCCCCTGCAGAATCAGAGACCCTCTCCTTCTCCCGTGCCTCTGATGGCAGTTCCCTGACAAAGGGTGTCTCTGGATCTTAAATTAAGGCTCATACAACAACAAAAATAATATTTAGAATATACTAGATCCCCGTTACCTTTGTTTAGAAAAGGGCTATCTAAGGTATCTAACTGTTGCAGATGCAATAGGGATAAAACTTCTCTACAACATAGGTTTTTTTCGTTGTCCTGTATCAAAAGATTTTTGGCAGATTTTTGGTAACTGAAACCATCAACAGAACTGTGCGGAACAACCTTACATTTACAGAGCAAAATATATTCTTGAATTATATACTCAGCACATGGAACCTTACAAAAGGACATTATGAGTGGACTCGCCATGCCTTTACCACAGCAAAAAGACTGATACTGATGAATTGGAAAAATAAAAATGTGGCTCCCTTCTATGATTGGATTGAAGACTTATACAAACTTGCAACATATGAACAACTTGCTTATAAACAGAGACTTGCCATGGGCAAATTCAGTGATGTTTGGAATCCATTCTTACACATACTGTAATAGGTTAAGATTTGGTGAGGTGCAATAACAACCTTGGAAAATATACAGTTTTGGATTTCCCCCCTCCCCCACCCTTTGTTTTCCCTTCTACACTGGTTTTATTTCTCTTTTTCTCTTTCTTGTTTGCATCTCACCATGTTTGGTGCACATATAGTTATGTACATTTTGGACTAATAATAATAGTAATATAGAACAACCTCTCAGGACACCCTGTGGCCATCCCAGAGAAAATAAGCTTCAAAAGGAAACTACAACTTAAAATTGCTGAATTGCAACATATCAAGAGGTTCAGAGCTATCTCATTTGAACTGAACAGACAATGGAATTTGAGCAAAATTATATGTGTTTATTGGCTACCAATGCTAACTTTTATGTTTTACCAACAACTTTTCTGTTTGTTTGTTTGATACTCCCCAGTGTTGATGACTTGATTACTGTGTGTAGTTTTCTACATTTTCATTTCTCTCTGACTTCACTGTCTGCAATCCCCACAAAAGCGCTCTCTCTCTCGCTCTCTCTCTGTGTGTATCTTGAGATAGCAGTACATGCATCTGATGAAATTATTATGACATAATAGACTTATTAGTCTTTCAGGTGCCACAAACCCATTTTTGTTTTTATTTAATTCGAGAATACATTTCTTTCTCTATCAGTCTAGTCAACCAGAGAAAGGCGGCAATTGAAACTCACCCTAAATTCTCCAGGCTATTTCTTTTATGCAACAAACCAGCACAAAAACCTATTGGGGTGTGTGGGTGTGTGGGAAGTTGTTCTAGTGTGTTAGATAATTAATCCACATTTTTGAGAATTTCCTGAAGACACACTTGCAGCAAACCCATTGAGCTGGTGCTTAACCAGTCAATAATCCCTGTATTTAATTGTCCTTGAGAATGTATTTTCATAATGTGTATGGCACATCGTCCCCAAATCTGCATATCTTCTGTTTTTAACATGTCACAGCTCACACATTTTCTATGATGGATTATTCCCAACAATGGGTGAAAAATTCAGAGGCGTTTGCTTTCAGCTAATAATGATACGGTTGGAAATGGGCGGATGATCCAAAGGGAGTAAAGATATGGATCCCAGTGTTTTCAGACTCCAGAGATATTGTTGCAGTTAAATCCTCGCTTGCCTCCAGAGTGTCAGTATTTTATGGGAAGGATTGAAATGCATGCTGTAAATTTAGGTTTGTGCAATTAAAGTGGATGTAAGTCTCTTGGCAGAACAAATCTATCTATCATCTATCTATCTATCTATCTATCTATCTATCTATCTATCTATCTATCATCTATCTATCTATCTATCTATCTATCTATCTATCTATCATCTATCTATCTATCTATCTATCTATCTATCTATCTATCATCTATCTATATCTATCTATCATCTATCTATCTATCATCTATATATCCAATCTATCCAATCTATCATCTCCAGTGCTTTTTTCTGGGGGGATGCTGGGGTACGCATACCCCTAAACATTTTGTGAATCTAAGTTTGGCCTCACTGAAGGGCAGTATTTAAGTATGAGTAGGAAAATGAGAGTAACCCTAAACATTTTTTAAGAGAAAAAGAACTGTATATATCCCCAACGTGCAAGCAAATCTGGATGAAGGCTCCCTGTTTTATAACCTCCCCACCAACAAATCTGAACAAATGCTTGGTCTAATGACTGGACATAATCTGAACTCTGTGTAAGCACAGCAAGTGCTCATCTGGTCACGTGGAGAAGCTCCTTGACAGAACTACGTTTGCAACTTGAGAAATAATCAAGGTGAGAGAAAGTTATGTTCCAAAACGTAATATTTTATTTATTTATTTTATTTCTCTATTGCCTTTCATCCAAAGAGCACAAGAACAAACAAAAACAATATCCACACCCACCCACCCTGTAGTTTAAAAGGCCATAGACAGTTTAATAGATTTGTTTGTCTAGAAAAAAGGCACTGCTTCTAGCTCAAATCACTCCAAACTCTCTGCTTTCACTACCTCTGGCTTTGTCTTCCCAACTCATTTGCCCTGCTGCACCCATTTGCTGTTTCACACAGAGCCACTTTCTTTGTTCCTCTTAATGGTTAGCTTGGCTGTTCCAGGAATTAGAGGGGGACCCAGGCATTCAGCCTAATCCCCAACCCCAACCCCCCCAAAGCTCAAAACACGATATATACAGTGGTACCTCAGGTTAAGTACTTAATTTGTTCCGGAGGTCCATTCTTAACCTGAAACTGTTCTTAACCTGAAGCACCACTTTAGCTAGTGGGGCCTCCTGCTGCTGCCATGCTGCTGCCACACGATTTCTGTTCTCATCCTGAAGCAAAGTTCTTAACCTGAGGTACTATTTCTAGGTTAGCGGAGTCTGTAACCTTAAGCATGTGTAACCTGAAACGTATGTAACCCACTGTAATTGAACTGGGAGAAAATAAATTCTTCTAGTAAATTCAGGCTCAGGGGAACTTAACTAGGCATGTTACATCCTCTCAAAATAATTTCCTTACCTTCCTTTCCCCTTTTCCTTGTGTGTCATGGTTTTTGTTTTAGATTGTAAGCCTGTGGACAGGAGCTGTTTTGCTTCAATGGATTATAAGCCGCTCTGTGCATCTTTTTGGCTGAAGAGTGGGGCACCAAATGCTCTAAACAATAAATAAATAAATGATCAACAAAGCAGGCTGGGAGGTGGGTATGTGGTTCTTAGTCATTTGGATGGAGAAGGGAGTTGCATTCATGTGAAGCCCTCTGTGACTTCCAAGCCATTCCTCCTGGACTTGCAAAGGAGCAGATTTTCCTCCGATAATCGTACGACTCCATTGCTTGCTCTCTCTTTGCAGAGTTCTGAAGGATGCTGATTGTAGAAAGGTGGCCTGAACTCTGCAGGGGGAGTGGGGAGTAGAAAGAGATGAAAAGGCAGTATAGAGAGAGCTGTGTGGGTGAATCGCTGCACTCCGTATGCTCCCATTAAAAATGAGAATAAAGTTCTGAGAACTTAAGAGCCAGCCGGTGGCCCACCTAGACCAGCTTCCTGTTCTCATAGTGGCCAACCAGATGCCTGTGGAAAATCCTCAAGGAAAGGGTGGTCCAATGTGTGGCCAGGGGTGGCGGCGCATGCAGCACTGAGGCCTTTTGGCAGCCCTCAGTAACATCTGACACATCCACACTCAAATCTTTGTGCTGCCTGCCCAAAGCCAGAGAAGTGCTGGGATTTGGAAAGGAGGCGTGAGGGCTCTGACAGGGTCCTAGAGTCCTCTTTCCCAAAGTTAGGGATGCGGGTGATGCTGTAGACTAAACCACTGAGCTTCTTGGACTTGCCAATCAGAAGGTTGCTGGTTTGAATCCCCACGACAGAGTGAGCTCCCTTTGCTCTTCCCCAGCTCCTGCCAACCTAGCAGTTTGAAAGCACGCCAGTGCAAGTAGATAAATAGGTACCACTGCGGCAGGAAAGTAAATGGCGTTTCCGTGTGCTCTGGCTTCCGTCAGTGTCCTGTTGCGCCAGAAGCAGTTTAGTCATGATGGCCACATGACTCGGAAAGCTGCCTGTGGACAAACACCGGCTCCCTCGGCCTGAAAGTGAAATGAGCTCCACAACCTCATAGTCGCCTTTGAGTGGACTTAACCGTCCAGGGGTCCTTTACCTTTTTACCTTTCCCCCCAAAGTTAGAACTTTTACAGCTTTGGGAAGGAGATGAGAGGGCTCTAGGAACCTGCCAGAGCCTGGCACCTCCTCTCTGGCATCCTATTCTGCTACAATACTCTTTTGGGTGCCTTTTCAATGACTGACAGTCTCTTGCCTTCTGACAGTCTGCTGCCTCCTCCCTATCTAGGCTGGACCTAACTCCCACAGGAGGCAGGGATGGCTGCCAACTTGGATGGCTTTAAAAGAGGCTTAACCCTTTCCTCCATGAATTTTTTCTGTGGATGGCTACTAGCCCTGATGGCTGTGCTCTGCCCCCCACAGTTGGAGGCAGTGATGCTTTTGAATCCCAGTTGCTGGAAACTGCAGGAGGGGAGAGTGCTGCTTTTGTGCTTCAAGTCCTGCTTGTGGATATCCCAGGCTGGGCAACTGGTTGGCCACTATTGGAGCAGGATGGTGGGTGGGATAGGCCATTGGCCTGATCCAGCAGGCTCTTCTTATGTTCCAACAGATCATTTTGTCTGTGCAGAAGATGATCAACAGCTGGAGAAGAGGGCGAGTCGAGGGAGTTGAGTATTTTTAGCCTGGAGAAGACAAGATTTGATAGGCACCTTCAGATATCTGAAGGGCTGTCACATGGAAGATGGAGCAAGCTTGTTTTCTGCTGCCCTGGAGGGTAGGACCTGAACCAGTGGATTCAAGTTACAAGAAAGGAGATTCTGACTAAACATCAGGAAGAGCTTTCTGATAGCAAGAGCTGTCCAGCATTGGAGCAGACTCCCTCAAGAGGTGGTGGGTTCTCCTTCGTCAGAGGCTTTTAAGCAGAGGTTGGATGCCATGGATGCTTTAGTAGAGATTCCTGCATTGTAGGGGGTTGGACTAGATGACCCTGGGGGTGCCTTCCAGTACAGTGGTACCTCTGGTTACGTACTTAATTCATTCCAGAGGTCCGTTCTTAACCTGAAGCTGTTCTTAACCTGAAGCACCACTTTAGCTAATGGGGCCTCCCGCTGCTGCCACGCCGCCGGAGCACGATTTCTGTTCTCATCCTGAAGCAAAGTTCTTAACCCGAGGTACTATTTCTGGGTTAGCGGAGTCTGTAATCTGAAGCGCATGTAAACCAAGGTGCCACTGTACTATAGTTCTTTGACTCTATGCAGGTAGAACTACTTCGCAGCATCATCTCTCCACTAGGCTCTGGGACCTCTCACCCTATAATGACATTGATGGCTCAGTAATTGCCGGTGTCCCCTGTCCTCCTCCACCTTCCTCTCTCTGTTTCTCATTTCCTGGGTCGATAACTTGACTTGTGTTTTGTCAACTAATGAAAGAGGACAAGATTACCATTTGCCGAAGAGGTGGGGGGAGCATTTTGCTTGAGTTAATAATATTATAACTGTTAATTAGGCCCTTTATTGATTGACCACTGTGTCTTTTTGATTTCGTTCTCATCTTGCCTGAAACTTGGGAGTGGATTTGCTGTGCCTCGTGACCCGATCTGAGAGTTTGGGTGCCACTCATGCTGCCGTCTCCTACACACCAGGTGTTCACCACTGTTGCCAAAATCTCATTCTGTGTGCCAAGCCGACTTGTCTAGGAGAAAGAAAGAAAAAACACAGGCTAGAAGCAAGCCTAGCTCAAGAATCTCTCACTGCATCCTCCTGGTTTGGAGGAAGTGTCACTCATTTTCTCTGCAAGGCAGCAACAAAGAAACACAGGAAGTTGCCCTTTATTGGGTCAGAGCTCCATTGTTCCATCTAGCTCAGTACTGTCTTTACGGACGGGCAGCAGCTCATCAGGCAGGACGTCTCTTCCAGCCCCATCAGGACACCCCTGGGATTGAACGTGGGACATTCTGCATGCAAAGCAGATGCTCCACCACTGTGCTACGGCGGGGACAGAGGTCTGGGGGTGGAGGAGCAATTCTGTTATTCCTTCCTCCAAATTAAAATAGCAGCCCCTTTTCGTAAGTACATAAGAAGGGCCTGCTGGATCAGGCCAGTAGCCCATCTAACTCCCAGCATCCTCACAGTGGCCAAACAGATGCCTGTGGGAAACCCACCAGCATGACCTGAGTACAGGTACGCTCTCCTCTTCTGTGGTTTCCGGATGCATCACTGCCTCCCGCTGTGGAGGCAGAGCACTGGCATTGTGGCTAGTAGCCTTTGATAGGCCTCTCTTCCAAAGATTTGCCCAATCGTCTTTGAAAGCCCTCCGAGTTGATGGCCATCACTGCCTGCTGTGGGAGAGAGTTCCACGGTTCAAATATGCACTGCTTGAAGAAGTACTTTCCTTGATCCATCTGGAGTCTCCCAACACTGAACACTTTCCTTGCTCCTAAAAATTGTTTGTACAGTCATACCTCATGTTGCAAACACTGTGGGTTACGTCTTTTCAGGTTGCGTCCCGCGGTGACCTGGAAGTACCGGAAAGGGTTACTTCCGGGTTTCACCGCTCGCACATGCACAGGCATGCAAAATGATGTCGCACTCATGTGCAGAAGCAGCGAATTGTGACCCGCGGGTGCGCAGACACGGGCTGTGTTCCATTCAGGTTGCTCCGGAATGGATCCTGTTCGCAACCAGAGGTACCACTGTAGTGTAATTGAGGAAAACTCAGTGGGATAAGAGGACCTGAGATGTGTGTGTGTGTGGGGGGGGAGTCTTATCTTAAAGGTTTGCAGGGGTGGCAGAAAGGGGATTCGTGCTTTCCCTGTAGGGAGTTCAATCAGCTCAGGGTCCCTGAGTTTCCGCTGCCCCCTACATTCCCTTCTTTTTCACTGGGGTGGCTCTGGCTCAAAGCTTACGATCTGTGTGTACGTGCAATGCCTGTGTGCTACACGCCTTGTGTGCTTCCGCAGAGAGCGCATCGTTAATTCAAGCTTGCACACTTGCATGCCTGGATGTTTATATCACTTCTTAGTGTTATGGCAAGTGCGCCGTTCTAGAAAGCTGTAATTTTTTTAATTTTTTTTGGGGGGGGGGAAATATTTTTCTCCCAGGGTGTTTGTATAAATTGAAGAATTAATTTCCTTATGCATGCAGACAGCCCCATTCCCCCATTGAAACCAGTCCTTGCTACGTCCTTTTCACTCTCTCTTGACTACCATTTCCAAATGGCTAATGCTTCAGAGGTTTTAAGTAGATGGAGACAAGAATTTCACCAGGGGGGATGTTTGAACTTGATCCAGTGCCTTTTGTCTTTGTGGATTTAGGGGGCTTGTTTTGCAGGGAAATGGCCCTGTTTGTTAGAAGTTCTCTTCCACCTCCCCTTGCCCTTCTCTCTCTCTCTCTCTCTCTCTCTCTCTCTCTCTCTCTCTCTCTCTCTCTCCCTCCCTCTCTCTCTCTTTCTCTCTCTTTGCTGCAGGTTTGTTAGTGGATCTGGCAAAGAGGCTTTTACGGATTCAAAACAACACAATTGCGCACGGTCGTTTTGATAGTACCTTTTATATGACTCCTCACGTTTTGTGTGGATGTGGATGAGGCAGCATGACTGCACCTCTCCCAATGTCACTCTCATCTTGAATATGTTGCTAAAATTATGCCTGATGGTGGATAGTGACATTTCTCCCTCCCGCTTTGTAATACTGGAACACATTGATCATGATTGAAAGGAGATTCACGACAGTCGATTGAAAGGGGATGGTGGAATTCCTGCTTGCACCGCTGCAGGACGTGGCTGTGGCCACAGGCTTCCAAAGCCTTCTAAGAGGATTCACAAAGGAGAGGGATATCATAGACTTACAGAACTGTAGAGTTGGAAGGGACCCCCAAAGGTCATTTAGTCCAACTCCCTGCAATGCAGGAATCACAGATAAAGAATCCACGACAGAGGGCCATCTAACTTCTGCCAAAGAAGCTCAGATGAAGGTGAATACGCCACCACTACCTTCCAAGGCTGTCCAACCTTGGGCGTAAGGCGATGCATCTGAGCTGCACCTTTTCATTGGGGGGTGGAGGATATTCCCCCCCCCCCCCCGAGACTAATTTTGTGTGTGATTGTGCTATATACAGTGTGTTGGAATGCTTAGAGTAGTAGACTAGTTCTTGGGAGACTGGGGCTCAATTTCCCCACTCATCCATGAAGGTCACTGGGTGACCTTGAGATAGTTTTCATAGAATCAGAGTTGGAAGGGACCCTAGTTGGTGCCTCTCAGCGTTTTTTGAGGAGAATATGGAGAGGGGAAGAGTCATGTCTACCACCTTGAGCTCCTGGGAAGAAACATAGGATATAATTTAATTATAGATTGTGTATGTGTGTGTGCGTGCGCTCATAGACACATGCTCTCTCTCTCTTACACACACACACACACACACACACACACACACACACCAGTTTATTCATTAAATAATTTCTGTTCCCTTAAAAACCTCTAAATGGTTCACCACCTGCCTTAAACACACTTTCTCACTTATTTAATTAAATCATTTCCCTGCTCTCATCTCTCTCTATCTCTCACGTTCTCTCCTCAACAGTTTGCAACCTGTCTTAACAAAATATCAAATAGAAATTACAATATATCACAACGAAACATTACACATGAAAATCGAGCACAGAGCGCAATAAAAGACCTGCATTTAAAAAACAGGATAATAACAGGAAAGCAAAACATTCTCTTAAATATAAAAAAGCCCATTCCAAGCGAAAATCAAATACAAAGATACCAAAAATAAAAAATAAGTCTTCATATGAAGCTTCATTAGCAATTGAACAAAATAACAGAGAGAAGTTTCACCCACATTCTCTGTTCACAGCAGTGATGTCTCCCAGACCAACTCTTACGACTCTTCCACAAACCTCACTCTCAGCCATTCCCACGAACAGGAGCTAAAGCTTTGTCCCAAATAGAATGCATGTTTACACACATTATTTTTATTAGTATCATCATCATCTAAATTAGTTTTTTTCTGAATATTGCTTCTGGCTCCAAGCTTTTTTTTTTTTTTTTTTTTTGGTTAGAGCACCAATTTGGGGGTGTTTTTATTTAAAGAAAAGTGAATTGCCATCATCTCATGTGTGCTCTCTGTGATTTGACTTTGACGTTTCTTGGCAATGAGTTGAGTGATTTTATGAACATGTTTTGGGGAACAGCAGTGACAGATGCAAAATGCTTAGGCCATTTCTCTCTGATCTTAGATTCCAAGGATTTTAAATTTTTTTACAGCAATTGTGAGAAAACAAAATGTCTTGCTCAGGCCCGTTCCCCTCCTCTCTCCCCTGCCGTGGTTCCTTGATCCCTGAGTGCGTTGGTAAAGGTATAATTCAGAGTATAATTCCTTTCATTTTAAAACTTTGGTTGGGGGTGGGGTGGGCAGAGAGGGTTTGAGGAGTGGCCAGTGGTTTGAGTTCACACATGAAGCTACCAAGTTGTATTATTTCTTTATTGATTTTGTAGCTGAAATATACTCGGAGTTGAGAGTGGATTTCATGCTCTTTATTCAGCTCATAGTGATGAGGAGGAATGGAAGTTCCCCCACAATATCTGCTTTATATACATTATTTACACAATGGGCTGCACATGATGGGCTAATTCCGGGATTCTCCTGTAGGCCAATCAGGTTGTGGATTCACTTCCACCTGGAGCTGGATTGGGTGGCTCCTGCGGACCAATCATACTGCTGCATTGTTCTAGGACCAATCAGACTGCTGCATTTTGGATCCTATTGTTCTAGGACCAATCAGACCGCTGCATTTTGGATCCTATTCAACTCAGTGCATAACAGTAGCCCTTCCTTCCTCTCCAAAAAGCCCCAGGGCAGCACATGGACCTTCGCAATGATTGGAGAAGAGAAAGGCAGCGCAGTGTTGAGGCAGCAAAGTATCTGGGGCCAGCCCAACATTCAGCTGCTGCCGGAGAGCAGAGAAATCGGTCGACAGGCGCTTTTGTATGCTCAATCAGGTCCATGATGACAACCAAACATTCGGTGTGTTTAAACTCACTTTGCTTCTCCCCCCACTCCCCAGCTTGTCTGATTTTGGGGGATGGCTTCTAAATAGTACAAATGATGGAACAATTTATTTGGGATGACGACTTACGAGAATATTGCTCATACGCCTGGAGCATGACATTTTCAATCACATCCTTGCTTTGCTGGGAAGGGGGGGGGGAGAGAGAGAAATGGTTTTCCTATCTTGACATATTTATCCTTAGGAGGCTGAGACAATTATCTTACTGTATAAAGAATCACTTCGTAGCTTGGAAACTTGCAGGAGTCTGTCGCGGCGTATTTTGGGGTGGGGGTGGAGGAGGAGAGACCCTCTTTGGCTGATGCTTGCAAATGCCACAAAGGGGGTGGTAGCAGGACAAAAACTTTCTATCCCCTTGCTATATTTATAAACTGCTTTTATTCGCTGGGGACAGCCCTATTGTCTGGCCGTTGTCCTTGAGGAAAAACCTTGAGATATATGTTAAAGGTGATTTATAAATTAATTTACTACTCCTAATACCACTAATAAATCACAACCTCTGTTTCTGCCTTTGGGGAATGCCTGCTTAAAATCTTGTTAGTGGGCATTAAGAACATAAGAAGAACCTTCTGGATTGTGGGATGTAAAACTGCAGTCAAATACAGTGGACATGTTAGGGGATGTTTTGAAGCACTCAGGAGAAGACTTCCTGTTTTCTGCTGAGCTGGGACAGACTTCCACTACATGTGACTTGAAGAAGGTGTGGTCTGTTGTACTTTGATGGAGGAGCACATGGCCTCCATGTTCTGATCAGTGTGTGTTCTCTATTTCAGTGTTTCCCAAACGTTTTTGGGCAACGGCACACCTGTGAGCCGGAAAAAAATCTCGCGGCACACCACCATTAAAGCCCCGCCCCGTGACGTCAGCGCGCAGCGTCACGCCGGGAGGGACGCACAAAAGCGAAAGTTTTTTCCCTCCCCCTTGCCGGGGTGGGAGGAGGCAGCAGAGCGAGGGCAGCTGAGGCGGCGGCGGCTGTTGTGGTGGTGGCGGCGATAGCGGGCGGAGGAGGGGGCGGCGGCGGGAGTTGCTGCTGCTGTTGTTGCTGCTGCTGCCCGGACATGCCGGCCTCCTCCTCCTCTGCTGTCTCGCGATCCTCCCTTTTGCGCGCGCTGCCCCGCCGCTCGGCACCACCACCGCGGAGCCGCCCCCGGCTCGACGCGGATCCTCGCCGCCGCCTCTCACCGCCCGACTCGCCCGCCTTCCTCCCACGGCACACCAGCCGATGTCTCACGGCACACTAGTGTGCCGCGGAACACCGGTTGGGAAACACTGCTCTATTTTGTATGTTGCTGTGTGCTTAGTCGCAGTCACTTGGGACAAACTTCTTTATGGAATAGTTCTACAGTGGTACCTTGTGTTACAGACGGGATCCATTCCGGAGGCCTGCCCATAATGTGAAATGCCCGTAACACGAAGTGCTGGTCTGCGCAGGCGCGTGGCGCGATTTGCCGCTTCTGCGCATGCGCGAGCGGCGAAACCCGGAAGTAACCCATTCTGGTACTTCCAAGTTGCTGCGGGACATAATGTGAAAAGACGCAACATGAAGTGGATGCAACACCAGATATGACTGTAGTTGTTATGTAACCTAAGCCTGCCTTCAGGGATATATCTGTGAACCTGAATGAATCTGTGAGTAAACTACTTTTATATTAGCGTCAATCAGATTCTTGTGTTTATTCTTTTTAAGAGGGATTAGAAGGGATTTTACCAGGAAGGAATCTTTCATAGTAAGACAGATGAGTCAGCAACAAGCTGATTGCTGCGTAATTTAAAAAGGGGGATGTTTGGAACTCTGCTAGAATATGGAACTTGCTAGCGCAAGTTAGGAAGGATCTCATTAAATAATGTATCCTCTCCTGCCTCCCTAATCTTTCCCACATGGATCAAGCCTGTGGACCTTTCAGTCCGGCATCCTGTCCTCACAGTGGGCAACCAGCTGCTTGTGGGAAGCCTGTAAGCAGGATCTGAACACAAGAGCAACTCTCCACTCCTGCGGTTTCCAGAAACTGGTATTCAGAAGTATCACTGTCTCCAGCTGTGGAGGCAGGGCATAGGCACCATGTCTAGTAGTCATTGATAGCCTTATCCTCCGGAAATTGGCCCAATCCTCTTTGAAAACCACCCAGGTTGGTGGCCATTGCTGCCCCCTGTGGTAGAGAGTTCCATACTTTAATTATGCACTGCGTGAAGAAGTGACTTTCTTTTTATCTGGCCTGGACCTGCTAACATTCAGCTTCATTAGATGTCCATGACAGACAGACAGACAGACAGACAGACAGACAGACAGAACAGCTTTTCTCTATCTGTTCTGTTCAATGCCATGCCTAATTGTATAAAATTATATCGTGTCTCACTTGCCTTTTCTCTAAAGTAAAGAGCCCCAAATGCTGCCGCTTTTGCTCATAAGAGAAATTGCTTCAGCCGCTTGACCATTTTGCTTGTCCTTTTCTGAACCTTTTCCAACTCAGCAAAATATGTTTTTTGAGGCAAGTCAACAAACTGCCTTCATTTACCAGGGGCCGCCTTATTTGCTGGTCATTTAGAACATATTGAGATAGTAATAGTAGTAAATTAATCCACTACTGCTAATAAATCGTGGCCTTTTGTTTTGGCTTTGGGGAATGCTTGCTTAAAATCTTGTTGGTGTATGGTTACCAGACGTCCCCGTTTCCTGGAGACAGTCCCCGGATTTACAAATCTGTCCCCGGACAAAATCCGTCCCTGGAATGTCCCCGGATTTCATTTAATGTCCTTGGATTTATATTTTAAGCATTGTAGATTTATTAGTAGGGAATGAATGTTGCATGATTGGTTCAACGGCACAAGACACATCATATGGGGACTTCTGGCGAGACAAAATGGCGGGCGCCATGGCAGCGAGCAGCTCCTGAAGCCAGCCAGAGCCAACTGTGCTATCAGGCTGACTCTGGGCTGCTGAGGTGGCCACTGCCGCCACCACTGCCAAGGGGGAATCGGAGGCGCCTGGTGCATCAACTGGGGAAACCACTGACCCCTGTGACCCAAATCGAGTTGGGAGCGAGAGTGCCTGGCCACCCAGCTTACTGCCCAGCAGCGCTCTGGGCCCAGGAAAACTGCGGAGCTGATGCAGGGAGAAGGAGGAGAGTAGAAGGAGAAGGAAGAGAGAGAAAGAGGAAGGAGAAAAAAGAGCCACCGCCGCTGCTGAGGAGGAGAGGTAGGAGAGCACCGGGAGGGCAAGGACAGGTAGCCGAGCCCAGGTCTGACCAGAGCCTACTCCACAGCAGCTAGCACTCCAAGAGATCAGGCCAGGGCCCAGAGGAAGGCCACGCGACAGAGGAGACTACAGAAGAGAAGATATTACTTCTTATTTATTTTTTTAAAAATAACTTTTTTAATAACTTTTTTTCTGATAAAAAAAAAAGTGTCCCTGGATTCTTTTTTAAAAAATCTGGTAACCTTTTGTTAGCATTGCTTGAATTGCTCAGCTTTCAGCTCCCTGACTGGGTCTTTGGAAGTTACCCTCCATCCCTAACCCCCAACCCGTTGAGTGTGTGTCATGGATAATCTTGTTTGATGTCCACTCAGAGCAGGTGTAGGGAACCCTTTTGCCTTCCAGATGCTGCTGGACTGCACTCTTGCCCAGCAAATATTACTGAAATAAGGAATTTTGGATTTATGGCCCTGATTTGCATTACAAAATAACTAACCAGTTTGGGCTACTTGACTACTGTGAAAAGGCCAGACTTGGAAATAAAACCCAAGGTATCTGCATGTTCAGGGTTCATTGCAGGGAGTGCCAAATCTCAGAGACTCTAGGGGGTGCTGTTGGATTACATCACACTTCTGAAGAAGTGTGCATGCACACGAAAGCTCATACCAAGAACTAACTTAGTTGGTCTTTAAGGTGCTACTGGAAGGAATTTTTTTATCATCATCTACGGGTTTGTCAGACATACATACACTACCAATTTGCATTGATATACTGCCATGTCTCCCTCTAGGGGAATAGTAGCTTGGTGAAGGTGTTAAGTAATGTTAGAGACATGTGTCCCCCTACCCAGCAGGCTTTCTGGGTGTGAGGTATGATTATTAAATCAGCTTAACCTTCTGATGTAGAGATGCCCTGAGATTTTGTATAGAAACTTTCCTTGTTTGTACTCCATTCTATATGCGGCTACCCTCCTCCTGCTCCTAACCATAGGTGTTTTTAGTATTCATTCTCCATCTTATACTTTCTCTCTCTCTCTCTCTCTCTCTCTCTCTCTCTCTCTCTCTCATATCATCTGTTAGGCCTCTGCTTTCATCCGTACTCACTTTTTATTTCCCCATTATTTGTTCCATTATAAAAATCTAACAGTGCGTTAGTCATTAGTTTTGCTACACCTTTCAGTGCTGCCAGGCCAGGAATAACGAATAGAAAGATTTCTGCTAGCAGGCTCCCTTTCTTTATTTTTATTTTTATTTTATTTTTGATTTTAGAAATGCACCCAATGCCTGGAGGCCTCTTCGCACAGCTGTGTAATGAAACACATCGTAATTAGGGGTAAGGGGGGAGAGTGGGAGAGAGAGAGAGAGGAAATAGAAGAATAAACGATTCGGATTAAAACTGCAAAAATGTTTAAAACTGGAGAAGTGCTTACAAGGCAGCCTGAAATGATCTGCCATGCACCATTTGTTGAGGTTTGATATAAACCGTCCCGAGAGCTCATGGAAGGAAGGGAATTAAGGAGATGTTTCTCCACTGAAGATGCCTTGAAATGGGCCCCTTGCAATTCTGGGGTGATAAATGTGCTTATGTTAACTTACATTACAGTTGCTTGGCTACCGTGAGGACCGATGCTGGACTAGGCGAGCTATTGGCCTGGTCCAGCAAGCTCTCATGTTCTTAGTTGGTAGCACTCTGCTTCTGATAGTCTAGCACAGTCTTTCTCAACCTGTGGGTCCCCAGATGTTGTTGGACTACAACTCCCATCATCCCTAGCTAGCAAGGACATGGCTCAGGGATGATGGGAGTTGTAGTTCAACAACATCTGGGGACCCACAGGTTGAGAACCGCTGGCACAAGTTGTCCAACCTGATTCCCCCCACCCACCCTGATATTTTAAAATACAGTTTCCATCAGCATGACCAACTATCTGGGATGAAGGGCACAAGGTTGGGCATGGGCTAGCCCACCATTTCAGGTTTGGAGGGTCTGCTGTACTTTTGCTCTCTTTTAATTAGGAGTCTGGGTGGGTTCTACCCATCAAAGCCAGTTATAAAATAGGGGTGGGGTGCAGAGCCAGTTTCCTGAATCATCCCTTGAATCATGCACTGAGACACTGAATCATGTACTGAAACAAGAAGATCATTGGATCAAGCCAATGGTCCATCTATTCCAGCATCCTGTTTTCACAGTGGCTACCCAGGAGTGTGTGGGAATCCCACAAGCAGGATTCAATGATCCCCTCCTGCAGCTTCCAGGAAGTGGTATTCAGAAGTGTTACTGCCTCCAGCTGTGGAAGCAGAGCTTAGTCATTGTGGACAAGATGGATTGTTTTAAGAAGTGGCAGAGAGATATCTCTAGATTTGTCTGGCAGGGCAAGAAGCCCAGAATAAAATTTAAGATACTGACAGATGCAAAGGAAAGGGGTGGATTTGCCCTGCCAGACCTTAAACTATACTATGAATCAGCAGCCTTTTGCTGGTTGAAAGAATGGCTACTTCTTGAAAACACAGACATTTTGAATTTAGGATCCAAATACATTTTAACAATGTATTTGGATGGCATGCATATTTATGGTATGATAAGGTCAAAGCTCATAACGCATTTAAAAATCATATTGTCAGGAAAGCTTTGTTTAATGTTTGGATAAGATATAAGGACTTGTTGGAAAATAAAACACCAAGGTGGCTGTCACCAATGGAAGCAAAAGCTTTGAAAAGGCTCAATATGGAGGCCAAATGGCCGATATACTGTGAAATTTTGGAACAAGAAGGAGACAAACTGAAATTGCAGAGTTTTGAAAAATTAAAAAACAAAGTGAGAGATTGGCTTCATTATTATTAGATAATGGAGACATATAATTTGGATAAGAAAATTGGCTTCCAGGTGGAAAAGTCAAAATTAGAAACAGAACTGTTAGAACCCAAAACTAAGAATTTGTCAAGAATGTATAATTTGCTGTTGAAATGGAATACTCAGGATGAAACGGTGAAATCTGTTATGATTAAATGGCCACAGGATGTTGGACATAATATTATGTTTGCTGACTGGGAACAGTTATGGACCACATAACTGGACCACATATGGACCACATATGGACCACAGGTATGAAGTTTACGGCATGTAATGCCTTAAGAGAGAATATTATGAAAATGATATACAGGTGGTACATGACCCCAGTCAAGCTTGCAAAAATCTATCATTTGCCCGATAATAAATGTTGGAAATGTAAAGAAACTGAAGGTACATTTTTTCACCTTTGGTGGACGTGCCCAAAGATTAAGGCCTTCTGGGAAATGATATATAATGAATTGAAAAAGGTATTTAAGTATACCTTCCTGAAGAAACCAGAGGCCTTTCTCCTGGGCATTGTTGGCCAATTGGTGCCAAAGAAGGATAGAACTTTGTTTATGTATGCAACAACAGCAGCAAGAATACTTATTGCAAAGTATTGGAAGACACAAGATCTACCCACCTTGGAAGAATGGCAGATGAAGGTGATTGACTACATGGAATTGGCAGAAATGACTGGCAGAATCCAAGACCAGGGAGAAGAGTCGGTGAAAGAAGACTGGAAGAAATTCAAAGACTACTTACAGAAACATTGTAAAATTAATGAATGTTAGAAGGATGTTGGATAGAAACTAAGTGGTTTCCAGCTGTAATGCTTTAAGAGATATGAAAAAAAAAGGTTTCACAAATGGGTAAAAGTTTAATGGTAAGGATTTGCTGAACTAACAAATCGAATTAGAATACAAAGAAGGGAGGTATG
This sequence comes from Podarcis bocagei, assembly GCF_964188305.1. Classification (NCBI taxonomy): domain Eukaryota; kingdom Metazoa; phylum Chordata; class Lepidosauria; order Squamata; family Lacertidae; genus Podarcis; species Podarcis bocagei. The sequence continues at coordinate 23,280,359 of NC_138141.1, forward strand.
AGGAGGTCCGAGGAAATAAGTGTATGGAAGTTATGTTATTGAAAATTAATGTGTGTTTTTAACTTTTTTTATTTTGTATGTTTATTTTTCTTTTTTTGTTATATCTTAAAAACTTTTAATAAATATCTTTTTTAAAAAAGGAAGCAGAGCTTAGTCACCATGGGTAGGAGCTACTATAGCTCCTCCTGCATGAATCTGTACTATCTGCTTTTAAAGCCATCCTAGTTGGTGACAGTTGCTTCTTCTGTCATACAAAACTACCTCTGAGTTAATGACAAGTATTGTAAACACAAACCACAAAAAACTGGCCTCCGTAGCTTAGTGGATAGAGCATGAGACTCTTAATCTCAAGGTTGCGGGTTCGAGTGGGGCAAAAGATTCCTGGATTGCAGGCGGTTGGACTTGATGGCCCTCATGGTCCCTTCCAACTCTACAATTCTATGATTCGACCACATGGCAGATCAGAAAACCTCAAAACCTGGCCAACAGAGCTCCAGAAAGACATAGTCAACAGCAGTAAATAAATATGCCCATTTTACAGGTGGGCTACAGCGAGGATGATAAATGATAACAGGCCAGTTGTGGCATTTCATTTTCTCCCAACCCCAATCAAGCTTGCAACTTCAGTTGGCCCTGTCACATTATTAAACTGATGCTGATCTACTGCAAGTCCCCCAGGGACCAATCAGAGCACCCAAAACTGCTTTTGGCCCACCCCAATCTCAGTAGTCTGAAAACACACCACTTTGCATCCCAACATTGTTGTGCTGATGAACCTGATAAAGAAACAATTCACCCACCCTGGGCCTTGAGACAAAGCAGGCTATGAATCTAAATGGATAACGATCCAATTTCATTAGTATCACAGAGACCGGGAATGATATTTCTTTTCAAACTGATGTGCCTGGAGCCTGGCACTTAAATTATTCTGTCTAGGTACCCAGAATAAATGGACCACCTTTAAAAGGATCTGAATTTTCCAACAGAGTCTATTGTTCTTCTAGTCTGCTCGATGTTCTTGCGATGTGGGGCTGTAGCTTGACTTGGCTTTATATATTATAAAAAGCCGGATGCTATGTGATGTCTAACTTGCAATTGGCACTTCAGTCAGAGCTGGAACTTGACCGCCATAACTTGTGAGGTGTTCACAAAGTAAAGGAAGGATTGAACTCTGATTAATAAGAATACACACAGAGGCTTGAACCAGCAAGACTCTGGGAAGGGTGCGTATAATAGTCTCTCTCTGTGTCTCTCCACCCCTCGGCCCAGGTCGTTTTATTCACAAAAGAACTTTTTACAGAGTGTTCGTAAGAACCAATCAGATTTCTTCTGAGCATTTCAACAAACCCATGTGGGGACAAAGTTAAACTACCAAAACTAATTAGGCACGGGGTAAACAAAGAACAGAACTACAAAGAAGAGCATTTGGCAACCCTGGAGGTGATAAACAAGCAATATACATGATAAGGAGGATGGCCAGGAGGACAGCGATCATTATACAACGCTGGTTGTGATGGAAATTGGTACCTTTTTACATCCCTGGTACCTTTTTACATGCCTGGTAGTGGCGCCCTCCCTGTGGAATGCCCTCCCACCAGATGTCAAAGAGAACAACAACTACCAGACTTTTAGAAGACATCTGAAGGCAGCCCTGTTTAGGGAAGCTTTTAATGTTTGATGTACCATAGTATTTTAATATTCTTTTGGAAGCCGCCCAGAGTGGCTGGGGAAACCCAGCCAGATGGGCGGGGTATAAATAATAAATTATTATTATTAAAATTATTATTATCACCTTCATGTGAGATCTGTTTCCTGGCCCTAGGATTAACATCCTAAGATTAACATATTAGAAAGCTACTTCAAAGAAGCTTGCCCACTATCTTTGATGACCCAGGATGCCTGCCTGGCAAAGCAACTGGCAGTGTACGTGACTGGTCAAGAAAGAGAAATGGAACAGGGATGCAGAGGTGTGGATTGATCAAGAATCATATCAAAATAGTTTAAACCCAGTCAACGCAATGCTTTCATTGCTGACACAGATGGCTTACTCTATATTTGTTATAATTCCTCATAGCAATCCCACCTGATCACTACAACTTGCTCTCAGTGTTTAGGGCTCAGGGATGTAAAAAGGTACCAATTTCCATCACAACCAGCGTTGTTTCTGCGCTGCTGCAGTCCACTTTCTGCCAAATACTCACCTTCCTGTCCGCTATTTAACATAGGTTGTGTAAGTTATGCAAATAGGTATGGAAGTTATGTAACTTGCATTCACTTCCATGTAAAGCAAACATCAAAACAATGTTTAACAAAACCATTAACTGCACATCATTTGCATACTTAACACCCCTGCAATCGAATGAATCTGTACAATATTTGCTTGACCGAATTCCATTCCTAACCACAGATAGGCAATCTAACTGCAGCAGTTTTCACTGCCTGCCAGAAGTTCCAGTTTCAAACCCCAGCATCTCCGGGTAAGGCTGGGAGGGACCCCTGTCTGAAATCCTGGAGAGCTGCTGCCATTCAGTGTAGACAGTACTGACCTAGTTGGACCAGTGGTTTGGCTTGGTGTTTATTGTCATTGATTTATTTAATAATAATTCTAGACCGCTTACTATTAGCAAGAATCTCAATGAGGTTTGTAAATGTTTTTTTAATTAAGATTTTATTTTTTACCAACCAATATTTTATTTTTTACCAACACAAAGAGTGAAAGCCCCCAGGCAGCTGATACATTGGGTATACATATTCAATAATATACATATTCAAATCAACCACATGTACACTTCTGTATACCTTAACACTCCTCCCTCCACAAGGTTTATTTAACTTTTAACATTTTAATTGCCCCAAATTGTTCAAACCTACCCAAATAATTCAATATCTTCTCAAACCAATCCTCCTCTTTCTCACTGACCTTAAGCCCTTTCGTTCTATGTATCTTCACAGTTTGGTATTCTAAAATTATAATTATTATTCAATTTTTTCTTTTTTTCTTTTTATATGATATTTATTGAAAATTTTTGAAATTACAAAGAAAAAACAAAGCAGAAAAAGAAAAAAGAAAAAACAAAAAGAACAAACCATATCAAACAATACAAATTCAAAAAACAAAAATACACCACAAACAGACAAAAATAAATCCATCATTCTCAAATCTTCAACTCTCATTACCTTCTTTCTTTGACCTCCTCCTCCTCCTCTCTTTTTTTGTATCCTGGTTAATAATTATGCAGCAAATCCTTTCCATATTTCATAGTATTCTGTCATTACATTACCTTAATCTATTTTCATCTTATCTTATAGAAAACCTTAAAAACTTAAAACTTAAATCTTATTTATACCGACTTCTCACAACCATAATATTCTTACCTAATTCTTTAAACATTTTTGCTAGAGCCAAATAATTTCGCTCCAACATTTTTCTAACATTCATCAATTTTATAAAACAATCCTGGTAATAAAAAGAGAAATAGAAACAATCCAATCTTCATCCAGCGTCCCTTCCTCCTGGTCCCGGGTTTTGTCAGTCCTTTTTATCCCATCGATCTAGCGCATTAACCTGGTAACCTAATATCCGAGGCCCTTAAATCTCTTCCATGTCCCTTCCAAAGCTCTTCTTCATATTTTCCTTTCACTCGTGTGAACTCCAGCTTGGTGATGTTTTTGACCCTTTTCAACAAATCAGCCCCTTTTCCATAGTCCAAACTCAACTCCATGTGGTATTTAAGAAGATGTTTCAGAATTCCTCCAAAATTGAGAGCCCCCACAGCTCCAAACATCTCACGGCCCATTGCCAGACTCGGAAAGTCCAAACATCCCTGCATAGGGGGGATCTATCCAACCCCCCATTTCCAAACCAATCCAAACTTTGTCTTTCCAAATCTGGCTTTTTCCAAGTTCATTTGTCAAATCCAAAAGCTCTTGTTCCTGCAAGGCCGCAGCTCCCTCCATCTCTGGCGCCCAAGATTCAGCAACATCCTCTTCTCTCATCTGCTCTGTCAGGACACACTCCTGATCCAATTCCCGGGTGGGCTCCACATAGTTTCCCACTGCCTGTTCAAAAATTCTGGCCGCATTAGTCATCAAATCCATCTTCTCACTTAACTGTTCCAGTAGGGCACTTGTTTTACAGAGAGCACACAACAGAGCCTCTGAATACATTGTCCTACAAGGTCACAAGTCCATTCCCACGATTGTAATCTGAGACAGCTGCAAGCTCCCTGGAGTTAGTTACAGTTTCACATTCTCCCTCTAGGGGGAGAACTTCTATTTGTTCTTGCAACAAAGTATCCTTTTTGAGATATTTTGTCAATATTTGTTTCTTTAAAGTGCGAAAGGAAACAGTGGAATCACTATGTTTCTCTTCCTTTAACTATCTGTCAAAAACGTTTGTCTCTGGTCAATGAGCTTCAAATGTCAGTCCTGACACCCCGCTCCAGGATCAGGACGGTGGAAAGTTACTTTACTTTAGACTCACTTCTGCAGGTTTAAACAGTCCAAAAAAAGATCCCCCTTCTTCTCCTGCTACCGAAGGGGGGGGGTTCAACAATTTTAAATGATGAAAGCCAATCCTTTAGAAGCGATTTTCTGAGCTCTAGTTTACGTTGTCTTTGCTTTATTCTGTCTACAAAGAAACGGAAGGCTGACTTCCTGTTTAGACCTTCCCGTTTCAGTACCAAATTAAAGTAAATTTTTAAGTCCAATTCCTCGCAAGTCCTTATTTAAAGTCCGATTGTTCAAAGTTTAAGTACTCACGAGTGCTTATTTTAGAAGCCAAATTGTCCCAGGAAAAAGGCAGCGCTCTCCGGCAACGGCTGTGCGGCTTCGCTCCACAGAAATAGCAGTTGACTCACAGCACCGCGCCACTTCCCCCTCTTCACTTCGGAGCCCGTTAGTGGGTTCCTTTGCAGGTTGGAGGGGCGCTAAGGGTGCCCGCCGAGTCCCATGGTCACAGGCTTCATCCGCCTGTGATTTTTAGCAGGGTTCCCGCTTCACCGTAGCGGAAAAGACCCGTTTCACGCAGAGCTAGTCCCTCCAGTTCAGAGGGAGTACGCCATTACCGATGGCGCCACCCCGGAAGTCCCAATTTTTTCCTCCATTGGTTCACCCCTAGCTCTTCTGCTGGTTTTCCCAGTAGTGATGTATGGAAGTGAGAGGTGGACCATAAAGAAGGCTGATCGCTGAAGAGTTGATGCTTTTGAATTATGGTGCTGGAGGAGACTCTTGAGTCCCATGGACTGCAAGAAGATCAGACCTATCCATTCTGAAGGAAATCAGCCCTGAGTGCTCACTGGAAGGACAGATTGTGAAGCTGAGGCTCCAATACTTTGGCCACCTCACGAGAAGAGAAGACTCCCTGAAAAAGACCCTGATGCTGGGAAAGATGGAGGGCACAAGGAGAAGGGGACGACAGAGCAGCAGAAAAGAAATCTCTCCGCCATCTACTTGGCAGCCCTTCAATTATTTGAAGATAGTTGTCATTTCGCCTCTTCTCCTTGTTTCCCATCTGCCTCCTCCTCTCCTATATTTTTCTGCCTTTCTCTCCCACAGAGTTTTGTTGTCTATGCTTTGTTGCCCAAACAGAATGAACAGCTTCCTGTTTTAAGGCCATCTGCTGCTGGTGTTCTCGGTCGAAGTGCTCATCTCCCCCTCTGCTTTTACCAGCTGAAAGAACATTGTCTACCGGGTGTCATCTCGCTCCAGCCAACCTTGAATAGAACTTGGGAGACAGAAAGTTCTTAAAATATTTGGAGGGTTTCCCCCCCCTATTTCCCCCCCCCCTTTCTGGTGCTTTTAAACAACTCTCCCCAGCCCAATACATTTTGGCACCTGGTGCCTTCCTCCCCACCAGAGAAGAAGCGGGGAGTGAAGACCTACATCGGAGAAAGCAGGGAATAAATGTCTACATTGGGATCTGCTGCCCCGTGGATTCTGCCGCCTGAGGTGGTTGCCTCACTTTGCCTCATGGGTTGGCTGGCCCTGAGCTGATAGCTGTTTTTGTGGCTGTACCTGAACTCAGCACACTGACTCTATGCCGTACTATGCATTGTGAAGAGGAAGGAGGGGGGAAGTGTGTTGAAATGGGGTCACATCCAAGATCAGAAAATCTGTTTATCGCACATTCATCATTAAGCCACAGTCATTAAGCTGGTTTCCAGCTGGTTTATATTGGTAGAGGGGAGGAAGAGAACTGGTTTAAGCTTAAGGAAGGTATTCTTTTCTCCCTTCTCCACTTCTATTAGGGTGCCATACTATTTTTTTCAAATGGAAAGGTGATGCAGCTCAAGCCCACCAATACCATGCCATCTGTCCTTGTAACCAGGCCCCATGCTGCTAGAGCAAAACTTCGGAATATGAAGAACAGAGCACACTCGAGCATGTGCAAAGTGCCTTTCCCTCACCACAAACAACAACCATAGGCTGATTCGGGTTTCAGCTGTGTGGCATGGGAACCCACACCAAGCTTCTTACACTGCTCCAGCAACATCTGTTCAAAGCAGCCATCTGTGCTGGTCAGCTGGTGTTGATGCTTCTGATAACACTATGCTAAATTTACTCAGGAGCTCTTTGGAGCAACTCTGTTAAAAGCTTTTGGGAAGTCCGATCAGGACCCAAGAATTCCCTTATCTATTCTGTTTGGCTCTCTTAAAGAATTCTTAAAGGTTAGTGAGGTAGGGAGTCCATGCTGATGCTGTTTTGACAAGGCTTGTTCTTCTCTAGCTAGCTTTAAGGATGCTTCCCGCCAGTTTTCCCAGGGCAGAAGTTATGACTGTATCCTGGATCCCTTTAATGATATTTTTTTGACTAGGTGGTGGTAATGTCATCTTATCCTGTGGCATGGAGACTAATCTCAGGGGCAAATTTCATGCCTTGGTTAGACATGCAGCTATTTCACATTTGAGTTCCTTAAAGACTCTCGGGTGACTTATTAATTTTTAAATTGTCGATTAGCTCTGAGACAGGTTCAGCTGTTGTCATTTCAGCTTGATTTACATCTTTATATGCCCCTCCTCCTTCCACCCAGCTTCTCTGTAATCTCTCTCCTTCAGAGATCCTTTCTTGCCTAACAATCTACTCTCCTCCCTGGTTGGTTTCCAGTTCGAGGTGCATTCAAATATTTTCAAAAATTATTTTGTCCTTTAAATTCAGCAACATGCTCTTCAACTCTTTTCCTGTTCCCTTGCCATAACATCAACTCATATTTGCTTTGCTGAAGTTGGGATCCTTTTTATTTCTTAATCACACTTCTTATTCTGCCCTTCCTTCCAAAGAAACCCAGGGTGGCAAACATCAAAATTTTCAAACAATGCAATTCAATAAAAAAATAATAATACTCAAAACATTCAGAACTATCAAAAACCCATCAAAAACCATTTCACTTTATTTGGTTCCATTTCCAATCTTTTTAAAGGAGCCCTTCTTGACATCCACTGTCTTTTTACTCAGTTGACATTGCTCATTAGCCATGCTGGCATCCTTCTTGGACATGTATACAACAAGTATGGTACAAAACATGTTATCTGGGCATCCTTTGAATAAGAAAAAAGCAAAATTCTATGCCCAACTAATTGGGCCTGCTGTTCAGCGCTTAACATTAAAGGTACAAGGTCAAATTAAATTCACCCCCCAAACCCCCCCCCCAACAGATAAAAACCAAGCCTCTTCATCCACCTGCTTATTTTCCAACCTTCTGTTGCAAGTCTCCAACACATCTCTTTTGTGTCTTAGTTTTTATACTTGCCCTGTCTAACCCCAGCAGCAAAATAGTCTGCAATAATAAACCGCTAATGATGCAAGTTTTAAGAGTTTGCAGAAAGCACCAGGGGAAAAACCTTGCACAAGGCTGGGATGGGAGGGTGAGGATAGAGGCTCCAGGTCGGGCTTAATTTGTGATCTTTATCCAAGTTTCATTTGAGTGCTCTGTCAACAGGACACAAGTGCTTTGGCCCCCCATGAGAGCAGCCGATAAACTTCGCCTGGGAGGGTTCTGATTGTCGCTCAGTATCCGTAACCGGCTCGCCCCAGGCGGCCCTTGGCACAGCTGCTCCCGTTTTTTGCCTTATTTGTGTTGGTTGTGCTCCTTCGCTCAAACTTTCTTTTAATTAAAGGGCTCTGTCAAGCTAAGCTCCTCCAACCGAATGATGGTTCGCTAAGCATTTGCAGGCAAGCGGGGGCCAAAACGAAGACAGGCTTCAGGGGTTAGCAGTTGGGCGTCTTCTGGCAAAATCCTGCCTGGGTGTAACAGGATGAAGTGGCTGCTTCTTCTTTTGGATAACTCCCCCTCCAACCCCCCCCCCAAAAGCCACCAAAACAGGGTGCCAAGTGTCATGTTGCGTCTTCGGATTCTGCTTAGAGAAGTGACACTCCCCCACCCCCACCCCCGGAAACTTCCCTCAAGGAAAAGAGCCCGAGGTGGCGCCATTTCTTGGATACATTTTATTCCCTGCTTCCCCCCCTCCCCCTCCTCTCTGTGCTTATTTCACTAATGACTTTATAGGTATCAAAGCAGCTGCATCCAGGTCTAATTGCAGCACTTAAGAGAAAGAGAAGCACCTCATTGTTGCATTTCCTGGAGACGGTGGCAAAGCGCCCGTTGACTTAATGGGGATGTTAGGTTAAGAAGCGTTTTTCTTAAATGGTGCTTCACCTCTGGATGAAAGAAGCCGGCCTTGATACAAGGCTGCTTCTCAGAACTGAAAAGGGAGGCGGTGATGGAATGCGTTTCTGCACAGAAAGTTCTTCCTCTGTATTCCTGTCTCACCTCTGCACTGCACTCCTCAGCCAATCCCAGATGTGTAGAGGCTCACTAAGGAGGTCCCCTCCCCCCCCAAGTCCTTGAGGTCGTGTTAGTGCCCAGAGCTTTGGTGCCAAAACCTTTGGGTCTAATCTCAGGAGTATGCACAGAAGGACCCAGAGTCATCAGTCTCCTCTTAAATTGCAGCAGGTCAGACTAGATGTGCCTCAGGGTCCCTTCCAACTTTACAGTTCTAGGAATCCCTGATGCTGTATTCCAGGGGTCAGCAAACTTTTTCAGCAGGACTGTCCCTTAGACCTTGTGGGGGGCAGGACTACTTTGGGGGGGGGGAATGAATGAATTCCTATGCCCCACAAATAACCCAGAGATGCATTTTAAATAAAAGCACACATTCTGCTCATGTAAAAACATGCTGATTCCCGGACTGTCCGTGGGCCGGATTGAGAAGGTGATTGGGCCGGATCTGGCCCCCGGGCCTTAGTTTGCCTACCCATGCTGTATTCCTTCACTGCCTGCATCCATTGTGAGGGTGTGGTTTAGGAGGCCAGAGGATATAAGACCTCCTTCTGAAGCCTTCCAGTTGGTGGAAGCACCACAGGCTTCTAGTTCCCCTGCTTCGCTGTGCTGTAAAGGTAAAGGTAAATGGACCCCTGACCATTAGGTCCAGTCGTGGCCGACTCTGGGGTTGCGGCTCTCATCTCGCTTTATTGGCCAGCATGACTAAGCCGCTTTTGGCGAACCAGAGCAGCGCATGGAAACGCCGTTTACCTTCCCGCTGGAGCGGTACCTATTTATCTATTTGCACTTTGACATGCTTTCAAACTGCTAGGTTGGCAGGAGCAGGGACCGAGCAATGGGAGCTCACCCCGTCGCGGGGATTCAAACTGCCGACCTTCTGATTGGCAAGCCCTAGGCTCTGTGGTTTAACCCACAGTGCCACCCACGTCCCTTGCCTGAACTCCTTGTGATGCTGAACTTGGGCTGCTGCCTGGCTTTGTCCCCGGGGTTATGTTTGGATCTAGCACTCTGGGACAGCTCATTCGGTAGAGCAAGAGGCTCTTAATCTCTGGTCATGATTTTGAGGCCCCACCTCAAGGAAGGAAATCTTTTCCTCTTTTTGAAGCTGAAACCAAACCGTCAAGTATTTGCAAGTAGTAGTTGTTGTTATTTTTTAGCAGATATTCCCATCACTGGAAGAACGCGTGGAAATTCAGGTGTCCCCAGCAAGTCAGCTGGATCACGATTTAACATGCTGAAATGGTTTAAGAAAAATAAATTCCTTTACCACTCTTAGCTCAGTGGGTGGAACCAGAGTTAGTCTTGTTAGAGCAGCCAGAAGCCTCTCATTAGTTGGGGAAATTCACTCAAGTGGAAGGAAATAATCAAGCCGTCTCTTATGGGTGTGTGTTTTCTTTCCTGACTGTGAGCATGTGTATGGAAGACAACTGGAGGGGAAAGGTGAAGACAGGTTGGTGTGTGTGTGTGTGTGTGTGTGTGTGTGTGTGTGTGTGTGTAGAGCTCTATGCTGTTACATTATATTCCCCCCTCCCCTGGGATAGTTATAAAACAAACTAACACTGTTCGATACTCACAGAATGCAACTGGAACCTGAGCTGCAACATCTGCAGCTCTGTGTCTATCCATCCATCCATCCATCCATTCAGATCCCCCCCTCTCCAAGGAATTCAATGTAACATGAACTCTTCTCTCCCTCTCCATTTTCTCTACACATCATTCCTGTGAGGTAGGTTAGGCTGAAAGGGAGTGGCTGGCCCAAGGTCAACCAATGTGGGCTTCATGACTAAGTGGGGATTTGAATCTTGGTCTCATAGGTCCTAGTTCTAGCACTGTAACTACTATGCCACACTGGCTCTCAATATGATATGATAATCTTTATTGTCATTGTCCCATACAGAACAACAAAATTGAAAAAAATCTACATCAGACATTCAAAACCAACAAGCCTGCTATCCCAGCCTGTTTAGCCCCTAAACACTGAGATACCCCATAATACCCCATGTTCTCACAGTGGTCCATCAGATGCCTGTGGGAAGCCTTCAAGCCAGACATGAGTGCAGCAGCAACCCCCTCCCCGTGATTCCCAGAAACTGGTATTCAGAGGCATGATGCCTCTAGCAATGGTGTTCCCCTGTTCATTTCTCTGATCCTCTTTGAAAGCTATCCAAGTTGGTAGGCATCACTGCCTCCTGTGGGAGCGGGTTCCACAGTTTAACAATGTGCTGCATTCTTTTCTCTGATAGATAGGCCATGGTTTGGGGAATGTCTCTGGAAGCTCTATTCACTTCAGTCATTAGGAGTCTGCCCAGTACAGCATCAGACAATTGGTCAATGTATTACCTGCAACCAGGGTTGGGGGTAGTCAATGTGATGTTAGTGGACTCCAATTCCCATCAGCACCAGCCAGCATGGCCAACCATCAGGGATGGTGGGAGTGATAGTTCAGCAAATATCGAGAGGGCCACATGTTTCCCCTAAGCCTTCTTCTTGAATGATTATTGGAAATGGGAGTGATAGCAAGGAACTTTCAGCAAACAGTGCTCTAATTGGGGAAGATGCGTTGGAGACCCAGCTCCCTTCCCTTCTGAGGTGTACCCTGCAAATGCTATTTTCAAAGGCTATGGTGGGAATGAATTGGATAAAAAGGATGTGTGTGTAAATTCTGTTAAAAGTTAACTGACAAGCTTTGCTGACTGTTCTGAACCTGGCAGCACGTAAGGTTACCAGATGTCCCTGTTTCCCGGGGACAGCCCCTGGATTTACAAATCAGTCCCCATACAAAATCCATTGAAGTTGAACAGTGTCTCCGGATTCATTGGAAAAAATCTGGTAACCTTACGTTAATATGTCACCTCTCCAGTCCAGGGTCAATCCATGCACCCAAAGTCTCACAGAGATTCTGGAGCATCTAAGCTGAAGTCCATCAACATGGGCAGTGAAGCAGACCCAATTCTGCTGCCCTTTTATACTCTCCATGCTGATTGTACCATCTGGGCTTGATGAGGCATGTGACCCTCACCTGCTCCAAGTCTACTTCAGCTGAGGAAGCACAAACCTCATCCCACAGCTAGCGAGTCCCACCTGGCCAGCTAGTGAGCTGGGCTGCGGGCCCTTGCTTGCCTCAGCCTCCTGGAGTGTCTCTGCTGCTGCTCCCTATGCCTTAGAGCCCACTATGTTCGTGGAGACAGGGGCTGCTCTGGCTCTGGCAATGGGTCCTGCTGCTCTGGTTCCTGCGCACTGACCCCATCCCTTTGTCATTCTCCATCACCCTGTGAGTACTTCCTTCCCCAACCTCTCCTTCCCCATCCCCAGCTTGCTATGGTGTGTCCCAGTCCTGGCTACATCCTCCTCCTCCTCCCTGTAGTCCTGCCAGTTCATGTCAATGGTGGAGTTGTGGCCATAGAGGAACTTCCCTTCATATGTGGTGGGAATGTGGGGAGATTTGGGATTTCTGGTCCTGGATCTTTGATAGATCATCTGATGTCACAGTCTTAGACCCCTCCTTTGCTCTGTTGCCTCTGGAAAGCTCCTTAAGTCCCAATGGCAAACAAAAAACATTAGTATCTCTTCACGCTTGGTGGCTGCCAGAACGATAGTGGCTCAGCATTGCAAATCTTCCATTCCCTCTTCTCAGGTAGTCTCGTTTCAAGTCCTTATTATTGGGTTTGAACAACTTGGGAGCAGTTTACCTGTGAGATCTCCTTGCCCCATTTATGCCCACTTGACTGCTTTCATCTGTGGAACTGCCACTGTTACCGGTGTGACAAAATACCTGTTCTGCATTTGCAAGGAAACAATCTTTTTGTGTGGCAGCACCTACACTTTGGGACTCCCTGCCTATTGACACCATGCAGGTGCCTTCAGTGTACTCTTTTTCGGCACCTGCTAAAACTTTTTTCTTTAGAAAGCCTGCCCAGCTATATAGAATGCTGATGCGTGTTTTCATTTGTTTTTAGTTGATTGCAGGTGTTATTTTTTTCCAAATGCTTTAAATAGATGCTTTAACCTGTTTTTACCAATATTTTATTGTTTTATTCTTTTTTCAAGCCTTTTAAAAGCCCCACCCCCCAATCAAGAAGTGCACAAATTTGATGGAAAAAAATAAGTGGTGTGGGATATGGCACTTTCAAAGTTTATCATGCTCCATTTTAGGGTGCATTGGGATCCACTAAAAAAGACCATTTTAATTGGGAGTGGCATCAACTCATCCCTTAGAGAGAGAAAATAAAGGAGGTGCACCCCCTCCAGCCACATATCAGTGTGGGGGGAGGGGCTATTTTGATACATATTAAAAATATAAAGGAAATATGTTCACACACAACCAATGTGTTTACGATGTACTTACATTGAACAGTTTTGTTCTACAAGTCTATTTCAACTCCACAAGCTGCAGTAATGTTTCGGAAAGCGGTTACTTTTCTCTTGTATGCTTTGTGATAAATAAATTAAAAAACACCCCCAATGCCAAATTAAAGCACTGGTATTAACTGCAAGTGCCGACTTAAGCAGGCTTTGGGGACCCAGATCAAGGGTTAAGAGAGAGGGAGTGACGTGTGCTTTTTGCAAAGGGCTCTCTCCCCCTGCAAGTATAAATTGGGTTTATAAAATGCACTACGAGAAGCGGATGCACTATTTGGGATACTGCTGTTTTTATTTTGGATGTGAGCTAACAAGGAACATATTGAAAGGAATGAAAGAACATGGAACCGTGGGGAGTAGTTAGTCAATGAATATGAAAGGACAAAAGGCTTTAACGGTGACAGAAGGAAGTTCTTTATGAGAACTGCGAGCAAAGGGGAAAGCTGCAAATAGATTTGGCGCGGCGGCGCGAGGGTGCAGTCAGATAACAAAATGCAATCTAGCAGGGGTTAGGGGAGCGAATCCATTTTATGGGTGGCTTGTTGTTGCCGGGTACTATTCAGGGGCTCATGTCCCCTTCCTCTTTGTTGGATGAGCTTTGGCAAGCGAGATGTGACGGGTGGTTAAAATATATGTGCAATTCTTATCGCAGATCAGCCGGGACACACAATGTTTTGTTGTGGCTGGGCTTGGAGAACGGGGAAGGAGAGTAGGAAGATGAAAAGTGGTCTCTGCTAAAAGAGCATGCCTGGAAGTGGGGAGGCATCGAATTGTGAGTTTGAAGAACAGTATGCTGAGTGCCTAGGCATTTTTCCCGGGCAGAAAGTCTGGTTCACACATGCATGTACATCCCTTGATCACTTGGGGAGTGGCAGATGAATGTGTGAACTATTTCCTTTTGAGAAAGTTTTGTGTGTTTCGATTAGGGATGTGAGAAGACTCCAATGGATATGGGAGTGGAAATCCCCAATGTTTGTGTATGTGTCCCCTGCCTGGAACAGAAATTAATCTAGCAAATGCAGTCAGTATTTGTTGCTTTCAGTTCTCAAATGATAATTAATTATGTTTCCCCCATTAGCACTGTGTTTTCTTTGCATTAAAATGGAGTGGAATAATGTAATGGGAACGTCATTTATGTAATTATTTATGTAAGCTGTGTAATTTTGGCACAGCAGACAGCAAGATGATGAATGTAATTTTTTTGGCAGAAGATGAACAGCAGCAGAATGCAAACAGTGCTGCATGCAGTGAATACAGGACAGAATGTAAAACAATGCTTTCTTCTATCCCTGGTTTTGATACAGAACTTATATGGGTGATGTAATGTCTCTGAAGGTCCATTCACACAATCAAGTCAACACTTGAGAAACATGCATAACCCTATCCCACCAAAGAGGAACATAGGAAGGGGCATAGGAATATACATACTGAATCAGACCACAGATTCATTGTCCACAATGACTGGCAGCTGCTCTCCAGGGTTTCAGGCAGGGGATCTCTCCCAGCCCTACCTGGAGATGCTGGGGAGTGAACTTGGGACTCCCCAGCGTGCAAGGCAGATGCTTTTCCACTGAGCTACGGCTCTTCCCTAGAGTTGAGTCTGGCCAAGACATTTTGCTGAAGGAAAAAAATGGCATCCTGTGTTCCCCATTCCACATAGGAAACCAAGTGGACAGATAGTGACCTCCTTGGGACACAAGCCTAAACTAGGACATAAGTCTAAGCTTGTCATCCTGGGCTGCCCAAATGACAAGACCCCTCTCTCGGCCTCACTGATGTGGTCCAAATGAAAGCAGAGCAACACATCTGGCACCAGCTTGGCTGCAAAAGTTGCCAGAAGGAGACATACAAGAAGAAGAAGAGAAGAAGAGTTTGGATTTGATATCCCGCCTTTCACTCCCTTTAAGGAGTCTCAAAGCGGCTAACATTCTCCTTTCCCTTCCTCCCCCACAACAAACACTCTGTGAGGTGAGTGGGGCTGAGAGACTTCAAAGAAGTGTGACTGGCCCAAGGCCACCCAGCAGCTGCATGTGGAGGAGCGGAGACGCGAACCCGGTTTCCCAGATTATGAGACTACCGCTCTTAACCACTACACCACAAGGCACCACCCAACCACCTTAGGGACTCCACTGCAGATTTGTGTAGTGTTGACTCATTAGCCTTTTCTTCTCCTGAAGATATCCCACAAGACAGGGAAGGTTTAGGATCAGAATTTCCCTTCTTCTAGATGGGCTACCTTCCCAGGTGGACGTTCCCCATCTGCCCCTCACTTCCCTCTACAGCATTTGCAGAAATGACCTTCTTGACCGTGGGATCCACTTTTGGTCTCATCTGCTTAATCCACCGGAGCCTATCTTCCCTTGCCTGGGAAATCCCTAACTCACTGAGGTTCTGAGACCCATTGGCTAACCTCACCTGGTTTAGCTTGCTATTCGAAGCTGTTTCCCAGGGTGTGGCCACTGTTGCATGCTGACAGCTTCTAGAAGCCACAGGTGAGAGGTGGGGACCCAGAAGGAGTTCAATGCATCCCCCACCAGAGGTACAACCCCTCCCCAACATCCCATACAAATAATAATATTAATAATAATAAATACAATGAAATTGACATGACAAAGCTAACAGATGCCCCTCTGTGAGGAGGGAGTTCCACAGCTTAGAGGCTGCCACAGAGAGTGCTTTTTCCTAGGCTACCACAGCCTTAACACTCGAGGGTATTTTGGAAGGGGAATGGACTTCAAATATTTAACATCCCATATTTCAAGAGCTCCCAGATAAGCTTCATTCAAGTGGTCTGTGGCATGTCTGGAAAGAATGATGGAAGCAGAGTGATTCCCAGATACAGCAGCTATTCCATAATTCTTAGAACTTGGCAGTATGACCAGAAGGTGAGCTGGATGGACTTGAAGTGATGGAGGAAGGAGGCTCTTGAAAGAAGTAGAGAGGATTGGTAGCAAAGTTTAATGTGGGGTGAGAACAGGATGATGGACAAAATAGGCCTTTGGTCTGATCCAGTAGAGCTCTCTTTCTGAACTTTCCGCTTCCCAACTTTAACAAGAAGCATTGGGGCTGAGAACTTGATCTTTCCTTAGCCGTAGACAAGGATCCCAAAATGGTAAGGATAAGATGAAAATAAATAGCCTTCAAATGGGAACATAATGGGTACAGTCACCCAGATGTACTAACTGCTCCCTCCCTCCCTCCCTCCCTCCGGATCCAGGCAATATCATTTGCGTATTTTGCCTGACTTCAGAAAGAGAGAGAGTTGGTCTATAATGTTAAAAACAAAACAAAAATTGAATCCAGATGGTTTGTATACGTCTTTCCTCTTTGTCAGTTGTGCCAGCTGTGCCAATCCTGCATTTCCCCCTGATTTGCCACAGGCTCGTGGGGGGTGGAAATCACTGCAGATTGTGCATTGGTAATCTTGTGCTTTACTGAAAAGATAGGACTGCCAGGTCCTTGGGTTTTACGTTCCTTCTTAGGGTGTTCAGAGGAAGGGTGAGTCATCAGGCTCTGGAGAAGTTTCCCCTCCTCTCCCAGCAACCTGCCCTGTCCATCAGACTTCACCCTGAAGCACCATATGCAACCATACATTAGGCTGCTTGGTTTTACATGGAGGTTTCACTTTATGCTGTCTGAATACACAATTGCCTTGCAAACTGAGATTCTCTCCCCACCCCCCACTTACAGTTGGTTTTTACTTTTTTGAGAGGGAGGGAGATAGACATTTGGAAGCCCTAGATTTCCCCATGGCTCCCCATTCTTTTGCCCTTCCAGAGGAGTGGTGATGGAGAGAGAAATAGTATCAAGAGTAACAGGGAGTCCTGCCTCTCAGTGGCGTAGCGTGGGTTGTCAGCACCCGGGGCAAGGCAAGTAATTTGCGCCCCCTAACCCGTGGATTTGCGCCCCCTAACCCTAACCCCCAGATGTTGCACTCGGTGCAGCCGGCCCCCCCTGCACCCCATGCTACGCCACTGGCGAGCGCCTCCTAAGCATGTGCAGAGCGCCTCCCTCCGCCCCCACCATGCGGTGCTCAGCCTGCACGTGGGCAGGCCCTTTGCGTCACACGCGCTTGGCAATCCCCGGCACCTCTCCTCTCCTCTCTCTCTCCCTGGAGAAATGAAGCAGTGACCCGACAAGGAGTAGCGAAGGATGGCTGCTAGCTATGATGGCTATGCTCCATGGTCAGAGGCAGTGATGCTTCTGAATACCCAGCTGCTGGAAACCACAGGAGGGAAGAGTTAACAGGTCCTGCTTGCTGGGCCACTGGCCTGATCCAGCAGGGTTTGCCTTATGTTCCCACCAGCCGGGCACCATTCACAAGTAGGTTGCAAAGTTGGTGGCCTTTCCCCTGTTTGTGTGACCCCAGCTTATGGTATAATGCACCTGTATACAACAGTGGAGCAAGCCAATCAGGCACCTGGTGTGGCGCGTGTGCCCTGCGCCCAGGGGTGGGGCCAGCTTCCTGTGGGGTGGGGGCAAGCTGGGGCAGGATGCTCTGGAGGGCCTCAGAGGAGTCTGCCTGCCTCTTCCCACTCAGCCGCCCTACAGCAGAGAGGGAGGTGGTGGGAGGATTGTTTGGGGGCAGCGCAGAGCCAGTGGGTGCCCAAGCAACCACGTCACTCCCAGGAGAGATGTGTGACTCGGGTGCACTGCAGGTCCCGCAGTCAGTGCCACCCAGCATTTTGTCACCCTCCTCAGTGGTGACACCTGGGGCACCCCACCCCACTGCACCCCTTTCCTCCACCCCTGCCTGTATATGCAAGTTCCATTTAGCTGTTGGGGCTGTAATAAGTACACATGGAAAGCAGTCCCGATTGTACCTTAAGCCTTTTCTGCTTCAACAGGTGTGGGATTGTTTGTTTCTCTTCAATTTGCATGGCTTTTATTCTGAGAGTTGTACTTTTGGGGAACTTTTTATGGTAATGATCTTTTTCTTTTTTTCTCTCTCCCTGGCATGTCTCAGTTTTTCCATATATTATCTCTTCTCATTTTTTCCCCTCCCCAGCAGAGCTCATATTGCCGGAGGGATGGATTGGCTGTTGCTAAGTCCCAGATATCTGGCAGCACAATCTCTTCCTCCTCTCTCTGGATCATTCTTTAAGGCCAGGTGCCAATGTTTTTTTATATTATTGTTATTTAAATTCTGCTTCCTAAAGCACAAGGCACCTGCCAATGTGATCTGGCTGTTGGAGGCATAGAAAACCCAAAGTCCTTGGTGTAATCGGAGCTATGGGCACTCTGTACCTCTGCTGTCAAAATTACTTTGTGTTCTTAGAAGAATGACTCGGGTTCTGTTTAGCTGCCGTGGCTGTTGATAGGCCCACCTTGCACAAGTTGGGGTGCAATGACCCACTTGCCATTGGTGAATTAACAGTGGTGTAGTGGAGGGTGGATAAAGAGTATTGCAGAACTGGGATTCCCCCCCCCCCCAGTGCAGGAATGAGAAGATATTTAGGAGCACCAGGGTAACTGAGAGATTTTCCTTGCTCAGGCGAGTGAATGAGGTGATACTGAGACTTCCACGTTTTACTGTTTCTGGTCGTAGTACAGAGGTAGTCCAAGAATGGGGGGAATAATCAATCGGGCTAGATACTTCTTTTCTTTTCTTTTCTTTTGTTTAGGTTCCTGCATCATGCTAGCAGTTTAAATGATACTCGGTTAACACAGCTGTTTGCATTTTTTGGCTCCCTTTGGAGGCAAGGCTACAGATTTTCCTTCGAGACGTGGCTGTGGGGGCTGCAATGATAAACTCCCGCACCCTAGAATCTGTCAGTACACCACTGCCTGGCACCCAGTTTCCAGGCTGCTGGGAAGAGAAACTTCCTGTTCACTTCATCTTTCCTGCTTTTTAATTTTTCCTCAAGACCCGAATGCCTCATCTTCTTGCTCTCTTTTCTGACTGACTGGCTACATTAATAAGCCACCTTTCTGCCAATGCACTCAAAAGTGTTTGCAATGTAAAACAGATGGCTTACAATCCAGAAGGCATGGTGTAAAAAGTAAGAAACAGGGATGGGTGGTGAGAAGGGGGGGTGAGCAAATTTAGGTAGCGGTTCTTGCATGATATTGCATGCTTGTTGCAATAACCATGGCCTGTCCTGGCAAGGAGGGTGAGCCAGCCCATGGTGAGATCTAGATCGATGGGCAGAGACTATGTAGTAGTCACTTAGATCAGAATCTGGAACTGGAGTCAGACTGGGGAAGAGCCACAGCTCAGTGGTGGAGCAGTTTCCCAGGTTCAATCTCCAGCACCTCCAGGTAGGGCTAGGAAAGACTCCTGTTTGTTACACTGGAGAGACACTGCCACCAAGTGTAGGCAATTTTGAGCTAGATGGACCAATAGTCTGACAGACTTGGTATAAGGCAGCATCCTATGTTCCTAGTGGTCATAGACATATCCTTCAGCACCTTGGACAGCACCTAGGAAGTAATGACTACTTGCTCTGATGATGGCTGAATGAGGGCCAAAGTGTATGTGACTTTAGTCAAGTGTTCAAACAAGTGCGCTTAACCTGCCATTTTGAGAAAAAGCAGCCATGAGGCCTCAGTTTGGAAGGCTAGGTTAAACATGTTCATTTAAACATCTGACCAACGTAACATATAAGTTAATCCTCTGACTCATTGATGGTTTATACAGCCCGTTCTCCTTGAGTCAGCATCCAAGTCAATAGGTTATGACAGTGATAGATAGAATATCTACCAACAGGCTGAGCTAGGAGCAGAGGGCCAATTGTGAACCAGCGTTTGGCCCCAGCCAGACTGATGGAAGGTGGACTTACTATCTTACCAATTTCCCCTGCTATGTCCTGGTGGAATGGCTGCTTATGGAGGGAAGGAGACAATGGGCAATTGCTTCCAGTCAGGCCAATAGAAGGGGGCCTTGCTGGCACACTTCTGATGCAGCTAGATAAAACAGCTCCTCTTAATCTGAACCAGGGCTTTGCAGGGCATTGTCCCAGACCCTCTTTCAACACAAGGGCCCAGCTCTGGAAGACATGAAGGTTATGATAACACTGCCCGCAAGCTTATGCCAAGGTGGTTCTTTTCCAGAAGGGGGATGACGGCTGTATTCAGAAGGTTATTCATGCAAAGATGTAGGAGCTCTCAATTCCACCCCCCGCCTTTCTCCCTACAGTCTATGAATAAGAGACATTTGGAAAATTAAATATTTCTGTCGAGTGCACGATAAATCTTTGCTGTTTAGGAAGGTGCGAAATTAAAATTGCAAAACAGTCAGCGAGGGAGGCAGCCAATGTGTGCAGCCGGGTTGGCTGAGTCTCTCCAAGCTTTCAGGGCAATACTCAGAGAGGGAATTGGATGCAGTATTCCCATAGACAGGAGAGGGGAAGAATGCTCACATGCTGTGGGTAAAGGGGTGTGTGTGTGTTTAAGGCATCAAGGGGATGGCAGAGGACCCTCTTTGTGGAAGTTCAAGCCAGCTCTTTTCTATTTATAGTGTTATTTCCATGATGTGTTGGAGTGCTTATGATATTGGCTCCGCTGCCCTCATCTGAGCGCCTGTGCATAATCTGCTAAACCCCAATGAAGCAAGGATGTGGACTGAGGTGGAAGGCACATTGCAGGCTCGTTAGCAAATGAACGGAAGATGAAGCAAAAACTCCCCGCCCTCCCCAATTCATTGTTCAAAAAGGAGCAGATGGGAGTTAGGAGAGGAAACAGCACTGAAACTGCATTCTGGAGCAGTTTCTTACTGCGGGATGAGGTATAACGCTGACTGATGTTCAGACTTGATAAACCAGTCAGCATTAAGCAATGCAAGATGTCAAGTGGCCTCTCCACAAAGCTCTGCACAGTTTTCATGCAGAAGATCCCTGGCAGAATCCCTGGCATCTTCAGAGAGCTGGGAAAGACTTCTGTACAGCAAGGGTAGCCACCATGATGTCCTCCAATGATGTTGCTGGACACAATCAGCCCCATGACCTTCATAGCCAATGGCCAGGGTTGATGGGAGTTGTAGTACCAAAGCATTTGAAGGGCACCATGCTGACTGTACCTGCTCCAAGATTTCAAGAGGAGCAGGATCTTTCTCCATACTTTTAATGGACGTACTGGGAACTGAACCTGGCAGCCTTCTGTGTTCAAAACAGATGTCCTCCCACTGACATAAGGTGCCTTCCTTTGGACGTCTAACCAGAGAGCAATGCTTACTTTGTGCATGAGCAGACTGCATATATAGCTGTTGGTTGGGAAACCTCTAAGCTTCTGCAGGCATGGTCTATGTTGCAAGCTCAGGTGTAGCTCAGCTTGCTTAGAAGTGGTTAAAACAGATCCAGTGGGAGATTTCTGGATTCCTAAATCAACTCTGTCCCTTTGATCTCTCTGCTCACCTATCCTCTGTTCCAACTTTTCTGTGCATTTTCAAACTGTTTCACCTCCACCACAAACCTGCCTTTAAAAAGTTGCTGCTCTCAGGGGAGCTGAATTCCACACTCGATTCCTGTGCGCAGTGTGCTTCCACAAACCTATGGAATATGCAGCAAACCTGGCTGCACATTTCAAAGAGAAGGGTGTGGGCTTTGAACCTACTGGAAACTTTGCCTCTTAATCCCATGTGGCCTTTTACTGATGAATTTCTAAGAGCTTACAGCAGGGGTCAGCAACCTTTTTCAGCCGTGGGCCGATCCACTGTCCCTCAGACCTTGTGGGGGGCTGGACTATATTTTGAAATAAAATAATGAACAAATTCCTATGCCCCACGAATAACCCAGAGATGCATTTTATTAAAAGCACACATTCTACTCATGTAAAAACACCAGGCAGCCCCCACAAATATGCCAGAGATGCATTTTAAATAAAAGGGCACATTCTACTCATGTAAAAACACGCTGATTTCCAGACCGTCTGCGGGCCAGATTTAGAAGGTGATTGGGCCGGATCCGGCCCCCGGACCTTAGTTTGCCTACCCATGGCATACAGTGTGCATTCTTGGGTCAGCTTTTGCTCTGTTCCTGTTTCCCATTATGGCACGGGAAGGGTTGCTTTGAACCTCTGCTTTGATTTGAATCTAGCTCTGTCTCCAAATTCTAACAGAATGCGACAAGGAAGAAGTTTTCCTTGTTGCAAAAAGTGCTGCAGGTGTGTTTCACTTTGTTTATCTCCATGCAGAGTGTAGATACCCCCGTTCCCCATTGAAACAGTTCCCTGGAAGCAGATGACCCTTCCATAGCCGTCCAGCCCCCCTCCCCCCAACACCCAAGGGTGACCCCGGAAGCACTGGTTAGCCTTGTAACTCTAGCAACAGCCTGTGATCAGACAGCACCAAGCCACTGAATTCAGCTCCTTGTTTCCAGGAAAATGCTCTCATTGAAGCGGAGACTGAGTGAAGCCTCCTGCCTTTATTCTGCTGAATGACACCAACATCCATTTGTACATTTATTAGCGGGGAGCGCAGGAAAGGAGCGGGGGGCGGGGGGGGGGGGAGTCAAGCTTCAGATGAAAGGCAGTGACACGCCTTGGCGCATGCTAATCAAGTGGGCTAGCATAGCTGCTGAGGCTTCTCCCTTTTCTGCTTAAGGTAGCCATGCCGACCTTCAGGTAGCTGACCAGTAAAATGCTGTTACATCAGGCAAGCAGTTCTGGAAACTGAAAAGCCCCAAACACCTTAGACTTTGCCAAGCTCTACCACATTCTGCTCAAGCCCCATCCCCCAGGATGCTCCCTTGGCTCAGACATTTAACTCACCCTGTTTATCCTGGCTCTGTTCTCTCCCTCTCCTCCATCCTTCCCAAGATAGACAATGATTTTGAAATGAAATGGTGGCACTCTTCTTCTTGGCATTTTGGTGTCCCCGGGACATGTTGGCCTAGATCAGTGTTTCCCAAACCCAGCTGGTTTTGGACTACAGTTCCCAGTATCCCTGACCACTGGTTCTGCTAGCTAGGGATGACGGGAGTTGTAGTCCAAAAACAGCTGGAGACCCAACTTTGGAAACACTAGCCTAGGTCAGCGGTTCTCAATCTGTGGGTCCCCAGATGATGTTGGACTACAACTCCCATCATCCCTAGCTAGCAGAACCAGTGGTCAGGGATACTGGGAACTGTAGTCCAGAGCCTTGCTAGCTAGGGGTGATGGGAGTTGTAGTTCAACAACATCTGGGGACCCACAGGTTGAGAACCACTGATCTAGGTGGAAGCTGAAGGGAAGGCTTTCCCACTGGAATGCTTATTGAATTTCTCTAGAGCAGGATTGGGGAACTTCTAGCTCTCCAGGTATTGGTGGACTCCACCTCCCATCACCCCCAACCATCATAGTGAATGGTCAAAGATGATGGGCACTGTAGCCCAACAACATCTGGAGTGCACCTCATTGGAAAAGAATGTTCTAAAAGCACTCAGGAGGAGAAAGGGCTTATGATATCAATTCTGTGTACAACGGATTGTGGTTTGAGGCAACTCCCGGGGGCAGAAATGTATCCCCAGGCTCTGAACTGGCCCCACCCAATCAAGCTGGATTTGGGACCCTCATAGGTTTTTCTCTGAGGAGTTGGAGCTGTGTGATTCAGCACTTAGGACCATGGTGAACAGTTGATGGCAGAGACATGTCTTCTCCCCCCCCCCCCGGTGAAGCACATGTGCAAGGTAGAAGGCATTATCATAGCAGAAGTGTTCCCCTTGTTTGTGTGTGTTGTGTGTTTAATAGATGAATGCATCCAGTTTAAATGTTGGAGGTCTCCTGAAAATTGAGCAATGGAAAGCAGAAGTCAAAGTGGGATGAGAGGTGAAGTGTTGGCTGGGTTTATTTGTTTTCCCAAGCAAAGCTAAGGAGGAGGGCCATAGCTCAGTGGTAGGGTGTCTGCTTTGCATGCAGAAAGTCCAAGGTTCAACTGGAAAAAGATCCCTGGAAAGCTGCTGCCAATTGGTGCAGACAATACTGAGCTACATGGAGCAATATTGTAGCCTCCGTTGAAGGCAGCTTCCTATGTTTCTAAGGAAGCGTTGCTCACAGATGCCATCCTGCAGGTGAAAGGTAGCTGATAGCCAACGGCCTATCCAATCTGGCCAATTCAGGTTGCGTTTTGGCATTCAGATTAGAGCTTCAGGAAACACTGTAAGCCTAAGGGCGTGTGGTGCAGCTACATCCTTGCAGTCAATGCAGGTGGCAACCTGGATGGAATCTGCTTGTGTAAGCCTCTCTGAGCATCCTCAAGAAACCCTGGAAGTGAAAGCAGATGAATGAAATGCAAAACCATGAAACACAAAATGTAAAGGCAGCTTGGGGAAAGGGTCTCATCGCAGCACAAGTGGCACAAAAAAACCCGAGCCCTCGGATGTCTGCAGAAGATGCAATGCTGCCTCCCTTCGCCCTGGTGGGATTAAAAATAAAATAAGTCTTGCAAAGCACCTCTTCCCTGTCTCTTTGTTTTGTCAGCTGAAATTGGCAACAAAGGTCTTTGTGGCACTTGGGATGTGCTGCAGCAGCTATGGGATTGTGGGGAACTGTCCAGAATGATAATTGGGTCTCTCTCTCTCTCTCTCTCTCTCTCTCTCTCTCTCTCTCTCTCTCTCTCCCCTCAGTTTGTTCTTTTTAAAAAACGAAGCCAACAGGCTATTGCACAAAGTAATTAACTGGACAGATGGAGGCAGCAGAATCTGTAAATGTTGATGACAATGTAAAAACTCTCTCTGTTTGTGTGTGGTTGCCCCAGCTAAGAGCCATTTTGCTTTCTCCATTAAGAGTCATCTTTAAAATAATTGTGGCTTATGTGGATAGATGCAATAACTGATGTGACTTATATGTCATTTGCTTTTCAGAGTGGCCAGAAAAAGGTCTCCATGGGGATGCATTCATCTTTATTCATTTATTTATAGAAGTGTTTCTATACTGCCATATCATAAAATATTGGGATGGTGTGATAATAACCATACTGTTGGCCACTGTGAGAGCAGAATGCTGGACTACATGGGACATTGGCCAGACTGAGCAAGCTCTTCTCATGTCCTTACCAATTAAAAACTACCCAATACTTATTTTAGATCTGTAGTAAGGTTGCTATCCATCAGTCCCTTGACTTGTGCTTTCATGCATTTACCTTGGTTTGGTAGAGGGTATTTTGTTCAATAATTTTGTGCTGGGCATGGAGTTTATTCCTTCCCCCCACTCCCAACCACTGATCTTCCAGGTACTGCCAAAACCCACCAAATCCCACCCCTGGATAATCAAAATCCAGTCTTGACCCTTCTTTCTGCCAATTTAAAACCGCAAATGGACATCTCCCCATCCTGTCTGGCTTGGATTGGCTTCATAGATTAATTGTAGTGGAAGGGAGTAAACTTTCAGTATCGGGGCTGAGAGTTGAAGATAGGCTTGTTTTGAATTTCTTTTTGTTCTTCGCATTGATTTTGATTCTAGCGGTCCATGGAATTGTGGTGGGTGGGGGAGCCAATTAAATGTGGCCTTTCCTGCTTATAATAATGACTAGCTTTTTGTTCTTCAAATGGTTAGATGACTTTTTAAAGAGTAAGATAACTATCTTGAGGTAAAATGGAAATGGATTAAAATCTAAAAGGCTGGGGATTAATTAGTTAACAGTTCTTTAAACAGTCAACAGCTATGGTGAATGAACGGGGATAGGTCTGCCAGCTAAGAGGCTTTAATTGTTGGTCATGGTTTTAATTTGCTTTGGAAACTTTTAAAGCTGAAAAGTGGCATATAAATCTAGGGTAGGAACTGATGGATTTGTTTGTGAATGCTTCTTGTGGTATAACCACCAAACTGCAGGTGGGGACCTGGGTGAAGAATCTTCCAAACTGACTCCACCCACCCAGACTGACCATTGGCTCCTTCTAGGCAGGAAGGAGTATAATAAGACTTCCTGTGCCATCTGAGCCTCACTTGAACTACACAGCCTTCTCATGCCCTGGGATTTTCCTGTATCCTTTATTTGGTCCTGAGTACTGATTTGTTCTTCTGTCCTGCCTCCTGGCTTGTCCTTTGGTTCTGGCTTTTGGCTTAGTTTCTGGGTCACCTCGGACTGCTGCCCACCATTTAGCCCTGACATACAATAAAAATAAAATAAACTAACTGTTCTTGTCCATGATAACTAAATGGAACCTCTGTGTTCAGAGGCAGTTTCTCTCTGAGTATCATGTGGCAGAGACAAACAACGGGGAGGCCAGTGCTTTCATGCCTTGCTTGTGGGCTCCCCAGAGGCTTCTAGCTGGCCACTGTCAGAAAAAGGAAGCTGAACTAGATCGGCTACTGTGAGAACAGGTTGCTGGACTGGATGGGCCTGATCCACCAGGGGCCTTCTTAGGTTCTTATAGGCTGATCCTGGGCAGAGCCCATTTCTGAGCAGTGATGAGTGCACCTGGAGAAGTGCAAGTGCTGCTGTTATAAAATCCTGATGTCTCCTGATTGCGTAATCCCATTTCCATAAATGGAATGAGCAGGCTGGTGTACAAAATTTGGGCAATCCAAATGCAAGGACCACTTATGGATGCTGCTGACACCAGAGATTATGGAGCATCTCTGGCAGAGAGAACTTGATGTGAGCACTAGGTAATTTCTTGAATTTACTGGAGTTGAAGAAATCTAAATGATAGCCCCAGCAGCGCACACTTTATCCTAGCTCTGTGTCGAAGGAACTCACAGTTCCATGTCAAGACACTCCAGAGTCTTTTGTCCTGACTAAATGATACTCATTAAATAAATGTTAATACATTGGGTTGTTTTTCATGCTGTCATCTGCATTACCATGAGAGAGGCAATGAATTATGTGGAATACTCTTCTTCTGCAGAGAACGGAAAAGTGGACTACTTGGCTTCTGATTTCCACCACCCCATGCGTTAGGCGCATCTATGTTTTTCTGTGGATCCATAGGGTCTAGAAACCTGCTTCTTTTTTATTTTTTAAATGCAGGGTAGCTGAGGGTTGTGTGTTTTGTTTTGTTTGTTTTGATTTCAGCAGATGTCCACCTGTGTGGAGTGCAATTTTGGAGTATCCTAATTATGGCAAGATCATTTCATAAGAGGTGTGAAGCAGCTGCAACAATATTAATGATTTCACCCAAGGAAAATATCGCCCTCGTTAAGAGACAGGCTATTCCTCATGCTTTTAGTCGGCAGGTGGGGATCAGTCAAGAGGGGCAGACAAGGAGAGGACCCACCCAGCTACCACTTTGTATCGGTGTGGCATTTAAACAAACAAACGAAATAAATTATT
Source organism: Podarcis bocagei (assembly GCF_964188305.1). Taxonomy (NCBI): domain Eukaryota; kingdom Metazoa; phylum Chordata; class Lepidosauria; order Squamata; family Lacertidae; genus Podarcis; species Podarcis bocagei. Next base: position 23,307,682 of record NC_138141.1, read on the forward strand.
ATTAAAAAGAAACTGAGTTGGATGGAAGATGACGGGCAGCTGGCGTGCTGTGCCTTCTGAATGCATAATAAGGATTGTATCCACCTGAATCACCATCGCCTCATTGGTAAACGGAACGCGAGGCACCTTAACAGATCAAATATTGTAAGAGGAGCAGCAAGGAATCTCAGAGTTGGGGGCGGGCATGGGGAGGGAAGCATTGCCCAACTCAAAACAGGCCATGAGCAGACTACAGCTGACTTTATGTGTAACACAATGACTCAGTAAGCAAAGATGAGTTTTTCTTCCCATCCAAATGGTCCAAAACCTCTTTCAGGGCCATAGTTGAGAACAAAGGGTTAAAAAAACCCCACCCATCAGAATCCCTATCAAGATTCCCCTGTTGGCAATCTAGGTTTGAAACAGGGATGGGGACTGAACCCAAAGGGTGCTCATCAATGGTTCCTCTTCATCCTGAAGAAGAGTGACTAGTGGGATGCCACAGGGTTCTGTCTTGGGCTTGGTCTTATTCAACATCTTTATCAACGACTTGGATGATGGACCCAAGGGCATCCTGATCAAATTTGCAGATGACACCAAACTGGGAGGGGTGGCTAACACCCCAGAGGACAGGATCACACTTCAAAACGACCTTGACAGATTAGAGAACTGGGCCAAAACAAACAAGATGAACTTTAACAGGGAGAAATGTAAAGTATTGCACTTGGGCAAAAAAAAAATATGAAAGGCACAAATACAAGATGGGTGACACCTGGCTTGAGAGCAGTACATGTGAAAAGGATCTAGGAGTCTTGGTTGACCACAAACTTGACATGAGCCAACAGTGTGATGCGGCAGCTAAAAAAGCCAATGCAATTCTGGGCTGCATCAATAGGAGTATAGCATCTAGATCAAGGGAAGTAATAGTGCCACTGTATTCTGCTCTGGTCAGACCTCACCTGGAGTACTGTGTCCAGTTCTGGGCACCACAGTTCAAGAAGGACACTGACAAACTGGAACGTGTCCAGAGGAGGGCAACCAAAATGGTCAAAGGCCTGGAAACGATGCCTTATGAGGAACGGCTAAAGGAGCTGGGCATGTTTAGCCTGGAGAAGAGGAGGTTAAGGGGTGATATGATAGCCATGTTCAAATATATAAAAGGATGTCATATAGAGGAGGGAGAAAGGTTGTTTTCTGCTGCTCCAGAGAAGTGGACATGGATCCAAACTACAAGAAAGAAGATTCCACCTAAACATTAGGAAGAACTTCCTGACAGTAAGAGCTGTTTGACAGTGGAATTTGCTGCCAAGGAGTGTGGTGGAGTCTCCTACTTTGGAGGTCTTTAAGCAGAGGCTTGACAACCATATGTCAGGAGTGCTCTGATGGTATTTCCTGCTTGGCAGGGGGTTGGACTCGATGGCCCTTGTGGTCTATTCCAACTCTATGTTTCTATGATTCTATTCTATGGGGAATCTCAGACACCAGGGGCCAAATTTGCCCAGTCCTCCAACCACCCTGTCTGGTCCTTGGGACTTTTCCTAGTCCACAACCATGAGTGGTAATTATTCCTAATCTCCTTGAGTGTGTTTGCTTGGCTGGGGTGTGTCCTTGACTTCGCATACTGCTGCTTCCTTCCCTGGATGGAGGATAGAGAGAGGGGTGTAGACACTAGCCTACTGTACAAAGTTGAAATTTGCATTCATTGCTCCACCCACATTTGCCTGCGGCAGCCCTGCCCAGCACTGGGAAGTGGCCCCCCAAAACACTGTCCAGAAGGGAATGCATCCTTTGGGCTGAAAATCTTCTCCACCCTTGCTGCAAAAGCCATTCCAAAAATGGCTAATTGTAGAAATGGCATCTTGTCCAGTTTGATACCCCAGGGAAATGCCCGTTCCACGGAACTCTTTGGGTCAGTGCTGGATGTCGCCATTCTAATTAATGGACAGAGCTTTTATGTGATTGGATTTGTCACTTCACTAGAGGCACATTCCAGCACAGAGCAGCTAACCAACTGCTTCCTTCTTTCCTTGTTGCTATGTCCTTCTTTGTCCATTGGTCCTTTTAGCTCAGAATTTTCTACACTGACAGGCAGTGGCTCTCAAGGGCTTCATTTGGAATCTATCACAGCCCTACCTGGGGGTGTCAGGAATTGAACTCAGGGCTTCCTGCATGCAAGGCAGCTATTCTTACTGTGGCCTTTCCATTGATCAGAGCGGGGGTAATTGGAGGGGGTATCATTGCCTTTTAGACAGGAAGTTTGGATTGTCCAATCTAGCCTCCTGGTCTGATGTGCATTTTCTCCCTGTGCTGAAGGCAGGCTTTCAGGGTAAGGGTAGGGAGGAACCAGGGAGATTTTTATTTTTTATTTTTTTGCAGAACCACATGGAGGAAAGAAAGGGTGCATCTGAACAGCTCCTTGTCTTGTGGAGTTACAAAAAATAAAACTTTTTGAGAAGTTTACTCCTGTGGCACTTAGCTATTATGTCCTCCTCCTCCTGTTGATGAAGACAAATCCTCCACCCATCGCAGAGTGGTTTCATTTGACGTGGGAAGGAGAGGACAAATTGGTACTCTTGCAATTTTCCGAAAGCACTTAAATAGGTAGGCAGGTTCACTTACTCTGCCTGAATGGGGCCCAATGGTGAGCCTGCTGGATTATAATGGCTTAGACCAAGATGTTTCAGTCAATAAGGTCAATGATCCATAACGAAGGAAGAAGAAGAAAAAATAAAGTCCCAAGCCTTAGCATAATAAACTGAAGCACTTCATATAGCAGCTGAGATGTGGCTGGATAAACAGCAGGCACACTTAAAGGTGTTTGTATGGCCAGTGTGATCCGTAGGGCAGAGAGGAGCTGAAGGTTTCCCAAGAACTTTGGGGATAGAGGTCCCCACAGAAAATCAGTGGCACACCTAGTCAAGCATCCTGTTCTCACAGGGGCTGACCAGATGCCGGTGGGAAGACAGCAAGCAGAACATGAGTGCAAGTTGCGCAACAGCATTCTGCCCACCTGTGATTCCCAGCAGCTGGTATTTAGAGACATGAAGACCATATAAAGAGCACTAGGATGCACCTTTTGAGCCAATGTGGTCTTGTGTTTAGAGTGTTGAACTAGGCCCAGGTTCAGCTCCCAACTCTGTTATGGCTGATCAGGGGCTGGTCACACACTCACTTAGCCCAACCTACAGTATCTCACACTATCCCTTGTGAAGGTGAAATAGAGAGGATCCACTGTGCACGACCCTGAGCTACTTGGAGGAACAATGAGAAATAAATGCTTTCCTTTATTTGTTCCTTATAGCCTCCCCACTCCCAGTTCCAGAACAGCTAAAAATACAGTACGATGGTGGAAGCTAACATTAACACCGCCGCAACAACATGGTCAAAGTAGGAGTGTTAGCAAGAAGGTTGATTATGTTCCAAAGCATTGGGTGAACGAAAAGGTTTTCACCTTGCACCCATTATTTTTTTTAGGGGGGCAGACAGGTGAATGCCGTTTGGAAAGGAGTTCCATAATTACGTAATAAGGGGGACACCAAAGATGTCCTGAATTCTCTTTGCCCCACTCCTAGCAGAAGTTAAAGTTGGAATAACAAGCAGAACAACCCCAGCAGATCTTACTAGACAGGTAGGGCACTGGAGAAAGTATTCTTTCAAGCAAAAAAATTAGCAGAAATACTTGGCTCCCAGCAAACAACAGATTACACTGCCCCTACAATGAGGGAATTTAGTGCCAGGATCCAATCCAGCATTCTATCAGGCAATAAAAATGTTGATGCTAGAAATAATGATAGCGGTAACATGGTTGTTGTCAAACAAGGGATTGCTTTGCCCCAATGTGGCAACGTAGGGCTAGATGGAACTTCGTCTGATCCAGCAATTAGATTCTTCAGATCACACAAAATCCCTTCCCAGTTCCCAGAGATCCTTTTAACTGGGGATTAGCCAGGGACTGAAGCCCGCTCCTATCTGTAAAGGCATTTGCTATTGAGTATATCTGCCTTGCAAGGTGGATGCAGCGCAGGAAGCAGCAGTTGGGTTGAAGAGGAAGAGTGTATAAAAGGATGGCTAATATATTCAAAGGGCATAATTGCAGCTCTAACTTGTTAATCTTCAGCTGAATTCAGTGGGAGTTCTGCCTATTAGGAAGAAGTGTGCAGAGGGATTGAGTTTGTAATAGAGAGAGACAGAAGCCAACCCGGTCCTTTGGTGGGAAGGAAGGTTCCTAGTCATTTCAAAAGCGCAGCCGCTCACCCAGTATGAGCCTTTTGGGGAAGTGGCGGAATGCATGTTTCATATGCAGAACGTTCCTACCTTCAATATCTCCAGACAGGGCTTGCAAAACATCAAGTCTGGAACCCTGGAGAGTAGCTGCCAGTCGGTGTGTAGACCATTCTGAGTCATACTGATCAGCCATCTGATGTAGCCGTCTGGGATATATATATATATATATATATATATATATATATATATATATGATAGACACATGTTCATATGCCATTTGACATAGCATCCCCTATGGGCTCTAACACCAGTTCTATCTGAAGGAGTTGGGAGGAGGTCATCTCCAGGCTGGAGAATGAGCTTTCTGGAAACTAGAGAAGTTCTGATATGGACCTACAAGGTCTGCATGGCCACAGTCCCTTTAGTAGGAGGGATTGCGATTGCTTGTGGGAAGAAAACAAAAAGTGTGTGAAAAAGGCCTAGGATAAATGTACAAAGATGCAAGGATTTACACCAGGGATTGGGGAGTGATGCTGTTGGACTCCATTTCCCATCCCCCCCCCACAATGGACCATGTTGGTTGGCGCTGATGGGAGTTTGAGTCCAAATATCTGGAGCATCATGGGTTCCCATTCCTGGCTTTGATGTATTTTTTTTGTGGGTAGCACCAATGAGTACCTCTCCAACTTGACACTACCCAATTCTTTTTTCTTTTTTTTTTGGAATTTTCCATAGTTAGAAGCAAAGGGATCTGAGTTTTAAGTATAAGCACTCTGTTATCTGTATGCTAGTCAGGAACAAGAAGGCTGGGGATGTAGCATTAAAAGAAGATCCTTCGTGCTGTTAAGTGCACTGCAAAGCAGTAAAAATTTATATCTGTAATATATAAATAGTGTAATCGGGCAGGGTACAAGATTATGTTCGAGGACCAGAATATCAACCATGTTGATGGAAGCTAGAATACCAACCACATTTATGGGTGGCTACAGACTGAGCAAAATCAGCCATGTTGATATGACAGTTCATGGCCAAAGGAAGCTGCATCCCAATGCCATTTCTGCTGCCCTGCTAAGTGTGGGATGGTGGGACTGCTCCCCAAGCCATCTCCTGGATAATTTTTTTTTTTAATTGGAGCCAATGTGTGTTTTCTGGCATCTTAAATAAGGCACTTAGTTTCAATTGTTTTTCTTTCTGTTAAAACCATCAAGCAGAACAAAAGTTGACTGCTTTAGAACATCTTGTGGTCAATGTTCCTGCTACATCAAAGGGGGGCGGTAGTATCAATTATTTCCAAACATTAATTGAGGTAGAATTTGGCCATCCTATGACCACAAAAATTCCCTGGGTAACATGCTTCCATGTTCAAGAACAAGGCAGTGTGCCATTGCATGGTATGGCTGAAAAGCTGACATGCTAGTTTCATGCATCCAAAGGGAATTCTAAATCCACTCTTTCCTATAATGTGTGGCAACCGTTTTTGGATTATATGCATCAAGGAGATTGTGTTTATAACCCCCCAAGATATCATGGTAATATGTGGAAAGATTTTTTTGGAGTGAACTGTAAGAATGTGATGTGATATTTGTAAGTGACATAGTTGGTGTGTTGTGAGTTATGTTGTTTTATGTGGAATGTGAAAATGAAAATCAATGAAAATTATTATTATTATTATTATTATTATTATTATTATTATTATTATTATTATATTTTCAAAAAGAAATTGCCTCAGGGTGCTGGATAAGACCCAGGTAATGGGCTGCCTGCTGTAGTACAAAATGTAGACGGGTACATTGTCTTCAGTACCCTGGAGAGCTCCAAGGGAATGTAGACATTGCCTGCATGTACTACAGCTTGTAATATGTGCAATCAGATCCACCATGGGGTTAAACGCTATTAAAAAGAAAGAAAGAAAGTAAAGAAAACTGCTACTGCCAGCTTACCAGCACTCCCTGCCTCAGAAGCCAGGGCAGGACATGGTATTGCAGAGCAAATAAATATAGTGTAATGCAAAGACATGGGACACAGGTGGTGCTGTGGTCTAAACCACTGAGCCTTGGGCTTGCTGATCGGAATGTCGGCGGTTCGAATCCCCACAATGGGGTGAGCTCCCATTGCTCGGTTCCTGCTCCTGCCCACCCAGCAGTTTGAAAGCACGTCAAAGTGCAAGTAGATTAATATGTACCTCTCCGGCGGGAAGGTAAACGGTGTTTCTGTGTGCTGCTCTGGTTCTCCAGAAGCAGCTTAGTCATGCTGGCCACATGACCCGGAAGCTGTCTGTGGACAAATGCCAGCTCCCTCAGCCAGTAAAGCAAGATGCGCACCGCAACCCCAGAGTCGTCTGTGACTGGACCTAACAGTCAGGGGTCCCTTTATCTTTACTGTAGCAAGTACTATAGCAAGACTAATTCTTGGCCAAATCATAGCCTAAAGGCTCTTCTAAGATGTGTCCTGCCCTTGCACGAATCTCTAGGTTGCTTCCTAATGTTGTCTCCTGTGGGCTTCCTACTTGCTTTGGAAGTTGGAAAGGAGCCCCTCTGGAGGTGCTTTCTTAAACAGTAAATGCATCATTTTTGTCACCTAGGAGGCTTCTTGAAGTATAGGCTCATGGCTTGCTGGGCCACTGCCGCTTCCAAACCAGCCACCGTCATGAGATCCTTAAGCAGAGTTGTAAGATTCTCTGTGACACTGCGAAGTTCTGACCTTGGTCCTGCAGCCAACATAATGAATGCAGAACCTGGCCTGGTTATCGTCCTGCTTGTCTAACCTTCAGCCTCCCAGGGCAGGGGTTTCTCATTATTCAGCCTGCAAAATAGAGTGGGCCTCACTGCCTTTGCTGGAGCAGCCAGCTTTCCCTCAGACCAGTGGGTGGTGGATTTGATTATGCAGCTTAAAGCTCCTCTCGCCTCCCTCTAGTTGAAGGAGACATGAGCGGTTTACAAATGTCGGGAAGCATCGGTGACAGCAGCAAAATGCCTTTGCCTTCCCGTTTAGCTGCTTGCTTTACCTTTCGCTCCATTCTCTCCCTCCCTCCCAGCTTTCTACAAACCTGCCTTTTTACCTGATTTAATTTCACACCTTGTCCTGCTGTTTCTGGCAGCGCCTTGTCTGAAAAATTTCCCCCTCTTTAAACCTTTCAGTAGATGCCTGAGCTTTTACTCCTGACCGATGCTCAGCTTGTGATATCCTCTCCACCTTTTAAAACCTAGAATGAAAGGGGCTTCCAGAACCCATAAATAGGAGATGACGATGCCCTCTCTGAAAGGAAGAAGGATCTTGTGATCAAAGGGGAGATCTGGGTTCAACCCCAAAGCTCAGTGAGGATTCAAGGCTTTGTAGACACCATGCATTTAAAGAACATTTAAAACACAAACCCTCCTCCCCAGTAATCCTGGGAACTGTAGTCTATCGCTCACAGTATTACAGTTCCCAGAACCCTCAATAAAATACAGTTCTCCAGGATCCTTGCTTTAAATGTATGGTATATGCAGCCCTAGAGTAGCAGTGTTCGTGAGAGACACATGAGCTTAGCAGTGGAGCACATTCATGTAGAACAGCGGTTCTCAACCTGTGAGCCCCCAGATGTTGTTGGACTACAACTCCCATCATCCCTGAGCTCTGGCCTTGCTAGCTAGGGATGATGGGAGTTGTAGTCCAACAACAACTGGGAACCCACAGGTTGAGAACCGCTGATGTGGAAAGTCCCGGGTTCAATCCCTAGCTTCTCTGGCTAAAAGGTTCAGTCCCTAACTTCTCTGGCTAAAAGCCCTGCGCCTGGGGGGAAAATATTTTTTTCTCCTTTATTTCCCCCCCTCAAAAAAACTAGGTGTGCCTTATGGGACGGTGCGTCCTATAGGGAGAAAAATACGGTACATATGCAAATAGTTTGACCTAGTAGAAGAGAACTTCTTATGTTCCTGTAGAGTTGCCTCCCAGGATTAAGAGAGAGGTGGGAAGTAGCTGGGTTTTAACCACTTCCCCTGCCTTTTTAGCCCATCTTTCTTCTATCACAAACCACAAGGCAGTGAGCATGTGGCTCCCATGGGGTCATCTATCCAAGTACAGACCAGGCCCAGAGCTGCTTAGCTTCAGCAACGTAACTGCATCTGGGGTCTTCACTAAAGGGATGCATGGGATGCTCAGTGGCAGTACCGAGGCAGATATGTTGGCTCCAGCTGGGCACTGGTTCCAAGGCAAGGAGAGAGAGTGGTGGTGGGGGGAGGGCAGCATTAAACACAAGAGAACATAAACAAATTCTGCTGAAAAAGAATTAAATAAATTGCCCACTGTATTTCAGGGAAGAGTTTCCTCAGGGGTCCTGAAAGAACAACCACAATAAATGAGCAAATGGATTGGATCTTGCTTGCTCCTTAAGATCAAGTGGGGAAGGGCTGTAGCTCAGTAGTAAAGCATCTTCTTTGCATGCAGAAGACCTTCAGTTAAATCTCCAGCATCTCCAGGTAGAGCTGGGAGAGACTTCCTGCCTGGAAAACTGAAGAACCTCTGCCATTCAGTGTAGATAATAGGTGGACAAATGGTTTGACTCTGTATAAGGCGGCTTCCTATATTCCTAAGTAGAGAGGTCCTTCTCCGTGTCCTACCTAGGGTGGAAACTTGGATCACCTTGCACCATGAAGCTCATGAGGCTTCCTCTTTGGTTGTCCCCTTGCTAGTTCGTGAATGTGCTTTTAACTGATGCAAGCAGGACATCTAGCCTGCCAAGTAGACAATATTTTATTTGCAGAATGAATTTTATCTGCTATGCCTGTCTTCATTGTGTGTTGCTTCTTATCACTGTCTGATATGATTTTAACTGCAGTAAGCCTCCTTGGGAAATGAATATGCACCGGAAAGGCAGGGCAACCATATTTTAAATATATAAAATATAGTAATATGAATGGTACAGTGGTACCTCTAGAAGCGAACGGGATCCGTTCCGGAGCCCTGTTCGCATCTAGAAGCAAACGTAACCTGTGTCCGTGCGTCTGCGCATGCGCAGGTCTTGTTTCGGCGCTTCTGCACATGTGCGTGACATCATTTTGAGCGTCAGTGCATGCACAAGCATCAAAACCCGGAAGTAACACGCTCCATTACTTCCAGGTTGCCGCAGAGCGCAACTCGAACGTGCTCATCTCGAAGCACATTCAACCCGAGGTATGACTGTATATGATATTGTAGTTGCTTAAGCTGTGTAAAAAAATGCACATTTTATGATGCATAGAATACCCCTTTGGATCCAGGCAAGCCACTGCAGGCTGCTGTGTTCTGGCCCCTTCCAGCTTTCAGGTCACGGCCATGAGCAAGGTTGGTTGGTGTAGCTCCTCCCTTTTTGGCTTCAGCTAGATCAGTGGTTCTCAACCTGTGGGTCCCCAGATGTTGTCAGACTACAACCCCATCATCCCTGAGCCCTGGCCTTGCTAGCTAGGGGTGATGGGAGTTGTAGTCCAACAACATCTGGGGACCCATGGGTTGAGAACCGCTGAGCTAGATGGAGAGGTAGATGCTGGCTCCTCCCCTGACATAACTCAGGTTGCCAGTCAAAGACTAGCTTGGGGCAACTGTCCCACTGCTCAGGCTCATGACATGATCACCAGAACTTGTGAACATCCAATGAAGCTGAATGTTGGGGAGACGGAAGATAGATAAAAGAAGGAGCACAGCAAATAGATACACCACGGAACTCACTCCCACAGGAGGCAGTGATGGTCACCAACTTGGATGGCTTTAAAATCATCATCATCATCATCATCATCATCATCATCATCTATTATTTATACCCCACCCATCTGGGCAGCTTCCAACAAAAACACTAAAATACAATAACCTATTAAACATTAAAAGCTTCCCTAAACCTTCAGATGTCTTCTAAAAGTCTGGGAGTTACCGTATTTTTTGCACCATAACACTCACTTTTCCCCCCCTAGAAAGTAAGGGGAAATGTCTGTGCGTGTTATGGAGGAAATGCCTACGGGTGGCATGCCTACGGATTTTCCTCCCCTAAAAACTACGTGCGTGTTATGGCCGGGTGCGTGTTATAGAGTGAAAAATACGGTATTTTTCTCTTTGACATCTGATGGGAGGGCATTCCACAGGGCGGGTGCCACTACTGAGAAGGCCCTCTGCCTGGTTCCCTGTAACTTGGCTTCTCGCAGCGAGGGAACTGCCAGAAGGCCCTCGGTGCTGGACCTCAGTGTTCGGGCAGAACAAAGGAGGTGGAGACGCTCCTTCAGGATCATGCAAATTAATGAAGGGTAAGGCTATCTATCGAAGGCTGCTATGCTCTGCCACTACAGCTGGAGGCAGCAATGCTTCTGAAACCACTGGAAACCACAGGAAATGAGATTGCTCTTGGTCTCAAATCCTGCTTGCTGGTTTGCCACAGGCATCTGGTCAGCCACTGTGACGATGCAGGACTAGATCCTTATCCAGCAGGAACTTCTTATGTTCTTAACTCAGACATCCCATGACCTTCCAAAACAGGGAGGACGAGGGGGGGGGGGTCAGATCCCTGCTTGAGTGCCAGAGGAACCAAGAAGGAGAAAAGTCCACTTCCTCCTCCTAGTTCAGCATAGCCCCCATTTTTACCCCACAGCTTTGTGTATCGGTGGGAATTCTGGTTTAGATGCGTTTTCTCAGCTCATGCGGTTTTCTCCACTAAGGCATTAGGCCTGCAGATGTTGCAGGAGACCTTGATCAGAAGCATAAAGGTTATCTGCACCCAGATGGAAACAGACGCTGTCCCTTCACAGTGAGCCCTAAGGCTGGAGCAAGTCCTTCTTCGGAATGTGTTTCCATCTGCATGATCTCAGAAAAGCAAAATGGCCATTCTCTTCATTTTCCGCCTTGTACTTTCTCTGCCTCTCCACCCCCCCCAACCAAAGCTGGATTGTGAGGAAAATAAAGTCTATGAATGGCAATAATTTACTGGGCTCATGGGGGAAATGTGTATTTCAGCCTGATTGTTGAGTGCGCGCCTTAATTGTGGCAATATTTTTTTTTTTAAAGGAATCATCCATCTTGTAAATGCGGACGGCAGTTGCTGATTGTTATTTAATTAGTTGATTCCAGTGGTCGAGGGGCGAGTTCAGAATGGCAATCACAGTGCCTATTATTTCAGGGAGATTGCAGAATTAATTAGGAGGACAATAGGATTCCTCATTGTTGACGTCTTAAGAGCCCGCAACAATAACTTCAAAATTAAAGGAGGAATATGAGGCAGTCACGATGGATTTCTTTTCATCCTCCCCCCTTCCTTCCTTCCACCTCCAAGCATTGTGCTTCCTGGTTTAGCTATCTCTGTGGAAAGCAGTAGGATTTGTGATTGAAGTTCCCGGCCTTATTAGATAGAGCATTAGAGGAACGCAGTGGGTGGTTGGAGAATCGTGCTGTCTTCCTGCACGTTTATGGCTACATTTCCTTAGAATGGAAAAGGCAGCTATAACAATACTTGTATTTATTTATTTATTTATTATTTATTTATTTATCTTACTAGCTGCTTGTTACCTAAAAGGTTTCCAAGTGACTTACATTTTTAAAAAACAAACAAACCCCCCCAAACCCCAAAACCACATTATATCATATCATATATCATATCATATCATATATCATATCATATCATATCATATCATATCATATCATATCATATCATTTCATATCATTTATACCCCACCCCATTCTCCAGGAAGCTCAAAGTGGCACGTGTGGTTCTCCACCTCCTCATTTAACCCCTACAACAACCCTGTGAAGTAGGTTAGTCTGAGAGGCAGTTGACTGTCCAAGGTCACCCAGTGAGCTTTCATGGCCAAGTCGGGATTTGAACCCTGGTCTTCCAGAGCCTAATCTAATGCTCTAACCACTATACCACACTGGCTCTCAAACTGCAAGGTTGATGACCAGGCAGGGCCTAGGCTTTATTTATTTAGCTTAACATAACATAATCCTAATGCATCATGCCATTAAAAAAGGAGAAAATTCATGTCAAACAGAAAGATTTTTCATATAAAGCGCATACACACAATATCCCACCCCAATAACATCCACAGGAAGCTTTGGCAGCATCTAAAAGTGATGGAGAAAGAAATTTTGTGGGGAGAATTCTACCCTTGTCATGACCTTGGAGACCTCCAGTAGCAACCTTGGGGAAATGGGACTTGCTTCATAACTTGCATTTCCCTCAGGGAAGGAGGGGAATACTCCCCCAGACTCTCTGAGGAAGAGGACTTCATTCTTTGCACTGCACTGAAACTAACAGCTCAGGCCACTTAGACAAAGAGCTTTAGATATCTTTCCCAGCAGCACTCCCAGGCAGACTGAGCCCCTGCCAAGGTGGCATGAAACACACCTAGAGCACAAGGTTACACCACAGTTGAGGAGAGTGGATTTGGCCTAATTGTGTGCAAATCCACTTACCTGGGAGTAAGCCTCGCTGTGTTAAGCAGGATGTAGTTTTGAGTAGAAAGGGCTGGGTTTTGATTGTTGGAGTAACAAGTGAACTCTCAAGGAGCTGTCCACAGTCCTGAAGGTGTTGAACATAAGAAGAAATTCTTGCCGGATCAAATTAAAGGTCTATCTACTCCAGGGTTCAGTTCTGCTCAGTACAGTAGCCAACTGGGTGACTCAAGGAAACTCAAAAGTCAATAGCTGTCTCCTCTTGTTGCTTACCAGTAACTGGTATTGAGTGGCTGTCATGACTGGATCTTGGGAAGAAGTCTTTGGTGAGCTGGGATCCTTAGGGTGAAGCCAATAGTCAGGGCTAAAGGACATAAGAACGTAAGAAGAGCCTATTGGATCAAGTCAGTGGCCCATCTAGACCAGCATCCTGATCTGACAGGGCCCAACCAGATGTCTGTGGTAAGCCAGCAAGCAGGACTCAAGCAGAAGAGCATTCTCCCCTCTCTCGTGGTTTCCAGCAGCTGATATTCAGAAGCATTATTGCATTCAACTGTGGAAGCAGAAATTAGTCATCATGGATAGGAGGAACTGATAGCCTCCTCCATGAACTTGCCTTTTAAAGCCATCCAAGTTGGTGGCCGTCACAAACTCGGAGGTAGAATCAAGAAACAAGACAGAAGCCAAGACCAAAGAGCAAGAGAGAATTGGAAGCAGAAGAGCAAAACATGCCAAAAGGCAATGGGTTGCATCCAATGCTAGTCACACTTGAAGTAGACCCATTCAAATTAATAGGCATGGATAACCTCCTCCTCCTCCTCCTCCCCCTCCTCCTCCTCCTCCTCCTCCTCCTCCTCCTCCTCCTTCTTCTTCTTCTTCTTCTTCTTCTTCTTCTTCTTCTTCTTCTTCTTCTTCTTCTTCTTCATACTGCACCTACATGACTGGATTGCCCCAGCCACTCTGGGTGGCTTCCAGCAGATATAAAAACATAATAAAACATCATACATTAAAAACTTCCCCATACAGGGCATAACAAGAGCCTGACAGTGCTCAGGAAGACCTTGTTACTTGAGCAAGACTTACCTGGAAAAGGAAGCCCACTTGCACTGTTTTCTATTGGTGAGGATCCAATGGAATGCCTGAGTTGGTGGGAGAAGTCTAAGGCCAGAGGATACCAAACTGACTCAACTGTTCAGTGGCTCACTGCATGGGTGACCCCAGACAGAGATGCAGAGTCTACCAGTTCAAGTCCCACCAGGTCTTGATGACATGTGTAAACCCGGAGACTCCATATAATTATGACAACCAATAATCCTAACATACCTAAATACTATCTAGATTTTCCAACTCACTTAGAAAGGTAGGACATGGAACTGTGATCACTGCCATGATCCCATTTTCCCACATTCTGCACATTGTGGGGATGGTCTGAAGTGGAATCCTGTGCTATGCATGTAGGCGCCTTATGTGTGTAGGCTGGTGATCAGAGCATAAATAACACAAAGGAGGGTTCCTGTTTCAGATCTTCCCAAACAACATGTGTTCATTGGTGGTGGTGTAGGAGAGGCCAGTATGTTCTCCTCACCTGCCAGTCCCAAAGAGGCCTCCAGTCTTTGAATTTGTCTAATCCCCTTTTAAAAATATCTCGGCTAGTATCCCTGAGTGCATCTTGTGGCAGAGAGTTCCATAAATTAACATGCATCCTGCTTCCAGCACTTGATATCACAGTCTTTCTCTGAGCCAGTGTGGTGTAGTGGTTAAGAGCGGTAGTCTTGTAATCTGGGGAACCAGGTTCGCGTCTCCGCTCCTCCACATGCAGCTGCTGGGTGACCTTGGGCCAGTCACACTTCTTTGAAGTCTCTCAGCCCCACTCACCTCACAGAGTGTTTGTTGTGGGGGAGGAAGGGAAAGGAGAATGTTAGCCGCTTTGAGACTCCTTTGGGTAGTGATAAAGCGGGATATCAAATCCAAACTCTTCTTCCTTAAACAATCCTCCTTGAAGGATTGGCCTTCCCAGCTCTCACTGTCTTTCATACTGCTTCACACTTCAGAAGTCTCTGGGTCCTGGAAGAGGAGTGATTTAAGATTCTGTTTCAAATATCTGTTTTAACTTAGAAATAAATCGGAAACCTAAAACGGCATTGTCACTTCATTCCAGCCTTTTGGGAGAGCAATCACATGATTTGTCCTGGAATTCTGAGCTCAGGCTGGTGCTGATGCTACAGAGCTACTATTGAGGATCAATAACCTGATGTTTGGATACAACATAATAGCATGGTAACTTCCTCAAAAGTCTATTGATCTTGCGTAAATGAATATCCTTCATGTCAGAGGCGAAGTAGTGGCAGCAAAATGCAAGGTAGGGTGACTATGAGTTCTTGAAGGAGGAAAAAAAAAGTCTTTTATTCTTTTCTGGTTCCCGCCCCCCTGCACTGAAAATGCATCCCATTTTAACAGCCTTTGGGGGTGGTTTATTGTGATGTGGCTTTTATAGGAGCTGACTGTGAATTTGCCAGGATAATGCAGCTCAGCACATCAACAGCAAGGAACGCAAAACAGATCTGCTCAGTAGTCATTAGAGGGATATCAAAGCGTAATGTGCTAATCTTTCCCAACAAAGTCTTCTCCCTCCCCTCCTAAAATGGTGATTCTGCACAAATTGAACTTCCTTCAGGTTTTCTGGTTCTGTTTTCGTCTTCTTTCCAAATCAGGATTCCATGGCAGACGTTGCAAAGTGCTTGGACTGCAATTAAAATGCAGCTGCCTGCTGTTTATCTATTAGGACAGCCATCTTCAGCTGGTCTGGACCAGAGGCCAACCTCTGACTCCCAACCTGCAATTTGGGACCCTCTGTGTCATAATTCACTTTTGATTTATACTTAATAGCACTATTAATAAGGCAAATTATTAATCTGAAAATGACAGTTCACAAAGCAATGGAATAGCGGTGCCTCAGCATTGCTACTAAATGAAAACAAGCGAGGAACTTACCCTCTGACCCAATCCTATTTCAGGTTGCAGGGAGTGGACTGAGGAGGATGTGGCAACCCAGCTGCTTCTAACTCCTGCCAAACTTCTGCCATCACTTCCTGTGGCAACCATTGGGCAACCAAGTTGCTCACTGCAGCGGACCCTTCTGCATCCTAGTCTCCAGAACATATCCATTGTGGGAGAAGTCTAGAAAGCCATAGAAACAGACTAGGAAGTGCACAGAGTGTCCGTGCTCCATAGAGAGCTCACTCGTTACAAGTCATCTCTGTAGGAAGGTGGGGCATGCAGTTGGCCAGAAATCCCTTTCTTATTGAAAAAGGCTCTTGCTTTTCTCTTGCCACTTAGCAACACTCATGGAGATTGATAAAACGAGTTTCATCAGAACAGGGACTCTTCTGTAGAGCTCCTTTAGTTTGGTCAGCCTTAGCTTGGTCATGACCCACCTGGGATGGCCTTTGAGCCTCCTGGGGGTTCTGACCCGTTGGTACAGTATTTAGAACATTTATATTCCACCCCTTGTTAAAAATTCCAGGACAGTTCACAACGTTTTCCATAAAAGCAAGAGAAAAGTACAAAATTTGCAGTTGAAAAAAATACAAACACTAAAAGCTAAGAAATAACAGCAGCATTTCCTTTTAAAAGAAAGGTGTCACATGCACTGGTAACCTCCCATTTGGATTACTGGACGGGAGGCTGTCCTTGAAGATAATCTGGAAGCTTCTGACCAAACGCTACTGTCTGAATGTCAAGTGGTACATCCTGATGGAATCACTTGATGCTGATTCTAAAGGAGTATCATTGGTTGCCTATCCACTTCCAGGCCAGATTCAAGGTGCTGGTGATGACCTTCAAAGCCATAAATGGTTTGGGAGATAAATACCTCTCCCTATATCATACTGCCTATCCCCCAAGACAGGCTTCCTCAAACTCGGCCCTCCAGATGTTTTTGGCCTACAACTCCCATGATCCCTAGCTAGCAGGACCAGTGGTCAGGGATGATGGGAATTGTAGTCTCAAAACATCTGGAGGGCCGAGTTTGAGGAAGCCTGCCCTAAAATCTTGGGAGGAGACATTACTCTGTGTACCACAGTTGGATGTGTATTGATGTGGTGATGCACAAAAGGGTCTTTTCAGTAGCAGCGCTCTGTTTGAAAAAAGCTCTTCCCTTAGAAGCACACTTGGTGCCAACAGTTTTGTCACACTAGCAACCAAGTAAAGGCTGAAATCTGTTTCCCCAGATGTTTCCAGGGGTTTGAGATAGGATTAACTGTGGTAGCCTGCTCTGTGATTTTTAGCTGCTCATATTAAGTCAATTGTTATGATTTATGGCTGTTTTTACATAGCTTTATGGAATATATATCATTTTTATTTATTCCTGGAAGTATTTATATAAATATATCCCAGTGGTGTACAATCATTCAAATGACTAATGACTCAGAAAACTTTTAAACAAATATAGAGGTCTTCTGTCATAGAAAAAGTCTTCTAAGAGACCCCCGAAATTCAAAAGTGAGAATGCCAGCTGAAAAGGTTCCACAGCCTGGAACTGGTATGCTAAAAGTTATTCTGTTGTATCATTTTCTCCAATCCATCCTGATGGCTTTTTCTATTTTAATCCCTAGAGCTGCAGCCTGAGTGATAGTTCCCAGAGAGGTGACCAATTTATAGTCTCCTGCAGCAAAAACCACGATGTGGGCTAGTTTGTGTGTAACACTAAGTCAAACCACAGTTTAGCACAAATGCACAGAGATCCTCCAGAGAGGAGATCACATCTCATTTGCTCCTCCTGCAGTTCTGCTGCTGCTGCTGCACTGTTGCAGGCTATATCATGGTTTGGCTTAATGTGTCCTCTGAACCTAGACTCATGGTTTGTCTTCTCCAGGGAAACCATGAGCAGAAACCATAGAACAAGCAACCGTTACAGCTCATTTGTCTGAAGCAAGACAATCCATGAATCTGGGTTTAGATGACACACTAAGCCAAACCATGGTTTCACTTAGCACAGGCTGAGGAGCAAAGTGACTAGGGATCTCATCTCTGAGAGCCTTCATGCTCTTGCATTTGCACAAAGCAATGGTTTAGCTTGGCATTATGTGTCAAGGTCTTGTGGCATCTTAAGCTTTCATGAATTGGAAACCAATTCATCAATTTGAAAGTGCTTGTTAATGTCATAAGTTCTGGCTGTCTAGAAACAGAATGCTAAACTATATGTGTGTCTCTGTTGTTGTTTTTAAAAGCTTGCTCATTGTCTAGTTTAGACTTCCACCCAACTTACCTTGATTCCTCCACCTCTTTTCCTCACCCATGGTTAAGACAAGAATATTAGGACACACATTCCAATATTTGCCTTTGGAATCATTGTCCCATATATTTGCATTCGGGTTGATCTTTAGATTGGTTTACTTTGTAAATTTGATTCTAGGCATCTTTGCTTGCCGGAATATAAAATGGGTAGGACTTTAGATTTAAGCTGTTAAGCAAAGTTTGATCCTTGTCCTTAGAACTGAGGTATAGGATAGCTGAGTCATCCTTTGGAGACTTCGGCATGGGAGTAAGAGAGGCTGCCAGTCCTACTGGCATGTGGAAGTGAAGAAGGGATGACAGGCAGCAGAACAGAAGGAAGGTGAGTCTGTTGAAGGTGAAGTCTGCTGAAAAAGGGAGGCCCTGAGCTGCAGCAAATGAGGGGAAAAAGAGAGGCGCAAAGAAACACTAGGAAACTGCTTTATTAGATGTAGATGGAGCCTGTGTGCTTTAGAGTCTGTGGCACACAAACGGATCAGTTGCTAGGCAGACTTGAAATGAGTCTCCCCCACCTTTATGCCCTGCCTGTCACTCACTTGGCAGATTGATAAGATGCAAATTCTCCGTGACTGAAATTGGATTTAAACTGCAGACTGATGAGTAGGAAGGGGAGAATTGATGGAACAGAGATGGGACTTTCTAGCCTTTTATTTATTACTCTTCAACTCTGGACCAGAGCTGCCCTTCTCTTTCTCTCCCCCTGACATGATTTACTGCAAAGAGAATAGGTTTGGAACCAGTTCTGGTGTAACATTTTGCATCTGCCCGCCGCTGGCTCCTCTTGCTAGCAATTATCACTGTCAGAGTGTTAGCTATGGACAGGCTCTGTGTCGTAAACAAGGCAGGGAGGAGGGAAAGATTAATCCCTTCCCCAATCTGAAGAAAGGGAAATGGAGGAGGGGAGGGGGAAGACTTTCAGGAGTTGGCAGGGGAGGAAGGAAAGGGCAATCTGCGACAATAAATTATGTCCCACCTTTCTCCAGAAACTGTACTCAAAGTGGCTCGCAATTTCAAAAGACAATAGAAGTGAAACAAAACAGCAAATGATTAAAGTCACAATTAAAGCATTTATTTCAGGATGGGTTGTAGCCCAGTGATAGAGAATCTACTCTGCATACAGATGGTCCCTGATTCAATCCCTGCCATCTTCAGGTAGGGCTGGGGTTGTTTCCCTGTTTGAAACCATAGAGATTCTCTGCCAGTGAATGAAAACAATACTGAGATATTTGGCCCCAATGGTCTGGCTTAGTACAAGGCAGCTTCCTATACTTTGTAAAAGTTGGACTTTGCTAGAGGGTGGATCACGCAAATTGGTTGATTTGGTTTGAAGAACAAATATTAGATACGGTAAAATAAAAGGAGAATTCTCCAGATGCCTAGGTCCAGGTTTGGGCAAGTACTCTTGGGTGAGAGAACCCCAGCAGAGATTTAAAATCACAAAACTTGCAGCCAAGTAAAGTGTGAAAATGCAGGCTGTTAGACCTTTAAAAATCCCCTTTCCAAGTTGCTTCCAAAGTTCCCCACTTCCCTGAGCATAGAGAGAGACCACATGTTGGATAAGTTAGAAATGGTTTACTTACAACTCTTCAAAGGTCAGATTCATGTGATTTTCCATACAGCAGAAAGAAAAGACAGGGTGTATAGCTTAGGTTCCAAAATGGTAATTGTGTAGAAATAAGCTGGCTTGCTTAAGTCATGAGGTCTAAGCTTGGAGCATCTAGCTTAGATCTCCTCACTGGTAGGGTTCACATGGTGGAAGATGGGAGAACAAAGTGTTTCACAGTTCTTCCTCCCAAGGAGAGGGCAAGTGACCTAGCTAAGCCTGTAAGACAGCTTACTCTATATGGTCTTAACCCCTCCATGCTTTAATTAGAGTATAGCATGTTGGTTATATGAGGGTGATTTATCCCATAATGTAGTGCTGGAATAGGCAGAATGCCCAATATCCATGTAGAGTCAACTGCTAATGATCTGCCTTTTCCCCATCAACATCTATTATCTGCCACTCTGGCTGGGGGTCAGTCCATTTTATTAAATTGCTTTCAATCTGTATCATAAGCTGCCTTGCAGATTTAAAAATAAATCAATGGAAACGTAAGATGTCCATCTCTTAAATAGTATTTTGTTGTTTCTGTTGTTGTAATCTCATCTTTCATGCAAAGAACCCATGTAGCATTTTTTAGGCTGATAGCAACCCCCCAAGGTAGCAAAGAAGCCCAAGGAGAGATTCATGGCAAAGCCAGGGGTTGTCAGCTTGACTTTCTCCTGCACCCAAGCCCAGTCCTGTGGCTTTTACTGCTTCCTACCGGGAAGATTGAAGAAATCTGCTTGAAAATGATTACTGGTGGACTTCCGGGGGCGGCGCGAAACTGTAATGGCGGTCCTCTTCGAGCTCTGAAGAGGGGCTCCGCGGAAAAGGGTCGTTTGCTGCGGCATAGCGACGACCCATCAAGATAAACCACGGGTAGAGTGAGCCCGTGGCCGTGGGACTCGGCGGGCACCAGAAGCTGCTCCGAAAACACAGAAGGGACCCCGTAAGGAGACCCGGAGTGAAGGAGGGGTAGCGGTGCTGTGAGTTCATCGCTCTTTCCGCGGAAGCGAAGCCGCGCGGCTGTTACAGATGAGCGCTGATCCTTCTTCCTAAAATCAACGCTAAACTGCAAGCAACATACCCGTGAGTAAAGGGGTTTAAAATTTGGCAAAGAAATTCGGTTAATTTGGCTGAAAGCGGGAGACGAGAAAAGGGAAGTCCGTCTTCCGACATTGCTGACAAGATCAAAGCAAAGCTTTTAGAAACGGAAGCATTTGAAACGGGACTTTGGGAAGCTTAAACTTTTTCGTGCTATAAAATTTGCCTTCTTCATTGAGCTTAAGGTGGAAATGGACATTGATTAAAAGAAGCAGCAGATGGTGACTTTCCTCCTATCTTTTGTTTTCTTTGGGCTGTTTAAAGAGCCAGATCGTCGGGCTGCCAGAGAGAGAGACTGTGTCAAACTGCGGAAACAGTTGCAAACTGTGCTAGAAAGCAATTGTTACATTTGAGCAGAAAAGACTGATTGGGATACTGTTACAAGCACCTTTCGTGAAACTTTGTCGATTTATAAAAGGTGCTTTGGGAGATCTTGAATTTATGAAGGGACTTTTGGATTAACGAATTTATTGTTTTGAAGCAATTTGGAACTTCAATGGCGGATTACTTCCTTCCTTGTCTTTGAAATCGGGTGGCACTCCCCCTACAGGGCTTTCGGATTACAAAATCCTGGGAACTGACTTTTGTTTTGAATTCCATCTCACTGGCTGTTTACTCCTGAATTTGTCTTTCCCATGGAACAATAGACAATTTGACCTTGAACATTGACAGATGTGTAATGAGTGGTGCAGGGAGAACAAGAGCGTCTAAAGCAAAGGAATCTAAAGAGGCTAAGGAAAAAGAAAAGGAAAAGGAAAGAAGACCAGCACAATTTGTACAAACAACATTGACCCAAGGACGCCGCTCGTCGGTTCCAGCTGTACTGGTGTCTCATAGAGAACAAGGGGAAATAACTGAGAAGTCCACTGAGGAAGATATGGCAGCAGGTGGGTCAGATACATTATTAAAACAAATATTGGAGCAACTATCAAGTTTAAATCAGAAGGTGGACGATCAGTCTGTGAAGATAGATAAAGCAACTTCCTCGATTCAAAAACTGACTGACCAAGTTTCCCAGCACACGCAAGCTATAGAGAAATTGCAAGGAGCAACAGCGGAAAATCGAGAATTAGCTGGAGAAGCAATCCAGAAAGTGGGAGTCCTACAAAAAGAGGTTGAAGAAATAAAAGGAGAAGTTAGGCCCCTGCACAAACAGGTGGGTGAACAACAAGTCTATCTGTCAATGGTGGAACTGAAAAATCGTGAGAGCAACATCAAATTGAGAGGTATTCCAGAACTCGAGCAAGGAGATTTGATTGGATACTTAACACAGGAATTCTCGAAGTTCTGGGGTTTAAAGGAAGACACGGATTTTAAGATTGTCTCGGCATATAGATTGGGAAGACTGGTAAGGAAAGACAGATCCAGAGACTGCTTGATAATTTTAAGAACAAAGGAAGAGAGAGACAAGATCCTAGGCCTTCACTTCAAAAAAGCAATTGAAATACAAGACAAAAGAGTGGAAATTTACAGAGATATTCCGAGGCAGCTGCTGGACCTTAGAGCCACCTATACAGAACTAGCAAAATTGCTGAGACACAACGCAATCCCCTATAGGTGGGAGTTTCCACAGGGATTATCCTTCACCTACAAAGAAAGGAAGGTTAAAATAAGAACACCTGAAGATAACCAAAGGTTCCTTCACGACCACGGAGAAGATCTCCAAAAAGGAGCGGATTGGTTTCCAGTTTTACCAGCACCAGCACCGCCCGGAAGTGGGCCAACGCCTATACCTTCGGGATCTGAACAAAAGGAAGACACCCCATCTTAAGAACATCTTAAATAGAACAGGATGTCTCTGCAGCTACTTAGTTGGAACATAAATGGCGGGAATTCTCCGGAAAAAAGGAGAAGGATATTTCATATCCTAAAAAAAGAACAATTGGATGTAATATGTTTGCAAGAAACACATGTGACTAGGCTCCACAGGAAAGTATTAATTAATAAAAGACTTGGCCAAGAATTTATCTCATCAGACAAAGTTAAAAAAAGAGGTGTTGTAATTTATGCAAAGGAGAACCTGTCGCCAAAATTTTTATTTAAAGATGATCATGGAAGAATCCTCGCAATTGAAATTCAAACACAAGGGGAAAAGATTTTGATATTAGGAATCTACGCGCCAAATGATGGAAAATCAGAATTCTACAAGAAGCTGCATGAGACAATGATGGACTATTTGGACTATGCTAATATTATTGTGATGGGAGATATGAATGGGGTGGTGTCTATAAATATGGACAAATCCC
The DNA here is from genome assembly GCF_964188305.1 of Podarcis bocagei. Taxonomy (NCBI): domain Eukaryota; kingdom Metazoa; phylum Chordata; class Lepidosauria; order Squamata; family Lacertidae; genus Podarcis; species Podarcis bocagei. Next base: position 23,330,497 of record NC_138141.1, read on the forward strand.
AAAATCAAAACTTAACAACAGACGGCAGACTCCCTAAAACTTTCTTTGAAATGACAGACAATATGGACTTGATCGACATTTGGAGGACAAAGAACCCCTTGGGTAAAGAAGGAACTTTCTTTTCTGAGGCCCATTTGTCATGGACACGAATCGACCAAATTTGGATATCTAGAGGGCTGGCTCCGAAAACGAGAAAAGTGGAAATCTGCCCAAAAACCTGCTCCGACCACAATGCCATAAAAATGGAACTGAGACTTTTCCCAACTGGATCCTTCAGATGGAGAATGAATGACACCTTGTTAAGAGATCAAGAGATTGTGAAGAAGGCCCAAAAAACATTAAAGGACTACTTTGAAATAAATTTGAACACTACGGTGGAGAAAAGAACAATCTGGGATGCAAGTAAAGCTGTAATGAGAGGGTTTCTGATTCAACAGAATTCGATAAAAAGAAAATATTGGAATGGAAAAAAAGAAAAAATTTTAGAGAAAATAAGTGAAGGAGAGAAAAAATTGAGAATCAAACCGAAATCCAAAGAGGTGCTAAGAGAGATCAAATTTCATCAAGCACAATATTCGAAACTGATCAATCAAGAGATTGAGTGGAAAATTAAACAAATGAAGCAGAGATCATTTGAATCAGCAAATAAATGTGGAAAGTTGCTGGCTTGGCAGCTGAAAAAAAGACAAAAGTTAAATACGGTTACAAATCTGGAGATTCAAGGAAAAATAGTTCAGAAACCAGAAGAAATAAGAAAGTGCTTCCACAGATATTTCAAAGAGCTCTACGCACAGGGGCCTCAGAAAGAACCGGAAATGGACCAATTTTTGGAAACAAATGGACTACCAAAAATAAGTCAAGATAAAAGATCAATTCTTAACAGCAAAATAACTCAACAGGAAATTGAAGGTGCCATCCAAAACATGCAGCTGGGCAAATCTCCAGGCCCGGATGGACTTACCTCCAAATATTACAAAACTTTGAAGGATTTCTTGATACAACCGTTGTTGGAGGTTTGTAACCAGATCATGGAGGGGAGGAAGGCACCGGAAACGTGGAAAGAAGCATTTATCACATTGATTCCCAAGTCAGAAAGGGAAAAGACTCAGCTCAAGAACTACCGTCCCATCTCACTCCTGAATGTGGATTACAAAATTTTTGCAGACATTTTAGCAAGTAGACTTAAAAATGTGTTAAATGAAGTAATTCACAAAGACCAAGCAGGCTTTCTCCCTGGTAGACACATGTCGGACAATACCAGGAACATCATTGATATTTTGGAGCTGTTGCGAATTAGAAATACAAGGGCTGCTTTAATCTTTATTGATGCGGAGAAAGCATTTGACAACATTTCTTGGATGTTTATGAAGAAGAACTTGAAAGGGATGGGAGTGGGACGGGGGTTTGAAAATGGACTAGAAGCAATCTATTCAGAACAAAAAGCTAAACTGATAGTGAACAATGTGGTATCGGAGGAACTTCGAATTGAAAAAGGGACACGACAGGGGTGCCCTTTATCCCCTCTGCTATTTATTTCTGTTCTGGAGGTATTGCTGAATATGATTAGGGAGGACCAGCTGGTGCAAGGTATAGAGGTCGGAGCGAAACAATACAAACTGAAAGCCTTTGCAGATGACCTAGTCCTGACAGTACAGGAGCCAGTATCTAGTACAAAAAGAGTTTTGGAACTTATTTTGGAGTTTGGTCGGGTGGCGGGATTTAAGCTAAACAAACAAAAAACTAAGGTTTTGGTCAAAAATCTGACACCTACAGAGATAGAGGAGTATCAGAAAGAGACAGAGCTAAGTGTGGTTAAAAAAGTGAAATACCTGGGGGTATACTTGTCCACTAAAAATTTAAACCTTTTTAAAGATAACTATGAAAAATGTTGGTTGGAAATTAAAAAAGATTTGGATATTTGGTCAAGATTGAAACTTACCTTGTCAGGCCGAATCGCAGCTATAAAGATGTGTGTTTTGCCTAAAATGCTATTTTTATTTCAGACCCTTCAGGTCGTGGACAGAATGGAATGTTTTGGAAAATGGCAGAAGGATATTTCTAAGTTTGTCTGGCAGGGCAAAAAGCCCCGAATAAAATTTAAAATACTAACCGACTCAAAAGAAAGAGGGGGGTTTGCCCTGCCGGACCTAAGGTTGTACTATGAAGCTGCAGCCTTCTGCTGGTTGAAGGATTGGTTCTTGTTGGAAAACACCGATGTCCTAGATCTGGAAGGGTTTGATAATGTGTATGGTTGGCATGCATACTTGTGGTATGACAAGGCGAAGGTTCATAAATTGTTTAAAAATCATATTGTCAGAAAATCAATTTTTGCCGTCTGGACGAAGTACAAGGATTTATTAGAAAGCAAGACCCCGAGGTGGCTATCACCTGTGGAAGCCAAGATTTCTAAAAAAAAGCCCAATATGGAGGCCTACTGGCCAAAGTATTGGGAACTGATTGAAAGAGTTGGAGATAACTGGAAGCTCCAAAGCCAGGACAAATTAAAAGGTAAGGTGCGAGATTGGCTACATTATGCTCAAATTCAAGAGGTATTTAAAATGGACAGAAAAGTGGGTTTCCAGTTGGAGAAATCGAAACTGGAGACGGAGCTGCTAGAACCAAAGACTAAGGTACTTTCGAGGATGTATGACTTGCTGCTTAAATGGAACACACAGGATGAAACAGTTAAATCTGCTATGATAAAATGGGCACAGGATGTGGGACACAACATTATGTCTGAAGACTGGGAAAGGTTATGGAACACCGGTATGAAATTCACGGCATGTAGTGCCTTGAAAGAGAACATTATGAAAATGGTATACCGGTGGTACATGACTCCAGTCAAGCTGGCTAAAATATATCATCTCTCTGATAATAAGTGTTGGAAATGCAAGGAGGCAGAAGGGACATTCTTTCACCTCTGGTGGACCTGCCCGAAAGTAAAGGCCTTCTGGGAAATCATACATAATGAGCTGAAAAAGGTATTTAGATATACCTTCTCTAAGAAACCAGAGGCCTTTCTCTTGGGCATGGTGGACCGGAAGGTGCCAAAGAAGGACAGAACCTTGTTTATGTATGCAACCACAGCAGCTAGGATTCTCATCGCTAAGTTCTGGAAAACACCAGATTTACCCACACTGGAGGACTGGCAGACGCAGTTGATGGACTATATGGAGTTGGCAGAAATGACTGGCAGAATCCGAGATCTGAGCGAAGAAACAATGGAGGAGGACTGGAAAAAATTTAAGGACTATTTGCAAAAACATTATAAGTTGTTTGAATGTTAAGATAGTGCACGATTAAGAAATGTTATGTTTCCGCAATTTATTTTAAGAAATGATAAAGTAAGTATTGATAGAAAAAACGAGAAATATTTGAAACAAATTATTATGTTTATTAAGAATGTCAAAATTAAATTACAATTTTTTGAAATTGGTAACATAATATATTTAAAGGTATAATAAGATGGGAAACAAGATAACAAATTGCTGAACTGGCTAGAACAATGAATGCAATGCTGAGAGGATGCGAGGAGGTCCAAAAGTGAATTGCTGAAAGAAGTTAAGGAAAGTTTCATAACATTTTTTTTCTTGTTTTTATTTTTCTTTATATATATATATAAAAAATGTTTCTTGTATGTTGCCATGTAAACAAATTTGTTAATCTATGAAAAGAAACGCAATAAAAAATCTATATAAAAAAGAAAAAGAAAATGATTACTGGTGGGGGGATCAGTTATCCAGTTGAACTTGGGGAGGCATGGATGAGTAAGTGTGCAGCCCTGGATGGATTAACTGATGGTGTTTGGTCTGCATTGTGGGAGGTGCGGTTAGAGACAGGTCCTTAACCAGGAAACAGAGAGAGGAAATATATTCTGGGGTAGAGGAAGACAAGGGAAGGAAAGAAAGAGGAGCAGAAAGCGCAAAAGCAATGACCACCCGAGTGATTTGGCCTGATGCCAGCAAGAATACAACAGAGAGAAAGAGCCAGAAGCGGACAGTCAATTTATGGTCTGGTCTGCAGGAGGAAAGGAAAGGCGTCTTTTTAAACTGTAGTTTCAAAAGAAGGTTACTTCCAATAAATTAGTCATTTAAATAGGTCCTCTGCTTCTTCAACTTCACGTCAGGAACATAGGAACAACAGCAGGATAGACAAACCCTTTCTGCTGCCCAAGGGATTGTGTTGCTCTGCACCCTGTCTCTCGCAAACAGTGCAATAACTTGCATCCTGGGCTGCATGCAATTTTACAGTGCCATTTTGAAGTACTGGATTGTTTTGGGATTTTTTTTTTTGCAGGGGAAGCTAAGTCTGATAATGGCCAGGTGTCTTTAAAACCTCCTGCAACTTCCTAGTCCTCACGCAGCTTGTCCTTGGGGCATGTCCTCTGAATTTGGGGGAGCTCATCCCTATTCACTTTGCAAGGCTCATGACGAGGTTTGAGAATCCCATTAATAGATAAAAGATTCATTGCCTCCTGTTGCTAGCATTCTTTTTGGCATCAGGGCTTCTTAACTGCTTTGACGCCCAGGCAGCCTGCTGTTTGCACATCTGTTTTGGCAATGTTTGTTCGAGTGTCACCTCCTTCCGTGTTGCTGCTCAGTCACAGCGTCAGCATCAGTGATGCATCTGAGCATCCCTCCCTCTGCTGGATGCAGCTCCTTCAATGCTCCAGAGCACACATCAGCATAGGAAACTGCCTTACACCAGGTCCATCTAGCCTGCACCACACTGGCGATATATATCTTTCAGAATCTTCTTCTTCCTTTTTTCCCTTTTTTTCTTTTTGCAGTGGAGACCAAAGTCTCCATTTGGTTGCACTGAAGAGTGCCCCTGAAGAAGGACTTGCAGCTGAAAATGTGCTGGGCTCAATAAACTTACTGTACATCTGAGCATCTGGATGCGCTCTCCCTTCCCCCTTCCCTTTTGTGCTTTTACATATTTATTTCCCTATGTTTCCATTGAGCCCTGTCTTGTTTGCTCTGACCTCCAGCAGCAACCCAGGGTGTCTCAGAAGGCTCCTCCTTTGTTGTTCGCTTGTGTTCCTTTGATGGTGAGAGAGGTTGGGGTTGGCCTAGGGTGTGGTTGTTCATTTGTGGTTGGCTGTGGTGGTCTTTTTTTTCATGTGTGAGTGAGGTGGGTGGGTGTTTTGGATCAGGTTAGCCATATTGATTTGTATGCTGTTGGTGAATTTTTGTCGTTGTCTTGTTGGGCTGTGTATGTGATAAAGGGGAGCCATACCGGGGTGAAGGTGTCTTCTTTTATTTGTCCCCGTGTCAGTTTCAGTTTATTGGTTAATTTTTCTAGTAGGACTGTTTCCCATACTATTTGGTACCATTGGTCCATGCTTAATCCTGACAGGTCTCTCCAGGGTCTGGCTATGATGCTTCTGGCTGCTGAATCTCTCTCCCCCCTCCACCTCTCCCCCCCTTTTCTTCCTAATGTCTCAACAAATGAAACTGATTTGTAAAAATGTTACATGGGGGGGGGGAATACAAGAGAGACATTGCAAACACTTTTGTAAATCAAGAAAATCTTTAATAAAAAAAGAAAAGAAAGCTCCTCCTCAATCACCTGCTGCCCAATCCTCTTTTAAAACTGGAGATGTTAGGGACCGAACCTGAGACCATCTGTGCATATTAAGTACATAAGATGAGCCTAGCCTACCTAGTCCAACATCTACCACATCTGCAGAGACTGGGTTCCCTCAGTATCCAACGGTGACCGCGTGCATGCCCTGCACGCATGCCACACGATGTGCTTGTATCACTTGTGCATGCCATGTGGAACGTGTGCAGCACATCATGTCGCATGCCTGCATGGCATGAGTATGTTGCATGGCATGCATAAGTGATGTGAGCACGTTGTGCAGCGCCAGCCCCCTCAATTGCAGGGGCAAGTTGGCATGTCTGCATTTCAGCAGCTAGCATTCAGAAGCACTCCTGTCTCTGACTGTCGAGATAGAGGGTTGGCATCCTGGCTTGTAGCCATTGATTGCCTTCTCCTCCATTAATTTGTCCAAAAGCCATCCGAGTCAGTGGCCATCATGGCCTCTAGTGGCAGTGAGTTCCATAGTTCAACCATGCACTGTGTGAACAAGTGCTTTCTTTTGCTGATCTGAATCTTACAACATGCAGCTTCTTTGGAAGTCCACTAGAATTGTGAGAAAGGGGGACTTCCCCCCCTCTATCCACTTCCCCAACAACACCTGGAGGGCCAGAGGTGCCCCCAAATACTAGGGGAGCTGAAGCCCTCCTCTGCCCCCTATACCCGCCGCTCCTGCTAAAACTGGCAAGTTATGCAAGGCCAGGAATGGGTGACCTGACCAGGTCAGTCATTCATTGTTAATATCAGACAGTGTCTCACTTGATGGGGATAAAGATACAAAGGTGGTTCTCTTTTTCTCTCTGTCTGAAATGGCTTCGTAATAACAGGAGGAGTTGGAGAGGCATTTATATTGATTAAACAATTGAGGCCATTTGTCTTACTGAAACCCCAAAACATAGAGGTGTCTCTTCGCTTCCTACATTTGCGTTCCAGCTTTTCATTCATTAGAAGCAACAGCCCTTATAATCAAAACGGTGTTTATGATGGCCTGATTTATCACATCGGATTTTGATGATGGGAAGAGAAGCGAAGTGCTGTGAAAAATGACATGTAAATATACAAAATAACAGAGTGCCAGAGTGAGTGGAAATAGATTGGCAGCTGGGTGCCGGCATTAGACAGTGGGCGGAAACTACTGTCGTTGTCTGGATCATGGCCCCCTAGCAAACTCTCTGAGCAGATTTTAGGACCTGCCTTTCAGGTACCATTTCAAAGTTTTTAAGATTTCACTTCCTTTTTTGTATTTACACCCCACCTTTCCTCCCAGGAGCTCAATGTGGCATACGTAGTTCTCCCCCCACCACATTTTATTCTCACAACAACCCTGTGAGGTAAGCCAGGCTGAGAGTGAGTGATTGGCCCAAGGTCACCCAGTGAGTTTTGTGGCTGAGTGAGGATTTGAAGCCCTGGATTCCCAACACTCTAACCCAGGGGTCCACTGTCCCTCAGGTCTTGTGGGGGGGCAGGCTATATATATATTTTTTTTTTGGGGGGGGGGAAATGACTGAATTCCTATGCCCCGCAAGTAACCCAGAGTTGCATTTTAAATAAAAACACACATTCTACTTATGTAAAAACACACTGATTCCTGGACCATCCGCGGGCTGGTTTTAGAAGGCGATTGGGCCGGATCCGGATCCGGCCCCTGGGCCTTAGTTTGCCTACCCATGCTCTAACCACTACATCCCTATTCTTTATTTTTCCTACACAAGATGTATCCCTAGTTTGTCTTTAGCCCCTAAGCAAGGGTGGCAATTGTTACCGCTTGCCATTCACTCAGTTGGCTTAGAAAAATGAGCCAGAATTAAGCTCCAGGGAGCTTACAGTCCCAATTTCAATAGAGGAAGTGATGGAATGGCGAGGCAAGGGGAAAAAGAGAAGAATGCAAGCATGTGCAGTTGCAGATCCAGGCAGCACACACATGTGCATATCTATATCTGCTGTATCAGGGTAGGTGAGTGACTCATTTTTTACTGCAGAGGTATGGAACTTATTTCTGCCTGGGGCCTACATTCCACTCTGGCCAACCTTCTGAGGGCCACATGCCAGCGGTGGGTGGAGCTGCTAATAAATCACCAAAGTTGTTGATTTCACCCAACACTTGTGCCCCACCGGAGTTATTTCCACTGCACTCACAAACCACAAAAATATGTCAGCCTGGGCAAGCTCCCTTGAGGCAAATTCACTCCCACTTAATAGTACAGTGGTACCTCTGGTTAGGTACTTAATTCATTCCAGAGGTCTGTTCTTAACCTGAAAGTGTCCTTAACCTGAAGCACCACTTTAGCTAATGGGGCCTCCTGCTGCTGCCGCCACCACGTGATTTCTGTTCTCATCCTGAAGCAAATTTCTTAACCCGAGGTACTATTTCTGGGTTAACGGAGTCTGTAACCTGAAGTGTACGTAAGCTGAAGCATATGTAACCCAAGGTACCGCTGTAACTATGTCCAGGAAATTAAAATTTATGCCAAGCGGCTGTCACAAGGACCTACAATGGCTCCTGGAGAAGAAAAGCCTCTGTCTCCCTGAATTAGACTGAATGGGTTAACCCAAAGCAGTGCTTATTTTCTGGCGGTATGCAGTGGTATGCAGTACTGTACTGCCATCTTTTTGAGGGAAAGGAGGCAGCAGGACTCCAGGATCCTGTCAGAGCATTGCACATCCTTCCCAAAGCCCAGGAAGCATTGGCCCAGCATTGGGAAGGAGGCGCAATGCTCTGACAGGATCCTGGAGTCCTGCTGCCTCCTTTCCTATGCTGGGTGAGAAAGGCCTCCTTACCTGGGTGGTAGCACCCCAGTCAGTGGTTGGGGACGGGAAGGGAGCGTCAAGCAGCTAACCCGCCCTCACCACCCAGTCTTGGTGTAAGGCCTCCCCCCTCCCCCCTGTTTCCCCCATTTGCTGGTGAGTACCAGCGGGTGGTGCTGTGGGTTAAACCACAGAGCCTAGGACTTGCCAATCAGAAGGTCAGCAGTTCAAATCCCCGCAACGGGGTGAGCTCCTGTTGCTCCTGCCAACCTAGCAATTTGAAAGCACGTCAAAGTGCAAGTAGATAAATAGGTACCGCTCTGGTGGGAAGGTAAATGGCGTTTCCGTGCGCTGCTCTGGTTCACCAGAAGCGGCTTAGTCATGCTGGCCACATGACCCGGAAGCTGTACACTGGCTCCCTCGGCCAGTAAAGCAAGATGAGCGCCGCAACCCCAGAGTTGGTCATGACTGGACCTAATGGTCAGGGGTCCCTTTACCTTTACCAGCATTCCCCCCCTAGAAAAAAAAAACACTGACCAAATGAAACTCCATTATTACCCATTTCTTCCACTTGTTGTTCATTCCAACACCATTTCTTTTAATGGAACCAAACGCGGCCCATTCAGACAACTCTCCTCCAAACCTTTACCTGGGCAATGAGAAACTTGATACCAAGGTTAGGAACGAGCCACTGCCGATGCCTCCATCAGATGCCAAGGGCTGTGCTGGTTAAACAAGGAAGCAATTTCCAAAGGTGGCTGACACGCATTAGAAAAGCTGTCGTAATGTTCCCTGGGCTTCCTCTCAAAATCGGATTCTGGCAAGGAAGGTCCGGCCCTTTTTGGATCAGGCTCAGCCTTCAGAGGGGATGTATTTTAGAAGACTGTGAGGCAGCATGAAAGCACTAAGACGTCAATAGTATACTCTGGGAATTTTCCAGGGTTTTTTTTGCTTTGCCTTGCTCATTCAGGGGAATATTTTAAAGCAGAGGTCTTGCTTTGTCATGTCCAGAGAGACCTTTATGATCTTGTTTTTTTTAAATGATAATTATTATTCTGTCGTGCTTCTCTCCCCACTCCCTGCCTCTCCTCCAAGTTTAGAACTCCTCCTTGCTGGGAAATGTGAATAACCTCTTTAGTGAGTTCCCCCCTCCTTCTCTAACAATTGGCATTCATGTAAGAAACTGAGAATAAAAGGGCAGGAACAGGAGAGGCTTCTGGGCCTCCTCCACACTAGCGCCCGCTTCCCTCTCTCTCTTTTTTATGATGGAGGTCTTTTGAAGTCAGCTAGGAAAGGTACCACCCTGTGTTTTGGATTTGGAAAGCCTTTTTTCATCTGAATGTTTTAAAATGACCCCCGTAGCATCTTTTGCAAACAACAAAGCGGTCAAATACTTCAGGCAAGATGAAAAGTGGCTACCTGTCTTGCTAGTCTGATGGCTCAGCCTGGAGCTGAAGTCTCTGGGACTCTGTGCCTTTTGATCTGGCAGGTGGATAGAGACTTTCCCTCTCTCCCTTTTGGTTATTTTTAAATAGTCGCAATCTTCTTGTCTGCATTGGGATAGAGAGCCTTCTGACTTTGCACGCTTCTTTCCAAACCAGTGAGGGAAATAAATTGTTGATGGCTAGCTGTGTCACGACCTCTTTCCTCCTCAAAAACATCCTTGTCAAGCAATCTGCATTAATTTTTTAAACTTTTTGAGTGGAAGGCAATACTTTCATATTGATTTGATCCAACTGCCGAGAGACAGACAGGAGTTGGGGGACTTAGAATATAAGCATTAAAAAGTGCCAGTGATATCTCATATGGTTATGTCATGGGATTCATATAAACTTCACAACCTGCTATACAGGTGTCAATCACTATATTTATTAATATTAATTAGCAATTCAAGTTTACGATTTTGGTAAGCTTTAGAATGGGCATACAGTCATACCTCATGTTACGTTTGCTTCAGGTTGTGTCCCGTGGCGACCCGGAAGTACCGGAAAGGGTTACTTCCAGGTTTTGCCGCTCGCACATGCGCAGATGCACAAAATGACATCATGCACATGCACAGAAGCGGTGAATCACAACCTGTGCACGCACAGACGCAGGTTGCTTTCTTTTCAGGTTGCAAACGGGCCTCCGGAACGGATCCTGTTCGCAACCAGAGGTACCACTGTATAGAGTAGTTTTATTCCCAACTGCAGGGGAGATTGAGAGAAGAATAATAGACTTGGAAGGGACCCAAAGGGTCATCTAGTCTAACCCCCTGCAATGCAGGAATTTTAGCTAAAGCATCCATGACAGATGGCCATCCAACCTCTGCTTTAAAATCTCCCATGAAGGAGAGTCCACAACCTCCTGAGAGAGTCTGTTCCACTGTTGAAAAAATGGCTTTCCTAATGCCACCCAGTGAGAGATGCTAAACATGGAAAACAACTACCTGCTTGAAAGCAGAAGGTCCTGAATTTCACTTGGGCTCAAAATTGGCTTTGTCAAAGCTGGCCATTCCTCCCACACATCAGGGGATCGATTTTCAAATGGTGTTCTGATAAATTAACCCCGTTTCTTAGAACTTGCCCGGAAGGACAGCTTTCCCTCTCACTACCAACTTACTGCTTTCTGTAGTGCTGGATGAGGCCTGGGCTGCATTCTCAGAATCCAGGAGGAGACAACAGTGGAAGCAAGAAGCGGCATATCCTTCACAAATTAAAAACAGACATATTTGTAAGACACTCATACCAGAGATCATTGCATGCAAATGCACCCTTCACGCATTTGCTAAAAGCTCTACTCTGCTTTCTGTGTGTGGCATTAATTTCCTTTGCGATAGCTGATGTGAAAGCCAAGAGGGATTCTTGTCCTTTGGATTACAATACATACACATTTGAAAAATGTAATTGTCTGATAATGTGTTCTCAAAGTGGTCCATAGCAGCTGCAATATTTGAAATGGGAGACTGTGTACTGCATTGTGATTTAGTACTCGTGTACAGGTGTTTACATGTGCGGTCATATGCTCTCTCTCTTCTCCCTCCCTCCCTCCCCCCCTCTCTCTCACACACATTGTTCCCAGATGCAAGCCCGAAACCCAACTTGCTAATATCTGCGCTACCAACAGAACCCTCTCCCCCATGTGGTCTGGGGAGAAGCTACTTGCTGCTGCTACAAGTTGGTCACCTCACCCTGCTTTCCTCAGACCTCCCCCCCACACACACACTGGCAGACTTATTATGGGAGAAGAGCTGGTGCTCAGATCCATACCATGGCAGGAGACCATTAGGTTCCTTAGATTCCCCCAAGACGAGGAGAAGAGAAGGTGAAAAATGAGTGACCAGTGGTGGCAGCCCAAAGCTGCAGTGTGGTCCTGATGGTGGAAGCATTGGATAAAGCCTTCTAAAAAACCCCCATGATCCCTTCATTGGTGTGATGCTAACCCCTGGAGAATTACTACTTCTGCAACTCTACGGTGAAAATAAAAAAACCAAGGATGTTGTTGGGCTGGGGACTCTTCTTGATAATTAGAGACAGTTGGCGCAGGCGCAACAAAATCCTGCATGGAAATGAGTCCCAGAAACTTTCCTCCAGGGGTACCTTGCTAGACAAGTCATTATGGAAAAGGGTTCTCTGAAATTAGAAGCCCTGGATATATTGCAAGGGTACACATTGAAACTTGATACTCTGTGTGTTCATCCACGGAGGTAGAATGTGTGTTTTCTGATCACATCACTTTGAGACAGGACAGTCATCCGCTATCTGCACTTTCCAGAAACAATTGGAAGATATTTTTGTTCCCACTGGCTTCCCCACGGAAGGGAATAAATAACTAACTCTTTACCACAAGTGTCTACAGTTTTGCGCTTGCTTTAAATGTATTTGTTGTATTTGTGTTTTTTAACTGTTTTTAACCATATTTAGCATCAGTTGACTTGAGACTGTTGTTTAGAAGGTGATTAATAAATCGGTGATCATCATCAGCATTATCTTAATCACAGAGCCCCCTTTTCAATTCATGGGACCCAATCGACCAACGGGAATGTTATACTGGAGTAACTCTGGTTAGGAAAAGAAATGTCCCCGAGATATTTCTGAGCTTGGAAATAAAGAGCCTTAGGGACCCACAATGCTTGCCTCAAAATGTGAAGCAGCATTACGATCTTCAAAGTCTTCTCCAGGTCATATTTTAATAGAGGGTCATTATGAAAATTTGGAGTTTCATGGGCGTGAAGGTGTGGCTGCAGCCTTTGGTACCAATTTAGCAAAGTTAAAAAATTGCAGGAATTATTTCCCACTTTTGGGGTAGGAAAATGGCTTTAAAAATAATAATTACTGAGCAAATTTGTTAGGGCAATTTGTTAGGGCAAAAGAAGCACTGCCCTGCCAACCTTAGCCTGCTAGGTGCCTGCTTCTCCCCCTGAGACTTGAGGGTTACATTGCCTATCGGGTTCCTCTTCCTTCATCTCAGTGTGGTCCTTGTAGAACTCAGCAGGCAGGATGACTGCAACAAATACAGAATTAGCTTCTTGTGTCAGGGTGGGCCTTCCACCCTCCCAGTCCCAAGGGATACCAGTGTAATGGAAATTACAGGGGTGGGGGCACATCTTTAAAGTTGTTAAATGTTACAAATATTATGCCTGATTGCATCCTTTTGACTTGACCGCTGAGGGAAGATTGTAGTTGTTTGTTGTTTAGTCATTTAGTCGTGTCCGACTCTTTGTGACCCCATGGACCAGAGCACGCCAGGCACTCCTGTCTTCCACTGCCTCCCGCAGCTTGGTCAAACTCATGCTGGTAGCTTCAAGAACACTGTCCAACCATCTCGTCCTCTGTCGTCCCCTTCTCCTTGTGCCCTCGATCTTTCCAACATCAGGGTCTTTTCCAGGGAGTCTTCACTTCTCATGAGGTGGCCAAAGTATTGGAGCCTCAGCTTCACGATCTGTCCTTCCAGTGAGCACTCAGGACTGATTTCCTTAAGAATGGAGAGGTTTCATCTTCTTGCAGTCCATGGGACTCTCAAGAGTCTCCTCCAGCACCATAATTCAAAAGCATCAATTCTTCGGCGATCAGCTTTCTTTATGGTCCAGCTCTCACTTCTATACATCACTACTGGGAAAAGCATAGCTTTAAAGCTAGGAAGATACCTGGCTTTATAAACCATATAAAATCAACCCCTTTGCCAATTTCCTCCATTCCAACACCATTTTGCCCTTGGAAAAAGGACTCTTTTCCCTGCCACCTCTCGCCATGACATGTACACCCCCCCACCCAGGGAAGTGCCCAGAGGTGACAATTGCTGAGCTGATTGTTGGCCATGGGAAGCCAAATCCCATCACCAGACTTGCCTAGGGGTCCAAGACATGCAAAGGAAGTTCTGTTGTACTTTGGATGGTAGGTACTTAAGAGGTGTTTGCCTCTGCTTATGCTAATCTTGTATAACCCTCCCCTTTCTGACATTTTAGTGATGTGGTAATGATGTATCAATGATAATATAGGAACTGTATTCTGGGATGTGGTGGGAAAGTTTTAAAAGTCAATGTCGCCCCATGCTTGGGTTCACTCGCTGCTGTTTGAACCTGTTGTGCAACAATAAAGGATCTAAGTCTACTGACTGCTGTTTTGCTCCAAATTACTTGGGCGGAATTTTCTTCTTTTACTGACTGCATGGACCCATTGGGGACTTGTACCCTGACGAGCTGGGCTGTTGAGTAGTCTCTCAACCCAGAATTTTCCTTATCACCAGTCCCCCTCTGTATGCTGAAATATGTTATGGTTCTCTGTCTGAAACCTACTAGGTGATCATATTGCAGGTAGCAGGGTGAAACTGAACCTAGGGAACAAAAGTCAATTTCTCCAGCATTTCTTTCATCAGCAACAAAGAAAGAGAGAGGGGGAAGAAAGTAAAATAAAATAAAATGGCCCCTCGGTTTTACTTGGCTGCCTTTGTAGATTAAAAGACCGATTCCCCTCCCTTTCTCTCGCGCACACCTACTTTGCAGAATGCTCAAAGGTATTTTCTCTCTCTCACCCACATCTTTTTCTTCCTTTGCTGCCTCCTCCTTAATTTGGTATATAACCTCTATTTTGCTTTCTTCCCCACTCTTTTCTAATGCACATTTATTGAGATAGGGGTGAAAGGAGAAATTACATAAACTGGAGCTCCTGCTACAGCAGCTGCCTCCGAAGAGAGAACCTCACTGAAACTGCTCCCTCTCATAATTAGAAAAATCTGAATTCCTTTAAGGAAGGGTAATGTCTGCACTCTCAGATTTCCCGTTCACGCACCTAATTGCTTCTTGATGAAATGAATAAAGACATTTGTGTGTAATCTATCTATCTATATTTGCAAAGTTGCTGAAGCAGTGAATGTTGGATGAGATGCATTCTTTCTGACCCTCTGCAGCCCCACTGTCACCCTCTTTATGAAGAGGTTTAGAGAGGGGTGGGATGGGAGAAGGGCTTGTTCTTGCTTCCTGAGTCTGGGTTTGGGAGAGGGTGAGTTTTTGCAGGCATGTTCTGCAACATGACACTGATGCAATACCAGTGTGGGGTAGTGACGTATTTCTTTTGCACTGTCCATGCATCATTCCAATTTACCGTATTCATTGTTCTGTGATGCGTTATTGGTGTCTGGAGGGGCTACACTTCAAACTAAAGCAGGGCAGTAAAAATAAACTGGAACATTTGTGATATAGAAAGTTACAGGACTTCAGGAGTATAGGACATGTATACTGATTGGAAATGAAACAGCCTCTTCCACCTCAAAACAGTATTGAAAGTGGAATCACATACCACTGCCCTGATGGTACCATCACAAGCACAAATAATCCTGAATGTATAATACAGCACAAAGGATGTCCGGAGAGGCCCTGAAACAGATTTAGCTACAGATGTCAGACCCTGACCTAGACTTGGCACCTGTTACTTGTTACAGATCTGGGACAATGAGACAGGCAGAAACAGTGATTCCTTTATTCTCATTCTTAGGATAAGGTTACCAGATTTTTTTTCAATGAATCCAGGGACACTTTTCAACTTCAGTAGGAATGATAGGATTTTATCGGGGGACTGATTTGTAAATCCAATGACTGTCCCCGGGAAACGGGGATGTTTGGTGACCTTATCTTAGGAAGGACGGAGAAAGCTACCTTATACTGAGTCAGATCTTCACTCAACCTTGCTCACTATTGCCTACCCTGACTGGCAATGACTCTCCAGGATTTCATGCAGAGAATCTCTCCCAGCCACACCTGGAGGTGTTGGGGCTTGAACCTGGGACCTTCTGCATGCGAGGCGAATGCTCTACCACTAAGCTATGTGAACTCATGTGCTCTGCCACTGAGCTGTGGCCTCAAAGGTAGACAGAGAGGTGAGTGGGCAGGAATGTCAAAGGCTGTGGCTGGTTATTTTGATTTGTTGACTCTAGCTCACTCTGTGTCACATCAATATTAGATGACAAAAAGACTGATTTGCCTAAGGTCACAGAAGCAGTGCCGTGGGCACCATGAAACTGGACCCCATCTTCTGCACCAATATGCTGCTGCTTCTAGCTGATTTTTCTGAAAGCAGAGAGAGTCCTGATGCATATTAAGAGAGAGCTTCCTATTGCCAGCGATCTAGTTAGCATGCTTTAACTAAGTCCCTATAATAGTCTGGAACACCACCAAAAGCAATTAGAATATATGTATTTGCTTTCTCGCTCTGCTTTGGGGGAGAAGGAGGATGCATTTCCTGCAACTGCATAGACAGCTATTCTGCAATTCTTCTCCAAATGACCCCTCCAAAAGTTGATGGTGTCTGTGTTTTCTTGCCCTGCTTACTTAGACTTTAATTTGCTTTCATCATCTGGGAAATGGAGATGGGCCGTTTTTTAAGTCTTTTGAAGGAAGGTTTAGAGAGATCAATAGTTGTGATTGGAGTCCTCAGGCTGGATTTGACATCTATCTTGCCAGGAGATTGCCTTCTCATCATCTTGACTCCTTTGAATCTGAAAGAACCAAGCACCTTTCATTTGTGGATTAGATGCAGAGGCAGGATGCAGTCTGATGAGTCAGTTTCAATCTCTTCCCCGCTCTTTTCCAGAAGAGAAATTAATTTTATGTTGTGTTTTAGATCAGATATTAATGTTGAACTGATTTGGTTGAGGTTGTAGTTTCAGCTGGACAATCTCATGTTCTCTTTGTGTCTGGTGGTTACAAAAATCCTTCAGTGTAGCAGCAAGAAGATGACAGAAACAGAGATCGTGGCTACAGACAGCAAATTACTATATATTTTGGAAAGTTTTTTTTACTATGCATTTGGACACCTCTTAAGGCATCGTAGCCAAATTTTGCATGACAGTTCCTGGGATACAGGACCATGTTTTAATCTAGGTTTTGGATACAATTGGATGCCATTTTGGACCAAAATGATGGGCTTGTGCATTGAGGACCTGGTGCCAGACAGCAACAGGAACAAAGATGATGATGATGATGATGATAATAATAATAAATTTTATTTATATCCTGCCCTCCCCAGCCGAAGCAGGGCTCAGGACGGCTAACAACAATCAAATAATCCAACATTCTAAAAACATTTCATTATAAAAATTAATTAAAATCAAATTGATGGCAACCGTTAAGCAAAATTCTGTGCAGATTGCCAGAGGAGGGAGTCAGGCTGCGCCCTGACCAAAGGCCTGGTGGAACAGCTCTGTCTTGCAGGCCCTGCGGAAAGATGTCAGGTCCCGCAAGGCCCTAGTCTCTTGTGACAGAGCGTTCCACTAGATTGGAGCCACAGCCGAGAAAGCCCTGGCTCTAGTTGAGGCCAGCCTAACCTCTCTGTGGCCTGGGACCTTCAGGATGTTTTTATTTGCAGACTGTAAGTTCCTCTGTGGGACATACCAGGAGAGGCGGTCCCGTAGGTACGAGGGTCCTAGGCCGTATAGGGCTTTAAAGGTTAAACCAGCACCTTAAACCTGATCCTGTACTCCACCGGGAGCCAGTGCAGCTGGTATAGTACCACTAGCAGGAAGTGGGGGCAAACACATCAACCCCATTTGTGGTCCCACCTTGCCAAAATAGTCTTCCAACTTTGAAGCTTCTGAAGGCTTTTAGGCTCAGCACTTATACTGTTCATGGGGATGGACTGTCATTGTGTCTTAGCACTAGCTGCCCATATGCTACCAGGCTGGGTTCAGTGCTATTGTATTCAATTACAAGGCCCTTAACAATTTGGATACCTCAAGTTCTGCCTAAGCCCTTATATCCTTGTTCGGTCAGTGAGATGTTGGGTGGAGTCACTGTTAGGGGTCCCTCCATTGCACAGTATGCACCAGAAGCTGTGTGTTTAGTATTGCTGGCCCAATTTTGTGTAACTCCCTTCCAGCTGAGGTCAGGCAGGCCCCCCTCTCCCCCCCACCACCACTAAAGAGGTTGTTGTTGTTGTTGGCATTTTAATCAATGCTTGGTTTTTGACTTTTAACTGATGTTTATTTGTTTTTCCTATTGCATCTTTGTAAGCTGCTTGGAGACCCTTGTAGCTAGTCAAGTGGCATACAAATTGTTGAAACAAAACAAAACTAATGCAACAAAGTGATGAGATATAATAATCCCAAAGGCAGCAAAACTATAATTATGGGGTTGTGTGCAATGCTTGTTCTATTCAGAGTAGAGCCTTTGAAGTGAATGAAAATGACTAAATTAGGTTCATTCATTTCAGTAGACCATAGTTGGCTAAAAACTACCGCAATCCCTGGACTGAATGGGCATTGCATCTTTTGTCTTCCACCCAGAAAAGCAACAAGGTTGGGTCCATTTACTTCCTACCTCTGGACATGTTCCTGAATGTGGAGCCATAACTGACTACCCCTTACCTCTACCCAAAGATCAGAAACAGAGCAAAATAAAACAGTATCCCTTTCAGCCAAAAATATGTGATTAAGGTGGAAAGAAATGACTCATCAGTTTTGAACTCTGGGAACTGAGAGTGTTGGTGTGCTTGTTTTCCTTTAAAGGTATTAATGACGAGAACAACCTCAGACAGACAGGCTTAGTTTGGTTTATTAATCAATAACAAAATAACATTAGAGACTAATCAGCATTACAGTTCGGTAAGAAAGACACAAGAGGCAATTATAGCTTTTCAAAAGAACCAAACAGATTAACATTTCTTCGAAGAATGCAAAAACATGCACAATATTTATAGATTGCCAAGACAAAGCTAATCTCTTTTACCCATAATCCTCTTAATGAGAAATTCCATTCACAATCACTTCCCCATCTTCTGGGCTCCCCCCTCCCCCCCCAGCTGATGCTAATCCGCATAGATGGAGCATCAGGATCAGCACAGCTGGTGGAAGCGAAACGGGGATGGTGCTGGATTCTCAGAGGTGGAATTTACAAGAACCGGTTCTGAAAAGCAACATTTCTCCAGAACTATTGTTGCTGAAAAATTGTGTTTGCTTTCCAAAATGACCTCCTCTGGGTTTCTTTACGAGAGGAAGGGGCTTCCTCAGCCAGCTACCCCTTGCTGTGAACCACCTGTGGCTCAGACATCACTCTCCACCTCCCGCCCCTCAAAGCAAGCTTTTTGCAGTTTGATTTATTGCCCAGACCTTTTTGCGTGTGTGTAACCAGTCTCCGATATCATAAAATATTAAATGCATCCATACATTGACTCTCACACTTTGATAAATTTCACACCTCATTGGGCACCGGAGTCAAGGACAGCAGCACATTTTCTCTTGACACGGGATGAAGATGTGAGCAATTTTTTATATATATATAAAGAAAACTCTATTGTTTTATGTCGCTGTCTTCATTTTACTTGTGATTCTGTTTACATCCGAGTCTTTGTCACTATGGCAACCTACTTAGACAAATGTGGTTTACATTCTTGAGTTTGGATGGCATGCCTCCTTCCCTCTCCATCACTGTCAAGAAAGTGACTACGTATAGGCAGAGAAAGAGAGAGGTGTGGACTTGTCTGCCTCCCTCTCTTAGCAGAGCAGCACACATGTTGCCTGGCGCCGAACAGGAGATGGACCACCCTGCGATGCTCCCAACATCCTTGCCTTTTCTCCAAATGGCTGTTCTGTCAAACAGCTCACATGGTCTAATGAGAGGATTAAGCTAGGATTTTCATTCAGAGTTTAAGGGCAGATTCATGCACTTCCTGTTAGCTGGTAGAAAGGCTCTCTGTCTGTTTTTCTCTCTGCTGCAAACTGTGTGGCAGCTTGGAAGTGGGGACAGGTTATTTCCTCGTTGCAAAAAAAGAAAAGCGTAGAGAGCCAGTGTGGTGTAGTGGTTAAGAGTGATAGACTCATAATCTGGGGAACCGGGTTCGCATCTCCGCTCCTCCACATGCAGCTGCTGGGTGACTTTGGGCTAGTCACACTTCTCTGAAGTCTCTCAGCCCCACTCACCTCACAGAGTGTTTGTTGTGGGGGAGGAAGGGAAAAGAGAATGTTAGCCGCTTTGAGACTCCTTAGGGTAGTGATAAAGTGGGGTATCAAATCCAAACTACTACTACTACTACTCTTCTTCTTCTTCTTCTTCTTCTTCTTCTTCTTCTTCTTCTTCTTCTTCTTCTTCCTTTCTGACCTTCACTCAGAGGCCACCAGACTGGGAGTTTGTACCCCCTCCCTGACACTGCAATGCAGAGACTTAAGACAGTGTTTGCCAACCGGATGCCCTCCAGATATTGTGGACTACAACTCTCAGCTGGCTGGGGCTGATGGGAATTGTAGTTCAGCAACACCAGGAAGACTACCAATTCCCCACCCTGGGGTGCAGGCTCTCTGTGCTGCCATCTGAAGTCTCAAAGGGCCTCTGCTAAGGATTTATCCTGGCACCTCTTGTTTTCAACTAGCATATAAATGATGTGGTTATGCAGTTGCTTGCCTCTCAATATTCCCTGCTCCAGTTAAAAACATTTCAACTCTTCTATATACAGATGACACAGTCTTGACATCTTTAACTCAGATTGAGTTACAATGCCTTCTTCAGTAGTTTAGTAATTACTATAAAAATGAAGGCTTGCAGCCTAACTATAAAATCCTGCCCAAAGTGGTATTTTCCCCAGAAAAGACATTGCAAACATCTCTGAATGTTAGATGTAGTAGAAATTGAGTGTGCACATTCTTTCCCCGCCCCCAAGATATTTGGGGGTACTTTTTTTCCTCAGATGAGAAGCTGGATGCACTATGTAGAGTTTTCAACAGAGGAAGTGTCTAAACAAGCATTGGGTGTTTTAAGTTTCTGTCGACTTAGGGGGTGGAAATCTGGTAGCAGCAGCACAGAAGCTGTAGAATAGTATTGTAAGTTTAGATTGGGGTAGGCTGTATGCCTGAGTCCCTTCTAATTCAACTGCTGGAATAGCCAGACAAGTTTCTTGGTAATGGCCTAAGTATGGGTCATTAAGGTAACAAAGGAAGTGGTTCTGTGCCAGAAAGAAAATGCTCTCTCAAATGTCTGTTAGAAAGACAACTCAGAGTTGAGTTGTAGGAGCTAGATTCTAGAAGCAGATTGCAGGCTGTGCAGCTGAGAGATAGAGCCATGCCTGATTTCTGCTGGGATCCAAGGCTGTAGCGATGGGAGAAGTAAGACCTTCTTGGGGTGCTGTGAGCCCTTCCATCATGGGCAGGAGTGCCAACTTGAATAATATTTTAAGGGGGCAGGTAACCCCTGCCCCACATAATCGATCTCAAGACACGGTGCACACACAGCGTTTGAATGGCAATGCCCATCAACTTGGAGGAGGGGGCTCAAATATTTTATTGGGGGGCCCAAAGACCCCTCAGCCCCTAGGAGTTGGCTGCTATGATCATAGGTTCAGGTTGTATACATGTGTAAATAAAGCATATATCATAAAGGCACCATAGTCTTCCCTGTCCCTCATTCTGAAGAAACTGAACCCTGGGTAAGATCCTGGAAACCCCAAAATCAAACACCACATGGAGACCTTGGTGGCGTGCAACAATAGGAAGCACCTTCCACAACTTCACCACATAGCCTAGGTGTGGTTCTCGGGGAATACAAGTCCCTTGAAGAGAATCCAAAACAAATACATATGATTGTTGTTGGTGCTCTTCCCATCAGTTCCCTCCTAATTTATGCAGAGCAGAACTGGCAGTAACAACAATACAAACAGTGGCATGTGAAATTATATTAAACTTTTGGCTAAGAAATATGAGCCTTGCTATCTGCTTCAGGTAGCCTTTGTTTCATCCCTGGTCGTGAAATTAGGCTTTTTCTGAACTGTGTGTAAAGAGTTTGGCACAAAAAAGCTCTTAAATTAGAAACTCACTGATGTATCCCTTCAGATGGACACAGCAGCCATATCCATTTTTTTAAATAAACAGCACCACCGTATACATTCCTCTCGTACTACCTTGGCATTTTTATAGATTTGCAGAAACTGAGAGATAAGACAGTCTTTGCGAAAGCCTGGCTAAATCTGATGCGTTCAGCTGTTTTAGAAAGAAAATTCAGAAAAATACCATATTCTGAGCCTGCCTGTCCTCGTGACTTAAACTGAGTTGAAGACCTTGTACAAATTGTTGTATTGTGCCCTTTGCAAAAGAAGATTGAGAGGATTACACTTGGGAATTTTTTAAGGAAATATGGAGAGTGAGGCCTGACCATGAGCCTGCAATTTATATAGTGGATGTGTAAAATAGCTATATCTCCCTATACAGTGGTACCTCAGGTTACAGACGCTTCAGGTTACAGACTCCGCTAACCAAGAAATAGTACCTCAGGATGAGAACAGAAATTGTGTGGCGGTGGTGCAGCAACAGCGGGAGGCCCCATTAGCTAAAGTGGTACCTCAGGTTAAGAACAGTTTCAGGTTAAGAACGGTCCCCCAGAACAAATTAAGTTCTTAACCAGAGGTATCACTGTACTATTTTTTCACTTGCCCATCATCTGTGTGCACAGCCGAGTTAAAATGGTGAAGGAAACATAAGAAGTTCTGAGCAAGCAGGCCAATGTAATCCAGGCACGTAGCCCATGCACTCCCTCTGCCTTTGCAGTCCCTTTGGGTGAAGGCAAGGGGGATGAAGGATATGTCCACCACCCTGCCACTAAGAGAAGGCAGCCCGCATTTTAGAACAGCGGCCTCTCTTCTTCCGAGGCGGCAGCAAGGAGGGAAGGGCAGAAAGAAAGCCAGTGAGAGAATAAACCTGCAAGAGGAGCAAGAAATTGTGTTGGTGGCGAAGGGGAAAAGGCACGTTCCAATGCTGAAGGTTGCCACCACTACTTCTTCTTCTTCTTCGGCGATCACTCGTAGCTGAGTAAGATTGTCTTCCATAAACACGGTTTTAACAATGAGTCCGTAAGTGACTGTGGAGGCCAATTCTGGATCCAGACGTCCTTCCACAGTGGGGAAATTGGTTTCCGGGCAGGAGCTGATCACGGTGTGGATTTGCCAAGTGTGCCTTCCTCTTAGCATGTTTCTCCCTTGCGTCCTGAGTTTGAGTGTCTTCAAAGCCCATGACACCTTTTGGTAAAGGCTGTTCTCCAACTGGAGCACTCGCAGGCCAGTGTTTCCGCCACTTACTGAGATGGGGACAAGAGAAGTTCAGGGATGCTGGAAAAGTGTGGCTCCGCAGGGGCATTGAATGGACTTGGCTGCCACAGACTTTTTTCTGTGAGTTCCCTCTCTTGATAAGCGGCAGTGATCCAAGAGGCCCGGAGAACAACCTAGTGGCTTTAAACCACTGGGCCTCTTGGACTTGCTGTTTGGAAGGTTAGCGGTTCGAATCTCCGCGACAGGGTGAGCTCCCGTTGCTCTGTCCCAGCTCTTGCCAACCTAACAGTTCAAAAGCAGGCCAGTGCAAGTAGATAATTAGGTACCGCTGTGGCAGGAAGGTAAACAGTGTTTCCATGCGCTCTGGTTTCCCTCACGGTTGCACCAGAAGCGGTTTAGTTAGCTGGCCACGTGACCCAGAAAGCTGTCTGTGGACAAACGCCAGCTCCCTTGGCCTGAAAAGTGAGATGAGTGTCACAACCCCATAGTCACCTTTGACTGGACTTAACTGTCCAGGGGTCCTTTACCTTTTTTACCTTTTATAGCTAGGAATATATATATATATATATATATGAATATATAGCTATGAATAGCATATTTTCTGTCTGCAGTTACTGATGAGAATATCCCTCAAGAGAGAATGCAATGCCTTGTCAGGAGCTTCAGAATTTTAAGTTTGTTTTATGCTTTCTTCCGTCAGGTTTTCCTTGATTTTATTCAGACTTGCGTGAATTATTTTTATTTCATATTAATATATTCTTTTAAAGGGGCATGTTGTCACTTGACAGGGGAATTTGGCAATATGAGTCTGTTCCTGTCATAGCATGGTGCTGATAATGACAAGGCTGCAGGTTCAATTCCCGTATGGGACAGCTGCATTTTCTTGCATTGCCAGGTGATTCTCAGGGTCCCTTCCAACTTGACGATTCTGTGATAGTTTAGGTCTGAACTAACTTCTGTTGCTGTCACCTTACGTCACTGTCGCCCTGTTAAACTTTGGTTTTGCGACGGTCTGGTGGCTTGATGCAAATAGAGGAATCTGAACCTGGTGCCAGTGACTTCAGCCATCTGTTGCTACAGCCAGCCGGCCAACATGGGCCCAGAAGCCGAATGGCCGGTTCAAGGCCAGCCGGCCCTCCAGCCAGTTGGGAGCGCATCAGAATATTGAAGCACATCCTCTCTCTGAACAGAAGTGCCTCAAGCCAGTCACTCTTTCCAACTAAGGCAGTCCAATTCTCCATTTTTCTTTTCCAATTAACATTCAGTTTCCTGCGGCTATGGAGCATGATCATTCTTAATTGGGTTTTTTTTGGGGGGGGCAACTTTTTTATATAAAAAATGTACTTTCTCAAATCTGAGCATGCCAATTTGTTTCTCTGTGGCCCTGTTCTGCTTGCTTAGACATAGACATGCACCACCTGAACTTGATATTAGAGGGAGTGATTTGGTTGGGTTTAAAGGGCCAGGAGAAAGTGAGGTGCTTGTCTTTCCTTGCAGATTGCAGCATGGCCTGGAAGGTGAACTAGACATGGGAGTTAACAGTGCAGTCCGTAACTCCTGTCACTTTTATGGCCTTGCTCTGAGGACTGTATTTCTTATTGCCCAGGCTGATTGAACATCATCCTGCGTTATGGCAACAGAAGGTCCCTGTACGTGATTGAAGGGTGGAGGGAACTCATTCCAATAGCCTCATGTATTCTTCCTTCCTTCCTTCCTTCCTTCCTTCCTTCCTTCCTTCCTTCCTTCCTTTCTTTCTTTCTGCTTTTTAAATAAGTGTGTGTGTGTGTGTGTGTGTGTGTGTGTGTGTGTGTGTGTAAAGTAATGAGAAATTTAGCCTCCCTCTCCTCCTTTCAATGCAGCAAGCTAATTGAAAATAACATTAATGTTAATGATGCATTCCGTGTTTAGAAGTTAGAGAGGTGATTAATACATTGTACACTGTATATTAACACCTTCTTAGTGGCATAATGGAGACAAAATATATGCTGTGCTGCGATCAGGTTGTTTATTTCCCCCCTCCTCTATTTCTCTGCTTCCCTTGCCCCCTTTATACCTTGAAACTGCAAGGCTTCTGACTCACAAGACTTTGATTTAAAGTATACTTTTAAGTCAATCAATAAAAGATTATTTCTCAGGCTTAAAAAAAAATATGTTTTGCATGAATTGAGACTTGAGAGGCAACAAATGAAAAGATATTTCCAGTGTATGGGCTTCACATTTTGATCCTCACACCAGTTCTGTAAGGTAAGGTTGAGTTTAGAGATGGAGAAAATAGAGATTTGCTCAAAGTAATCTAGTGAGTTAACACAGTGAGAACCAGAGTTTCAAGGGATCATCTTTTCCACCCCAACTTGAGATGCCAGGGATTTGCAGCTGGGAATGTCTACATGCAAAATGTGCTCTACCACTGAGCTTTTGCCCTTCCCAAAATTAGAACGTAGGAAGTTGCCTGATTCAGATTCAGAGTCAGACCATTGACCCATCTTGTTCAGTACTCACCATAGTTTCAGAAAGCCTTTCCCAGTCCTACCTGGTGACGCCAAGAACTGAACATGGGACCTTCATGCACAACATGTGCTTTGTCATAGAGCCAAAACCATCCTTCTCTTTCCTGCTTATTCAAGAGAGCCTTTAGGGAGAGCTTTTCCCCTCCTCCTCTTCCTCCTCTCCACTCACTAACCAGTAACTGCATCCAATATCCCTTGTAGTCGTACTTTTTCCAACAGTGATAAATCACAGCTACACTGTCTCTGGCACGACTATGGGATGATGGCTTTAAGGTGGTCGTTAAGGTGGTCAGAAATATTGTGTCTATGTGACATGGAAGAGCCCAGCCTCTGTGTTTCCCCCCTCACTCTCATGTGTGCACATGTTTGTGGGAAAGAATGCACAGTGCACTTAGCTGTAGATTTAACTTCTGAAGTTACAAATTTGCCATGCGCTCTGGGATCTACCCTCTTCACAAATTTTCTGGCTTCGCTTGTACAGCTGGCCAATAAAATATCATTTAATTTAATTGCCCAGTGACTACTTGTGTCTTTGAAACTACCGTTTAATGCCTGTGGGAGAAAAATCCATCGAGGGGAGAGGGAGGCTGACAATCTAACCCTCCCTGATGGATTGAAAGGCTTTGAGGATGTGGCTTGCTTTTGCCTTGGGGCCCTAACCTTTTAAGTCTGAAACACAGAACCTTTTCCTCAATTTTTTTTTAACAGTACCATAGGTTGGTTCAAAGATTCTCCCACGCTGCTCTTGTTGTACTGTTTTCTCATCCCGTCTTACTCCTCCCACAGAGTTCAGGCAGCCTTTTTGCAATCATCTTCCTTGACAGAGGGCGTAGGGAGGGAGAGAAGCAAGGAAGCAATGGAGTCTTCCAATACAGGGGGAAGTCTGTTCATCTGCAAGTCTAGAAGGAATGGCTGGGAAATGATGGTGGGTGCTAGCCTCATGGTGCAGATCCCTTTCCCTGACCCCTGCCAAATGGCCCAAAATCACAGACATGCCTCCCAGTCTGTTTAGCCCTGGAATTAGTTTTGAGAAATGTGCACACACAGCAGGGATATTAAGCAAGTTCTCCCAAGCGAAAATGAGATTTCTTCTTCACCACCACCTGGGTATGCGAGAAAATGAAAAGATTTTGGAACCTGATATATGATGAATTAAAGAAACTTTTTAGATATACCTTCCAAAAAACCCCGGAGGCATTCCTATTAGGGATAATAGGGGGTGAAATAAAAAAAGAAGACCATAAGTTATTTCAATATGCAATGGTGGCAGCTAGGGTCCTTGTAGCACAAAAATGGAAGTCATCAGAGATTCCAACAGTTATGGAATGGCAGGCAAAACTTTTTGAATATACTGAATTAGCAAAAATGACAAATAAAATTCGACACCAAAAAGGGTCAAAGTTCACAGAAGAATGGAGTAAATTTGTGACATATATAGAATTGAACTGTAGAAGTTTAAGAACTACAGCAGGACTAGGATAATTCTTGTGATGTGTGTAGAAAAGCAGAAGAAACTGTAAGAGGAGATGTACATTATGAAAACCGCAACTGGGATGGAAGGAAGTTGAGGCGCGATTTAGCGCAATATAAATAAGTTGACATTAAGAATGAATGTAAAGATTGTTTTATTTTGTTTTTTGGAAAATGACAATAAAAAGTTTTTTGTTTTTTTTTAAAAAAGAGATTTCTTATTCACCATCACCAACATGGATGCCTTTGAAAATGGATTAGACAAATTAATGGAGGAGGAGATGGCTTTCAATGGCTACTACTCATTATGACTATGCAATGCCTCTGTGGGCAGAGGCTGTATGCTTCTGAATACCAGTTGCTGGAAAGAGCAGGTGTGGAGTGTTCTCAGATCCTGCTCACTGGTTTCCCACAAGGCATCTGGTGGGCCACTGTGTAAACAGGATGGACCATTGACCTGACCCAACAGGTTGAATGCAGGTTCTATATGCAGTAGGGTCAAGCTCCAGCATCTCTTTGCTGGCCTAGGAGATGCCCCTTTCTGAAATTCTGGAGTCATGTTACAAGCAGGGGCGCCATCTCGCCCTCAGGATTGTGGGTGCCCACCGCCGTGACATGGGCATGCGACGCCACACACACATGCCCGCAAGTAGTGTATGTGATGTGTAATAAACAAAAATCTGCCCTTATTCCCTTAAGGGGGACACAAGAACCCTTATAGAGTCCTTTGTAGGTTCTTCATTGGTTGGAGAAAATAACAGAGGCCAAGCAGAGAATACTGAGAAACAAAGCAGCTCGTAAGCCTGATCTTTATTGAAACTGTTGCAACAGGGTGCTCCCCTCACATGCAGGAGAGGAGGAGGACCCCGATCAAAGGTGTGCCCGCCCTTATATAGATATTTTTAATTGCCCGCCCTGGAGTCCAAGACCACCCCCAGAAACATCATGCATACATCACAGAAGGGGTGTAGCTCAAGACCACCCCCCAGATACATCATACCTACATCACAGAAAGGGCGGTCTACAACAGAAATCTGAGTGCATTGTTTATCTCCTGTCTGGCAGACCTGTTAACGGTCACTTGATTGGATACCCTAGGGAGCCTGGCCAGTCCTTTGTGATGACAAATACTTAGTTCCTGAGCCAGGTCACAGACTCACCCTATTCATACACAGACATACCCTTAAGACAGGATTTGTGAACGAAAAGACAATGGGGAGGCTTTTCCATTTTCCTTCGACCTTGCAGAGAAATGTTTGAGGTCAATTTGGGAGGGACAAAATGTTTTCAGGACTTTTTCTGTGGGGTTTCAGACATGTGGTTTTTATAAGCAGTTATGAACATTTATATATAACACCTTAATTTTTTATTTCAGATGTCACACACATGCAACATCACATCAAGTTTTTTTTGGGGGGGGTGCTCTGTGCACACATGTGCATGTGACATTGCACGTCTGTGTTGCAGGTGCCGGCAGCACCTCCTCTTCCTCCTCCTCCTCTCCACAACCAGTTGGGCACCCTTTTCTGTGTGGAGGGGCTTAGACTCAGAGGCCGAGAGACTCTGCCCCCTCGTCTGCCCCCCCCCCACCCTGGAAAAGGGTGACTCACTGGCTGGCTGCAGAGAGCAGAGCTGAACTGCTTCTCTCTTGGAGGCAGCGACACAAAGGCTAGCTGGCTGGCTGCCTCTCTCTGGCTTTGCTCATTGACGGTCATGGACTTGCTAGACAATGAGGAGTAGTGGATACCAGTAGCCCAGGAAGCACCAGGGGGTGACACTGAGCAGGAGCGAGATTTTGAGCCTGACTTAGACTGGTGGAAGCAATCCACAGAGGGAACCATCAGGGAAGTATTGAAGCCAGAGAGTGGCGGGTAAAGGATAGAGGCACAGCATGAGCACAGACCCTGATAGAGGAGAGGAGAGGGCAGAGGCTACATCTTTCATGTTGCAGGACACTCCTCTTCCAGCCCCTTCCCCCCCACCCCCCACCCCTTTCTCATTGCAAGAAAAGAGAGCTGAAAAATGGGAAAGAGCAGATAAGAAAAGCAGAATCATCCTGGAAGAATGTATAGAGAGAAAGGGAAGGAGGGGTTTCCAGCTTCTGCAACTTTCATGCCCTAAGATTCTCACAACAATCACATGAAGTAGGGTTCCTAGCCACATCTCTTGTCATTCATAGTGTATAAAAAGATGCGAGGAGCAGGTGGTGCTGTGGTCTAAACCACTGAGCCTCTTGGGCTTGCCGATCGGAAAGTCAGTGGTTCGAATCCCCACAATGGAGTGAGCTTCTGTTGCTCTGTCCCAGCTTCTACCAACCTAGCAGTTCGAAAGCACACCAGTGCAAGTAGATAAATAGGTACTGTGCGGCGGGAAGGTAAACAGTGTTTCCGTGCACTATGGTTTCCATCACGGTGTTGCGTTGTGCCTGTAGTGGTTTACTCATGCTGGCCACATGACCCAGAAAGCTGTCTGTGGACAAACGCCGGCTTCCTCGGCCTGAAAGCGAAATGAGCGCCGCAACTCCATAGTCACCTTTGACTGGACTTAACCATCCAGGGGTCCTTTACCTTTACCTTTTTACCTTTTAAAAAGATCCCTGCAATTGGACATATTCTGTACAGCTGAATTTGGAAAAGTTTGAAATTCATGTTGTTAAATTTGAGTTTGGAAATCTGTGCAAAATTTCACTTCTGCTTTGGTCTGTCTTTGCTCCTAGCTCTTGAGGCAGCTGCCTAGCTATCAGCTGTTCTTCCAGTCTATAATCCTGGGCCCTTGTGTTCTGTATGCCTCCCTGCCCCACCTCTAGGTCCTGGCTGGCTGGCAGACAGACAGACCCCAGAGGGTTTCAACAGCGATTTTAACCAGCCAGTATTTTCTCATAAAATCATGTCCTGCCAAGTAACCAGCACTATGATCTGAAAAACCAATAAATGTCAGATTTTGCAAGGGTTACTTCTGCGAGAGTATGCTATTTTATCGACTGTTGTATTTCTTCTTCTGTTATACTGCTCTGTTCTTAGAGAGGACTGTGGTTTTGGTTTTGTTTTTATCTATTATTTGTAAGTCACCTTGAGGGGTTGTATTGGGGAAGGGCTGTGGCTCAGGAGAAGATCCATGGGAGACAGGGCTGCAAAAGGATTCTCCATAGTATCTGAATGACCCATCTGCAATGTTTAACCTCAATCCACAAGCCCTCAAACAGCAAGTTCAGTTTGTGAATCATGGAAATGAGATGAAATTGAAGTTAGCATAAATGAACCTGTTGTATGTTCCAGCCGCTA
This sequence comes from Podarcis bocagei, assembly GCF_964188305.1. Classification (NCBI taxonomy): domain Eukaryota; kingdom Metazoa; phylum Chordata; class Lepidosauria; order Squamata; family Lacertidae; genus Podarcis; species Podarcis bocagei. The sequence goes on from NC_138141.1 coordinate 23,360,596, forward strand.
GAGGGAGGAAAAAGAAAAAAATGCAGACGAGTTTCCAGCTGGAGAGAGAAAAATAAAGAAGTGTGTGTATGTCAGTGAGATTCTCATTGTAGTCTTCCTAGTTTTGCTAATGTGCTTCATTATGTAGAGCTTTGTTCCACTTGATTCCACTTAAGTTCTGCCTTGATCGCTGAAGTTGCCAAGCGGACATTATGTCCCCCCCACACTTCAAAATTAAAAATAAAATAATTGCCAACGCTCCTGGGAAGACGAGCCAGTTTCCTTTCAAAGCGAGAGATGTCCATGTGGCTTTTATGAGGTAAAATTCCCACAAAAAAACTAGATGGAAAGAAAGAAGTACGCCCTGTTCCGTATCCTCCTCACAGATGAGACACACAGAGAAAACTCTTATGAATCAATAAACCTCTCATAGTCCCGTCCCCTCACAGACTTGGTGGCATATTCTGTACTTGCAGCCCAGCAGGGGCTTGGACCAAGGTGTAGGTGGCAACCATTTTGTTTCATGACGAAAATTACATTCAGAAGAGGCCCTTTTGGCAAATGCGTTTAACTGTGTGAGCAGGGAGGAAAGAAAAGAAACTCCCCCAGCCAAGCAAAAATGCTATAAAGAGTCCCCTTCTGATATTAATTTGCTACTGGCCACTTGATTAATTTGCTACTCACCAGTGTGGTATAGTGGTTAGGAGCAATGGACTCGTAATCTGGTGAACCGGGTTTGCTTCCCCGCTCCTCCACATGCAGCTGCTGGGTGACCTTGGGCTAGTCACACTTCTCTGAAGGCTCTCAGCCTCACTCACCTCACAGAGTGTTTGTTGTGGGGGAGGAAGGGAAAGGAGATTGTTAGCTGCTTTGAGACTCCTTAGGATAGTGATAAAGCGGGATATCAAATCCAAACTCTTCTTCTTCTTATTCTTCCACTTGTGAGGTATAATTTTCTGTTTGTAAGCAGATGCCCAGGTGTGGGTAGCTGCCATTTTGCTTTTGTTACTAAGCAGAGTGCTGACTGAGGTGAGGAGGCCTCTGTATCTCCATATGTCAGAATTAGGACTTTTCCCAAAAAGGCTGTGTGCCTTTAACTTCTGAAAGGCAGGCGTAAATTCAACAGGTGCAGTTCTCCCTCACCACTACCTAAGCTAGCTGAACCAGGGTTCAGATCATTACTCTGCTATGAAGTTGACACTGTGTTTGCCCCTGTCTCTCAGTCTGACCTCCTTAGAGGGAAGTTGTGAAGGAGAAAGTGTGGGACGGGGGATTGTACAACATCATGGTCTCCTTGGGGGAAGATGTAATACATTCATTACACTGATGCACTGAAAGCAAGCGTTGCTATCTGCCATTGGTGCTAAAAGCAGAGGAACCAGATTTTTTACACTTTTTAAAACGGAATTCTAAACATTACTCACAGTGGAACTCAAACACTATAAATGTTAAATGCACTTGCAAGTTACGTCTTGATATTGACACTAATGGTGTGGTTGGCAGGGCCTTCATGTCATTTCAATAACCCATCAAAGTGTGCCAGATTTTGCTGCAATAAACATTGAAATTTGGGACCCTGGTACTTCTTTATTATGGGAAAACCTGGCCGCTTTGCAGCGTCTGTGTGTGTGTGCTGTCCCCAATTGATATTGCTTGGGAACTTTTTGTACCAGGGCTGAAAAAGTCAAGTGTGAATCAGCTATTACAAATCAGCTCTCTCAAAGATACAACACATGATTATGGCATTTGCTAGAGGAGTCGGAAGAGTCTCTGGCTGGCCGAGACTTTAAAACTCATCTGTCACCTGAATATTGGCGACACTCTGCAATAGGTGAAAAAATTATCCTTAGCATATTCCTTCTGAGGAAAGGGGGAGGGCAGAAAAAAGCCAAGAACCACCCCTTCCCAGGATATATCTCTGTAACTGATGGTCCTCCTAAACATGCCACCATTTTTAGGTATTGTATGCCCTTGAGTAAACCACAACAGAACAGTGGCTAACACTCTCAGGAAAAAAAATTGATTATCCAGTTTGCAACCAACCTCACATTAACAAATTCCACCTGGTACTGATATGACCACACACCTCGTGCTGGTATAAGTAGCCTGTTTTTCATCAAACACCAAATAAAAAAATCTACAGGTGGGTGGGCAGTAGAAACATCAGATAGCTAATGACCGCCAGTCGATGATTTTAGCATTTATTGACTGTCTGCATGTTGATGAACAGCAGCGCTCTTTATTAATAAAATACCTGCATCATCGCTCCCAGTTAGAAAACTGTGACGGATTTATCCCACTTTGGCAGCTCGCTCCTTCGCCTCCCCTTTGGCCCTGGTTTTGCATGCAGCGCAGGCCTGCCAAAGTCTTTCTATTCCCCTTTTGTCTGCGGTGATAATAGCCTCAAATGAAGCCCCTAGAGTGGCTTCTGGAATCCGGCATGCCCTACCTGATTTGTGCTTGGAGCCTGTGCTTGGTTATTTTATTTTATTGTTGCTCGCAGACCCCGTGGCTGCTCAAGCTGGCTCAGCCTGGAGTGATTCAGCTGCCGAGAAACCGCTGGTGCAGTTGGCTCTCTCAGTGCCAGCTTTCTTTTGGAAATGATGTGGGGGCAAAGGGGTTATACATTTCTGTAATGCTTGCTGCAGCTCAGCCTGCAAGGAAGCCTTAAGTGTGTGTAACTGAGACAATTGCACCTTCTTTGACTGTTTACCTCCAGGATTCTTTTCCTCTATAGTTTCTCATCTGGAAGTAAGAGCCATTGAACTCAGCTTAGGATAGTTCCGTGTCCCTTTTACTGAAACTGTTGTTGTTGTTTAGTTGTTTAGTTGTGTCTGACTCTTTGTGACCCCATGGACCAGAGCACGCCAGGCACTCCTGTCTTTCACTGCCTCCTGCAGTTTGGTCAAACTCATGCTGGTAGCTTCGAGAACACTGTCGAACCATCTCGTCCTCTGTTGACCCCTTCTCCTTGTGCCCTCCATCTTTCCCAACATCAGGGTCTTTTCCAGTGAGTCTTCTCTTCTCATGAGGTGGCCAAAGTACTGGAGCCTCAGCTTCACGATCTGTCCTTCCAGTGAGAACTCAGGGCTGATTTCCTTCAGAATGGATCGGTTTGATCTTCTTGCAGTCTATGGGACTCTCAAGAGTCTCTTCCAGCACCATAATTCAAAAGCATCAATTCTTCGGCAATCAGCCTTCTTTATGGTCCAGTTCTCACTTCCAAACATCAATACTGGGAAAACCATAGCTTTAACTATACGGACCTTTGTTGGCAAGGTGATGTCTCTGCTTTTTAAGATGCTGACTGACACTGTAGTTTAGGTTAAAGAAAAGGTGTGCTAAGTGGTGACATGATAGAGGAGCATAGGTGCTGACCCTGGGGGGGGCGAGGCAGTTTCGGGCCCCTGAATGTATTTTTTTGAGGGGGACAGGCCCCCTCAATTTTCAGAGGGCATTTGGCTCTTTCCCCCGGCTCCTTGCGACATCGCTCACACAACATCAGGACATTGTGTGACGTCACATTGCCGTCCCCCAAAATCCTCTGGCGCCTCTGTAGAGGAGTATGGGATTATGTGTGGCATGATGGATGTGGATAGGGAAAGGTTTTTCTCCCTTGCTCATAACACTAAAACTTGGGGATATGCAGTGTAGCTGAATGTTGGGAGATTCAGAATAGAGAAAGGAAAGTATTTCTTTATGCAGTGCATTTTGACCTTTAAAGCCCTATGATGCCTAGGACCCACGTACCTACGGGAGCGCCTCTCCTGGTATGCCCCGCGGAGGACCTTAAGGTCCACAAATGACAACATTCTGGAGGTCCCAGGTTGCAAGGTGGTTAGATTGGTCTCAACTAGGGCCAAGGCCTTTTCAGTACTGGCCCCAACGTGGTGGAACGCTCTGTCACAAGAGACTAGGGACCTGCGGGACTTGACATCTTTCCGCAGGGCCTGCTAAACAGAGCTGTTCCGCCTGGCCTTTGGTTTGGACTCAATCTGACCCTTATGCTTCCCTCCCCTTATGGTTTTGACTTTTAAAATGAGGCTGCATTTTAAATTGCATTTTAACCTGTATTTTAAATTGGTTTTTCCCCCTTACTATGTTTTTATTGAAATTTTATTGATGTTAGCCTCCCTGAGCCCGGCTCTGGCCAAGGAGGGCGGGGTATAAATAAATTTTATTATTATTATTGTTGTTGTTGTTAAACTATGGCATTTGTTCCCACAGGAGGCAGTGATGGCCACCAAATTGGATGGCTTTAATAGATAATTAGACAAATTCATGAGGAAGGCTATTGATGGCTATGCTCTGCCTCCATGGTTGGAGGCAAAAATACTTGCAAATACCACTTGCTGGAAACCACAGGAGGGGAGAGGACACTTGTGGTTGGGTCCTTCCTGTGGGTTTTCCGCAGGTATCTCAGACTGGTCACTGTAAGAGTCATCTGTAGGAATGTACGAAGACTTTCCGGGGGAAGCCCTCTATTTGTAGGACCCACACATCTGAAGGGCAGCCTAACCCAAGTCTGGTTTTAGAAATGAAGAACCCTAAGAAGGGAGAACAGGAGGGCCTTGAATCTGCCCATCACCAGTTAGCACCTGGGCAGCAGACAGACCAGACAGGCATACAGGTCACTGGACCACAGTCTTCCCCATGATGGAGAGATGTATTGTGTTTCTGTTTAAATTACAGTAATTATTTCTAAATTAGTATCTAGACATAGAAATTGGCACCTGCATCTTCTTTTGTCTTCTTTTGGCAATTCACAACTGGCCACCCTAAAGTCAGTGGAGCTTACTTCTGAGTAGATGTGTATAGGATTGCATGGTTAATAAAGCACCCCAGAGGCCTTTGTAGAACCAGGTCAGAAAGACAGCAAAAAAAGTTTTTTGAGTGTGTATTTACTATAAACAAACAAATAAATAAATCCACAAAATTACTAGCCAGATTGTTGTTGTTGGTACTAGCTTTATTTCCATGTTGGCTAGAGAGGAGAGAAAGCTCCTCTTTTGTGGTTAGCAAAGAAGTGCAAGCAACTAGCCCTGTTCTCCATCCTGTGTTTTTGTGCTAGTCGTAGAGAAAGAGGCCTTCCTTCTTCTGCATCCAGCACAGAAATCATCCTGGCTTCATCAATGCAGTCAGTCACTGGTGTGGAATTTCCTGTGCTTGTTTACACAGAGTTCCTGCTAACCTGTGGCAAGTTGTTAAACATAAGGGTGGTTTAAATTAACTTTCCAGATATTTACTGTTAGTTAGCAGGGTGTTTTGGTTTTGTTTCTTTTTTTAAAAAAAAGGCAGTGGGGGTTCCATCCAACTAAATTCTGTTCAAAGTAGGTCCATTAAAATTAATGAACCTGAGGACTTATCCACTCATCTCTGTTTGCCCTGCCATTTTCTCCCTGGGAAAACCAGAGATTTAGCATTGAATCGGAACAAATGACAATTGGGTTTTTCGTGGATTGCCATTTATTCCTATTAAGTGCTAAAGAGCAGGTTTTGCCTGCGGGGAAGCAGAACTGCTAGGACTCATGCCTAGGAAGCATGGGACAAGCAGAAGGGTAGATGAGCCCTTAGTTATTCATGCCTATTGACATCAATGGGTCTACTCTGAGTAGGATTAGCACTGCATTAGAAACCGGAGCTTTTATTGCTAGAGCTACTACTTGGAGATTCCCAGCTTGGTACAACCTGCATTTCCTAAGTGCTAGGAGTCAGTCACCTCTAGAAATCCCACAGCATTCAGGATTCAATTACTGGGAGTGGCGGACCCACCCAAATCTGCCCTGACATTTATGCAGATATAATACCATACTTTTCCGTGTATAAGATGCCCCCATGTATATGACCCCTCTTTTTGGGGACTCCAAAGAGCTATTTTAGGGGAGATTGCCCAGACTTGCTGAGCTTTTTGTTGGGGGGGGGGTTGCCAATAGCCAGTGGACCTTGCAGTGGACCTGCAAAAACACAACAGTCAATATCCTGCTTGTGGCAGCCTGTCCCACCTCTCCACTATCCATGTGTAAGACCACCCCAAGTTTTTTGCATAATATTTTAAGCAAAAAAACCCCCTAGTCTTATACATGGAAAAACAAGGTACTTGTTTTCTCTGATGTTGTCTCGATTTTCAGAAAAAATGTCCTGGATGCTGGTTTGGAGGCTGCTAGGCAGCTGTTGGACACTGTAGGCATGTTTTATAGAGCTCTTCTCTCCACCAGTCATTGGTTCTCCTCAGTGGCGTAGCGTGGGTTGTCAGCACCCGGGGCAAGGCAAGTAATTTGCGCCCCCTAACCCGTGGATTTGCGCCCCCTAACCCTAACCCCCAGATGTTGCGCCCGGTGCGGCCGCCCCCCCTGCACCCCCCACGCTACGCCACTGGTTCTCCTGCCCAGATAGTCTGCTGTGCTTCGGTTTGCTGTTGTTTGAGGAAGTGTGAATCCAGTAGGTTTGCCTTTAAATGACAACGGAAAGAGATTTCTCCCCCATTGCTAAGGTGTGGTCAGGCAAAACCAAGAGCAGGGGAACTGGAACTATTCTGTAGCTGATCCACGAAGTTGTCATAGTGTGGAAATGCAAAGGTTGAAACCTTTCCCTCCCTTATGACTTTGTAGTGTATGGTTACATGGCGTGACACTTTTTGTGATGCTGTCACGCAAAGAAAAATGTAGAACACCTTAGCAACCCAAATGTGCTTATGGAGACCAAGAAGGAGACATAATTCTCCATCGTTATGAGAGCGGATGCTTCTTCATTACCCTTCTGATGTGATAGACCAAAGCACCGCAGTCCCCCTGGTGTTGACTCTTTGAGCAGAGCCCCTTACAAAGCTGTCATTTAACTTCCTTTTTTTGTTCCCTGGGATTAATAGCCCTATAACAAAGGTGTCATTCAGGCTCACTTAGTAATGGGCTAACAGTGAATCCAGGGGACTCATTTGGAGAAACGCGTTCCTGCATCTTGCTCGTGCCCCATATTTTCCGTCTCACATCCTGCTTTTTAATGTGCATATAAAGTGTCGACGGTGATCCATTTCATGATCTTGATGGTCCCTTTTGGCTTTAATCTCTCAATTCTGAGCATCCGTGTTTGATGGAAGCATTGCAGTATTAGCTTCTAAGCTGCGTTCAGCGTGGCCCAGGGTTTCTCAGCGAGTAGATCGGTATTGGCAGATGAGCAGCTCTGGTGCTAATTGCTTATCTCTCGGCCTCAGTATACCTCACCTGCAAAATACAAGAAATAATCGGTTGCCTTCTCTGTAGTCTTTGTGGAACTTGGCCAGCCAGTTTTAAATTTCTATTCGAATCCTTGATCTATGTACTCACTCAGAAGTAGATTTGGTATATGCAGGCTATCTCATATTATGATGCAATAGATCAGGCACCCCCAAACTCGGCCCTCCTGATGTTTTGGGACTACAATTCCCATCATCCCTGACCACTGGTCCTGTTAGCTAGGGATGATGGGAGTTGTAGTCCCAAAACATCTGGAGGGCCGATTTTGGGCATGCCTGCAATAGATGATAACTGGCTCTAAATGATTCAGTTTTGCATCTGGCTCTGGATGAGGGACCTGGAGTTTCGGGGGGCAGGGGAATAAGTACATCTCACAAGCCCAAAGTCTGCACCCATCCCAGAGAAATGATGATGCATGTGTGAAGGTGACTAGCTAGTTAACTACCTGTGTGAAAATCAGCCTTGAGTTCATCTCTATTAGAGATGGTTGATATTATCTTTACCTGTCAAGTGGCAGGCTACCAAAATGCACGCATGTTCCTTCATTGCTAAATGTTTTATAATTGGGCTCTGTGCTTTTGAGGTTGGGAGTGAAGCTTCTTTTGTTTTTGTTTTTCAACAACTGCTTTATCGCTGTGGTCTTGACCTATGTTGTAGATATTTATCCTTTGTCCTCCAGTGCCCTATCTTTTGCCCTCCCTCGTACTCACCAAGAGCTGCCTTTACTGTGGCTTTTCTAGCCTCACCCTTCTTCCGCACCCAAACATTTTCATAGAACTGTTATTGAAACCTTCCTTTTTTTATTAGCAGTGTAAAGGAAAGGAAATTAAACCACAAATACTCATCATAAAATGATGACAGAGGGAGCCTGGATGTGATTCGCACAGACTAGTAAATTCCCAGTCCGCATTTTATCTTCATTATACTGTCCCTCTGCAGCACAGAGCGCTGTCCAAAACAAAGATGACACCTTGCTAATCTGGTATACCTGTTTTAAAATTTGTAGTGTAAGCAGCCTGGGACCAAAATACCTCTGACAGTGTCCTGGGGGAAGGCAAGGTAGTGAGTCATTTGTAGGTTTATTGACACAACTACCCAGAGTTATGGTGGCTTTGTCTCAACCCTTATTCACCAATCATTTAGTGCAGGGGTCAGTAAACTTTTTCAGCTATGGGCCAGTCTATTTTTTTTGGGGGGGGGTGAATGAATTCCTATGCCCCACAAATAACCCAGAGATGCATTTTAAATAAAAGGACACATTCTACTCATGTAAAAACACGCTGATTCCCAGATCATTCATGGGCCGGATTGAGAAGGCGATTGGGCTGTATCCATCCCACAGGCCTTAGGTTGCCTACGCCTGATTTAATGCCATGTTCTCAGTCCCAAAGCATGAACCAGGAAGCCCCATATTTTCTGCTCCTTCAAAAGTCAAATCCTGAACTTACAGATGATTGCATAGGGCCATGACCGTAGACCAAACAGTGCCACAGCCAAGGAGTATCTATGGTGACTCCTCGCTTTATCCAACTTTTGAATACCTTAAGAGTGTTTATAATTGCTTTTATTCAGCTCTACAATTCTATGATTCCGTGTCACACCAGTGCTCAAATTGGGGTGGATCTATCAATCTGTCTATTACATTTATATCCCACCTTTACTCCAAGGAGTTCAAGGTTGCCTTCATGGTTCTCTTCCCCCTCATTTTATCCTCACAACAACCCTATAAGGTAGCTTAGGCTGAGAGACTGCAACTGGACCAAGGTCACTTACTGAGTTTCATGGCAGAGCAGAGATTTGAACCGTGGTCTCGCTGGTCCTAGTCCAACACTCTAACCATGACACCACACTGGTTAAAACCACCCTGCCTTTTTTTGGTGATTATAATTGAGTCTGGCCTAATCTGAAACAAAACCACCCCATGCCCTCTTTTCTCTTTCAATTTTAACACTGGATCATATTAACTGTCAGGGATGCGGGTGGCACTGTGGGTTAAACCACGAAGCCTAGGACTTGCCGATCAGAAGGTCGGCGGTTCGAATCCCCACGACGGGGTGAACTCCTGTTGCTCGGTCCCTGCTCCTGCCAACCTAGCAGTTCGAAAGCACGTCAAAGTGCAAGTAGATAAATAGGTACCGCTCCAGTGGGAAGGTAAACGGTGTTTCCGTGCGCTGCTCTGGTTCGCCAGAAGCGGCTTAGTCTATGCTGGCCACATGACTCAGAAGCTGTACACCCGCTCCCTTGGCCAATAAAGCGAGATGAGTGCCGCAACCCCAGAGTCGGCCACGACTGGACCTAATGGGCAGGGGTCCCTTTACTATATTAACTGTACCACCCCCAACCAGCATTTAGCACATCCTGGATTTCTTTTCTTTCTATCTATCTTTTTTTTTAAAGAAAGGTGCTTGCACAAGTACAGAAATACCTGTGTGCATACCCAGAGTGGAAAATGGTGGTGGACGAATGATTGAGGAAAAGAACAAATAAAAACTTAGCCCAGATACATTCTGTCAAGCTCTGCCTATTGGCATGGAAGGCAAATGGCAGAATAGCAATGAAGATCCGTGGTGGTGGGAGAATGCAAATGTGTATAAGGAACTTGTCAAACACACAGAGAGAAAAATTGGATCTGAATGTCCTGTTTGCAATATAAGGTTTTCCCAGTAGTAATGTATGGAAACGAGAGCTGGACCATAAAGAAGGCTGATCGCCGAAGAATTGATGCTTTTGAATTATGGTGCTGGAGGAGACTCTTGAGAGTCCCATGGACTGCAAGAAGATCAAATGCATCCATTCTTAAGAAAATTAGCCCTGAGTGCTCACTGGAAGGACAGATCCTGAAGCTGAGGCTCCAATACTTTGGCCACCTCATGAGAAGAGAAGACTTCCTGGAAAAGACCCTGATGTTGGGAAAGATTGAGGGCACAAGGAGAAGGGGACGACAGAGGACGAGATGGTTGGACAGTGTTCTCGAAGCTACAAACATGAGTCTGACCAAACTGCGGGAGGCAGTGAAAGACAGGAGTGCCTGGCGTGCTCTGGTCCATGGGGTCACAAAGAGTCGGACACGACTAAACGACTAAACAACAATCTATAAGCACCCTTCGTTTGAACACAGGAATATACCTTATAGGCTTCTATCATGTGGCTGATCTGTCTAGCTCTGTAATGGGACAGGGGTCTCTTCCAGCCCTACTTTGCAATGTTGATGATTGAATCTGGAACTTTCTGTGTTCACCGCATGTCTTCTGTATAGTAGGGCTGGGCAATACCTGATTTTCAACATCACAATATGTCACCAGCTAAATATCACGATATCTCGATGTATCACAACATATATCTACAAGGGTCTTGACGAGGCTCCGTACAATGGCGGAGGGCCTTAAAATGTAAGGTAGAAGGAGAGAGAGAGAGAGAGAGAGAGAGAGAGAGAGAGAGAGAGAGAGAGAGAAAACAAACTTCCATATAATATATTTAATGTATTTTCAACTAATTTAAGAGTAGTTTAAGTGATTATCTAGTCAAGTTGCATCTGCTTCCCCACTCAGAGGTCTAAGTGGAATCTATGCATGCATAAGCCCCACTGAATTCAACTAAACTTAGTTCTACTTTCCTGGGAATAAGCCTCATTGAATTCAGTAGGGCTTGCTTGTGAGTAGACATGAATTTGCTTGCACTGCTTACTGAAAAACACCCTCCCCATCATTCTCACATAGTACACAACCTCCCATTTCAGAATAAGGCTGCCAGCTAAATCTTCTCACCTCCACCCCACCCACCCCCGCCAGAAGCCCCCTCTCCAGCCCTCATCCCAAGAATCTCTCCCTTTTTATCAGAGGGAGGGAGGGGGGCAAGCAAGCAAGCAAGCAAGAAGATAGCCTCCTTTAAATAATAAAAAGCCTTCCTTTTTTACATGGAGGGAAGCTATTTGGGGGGAACCAACAACAGAATTGATGCTTTTGAATTATGGTGCTGGAGGAGACTCTTGGGAGTCCCATGGACTGCAAGAAGATCAAGAAGATCAAACGTATCCATTCTTAAGGAAATCAGCCCTGAGTGCTCACTGGAAGGATAGATCGCGAAGTTGAGGCTCCAATACTTTGGCCACCTCATGAGAAGAGAAGACTCCCTGGAAAAGACCCTGATGTTGGGAAATATGGAGGGCTCAAGGAGAAGGGGACAACAGAGGACGAGATGGTTGGGCATTGTTCTCGAAGCTACCAGCATGAATTTGACCAAATTGTGGGAGGCAGTGGAAGACAGGAGTGCCTGGCGTGCTCTGGTCCATGGGGTCACGAAGAGTCGGACACGACTAAACAACTAAACAACAACAACAAACAACAACATAAACACCACTAGAAAACAAAAATAAAAACCCTTCCCCCTCTTTTTTTCCACCAGTGGGGGTCAGTGTGAGGAAAGAAAAAAGAGCTTTCCAGTTCTTTGTTTACATTGCCACGGGATTTTTGAATGTCTAGCTGGGGGGGGGGGTTCCTCCTGGATTGTTAGCAGCTTCTGCATAATTAGGTAAAGGTACCCCTGCCCGTACGGGCCAGTCTTGCCAGACTCTAGGGTTGTGCGCTCATCTCACTCTATAGGCCGGGAGCCAGCGCTGTCTGCAGACACTTCCGGGTCACGTGGCCAGCGTGACAAGCTGCATCTGGTGAGCCAGCGCAGCACACGGAACGCGGTTTACCTTCCCGCTGGTAAGTGGTCCCTATTTATCTACTTGCACCCGGGGGTGCTTTCGAACTGCTAGGTTGGCAGGCGCTGGGACCGAACGACGGGAGCGCACCCCGCCGCGGGGATTCGAACCGCCGACCATGTGATCGGCAAGTGCCACCCGCGTCCTTTAGCGCCACCCATGTCCCTTAGCGCCACCCGCGTCCCTTTCTGCATAATTAGCTGAGCTCTAAGTGGAAAGATACTGGTGAAGCTGAAATGGTTTGCTGGTTTGTGTGAGGGCTTCTCATCATTTCTTATCCATTAGGAGGGAGGAGGGGGAGAGCAAACAAACTGTGCCTGCAAATTATCTGTAAAGTATGGGTTCAGCTGAGCTATCCCCTGGGAAGCTGTTAAGTGTCCACCTTTTGTTCAATTGTATATTGCCTTGTTGAAACACTTATTACAAAGTCTTTTCAATACCGGTATTCAATAGCGATTTATTGCACAGACCTACCATAGGCTACTGGCTTTGTTTTATGCCAAGTACTTTTTTGGTACTTTCATGGTTAAAGCTCCCTGGATTTGTGTTTGTGATAGTGCTCTTCTTCATCGCTGACCTGTTCCAAACCTTATTTTACCCTTGGAAAAACAATGGGACAGGAGTTGCAATGGATGGTCAAGTGGGTTGGTTATTGGCCAGTTAATTACATTCTTCCTAACCTCTCTTCTAGCTGATGCTTCAAAATAGGGTATTGTTCTTCTGATGAGAGTGCCAAGATCCTCATCCCGGAGCTGTCAGGGGAAGAAATATTGGAATCATTTTATGCTGCTGATCATCGCTTATTGCGCTCTTGTTTTGGTGTGTGTGCAAGAGACAAGCGCTCAAGCAGAAATGGTCCTAGATAATCCATTAAGTTTACATTTGAGATGAATTACCTGTGTGATTGACACTGAGGAGGGGCTGCCATCCAATCTCCCACTGGGACAGCTGGGGCAGGAACGTGGGAAACTTTAAAGTGACTTGGAGTTTCGAAACCTATTGAAAATTGCACAAGGGGTGAAGGAGGAGACAGAAAAGAGAACAGCAATTTCAGGATGCCTTCTGAAAGCAGAGATGCATGTTCCTGTCTGCTGCTAGAAATCCCTATGTCCTGTTCAAATGTATGAAAGGGAAACCAGTGCAGACTGGTACCACTAGGATAAATGGACCCCTATCCAAACCAACCCCAGTCTGCCCTCAGCCAGCTCCTATCTTCCTGCCCACCCCCTTCCTACTAGACAAGGGCACTGCCTGCCAACTTCCCCCTCCTTCTTAGTTTCGGTGTTGCCCTTGTCAAACTCAGTGGGAGAAGGATGGGGACCAAACTAGCATTAATTGGCTCTCTGGCTCCACCTACTGTTTGGCTCCCTGCCTTCCGCCCAAACAGTCCCAAGTGGCATCAGCCACATCTGAGGGCAACTGAACTGCTCCTTGTGTGGCTTTGCTTGCATTGTCCTGGAGTGTTGGTCTCATACGTACCCAGATTGTGACTGTTTGGTTCAGGCTTCCTCAACCTCGGCCCTCCAGATGTTTTTGGCCTACAACTCCCATGATCCCTAGCTAGCAGGACCAGTGGTCAGGGATGATAGGAATTGTAGTCTCAAAACATCTGGAGGGCCGAGGTTTAGGAAGCCTGGTTTATTTGTTAAGATGGCCTCCTTTAAGCCTTCTCTAGAAATTGGCATGTAATAGTTAGAGTTTTGAAACTGAAAGCTCCAGTTAGGCTGAAATGTGTATACATTTCAAGCAGCCATTGCACACGTGCAGATGGCAATTCAGTAAATTGGAGTTCAGTGCAGGGAAACAAATCAGGTAAAGACATCCTTGTCACATTTCTGGTCTGTACAGCATTGTAAGAATGGGACTTGAAATGAAGGAGGGTGGGGGTGGAAATGGTCTCACTGTGTTTCAAGCCACTAATGTGTACAAAGCCAGAGTCTCATAGTGACTATGAGGAAGATAATTGCCAACCGGTGGTGCAAGTGCTGCACCCCACCCTGTGGTTTTAGCCCCTGCTTCTCTTCGGCCTAATTGCTTCTTGGCACGGACTTCAAAAGCCCTCTAGCCTCAGCCAGGATGATCGGCTTCACATACAGTGGTATCTCGGGTTACATACGCTTCAGGTTACATATGCATCAGGTTACAGACTCCGCTAACCCAGAAATAGTACCTTACTCTCCTGTAAGTGCCATGGATCTGGGCCCATAACCCTGTTGTTGGGATGAGTCTGGGGAGACAGGGGCATTTGGCAGGCCCCCAGCTGGCTCCAGCCACCGGCCGGCAGCCTGGTGAACTCCGGTTCTCAGAACAGCATCAATCAGCAACTTGAGCCTCGGAAGCCTTCAGAAGCTGAGCACACTCTTATCAGCAGAGTGAAAAACTTTTCACAACGGAAGTGGCGGGCAGAGACATGTGTAAGCATATTTACAGTTGTTATTCAGCATCAGGAACAAAGGAAGAAACATGTCTGCTTCCCTTCGTGTCCAAGCAAACAGCAGCATAGCAAAAGCTATATACAATGGAAGATCCCAGCAGACTGTGCTGGAAGTAAACAGACATGTGACATAAAACAATCCACACATGTGTTCTAAAGGTGGAATGGAACTATATCCTAACATCCAGCTGACTGCAATTATTCTATTATTTTCACAGCATATGAATGGAGCCAACAGAATGAGGGGGATTTTTACTCGCTACTTCTATAAATGGTGGCGGTAGGGGCTTAACCTGGCCTCTTTGTAGAATCATAGAAGTATAGAGTTGCAAGAGACCCTGAGGATCATCTAGTCCAACCCCCTGCAATGCAGGAATATGCAGCTCTCCCATATGAGGATTGAACCTGCAACCTTGGTGTTCATCGGCACCATGCTCTAACCAACTGAGCTATTCGAGAGTTCCCTGTCCAAAATCTGTGCTCTTGAGTTATAGACCCTCCCTAAGTTATAGACCCTCCCTGTAGTTCAAGCCTTTCTGATTTTTAAAAACAGCCTTTTGTCTGTGACACAATCCCTATTCTCTTGCTTGGGTTGAAGTTCGCAGTCTCCTAATGCATAGGATGGAGCAATCACTGGGTTGCTTCTCTTTAAGATCCACTTCCCTTTGCCTTTGGCATCGTTAAATTTGCCCTTTGGAAGCTTGGTAATGTGCACAGCCAGGCACAGATGGCCCGAGCAGGCTGGTGAGCACACTTCCTCTTCATTTGTGTGATGCGAAATTGTCTTTTAAGTGACTAAAGTGCAATTGCAATAATGACAAAGAATTCCAGATGCCTTAGCAAAGGGCGGGCGGCAGTGGCGGGGGAGATTCCTTAGACCCTAAAGGATATGAACAAAAGCTTTGTATCATTGCTTGTGTGTTTGTGTGTGTTGGGGAACTGCTGTTAATGCTTCTCACACAGGCCTTTCTGTTTCATGCTGAAACCTCTCTCCCCCACCCTCCCAGCTTCACATCTCTGTTGTCCCTAGAAGTGTGGAGAAATCCTCTCCTAGGGAACAGTATTTCCATACAGTTTCCAGGCTTTTTACTAAAGACATTTCCTCGTGGTATTCTGCCTTTATTGACTTCTACATTTGAATCCAGCTTTTTAAAAAATACAAGGAGCTCTCAAAGTGGCCCCATCTTCAGCAAAATGTGTTTAGAAGTTTCACAAAACATAAAAACACATTTGCTAATCTCTTTACGTTGATAATTGTTGGCCAGTTGGCTTGTCCTCAGAAGTTTGCCAGTTCTAGGAGTGGTAGGAAAGGTAGGATATTGGGGGTGAACAGTGTTTGGCATGCAGAAGGTTCTAGATTCAGTCCCCTGAAACGCCAGTATCATAAACTGTCAATATCATCATGCTGTTATACAAAGCTGTGGTGCAGCTGCATCTAGAATATTGTGTACAGTTCTGGTTGCTTCACCTCAGAAAGGATATTGTAGGGTTGGAAAAGTTTCAGAAAAGAAGAAGAGGAGGAAGAGTTTGGATTTGATCGAAGTTTTTTTCCTCCTGCTTGTGCTTGGTTTTTTTTTAATGTATTGTGTATATGATGTTAATGTAATCTGCCCCTGGGAGTGGGCAACAGATATCTTAAACGAAAATAGCAAATAACTGCTGCCAGATTAGATTGTTTCTCTTGTGGCAAAGGTTGCACTGGGTGCAGAGAAAGGGCAAATTTGACGCTAAAGTTGCTACAGAAGACTCTGGCCATTTTGGACTCTGTATATAAAACAAACAAACAAACAAATCCTGTAATCTAGAAAGGAGTACCAGCCGATGCTGTCATTGACCTTGCTAGGGTGAACAAGGAAATGATATAGAGAATCTCCAAACTTCCTAGATATTTCTCCCTGTGAAAAGTGTGTTTGTATAGATGTGGGCTGTGTAATAGCCATGACTGATTTCAAGTTGGTAGCGCCCTCCCATCCCCCAGCCATGAAGTTAAGAAGAAGAAGAGGAGGAGGAGTTTGGATTTGATATCCTGCTTTATCACTACCCTAAGCAGCCTCAAAGCGGCTGACATTCTCCTTTTTCCTTCCTCCCCCACAACAAACACTCTGTGAGGTGAGTGGGGCTGAGAGACTTCAGAGAAGTGTGACTAGCCCAAGGTCACCCAGCAGCTGCATCTGGAGGAGCGGAGACGCGAACCCGGTTCACCAGATTACGGGTCTACCACTCTTAACCACTACACCATACACCAAATGATTAAGGGGGTGGTGGAAAAGGTTGCAGCCTTTGGGACATTTTAGAGAAAAGGCAAGTTAAGAGGTGACATGATAGAAGTTTATAAAATTATACATGACCTGGAAAAAGCTCTCATAACGCTAGGACTTGTCTAATGAATGTGAATGTTGGAAGATTCAAGACAGCCATGATGGCTTTGCTCTGCTTCCATGGTCAGAGGCAGTCATGCTTCTGAATACCAGCTGTTAGGAACCACAGGAGGGAAGAGGGTCCTGCTTGCTAGTTTCCCACAAGAGGTCTGGGTAGCCACTGTGGAAACAGGACTTAAGGTACTGGACTTAAGGCTCTTAAGGTGCAGGTAGCATGTTAGAGGAAAGACCTTTCTCCCCCTGAGACCCTGGAGAGTCTCAATCAGATTAGATAACATGAGGCTCAGTGGACCATAGTCTGACCCTGGTATACAGCAGCTTCCTATGTTTCTGAAATTCTGGAAAAAATGAGGTTGTCACATCCACCTAACATTCAAGATCCATCTCCCTGCTGAATCTGTGAGTTCTGATCTTTGCTCAAGTAGACAGCAATATGCCGCAATTGCTTTAGCCTTCTGTAAAGAGAGTTAAAATTTTACTGGGTAGCAAAAGTGGACATTTATCCTTGTGCCTCTTGTGTCTCTTTTGCCTCCAAACAATTCGTTCAAGTTGCCAGGTTCCCATCAACAAAGATGAACTTGTGGTGAACAACAAGAGAAGGACTTTGTCTAGTTTTCTACAATTATGTACCCTTGGGAGCCTTTCCATTAAGTTCACAGGAGGCTCCATCAGTGTCCTTCATCATGTTACCCAAAGAGGCAGGCAATCATCCTTCGTAAGCATCCTGCCACCTAGGGAGAAATCCCATACATGGGTTCAGCTTTGTAAATTGGTTTATGTAGGCTTTTCACTATTGCAGCTGGTTCTTCTCCCACACGGTTTTGCTGCTTGGAGGCTGCAGCATCAAGTGATTTCCTGCATGTGGGAACTGACCAGTGCAGGTCAAGCACACCCCAGATAGAACTTTGTACACAACACATTCCTATATAATTTATTGAGAGTGTTTATCGCCTGTGACTCAGTTTGTATAAATTCCCGAAGTATGCAACAAAGCAGCATTTTAAATAAGAAGGGGGGGGGGGAGGATAACAAGAGCACAGAAACAGCAGGGAAAGAGCAGTAAACAAAAGACTCAGGCAGCATAAAGCCAATATTTGAGTTTAAAGAGAAGATCATAAATATTCAGTATAAAAGTCAACTGGTCACTTTCTGTGCAATGGAAGCCAGTTACTAAAATGTATGGGCAAACAAATTTATTGACCTGGCACATGGGCATATTCAAGGGGGCAGGGGGTCAGCTATCCCCTTAAATCAAGTAAATAAATAAGAATACTTAACTAACTGGCCAATTGCATCACAGAAAGCTCGGTTCTGCCCCCCCCCAACAGAAATCCTGCCCCCCCCGAGAAATTATGGTTACCCCCGATGGCTTGGCACCTAAAGCTTACTAATAAGAGTACCATATTAGTCTCCCCGGGGAGGACATACTATAAACAAGGCACTGCCATTGAAAAGGCTCCCTCCCTGACAGTCACCTGCTGTTCCTCCAAAGATGGAGACTGTGATGGACAATGTTGGGATGTCATCCTGGCCTGGGGACCCTTGGCCAATCATGGCAGGGAGAAGAAACAGCCAATCAGGAGAGAGTAAAGATGGTAAATGTAGAATATAACAGTTTAACTGACTGATATGGCTTGGCCAGAGAAGTAGCTAGGAGTGGTCAGGGGTTTGTCAGGAAGGATAAACCTGTTTAATTTCTTTATGGGAAGGAAAAGGACCTAGAAGGGGGCTAGAGGTGTTTTACAG
Organism: Podarcis bocagei; assembly: GCF_964188305.1. Lineage (NCBI taxonomy): Eukaryota > Metazoa > Chordata > Lepidosauria > Squamata > Lacertidae > Podarcis > Podarcis bocagei. Next base: position 23,379,067 of record NC_138141.1, read on the forward strand.
ACAGAGTAAAAACAGCCAGCCAGCTGAGGAAGAAATCGTTTTATATGAAACAGTTCTGTTGTGGAGAATTCTAAACATAGTTATTGTTTAAACCTGAGGTTTGTGACAGAAAAGAAGTCCTGTGCCTTGACTAGTGAAACAGCCAAGGTTTATCCCTCACTGAGTGTTGGTTAATAACAAAAAAGTTTTCGTTTCCTCATATCTCAGCTTTAGGTACCTAGTGCCTAAATTGACGCAGGAACTCTCAGTATCAAGAGTTGTTGCTGCAAGATTTATTTTATGCACTACCTCATATAGAGAATCCCTGAATTCTCAGTTGATGGAGACAGGGAGTGATCAGGGTTCAATCGCCCCAGACTGTCATGTTGCCTCATTCCCATCTTCTCTGACTTTGGGTCTAGATCCTAATTCTCAAGCAGGTTCATGCAGCAGCCCAAGGCCCAGACTGTGAGTCACCAAACAGTAAAAGCAAACATGCACCATCCCTAAGAGGATCTTTTCAAAGTCAGGTTGCTGCACCCTACAACTGTTCCGAACCTGCTAAGGAAGCAACCCATCTCATACCCACCTCCTTTAAGCTTGTTGACAGCATAAATGGTTTTAAAGTTGAAATCTCTCTTCCACCCCCCTTGCCCTGCTTTTTTAATAGTTGTGGCCTTGGGGGAGGGAGGAACTCAATCAGAACTTGACTTCTTCGGAGTCTGGGGGGCAATAATTTATGCATTCACTTTTGCTTCTGAACTGACGTACTGAGTATATTACAGCTCCAAAGGCTCATGCAAACAGAATTTCACTTTGATGAGATTCCCCTCAAAATGAAATCCTCCTAACTGCTCCTTTTTCTTGGGCACTTTGAATTAATTAAAGTATTCCATCAAATTATACTGAAGTTTCTTCCCTCTCTTTCTTCCTGAAACACTCTTAATTTCCACCCGCTTAACATAACTTCACCCAAAGGATGATCCTTGCAAGCTATATTTTTCTAAAATATTGTGCTGGAGAGCTGTAATTTGACACCCCACCCCCCTGCTAGAATTCCGAACTCTGCAACAATCTCATCAGCAGATTGCAAATGCAGTAGTAATTACAAACCTACCAACTTCAGCAGTATGTTGCATTATATCCGTCCTGTAGGAACAATGCAAATAACATTCAATCCAATGACTAGCTCCTGCCTCTGAGTCCCTAGGACAGGGGTCTGCAACCCGCGGCTCCGGAGCCACATGTGGCTCTTTTACACCTTTGCCGCGGCTCCGGGGCAGATACTAGCGAGGGGAGGAGGCGCATTGTGCGCCCCGACACTCCCCACTGTGGCGGGCACTGTACTGGCTGTGAGGTCACACAGGGGCGGTGCGTGCGTTAGTCACGCACCGTCCCGACGTCACCTTCCCGGTTTTGCGGCTCCCAGGTTTTTTTCCTTCGGAAACAGGTCCAAGTGGCTCTTTTTGTCTTAAAGGTTGCAGACCCCTGCCCTAGGAAATCGACACAAAACTTGGAGCATAGGAAGATGCTTTATACTGAGTCAGGCTATTGGTGCATCTAGTTTAGCATCAGCTATACTGAGTTTTCAGGCATGCCATTCCTAGAGATGCTGGCGACTGAACCCGTGACCCTCAGAAACTCTGCCACTGTGCTACAGCCCTTCCTCCTTTCACTTCTACCCCAAATTTGGACCACCACAGTTTTTACCCCCTACTAAGATCATGGCCACTGGTCCCATCACCTCCTGGCAAATAGAAGGGGAAGAAATTGAGGCAGTGAGAGATTTTACTTTCTTGGGTTCCATGATCACTGCAGGTGGTGACAGCAGTCATGAAATTAAAAGACGCCTGCTTCTTGGGAGAAAAGCGATGGCAAACCTAGACAGTATTTTAAAAAGCAGAGACATCACTCTTCGTGACCCCATGGACCAGAGCACGCCAGGCACTCCTGTCTTCCACTGCCTCCCACAGTTTGGTCAAACTCATGCTGGTAGCTTTGAGAACACTGTCCGGCCATCTCGTCCTTTGTCGTTCCCTTCTCCTTGTGCCCTCAATCTTTCCCAACATCAGGGTCTTTTCCAGGGAGTCTTCTCTTCTCATGAGGTGGCCAAAGTATTGGAGCCCCAACTTCCCGATCTATCCTTCCAGTGAGCACTCAGGGCTGATTTCCTTCAGAATGGATAGGTTTGATCTTCTTGCAGTCCATGGGACTCTCAAGAGTCTCCTCCAGCACCATAATTCAAAAGCATCAATTCTTCGGCGATCAGCCTTCTTTATGGTCCAGCTCTCACTTCCATACATCACTACTGGGAAAATCATAGCTTTAACTATCTGGACCATATGACCAAATGCTTTGGAAGGCAGGCCTAAGGTCAACAGGTAGAGGCAATCCAACTGGTGCAGGAGACAAACCAATTGATCCAAGTGGTATAAAATCATAGCACTTTTCAAGCAATCGGCTCTCCATGTGGGGATGGTTGTGGAAAGAAAATCCAGTGCTTTTTCTTCTGGGGATACTCAAGGGTCTGTAGTACCAGCACCTTTTCCCCCCTCTCTAGAAGAAAAGCACTGGTTAAAAGTATGGCACTTACTGTCACAACTTCATGGTGAGTACTGACACCTTTTTTTTCTAGAAGAAAAGCAGTGCTCACATCTATTGTTAATAGCAGCCTGCCACTGCATTAATTTGTTAGCAAAGATCTGTATCTGTGCCACCTCTCTAGGCACAGAGCTGCATTGATGACAGTGAAAGCTGCAAAAGTTTGGTCTGTCATGTAGACGGAAATTTATTGTGCATGAAGGGCTTTGCACATCTAACGTTCCCACAAATGACATGCAGAAGGAAGAAGGCTGAAGTATCCCATTCCAGTGAGTGAGCAGCCCTCACATTCCTGGGATATGCTTGCTCAGTATGTACAGACCACTTCACAAATTAATAATCTGCCTTAGAGAATCTTAGGTACTCATATGAGATCCAGGTGCACTGCGAAACAGGCTCCCTCAGACAAGGGCCTTTTCAGCCTGAGGCAATTCTTAGTGAAATAATGGAAGATAAGCGGAAACAGCTGAGCAGTCAATGCATGAGCTTCTTCAAGGAGCAGACTTGTGTTCAAAGACACTCTGGGAAATATAACAGGGATTCCCCTCCTCACATTTCCCCCCCCCCCCCAACAAGCAAAAATAAATTTCGAAAACATCATTCACTGCAGTGATAAATGTATGAGTTTAGAACTCTGAACGTCCCAAATTGCCTCATCACAAAACAAAATCACCTTAACCTGCTTTAAAAACAGAAACAAAACAGTGTATTATTTAAGAGCTTATTGTAAAACACACACACTCCTCTGCTGAAAAACCAAATGCTTGTTGTTTGGGTGCTTCTTTTGTGATTTTTTCTTTTAAAATCTTGATTATATATTGCAGTGGTGGCAAACAAACAGACTGCAATTTGCATCTGGCCCACCAGATAATTTCACATGGTGCCTGTTCTCTCCTGATCCTTACCATGGTGCAATAATGGAAAACACACAGCAACTTGTTTTTGCAGTCCCCAGCATCTCCCATTATAACAACAACCACCAGGTAGCAAATGTTACAAAAAACCTCTTGCCTGAGCCATTGCCGGCTCTGCTTTCTGTCCTCACCTGCAATGTTCTCAGTGGAGGCTGGTGCATTAGGGCAAATGAGGCACTGCCTCCCAGCCAATGTTACTCTGCCATCAGCTTGGCCCCACCTGCCTGTCTTCCTACTTACATCCAGTCCAGGGGTCGTACTGCCTATCAACAACCTCCTCCTTATACTTGGTGCTCCCCTTGAAGTACTCAGCAGGGAGCAGCATGGGGACAAAACTAGAATGAATGGACTCTGGCTGTTTTTGGTTCTGGCTCCCCCCTACTGTTGGCCTCTCTGTTTTCTGCTCTGCCAGTCCCAATGGGCACAAGCCACCCTCTCTGGATGCCTTGCCATTTGCAGCCCCTTTTCTTAGGATTAACTCAGCCTTACAGCTAGAGACTGGGAAGAGATGCAGAAAACACGGAGAGAAGCAGGATATATTATTATTATTATTATTATTATTATTATTATTATTATTATTATTTTATGGTTCACCTATCACATGAGTCTCAAGGTGACATACAAGCATACAATAAAAGCAACTAAGAACAGCTTTAAAACAGTGCAAAAACGCCAACCAAAGATAGGTTTAAAAACAATACAAAATGAGAGGAAGAGACCTTTCCATCCAGCTGGAAATGCTTGTCAAAAGAAAAATGTTTCTCAATTGTTACCAGAAAGTAGAGATTGTGGGTGCTGCTCACTCAACAGGGATGCTGTTTGCCAAAATTGGGGGAGCTATATTGAAAGCCCTGCTCTGAGTTACTGCATCACAGGCTTCTGAGATGGTAGTTACTCCAAGGAGCTTCTTGAATTGTGCCAGGAACTAACTGGCAGCCAGTGCGACTGTTTTGCAACATTGACTATATGAGTTATGAAGGAAATCCCAGCCAGAATAATATCTGGCCTCTGCACTTTGAAGCAGTTGAAGTTTCTGTGTCGTCTTCAAGGGCAGCCCCATATACAGTGGTACCTCTGGTTATGAACTTGATTCATTCTGGAGGTCTGTTCTTAACCTGAAACTGTTCTTAACCTCAGGTACCACTTTAGCTAAATGGGGCCTCCCGCTGCCGCCGCGCCGCCACCACACAATTTCTGTTCTCATCCTGAGGTAAAGTTCTTAACCCGAGGTACTACTTCCGGGTTAGCGGAGTCTGTAACCCGAAGTGTTTGTAACCTGAGGTACCACTGTAGAGCGCATTGTAGCAATCCAATCAGGAAGCTTATGCCAAAGCTTATGCCAAAGGAGCATAGAAGGAACAGGGTACACGTAGATAAGAATTCTGTTTCTGGTAGCGGCCTGACTTGTCACGTCCTGTTTTGAAGAAACAATATGTGCTTCTTAAGATTTTGCAGCTAGAGGGATATCCGTGTCCCCCCCCCCTCCTGAAAAGTTACATTTTGCAATTTGTCTTGCTGCTATTTGTTGTTGGCCTTAGGCAGCCTCTGCGCTCCCTCCCACACTGCTGCTGCTTGAGACTCTTGGGAGCTAGTCTTTTACAGTAAGCAAGAGGGGGACGTGTGTTACTGCTGTCCATTGTCTCCCTCCCCTCCCCCCTTAAGATTTTGGCATTTCATCTTAGCAACTTAGCTGCACTCCAGTCCTGCTAATTGGATGACGCCTGGTGTTAAACTGTTAATCAAACGCAGGGTTCTGGCTTTGAAATCTGTGTATATGTGAGTGGCCAAAAGTCTGCTGTAGCTCACATTAAAAGCCCCTCCAACGCAGATAAATCTCTCACAAATGAAGCATCTGGGAAACTCATGTTTAAGAAGATTGCCTGACCTCACTCCCCAAGGCAAATTCTGTTTTGTTTTGTCTTAGGCCACTACTAGTGTGTTCATGTCTGTTCTCATAAAAGTTCACATGTGGCCCTGTTTATTATGTGCGTGCTACCTGGATTTGGGACACGGGTGGCGCTGTGGGTTAAACCACAGAGCCTAGGACTTGCTGATTAGAAGGTTGGCGGTTCGAATCCCCGTGATGGGGTGAGCTCCCGTTGCTCGGTCCCTGCTCCTGCCAACCTAGCGGTTCGAAAGCACGTCAAAGTGCAAGTAGATAAATAGGTACCGTTCCGGTGGGAAGGTAAACGGCGCTGCTCTGGTTTGCCAGAAGCGGCTTTGTCATGCTGGCCACATGACCCAGAAACTGTACGCTGGCTCCCTCAGCCAATAAAGCGAGATGAGCGCTGCAGCCCCAGAGTCGGTCATGACGGGACCTAATGGTCAGGGGTCCCTTTACCTTTTTACATGGATTTGCCTGGGTGGCCACCCAACATTTGATCTTCTTTCACTCTTAAAAAAAGTGTAAAACTCTAGTACATGTGACCCATGTGTTTGTAGTATCTGTGAGATACTTACTAGTGACTCTGGCAACAATGAACTCAAATGTGATTCATAGCCAGGTAAAACTAAGGATCCAGTTGAATAGACATTTCCTTGGGAGTCTAGAGCCTTGAGTCCATTTCTGTGCCTGAGATTCCCCATCCTTGGTTTCGCAAGATGGTGTTGTTGAGGGCAGGAGGAGTTGTGTTAGAGAAGAACTGGCTCAAGAGAAAATTGGGAGTAGGAGGAATGGCAGGGGGAACCACAGAATGTTTGAATAGCATGGAAGGAAGTAATTGCAGAGGAACCTCTCAAGAAATCTCACATACTTTTCACCTGCGTTCATTGCGAACACCACCTCCAACACATTTGTTTCTGCTCAAATACAACATTCAAATCAGCTAAGCCAAGGGGGACCTAACTACCCTCAGTGGAGTCCAAAGGATTTGAGAAACTCAAACAAAAAAGCTGCTCTTAAATCAGTCAAAATGCTCTTGGGATGAGAAGTGGAAGATTAATCTATTTATTTCACTTACATCTCTTTGCCATGCTGGGGCGGAGAGAGAAGACGAAGAAATAGTAGCAAAAGCAGCCTTTTGGCCATAAATGGCCTTTCTGGTCTGCCTCAGAAGGGACTGCTTGCCTTTCTTCTTCTTCTTCTCCTCCAGCTCTGCCAGAGATGTAAGTGAAATAAATAGATTAATCTCTCCCCCCTCCACCCCCACCATTCACCTTCTTTTGCCCAGAGAACATTGTCATGCATTTCAAGTGCAATTGTGTGTGTTCACACTCCCCGGTAGAAATCGCTTTGCACAAAGTGAGCCCCAAAGTAAGAGGATCTCTATGTCTTTTAATAAAAGAGAAAGTTTTGAAACTGCTTTGTGATGTGTGAAGCCTAAGGAGATAGACATGGCAGAAAGGGTTTTGTTTTTGTTTTGTTTTTTGAATCATCGCTCCCCAAACGTAATGTTTACCTACCTAGCTAGGTGCCTTGTATGCTGCCCAGAAGCCTTTACTAATGCCTATTGCTCTGATGGAAAATGCTTGTGCAAATCCATCAGAAAGATCCAGATCTCCCTTTCTTGTGACTGAAGGTGTTGTGGAGCTCAGTTTGTGTAATGTCATATTTTGTCCCATCTTTCTTGAATGTCATTCGATTTTTAATCAGTTTTGAAACATGTCTCGTGGGAACACGTAAAATTCCAGTGACTAGTTCTTCCTATCTAAAGCCCCAAAACAACTTGGGACCCCCAGATACCTTCAGGACCTCTTGCTCTCATATGAATCTCCTCATATCCTTTGTTCAAAATCTGAGGTTCTGCTCCATGTCCTCCTGTCAACTGAAGTTTGGCAAGGTGCTCCCAGAAGCAGGGTCTTTTCAGCATTGGTACCCACTCTGCAGGATGTTCTTCCTAAGGAGGTCTTGAGAGCCAGTGTGGTGTGGTGGTTAAGAGCGGTAGACTCATAATCTGGTGAACTGGGTTCGTGTCTCTGCTCCTCCACATGCAGCTGCTGGGTGACCTTGGGCTAGTCACACTTCTCTGAAGTCTCTCAGCCTCATTCACCAGGGTGTTTGTTGTGGGGGAGGAAGGGAAAGGAGAATGTTAGCTGCTTTGAGACTCCTTCGTGTAGTGATAAAGCGGGATATCAAATCCAAACTCCTCCTCTTCTTCTTCTTCCTGGTCTCAGCAGTGCCGTCTGACAACAGACAAAACCTTGGATCTATTGGAAGGCCTTCAAGGCCCACTGATCCTGCTGCTTGCTTCTTTGTTTTGCTATGGATTATTTGCCTAATTATTACAGTTGTACCTTGGATCCTGAACACCTTGGTACTCGTCTGTTTTGGCTCCCAAATGCCGCAGACTTGGAAGTGAGTGTTCCGATTTGTGGAGTTTTTTTGGAAGCCAAATGTCTGGTGTGGCTTGCATACCTCCCGTGGCTTCCAATTGAGTGCAGGAAGCTCCTGCAGCCAATTGGAAGCCGCACCTTGGTTTTTGAACATTTTTGGAAGTCGAACAGACTTCCAGAACGAATTCCGTTCGAGAACCAAGGTATGACTGTACTGGCTTTTGCCTTCCTGAAATGATTCTGTCTGCTCTGCCGCCGTCATGTGTTCTTTTGGTTTTGTTTTTAGATTCTTACTGCATTGTTTTAATTTGCATTTGTTTTAATAATTTTGTTGGTTAACTAATGCATAAGAAAAGGAGGATGTGCCTTTTCAAAGATAAATAAATAAAATTATGACTAGTAGCACTTTTCTTTATCATGTTGATTTTGGGCTGGATTTTGCAGTTAAGAGCAGCCATATATTTCCTGCTACTGCCCCCATTCTGCGAAACTCCCCCCCCCCCCCACAGCAGACTTGCCAAGCTGAACCCCCCCCCCTTGGGTTTTTAGAAGTTCAACTAAAAGGTCTTAATTATCCATGACTTTTAGAGGTGAGTAAGGATTATGTTTGACATTATATTTTGGTGGCTCTTGCTGCCAACTGCCGCTGCTGTTAGACTGTTCTTAGACTGTGTCACCATTACCATTCATCTGCTGCTTCTGTGTTTTTAAAAACATTATATTGTGCATTTTGTATTTTTTCCAGGGTTTTTCTTTAAAGTAGCAGTAGTGGATCATAAAGATGGTTTCAATATTGCCATTTATTGTTTTATTTGGTTTAGCGGTTGTAAGTCACTTTGAGTGCTGCTCCGACGGAGAAAAGCTGAATATGCATGGATGGGCTGCAACACAAACCTCCTGGAAAAATTATGACTAGTGTGCAGAGAAATCAGACACTAGATTAAGAACAGGCAGAGAGAGAGAGAGAGAGAGAGAGAGAGAGAGAGAGAGAGAGAGAGAGAGAGAGAGATTCTTGACACAATCTATGGTATTTATTGCCATGGGATATGGTGGCCACTGGCTTTAGATGGCTTTAAAATGGCAATTGAGAAATTTATGGAGAAGGTGAAGTTTATCAATGAATATTATCCATGAGAGCTGTGTGGAATCTTCATGTCTGCAGACAGTCTACCTTTCCTAGGGAATAGATGCACATGCCAACCCCCTACACCACGGGAAAGGGGTGTTTGGTAGGTTAATTATTGGAACTGGCCTATGCTATAGGTTTGGGTTGTAAGAGCGATGCCCTCTGTTGTTCATTGTCCAAGAATGGTGCTGATCAATGCTTCGGTCTTTTAGATGATGGTGGTGGTGGTGGTGGTGGTGATTTATTACCTAGCCCACACCAGTAGGTCCCAAGGTGGGTTACAGCCATTCAAAATTAAAAGCAGTTACAACACATTACCGTCACATCAATAAGGCATCGTGTCAAAGGCCAAGAAAAAGAAGTGCATAGCTCAATCGGTAGAGAATGAGACTATTCATCTCAGGGTCTAAGCCCCATGTTGGGCAAAATAATTCCTGCATCACAGGGGATTGGACTAAATGACCCCCATCATCGCTTCCAACTCTACAATTATATAATCTCCAGCATTCACACACTTTTGTGTTGAGAGATTTCCACAATTTAGGGGCTTCCACAGAAAATCACCTCTCCCAGGGCACCACCACCATGAATTTTGGAGGGAGGTAGAACTACCAAGAGGGCTTCCTTTGCTGACCTGAACACCTAGGAGGGTATGTCAGGGAGCAGGTGGTCTCTCAGATATTTGGGATGGGATCCTTTCAGTACATTCTGGGGGTTTTCATTCTGTGTGGGGGAACTATCCCACAGTGAGCTATTGCAGAAGGGCAGAGAGTCTAGCATCTGTGCCTTGCTTTAATACGAGTGAACATTTTCTCATAATTGCATTCCACATCCCTCAGACCGCCCCGATACCTTCAAACAGGAATTGACTTTGTCGTCCTCACCTCCTCTCTGACAGCACGCCAGATTTTTGAGGGGTCTCACGGGCTCAGGACGGCTTTCTCGCCTCTCCTCCACAGGTGGTTACCTTGAAGTGTTGACCTGTGAAGGATCGTGGGGCTCTTTTTAAACAGAGGATGCCAAAGGTCTTATTAAAATGACAGCAGGAGCCTTGTTGTGCTGGGAGAATGACTGATGGCGAAAGCTTGTGCTGGGCGGAGGGGAGGGGGCTGTAAATGGATGGGCAGCAACAAAAGACAAGATTAAGGGACTAACAGAGAGGGCATGTGTGTATGATTCGGGGAAATTTCTTATAGAACCAGGCAGGATTTATCTGTGGTGCAGCCATCAGCCTGGTAATTATCATTACCGGCATATTTATAGCAGTTAAATATTCAAAGCGGTGTTGAGTTTTTATAGCTCTCTAAATAAGAGGAGCATTTAGGAAGCGGATACCAATGCCTCCTGCTCTGTAGCAGATCGTTGCCCTTCACACTTAAGAGAAGTGGCCTCTTTGGGCATTGTGCTTCTCCTTCCCATCCTGCCTCTGGACATGTTGTCAGCATCCTTCCCATCCTTCTTCTTCACAGCTCTCCAGGTGTGCTGCTTCTGAGGCATATGTGTGATGGGCCAGCGCCACCAGGCCTTGTCTCCCCTCACCTGGGGGCAGCCATCCCATCAGGCTGCCTCAGTGGGAGACATAGGAAGCAGGAGGTTCACTTCATCAGCTCTGCTGAAAGCTCAGCTTCACCAGGCACCTCCTGCCCTCCGGTTGTGCTAACCAGTGTTAGAATCTGGGATAGAAAAGTTAGGAGCCAAATGGCTTCTGGGACCCAGGTTTTCGGTGCCAAAACAGAATATCTAGTCTCCATGCATGGAGGGGGGTGGATTGGTCAGAAACACTTTTTATTTATTATTTTGATAAGCATAAACTAATACACAATCCACACCAGCAACATATTGTTAATATCACATTTTTAGCAGAAATTGTTAATAAATGTCTAATTTGGTATTTACAATAAAAAAAATATTTGGCACCGTGCTTTAGTTTTCAAAACACTCTGCGCTTTATTACGGTTAAGGTTAAAAACCTTAACATACTGTCTGTCCTTTAACATGTACTTTGAGGCTTCAAAGCACAAACATTTCAGCAATCCTTGAGTGTCAGTCAGGTGCAAAAAATTGTACCCAGACTTTTTGAGGTACCTGCAAATGGGTCGTCTTTAGCCGTAAAATGCGCCTGGCACCCTGCTAATTTCGATCCCTTGTGCCAACTGTTATAAGTCATAAGAATAACTGTTTCAGAATTTGTGACTGCATTGGAGTCTTTCTTTTTCTCTTCCCTCCCTGTCCGCTTTCCCTTGTGTGTCTCTGGAGAGCTGCTGACAGTCAGTGTAGACAGTACTGAACTAGATGGACCAAGCGTTTGACCCAGTTTAGGGCAGCTTCTATTTGTTTCCTGGGGTATATTGTTTCTGCTGAACATGGAAAGTCCACTTAGCTATCATAGCCACTAACCAAGCTAGACTTATCCTCCATCCTAATATGGAGCTATCCATGTTTTGGGTTATCAGAGCATCACATGGTTCTGGATTCCATTCCTAAATTATGTATTGTATGAAGACAAATGGTTGCATTACTCATTTAAGAACTTAAGAAGAGCCCTGCTGGATCAGGTCAGTGGTCCAACTAGTCCAGCATCCTGTTCTCACAGTGGCCACCCAGATGCCTATAGGGAAAACCTCAAACAGTACTGTGATGGGATGATGAGCTGCTTGTGCGTAAAATCGTAGTCCCTCAGAGTTTGTTCAAGTCCACAAACCTCTGTCTGTGACGGAGCCCCTCAGACATGGCTCCTCTTAGTCACTCGCAGATTCCGACAGTGGCTGCTTTCGGAATCGTTTCCAACATAAAAGCTCCTTAACGGAAACACGTCTTCTGGACTCACGGCGTGACAGTTTCTGGCGAGGAGTGGGTCTCCCTATGGGAGGTCCAGAAACCTCCCCACTGTTCTCGCTGGACGTGTCCCTGAGCCCTCCCTCTTGCTCGCTTTCCCTCAGAGACCCACCTCTCCCCCTGCTGGTTCCTGCTTCCGCTGCTGGGTCTCTCCCAACCTCCATGAGCCCTTCCACCACCTGTCCCTCCGATGGCAGTTCCCTGACAAGTACCCAAGAGTACACAAGAGCACTCACCGCTTCTGTGGTTTCCAGCAACTGGTATTCAGAAGCATTACTGCCTCTGATCATGGAGGCTGGTAGCTCTCAATGGCTTTCTCCTCCAGGAATTTGTCCATGCCTCTTTAGAAGTCAAGTTGTTGACCATCACTGCCTCCTGTGGTAGAGAGTTCCATAGTTCAACTACACACTGCATGAAGAAGCACCTTCTTTGATCTATCCTGAATCTTCCATCATTCCACTTCACTGGATTCCCACAGGTTTTAGTGTTGTTAGAGAACGAGAAAAACTGTTCTCTGTCTACTTTCGCCATGCCTTGCATAACGGAATGCACTTCCAATCTTCCCTTTGGGTGGGGATGGAGGTTGTGCTGCAAATGGTCATCCACTGGCAAAAGCCCTTCTAAAAGTCTCGGCATTGCAGCTGGCCTTGGTGCCTTCAACCTTGCTCCATTCTACTACTCTCTTCCCCTGGAATTGTGTTTTTCTCGAAGATTCCAGGGAAGTGTGTGTATGTGTGTGCATGCATGTGGTGGTGGTGGTGGGGACAGTCAAAATAACACAGAGGGTAGGAAGAAGTAATCTGTTTCATGCCAACAAGCTTTATCTCTATTATCGCCTCCTGTTGCTTTGGCGCTGAGTGGTGCTAACTGAATGACTCCTTCCTACAGCTGCGCCTTTGCCACCCCACGCGGAAACAAAGAGTCTTTTCATTCTCGGGGACACCTAGGGAAGTGAGATATTGCCGGCTTGTATCTCACCTCAGATGAGTTCACTCCAGGCAAAGGACATTACCAGGACATTTAACAACAAGGCTGATGTGGCAATGTGGGAAAGGCTGCTTTTCTCTAACCACCCCCCACCCCAAGCTTAACAGAACTACACAATGAGTCAGTCTTTGAAAATAAACATGCATGGTTTTTAGGGAAGAGTGGAAGGCACTGGAGATGAATTTATGGAACTAAGGGGGGTGGCCCTCCAAAGCTTGGGGACCACAAACTTTGGGGGGCCACCCCCTTTAGTTCCATAAATTCATCTCCAGTGCCTTCCACTCTACCCTATAAAAAGCATTGTTCAGAACAGACATCGCATGGCCCGCTAAGGAAGCTATCACAAATCAAATTCAAAATAGCAACGACTAATTGTACATTTATTCAAAACCCAATTTAGTCTACTTCAACAAAAATGGTGAACTTTATTCTGTGATACCAGCCTTTCAGAGTCGGATGTACACACTCATCAAATGTACACACACCGGCCACCAGCAAGAAATATGTGGCATTCATTTCCTCTGCTAAATCAAAGCCACGAGGATATTCAATTTACTGTATTCTTCCCTGTATAAGATGCCCCCCTGTTTTTTTGGACTCCAAATTAAGAAAACACCCCTCAGCACTACCTGTGTATAGGATGAGCCCCAATTTGAAACCCAATCTTTTTGGTAAAAAAACCTAGTCTTATACATGGAAAAATACGGTATATATACAGTGTGTTTGTGTGTATCATTGTCTGACGATATGAGGGCAATATATGGAAAAACATGTTGTCTGGCAATATGCCTGACAAACTCTGAGTAACAGGAGTTTGTGAAATGGTAGGTTGAGCATTGCCTGATGCTTTAGAGTTCATGCGCATTCATTAGATGCTTACTCGCGAGATCACCCGACCCCATATATATGCTCCTTTGATCTATGGAACCAGTACTGTTTCAGGTGCCATATAATATCCGTTCTGCTTTTGTAAGAAATCAATCTTGTAGTGTGGCAGCACCCATGCTTTTCAACTGCCCACTTACTGACATCAGGCAGCCGCTTTCGTTATACTGTTTTTGGCATCTGCTGAAAAAAAAATTATTATTATTTGCTTAGACAACCTTATCCAGACATGCAGAATGCCGACATGTGTTTTAATTTGAATTTTTTTTAAGCTTACTGTTGATTTGGATTTTTTTAAATGTTATAAATAGCAATTTTGAACTTTTTATGATGATTTTATTGTTTTATTCTTTTTAGTAAACAGCTGTGAGGTTTTATTGCAATCAGTCTTGCAAAAATAAATAAATAAATAAAGTAAGATATATTTACTTAGAGATGTGACTTTGAGAGATCCCAGGGGAGGGCACTAAACCCTGAAGAATGACAGTTCTAGAAATTCAGATTAGCATTTTATTATTTTTTTACACAGCACCCCCAAAAGGCAAATGGGGAGGAGGAAGTGACAAATAGTACCAGGGATGAGTAATGTATGTATAGTGTGTGTTTGTGTGCATATAAGCATCTATTTATTTCTCTTTATTTCTCTCTCTTTCTCTCTCTTTCTCTCCAGTCTCTGGTGAATATGAAGTTTCACTTTGGGCTGGGAACCCCTGTTTATTTCATGAAATAATACTAGTAGACAATAAAGACAATAACAATGATTTTCATTTATAAATCACTTCCCATGTTGCACCCTGTATATATTGAAATGGAATGTGCGGATGAGATTTCCCTTATATTTATCTCACCCCCTGCCAGCGGCCAGGCACTGGGTACTTGGAGCCAAAAGCTTACTGTTAAGAAACCACACCTGCAAATAAATAAATGCAAATATTTTAGTAAGCGATCACAAAGCCAAACAGAACCCTTTTTGCCTTAAAAATTGCAGTTTGGAAACAAAAGAAACACACCTTTGGGAATTCAGGCACAGACCAGAATTTTTTTAAAAAGCTAGATTGCCTCATACCATTAGAATCCCAGACCCATCAGCCAGCTGTGTCCAGGCATACATGGTTGCTGCAACACAGTCTTTCATCCAAATGGGAACCCTTAGACACAGGCCAAAGGCCAGTTTTTATTCAGAAAAGCCTAGGTACAGGAGGGTAGATTTCCCCCACCCCTTTAGCTAATAAAGGCATGAGGCTTATTTTCCCTAGCACTAGAGGGTGTGTACACTGGGAGACCATGCCGCTAATGATTGGATTTCTGCACAGTCACTGTGACCTTGAGCAATCTTGCAGCAGACTCTCCATGCAGGTGGTAAGTGGGACTAATTAACTGGAACTTTTTGCCTGAGGAAGATTTCACCCAGCATCCTAAGTAAAAAAAAGGTCATTGAAATGAACCAAAGAAATGGGGATTCGTTTACATATCCCAAAGCAATTTACAATATTCCATATAAACATATATAGGATATATATATGTATATATATATATATATAAACATATATAGAATGACTGCATATATTTTAAAAATAGTTTAAACAATTACATATATATCAGAACCATTTTAAAAATAAATAAAACACCAACAACACAAAACCAATTCAAATCCAATATAGATGCCATCTAGGATATACATTAGTATACATCCTGCCATCACCTAATTCCAATGGAGGCCAGTGTTCTGTTCTGCACTTTTGTGGCAGTGAGTTCCACAGCCTAATTTTTAAACCCATTCCTGGCATGGATTAAAACCAATCCTAATTTGTTATGGAACATTCTCCTTCACCTTGAGCTTCCTAGTCAAGAGCTTTTGTCAACAGCTGGTGTTGCTTTGGTCCATGCCAGAGGTGGCTGTAAGAGAAGGTCTGATTCTTGCTCGATGTGTTATTCTCAAAAGTTCTTTCTTGGTCATAGGTGCCCAGTAGACACATGTGCCAGCTTCCTGGGTAGACTTTTTTTGGCTACTAAAATATGTTCCCCTTGAATAAGAGGGATGGTGAGAGGATCTGCATATTGTACAGAATGAACATAAAAAGAATCTGTTGGGTCAGGCCAGTGGCCCATTTGGTCCATCATCCTGTTCTCACAGCAGCCAATCAGGTTCCTGTGGAAAAGAAGCCTGATACCAGGACCTGACTGCCACAGCAGTCTCCACAGGTGTGATTCCCAGCAACCAGCATTTAGAGGCATGCTACCTCTGGCAATGGTGGTAGAACATAGCCATTCTGGTTAGTAGTTGTCTGTAGCCTTATCCTCCGCACATTTGTCCATGAATCTACTCAGGTGCAGATTGGACTGTCTTCCTGTGGAGCAGTGGGAACCAGATGTTGTGTGTGTGTGTGTGTGTGTGTGTGAGAGAGAGAGAGAGAGAGAGAGAGAGAGAGAGAGAGAGAGATTATTGACCCCTACATGCATTTTGGTTTTTAGCAAAATAGTTTCTAGAAGGGGCAGAATTTATTGGGGAGTGGGTGAAATATATTTTGTGCCACCAATATTCTTGCCACTTTGCAACCCATTCATTGCATCCCACACAGTTTTGTGTGAGTCATTGAGACCCATGCCTTCTCTTTTCTGCATAACACCATCCACGCAACTCTAGGTTCTGTGACTTGGTCATGTTAGAGCACAAGAAGGTAGAGAGAAGTTTCAAGTCATTTTATGCTCGCCATTAGTTCCTGAAGGCCAACTCTAGCATCTTCCATATCCTCTCAAAGTTAAGTATCGAGGAGAAAGCCTTCAATGGTTACTAGCCACAATGGCTTTTCTCAGCCTCCACAGTCGGAGGCAGTAATGCTTCTGGATACCAGTTTCTGGATACCACAGAAGGGGGAGTATACTGTTGCATCCAGGTCCTGCTTTCTGCTTTTTTTTTTTTTTTTTTGAGGCATCTGTTTGGCCACTGCAAGAAAAGAATGTAAGGTGAGATGGCCTGATTCAGCAGGCTGTTCTTATGTTCTTTAACTCTGCCTGTCTAATGTTGCTACCCATCTCCAGAAATAAATAGTTTGGAAACAACCCATCCGGTATTTGTTTTTTGTTCATTCGTTTCCTTTCCCTTCTTCCCAGTCTTACTTAAATCCAACCTTATCTCCAGACAAGATTTTGCAATGAGAAATCATTCATTACATCCACCTGGAGGCTGAGGGGGAGGAGGGGAGAAGCTCTTTAAAAGGTATTTACTGATTTTTCCTGACAGTTTAGCTGGAATCCTTTCCACACTGCAGTTGTTAAATTTGTTGTTTCAGCGGTGAGAGAGTTACCATCTTTGCTCGAACTGCATTTTCTTGCTTACACTTCCTCTTGCAATCCATCAAAATCAAGTGCCTGTGTCTGGTATTTTCCCTCCTGAATCTCAATAGGATGTCTGAGGCCTCATCAAAGCACCCAGTGAAAAGCCTGCAGGGGTGGGGTGTAGGCATTTTGCAGTACTCTTCATACAATCGCAATCAACATGGAACTTTGATGCCATGAAATGTGGGGGTGGCCATGAGTTTAGGTGGTTTTAAATGAGAACATAAGAAGAGCTGAGATGAATCAGGTCAGTGGCCCTTTTAGCCCAGCATCTTATTTTCACTTTGATGATTATGTTCAACTTCTGCTGTCAGAGGTGGTATGCTTTTGAATACCAGTTGCTTCTCATGGGCATCTGGTTGGCCACTGTGAGCAGAGGCATACCTAAAGGTAAAGGTAAAGGGACTCCTGACCATTAGGTCCAGTCGTGACCGACTCTGGGGTTGCGGCGCTCATCTCACTTTATTGGCCAAGGGAGCCAGCGTACAGCTTCTGGGTCATGTGGCCACATGACTAAGCCGCTTCTGGCGAACCAGAGCAGCACACGGAAATGCCGTTTACCTTCCCACCGGAGTGGTACCTATTTATCTACTTGCACTTTGACGTGCTTTCGAACTGCTAGGTTGGCAGGAGCTGGGACAGAGCAGTGGGAGCTCACCCCGTCACAGGGATTCGAACCGCCGACCTTCTGAATGGCAAGTCCTAGGCTCTGTGGTTTAACCCACAGCACCACCCACGTCCCTCACTGTGGCCAACCAGATGCCAACGGGAAGCCCACAAGCAGCACCCAAGTACTAGAGCGCTCTCCCCTCCTGTGGTTTCTAGCAAACTGGTGTTCAGAAGTATTACTGCCTCTGACAGTGGAGGTAGTCCACAAACTCCATCATTGGCTGCTAGCCATGCATCTGGCAGAGACAAGAACTGGGAGGTGGAAATGTTATCAGCCCAAGAGCCACATTCACTCATGGATAGTCTTCTGGGTGCTGTGTGGTAGTGGTAGGTGAGACAGCCAATGTCCCTCTTAACTTAGTTCAGTCATACAAAAGTGAGAGGTCTTCCATGCATACATGGGAAAAGCAGTAGCATCAACAGCAATTGTCTTTTGGTTTTATGGTGGTTTCCTTGTTTGCCACCATAATCCAGAAAGGCCAGGTGGTAAATAGTTTAATTAAATAAATTGTGGGAAGTTTGAAACATCTATGTTCAGGAGCAGCCTGCCACTCAAAATCAGAAGCTGGGAGGAAGCAAGGGGGGGGGCGAGGGTTCTTATGTACAAGAACTAGGTAGGCAAAGGTGCAGAGAAGAAAATGTAGCATTAGCTCAGCTTCAGCACCAGGGACAGCTCACTGTTGGAAGCCAAATCAACACTAGGCCTAACAAGCTGGCCTTAGATATTTTTCCAGAATCAGTCCCAGGGACAGCTCGCTATGCGAACTGAAAGCAAGGCTAGGACTACCCAGTAGGGCATAGGCCAAAGAGCAGATAATTCCAAAAAGAAAAGTTCAGTGTTGTTATATAGCATAGTCTACTGGAGAGCCAGTGTGGTGTAGTGGTTAAGAGCAATAGACTCGTAATCTGGGGAACCGGGTTCGCGTCTCCGCTCCTCCACATGCAGCTGCTGGGTGACCTTGGGCTAGTCACGCTTCTCTGAAGTCTCTCAGCCCCACTCACCTCACAGAGTGTTTGTTGTGGGGAAGGAAGGGAAAGGAGAATGTTAGCCACTTTGAGACTCCTTAGGGTAGTGATAAAGCGGGATATCAAATCCAAACTCTTCTTCATCAAGAATAAGAAAAATAGCTTAATGTTCCACAAAAAATGGGGGCGGGCAGTCGTCTAATAAAGGGCCAGTGTTTTGCTTCAGAGGCATTTTCTCAGTGAGGCTGGAATGTCTCCTGCTGCCTCTGGGACTGGTGTGATGGCCAAGGCTGTATGTCAGAGGAGTGAAGGGAGTTTCCAGGGAGGAATCGTCAATATTTGAAGATGTTGATAAATGGAACATTCTTTGTCCCTTGGGGTGCTCATTTGCTGCATTTGCATGCTGTCTTTCTGCCAAAGTGCTCAAAATGGTTCACTGTTTAAAATGATAGCTTTACAAATTAGTAGACACAACTGAAAAGTGTCAGGCTGGGTAGAGGAAAATAAATTTAGGTGACTTGGCCTCTCTACATGAGGCTAGGAAGGGAGGAGCAGAATGGCAGCTGGTCCCTGCCAAGCTGATGGAAGGAGTTATCCGACTCTCCTCTCCCCCTGAAGAAGCCAGGTGGAAGGGTTGCCTCAGTTTCTGAGATGGTCAAAGGTGTCCTCTGTCCTTGCCAGGAGTCCACGGCATCCTACCACAGTATGTTTTTATTCTAATGCAAAAGTTTCCAGGTCCTGGTCTACAACATGGAAAATAATGTGGAGTGGGGAATAGATTGCAACAAGAAGTTGAA
This sequence comes from Podarcis bocagei, assembly GCF_964188305.1. Lineage (NCBI taxonomy): Eukaryota > Metazoa > Chordata > Lepidosauria > Squamata > Lacertidae > Podarcis > Podarcis bocagei. The sequence continues at coordinate 23,398,434 of NC_138141.1, forward strand.
AAAATAAAGATTGAAGATATGCACGACTGAGCATGCTATATATTTTTTAATAACAACAATTAAGTTTTATATAGCACACTTCAAATGTTCAGAGTGCTTGGAATGCATTATCTCGGGGATTCATTCTAATCTCTGGGTTGGAAATCTATCTCAAAAAATGAATGCTCAAATGGAATTTTAGAATGCCTCTAGATCTCCCCTTTTCTCCAAAACTTGGTATACAAATGCTATTGCAGAAAAGTTCTCAGGGGGAACTTTTAGACTAAATGCTGGAGGATGGATATTTATGCATTTATTTATATGATTTTATATGCTCCATTTTTCTACATTAACATGTACTCAGTAACCAAAGCAACAAAAAGAGAAGCTGTAGTAAAAACATAGCAAAAGTCATATTCAGAGACCTTTGCTCTGAATGGGAGCTGAAACAACATTATTTTCTGTGCACTTCTCCAATAGTACCATGGAGGGGCAAAATGTTCCCCCTTCAGAATGCTATTCCACAATCTGAGTACTGCAATATTCCCTCTCATATCTGCTGAAGGTCCCAACAGTGCAGCAGGCAGAGTTGAAAGCCTCAGAAGACTAAAAATATATCTACTACACCTTTCTTTATAAAAGTTCAAGGCAATTCACAATCAAAAAGTATAAATTACATTAAAATTTTAAACCACAATAATCACACAGAGCAGCAGATGAAGATATAAAAGCATTGAAAACATCAGTAATAAAAACATCACTAAAAATCCAAACACACCAAAGAGCAACACTGTGGCAGGTGGTAAATTTGTGGCTTTGGAGGCCAAAAGTTGTAATGTCAGAGCGGAAGGGAGAGGCACAACAGATGTCCCATCACAGTGAGATTCTGAGGCAGATCAATGTGGACATTCGTGAAATGTCCTGCTATGTAGCTCAGTAGCAACCTGGCCTCAAACTCAGAAGAGGAGCAATCAGCTGTATCACTGACTGGGGAACCAGACTGCATTCATGATGCTGCTTTCAGTCCCAACAGAGCCCAAAGCTCATGGAACCTGAGGCCAATGGCCTGAGTCAGGACTCCACTGGATTCCATCACTTGAGCCTGCCTCATGAGAAGAATCAAGTGCTTCTTGTGCCATCACACCTCTCCAATGAGACAGGGAGCATGCCAGGCAGGAGGACACAAGAAGACAAAGAAGACCTTGTTTGCAGGCCAGGGCCACAGTCTTTAGGTCAAGGGTGGGTGTGTGGAGCTTTGGCAAAGTGGACCACAGGAAGAAACTTGTAAGAGTTTACTTCGGCTCAACGGTGCCGTCCATGGTGCTATCCCACCTCCTTTTCCTTGTGAGTTCCTGTTAAGAAAATGAGTCAGAAGAAGATGTAGAGCACGTGTTCTGCATGCAGAACTCCCACATTCAATTTCTGGTATATCTGAGTAGGTTGAGAAGGACCCCTGTATGAAACTCTACTACCAGTCATTGTAGGTGATACTGAGCTGGTTGGGCCAGTGCTCTGTCTCTACTGTATATGGCCATTTTCTTATATTCCTAGCAGGTCCCAGACGATTAAGGGCTTTATAGAATGAAGGTAATGTTTTGATTTGCCCCCGCCCCGCCCCGCAATAAGGCTATTGGAAAGTGCTTGCATAGTTGCACAGTCCAAATAATTCTGCAAGAGAGAGCGGGAGGCCTATTTTCTAGGAATATTATTGTTGCAAGGAGCAGCCAGCAAGGCATAAGACGATGTATCTGGTGTTCAGGGATGCTTTCAGGAACATAGACTGAAGCATCAGCATTAGCGCATGCCCCATTTCCCCACCTTAACAGCATCTTCCGCCGTTAGCTTCTGCCGAAATGAATAACAACTGCGGCACAAATATCTCAAGATCTCACAAAGTAGCTACGGCATAAATTGGGAAGAATGTTCTGTAGCACAACAAAGCGGATCACGTTAAATATGCAGCAGTATTTTCCTTCTTCTTCCTCAAAGCAGCCTCTCCCCCCCCCCCCGAGGAAGCAAAAATGTCTAAACATGCCGTCAAAATTATTTCATGGTGCAAAGTGAGGGAGAGTCTGTTGCCTCCTCATTTTATATCTTCTCCCATCCCTTTGTATTTTCCATGGCTAAGCACATGAAAAAAGCCTTTTAACGGCTAACGCTGCCATGATGAGAGAAGCCTCTGCCAGATCATGCAGCCCCGTGGTAGTTCTCAAAGCTGTCTTAAGAAGTTACGGGTGATGGCTGGGAAAGCACCTTCTTCTCCATCTTTGTCTTAATTGGGATGCAGGTCAAAGGAGTAGCATGGCATCACTGCAGCCGAGAAGACCATGGACTGTTGATGACTGTTAATGACTGCAATTGGTCTTACAGGAAAAAGCAAGGGTGTATCTGAAGAAGTGTGCATGCACATGAAAGTTCATACCAATAACAAACTTAGTTGGCCTCAAGACCAGGGAGAAGAGTCGGTGGAAGAAGATTGGAAGAAATTTAAAGACTATTTACAGAAATATTGTAAAATTAATGAATGTTAGAATGATGTTGGATAGAAATTAAGTGGTTTCCAGCTGTAATGCTTTAAGGGAATATGAAAAATGGGTTGTTAATAGGGAAAAATCTAATGTTACTATTTTAAGACCAAAGATTAGGATAAACAAAGAGGGTAAGGATTTGCTGAGCCAACAAATTGAACTGGAATACAAAAAAGGGAGGTATGAGGAGGTCCGGGAAACAAGCTAAGGAAAATAAGTAATAGAAAAATGGAGTGTTTTTTTAATCATTTTTATTTTGTTTTGTTTTTTCATTTTGTATTGTAATATTTTTTAAAAAAATCTTAATAAATATCTTATATATATAAAAAAAAACTTAGTTGGTCTCTAAGGTGCTATTGGAAGGATTTTTTTTGTTTGCTTCGACTATGGCAGACCAACATGGCTACCCACCTGTAACATAGACTCTCAGTTATGGATGAGCAGCTAGAGCCAGCCCAGGCTCTAAAGACAGGATACCTGACCACCAAATTGCCAACCCTGAACCAAAATAAGAGTACTGAGGGAATGAGGACTTGCATGTTTCCTTCTCAAGGGCTTCCTCCAGCAAAACTGGATCACTGACCAGCATCCTAAGCCTTCTGGCATTTGTTAGCACCGAGTGCCTATCATGTATGTGCAGGTGTGTCTATTACTTGGAGTTCCTTCTAGGTAGGGTGGGATAGTAGACTGAGGAGACAGCTTCAATCAAACAAAAGTTCTAGAAGAATTAATAACTTTTTTTCATTTAGGCAAAACTGGTGTTCTTGTGCTAGGATCTTCAAAGTATGCAGAGCAAAGCTGGCTTGTGAGGGTTTCTTTTCCTGCCCGAGGCAAAGCGGCAAATTAAGCCCCACCTCCCTACTCCCCACAAGCCAAGGTGTGTAGTGCCTAAGGCCAATCATGTTATTTTGGCAGCAGAGTCTGAAAATCCCTCAGCTATTTCTCACCCCCCCACTGAAAGTAAAAGCACAATAGTAATACATAAAATAATTAACCATTTTCTGACCTTTCATGACAGTGGATGTTAGGAGCCTGAGGTGGCTGCTTCGCTTTGCCCAGTGATAGGGCCTATCTTAATCTGGGCCTCAGCTGCGGAAGCGTGAGGTGGGTATCTGCACCAGATCTAAAATGACAGCTGATGTGTACAGCCTGGTGGACTGGAAAAAAAAATCATCTACAAATCACTTCAAATTTCCTTCTACCATGATTTCACTCTTTCAGCAAGCCACTCCTGTTCTCAGCCTCACCTTCTCCGCCCTGCAAAATGGGAACAATATTTATTTAAACATTTATAAGTCACACTTTCATGCAAAACATCGCAAGGCAGTAAGAAGCCTAAACAAAAAAACACTAGCATAAACTATATTTTTAAAATGTCAGATATGCCAGTAAAAGCTGGCTGGCTGGCAGATATAATGACCTACTTAAAATATGTTAATGCATGGGATGGCGGTGATTATGAAACAGAACATGAATCAAGCCATTGGAGGATGCTTTAGAATTGTATTCTTTTGTTTATATTTCCCTCACTTGCTTCTAATAATCACAATCAAATAAAACAGGAGAGCATTCTCCAGCTGAAGGCCAGTGCTTTAAGTGGAATGCATTCTCTCTCTGATGTTTCAGGATTTCTTTCTTTCTTTTTGCCTTTTGGTTCATACATAAGGCAAAGTGTCAGGGGGCTGTTTTATCGTCATGGAGGAGGAAGCTATGTTAGGTGAATGTAGCTTTCCTCCTGTGCTCCATGTTCTGGTTAATCATAAACCTGCTGTTCCCCTCCAGGAGGCTGATGTTCCATCATTTTTGTGTTACTTTGGCCTGCCAGCACTTAAGCATCATCTCCTTCCCTGCCCGTCCCCCTTCTAAATTTCCCAGCATTTTTTTACCACTGGAATGGCATCTTAACTGGAAGGCACTGAGGCCTCTCTCTCTGGGGACAATGCCTCTGGTTTTGCCCATATTTGTCCATTGTCCATTGCTTTCTTTCTTTTTTCAGCTGGCACAGCAGGTAGAATGACAATCCTGCCCAGAGTGGGATTAGTTCCTTATTAAAAATTTTTTAAAAAAGATGTCAGGTGGAATCTGCTAATGGAAAGTTTCTTCTGCCCATGTTGCACTTCTTTGTGATTGAGCCAGGTAAAGCAGTTACTAGTTTCTTGGCATTAGGGGTCAAGGCTGCATAGCAATCATATGCCCTGAACTGGAAATTCTTTCTATGAAATGTTCAGTTCTGACTTGCTGGATCAATCCAAAGGTCCGTCTGTTACTGCATTTGGTCTCCAACAGTGGTCAGCCAGATGCCCCCTGGGCATGAAGGTCCCCAACTTCTGGCATTCAGTGTTATACTGCTAGAACATGGCGGTTCCATCTAGGTACTCCATTGGGGATGGGTCATAGCTCAGTGGTAGAGCACCTGCTTTGCATGCAAAAGGTTCTAAGTTCAGTCCCCAGCTTCTCCAGGCAGGACTGGGAATGTCTATTGCATTAAACCCCAGACAATCACTGCCAGTCAAGCAATACAGAACTAGATGGACCAATGGGTCTGACTCAGTCCAAGGCAGCTTCTTCCTGTTCCTACTGGTTTATATCCAATGTAGCTCTAAATAGCCATCCTGTTACTGCGAGGATTTATGCTTGTGCAATGGCACTCCCCCCCCCCCATTCCCCCAATTTTGCTTTGGGGTTGGGGAGGGTGCAGGGCATGGCCATGAAAAGGAGAGGGTAGGAGGAATCTTCTTGCATAAGCCTAAATCCTTACATTGATGGGGCAGCTACTTAGTACAACATTGGATGCAATTTATTGTTTCTAATAGCTGTGGAGTCTAATAGGCATGTCCCTTGTGAATTTGACTGATTTAGAATTAAAAGGCAGGAGTATTTGTATGCTTTAGGGTGGTAAAGATAGAGACATCCTTGTGTACAGTATTCACATCATTCCACAACGTGTTGTGGCCACTATGGTAGCTACCCCTGCTCTGTTATAGCACCATTCCCTCTTTGATGTATTTGGATCACGGGCAGAATAGAAATTTAATAAATTCAATAAATACAAAATAGATGACCCCAAAGTAATTTGGGATTTTTTTTTATGTCCCAACATGGAGGGGTATATGCAGGATCTTTCCCCTGGCTATGCTGCTCTTGACTGATAGGCAGTAAGAAGAGGTAATACTGTCATACTCAAGGGAGGAACCAGCTTTCAAATAACTTTGCTCTCCCACTGCATCCACTCAGGCATTTCTTAAACTGGGAAGAGACCCATGCACCAATTTTCTTAGAAGAAGCTGTCTTCATATCCTCCTGAGCAGGGGTCTGTTAAGTCATTATGGAAATGTAGGTTATGCCATTAAGGCTGGCTGGGACATTAGCAAAGGAAGATATTAAAGAGGTGGACACTGGCGAGTCCAGACAACGCAATGGGATTGGATTCCTCTTTCCCAGTTCCTTCTATTGGGCATGCTGGGGACAGAGGCCCTTGTCTCTCTGCATTCCTTTGGCAGGACTGTTCTTCTGACAATCAGCTCTTCTGATTCCACCCCACCCCCAAAAAACATTTAGCACATGGTGGCAATCATGACATCTTTTCTGGGGGACTTGGTCCTGCTACAAGGAGCTGCTGGCATTGCTTAAAAGGTGTCACAGACTGGTGACAACAATCAGACGGGAGGTGAAGAAAGGATATTAGAAGAGGAGGACTGGGTGGAGTTGGAATCCAGACAATTAAAAAAATACCCACTGCTCCAAGGAGAAAGGGCCGTTTGCTCAGTGGTAGAGCATCTGTCTTACAAGCAGAAGATCTCAGATTCAATTCCTGGGAATCTCCTGATAGGGCTACGAGACACACCTCCCCACCAATTGGAAACCCTGGAGAGCCACTGTCAGTCACTGTAGACAACACTGAACTAGCTGAAGTAGGCTTTTAAGATAGTACATCTTCATGAGTGAGTCATGCAAGATTTTAAATGGGAGTTTTACTGCTGCTGCTGCTGAATGCTGCCCTAAGTCATTTTAATTCTTGGTTTTATGGGACGCCACTTTGGATATTGTACACAGAAGTTAAGAAGAAGCTTTATATATAAATAAATAGTGCCTTAAAGCTGCAATACATGTGATTAATAATGACAATAATATTCAAAGTGAAGTATGGAAGAGATTTTTACATGCAGATAAAAATTGATTTTATATTCTGCTTGTCCATCATAGAGATATAGGATAAATAAGGACAAGAGAGCAGCTTGCCCACTTAAAATGTGCAACAGTGAAAACCACAAAACAGCAGATCAATGTCTGAGTTATGGGGGAACGAGGTAGGGGAGCCCCTATTCCCCCACCTGATTTTCAATTGGCTAAAGTGCTTTTCCTTCTACTGTTTTGTGGGAAAAGCTTTTATTTGGATGGGGTTTTGTCTCAGCTTCCACTCAGTTTTAAATGGAATTTCATTGTCTTTGATATTTTTTTTTTTTAAGGAAAGGCAGGATGCAACATCCATTTAATGTTTAATTAAATGCACACACCCTGAGTGGAGACTTAATCTCATTTTAGCTAAATTGTGATCCTCCCCGTAGTCTGATTTCTAAATAGTAGCTAAAGGAACCACATCAAAAGGCAAAGGGGGCCAAGCCTCCTTTACTCCCCCCCCTCCGGTATTTCATGCAACCAGCAAATCCATGAATAGCGGAGCTTTGCCTCTGTTTTCAGTGGATTATCTCCAAATAACTTAGAGTGGTCCCTATTGAAATTAATAGACCTAAGTTAGCCCTGTCTATTAATGTCAATAGGTCTGCTCTGAGGACGATGAGCACTGGATACAACTCAGCGACTGGATGTCTCTGAGAAGGTGCACAGAGGCCCCTAAGGACATTAGAGAGAGTTAATGCATGACTGTCAGTGGGTATCAGGGTTTGTAAAATTGCTCTCCTGAGAGGGTGTTAGAAATCGATTTGGCGTGTATGTGTGTGCATGCACTGTAATAGCTAGCTCTGTGTGTCTCTTGCCATCATGCCAGTGCCAGTAAATTCTGACTCGATCCTGCTGTTTTGTCAATAACGCGGAAAGTTCTGAAATAACTGCTCAAAGCCATCAAATGATATGTTGTTCCATAACTTGATTCAGCTTTGCAAGCACTTGGCAGTAACCAACTTTCTGTGAACTTAAAGTTTCTGAGCCCACTGTGCCCTGTCATAGGAGTCTGCATGTTCACACTCCTGTAATCTAGAACCAGTAACCTAAGAACCCAATGTTTTGCAATTAGAACCAGCTAATTATTCAATTAAATGAGGAGGGGGGAGAACCTCACAGACCACCTTTACCTCCCTGGAGAAAATGCAGGATATGAATGCAATTAACTAAGTATTCTCAACCCCACTTCCATTTTCGTGGCTTCCTCAGTACTCCCCCACCCCAAATATTTCATTGCTTTCACTTATTTATACAAGGAGCAACAATCAACATTCAGAAATCCCACCCACACCCAGCAGCAGCAGCACAAAATGTCTATTTAATTACATTTAACTTTTAAATCATTTCAGCTTTAAACAAAGGTATCTCTCCACAAGTTGTCATGTGTCCTCGGAGGCCTATAACCATGTTCTGTTAATGTTGCTTATATCATAAAACTATGCCAGGTTGATCAAAAAGCGGTAGTTTTCTTGTCTTTCAAAAAACAAAACTCACTGGAGAATTTCAGAGGTTTTATTTAGTTTTTTAAGCATAGGGAAGAGGCATCACAGCAGAAGATGCACAGAAGTGGAAGGTAAGGATATAGAGGCCATATGAGAGAATCTAAGGCTGTGTACGCTTTGCACCTTTAAAGCACATTTGGATTGCATTCTTTCCAAGCCCTCAAAATTCCCAGCAACCAGTAACCAACTACAGTGCCCAGAATTATTTGAGGGAACAAATGTGCTTCAAATGTCCTTTAAAGGTATAGCGCTTACACTAAGGTGGTTGAGGCAACAGAGGAGGTGTCCAGCTAAGAATCTGCTGAGAACAGGGTTAGGATGAGATATTGCACAAGCAGTTGGGAGGCCCAACTGAGCTGCTTTGCGTCAGCCCCTGCTGCTCCACCATCTCCCTAGAACAGTGGTTTTCAACCAGTGTGCCGTGGCACCCTGGGATGCCTTGAATGCTTGTCAGGGGTGTCACAGGCCACACTGGCCCCTGTCCCTCTTTCCTTCCCTCCCTCCTCTGATACTGTCTTGCGTCTCTGCTTCCCAAAGGCTTACACAGCTGTTTATTGCAGCAGCCCTGGCTATAAGCTCTACAGGTGAATGCTGCCTCTGGGCGGCACCTCTCTTTGGGGTGGGGTGGGGGCTGCTCAGAGACCAGGGATTCCTAAGGAGAGGGGTGAGGAGAGGAGGCCTCCACAAGGGAGGGTGTTTGAAAAAGGGTGAGAGGCTGCCAGCTCTGCAGGCAGGGGTGACAAAACTGGGCTCCTGAGCCCCACAGAAAGAATGTAGTTGGTTAAGGGAGCTGTGGACTCAAAAAGGTTGAAAACCTACCCTAGAGTGAGTGTCAGCAGGGCCTGCGATAGATTAAGCCTCATCTTCCCATTCCTCACCAATAACTTTTTCAGCAGCTGTGTAACAGACCAGTAAAAGACTACAGTTACGTTTGCTTCATGATACGTTTTTTCAGGTTGCGTCCCGCGGCGCCCCGGAAGTACTGGAAAGGGTTACTTCTGGGTTTCGCCGCTCGTGCATGCGCAGAAGCACTAAATCGTGCTTCGCACATGCACAGATACAGCACTTCAGGTTGCGGGCTTTTCATGTTGTGAATGGGCCTCCGGAATGGATCCTGTTCACAACCAGAGGTACCACTGTATTGTCCAAATGGTATTTCAGGCTGAACTTTGGGTTTCTCCTCACAGATCTCAGAATCTTCCACCTGCCAAAATGCAAATGGAATACCTGGTTCAGAAGCTTCCTTGTGTTGCTGTACGCTTGGGGTGAAAGGTTTGGGCTTCCAAACAGGCACAGTCTGTCCCCATGGTTATGAGGAGTTAAAACAGTTTTAATCTTTAAAAACCTGTCAGAATAATAAAGAAGAAGGTCTTTGCCAGGAACAAAACACAACAATTTAGAAAGCCCCCCTAGAGAGTGAATTCCACAAGTACGTACCACCCTCAACCAAGAAAGCCCTTTTCCCAGGCACCACACAACTTAGATGATGAAGCAACAATTTGGTAGAGATAAGTAGATAAGTCAAAATCCACAACGATTACATTTTTGAAGGCTCATTATTTTTGAAAGCCTTGCTTTCCTCTACAAAGAATAAAAAGGGTTTTTTTATCACTGGGTTTCACAGTTTAAGAGTAAGCATAAAGCAATAACCAGCTGTGGCTTGGCACCCACCACAGTCCTGAAAATTATATGCATATTAAGTTAATTACATGTAATTAAAACATGCAAATTAGCAGAGTAGCCCCTCCCAACACACATTTCACTCTCTGTGCTTAACAATTTACCCACCCCTTAATTACACTGTAATGCTGGGGCATGGGGGTGGGAGAGGAAATTCAGCTAACATTGGGGATTGGCCGCATCGAACAGATGAAATTGTGTCTCTTTTATTGAACCAACTCCTGTAAGGAGCTTTACAACTTTGCAATAAATCCTCAGGCCTGGATGTTTAGAGCAGGAAAGTGAGAATAAATTCTTATGCTTTGATTTCATGTCTGCCAAAGAAATCTCACAAGATTTGGTAAAATAAAAAAATGCAGAGCTTCAGAACAGCTCACAACTCCGGTAAGAGAGAGTATTTCATGAATCTCTTGGGGTAGATGTGTCTGCATGATTCTCATCTAGGGAATCAGATGCATTGTTACAATGGTTCATATATGGACTTAGTTGCTGCTGGAGCACAATGCAGCTGTACAGTCCCTTGTGTACTGAAAGGCAGTGCATATCCTGCCTTGAAAGAGTGGGAAGGATAATTGAATTGTTGAGTGACCATCAAAGAATTACTTTCACTAACTGGGCAGCTAAGAGGCATAAATGTTTCTTCCAAATCTCTATTTCAACCTGGGCGGTAGCGGTTAGAGTGTCTAATCCCATCTTATTCCTCTAGATGTCCCAAACAAGTCATTCTTTCTGCGACTAACCTACTTCACAAGGTTGTGCATAAACACTAAGGCCTCCTGCAGTGTACACCCTGATATTTCTCAGTCTGCAGATACTCTGGAATGTTTTGAACCATTGGGCTTATTGTAGGGCTATGACATTTTTCATTTGTATTCTTAGGCAAACAACAAACACCCTCTAGGCTTTTAAGTCTGTGGTGGTGGGCTTCAGTAGTGTTTGATGTTGTGAGTGTGAGAGACTGTGTGTGTGTGTGTGTGTGTGTGAGAGAGAGAGAGAGAGAGAGAGAGAGAAGATTGGACAATGATAATGAAATGTCAGACTTCCTGGATCTGAGAAAATGACTTCCTGGTCTGAGAACACAACTTCCGTGCATGTGTAAGGTGCACACACTTAAAAAATTAAGCCTTTACATATTTTTCTATTTTGGCTGGTGGAGCTAAATGACTGCCATTAAGCCAAAGGTGATTTGGCAGGTACAGGTTCAGCCCTGAGTAGATAAGACACTAATCAACTGCTCAAATGGAAATCTTTCCTTCTTCTGCATTTCCTCGGCTGTACACTGACTGGCTGCTCAGCTGCAATTACCGACACTTTCCAGGGTCCTCTTGGATTTCTCTCTCCTCCTTCTGCCTCATTTATCATCACTGCTGCCCCAGGACAGCACAGCTGTTCTTGGGCTCTCACAGCTAAAGTCGGCATCTGAGGGGATTTTCTGGCTGTCAGGCAACTTCTGGTGGCTGTTCTCTCTTCTCTCCGCCTCTTCCAAACCATCCATTTTGTACCTTTACATCCTTAATTCAGTCTCCTGCTCCTGATTTTCTGACCAGCATGCACTTCTCCCATTTATCAAGCTCATTGTGAAACGTGCCCAAAGGGTGTATTTATTTACGGGATCTCTTTGTCGCTGGAGGCCTGCGATCAAACAGTCGTTTGGTTAGTGCAAATCATTATATGAAATTCAAGCTCCAACTCCGGCATGATAGCCTCTTTAGTCTCATGGCTAAAGGCACACAGTACATCCTACCCTAGGCCTTCTCTGAGAGCTATCCCAACATCTCCACTTATACTTTCCCCTCAATTCTTTTGTTGTTCTTTAGTCGTTTAGTCGTGTCTGACTCTTCATGACCCCATGGACCAGAGCACGCCAGGCACTCCTGTCTTCCACTGCCTCCCACAATTTGGTCAAATTCATGCTGGTAGCTTCGAGAACACTGTCCAACCATCTCGTCCTCTGTTGTCCCCTTCTCCTTGTGCCCTCCATCTTTCCCAACATCAGGGTCTTTTCCAGGGAGTCTTCTCTTCTCATGAGGTGGCCAAAGTATTTAGGATAAATGGTTTTATTTACACATCTATGCAACCTCTCATGAGATGGCCGAAGTATTGGAGCCTCAGCTTTAGGATCTGTCCTTCCAGTGAGCACTCAGGGCTGATTTCAGGGCTCAATTCTTACTTCTCCTTTATTCCCTTCCCTGAAGCTATACAGCCCTGTACTACCCACCTCACAGTTCACTCCTGGGCTCTTTTCCCCTGTTTCTTTACTTCTTCAGACTACTACCAGCCCACAACCACTTTTCTTCCTTGCATTCCTGTGATGTTTACCCCAGCCGCGTGGACCTTTCTCTTCACTCACAGAAGTTGTTCTGTGTGTCAGCATCCTATTGCTGACACTTTCACCCTGAGCAGTCAGAATGTGTGGCAATCGGCACCCTAATTTGCTGCATTTGGAATCCTCCTTTTCCACAGGAAGGGTGAGAAGAGTTGACATTGTCAAAGATCCCATCTTCTACCAACTAATGATAGAACAGAACCTGCCTATCATGTCTTCTGGCAGAACTTGCAGCATGTCTCCATACTTACCTTATTAAAGCTAAATTCTCAGCAAGGTTCTGATTTTCTGCTTGGTTATATTACTACAGCAACATGGCCTCACTAATGCTGCCTTGTAAATTGGCCACTATAACGGTTTTTTTTCAGGTAATTGCCACTGTCTGTTCCCTTTGCATTTCCTTTCCCTCTGAACTCAGACTACTATGCTCCTTCCCATTCCCATATTTCTAAGTGTTTGCCAGTTCAGCATCACACTAAAGAACAGATCTGTCTATTCTGGTTTCTTTCCATTTCTCATTTTTCCAACATTCAGTTCAGTTCTCCCCATTCCTACATCTAATATACACAGGTCTGTAAGCGGTTTTGCCTCGTATACACATTTTTGCAAGCGTTCTCCCACAGCAGAATGCATGTTGTACATTATTTTCATGCATATAAGCATTTCTGTGCACGTTCACCCCCAATATGTGCTTTTTTGGGGGGGGTATGTATTTTTCAGTTGGAGAACTACATTGCAAAATTCAGAGAAGAGTGAATTTGGAGGCGTAGTTGTGTTTTGGACAACAATTTAAGCACTGCAACTTTAAAAGATCTTGGGTTGAGGGGGGTTGGATACCCCCTAACCTTCATTGGATTTTGTGATGAATTTGTAGATGTGTCATTCAGTCAAAACATCAGCAGGATCTCAAAAGAAGCCAGTAAATTTTGCAAGAATAAAACCCTTTAAAAATACACTCGGGGAAGTTTGTACAACCTTAGTAACTTAGAGCTTTTAAAAACTCAAAATATACAGCTATCTCCACTCCCCCCATTTTATTCTAAAAAAGAAACCCAGGTGATAGAAATGCGAATAAAATAACATGAGCTTGATGTCTATTTTGTTTTGCCACACTCTTGCATATGCAGAACGTGTGAATTACTCTTAATTTGTTTATATGACTTAAAAGAGTGGAGAAGGACCGATAAATTCTATACGATGCCCCAGAGAGCCAATATGGGGAAAATAATTCATCCTTACTGTGCTGCCATTTGCTGGATATGACAAGTTTTATTTTTCATGGCTCTTCCTCTGAACCACCCTTCTTCAAATTCTCCCTCCCACAATTCTTTCTGTGATCTTTTATTCAGTTTTGCAGCTGCATCTCTGAAATGAAAGAAAATAGCTCTTAATAATTACATAAGTGCCACCCTGTGCTCCAGCCCAGCCCAACAATTGCCAACACAATGTGAGATATAATTAGCACCTCCTTCCACCTGCCCATCAATCTTGGACTGGTGTGGCCTATGCTTTGGTCAAAAGCTGTCTCATCTGGTGCTGGATTGATATCTGATGAATATTATTTATTAAATTTTTCTGCCACACTTCATCCGAAGATCACAGGGCGGTTTACAATCCCTTGCAAATTCCGGTAGCTTGAACAATGCTACTGGGGTGCCACAGGGTTCTGTCTTGGGCCCGGTCTTATTCAACATCTTTATCAACGACTTGGATGATGGACTCAAGGGCATCCTGATCAAATTTGCAGATGACACCAAACTGGGAGGGGTGGCTAACACCCGAGAGGACAGGATCACACTTCAAAACGACCTTGACAGATTAGAAAACTGGGCCAAAACAAACAAGATGAATTTTAACAGGGAGAAATGTAAAGTATTGCACTTGGGCAAAAAAAATGAGAGGCACAAATACAAGATGGGTGACACCTGGCTTGAGAGCAGTACATGTGAAAAGGATCTAGGAGTCTTGGTTGACCACAAACTTGACATGAGCCAACAGTGTGACGCGGCAGCTAAAAAAGCCAATGCAATTCTGGGCCTCATCAATAGGAGTATAGCATCTAGATCAAGGGAAGTAATAGTGCCACTGTATTCTGCTCTGGTCAGACCACACCTGGAGTACTGTGTCCAGTTCTGGGCACCACAATTCAAGAAGGACACTGACAAACTGGAACGTGTCCAGAAGAGGGCAACCAAAATGGTCAAAGGCCTGGAAACGATGCCTTATGAGGAACGGCTAAGGGAGCTGGGCATGTTTAGCCTGGAGAAGAGAAGGTTATGATAGCCATGTTCAAATATATAAAAGGATGTCACATAGAGGAGGGAGAAAGGTTGTTTTCTGCTGCTCCAGAGAAGCGGACACGGAGCAATGGAGCCAAACTACAAGAAAGAAGATTCCACCTAAACATTAGGAAGAACTTCCTGACAGTAAGAGCTGTTCGACAGTGGAATTTGCTGCCAAGGAGTGTGGTGGAGTCTCCTACTTTGGAGGTCTTTAAGCAGAGGCTTGACAACCATATGTCAGGAGTGCTCTGATGGTGTTTCCTGCTTGGCAGGGGGTTGGACTCGATGGCCCTTGTGGTCTCTTCCAACTCTATGATTCTATGATTCTATTCTATGATTCTATGAACAATGGCTTGAATTCAAGGGCGCCAAGGGGGTGAATGGAGAGGTAGGAAGGTTTAAAGCAGAGGTTGGAAAGCCTGTGGTCCTCCAGATGTTGCCCCATCCAGAGGGATGTTGGGAGTTGGAGTCCAACAACATCTGGATGTCCATGAGAATCTCCATCCCTTCATCCAGGTCACTCTTTGTTGTTGTTTAGTCGTTTAGTCGTGTCCGGCTCTTCGTGACCCCATGGACCAGAACATGCCAGGCACTCCTGTCTTCCACTGCCTCCCGCAGTTTGGTCAAACTCATGCTGGTAGCTTCGAGAACACTGTCCAACCATCTCGTCCTCTGTTGTCCCCTTCTCCTTGTGCCCTCCATCTTTCCCAACATCAGGAAAGTCTTCTCTTCTCGTGAGGTGGCCAAAGTATTGGAGCCTAAGCTTCAGGATCTGTCCTTCCAGTGAGCACTCAGGGCAGATTTCTTTAAGAATGGATAGGTTTGATCTTCTTGCAGTCCATGGGACTCTCAAGAGTCTCTTAATATGTCTAGGATATATAAAAATTGCAGAGCGCTGTACAAGAGAATAAAAAGCATGCAGTACATAATAAAACAATGTAAAAATGGCACAAAACAGAATCCCATACTTTGCGCTTGCCAAAACATCACTACTCTGAAAATATTTGGGTAAAAAAAAATTGTTTTAGCAAATCATGAGAGTATGCCTCATTTCTAAATTTGTGTCAGGCTTCAGATACACTTTATGGCTAGGTGCAGCAGTTTGTGTTTGTGTATATATTTGTTTGAGGGGGGATTGTGACAGAAAAGGAACAATCCACAGGTCCGTAGGTGGTTGACATCTTCGAAGGCATACTGGTGATCCATTTCCATTGGAGACAAGGCAGACAGCTTGGCTTCTCAGTGAGATATAAATTGCTCAGACTGAGGTATTGCCTTGGATTTGAGGGTTTTATAAGGCTTCATATGTCCCTATTGGCCTGTGGGATCAGCTGCATTCAGGGTAGAATAGGGTTGTCATATTTCAAAAAGTGAAAATCGGGACACAAAAGTTGTCAAGCTTCTCAGGGAGTTTTCCAGCCAAAATCTACACCACCAACATGGGCTGCCATTTGATTTTCAGCCAGAGGTTTGTGAGGGCTGAATACAGACTATGTCCGGGAAATTCCAGACGTATGGCAACCTTAGCGTAGAACTGCAGCCTAGAGGGCATTCTTGTGATTGACAGGAGGAGTTTTAATAGCAACCTTTTTCTCTTTCTCTTTTTCAGAGTTATGTCATGCCCAGACCACCGCAGGGCTCCATGAGGATTTATAGAAGATGCCCGGGATCTTGGCGCCTCTGGTGCTCCTTTTGGTGTGGCTAATGGAGATTGCTGCCAGTCCCCACTCTCTGAGGATTGGTGAGTAAAGAAAATTATGCAGCTACCATGGATTTAACTACAGCCCCTGGCTAGTGCACTCCATTCCCGGGAGAAACCAAGGACCCAGTTCACAATAACAGGAAATGCCAATGGGTGACCTGCAAAACTAGATCCAACCCCAGTATTATCTCTCCCCTGGATACCCCTCTAAATTTGAAAGAATCCACACTGCAGTGTTATCATGGTCATTGGCGATTCATATGCAAGGTCCCAGCTATGGCAGAGTCCTTCATCAGGGCAGATCCTGGACTGCCAGCTTTATTATAAGAGAGGGTGTTCATTTAGGAGGATGAAACATGTTTTTCCCCCTCCCTGGACCACTGCATCAGTAATCGAAGGCCCCCAAAGGATGCACAACCTACTCTGGAAGGCTTATATAATCTAGATGAAATAAATGAGGCATAAGTCTGGTGTAAGGAGAAATCAGTTTGACTTAGTGCGCACTTATTTTAGAAATTAATCTAGAAAATGAATGAATGAGCCCATTCATTTGTTCTTTGCTGGCGGAATCAGCAAATGTGAATGTGAATGAATGTCAAGGAAAGAATGAAGATGCATTTATTTGCTCCTATGTTCATTTGTTTTTAACTGTTTTGCATTGGAGGAATTGTTTTGCACTGCAGAAATAAGCTAGGACATGGTGTACATTACGGTTTACAAGATATGTGGAAAGAGAGGAAGAGAAACAGAGCAGAGAAACAGAGCAGTGAAATTGATAAGAGTGGAAAGCTGTGTTTACTTTAGATGACAGAGGGTGGCTGAACGCCCTTTTCAGTTACGTATAGATACGGACCCTTTGTCATACCTGTGGCAGATCATTTCCCAGGGGAAGGGGGAAGGGTGTAGAATGTCTACAAATTTCTTGCCACTTGGATCAAAAACAAAGACGTTACAGGCAGTGGAAGACTAGTTGGGCCTTCTATTGAATTCTGTGGGATGATGAATGAACTAATGAGTTAATGCAATCCCAATAATATTTAAATTAAGTGAATGCAATATGTTACAATGAAAATGAATGGAAAAATGGCATATATATATGCCATTATGAGCACTTTCCCATAGACTTTTGATTGTATAATAAGCACTAAGGATGGGATATGGGAATTTGAGATTCCAGCAGAGGCATCAGGGAAATGAGGCTCAGGGGACACTTAAAGATGATGCCTTCCTTCTTTCTGCCTCTCTACCACTGCTCTGCCCTTGGCTTCCCTGGCAGACCCAATACTGATATATGCTTCCTATCTGACCATGAATGGCTTGGACTGATCCCACGCCTTCTCACCAGAGAACCCTTTATCAGGTCCATGTAGCATCAAAGTGCATTGGACGGGCTTTTTTGCTCTGCAAGGTTCTAAGGATCTCTTAGCAGAATTTTCAGTGGCCTCAATAAATTGCAGTTTTGAGGATTATTTATGTGCAAACTATGTCAGTTTGCATCCGATGTAAGTTTCTAGTGAAATGTGCTCTTGACTTCCTATGTAGAGAAGCTGTAAGGTTCCCTTGCTTGCTCCAGGAACTTCTTGTCTCCAAAGCATACATCAAAAGCAAGAGGGCATCACGACTTGGTTCCCCTCAAGATGATACCATCTTATGGGGAGCCTTTTGTATCTAAATTTGCAGTCGAGGTCATTTGGGTTCAGCGCTGAGGAAAGGCACAGTTAATTCTGGTAACTTTGAGGTGGCGTGCTTCATTCTTAATGTTGCAGGTAAAAATGTATGTATATTTCTTCTCTGTTCTTTAAAACTGCCTTTGATGCTGGTTGGTGGTGCCACCAAACTGCTAATGATGTCTTGGTACTTTGTGTAGGAGGGGGTGCAGACTTGTGTTTTTTATTCAGAGAGGTCAGGGAAAGGAGATTGTCCACTTTTATGACATTTATTCTCTTCTTGGGTGGATTAGAAAAGAAGGACAGCAGCTCTCTTTCATTGTATTGGCACCTCACTTCATGGGCAGGAAAAGAAACAATCTCCCCATCAACTGTCGCTGGATGCTACAAGTTGTTATATTAACTCTTTGCAGCTGATAAGAAGCTAATCTTCCCTCTCCTGATGTAGGCAGGCAACCTCTATTTTTTATAGTACCTATTAATAAGGACTAGCAGAATTCTGAACCCACTGCAAGATCAAATCCAATGAGATAGCATTTTTAGATGTTTCCTGTCTTACGTTTTCATGGAAGAAGAAGAAGAAAAGGCAACACCAATACAAAAGGACGAAGAGGCAAGCCTCAAAATGGAACTGGAAAATGTAGAGAGCTTTAATAAATAGTCAATTGTCTTGACCATTTTGCTGGAAAATTTCTTCAGGGACATAAGAATTATATTTGTTGAATTAGCCCAAGTAAGGTTCCTAGGCTTCTTCTGGAATGTATTGGGTAGTTTACTATTTTATTAAAGTTCCAGTATTTTCCAGTAGCACTTTGAGGCTTGCCTCTTTCCACCACCCCTCTGAGCCTTCACACCAGCATTCCTTGTGTTGTTTCAAAAGTGGCCTCATTTGCATTACTATAGCCAGAGTCTATCTTTTTTGGCAAATGAAAGTGTGTTTCGTGTGAAAATGCACTACTATAAACCAGTTTCAAACCAGTGTAATTACCATGTTTCCCAGACAAAAAACTAAGATAAAACCTGAGAACTGTAGCTTGGTTGTGAAACAGCTGGGTGTGTATAAAGGGATTCTTAACATTCTCACAAAATGTATTGACAAATAAACCACTTTTGTGGTGGAAATGGAAACAACAAGAAATACCAACACTAGGAGAATGGCAGACCAAGATGATGGAATATGCAGAACTGGCAAGACTGTCCGGGAAGATCCGAAACCAGCAAGACCAACTGTTCAAAAGAGACTGGAGTAAATTTATATCATATTTGAAAGAACATTGTAAAAATTTGATAGCACTAACAGGACTGATTTAAATTTCTTTGCAAATAGAGATAGTTACTTGTTTACAATTATATAGTATTTTGAATTAATTACTGGTAAAATAACGTAAATAAGAGGAACGGGAAATGCTAAGATAGGTAAGGAAATTTGAAAGTTAACTAGGGGGAAGGGGGGGAAGTAGTCGACCCAAAAGGGTCAGAATATATGTAATGATAAGAATACGTTGCTGTTTTTGTGTTGAAATGGAAACTGATAAATATTATTTTAAAAAGACAAATAAAACCATTGTGGTCTAAACCACAGAGCCTAGGGCTTGCCAGTCAGAAGGTCGGCAGTTCGAATCCCCACGATGGGGTGAGCTCCTGTTGTTCGGTCCCTGCTCTTGCCAACCTAGCAGTTCGAAAGCACGTCAAAGTGCAAGTAGATAAATAGGTACCGCTCCGGCAGGAAGGTAAACGGCATTTCCGTGTGCTGCTCTGGTTCGCCAGAAGCAGCTTAGTCATGCTGGCCACATGGCCCTGAAGCTGTACACCGGCTCCCTCGGCCAATAAAGCGAGATGAGCGCCGCAACCACTGAGTTGTCCGCGACTGGACCTAATGGTCAGGGGTCCCTTTACCTTTACCTAGGTTTGTAGTGTAGACTTCCTCCTATACAGACCACATGTTTGCAAGTTGTATTTAATAACATTACTTTAATTTAAAGCCACACCTTGTGTTTTGCCAGTTCATTTCCCATGTCTTTACGCAGCAGTCTTTTTCTTATGCTTAGAGATAGACTTGATTTGTTGAACTTTTGGCTGTTTCAATACTAAAACCTATTTTGTCTTTAGAGAATGCTGAGGCCATGGGGGGCTTTTTGGGGGGGAGGGCATGTCTCTGGCACAAAAACGAGACTGTCTCTCTCCCTCTCCCCTTCCCTGAAAACCTTTCCATTTAGAAACATGACTACCATTTAGGAAAACAGCCATCCCTGGAGGCCATGCAAACAAGCTCTCCTCCTCTGGCTAGCAGTAATTAGAGCACCTCTTGGCTACTGATCACACCTATTTTGGGCATGGCAGGATCAAGGGTCTGCTTGCTCCAGAGGGAGGAGAGCTAATTACTGCTAGCTGGAGGGGGAAATGGAGAAGAGTGGCGAACAGACGGAACTGAGGGAGAAGTAGGTCAATAAGACACATTAGGGTGTGATTAGCTGACTGTACAGAGAAGGCTGCAGAGCTCTCTAGGAACAGTTAAAGGCTCAAAAATGGTCCCTGCAGATGATATAAAGGTGGGCTGAGGCTTTCGAGGCTGCGAGCCCCTGCTGTGGCCCAATTTCATGCCTTTGTGGATATTTGTGCGTCAAAATGGAACACCCCTCTGGGAACTACCTCTTTGTCTTAGAAATGCTACTCAGACAGCAAGGCCAGCTATTGCTCTCCTTTTTGGTCCACCTCAAGGCCTCTCCCATGTCCCATGTCCTCCTTTCTCTACCAGATCCAGCCACCACCTGTGGATAAATGTTCTTGTGGAATTTATGGCAAGTGAGCAAGCCATCTGCTTTAATGATGTGCAAGACGGTTTTGTTTATTTCTGTGGGTATTTCTGTCACCCTGAATATTTACGCCTCATATGCAGGATACTGCCTCCTCACATACAAAAAGCAAAAGTGTTTGTGTGTGGTGTCGTTCCCCCCTCCCCAGTGTCACCAACTTCTTTTTGCAATTTCTGGATTGGTGTTACAAATCGCAGGTGGAATAGGCTCGACTAAGCACCGTTCCCTTTGCAGTTGGATTCCCTGTTTAGAATAGACCAAGCAAGCAGGGATGGCTTGGTCAGTAGAACAGGAGATCTCAGGGTCATGGGTTTGAGCCTCACGCTGGGCAAAAGATTCCTGCACTGCAGGGGTTGGACTAGATGACCTCTGGGATCCCTTCCAACTCTACCATTCTATGATTCAGTGAATTACTGAATAGTTATTGTTACATGGGCAAGTTGGCTAAGTGACACATGTCCCCCGTGCAGATGTATTCAACAGCTTAATAATTTGCCTGCCCTGCATAGATAGGTTGCTGCTTTCCCCACTGCTAATCTCATGGGAATATTCTTATCACAGTTGCCTACTTTGGGAGCAGAAAGCCGCTGCCCTTTGTAGCATTCCTATGTCTGAGTATGAAAATGCTGGGATGTACCATACAGTCCTGAGAGGTGTGGATCTGCAGAAGAACATGCTTTGCAGAGAATACTAGTCCTACTCAGAGTAGGCCCACTGAAGTTAATGCGCATGACTCCCTTAGGTTCATTAATTTCACCGAGTCTACTCTAGAACTTAGAACTTAGTTGGCTTACAGCCCTGAGGAATATGATAGAGCAAATAAGGAGAGCCTGCTGGATGAGGCCAATGGCCCATCTAGTCCAGTATCCTGTTCTCACAGTGGCCAACCAGATGCTCATGGGAGCCTGCAAACAGAACCTGAGCAGAAGAGCATTTTCTTCTTCTTTGGTTTACAACAATTGGTATTCAGAAGCTTTGCTGCCTCCGACTACTTCTGAGCAAATGCCTTGTGAAGAGAAGGTCCCAGCTTCAAATACTCACTGACATCTCAAGTTGTAGGTGATGGGAAAGACCTAACTCTGCCTGGAACCCTGGTGTCTTGAGCCCCGTGGAGATGCCTTGGTAGGATTGGTCGAATGGGGAGGAGTGTGGGAGCTCAGGAAGCTGGAGGACTTTGAATCTGGGGAGGAGCCCAGTGGGCTGTGAGGTCATGATGAAGGCCCTCAGGAGGGCTCTGACTTTGGGGAGGGTCCCAGCTGGGGGAAGGGCAGAGTGTGGTTTAACAATTCACCTTCCTCTGTAGGGAACTCTGAGGACTGTAGCTCTGGGAGGAAAATAGGGGTGTCCTAATAACTGCTGGGACACGGGTGGCACTGTGGGTTAAACCACAGAGCCTAGGACTTGCCGATCAGAAGGTCGGCGGTTCAAATCCCTGCAACGGGGTGAGCTCCCATTGCTCAGTCCCTGCTCCTGCCAACCTAGCAGTTCGAAAGCACATCATAGTGCAAGTAGATAAATAGGTACCGCTCCGGAGGGAAGGTAAACAGCATTTCCATGCACTGCTCTGGTTCGCCAGAAGCGGCTTAGTCATGCTGGCCACATGACCCAGAAGCTGTATGCTGGCTCCCTCGGCCAATAAAGCGAGATGAGCGCCGCAACCCCAGAGTCGGCCACGACTGGACCTGATGGTCAGGGGTCCCTTTACCTAATAACTGCCAGCAGCCTTAACAAACTGCAGCTCAAATTATTCTTTGGGGGAAGCCATGCCTGTTTAAAGTGGTACCATAGTGCTCTAAATGTATGGTGTGAATGTGGCCTGTGTCTCCCTCCCTCCATCCATCCACCCACCCGGCCTGGCGCCTGCTCTGCCTGTCAGTTAGCAAAACTATGGAGACAGGCTTAATTCTTGCCAGCACGTAAACTATTCTTCGTCAATCACTTATGCGACGCAGTGTCCCCTTGAAACTCTGTGGGATTTTGTGTTCATAAATTGCTTAATTGCTTTGGAGAACTCACCCACACATGCTTTGCAAAGGGCAGTCTCTTTCTCAGGGAGCCTAGCATATAATGAGCGGAAGTTGTGGGGGGTGTTGACAAAGGGAAAAAGAAGTTTGCAAAACTCTCGCTATTTACAACTGTGAGCACCCATCCCTGGCTTACCCGCCTCCCCGCAGGCAACATGCTGAGGAAGAAAAGGATACACAAGGACAGTGTTGTGGTTTTAAGGGGCTGTTCATATCACATTATAAGAACATAAGAAAAACCTACTGGATCAAGCCAGTAGCCCTGCCCTGCCTAGTCCAGCCCCCTGTTCTCACAGTGGCCAAGCAGATGACTGTGGAAAACCCGCAAGCAGGTTCCTGAGTGCAACAGGAAATCTCCTGTGGCTGAATTTCCCACTAAACTAGTCTCTTCCCCTCCTGATGACCAGGAATAATGCACTCCATTGAGAAGACGGCTGGCTGCTACTGTCCAGATGCTGGACTTCAATTCCCATCATTGATGACCATTGTCCGTGCTGGCAGGGGCTGATGGGAGTTGGAGTCTGACAGCATCTGGTTCCCCTCTCTGCTCTCTAGCTTCCCTAAACACCTGAACTGAGCTCTCAGCTCCCTGCGCAACACCAGCCTTCACTGCTCTCCTCCAGCCTCAGTATATTACTGCAGTCAGCTTGAATTCTGAAAGGAGCAAATTGATGAGAAGAGACAGCTGAGGGGAGGCATTTCCTCATGTAAATAAAAATCCTTGCTGATGCATGTCTTGGCAAATTTGCCCGGTTGTGACATTATAAATGTTTCCATTTCCCCCCGTACAAACCCAAGTCAAACCCATCATGCTGGAATAAAGCTCCTGACACTGGGGTCCTGAGCTGCATAAGGCTTTCTAGGTCAAAACCAGCCCTTTGAATTGGGCCCAGAAACTAATTGGTAGTCGGTGTAGTTGGGTCAGAATTGGTGTTATGTTCTCAGACTGTCTTGCTGGGATGAGCCACCTGGCTGCTGAATTCTGCACCAACTGCAGTTTCTCAATCACCTTCAAAGGCAGCCCCATGTATGAGCTAAACTAGAGGTTGCCAAAGCATAGATAGCAGGTGTTAGGCAGTCCCTGTCCAGACAGGGAGCATAGCTGGGCCACCAGCCAAAGCTGATAGAAAGTACTTCTTGCCACAGAGGCCACCTGAGCCTCAAGTGACAGTGATGGAAACAGAAGTCCCCCAGGCTATGTACCTGCTCTTTTTAAAGAGCAAGCCACCAGGATCCTCAGAGGCATCACCTCCCCACTGATTCACCTTTCACAATCCAAACCCTTCCTAATCTTTATGCAATGAGAGAGCTGCAAGCACGTTCCTTTCTTCAATGTATTAATATGCCAGTGTAAGTGATGGATTGATTTAAAACTAATTTGATCAACTTTTAAACTGGATGACTGTCTGAGTTAACGCAAAGTTCTGTCAGCACAGAGCTGCTGAGCCAATTGACTGTTGACTATGGGCCTTCAGAAAGGCAGATTTCTCCATTAAGCCTTTTGCCTCTGTGTTTGGCTTTCATTACAGCGACACTGTCTCTTGCTATTGTCACGCTGTGAGATTTGCTGCCCCGAAAGGTCATTGATTCAGCTGATGAAACCGGATTTTCTAAAAGGTGTTGGGATAATTTTTACAACGGTTAATAACTATTGTAATCATGCAGGCGGCGATAGGGATAATCCTGTCTTTTGTGGAGGTTTAAGAAATTGCCTGCTGCAATGGAAGCGGAGTGCAGCCACCCACAAATGGGCGACGGCGTCACCTCCTGCAGAAACTCTGTGCCGTGACACCTCCTAGACAGGTTGGAAGATAAGGTGGACTGGCAGAGGGATTTGCAGCAGGAACTGTTCTGAAAAAGCTGCTTTAGCAGGACCGCGAAGCTACTCTGTACTGGTACAGAGCATTTCTTGTTCCATCAATGAGATAATTTGGGGGAAAAGTTGCACCACAGCTATAGAGGACCTGCTCTGCATGCAGAAGGCCCCAGATTTAATACCCAATGGCATCTCAAGGTAGGACTGGGAAAGGCTTCCTTCCTGAAACCTTGGAGAGCCACTACCAGTCAGTGTAGACAGTGCTGTGCCAGATTAACCCATGGTCTCCATCAGTATATGTCCTTCAACACTCACGTTGGGGGAAACATGACAGTGGGACAGAATGGTGGTATACAAATGGTCAATGTAATGGTTCTAGGGGTTGCTCGTGCGTAAGCCGGTGCAAACACCTGGCTGGGTTGCCTGAGTGAACCTTTTCTGTCCGGACAGCCCCTCTCCCGTGGCTGTCTCAATCACTGGCAGCATCCGTCAGTGGGCGTTTCTTAAACTTCTTCCAGCAAAGAAGCTCTTTGACGCCTAGTCTCCTCCTACTCTCTCTGCGCGAAAGCCTTCTGCGCAAGGAGGGCGTAGGCAGCGGAGGACCTCTACTCTCCCCGCTGGTCCCCGGCAAGGAGTCATGGGACCGCTTCCCCCATCTGCCCCCCTTCTCCACTGGTGCTATGCTGATTCTCTTCCCCAGAAGATGGGCTGCCTCTCCCACTCCCGGGACGCTCTCTGGAATCCCTCTGGATTTTGCTCTCTCCCTCCGGCACTGATGGCAGTTCCCTGACAGTCAAGGATGCTGTAGTTGAGCCAGGGGTTGGACTACATATCCTCTAAGGCACCTTCCAGTTCTCAAATTCTATTGTTCTAAATTCCAGCTGGGACTCTTTAAAAATAGTTAGACCCATTTGTCGATCAGTGATCATTTGCTGTGAGAACTGCCGAAAGCAACTGCAGATCCAGTTAATGAGCATAAACAGATGAACTTGCCTGGGGGAGAAATAGCAGCACCATAACCAGCTGCAGTATATCCCCAGTTATCAGATTTTGGGGACAAGCAGTGAAGTTGCGGTTTCCATGCCCTGCTTGTGGCCTTCCTGTAGACACCTTGTTGTCCACTATCAGGAACAGGATACTAGACCCAATGGGCCTTGGCTCTCATCCAGTGCAGCTCTGATGCTCGCTTAGCCAGTTCTACGTGACCACAAAGTCCTCTTGGGACTTTTCCCAATCCCCAAAGCACTCCTCATGCTGAAATGATTTCTTTCAATGTATCTTGAAGCCCTACAGCCAGTTCCCTCCACCAAATCCAATGGCAAGAGGAGAACGGGGAAGTCAGCTTTTTATTTTCATGTCGCATCTCCTCTCCCAAAGGATTCGTTGATGCTTCCTAGCCAACAGTCTCTTTAAATAATGCAGAGGCAACTAATGTGTCGGGGCAAAGAGAGTTTTGCAGCAGCGTTGGAGCTTTAGGCAATGCTGCCAGCAGTGCCTAAGAACTATTTGGCCAAGCACTTTCTTTACATTATAAGACACTCTTTTAATTGACTTTTTCCTCTTGCAGATGTTTTCCCTTGCTGGGGAAAGTTGCTGGCACTCCATGCAGAACCTACCTTGAAATATGTCAGATCATTCATTTTTCTTTGCTGCCTCTTTTGTCGTTTCCAGTTAGAGCTGCCACTGCATTGGGGAGTGAAATAATAAATCCATAAGCTAATTCTCCTAAAAACAGAAAACCATGAATATTCTCCTGGATACATATGTGTGCTCATCATGAATGTACAGACACCACCACCGTCCCAAAATTGAATTTGGGTTAAATGTGTCATGTGCATTTGAGAAGAGGAACATTTGCAAGACTGAGCGCTCTTTGCTCAAATGCTCCTGAAGAGAACTGACGTAAGACCAGACCTGCTCACAGCCAGCTTTGAGCAAGGCAAATGTGGGCTCACCTGGATTATAGAGGCTGCTTTACTGCCCTTGCCCAAAGGCCCAGAAACATACTGGGTCATGTCCCATCCCC
Organism: Podarcis bocagei; assembly: GCF_964188305.1. Classification (NCBI taxonomy): domain Eukaryota; kingdom Metazoa; phylum Chordata; class Lepidosauria; order Squamata; family Lacertidae; genus Podarcis; species Podarcis bocagei. The sequence continues at coordinate 23,424,958 of NC_138141.1, forward strand.
GCCCCCCATCTCCAAGGGCTGGGATGTTGGGCTGGCAGAATTTTGGTTGAAGTTTGCCACTAACCTGGGGCTTGGTTTTCTTGAAAGGAAGGTCAGCAGAGAACGAGGTGTATTTAGGATGTTGTTGTTGTTTAGTCGTTTGGTCGTGTCTGACTCTTCGTGACCCCATGGACCAGAGCATGCCAGGCACTCCTGTCTTCCACTGCCTCCCACAATTTGGTCAAACTCATGCTGGTAGCTTCGAGAACACTGTCCAACCATCTTGCCTTCTGTCGTCCACTTCTCCTTGTGCCCTCAATCTTTTCCAACATCAGGGTCTTTTCCAGGGAGTCTTCTCTTCTCATGAGGTGGCCAAAGTATTTAGGATAGATGGTTTTATTTACACATCTATGCAACCTGAGCATACGATGGAGGGGCTCACAGCATGGACACCCCCAAAAGTTCTTGTATCTCCATTAGTCACAGCTTTTCATCCAAAACAGAGCAAGACATTTCAGGGATACTTCAGCTGTTGTTCCTGCAATGCCAGGGGTTGGAGCAGATGGACATTTGGGTCCTTTCCAACTCTACAATTCTATGATGCTATGTCTCTGCTCCCCAGTTCTTGCAGCATCTCCCCCGCCCCAGCTTCCTGCTCACTCACCAAAGCAACCCCCTAGCTCATCCCACCTTGTTGCCCTTTTGGTTCGCTCTCACCTACATGCAGCTAATTGCAACCCATCCCATCCCATTGAAGTGCTCAGCAGGAGGATAGGAGCAAATGCCTGCCTAAAATTTGGATCCCTGTAATATTTGCACATTGGAGCATCCCCGATCATCTCTGCCCCGAATCATAAACCCATCCCTAAGGTGCACTAGCTCTGTAACTTGCAGAGGATATCTGTGTCATACCCCCCAGAAATCTAGTAATCTTTTGCCTCTGCTGTGATGTCAGGATGTCATTCAACTGCCAGCTTCGAGCAGGAGGGTTGTGGAATTTCCTATTGGGATTTGTGTTGGTCTCTACATGCAAGATCTGCTTGAGGGTGAATTGAGGCTACCTGTGGGCCAATTGTTGCTCAGCCTCATTCCAGCCAGAGGGAGTGACAATGAGTTTGTGGCTGCAGGGATCCCAAGGACACTGCTAATGAATTCTGAGTGTGCTCCCCCCCCTCCTGAATCTGTGGGTGTTTCAAAAGGCTAAATGAAACTTTATCTGGAAATGATGGCTGAATGTCAATTCCTCTATCGAAGCCAATTTGGGAAGCAGAAAGTGCTAAAAGAATTAAGAGAGTTAAATGGAAAGAAAGTCTACTTGGTGAAGATGAAATAGGGTTTAAATGAGTGAAATTATCTGTGGATTACCCTTGTTAGAGCACTGCTTTATTTAATAAACTTGAGGCTTAATCTGCTGCAAGCATTCCTGGAGGAAAGAGTCTGCCTCTGCCTGGGCAGTGTAGCATCAGCAGCAGGAAATGGTCTGGATGTGTTTTTGCAAGTGCATAGACCAATTACTAGCTATCCCATAATGCTGCAGCGAGGAGGTTCTCCTGCCTCTCCAAGGCCAGCATACTTGGGAGTCAGAGGGGCAGGATTAATTCGCATAATTCATTTGCACACGATCAGCATAATTTATGGAAATCAGGCCCTTGGTGGTGGTGGATGAGTCTTTCCTCACTGGCCAAATTGAACAGCAGCATATGGCATGGTATTAAAGTATTAAAAAGTTGAAATCTAGGAAAAATCAGAGTTGTATCTCTGGTAGGATGGCAGGTGCTGGCATGAGTCTAGGGGCCACACAGCAGGGGCTGAGGGAAGTGAGTCGTGCTCTTCGTGAACTGTAGAGTTGTCTTCCATTTGCTCAAAAACAGTGACATGTTTTATACCAGTAGCCTGTTGTTGCACAAGAAAATGCACAAACAGGTTGCTGGTTAATGCGCTGCACAAGAGATTGAGGCATCTGCTGCAAAATGCTGTTGCATTAGATTCCTCTGTTGCACAAGATGAAAACTCATTCATCTGCTAGTGCAAGAGCCCTTGCACTAGTGAACAAGGAATGTTGGATACAGCACCAAATGCCTTAATATAACATTTTTTTTAAAAAAATGACATATCAATAATACTACAATAATTAAAACATTGAAAGGCAGCCGTACTAAAATATCCTTCAGAAACATCCTAAAACATCAGGTCATTGATTACAAATTCTTCTTCTTGTTGTTGTTTAAAAAAGCTCTTTCTCATCCATTAAAAGGTTGAAAAGGAGCCTGCAAATCTCTAGCAGGAAAGTGTTTCAGTGTCATGGTGCCACCACAGAAAGACCCTGTTTCTTATCCCCCCCCCCTTCTGACCTCACCTATGGATGGGACCTAACAATAGGGAATAGCTTGTTACTTATAACCTGACTGAAAGTTCTGGGACAGGATGGATCTGGGTCAGTTTCAATGGGGCCATTCTGATACAGCTGTCCTTTAAAACTGCCAGATGATTCCTTGAATCTTGCAACATTTTCAGGCATGTTAAACTGAGGTTGTTAGCTTGCTTCTTTGTTTCTCGAGCCTCTAGACTTTACGGCCTTCCTACTGTTGGATCAAAAAGCAAGGCTAGAAACTTCTATAATTTTATGATGAATGAGGTGCCCAGAGTAAGACCTGAAGGACAAGCATACATATTTAGTTCACAAACAGGGATGGCCCAACTGTGCAAGCAACCCCAGCAATCCCTTGAGACTGAGATATTTCAGAAGTGCTATAAAAGAGCAGTGGGCAATCCAAAAATGACACATCAGGATCCAGGAGTGCCAGCTTGGCCCTGTGACTGTGGGGGCCCAGGGCCGTGGGGGCCATGCAGCGTGCATGCCGCTGGCACCAAAATTTGTTGATGCCCAGCCCCTTCAAGAGGAATTTTGTGGGTGCTCTGGCACCCAGGGCCCTGGCACCTACGTCAGGACTCCTTGAAGTACTACACCGATGAAGGTGAGATGTGACTCTTAGGCCATGCACAGCTGCAGATTCTTAAATGGTGCTCTTCAGCACTGTCCAATATCTAGCCCTGTAAGAGGGCCCTCTTGGGTTGATCAATGCAGCTGTGTTTGGCATCAAAGCAGAATGAATTTGCATTGGTCTTATTTGGTGCTTATTTGGTGCTTATTTACACTTTGCACATGCTTATAGATAGATAGATAGATAGATAGATAGATAGATAGATAGATATAGATACACACACACACACACACACACACACACACACACACACATACACACACAGAGAGAGAGAGGTGACAGATGTGCCCTGGCACTGGAAAGTAGTTCCAGGAGGACTAAACACTGGAGGCTGCTTTCTCGAATTGTGACTGTTGCATTGAGTCCTTTTTAGCAGGAGCATCACTAACACAAACAGTTATTTCTCTCCAGATATCATGAGAAGATTAAATCCATGGCCCATCTTTCCTATGTGTACTGGTTTCCCATGCAAGGACAGTTTTATGATTAATCACTTAATCTTAACATTTAAATTACATCGTATACGAATTGTAAGCCTGATTAAAAAGCAACCTGAAGGTTAGGCCCAAAAAAAGAAAATAGAAAAGATGAAGGTACAAACTCTTAATGAATTAAAAGAGGAGGCCTAGTGATGTGGCTGAGTAAAGGTCTGGCCCCTCATCCCTGAATGTGCACAGTACGTGTGTGAGAAAGAGGCTGACATAATTAAGATGGCAGACCCAGCAAATATAAGGTTTTGCTCATTGCCCCACTGGTGGTTGGCAGGCAACTAGATAGTTAACTATGGGTGGGTAAGCTAATGGAACTGGAGTTGGGCCTGCCCCTGAGCTAAGCATTGGCCAATCCCAAGAGAGGTAGGAAGGGGATATTTAATGGGTGGAGATGTCCTAAGAATGGTTCTAATGACTGACTGGTTGGGTAGTTTTCTGCACATCTCAGCATAACATATGGAGCTAAATAAAATGGAAGCGCACAGAGCTGTAGTCAACAGGTAGGCAATGCTCCCACCACAAGATGAGCCCTGGTGGATGTCTGATTATGCCAAATGTCAAAGCTCAGGCACCCCAGGCTGTCGTCTTTGTAACTATAATCAATTCTGAAGCACACTGGTAACTGCAGCTGAAAACTCAAGCCCTGCAGTCAGAATATATGGAAATTGTTGATTTGCATAGATATTTTTCCCCGTAACCCATAATTCCAGTCCAGGCTTCCAAGGCATGTGGAGAAGTGGCACACTGAAAAAGCACACCTGACATTCACACAATAAACACATGAAATTTCACAAGAATATAAGAAAAGCAGTACTCAATCAGAACATAGGCCCATCGAGTCCAGACTTCTGTTTGCAATGGCTTACCAGATGCCCCAAGGGACGCGGGTGGTGCTGTGGGTTAAACCACAGAGCCTAGGGCTTGCCGATCAGAAGGTCGGTGGTTCGAATCCCCATGACGGGGTGAGCTCCCATTGCTCAGTCCCTGCTCCTGCCAACATAGCAGTTCGAAAGCACGTCAAAGTGCAAGTAGATAAATAGGTACCGCTTCAGCGGGAAGGTAAACGGCATTTCCGTGCGCTGCTCTGGTTCGCCAGAAGCGGCTTAGTCATGCTGGCCACATGACCCGGAAGCTGTATGCCGGCTCCCTCGGCCAATAAAGCGAGATGAGCGCCATAACCCTAGAGTCATCCACGACAGGACCTAATGGTCAGGGGTCCCTTTACCTTTACCTTTTTACCAGATGCCCCAAGCGGAAGCCCAGAAGCTTTCGCATGTCAAAATTACAGGTCTAGAAACATGGTTATCACATGATTAATGCTGACATAGACATGATATGATTAATGCTCATGGTGGCTCCTGATCTAGTACCTTGTTTAGCTTTCAAGCCTATGGACACCCCGTCACCCAGTTATGTATTGTAGCCATTTTTGTCCAAAAAAACATGGCTCCGGTCAATGTCCCATGCCTACATGAGCCAAAACACAGCCAAATGCCTATTTTGTGGGGAAATCATTAGTTACATTTTCACGTTCTTACCAACAAAAGAGAAGAAAACAGTAGTTGAATAAGGGATGAAGTGGGCTTGGATTCCACCCTTCTGCAACCATACAAAATTGATATGCAATACCAGAAGACCAAGTCCTTTTCCTCTACCACAGCAGAGAGGAAGGGAACCTTCAGCTTTTGTCTCTAAGCTTCTCATTATCATGTGTGCACCAACTTGAACTCCTTGGAGGAAAAGGCGGTATATAAATGTTGGCTGGCATCCGTCTATTTCGGGAGACAATGCAGGAGTGCACTTTCGGGGGTGAGGCCAAGCTGCTTGACGGTTGCAGCTCCTGCAGTGGCTGTAGAGACCAATGTGGGAGAGACAAGTTTTGTTGCAGCTGGGGCAGATAAAGGTGTCATGTAATAAAGAAACAATAACAATAATAAATTGCCAAGGTCATTCTTCCCAGGGAGGGGGGAGATGCCTGCTCCTATTGGTCAGTGTCAGAGCCAGTATGGTGTAGTGGTTAAGAGCGGTAGACTCGTAATCTGGTGAACCGGGTTCGCTTCTCCGCTCCTCCACATGCAGCTGCTGGGTGACCTTGGGCTGGTCACACTTCTTTGAAGTCTCTCAGCCCCACTCACCTCACAGAGTGTTTGTTGTGGGGGAGGAAGGGAAAGGAGAATGTTAGCTGCTTTGAGACTCCTTCGGGTCTGTAAAGTGGGATATCAAAGCCAAACTCCTCCTCTTCTTCTTCTTCATGGTCACATTTTTACTCCACCCTCTAAAATGTACAAAATTCAGATCTGGTGGGCAGCTGAGATGTAGGAAAAACAAGTGCCCATCATGGTCCTTACTGATGAGGTATTTAAAGAGTCTGGCCTGTTCATAGTCACTTCCACCCTCTCCTGTTTATAGTATGAAATACAGGGAACCTTTAGCGCTTGCGGCTCACTGAAAGGAAGCCTCAATAAGCACAACTAATTTGTTCATATTCATCCCTCTCCCACTGAATTTGCATTAAAATATAATTTTAACCAGGTTGACCTGTACTTAAAGCACGTTTTAAATAATACTAGGATTGCTGAGTGGGCCTTGTGGCCTTGTGCGGCTGCAGCTGTTGACCCTTTACTAATTAATGATTACTTTTGTTTTATTGCTGTATTTATTTCTCAGATTTGCTAAAAGCTATATTGAGTTTTAGAGGGGCAGTGCAGGAATATTTTTAAATGAATACATAAATCAAGGGAAAGGTCCCCAGGGCAGGATTCGACACCACCTCCCTTTGGCTAATATTTCTATGAAAGACAGAACATGCATTGCGGTGTTTTCAAAATAATATAAACATGTTCTGCGTTACTGAGCTGTTAGCCAGGCAGATGATGCAATATGCAGATACGTTCGTTTTGAATCTGCAGACAGTCATCTTTGAAGGAAACCAGGAATGTCCAAGCTCTTGCCAATCACACATATTGAGCAGATGTAGGACTCCCAGGTGGTACTTCTTCCAAAGACTTTAGGTGATGCACAGCTGTGCAGTGGTCTGTGGTTGGGGTGTGTGTATCAAAGACCTATTACTATTTCTGCAGTGAGGTCCCTGTATCTAGCATCCTAGAGCCAGGGGCGTACAAAGGGGGCGGTTTGCCATGGGTGCCACCATGGGGGGTTGACAAGATGGCCCGCTGCCTCTCCCCCCAGCTGTAGAGCGTCCGAGGGCACGAGCGCGGCATCCATATGGGCTGGCACATGCCGTCTGTACGGGCTGCCGCTCGAGCCCTGTCTGTACAGGTGCTATGCATGCACTGACGGGCGGTTCGCCCCACTCCTCAGAGCCCCACCCTGGGTGCCAGAGAGGCTTCCTCTGCCACTGCTTAGAGCTGCCCAGTCAGCATGAAAGGGGAGCTTTTTAATACTACTACTACTACCACTAATAATAATTTATTTATACCCCACCCAAGACTGGGCTCAGGGCAGTTAACATCAGGCATAAAAACAGTTGATTAAAATACAACTTAAAAACAGGATTAAAATACAACTTAAATTGCAGCCTTATTTCAGTGGAAGCCCAGATCAAAAACTTCACCAAGGCCAACTATCCAGACTGGTCCTACATGGACCATCCTAGTCATCAAGAAGAAGACTTCTCACCCGTTGTGCTGTTTGAAGCTGATCAGAGCGAGAGAAGGCGAGTTAGGATGGGTTCCTAGGGTCACTCTGGAGAAAGCATGCAGGAAAGAACCCCAAAGAAGGGGTTGCCCCAGCCACTATGGACAGCTTCCAACATAAATAAAAAACTTTTTATTATGTTTTTATATATCGCTGTGTGAAGAAGGTACTTTCGTTTACCTCCCCTGGATCTTTCTACATTCAACTTCATTGGATATCCATGAGTTCTACTGTTGTCAGAGGGGGAGAAAAACTTTTCTCTATTGACTTTCTCCATGCTATGCATTATTTTATATATAAAAAATTACATGTTGCCTCTTACTTACCTTTTCTCTAAGCTAAAGGATCCCAAACACTGAGCCTTTCCTTCTAGGCGAATCGCTCCACCTTCCTGATCATTTTGTTTGCCTTTTTCCAAACCTTTTCCAACTCTACAGCATCCTTTTTGATACTTGTTTTTCAACCAGCCCCTGCGCTGTGCTCTGAAGAGGACCGGGGTGTGGAGACGTGATCAGGTGCTCCTGTTCGTCTCTGTGCTGTGGAAAGTCCTCTGAAAGGCAGAAGAGGAGGCAAGGCTGTATCCCACATCTCCTGGTCAGTCCGCAAACCAGATCGGCAGGGCTTTCAGTTGCAACAGCTGCGTTGAAGGAAGCCCTTTAAAAGAGACATCACACACACACAAGTCATGTGCTATTTCACAGTACAGGAGGCAAGATGGATTGGATTTAAATCAAGGTGATTTAAACCAGCCATTTAAATCATGATTTCCAATCAGCCAGCAAGAGAGCCCTGTTTTAAATCGTCGATTTTCATCAGCTTTCCCCATTTGTGCCTGAGCTATTTTCTGGAAGGCTGCAGTGCATTCTCATTGGAGGATGAAACTGATTAAAAGGGAATCATGTAGATTAGCTACCAGTGCCTTGGGGCTTCCTGTGGTTTATAATTGCACTTTTCTGGTAGCATCCTTCACTCAGATCATGCCTGCACACCAGCCCTGCTGTGGAGCAAAAAAACAAAAACAAAACCCTCTTAGCCCTGTGGATCAGGCTCCATTTCCCTGCTCCCCATGCCACGTTCTGATCAGAAAAGAGAACAGCAGGCAACTCAAGCTGGGGAAGTCATCCATTAGCCTGGGATTCCTGTGGCCTGGGAAGTCAGGCTGTTGAGTTCTCTATAGTCCCCAAACGAACCTGAGGTGGCTCCCTCACTCCATCCAATGGTAGGACCAGCAACTGCAGACCCTTGAAGCATGGAGCTCATTTGCCCAGCGGTGAAGCTCAGCTGGGACCCTTGTTTTGACAGTCGCATGGAGTCCTTGTGTCAGGTTACTCACTTTCTGCTGACCTGATGCCTGCTCACTGAGCCCTAGGCAGGTGCATGTAGTTAGCTGAACTTGCCTATTTAAAACATAATTTTGAAGGAATTATTTGGGTTCAGAGCACAAGGTGAGTCCCTTCTCTGGGGATTTGGATGGAACGCCTCGAACGTGCCATGTTAAGTGACAGAACTGGGACCCGTTCTCTTTGTAAAAGCTTGCCTTTTGGGATGTGCGTACTCCGCCATGAAGAAAAACAACTGTTCTGTGCCGGGGAAAATGTAAATCCTGCATTAAGGAAACAAGAACAGCTGGGAAACAAGAATGTTGACAACAAGCTGAAACTCTCTCATGCTGGGGAGGAATCAGCAAGGCCAGGCTGGGTCTATGGAGTGCCACAGAGACAAGGACAATTCGGATATCATAAATCCCAGGCTGCCTGCAGCAGAGCTGAGCTGAAATGGCACACCATTTTTTGGAAAATATTTAGCAATGCCAAAAAAAGGACTACTTATTATTTTTATTACTACTGGTTATTTTTCCTCCCCAGCACAACTTGGGGAAAAAAATAGTTGGTTGTTGACTTAATATTGCTCTCACTGGTCCTCAGTGATGTCATACCACGGCCAAATCTGATTGGTCTCATAGCATTCTGAGGTCTTCCCATCATCTCTGATTGGATGGGATTGTCCGTGGGGCTAGTTTGACAAGACACAGAAGCCAGCGTGGGGAAATGGTGGCAAAACAGCAGCCATTGAAACCAGAGACATTAAACTGGGTTGACTCCATTTATTGACACAATTCACACTAGTGGGGTTATGTGGGATGGGTGGAGAGGTAATAATCTACAACACTGAACTCACTGGTTTCTACCTAAAAATCAATAGTGGAGAATATCTGGTGCAGCTCTTGGATTTTAAGTGCATAAGAAGCTGTCTTATACTGATTCAGATCATTGGTCCATCCAGTTCAGTACTGTCTGCACTGACTGGCAGCTTCTCTCCAGGGTTTCAGCCAAGAAATCTTTCCCAGCCCTAGCTGGAGATGCCAGGAATTGAACCTGGGACTTTCTTTGTGCAAAGCAGAAGCCCTACCATTGCATCATGGCCCCTTTGCCTCCAATTGGCCCATTCAACTCAATTGTCTGCACTGGCTGGCAGCAGCTTTCTAAGGTTTCAGGTTGGCATCTATCCATCCCTACCTGGAGATGTCAGCAATTGTACCTGAGACCTTCATAATATAAGCAGATGCTCTACCGGTGAGCTGAAGCCTATTCCCGATATATACATTTTCTCTTTGGAGTTTGCAGCAAGAGTTGTGCTGTTTGCCATCCAGCCTGACTTGGGAGCAGTGGTGGCAACAGCAGCTTGTGGCCAGGGTGATGGGTCCTGTTGGGTCCCCAGCATTTATTTTCCCAAGTATACTTGGGTACTGGCGCCAGGTTTTCTAAGGGGCTGAAGATTCTCCATTACCCAAAGACCCAGCAAAACCAGGCACAGCTCTTGGCCCTGAGCTTTTCAGTTCTACGGGATTAAAAGTATAGCTCTTATGCCCCTCTCTCAGTCTTGCCACATGGGCTGTCCATTTTCTAGCCAAGAGACTCCAAGACACAAGCACCCAATCTTTTTGAATCTGCAGGCAAATACCAGCCCTTCTGTTTGTGTGTGTGTGTGTGTGTGTGTGTGTGTGTGTGTGTGTGTGTATCTATATATATATATATATCTATATTTGGCATGAAAACCAGACCGACAGACAATAAAAAGCCAATTACTTTTCTGGTAGCTTAGTCACACCAGGTGGAATTATGCAATGCTGAAGAAATTTAAAACCAGCTGACATTGCATGGAGTGTGGAAGTGGATCCTGCAAAGAGAATGTGTAATGAGCAATGCTTTATCAAATTGATTTAGCGGTCTCCTCGCTTATTGCCTGCCACTTTAGTGAGCATGGGGTCTGGCTGAAACCAAGTTGGCATTCTCAGACTCTGTTCTTGCCATCTGGGGATTTCAGACAGTTACAATAAGTGGTAAAGGAGAAAGATGCCTTAAACTGAGTTGGGTCCTTGGTCCACATAGCTCAGTATTGTCCACAGCAGCTCCCTGGGATTTCAGACAGGGATTTCTTCCAAGCCCCCCCCCCCCATTTATTTTATTTTTTTTACTAGGGATTGAATCTGGGACTTTTTGCATGCAAAGCAGATACTCTATCACATACCGTCCAACATTTCTTTGATGAAAATAGGGATGTCCTAAGGAAAAGTGGGGCATTCTGGGATCAAATCAGAAACCAAGACAGCTTCTGCAAATCTAGGACAGTCCCTGGAAAATAGGGACACTTGAAAGGTCAGCTATCACTGATCTATGGCCCTCCCCAATACTTCCCAAATATTTATTTCTGTACTTGGCTAAGGTTGAGTGTTTGGGATGTATCATGAAGTATCATGTTTGGGATGTATCATGAGCATCTTTGGGCCAGTCCTTAATTACATGCTGGTGCATTTGATGTTCATCTGCAGCAGATTTTGCCCTCCTGAGCTCTTCCTCTTTTTTGTCCTTTAAGGCAAGTCATATGACTTGAAACCAATGCAGTGGCAGAGAACCCATGGTCCTCCAGATGTTGTTAGACTCCAACTTCCATCAGCCACAGCCAGCATAGTCTATGGTCAGAGATGGTAGAAGTTGGAGTCCAACAACTAATGACTTCAGCAAGACTGTGTTAGTCATTCACACATCACACAGAGGCAAATTCAGGTTTCCCATAACACATGAACTGAACAAAGAACTTCAGCTGAACTCAGTTTCCTGACTGGTGTGCTTATGAATACAGTGACGTGGGAGGGAGTTTTTCCTACTGATGTTTACCTTCGCAGAAAGGTTTCCTCTTTTACAAACACATTTGTTTCATACGATTCATTGGTAACAAATGAATGTGATACAAGTCAAATAGGTGAACTGGAATCGATACAATGCTAGCCAGAACTAAAATCAAAGTTGCAAATAACTTTTTTTTTCAGGTGGCTATTTCTTATGCAAACAGCTCTTCAGGCATGTGTTTAAAAAGATTAATATGTTAGTAGTTTTCAGTGACTTCATTTTACTCCCTTAAATTCTTAAGTAATGTATGGGAAGTATATACTATTGAGCTGTCATATCTGAAAATATTTGTTCCAATAAAAATAATTTCCAAGCAAAGCTTTGAATTTGTTTGAATGCAATATTTAAACCGCACCAAGTACACTTCATTGATCTCCACCCTCCCCCTAATGAATTGTTTCAATTCAATTACTTTGGGTCATGGAATGCTGATTTTTCACCCAATATGCAAACTTAACATGGCATATTTCTCAAGGTTGTTTTTACTAAACAGAAGATAATAACCATGGTATATCAAGTCTCCATGAAACTATTGTCGTCCAGCAAAACTATTCCAGAAAACCCACATCACTTGGTGCCTATATGACTCATGTTGTTGCTTTCACAAGTGTATTGTTAGGTGTCTACTTAAAAATATGTGTGAAGAGCTCCTTGGCACAAGTGTTAGTAAGAGGTTCACTCACTCCCACAGGAAGCAGTAATGGCCACCATCTTTGATGTCTTTAAAAGAGGATTAGGCAAAATCATGGCCGTCAACGCTATTCATGGCTGCTATGATTACGTTTTATCTCCACTGTCAGAGGCAGCGTGCTTCTCTCAATACCAGTTGCTGGGAATTGCAGATGGGAAGAGTGCCATTTTGCTCAGGTCCTGCTCCTCGGCTTCCTAAGGGCACCTAGTTGGCCACTAAAAGAGGATGCTGAACCAGGTGGGCCATTGGCTTGATCCAGCAGGCTCATCTTACCTTTGTTTAGATCCTGGCTTTCCATCTAAAGTTACCATGTGTCTAAACTTACAGTCTCGTACTCCTGGCATATTCCATAAGATGTGCTGATAGCCAGTAACTGAAATACACAGCTTTTGAAATGAATTTTGCAAATGAATAGAGAACAGATTTAGCTGTAGTTGTTAGATGAAACCTCTGGCGCTGTTAAATGGAGCTTCCATGTTCAGGAGTCTGTTCATGAGATGTTTGGGGTGAACATCAGGGAATGGTCCACAGCCTTTATTCATTAGCATCCCAGTGACATTTGGTGGTTGTTACTTGGAAAAAAAGAAAGCGTTAACAAACTGGAGAAGAGCCCGTTCTTATTTTATTTGATTGCTCATCAATTGTCACTTCTCACTTAAATTCGTTGATTCTTTCAGAAATTCCTATATGATCCTTTTGATCTTCATAGAACATCTTTTACAAACCAGCAATCACAAAGCATGTATTTGAAAATGCAATGAACCTGGCACCCAAAGATGATGATGATTTTTTTCCTCTGTACAGAAAGTTACTGAGGAAGAATGGTAGAGCACCTGCTCTGTGTACAGAGGGGCCGAGGTTCAGTCCTTGGAATCTCAAGACAGGGCTGGGAAAAGCTCCTCTTTGAAGCTCTGGTGAGCCACTGCAAATTAATGTGAATGACACTGAGCTAGATGAACCAAGGGCCTGATTTAATAAGGTAGATTCCAATGCTTGACTTTTGGGAAGGGCTGTAGGTAAGAATGGACAGATCTGTCAATTTCTGTTTCTCTCAGTTTTTCATTTTTCCAACATGAAGTTCAGTTCTTTGCATTTCCAGTTTTGTTTTGTTTTGTTTTAAAAGTCCTCGTGAAAATTCATCAGCGTCCCAATGTGAATTTCTCACAAATATTCCCATTTGCAATTCTGCCAAATAAGCACATTTTTGCAAAGCAATTTCTCCTAATGTAATGAATTTGTAAACCTTATTTTTCAACAATGCATGCATTTTTATGCACACTTTACTGCAGTGTTTGCTGCTGCTTTTTAACTTGGCTGGAGAACTGCACTGCAAAAATCGGAGACGTGTGAATTTTGAAGGGACACCCCCCCCCCCAAGTTTGCATAAGTGTGAATTTAGGTAAGTTTGCCTTGAAATGCAAACTGGATCGTATTTCTCTCTCACCCCTAGCCCATAGCTCAGTCATAGAGCAAGCACAGACTCTGCATGCAAGGGGACCCAGTCTCAGTTTCTGGGATCCTAGCGGGGCTGGGTACATCTTCTGTTTGAATGCATGGGTGGTCCATTGCTAGTTAGTTTATGCAGTCTCTGTCTTGATGGACCAATTGTGTAAGGTTGATTCTTGTGTCAGGCTTCATTGTGTTTTAAATCTAGTTTGAGATATTTAGTTGTGTTTTATGAAGTGTTGTACTTGATGGATTGGCGTGATCTGTTCCACAAATTGGAAATGAAACATATCAAGAAATGTAGAAATGTTTCTGTTTCACATGCGAAAATAGACCCTCTTGTAAACAACCCATCCGCTGCCAAGAAGCTATTATGATATTTGTTTTCCATTAATGCAACACATTTTATTTTTGCTGCTCCCTTCCAACCACCCACATAACCCTTTCTAGGGCTAGATCCTGTGTTCTTTCCGCACACAACGAAGTGACTGATCTCTCTGCAAACTGGTTTCTCCTGTTCCTGCTGCTTAGAGTGATTTATAATCACCAGCAAGCTACCTGCCGAGGCAGGGGATGCTGTGGGCTGCAGATGTTACCGCTTCTTGGCAAGCTTCTTCTGGCATCAAGTCTGGATGGGAGCTACCTGGGAGAAACTTAATTTTGCAGCCACAGGATCGGCTTGCTTTTCCCCACCTCTGTGATCTCCTTGCAAATTTGTTTATGTGAACCACCATCTGCAGCCTGTCACTGCTGTCTTTCCCCTCCTCTTCTCTCCCCCCAAAGAGGCAATGAAAGATGATGGTGTGGTCTTGTCTTCCTACCCTGCATGTGCATCTTGTCTTTTGTGTCTAGGTGTGATGCTGTGCAATTGTGATTGCTGCAGAGATTGAAATAGGACTAAGTTGGTGGCTTAGGGGGCGGGAGGAGGACCAGCGTGGTTTTTTCTGGTATAACCCTGGATTCAACTCATGCCAACTTCTGTGAAGGTTACCAACTCTTCAGGATTATTCTAGTAGCTAGGAATTATTATTATTATTATTATTATTATTATTATTATTATTATTATTATTATTATTAATTTAGTTGTTTTCTTTACAAAAGTAATTCAAAGCCAACTTACAGCAATAAATAAATTATACACATGTTAAAAGCAACAGAAAATGAGACAGGGGGGATCTAAAAAGAAAGTTTTATTCAGCAGCCTCACCTGATAAAATTTAATCACCATCCTCACCTGATAAATGTGAACCATGCAGGTGCAAAAAGATGACATCAAGTTGAAAAAATGCTTCATTATTAATCACAAAATAGAGTAAAAGAATCAGAGTGGGGGTGCTTGCCTCACAATGAAAAACAAGTAATATGTGTAGGTAAAATTTGCATTACGAGCTCATTATATGGAAGTCTTGTCAACCTGCCTAATAAGAAACCAAAAATGATAACCCAAGAAATCTCCCAGTCTTTAATTCCTAATTCCCTTTTCTTTTCTTGGTCATCAACATTTTATTGTTAATAATAAAAGGGAGAAAATTATGTCAGAACATAATACAAGTGCAATTTCCAGGGCTCACTTCTGATGAAAGAACTTTTTCAGCTGACTAATTACCATGCATGGGCCAAATGGAACATTTCCGCTCTGCGATAGTTTGTGATTCCAGCAATTCATTGATTTCCCTTTGGTTAAATTATGCTCAGAAATCTAGGTTTCTTTATGTCAGGATAGAGCAGATTCTCTGCAGAGGCACTGCTGTTTGTTTGTCTTAAAACAATGTAATTTTGCCATGAGAGCATTTAATCATTGGCACCATAGCTCTGCCCCATCTGCATTGGGCATTCAAAGCAGCATCGTAGCACTTTAAACAGTCATGGTTTCTCCCAAAGCATCCTAGGAACTGTAGACTTTTAAGGGTGCCCTGAGAGCTGTTAGGATTCCCTATACGGAGCAACAATTTCCAGTGTGCCCTGTGTTCAATTTTGCCTAACAAGCACATTTTCACAAAGCACTTTCCCCTCATACAATGCATGTATGATATTTTCACTAATATATGGATTTTTTGTGTGATCGCTTTACCCTAGTCTGTGCATTTTCCTTCACATTCCTTGGCATTGCAAATTTGGAGAATTTGTGTTTTGGTTTGCGTATTGTTTTGGAAGCTGTGGATTAGATAAGTTTGCTTTTGAATGCAAACTGAATCCAATTTCTTCCACAGCCCTCCCTGCAGCTCTTGACATTTGGCACCCTTCACCCTTCTCTCACCTTCTGTGTCCCCAGTCTAATCTTTCTTCTGTGAATTTCAGTTGCTTCTGGCTGGCATACCAAGCCCAACTGTTTCTCCTGGGGAATTTTTGAGCGCTGAGCCATTGAGGTTGCTGATTTACTTTCCCGTGCTTGGGTTAGTCTGTAGTAAGTAATGTAGAAATTTATTACAGTGCCAGGAATGCCTAACATTCTTGTCTATGCTTTGCTGAATCCAGACGTAACAGGCAATCCAGGTGTGGAACAACTTTATAGCATTTCTTTCTATTACGGCACCTGGCAGTCCGTCATTTGTGGTTAGCTAAACAGATGCAGCCCACACTGTGGTGAATTGAAAGCGACAGGCAGTGGAATTCTACAACCCATTTTTACTTGATGCATTGGTGAGCAAGAGGTTTCTCGTAGGACGTCTTCCCAGAACCAACCATGACTTGCAGAATCTACACAAAAACAACTCAAAAACAAGATTGCCTCCCCAGCGGTGGAGCAAGTTGATTGGGCGCCTGAGGCAGCATGCGTGTCCTGCACCCAGAGGCAAGGCCAGCCGCCTGTGGGGTGGGCGAGCCAGGACAGGATGGTCTGCGAAGAGCCTGCCTGCCTACTCCCACTCAGCTGCCCTACAGCTGGGGGGGGGGAGGCTGCGGGCGGACCATTTGGGGCAGCGTGGAGCCTGCGGGCACCGAAGCCACCACATCTCTCCCAGGAGAGACGCGTGGCTCGAGCGTACTGCAGGACCAGCGTTGAGTGCCGCCCAGCATTTTGTCACCCCCCTAAGTGGTAACACCCAGGGCATCCCATCCCCACCGCACCCCCTTCCTCTGCCCTGTCCCTCCCCCTGCGAAAAAGCAAGCTGATGTTAGTAGCAAGTACCGTGCTACTGTATACCTGAAGGAGTGTCTCCACCCCCATCGTTCTGCCCAGACGCTGAGGTCCAGTGCCGAGGGCCTTCTGGCGGTTCCCTCACTGCGAGAAGCCAAGTAACAGGGAACCAGGCAGAGGGCCTTCTCGGTAGTGGCGCTCGCCCTGTGGAACGCCCTCCCATCAGATGTCAAAGTGATAAACTACCTGACATTCAGAAGACATCTTAAGGCAGCCCTGTTCAGGGAAGTTTTTAATGGGTGACATTTTAGTGTATTTTTGGTCTCTGTGGAAGCCACCCAGAGTGGCTGGGGAAACCCAGCCAGATGGGCGGGGTACAAATAAATTATTATTATTATTATCATTATTATTATTATTATTATTATTATTATTACTACTACTACTACTACAGTGGTACCTCAGGTTAAGTACTTAATTTGTTCTGTAGGTCTGTTCTTAACCTGAATCTGTTCTTAACCCGAAGCACCACTTTAGCTAATGGGGCCTCCCACTGCTGCTGCGCCGCCGGAGAACAAATTCTGTTCTCATCCTGAAGCAAATTTCTTAACCCGAGGTACTATTTCTGGGTTAGTGGAGCCTGTAACCTGAAGTGTACGTAACCTGAAGCGTATGTAACCCAAGGTACCACTGTAAAAAACTTTGCAACTAGGATTCTATTGGGCATTTCTCCACTCACCCCAAAAGCAGCTAAGACTTTGCAAGTGTGCCTAGCAAGTGCTTGCAGAGGTTCATGGCTTTGCATATCTTCCATCTGAACATATGCAAATTGCCTGCCTGTGTCGCTCAGGGCAGTTCTGTGTTTCCCTTGATCCCAACAGAACTAGCAACATGACTGTTCATACCCCCCTGGCCAAAGTGTCCTGCAACTCTTCCCTTCCTTCTTCCTCCTCCTTCTGGAATCATCCCTGACCATATATGATTTAACCGTTGTTGAATCTGGGTGGTGATTCTGAGCTCATCCAACATGGTTTATGTATCAGGGATGGGGAACATGTGGCCTTTCAGCTGTTGCTGGACTACACCCCCATCATCCCCGATGGTTAGCCCTATTGACTGGGGCTGATGGGAGTTGTAGTCCAGCAACATCTGGAGAGCCATCGCACCCCCACCCTTGGTTCAGATATTTATTTGATTTATGTATTCCATCCTTCCTCCAATTAAGTTAGGTTGGTGTATTTGGTCTTCTGCTTACTCCCCCTCTCCCATAAGCTGAAAGTAAGTGACAGGTCCAAGTTCAGCCTATAAACTTCTATATCTTTCATCCTGGCTTTCTCAGTGCCTAGTTGCACACACTAATAACTAACCACACACTCTTTCTTCTAGGTGTTAAATCCTAAGGTATGGTGGGCGTAACATCTTTCCTGTTAAAAATGCAAGAAACTCTAGGATAGGTGTCCCAGTCACCCAAAATTATGGCTGTTAACTATGCAAATAATCCATTTATCCAAAACAGGTCTCTGATCATTGGGGCCCTTTTGCTTCTGATAATTATCCCTGATCTCATACTTTCTCCTCCGTTGTTTTAAACAAAGCCATTGCTGAAGGGAATTAAGGGGAGACCGTGGTGGAAGAAATATGAAAAGTCCTTTGTATTTCCCTAGTTCCGCCTAAGCTGAACTGTATAAATTGGTGCATCTCCCTGCCTAAAACTGCCTGGTGTTTTGACCAAGATGTTCAAATCACAGATACAATGAGAGGCTACATTTTAGATTCATTGAGCAAAAGGGCAGTCGGTGCAAAGCAAACTCAGGCAGACCCATCCTTCCAGTTATTTCCTCCTCTGATTTCAGCAGCAAGCAAATGGGCGATGCTCTCAGCGTCTGCTAGAGAATGGATGCACTCCAGTGGGTCCAAATAACCCTTGGAACCATTTGCAAAGACACCGGTACACTCCTGATATTTGGGATATTTATAGAGTGGTTTGTGACGAGTCACCTCCTCTTCACCCCATTGTCAAGTGATATTGAGTCTGTAGTCAAAGTGAGAACAAAGATATATTGCAGGCACGTTTGTTCCTTAGCCACCGTGATTTGCTTTACAAAGGGCAATAAAAACTGAAGGCAGGAGAATAAAGCTACTTAGATCTATGCTGGCTGACCGAGTGCATAGAACTGACAGAATGGATGGAGTCATTACCAGCTCTTGTATAAATACAGCCGTTATTAAATTATAAATATATCGCCTCTCATTTGCTCAGCGGGACAAGCAGTGATGCCTTGGCCACTCACATGGCCTTTCCCTCCTTTGTAGTCTGTAGTCTGTATAGTTAAAGCTATGGTTTTCCTAGTAGTGATGTATGGAAGTGAGAGCTGGACCATAAAGAAGGCTGATCACCGAAGAATTGATGCTTTTGAATTATGGTGCTGGAGGAGACTCTTGAGAGTCCCATGGACTGCAAGAAGATCTCCATTCTTAAGGAAATCAGCCCTGAGTGCTCACTGGAAGGGCAGATCGTGAAGCTGAGGCTCCAGTATTCTGGCTACCTCATGAGAAGAGAAGACTCCCTGGAAAAGACCCTGATGTTGGGAAAGATGGAGGGCACAAGGAGAAGGGGACGACAGAGGATGAGATGGTTGGACAGTGTTCTCGAAGCTACCAGCATGAGTTTGACCAAACTGTGGGAGGCAGTGGAAGACAGGCGTGCCTGGCGTGCTCTGGTCCATGGGGTCCGACTAAACGACTACGACTAAACGACTAAACAACAACAACAGGGTTGGTAGCCTGTATCTTAACATAGGAACATAAGAAGAGCCTGCTGGATCTGACCAATGGCCCATCAGCTGCATAGCTCAGTTGGTTAGAGTCTGGTCTGATAACACCAAGGTTGCAGGTTCGATCCCCGTATAGGACAGCTGCATATGCAGGAAGTTGGATTGGATGATCCTCAGGGTCCCTTCTAACTCTGCAATTCTATGATTCTATCTAATCCATCGTCCTGCTCTTGAAGCCACCTACCAGTTGCCTGTGGGAAACCCACAAGCAGGACCTGAGAACAAGAGCAGTCTCCCTTTCTGTGGTTTCCAGCAAACTGGTATTCAGAAGCATATTGCCTCCAGGCATGGAGGCAGAGTGTAGCCATCACAGCTATTAGCCACTGATAGCCTCCTCCTCCATGAATTTTGTCTAATCCTCTTTGAAAGCCTTTTGACATTTATGGCCACCAGTAACACCTCATGTCTTTTCCTTGTATTTTCACTGGTGCTAACCATGGTTGATGCGAACAAAGATGCATGCTGAATTAGAATTTGAAGCTTAGGTAGTGCTGAATTTCCCGGATATAACTGGGATTTGTCTATTATGAGCAGGTAACAGCAAAGGTTGCAAGGTTCTTAGCTGGGGCAATCAGAATAAGATCTACTGCTTGACTATTGATTCAAAACCCTAAGATGTATTTTATATAATTGACTTTTTATTTCTATTCTTTGTATATTATACTGTTGTTTTATTGCTATGGCCATTGGCTGATGCAAATAAAAATTCATTCATTTGTCTATTGAAAATGGGCATAATTTTTCAAAAAATGGGGGCAGGGGAATTCCAAGTCCCCTTCCTAAGACAAAATATTTACATATTGGCATGAACCTGCAGCCTGTGTATAGATTGGAACACATGGATCTTATAGGTAAAGGTAAAGGGACCCCTGACCATTAGGTCCTGTCGTGACCGACTCTGGGGTTGCGGCGCTCATCTTGCTTTATTGGCCGAGGGAGCCGGTTTACAGCTTCTGGGTCATGTGGCCAGCATGACTAAGCTGCTTCTGGCGAACCAGAGCAGTGCACGGAAATGCCGTTTACCTTCCCACCGGAGCGGTACCTATTTATCTACTTGCACTTTGACGTGCTTTCGAACTGCTAGGTTGGCAGGAGCAGGGACCGAGCAGACTGCAAGCTTGCGAGTACTCTCTCACACACACATATCATGGGTGCCTGCAGCAGTTCACGTAGGGGAAATGATTATGATAGTTGTAGCGAAATGATACCCTTCACTTCCTTTAGAGAGCTCCAAGCAGTTTGTGCTGCCTTTCATCCAGGCAACAAGATTCGCACCTGCTTAGCTGCACACAGGGGTGCTGGCTATAGGGGGCAGAAGGTGCTTCAGCCCCCTCCATATTTCGTTTTTTGTGTGTGTGTTTTTAATAAAATATTTATTAAGGTTTTACAAAAACATACAAAAAAGAAAAAAGAAAAAAAAAACAGCTAACAAGAAAATTACCAAAAAAGAAAAAAATACCTAAAAAAACCAGTAGTTGAAAAAACAAAAAAGAAGAGAAAAAAGAAAAAACAATATCTTAAAAAGAAATAATCAATTTTTCAATATCTTTAAGTTCATTTGCTTATTTCCTTGACCTCCTCACACCTTCCCTTTTGTATTCCCGTTTACAAAATCCTTTCAGCAAATCCTTACCCTCTCAGCCCCCTCCATATTTCGAAGCAGGGGGCTGAACCCCACAATATTGAGGGGGCTGCCATCCCCTGCCCTGCCAGGTGAGTGCCAGTGCTCCAATCGGAGGCAGCAGGCGCAGAGGGCAATTTTTGCCCACCACGATCACCGGAGCGCCTTCCGGAAAAGCACTCTGGCAATCCTCAATGGGACACCAGTGTCCCGGCAGGCATGGTCTGATGGGGGGGGGGCACTCAGCAAGCCTGGCTGCACAGGACTATAGGAATTGTGCTTCCTGGTTATTCACTGCGCACGCTGGTTCCAATGCAGCCTGTCTCTACAGTCTCAGGGCTCTGATATCCCATATCACTCTGACGCGAGCGTATGGTGACGGAGACCCCTTCTGCGCCGTGTGTAATTGTGCGGAGCCTGTAAAAAGCAGGCCTTTTAAAGGTCAGACATTTCAGATTGGATTTTGTTACATGTGGAAAGGCCAAACTCACCTTTTGCTTTTCCCTCCGAGAGGGCACAGCACAAAGAAGTAGGGGCAGCGATATAGCTCAGAGCTGAAACCCTTTCACTGCTCCACGGAGTCGTCATCCCCCCCCACTCAAAATTTATATATGTCTACCACCAATACCTCCACTTTTTCCTGCCAGGTGCCAGCAGCACTTCGTGACAAATAAATGTTTTGCTCGCGACTCAAGGGAAGTGGCACCTGAGCAGATGTGCTTGGCTCGAAGGGACAATCAATTTATTTAGCCATCCATTTTCAGCTTCTGATTCTCCCCACTCCCTGTGAACTTTTTCTCTCCCTCCCCTCCCCACCCCCCCCCAACCACCACAGCCTAATAGCTGTTTACTTCCCACTGGGGGCATACATTCTCTTCTGATTAAGTGTCATTTAGCTGTTGGCCTGCTTGCTCATTTGATTTTTATAGACTCTTCTACCCAGGAACAGATTGAGAGAGGAGAGCCGGAAAGAGGGAGGGTGATGGAAGGAGGGTGGAACGAGCAGGAGGAACGGCGACCTTCTGATTAGAATGGATTTTAATGAGGTTTTCAGATAAGGTATATCCATTCAAAGTAATGGTGATGGGGCACTGGATCCTTAATCTGCATTGTGTCTGCTGATTCCAGAAGAAGAAGAAATTGATGTAAGATGGTCTAGAGGTCAGGTAAAGGGAGGACTTGACATCTGTCACACTGGCAAGCCATAGCTCATAAGTTTCGACCTCTCTTGCCAAAAGATCTTCAGGTTGCTGAGATGGGAAGGACCTTTGCCCAAGACCTTGGAAAGACCATGGTAGCTGACACAGGCACTACTGGACTTTAGTGGACCAATGGTCTAATTAAGTATATGTTAGACTTTTATACCTTAAACCAATATAAGGAGAGATGGTTGAAAATGAGACGTGAGAGGATCCATTTGGTAGGGGAAAGAATTACTGGCTGGGATGCCTTTAGAATGCATATAGGTAAAGGTAAAGGGACCCCTGACCATTAGGTCCAGTCGTGACCCACTCTGGGGTTGCGGCACTCATCTCGCTTTATTGGCCGAGGGTGCTGGCGTACAGCTTCCGGGTCATGTAGCCAGCATGACTAAGCCGCTTCTGGCAAACCAGAGCAGCGCACGGAAACGCCTTTTACCTTCCCGCCGGAGTGGTACTTATTTATCTACTTGTACTTTGACGTGCTTTCGAACTGCTAGGTTGGCAGGAGCAGGGACCGAGCAACGGGAGCTCACTCCGTCGCAGGGATTCAAACCACCAACCTTCTGATCGGCAAGTCCTAGGCTCTGTGGTTTAACCCACAGCGCCACCCGCATCCCTAGAACGCATATAAGCCCTCTCTAAATGAGCTGCAATGGCTGCCGGTTCAATTCAGGGTGCTTGCATTGGTGTTTAAAGTCCTCAGCCTGGATAGCTCCGTTGGTTAGAGTGTGGCACTGATAATGCCAAGGTTGCAAGTTCGATCCCCATATGGGACAGCTGCATATTCCTGTATTGCAGGAGCTTGGACTAGATAATCCTCAGGGTTCCTTCCAACTCTATAGTTCTTTGATTCTTTGACTTGAGCCCCCAGGATCCTTCCCTACAGATCCTCCTGGGTGTTAAATCAGCAGAGGGGGAGTTCTCAGTACTTCCACTGCCCTTAGAAGTTTGAGGTGGTGATTGCCTGGGAGAAGGCATTCCCTGTGACAGGGATATGTCTGGCTTCTTCCCTATACAGCTTTTGGTGAATGCTGAAGATGCATGTATTTACCCTGGTCTTTGAAACATGAGATGTGTGTTTTCAATGGCCACCCTATCCATGGGATTGTAATCAGTTTCATCTGTGTTTGTTTTAAATTGTTGTAGCCTACCCTGGGACCTGTTGGACTCCCTGCCTTCTACCCTCTCAAGTAATAAATTTTCAGGATGATGACAGGGAGCCCAACAGCAGATGATACAAGAGCCAACAACAAGCCAGCTAACTCATCCTAGTTTTGTCCCCACTCTCCTCCCTGCTGTCCTCTCCAAGGGTAGCTCTGAAACTAAGGAGGAGGAAGCTGACAGGCAGTGCCACAGACCTGGCTGCTTCTAAGTAGGAGGGCAGGCAGATAGGAGCTGGCTGAGTGCAGAGTGAGGTTGGTGAGACAGTGCCCCATTTGCTCAGCCTCCTCTGCTAAAGAAGTTTAGAAAAATTGATGACCCAGACAAGAATAGAATATGATAAGAGATTTATAAAATAAAGACTGGTGTTGAGAGATTATCTGTCTATCTATCCATCCATCCATCCATCTATCTATCTATCTATCAATCTGTAATCTAATGATACTAGAACTCCTTTCACAGAACTGACTGGCAACAGGTTCGAGACCAAAAGAAAGTTTTGCTTCTTTAAATGCATGTTAACAGGTCACAAGAAATGGCGATGGTTCCTTTGGCTTAGATTGGTGGTTCCCAAGCTGTGGTCCGCAAGCTTTATTCAGGAGGTCTGTGGCATGTCGCCGGGGGGGGGGGGTTGTAGTTGAAGATGGGAAATGGCACATCCATTGCATGAAATTGTCACATTGACTTTAAGTTGTATTTTCATTGCTTCTTTTATTTCTTCTTTTGTATTTCATTGTATTGCAATTTGGGATTCTACGGAATTGTAATGCAATAGAATACAATATCGAAGAAATAAAAGAAGCAACACGAATACAATTAAAAATCATGCCGCATAGAACACAGCACATTACAGTTGCTACAAGAGGCAGAAAAATCAATGAAGCGCTCCACCAAGACCCTTAGGAATTTTCAAGTGGTCCTGTGGGTGAGGGGAATGTGGGAACCATTGGCTTTAGATGGGGTTTTTATATACAGGACCTGACATATTCAGAGACAAGAGAGGTCTGTCAACAGCTATTAAGTATGACAGCTAAATGCATCTTCCCTCTTCAGAAAGAGGATGCTTCTTGTTACTAAATACCAGGGACAAACATTAGGGGTTGTCTAGCTCTCCTTGCTTCACTTATGAGTTTTTGAGGAACATCTGGATGATCAGTGCTGAACTTGATGGACCCTGACCTGATCCAGCATGCACAATTGTTATGTTAGTCTGTCATGAAAACGGCACAAGTTTGTTGCGAAGTGTGCATTGATTGGGAAATAGGGTTGCGGGTTCAATGAGTGTATGCTCAGAAAAAAAACACTATTTCTGAGTACAGCCTATACAAAAATAACCTGGTGATCTGCAGAGTCGTTTAGGTTTTCTTCCCAAGGAGGTTGAGAGTCTTTGCTTTTGCTCAAATGCTTTTTAAGTGGGACCCATGCTGGAACCTGTTTATACTTTCCCATACATTAGCCTCAGCATCTTAGATATTTGTGTGGCTCTCTGGTTTGATTTTGACACACGCACACACACCCTTAACTGGAAAATTCAGCAGAGTCAGCAGCTACATTACCCCACCCTAGATTCCTGCAGCCATATCCTTGACCTCAGGAAGCTGGGTGGGAATATAACGTAGCTCTGAGCCAACGTGCCACCCACCGGGGGGGAACTGAATGATTTCCCATCATTTGGCAGCTGCTAATTAGCTGCAGCTGATGAGATAATTTATAAAAATTAAGAGCGATTACCTTCGTGGTGATAATATCGCTTGGCAGTGAAGTTGCTTTTCGGAAAGGATAACTTGTCTCTGTCGGGCACTGGGGAAGAAAATATCTACATATGTATAAAAGCACACCAAGAGGGAAAGCTAAAAAAACCCCTTCTACCAGGCTTTTGTACCAGTGGAACCCCAGTAATAGAATTTGTTCCACAGGGAAGTTTGTCTAGTGCCTATGTTGCTGTTGGAACGTTTGGCACTCGCTGGTTTTATTCTCCAGGCATTTTAGATGAAATTAATTCCTTAGATATGAAAGAATAGGGAGGTATGTATTAAATGTTGTAGCTGAGTCTTCCAATCTGCTGCCTGAATTGGTTTTGAAAGTTGTGAATCTGGAAAGCGTGTTTTGTTGTAACTGTGCATTTTACATTGTGTCCTAGTTATGTAGTTGTACTTTAGTGTAATTTCTTCTTGCAAACTGCCCGGAGGTATATTACGAATATGATTATGACTGTTGTTGTTGTTAAAAGGAAGAATAAACTGCCTTTCATTTTGAGGAGAAATACCAAGGTGGCTTACAAACGAATAAAAGCCAGCATCAAGATAACAAGTATCAAGCCGATTATAAAAAAAAACTATAGCTACCCATAATTGCAATGGTAAATGGTGGAAAAAACAATTCATCACAAACATTAGAGCACCCATAATTAAAATGCAAATTAAACACGCCCATTAAAACAGCAGGACAGTTAGAACAACAATCAGAACTGGAGGTTCAAGTCAGGAAATTGTATGAGACGTGGTATATATAAGAAGAGCCTGCAGGATCAGGCCAGTAGCCCATCTTGTTCTGGTCATCCAGGTGCCTCTTCTGGGAATCCCACAAGCAGAACCTGAGTGCAAGAGTGCTCTCCTCTCCTGTGGTTTCTAGCAACTGGTATGCAGAAGTATTACTGCCATATGAAAAGACTGTATGAAGGGTGATATATAGGTACCTGATTGTTTTAAAAGAACTACATCTAATGCACAAGCTCCACTGGGTAAGCCTGGAGGTCCTTGGAAGCTTGGAAGATCAATAGAGGTGGATGACTTCCCTTGAAAAGATACTCAGTCTATTTGACAACCAGTCTTCCCCAAACAACATGCAGCTGCAGGTTGGGGTGTGTGTGTGTGAGTGCTGGATGTGTTTACAGTTCTGTGTTCAGGTGTTCAGCACTCTATGCATCAGCACTGGTAACCAGCAACCTCTTCATGGACAAGCATATTAGCAAGGCAGCTATGACAGTGGCTCGCCTCTCCAAAAGGGTATGGGAGAATGTGATCCTGATGACCAATATCAAGATGAAGGTCCACCAGACTTGCATGTTGAGTATGTTGTTTTATGGTAGTGAAATGTGGGCAAAGTTACAACTGCCAGGAGTGACACCTCAACATCTTCCACATGTACTGCATCAGGAAGATTTTGGACATCACATAGAATCATAAAATTGTAGAGTTGGAATGGACCAAGAGGGTCATCTACTCCAATCATCTGCAATGCAGGAATCTGCTCTCCCAACCTGACATTCTCAGTGGGTTCGTTTTCCTGTCTCAGTGACTTCTATGCTGGTTTGGTCATGTCCACAGAATGGAAGATAGCAGGATCCCTAGGGCATGCTTTATAAGGAGCTGTGCTTCAGGCACCAGGTCCATTGGTAGTCAATCTCTGAATTAAAAGATGTCTGCAGACATAACATGAAGGCTAGCAACATCAACCCCACTGTGTGGGAATCCCTTGCAGATGACCACAGTGCCTGGAGACAATTAGTCAGGTCATTTATCCATACCAGTGGCCAGAGGGGGAATGGCTGCTGGGAAGAGCGCAGAAAGAAAAAATGCCATGGTACACCCATATCAGCACAACCATCTGCCCCAGCTGAAACAAAACATGTCTCTCCCATATCTCTACAGCCACAGCAGGCGCTGTAACTTCGCCCTTGAAAGTGCACTCTTCCATTGTCTCCCGAGACAGATGCCAACGCAACCAAAGCACAGGTTGAACTGAGTTCATAACTTTCCCCAACAACTTCTGCGGGACACAAATGCTGCCCTGGCGTAAGGGATCCCTGAGCACCGGAAGTGTGAAAAATGCTATGTTGCATGAACGACAAGGGAAATAACTTTTATTTTTGAACCTCAGGAAAGAAAGTGTGTGTTCTGCGAGGGTATCCCACAGGTAATATATCTGTGCATGGACAGTCAGGAGGGACTTCAGAAACCAGACGGAGGTGTGAAAGTCTGCCTGGAAGGTAGGCATTCATTAAGCTGAGGAATGCATCAGATGCAAGAGGCCTCCAATACTCCATCAGGTTTCTAATGATTTTGTCAGAGCATTAATCCCTGAGGGGAGTGAACTGCCGCATTCTGATCTCCGGCAAACAAATTGTGTTGCCGAAGAGACAGCCCAGTATGGAGTCAGGCACGACAGTGGAAAACAATCCATCAGCTTCTAAGTGGGACCTAGAGATGTCAGTCAAGAATTGCATGCCTCGACTCTGATGAGGAACTTTGTGCACTGGGTTTATGGCGACAAGGAGAAGAGCTAGCGAGCCAAGATCTCCATGTATTTCTCTCTTTGTCATGAGTTCCCTGCCATAATTGTTGCAAACCACACCCTCCGTGTCCATTACAAGGCAGAGTTGTGGACCCAGGCAGTGGCGTAGCGTGGGTTGTCAGCACCTGGGGCAAGGCAAGTAATTTGCGCCCCCTAACCCGTGGATTTGCGCCCCCTAACCCTAACCCCCAGATGTTGCGCCCGGTGCAGCCGGCCCCCCCGCACCCCCCACGCTACGCCACTGGACCAAGGTGCAGTGGAGCCAGCGGGGTGTGGGGAACATGTGGAAGCAATGACAGACACAAGCTGGAGTTGGATTAAATCAGGCCACAGCTTTATCCGTTACAGTGCAAACAGGTTTGGCATAGGCATTGGGCATGGATGCATGTGATCAGGCAGCCACCTGCTGGTTGTTGAGCTGTCATTTGACAGCCAGTGTATGCGCCAGGGATGGACTGGACTTAGGAAGTCTTTACTCTGGTCTGCCTCTGGAGCCCCGCCCCCTAGGAGCTCTGCAATGATGCAGATTGGCTCCTTGCTCCCAGCCTCTGCCACCCCATCCTGCCCAGTATGGACAAAAAGCTCATGAAGCACTCAGCACCACATTGAAGAAAACAGAAACTGGCCACTCCCCAGCTGCAACCAGCCACACCAGGCTGCAAAGTTCCTCCCAGTGAGCCAGGAACCAGGATCCCACCAGGGACTTGGGGGCCATGGGGGAGGGAGAGATACCTGCCTTGCAAAGTCTTCAAGCCTCCCCAGTTGTTATGTCCAGAATCTCACTCCCCCCCCCCACACACACTCTAAAGAAAAAATGTTAAATGGGTTAAATGGGTCCACAAAGCCTTGGTTTTAATGCATAGAATGGTACATAGCACATAGGATTAAAAAGAAAAGAAACGAAAGACTGTATTTTCTACCATATCAGCTCAGGGTAGGTGCCACATCCTTGGCCCCCAAGGCTCAGGAGCTCCGTGTGCATTAATGCTTGTGGAGTTTGGAGAACAAGCACGCATAGATGGAGCTCATTTTGCCTGTCTTTTGCCCTCTTCCACTGAACAGGAGCTTGAACTCTAAGCTACCCCATTCACTGCCTTAATAAACGATCACTTTCCTGGCCCCCTCGTCGTTTTCCACCCCTGTTTCTCATCTGTTTGCGAGCACCTGCGGCTTTCTCCAGACACGCCAATCAAAAAAGCTGGCCGTGAAAGGCTGAAGCAGCCTAAGCGAAAGAGAAGTAGCATTAGCCGAAGACTTGCTCCTATGAAATCGGCTCTGTTCTTTTCCTTAGGAGATGGGAGAGACTTTCTTCTTTTGTTGGCATACCAACAAGCCCCGTCAACCCTTTCCCTTTGAATTTCAGAACTCTGCCCAGCTAACTCTTCTCCCACTCAAATTCAAATGTTTTTCCCTTTCTTTTTTAGAGACAGAAGAGTTCCCTTGCTAACGAGGATGCTCTGGCAAAGTCCCACTTTGCTTCCCTAACATCCAACTTCACCTGGTAACCCATTTTCCGAAGATTCAGTTCATTTCTCGTCTTAATACCACCCTTAACCACTTTAAATAATTCTCTTGCCTCTTTTATGGGGACATACCTCTCCTGCTTGTCCTACAGAGGGTGATCATTTACCTCTATGCTTTTGTTTACTGCCCTCCAAGCTCTATGCATCACATCCCTTAAATTCTGCCGATAAATCACATAATCTAATTCATTCCATCATTTTTACTGCCCTCCCGTGGATCTCACCCATCAGCATACCTCTGTATTCAATGTCCTTAAAGAAATATGGGAGTGAGCAGAGTGCTTCACAAACTGCCCCTTCAGAAATGTTTGCCCCCATAATAAACACTCCTCAATGATTAGCAAACTAAGATTCCCTGCATTCTGTCACTGATGAAATATTCGCTTGGTCCCAAACATTTGCCATGGATATATAAAGTAAGGGCTGCTTGTAAAACCAACATCCTCCTATTCTGGAGGCACGGACATAGTTTTGCCTTAAGCAACCTCCCTTGCACTGTGATACTGCTGGATTTCAAATGCCACCAGAGGTCAAGATAGGTCAGAGGAACCTGCAAAGGATGTCTCAGCTTCTGAAGGATCTGCGGGAGAAGGTGAAAACTCCAGCTTGCTGGGCAGCATTTGAGCTGGAACTCTGCATTCCTGTCAAGAAAAGTGTTGTTCAAAGCGGCGTCCTGAGTGCATCATGGGAAAGGCAGCCTTTTGTGATCTTAAAGGGATGATGGCTTCAGGGCTTTGCCTCTGGTGCCCCATGTGAATCTCAGCTAAAAGACGTACGCTTTGTTGCTCAATTTCCCACACCAAGAGCTGTCACGAATAGAGGCTGGCTGTTGTTGGTTTTTTACTCTTATAAGCAATAGGCCAGGATGCCTATTGCAGTAAATAGAATCCCTGTAAAACAAAACAAAATATCTCTACCAAACAAGCTCAAATTCTCCAACAAGAAAATAGGAATTTTGTAATATGCAGAAACTTACAAGTAACTTGGCTCTTTCTCTATGAAGATGGATTGATTGTTAAACCACTCTGAGAACTGTAGCTCTGGGGTGGGGAATCAGGGACGTGGGTGGTGCTGTGGGTTAAACCACAGAGCCTAGGACTTGCCGATCAGAAGGTCGGCGGTTCGAATCCCCGCGACGGGGTGAGCTCCCGTTGCTTGGTCCCTGCTCCTGCCAACCTAGCAGTTCAAAAGCATGTCAAAGTGCAAGTAGATAAATAGGTACCGCTCTGGCGGGAAGGTAAACGGCATTTCCGTGCACTGCTCTGGTTTGCCAGAAGCGGCTTAGTCATGCTGGCCACATGACCCGGAAGCTGTACGCCGGCTCCCTCGGCCAATAAAACGAGATGAGAGCCACAACCCTAGAGTTGGTCATGGCAGGACCTAGCTTTTTGTTCGTTGGTTGGTTGGTTTTCTGCATACAGCAGTTCCCGGGAGGTGAAACTTTTCTTTACAGCATCATGCTTCTTTGAAAGTGGGACTTTTACTTGGCTCTCCCCAGGGCAGGACATCCACTCTCCACTCTCATTAGGAAGGCTTCAACAGCAAGGCCAAAGATGGCAGCTTCTCAGATCGGAGGTCACTTGTGACAGAGATTCATGCATCATCCCCTTTCTGCAGGTCAAGAGAGCATGCCCTAAGCTCCAGCCATAGACATGCCAGGAGGAGACAACACAAGGCAGGGAAAGGCTAACAAGGATGCTTGTTGGGTTTGTTAGCAGATTTGTTCAAACAGCCCATAAGGCTGTAGCATGAAGATGGAGACTGCAGGGTTGCAGGGTTGCCCCTCCCCCCTTTTGCAAATATTTTTTGACACTGCCTAAATCCATCATCCCTTTCCAGTCACTGCTTCAGTACTTAATGAGAAAATTCATTTGTTTATATGCTTACTTCATTCTCACTCTCCATCACCTTTGGTTGCTCATAGTGATAGTCTCAGGCCTCCTCAGCATTATACAGAATTGTCACATTACACACAGTCATGGTTTCCCCCAAAGAATCCCAGGAACTGTAGCTTGATAAGTTGTTAGGGGACCCCTATTTCCTTGACAGGCCTCCTGTTTCCTGAGGTCCATGGGAGAAGGGATTGACTGTTAAACCACTTTGGGAATTGCAGCACTTGGGGGGGGGAGGATAGGGGTCTCCTAACAACTTTCAGCACCCTTACCAAACTGCAGCTCCCATAATTCTTTGAGGGAACCCATAGCTGTTTAAGTGGCATAATAGTGTGTTATATGTGTGGTGCAGATGGGGCCTAGAATTCTATGTGCATAGAAAGTGTGCATTAGGAAGCACTCAGAATGGAATTTTGTTAAGGGTGCCCAGAGTTGTTAGGAGATTTCTATTCCCCCTGCTGAGCTAATATTTCTAGAGTGGTTTGACGATCAATCCCTCTTCCTAGGGAACTCTGAGAATTGTAGTTCTGGGTGGGGAATAAAGGTAAAGGTACCCCTGCCCATACGGGCCAGTCGTGTCCGACTCTAGGGTTGTGCGCCCATCTCACTTAAGAGGCCGGGAGCCAGTGCTGTCCGGAGACACTTCCAGGTCACGTGGCCAGCGTGACGAAGCTGCTCTGGCAAGCCAGCACCAGCGCAGCACATGGAAACACCGTTTACCTTCCCGCTAGAAAGCGGTACCTATTTATCTACTTGCACTTAAGGGTGCTTTCGAACTGCTAGGTGGGCAGGAGCCGGGACCGAAAGACGGGAGCTCACCCCGCCGCGGGGATTCGAACCGCCGACCATGCGATCGGCAAGTCCTAGGCACTGAGGTTTTACCCACAGCGCCACCCGCGTCCCTTGGGTGGGGAATAGGGGTCTTCTAAAACTCTCATATTTCCCCAAAGAATCCTGGAAGTGTAGTTTGGTAGAGTATTGAAAGTTATTAGGAGTCCCCTGTTCCCCTCTCAGAGCTACCATTCCCAGAGTTCCCTAGGAAGAAGAACTGACCATTAATCTGCACTGGGGTATGGTCTTGGTCTTGCCTCACCATTGTTGAGGAGAAAAGTGCTCTGTCAAGAACAACAGCAGGTGCTCATAGCTGGAGCTTTCACCGACCTCTTTCTGTATTCATTCCCCCTTTTAAGTTTGCTGCTGGGACTTTGGATGCAAATGACAATGCAGCTAACAAGATCAAATTGGCTATTAAAGGAAGAAAGTGGCTCTGGAGATGCTGAGGGCCAATTAACCTCAAGAGCAGGTCGTCTGACACCATCTCTCTGTGCAGCGAGGTGTGCATGAGGGTTTTCATGCGTCGGTGTTGAAAGGAGCGGAGAGGGCCCGTAGAGCATTTCGGGCGAACAGCCAGCTAAGCAGTTGCCGGTACATTTCTTTCTTTCTTTTTTGTTCCTGTTGCCGGATGCAGACTAGATTAATAACCTAGGCAATCATAGGCACAGGCCGATCAAATTGAGCAAGGCCACTGGTGAATTGTACTGAGCCACAATGAAAAGGTTGTGAGTTGGCACAGGATGCATTGATATGTTGAGGTGAAGAGTTAAAGGACAGTGTGGGTGGGAACAACTTATCGTACCTATTTGGGGCTGTAGATTGCAGAGCAGGAACTGGAATTTTGCTGGAGTTTAACACAAGAAGCTGACATAGTCAGACCTTTCATTTACCTAGACCAGGGGTCTGCAACCCGCGGCTCTGGAGCCGCATGTGGCTCTTTTACACCTTTGCCGCGGCTCCGGGGCGGATACTAGCGAGGGGAGGAGGCGCATTGTGCGCCCCGACACTCCCCACTGTGGCGGGCGCTGTACTGGCTGTGATGTCGCATGGGGGCGATGCGTGCATTAGTCACGCACCGTCCCGACGTCACCTTCCCACCCGCCCGCTACATTGTAAGGGGCATGTACGCTGGTTACTGCATTGAAAGGGGGCATGTATGCTGGTCACTGTTTTGAAGGGGAGTGAAGAACACACACACAAAAAAAAGGTAACTTGTTAATTTAACATTTATTTCTATGAGGAGGAGTAATTCTGAGGGCTCAAACAAAGAAATAATAAAAAAGGGACAAAAAGTTATTTTTATAATGACGAGTTTTGCGGCTCCCAGTTTTTTTTCCCTTCGGAAATGGGTCCAAGTGGCTCTTTTTGTCTTAAAGGTTGCAGACCCCTGACCTAGACCAGTATTATCTATCCTAGTGGCTGCCAATCTTTGGGGGCCATTGGGTGCACCTGGAATTTTGACAAACTGTCGTTGGCACCAGTCACACGATGGGGTTGTGGAGCACAATGTAAAATCACTGCCATGAGGGACCATGGCATAACACAAAATAGCTGCTGCTAGGGCATGTGTGTCATGGGCCCCACATGGGATGTGGCATGGTGTGGCAGCCCCAGACAGAAGGGGAAAGGAGAAGCAGGATGAAGGAGAAGAAGCAGATGAGAAGGTGGGCACTCGGAGATGGAGGAGGAAGCTTCTCCCTTTGTGACTCTAGATGCCAGAGAAGGAGAAGCGGATCTGTTGGCTCTTGCCACCACCACTCTGGCAGAGTGCAGAGCTTAATCAAGTGAGAGGAAGGACTCTGAGCATCAAGATGGAGTTGAACAGGAGGTCAGCAGCAGTGGAGCTGGAGGCAGTGGGGCAGGACACAGTGTCCCTAAGTTTCAGGCACCACCTTTGGAGGTGGGCTCAGACACGTTCACCCAGAAGGAGTACACATGCATATGCATGGCAGAATCATAGGGGGGAAAGTTGCATTTGTGAGCTCACCGCATCTTGTTTTTAAAAGCTTGGCAGGAGGGGTGGTGTCAACTATTGGAATGTCTTCTTGGCTTCTGTTTGGTTATGCATATCTTCCCTTGCTCATGGACCTTGGAATCTTGACTTCTGGCCCTATGCTTGCTGTTGAGCCAGCACCACTATTAGCCTGAAGAAAGATCTTTGCCTTACTTTCAAGTAAGAGTTGCTGTTGTTGTGTTTTGTGAGGGGAACCTGGCAGCATGGCATAATATTTTCAGTGTGGTGAGGCTGACTCAGTTCAAACAAGAACTGGAACAGCAAACAGTCCTGAGTGTATTGTGGGTTTGGGGAGGGGGGGATATTTACAGAGACTTTTCATGAGTGCCATAGAAAGTACTGGCAGGCTCACTGGCACCTGCAGGCGCCATGCTGGCAACCTGTGGTCTATTCTGACTTGCAATAATTCTCCAGGGTTGCAAGCAAAGGCAGGACTTTGAGATACCAAGGATTGAATTGGGGACTTTTTCATGCAAAGCCTGTGCTCAACCACTGAGCTACATCCTCTTCTCTCCGATTGCAGGAGGATGCCCAGAAAGTTAGAATTTGCTTCCCAGAATTGTCCTCAGCAGATGCTGATGCTGAATATTCTCCACATATTAGCTGGCTGCTCATATGTTTACCGTACATTTGGTATCTGCACTTGACATCTTCTGATGATGTCCAATGTCAATACTTGGTATTCAGCTTTTCAGTGTTTGGTTTCCGCATTTGTCATTTGCCAGAATTAGACAGATGATACATTAATGGCATTTAGTGTTGACTGCTTGTGAGATTTCACGTTCCACGCCTGCCAAAGTAGTCGAGAAATGCCAGATTATTATTTTTTTATGAACTTGGACTTTGAGTTTAAAATGTTGTGTTCAGAATTGAATTTTAGATTCAAAATCTAAGTGGTAAAACTGGAAAAAGCTAATGATTTTCTAATATTAGTATAGTTACTTCTTTGGCTGATTTCCAAGAGAAGGGTGGGCTCCATGTTCTTCTTCAAATCACTATACAATATTGCCATCCTCTCACACACCCAGAGGAACATAGGAAACTGCCTTATACTGACTCAGGCCATTGGTCCTCTAGCTTGGTGTTGTCTATGCTAACCGTCAGCAGTGCTCCAGGGTTTCAGGCAGGAATCCTTCCCAGGGATTGAACCTGGAACCTTCTGCATGCAAGGCTGATGTGCTACCACTAAGCTATGTCCCTTCCTCCCTGAAGTTTCTTCCACGATACCCTTCTGGTGCCATTTGCATCCCAGCTCCCCCAGATCAAAGGCTACTTTTTATGTGCAACCTTTGGATTAACTCCATCACTTGCTGTCAGCACTGATCATCAAACTCCATGGGACAAGAGACCAGTGGCTTTGGTTCATGTTATTTTGGTAGGTCACCTCTGATGCTCTTCACCCTTTTCAGCCTTCGTTTGTGCTGGTGAAAATAGCAGAGGAGTGCTAATGAGAGGAGGGTAAGGATTAGAGTCTAAATTTTATGGGCAGCTGGGAAGCTTCTGGGGCCAGATAGAATTCCTAGACTTCCAGTTTCCCTACAAAATGTGATGATGGCCACTGGCTTAGCTGAGTTTGAAAAGCAATTGGACATATTCCTAGAGGACAAGTCTTCCAATGGCTATTAGCCATGCTGGCAACATGCAGCAGACACATTCAGAGGAAGTATATCTCTGATTACCAGTTGCTGGGATGTGATTGGGGAGGGCTATTGATTTCAATGACCCCTTGTGCCCCTTCCAGAGGTACTGTGGGCAGCAGAACAGGTCCATTTTCCGATCCACCAGGGCTGCTCTTATATTCTAAATCGTTTAGCCTCGGGTAACGGTAGGCTTACTTTGCAACATAAATTGTCTGTGCATGTTTGTGTATATATAAAAGCAACAACAACAACAGAGAAATAGTCCTAACAGTGCAACAAATGCTTTACCCCCACTCCATATGTGCAAGCTGACTTTAATTTTAGCAAAGGTCCTGACTAAATAGCAAAGCTGCTTTTGTGAAGATCTTGTTCTGAAGACTACCTGGGGGGCTGCAGGTGTGCACAGCAGACTCTAAAGGAGAGGCCAGCTTAGTAATGGTCCTTATGCCCAGTCTGGTCTCATGGCTGGGGTGGACAGCTTGCCTTCCATACTTGCCAACTCAGAGGTAAGAGGGTGTCTCAGTGCAAGCAGCAGCTATGGCAACAAGACTTTTTTTTTTTTAAGGGGAGGGAGGGATTGTTGCTTGACACTCTGGCCTGGCATTCAGAATGACTGCCTGGCATCGCTCGCTGTGGACCAGGGCTTTCAAGCATCCAAGAAGGTAAACTGTGGATGTCCCAGGTGTATGGGGGATGTGAAAAGCTGCTATTCTATCTTTGGCTTGTTTTGAGCCTGAGCAAGCGGGGGAGAGGAGGGAACGTTTTTTGTTGTTTCTCCATTGTTTGTGCTGGTGTCTTTTACCTTATCAAAGAGAGGAGTGTTTAATGCTGCAAAGAAAGCTAATTTCTTAATCTCTCTCTGCCAGGCACCATGCAAACAAAACTCAAACAAAGCCCCGGATTGGAGGGGCTTGAATGTGTGTTTGCTCAGTGACATTGACTTCTGGAGAAAAAATAATAATCTCTCCCAGAGGGCTGCAAGGTTCCTGCCACCTCTGTGTACTGTCTTTTGCATTCAAGTCCACCCGGCAACCCATAATTCAATTTTCCAACAGCTGGGCCTTTTCAGAGCCTCTCCCTCCAGCCCTAAATGCATTGGCTTGGAATGAAGGGACTGATGCACAAAATGCATGGTCTTTTTAAGTCATGTGGTACAGTGAGGGTGCGCACTGGCCATTCTACCAGCCCAGGTCATCACCCATTTCTGAGCCAATTACAGGACAAGTATGAGAGCCACTTTTCCCACAAGTCACCTTTATGCATTCATTTGGCTTTGCATCCATTGACTGAACAGACACATTGAAATTAATCAACATGGTTACCATAGGCACATTCATTCCAGGGGGTCTACACTGAATAGAACATAGCTGGATGCAACCTTTAATTTTTATCGTACTTTTCTCTCTAGCTGCTCAGCAGAAGTGAGGTGGATGTCTTCATGTTATCCTCACAACATCCCTGTGGGGCTGAGTGATAGTGACTAGCCCAGCATTATCCAATGAACTTTCCAAGGCAATCAAAATACACCCCATCCCCAAATCCCTTTCCTTATCCAGCCCTTAACACCCTCCCTTGCTCCCCGCACCCAGCCCCTCCATTCCTCTCTTCACATCCTGCTTGGACAGGCAGACAGATGGAGAGGAAAAGAAGCAAAGAGATTAAGAAGCTGCAGTATGGAAGCAGTAGGAATGCGCTCACCCATTGTGAATGACCTTTGGAGGAACAAAGTCTACAGTGGGTAGGTGTAGTCCTAGCATTACCATGCTTTTTCCAGGAGTGCAACCTTTTTACCTCCCCTCTCATTTTTCATGTTTGCTCGCCACTCATTTTTCATGTGGCGCCAATGGAAAACCTCTTATCTTGGTTGGGACTCCACCTCCTCAAATGGCTAGAAATACTTTTCTTCTGGTTCCCCCATTCACAGAAAGGAAGAGGCTGCAGTGTAGAGTCTTTCTTGTTTTGGAGTCCCCTTCAGGTATCCTCCATATTCAGCATCTGTGGACAGATGAAAAGCTCCTCTCTTTTCAAGAGCCTTCTATGTTCAAGCAACTTGCAACCAAGAAGCTTAAATTGGTGTCCTATGTCATGTATGGAAGAAATAACACTTGACATTCCAGGTGAACTTCTTAATGTCCTGTGTTAAAACCCTCCAAGACGTGCAAGCAAGTTCTACAGTTGTGGGAAAGTGGCTGTGTTTTCTCCCCACACCATAAATCAAAACAAAAGAAGCAGCTCTGCAAGTAAAGGAGGAACAGGTTAGACTTATGTATTATGTGGAGAAAATGGACAAAGAGGTTTGACTCCCTCTCTCATAATAGTAGAAGCCAAGGTCACCCAGTGAAGCTGAATGTTGGAAGAGTCAGGAGGACTCCCATAGATAAACTATGGGATTCACTGCCACAGCATACAACGACCACCAGCTTAGATGGCTTTAAAAGGAGATTAGACAAATTCATGGTGAATACCAGTTCCTGGGGGAGGCAACAGCAAGAGATAGATTTTGCTTCCATGCCCTGCTTGTGGGCTTTCCATAGGTATTTCATTGCTCACTGCTGGAAATAAGCTGCTGCTCTAGATGGGTCTTTGGTCTGATCTTGCCAGGCTTTTCTTATGTTGATGGATGGTTTGTTTCTCAGTAAACCCTGATTTTTTTATCTTCTAGTTTTACAGCATATTTATATTGATTTTTATATGGCGATTTACTGCTCCATGTTCTGATCCTTTTGATTATAAGTCACTTTGAATACTTTTTGAGGAAAAGGCAACAACAAATACATATACAGATGGATACTTTGGAGGGATACGATGGGGCAAAGCAGTATCTGCATCCAGACAGGAAGAACAGCAGGAGAAGGCTAGAGATGGGGAGAACATCGCCAGGAGAGCTCAGAACTGGTCTTCAAGATGCCACCGCCCCAGAACAGATAATATAATAATAGAATTGTAGAGTTGGAAGAGACCCTGAGGATCATCTAGTCCAAGCCCCTGCAATGCAAGAACATGCAGGTGTTCCATAAGGGGATCATGTCATGCAGCAAAGTCAAAACACAGAGTCTTCACAGTAAATGGATAAAACGTTACTGAGGCAAAACATACTTCTTTACAAACACACAACATAGGAGAGCAAGGTAAAACAGAAGAAGATTAGACTAGGCTAGAGAAGCACACTGAGCCACTGGAGGAGGAAGAGCAGTGCAGGGGGAGCGCACTGCCCCCAGCAGCGTGATCCTGGTGGGGTGCCATTGTGGCTGCCCCCCCCCATGCTGGGCGCCACGGTCCCAGGACGTGCATCACGCCCCTGCGGGTGGCACGCTATGCCCCCAGGACGCATCTCACGCCCCTGCAGGTGGCATGCCACGCCCCAGGACACGCACCAGCGTCGCCCCCGCCTGCTCTCCACCTCCCGGTGCCGGAGCATGAAGCTGCGCCACTGCACTGAGCTCATTTGTATTTATCCTTTCTGTCTCTGTGTGTCTTCCTGTAAAAAATACAATGTTTGTACAGTTGTACCTCGGGTTAAGTACTTAATTCATTCCGGAGGTCCGTACTTAACTTGAAACTGTTCTTAACCTGAAGCACCACTTTAGCTAATGGGGCCTCCTGCTGCTGCCGCGCTGTCGGAACACAATTTTTGTTCTCATCCTGAAGCAAAGTTCTTAACCTGAAGCACTATTTCTGGGTTAGTGGAGTCTGTAACCTGAAGCGTATGTAATCTGAAGTGTATGTAACCCGAGGTACCACTGTACAAGGAATGAGTCATCTAGAGGATGAGTCAGAATGAGTCAGCTAGCTGAATGAGTCTGCACTTTTCAGCATTTTTCAACACTTTCTACACTTTACTGCTTCTGCTCTCAAAGACCTTTGTCGCATGACAGATCAAACCTGCAACCTTGGTGTTAACAGCACCACACTCTAGCCTACTGGGCTATCAACACAGCCTTG
This sequence comes from Podarcis bocagei, assembly GCF_964188305.1. Lineage (NCBI taxonomy): Eukaryota > Metazoa > Chordata > Lepidosauria > Squamata > Lacertidae > Podarcis > Podarcis bocagei. Next base: position 23,464,440 of record NC_138141.1, read on the forward strand.
ATTAAAATGGACTATCTTCCAACTCAGAAAATAATGCAGCCTCGTTCAGACCCTGTTGTGCCCTTGAGTAAGTGTCATGATCCACTTCCACTTGTCACCCCAATTAGCTTTGAACTCCTTAAGAGTGTTAGAATTTGGTGTATATTATGTTTGCGTGTTGCAGCAAAGTGCAGAAATAAACAGTGTGGTAAGACTGCTGGTTGAAAGAATAAAGAAATGTAAGGTTTGTTTCACCTGGCAAATGAAGCCATTCTGAGTACCAGGTTACACGTGGCTATTATGGAGTCGTGAGGTTAAACAAATCCTCCACTGGAGGCTGTGTGATGGCAGACTAGTCGAAATGCAGAATGGAGATATTAAGTTGCTAGTTAGACAGTATAGTCAGTAATGGGGACAGCTCTCTCTCCCCCCCCCCCCGGAATGCCAATAGAAATGATGCTACATCATGTTGTTTCCATAGGGCGTTGTGTCTCAAACAAGGAAACCACCCCCTCCCCATTAAAAGAAATAAAAACCCTTGGCTTCCTAAATTAGTATTTGTGTTGCCAAAGCAAGTATTTGGCTACCTTATCTTCAAAGGAAAACCAAGCCCATCTAAAAACCCTTAGAGCCGTCCAACCACCCAATTAATCCAATCTTTGGAGGAGGGCATTTTCACACACCCCAAATGGAAATACTTTGATTCAGCACACAGCCCTACATTCTTATTTCTACTGCATGCCCATCTTCTTCCAAATCTCAGCCCCTACCTTCTTCATGTTCCCATTTAAAGATGCCTCCCCCCCTTTCTCCAATATATCTGCGTATTTTCAGGCAGAGGCCGTAGCTCAGTAGCAGAACATGAACACTGCAGGCAGAAGTTCCCATGTGCAATTGCTATCATCTCTGGAAACATCCCCCCCCCCCGGTGACCTTAGAGACCTGTTGTCCATCAATGCAGACAATTCTATGGTACATGGGCCAATCTTGTGACTTGGAATCAGGCAACTTCTCCAGTCTCCTATGTGGAAGTATGGGTAAAATGTTGCACATTCAAAAAAAAAAGTTAGAAAAATATATTTTTATTTAAAAGCTCCCAAATGCAGGAAGCAGGTGCCCTTATTCATATGGCAAGTGTACAAAGATTAATATAGGGACAGTCAATGATGAAACCCTAATGATGGCAGGGGGGAATGCACTGAGGGGTTGTCTGGATGCAACCCCTTTGTTTCTCTCTCTCTCTCTCTCTCTGGACCACACAAACTGCTATGTCTATCCAGGCCAAGTGCTTCTAAATTATTAACACTGTAATTAATAATAGAATTGGGTCTGAGCCATCCCATTCTAATTCTGCTCTGTGGCAGAGAAAATCCCAACACAGCAGATTCCGAGATCCAATTTGCCTTACCTGTTGGGGCTCTCTCTCTCTCTCCTTTTTCAAAAACTGCATACATTTTTGGATTATAATTAAGACTTTAATAGGTTTACTGCTTTATTTCACTGTAAGAATGGGCGCATTGGTGGCATCTTGTCCAAACAGCATGGGCCAATTAAACACATGTGTCCATCCCTCCTTGAAAGTAACATCTGCTGAAGCCTGGCATGTGTAAACGAATAATTGCTACAGCTGCAGCATTTTGTGAGTTAATCAATTTAGGAAAGTTTTAACTGATCAAAAAGTCCCACCTTTTTGAATCAGCAGATTTTTTGAAGAATTACTATTAATACAGTTGCTCAGGAAAACTGTGGACGGAAAGCACAACCTTAACAGAGGTCCCCCTCTCCCCAGCTATTCAATTCATAAGGTGGGCAGGTTTGCACATAATGCTAAACCATGGTTTATTAAAGTATGGTTTATTAAACCATGGCTTAGTGCTATATGTGAACCTTGTCCAGCAGCCTAACTGGATGGCAAATTCTTATTAGCAGTGGCAACTGGCATGTGCAGTTGCAAGCCAGAAGATAGAGTCCCCCCAGACTCTAGACAGAGGGGGAGCACATTTCTTATAACATTAAAGGGAAGTGATTTGTCTTTTGCAGATCCTCCTTACTGCATGTCATTCTGCCACTTGGGGACACTACTGATTAAACAGTAATTGGCTGGTCAGGCAACTGATAGAACATTCCTCATTGTCACAGAAAAAACCAGAAAGCAAGAACCAAGTAATTGCACCAGGGTTTGAGGGGAGAATACTTCCTTCCCCAAGCCACTATTGAGGCTCCAGAGCTTAAAGAAAAACTCCCAGAATTGTCCCATCTCCTCTTTACATCTTCCCTTCTTCCTGGCAGAGATCAGGGGGCTAGATAACCTGCTCAACTTTCAGTGGGCAGACTTTCAGCGCCAAAGAGAACAGCCACCATTAACACCTGTTCTCTGGAAGCCACTTCTACCCAGACTTTGTCCTGACTGACATGCTGGAGACGATGCCATTTAGATGTAGCATAGGTCTCTTCTGTTTCATCTCCATCTTTGGTCGTAGCTGCATTTGAGGCTTTCAGTGGAACTGGAGAAAGCAATACTAAATATGATTAAAACATAAAATATGTATGAATTGAGGGAAATAACCTCGGTGTGAGGGGATTTAATGGTGATGCGTGTCAGTGATGGGAAAACAATATAACTTAACAAGCTAAGAAAGTGGTCTCAGGGCCTTTGGATTTGCCGGGTTCAAAGATATGTTCCCATGACCTCAGGACTGTGTTGTCAGAGGATGGCTAGCTTGGGTCAGTGGGCCATCATGGAGATTGCTGCTTCCACCTGTCAGTGGGGGAAGCAAATTTGCCACACCCCAACTTCCCTCCCAAAAAGACGCAGATGGCTTGTTCTGCGTGGGAGAAGTTGGTCTGGCCATGTGCTCCTTCTTGGAACCAATCAGAGGGAGGAGAGCAGGCTATATAAGCTAGCTCCTCCCCTGACAGCTTAGTCTGCTTCTTGCAGTGCCCTCCGTCCCTCACTATGTGGTATGGGCTTTGCTAGTCACCTGTTTGGGGGAATTTGGGGCAGGGAGCCTATTTCATACTGTTGGGAGTCATGTGTTTGGAGTAGCATAGCTTTGATTGGTTTAATCGGCTGTCAGTCTGGACAGGAATGACAAGTTCAGAGTCGTGGGAAAATAAAATATGGCAGTCCTGGGTTAAGAACACTTTTGTCACCTGATGCTGCTATGTCTGTGGTCATTTGGGGAAGGGGATGCTATTTAGGTTTGCCATGTATGCTGGGGTAAATGCAAAGCCCACAGGTCTACAGTGCACTTGTCAGGTTTGTATACCCAAGGTGCTCCAACATTAAACCAAAGCTGTTTCACTTCTTCTTTCTCTCTCTTTTATTTACGTCTCACTATGTTTAGTGCAGGGATGCGGCTGGTGCTGTTGGTTAAACCACAGAGCCTAGGACTTGCCAATCAGAAGGTCGGCAGTTCGACTCCCTGCGACGGGGTGAGCTCCTGTCGCTCAGTCCCTGCTCCTGCCCACCTAGCAGTTTGAAAGCATGACAAAGTGCAAGTAGATAAATAGGTACCACTCCAGCGGGAAGGTAAATGGCGTTTCCGTGCGCTGCTCTGGTTCGCCAGAAGCGGCTTAGTCACGCTGGCTACATGACCCAGAAGCTGGCTCCCTTGGCCAATAAAGCAAGATGAGTGCCGCAAACCCAGAATCGGTCACGACTGGACCTAATGGTCAGGGGTCCCTTTACCTTTATGATTAGTGCACGTGTAATTATGTACTTTTGAATTTTCAAAATAATAATAATGTTTTTTACAAAAATATGAAACCAAACCTTCAGTGTCACTAGCCAAGTCTTGTGGAATGCTTACCCAGCTGAGACTAAGGTGGTATCTTTTTAAACTTTTAGAACATTTTATGCCACCACGCCTATTCAGACAATGGAGAAGGTCAATTTCTGCAATAGTTAGCTGGTGATTTGTGATTTTAATTTTTGTGTGGTTTTAAGAAGTGTGCACGCTTGTACATTTGCATATCTCCTGTAAACTACTTTGATGTTTCTTATGCAACAGCAGTATATAAGTATTTTTTTATAAATAAGAAAAGTAAGTAAAACCAACCCACTGCTAAAAGTAAGCAGCCTGGTTACTACCTATATGGAAGGCAGCCAGGCAGCCACGAAGCCTCATCTAAGCTGCTTTGAGCCTTCTATAGGAAGAGCTGGCTAATACAGTAATGTAATAAAATAAACACCTTCTTGGCAGCACTTATCCTCTCATCCTTCACGGTGCAGAGAGAAGGGAATAAACCGAGGGGTGTCCCCCCCCACTTTAGATCTCCCTCTCTCTACTTAATAACTTGTCATGCTTGCGGTAATATCTTTCACCTGGGTGTTTTCTTTTTCCTATAGGTATTAAAACGGTTCTTTTAAGGTGTTTAAATATATTTAAGCTTCATGCAGCTGTCCTCGCCTGGCCAAATTGGCATGGTTAATCTGTAGCTGAGGTGTCACTTGCTTCCCACTAATCTCCCCTTCTAGAGGAGGTGAAATAGACAGATAGCAAATTTGAAACTGTTGCGAGGAAATACAGTCATCTTTAGATAAGAAAGTGCCCGGGAAGAGATTGCTCTGTAAAATAAATTTATATTTATATATAATCTGTGCTCCCCACCCCAGTTCTAAGAAGCTGGCATGAATGAGCCCTCAGGGGCAATTCAGACTGACATTTTCTTGCCTTGATGATCTCGGCGTCTAATAGTGACTTAACATGTGTTGGCAAGCCTTGATAGATCTGTAACTTTAACGTGAATGATGAATAGCTTTTAGAATTATGAATTTTCATATTTCATTTCATAATTTGTAACCTGGGCACCATTGGTCCATATAGCCTAGTTTTGTTTACACTCTGAATGATCATTACTCTTTCTGGGGTCCCAGGCCGAGGGTCTTTCCTATCTCCTGCCACCTGGGAGTGAACATTGGACCTTTTGCATGCAAAGCATAAGCTCTGCCACTGAGTTGCCGCTACGAGCCAGTGGACCTCTCATTAACCTTGCAAGTAAGGTAAAAAAAGGTAAAAGTAAAGGACCCCTGGACAGTTCAGTCCAGTCAAAGGTGACTATGGGGTGCTGCACTCATCTCACTTTCAGGCCGAGGGAGCCGGCGTTTGTCCGCAGGCAGGTTTCCGGGTCATGTGGCCAGCAGGACTAAACCACTTCTGGCACAACAGAACACTGTGACAGAAGCCAGAGAGCATGGAAACACTGTTTAGCTTCCCGCCACAGTGGTACCTATTTATCTACTTGCACTGGTATCCTTTTGAACTACTAGGTTAGCAGGAGCTGGGACAGAGCAACAGGGAGCTCACCCCATTGTGGAGATTCGAACCACCAACCTTCTAATCGGCAAGCCCAAGAGGCTCAGTGGGTTAGACCACAGAGCCACCTGCATACCCTAACCTTGCAAGTAAGATGAGTAATTACCGCTCAGTCCCGGCTCCTGCCAACCTAGCAGTTCGAAAGCATGTCAAAGTGCAAGTAGATAAATAGGTACCGCTCCGGCGGGAAGGTAAACGGCATTTCCGTATGCTGCTCTGGTTCACCAAAAGCGGCCTAGTCAGGTTGGCCACATGACCCGGAAGCTGTACACCGCCTCCCTTGGCCAATAAAGCAAGATGAGCACCGCAACCCCAGAGTCGGCCACGACTGGACCTAATGGTCAGGGGTCCCTTTACCTTTTACCTTTATTGGTGGAAACAACACAGGACACTCTGCACCTGTCATGGACTGGTTGGACACAGAGGAATGTGGGAGGAGCCAGTTGGGGAACCACCAAGGGAAGAAGGCTCAGAGCCTGGGGAATGGTGGTAAGACAACGGTGAGTGGTCAGAAGGAGAAGAAGGAGTAGACTAGGAAGAGGAAGTGTTGGACGCTGAAGATAATGGAGCTTAGTGAGGTAGGAGAGTCGGTGGCAGAGAGAAGTCCAGAATCAGAGGCCCCTAGTCCCCTCCCAGAGCTGCAATCCCAGAGCAGTTTAGCAATCAATCCCTTTTCAAAGGGAACATTGGGAATTGTAGCTCTGTGAGGTGAATAGGATGGGGTATCCTAAGGACTCCCAGCATCATCGAGAAACTGCAGCTCTCAAAATTCTTTGGTGGGAAGCTGTGACCATGTAAATTGATGTCATAGTGCTTTAAATATATGGTGTAAATGTGGCCAAAGTCAGCTCTTCAAGGCATATCTCTAAGAAAGCACAGGAAAAAATGTCCCTGTGTTGTTTGGGTGTTGCTTTTAATAGCCTTAAAAAAAAATCCCATGAAAACCACAGGCAGGTAGGAGGCAAATGTCAATTCCCACAGGGGTCATTTTAGTCCTAGGGTTAATTCAGATTTTCTTGGGGACTGCTCTTCCCATCAGGAAAAATATGGATTAGTACAACAATAAACAAGGTGTTTCCTCATTGGGTGAATAAATGCTCAGCTCATTTCTGTGATGATCCAACAAGATGCAGGCTGGAGCTCACTCATCTGTAGCCTATACTTGACCAAATGCTAATGAAATATTACCTCTGGTCCACCTCTACAGGTTTGGGTATGTACTTCACATGAGAAAAGAAAAAGTGCAGAAATTTTTGTGTGTGTGCAAATGGGAGCACTCACATTTCTTAACTTTTTTTAAAGAACTTTGTGGGCATATAGAAACAGTGCTTGGAGGTAGGTCATGACAGTACTCTGGGACAGAAAAAAAAGACAAGTAAGTTTATGTTTTCAGTCTACCGGGAACCGCTGCTGGTTGACCTGACAGATTGAATCAATGCACCAACTGATAGCTTGAGCAACAGTGAGCGAGGCTCAGAGTGCAGAGCGTTCAATGCCATAACTGCAACAATCACTCCAAACTTCTGGCAGTTGCATTAGGCTCATCATTGTGCACTTGGCATCATACCTGCCTTGAATTGCCAGGGCAGCAGGCATTGTCTGGGTTGTGAACATACATGACAAGTAAACAAGGTTGGCTCCCGCAAAGGGCAGGACTCAGTAACTGGGTTAACATGCTGTACAGTAGTCCCAAGGAAAATCCCTCCACTTGAAATGCAATTTGCATTGGGAAGAAAACTCCACTGGCAAAGGGAGGTTTTCTCCCAGTGCAAATAAGAAATTTCAGAGGGGTGATTTCTGAGGGCTGATTCTCTTCAGGACCATAGCAGGGGAGGAAAGGGTATAATTCAATTCCTGCAGAATTTCTGCTAATTTGTGTACAAACGTTGCTAATGCAGACCCTGGTGAGGTGACCTATCCTCTCGTTCAGAGATCATCTAAGGAAAATGACCTCAAATCTTCAAACAGGTCTGATGGAGGCTTTCACCTGGGCAGCAAATAAATTGCCTCTTGCAGCTTGTCTTTTCTTTATTTCTAAATTGGTGGTGCTTGGAGTGGGGCCAGCTCTGTCTTCCCCTGCAAGATACCCACTGTCTCCTCTGGGGAAATCTTTGAAAGGTTCTGGAGGACAGAATCCATTTGCGGTTGCTGAAAGCAATGAGATCTTCCAAAGGTTAATTGCATTTGGTTGATGTTTGCTGCAAGCTAGCAGTTTGAACAGGGGGAATTCTCTTGCAATCAAATCCCATAGCCTAAAGTTGGGGAAAATGAGAACCCCGTTTTGCCACCTGGATTCCAGCATTAGACTTGTAAAACCCACAGTACATGGGCATATTTGTAGACCTCCTGAATAGAATTTGTTGCAGCTGTGAACTGCTAATACCATGGTGCAGATTCATTTTGGAACACATGAAGGCCTAACTTCCCTATATGTCAAGTCTGTAGAGACTAGACTTTTGGTTATGAAAACTTGATTGAGACAAATGGCAAGGATGCAACCATCTTGCAGTCTACTGAACATATGTGCTAAGCAGGGGGTGAGCTGATATCAGTCTTGTATAGTTTATTTTTTAAGAAATGAAAATGTGTGTCAACCATACAAAGCAAGAGTGCAGGCTCAGATTCTCTTAATTAAGGTGTGTTCACTGATCCTATTACTCCTGCTTAAGGACATAAGGAGTGCCTTTGCTAGCTGGATCAGACTAAAATCCAGATCACCTTAAGATCACCTAAAGTGGTGCTTCAGGTTAAGAACAATTTCAGGTTAAGAATGGACCTCCGGAACAAATTAAGTACTTAACCCGAGGTACCACTGTATACGGAAGACAGAAGTGCCTGGCGTGCCCTGGTCCATGGGGTCACGAAGAGTCGGACACGACTAAATGACTAAACAACAACAACAACAACAACAACAACAACAACAACAACCACTGTATACATTTAGCCATTTCCCGATTTAAATCTTCGTTATCATTTATACATTTTTCACCTCTGTGTGAATTAAACCATTATACTTAATGCTAACAACCTCTAGGTAGTTGGTGGTGCCCTGTAAAATGGCTAATGGTGCCCCCATAGTGAACTGTGGTGTAGCTCTTGCCCACTCCTGTGTTAAGCTATAGAGTACAGGCCCAAAAGATGTCACAACCCACAACGATCTTTGGGTTCTTCCCTCTAAGACTGTGAAGTGGTCCACCAGTTCTGCAGTGGACTAGAATGTCCAGTATGACAACTCCTGCTCCATCCATGAAGATCTGGGCCAGCCCTGTCAATTAATACTGAGACATTGTGTAAGGTATGTATGTGTTAAAGGAGTAGTCTCAACCAGTGCAATTGACCATAGGAATTTGTGTGTGTTCTGTTTAAGGGACTGGCTGAGGGTAGACGATCTAGAATTAGTAACGAATACTCTACCACCTAGAATGGAAATTGCAAGACAAAGGCTATAATAACCTCAGTTGAAACAGAGCCATTATCATGGATTTGAATGTAGTAGAAGGAATTTAAATACTGAACCTAGTTGAGGATCAAAATCGAGCAGGACAAATAATGTGGTCTTTTCCTGAATTATTGTGTTTGCTGTTTGGTGGTGGTATTGGGGAAATATTGAACCTCAATTTCCCAACAGTGGTTAAATCTGAACTATATAAGATTTCTAAAACAAAAAGCAAATATCCAGTTCAACACAATGAAGTTACAATATTTGTTCCATTAATTATAATAAATAAGTCAAGTTCTCCCTCAAACAATGTACAGTATGGTAGTTGGTCAATTTCTTCTGTTTCTAAAGTTTTGACCAGCCATTATTCAACCTGTGGATCGTAGCTCTGTGAGGGGAATAGAGGCTTCTTCAAAACTCTCAGCACCCTTAACAAACTACAGCTCCCAGAATTCTTTGGGGGAAGCCATGACTGTTTAAAATGCTATTATAGTGGTTTGAATGTAGGGTGTGGATGTGGCCTTAATGGTGCCTACATATCTATCTGCTTCCTCTGATGTTGCTTAATGGTTGCTTTAGACCCAAGAGAACAGTGCTCCATGTTCTCTGGGTCTTTTCTGCGCCTTCTTTTTATCATTTCTTTTCTTTCCAGTTAACCATTTAAAAGTTAACCTTTTGTTGCTGGCTCAGAGTGCGCTTGGTGAAATGTGAATAGCTGAGTTGGCTTTTTGTTGCTGTTGTTGTTTTATCCCTTGAATTAGGGAAGCTCACAGTGATATAATTTGACAACCTCAGCCTCAAGCCATTCCACTCAAGCTCTTAATTATCTCACTGCAGAAGAATAGAAGAGAGCCGGCATGGAGTCTGACCTCACTATAAACCAAGACTTGGTTCTTTAAAGTGAGTCACTTCAAAGGGGTGGTGGTGGAATCAATTCGTTTGTTAGCACACGTAAGCCCCAGGCACACAACCCATCAGATGAACCTTGTATCCAGCAGGTAGCCATGTGTAGTTCAGTTCCACACTATTAATCCTTCAAAAGAGGCTGGAGCACAACAGAGATTGATCACCACAGGTGATAGAACACACTGAGGAATGAGGTGCTCAGTGCCACCTGACCAGGAAATAAGAGCATAAGAAGGGCACTGCTGGTTTGGGCCAATGGCTCACCTAGTCAAGCATCCTGCTGTCACAGTGTCCAACCAGATGTCTGTGGGAAGTAGCACCTGCGCACAAGAGCACTCTCCCTTCTTTCAGTTTCCAACAACTGGTATTCAGCAGCATCACTGCCTCAAATCATAGAGGAAGAGCATTGTGGTTAACAGCCATTGCTAGCCTTAGGTAAAGGTAAAGGGACCCCTGACTATTAGGTCCAGTCGTGGCTGACTTTGGGGTTGCGGCACTCATCTTGCTTTATTGGCCTAGGGAGCCAGCATACAGCTTCCGGGTCATGTGGCCAGCATGACTAAGCTGTTTCTGACGAACCAGAGCAGCGCACGAAAACGCCATTTACCTTCCTGCCGGAGTGGTACCTACTTATCTACTTGCACTTTGACGTGCTTTCGAACTGCTGGGTTGGCAGGAGCAGGGACCGAGCAATGGGAGCTCACCCCGTCGTGGGGATTCGAACCACCAACCTTCTGATTGGCAAGTCCTAGTCTCTGTGGTTTAACCCACAGCGCCACCCGCGTCCCTTACTAGCCTTATCCTGCATGAATAACCTTAAATTAATCCAGAAGGGACACAGGTGGAATGCACAGGCATGGAAGGATGCAGATAGCCAGAACTGGTTAAGTTTCAGAAAGCTAGTGTTGTGTTGTGGTTAGAGTGTCAAACGAGGACCTGAGAGACTAGGGTTCAAATCCCCACTCAGCCATGAAGCTTATGGCGTGTCCTTGGGCCAACCACTGCCTCTTAGCCCAGCTTACCTTATGGGGTTGTTGTGGGGCTTAAATGAGGAGTGGGGGAACCATGTAAGCCATTTTGATCTCCTTGGAGGAAAAGGTGGGATATAAATGCCGCAAGCAAGGAAGCCAATAAATTTGTGGTAAGAAGAGTTGGTTGCTTTCTGTTAGTTGGGAAAGAGAAAAAAACAGGTATAAAAAGAGAAGACCTGGTTGCCAAGATCCAAGTTTGGAACAAGTACTCTTTGGTGAGAGAACCCCAGCAGAAATTTAAAACCACAATACATGCAACGAAGTAACACATGGAAATATAAGCTGTTCAGCTTTTAAAATATGCCCTGCTATGTTCCTTCCAAAGTTTCCTACTTCGCTAAGCCTAGAAAAAGATCATACGTTTGCTATGTTAAAAATGGTTGACTCTTCAAAGGTCAGATTCATGTGCTTTTCCATACAGCATTCAGAAAACATAGGCAACAAAATTTAGGTTAGTTCCAAAGTAGTTAAAGTTCCTAGATTATTTGGTTACAGGAACACAAGAATTGCTTTGTTGAAAAATCATGAGGACTGAACTTGGAGCAACCAGCTCAGAACTCTTCATACACCAGAGTTCACTGAAAGAAACAATAGACTTGACTTCCTTCCTCCCAAGGTGATTGAGGAGGGTGACGTAACTAAGCCTGGCAAGACAGCTTACTCTATGGCATTAACCCCTTTGTGCATTAATTAGACTTAAACATGTTGGTTATATGAGGCTGGTTATCCCACACTTTGGATAACTGCTGATGATAAATCCACCTGAGACTGAATAAGGAGCAGGACAGAACCAATGAGGAACACATTAGATCAAGTGCTTCAGCAGGTATGGTATGCATTTTGATAGGAAGTGGTTGATATAAGGAGTTGTTGTTTTTTGGAGGAAATGATAGAAAAGGTAACTTCAGAGTTCAGGTGAGCTTCCCTGGGAGGTTTGCATAAAGATGCCACATTTGCATAATTTATTCAACTTTTTGATATTTTGCATAATTTATTCTCCTGGGGTAGGGGCAATGAGCAAGGCAAGACATAGAAACTGCTGTTGACCGCAAGAAATATTATTAAACAACTCCACATTATCATCTCACATCCCCATATACTTTCAAGCATATGTTCACAATCCTGAGGCCTGGGAATTCACTTTCCTAAAAAATGAAGGCTGAAATTCTCAAGAACCTGAATTATGTAGCATGTACCTCGTTCTTCACTTTCCCCATACTCGTGACATAAAGACACTGCTTGGTTTTTCCTGTGGAGTAATTGCATATGCACATAGCTTTAAGGCAGGCATGGCCAAACTTGGCCCTCCAGCTGTTTTGGGACTACAACTCCCATCATCCTCAGCTAACAGGACCAGTGGTCAGGGATGATGGGAATTGTAGTCCCAAAACAGCTGGAGGGCCAAGTTTGGCCATGCCTGCTTTAAGGGCTACAGTAGAAGGCAATTCATGCCCAATTCACAATCAACATAAATAACTAAAAGTATACAGGCTGAATACTTCATGTGTGTCTTTATTAACTGCTTGTTGTTCTTGTTGTTCTTTGAGCTCAGGAACATGTGTGGTCCTTGTTGTTCTTTGAGCTCATGAACATGTGTGGTTCTCACTCCTCACCTCTTGTTGTCACAACAACCCTGTGAGATAAGTTAGTCTGAGAGGCAGAAACCAGCCCAAGGTAACCCAGTGAGCTTCATCATGACTGAGTGGAGATTTGAACCCAAGCCTCCTTGGGCCTACACTGACAACCACCATACCACATGGGTTTCATGTTGACTTACCATGGGTCTGTACAGTGGTACCTCGGTTTAAGAACTTAATTCGTTCCGGAGGTTCGTTCTTAACCTGAAACTGTTCTTAACCTGAAGCACCACTTTAGCTAATGGGGCCTCCTGCTGCCACCGCGCGATTTCTGTTCTCATCCTGAAGCAAAGTTCTTAATCCGAGGTACTATTTCTGGGTTAGTGGAGTCTGTAACCTGAAGCATCTATAACCTGAAGCATCTGTAACCCGAGGTACCACTGTAGAAGCTTTCATCACACCACAGTGGCCTTTCTCTTCTTGTGGATTGCAACTGTTGGCATAAGAATATAAGAGCAGAAGAACAGCCTGCTGGATCAGGCCAGCGTCCCATCTAGTCCAGTAACCTCCTAGTGGCCTACCAGATGCCACTATACAAAGCCGGCAAGCAGGTCCCAAGCGAAAGAGCACTCTCCCCTCCTGTGGTTTCCAGCAACTGGCTTTCAGAAGCATTACTGGCTCTGACCACGGAGGCAGAGCAGAGCCATCGTGACTAGTAGCCATTGATAGCTTTATCACCCATGGATTTGTCTAAGCCATCCAAATTGGTGGCCATTCCCGCCTCTTGTGGGAGCAAATTCCATAGTTTAGCAACGCACTGTGTGAAGAAGTCCTTTGTTTGATCCACCTTGACTCTTCCAAAGTTCAGCTTGGTTAGATCTCCACACATACAAACTATTATGGTGGGAAAAGCACTTTTGGTGGCCACTCTCTTGATCCTTTGGGGAAGGCCAGCATTTCTTAGTGAGGATATCTCAGGCTTTGGCAGATTACAAAGGTTAAATGTGGGGCCCCTGGAGTCATAAGCTGAGTGTGAGGGATGTCTTGGTACTGCAGCAAGGCCCTCCGTATCGGAGAGGCAACCTTGACTCCTCAAGCATCAAATATTCATAGCTGCAACAGAGACGCAGATAAACAAGAGAGGGAGAGAGAGGCGAAACATTCATTCTGGGGGTACTCTGGTGTTAACATTGGGAAACTTGAGCCGCTGCATTAATAATAATAATAATAATAATAATAATAATAATAATAATAATAATAATAATTTATATCCCGCCCTCCCCAGCCGAAGCCGGGCTCAGGGCGGCTAACAATAAAATAGTACAACATTCTAAAATCATTTCATTATAAAATTAATTCAGCTCAAATTGATGGCAACCATTAGGCTAAAGTTTTGTGAAGATTGCCACAGGAGGGAGTCAGGCTGTGCCCTGACCAAAGGCCTGGTGGAACAGCTCTGTCTTGCAGGCCCTGCGGAAAGATGTCAAGTCCCGCAGGGCCCTAGTCTCTTGTGACAGAGCGTTCCACCAGATTGGAGCCACAGCCGAAAAAGCCCTGGCTCTAGTTGAGGCCAGCCTAACCTCTCTGTGGCCTGGGACCTTCAGGATGTTTTTGTTTGAAGACCGTGGGACATACCAGGAGAGGCGGTTCCGTAGGTACGAGGGTCCTAGGCCGTATAGGGCTGGGTCAGAGGCAGGAATGGTGGTTAACTCACTGATTTCCTGTGCCTCTGGTAGGGAAACTATCCATAGCCATCTGAATTGTTTCTGCAATAAAAAAAAAGAATATATATAATCTGTTGCTGCACTGAAGTGCTGAAATGAAATTCAACCCAGATCGCAATGACAGGTGTGTGTGCGCACACACACTCTCTCAGGCTGGATTTTCCCCGCGGCTGACATCGGTGGCTGGAGTATTCTCCTTGCCTTGCATTCCTGGATATACATGACTTGCTCAGGCGCTTAACGCTCAGCCTGGCTGCCTGCTCTGCTTTGCAGCAGACAGGAGCCATCCCTTCGAAATCTAAGCAGACAACTTAGCGCTTTGATCTTGACCAAATCTATACAAGCCTCAGTAGATTAGGTGGCAATGGATAAATTGCTTACGGAGCTATGAGCCACAGTGTGTGTGCGATTGTTTGGGGTGGCGCATGATGCGCCTGCGGCAAGCTGACAGCTAGCCGATATCCCAGCCCAAGTGAAGAGTGTTCTTCCACCTGCCCCTCATAGCAGAGAAATTGTTTGGGGCCATGTTTTGCTAAGATGACCAAACTGGAAATTCTCAGGGATGCTGAAACTCAAAACTTTTATACCCTCCCTTATGTCCAAGTGAGATACATGGTTCTCACATGTGAAGTAAATACTCCTCACTGAGATGTAGTGACTGGGCATTCTGTGTAGAGACAAAGAAACTCAGCCAAACAGCTGTGAGGATTGGTAAACTCCTAATATGCTTCAAGTATATTTTAATCCTCTTTTCTGATCCTTTAATGACTGTCCTTTGTGACAAGTAAGCTGCAGTTTGCTTAAGAACATAGTAAGAGTCCATACCCTCCAACATTTCTCTGTTGAAAATAGGGGTGTCTAATAATAATAATAATAATAATAATAATAATAATAATGCTATTATTTATTCCCTGCTCATCTGACTGGGTTGCCCCAGCCACTTTGGGCTTCTTCCAGCATATATATATATATAAAATAATAAAACATTAAACATAAAAAACTCCCCTATACAGAAGTTTAGAATATGTCTTCTAAAGGTTGTATAGTTACTTATCTCCTTGGCTCGGGGGGGTTGCATAACTCCATACCCTCCAACATTTCTCCGATGAAAATAGGAACATCCTAAGGAAAAGCAGGACATTCCGAGATCCAATCAGAAACCAGGATGGCTCCTGTAAATCTGGGACTGTCCCTGGAAAATAGGGACACTTGGAGGATCTGGATTAAGCCAATGGCCCACCTAGTCCAGCATTCTGTTCTCACAGTGAACACCCAGATGCCTGTGGAAAAACCCCAACACTCCCCCTCATGTGGTTTCCAGCAACTGGTATTCAGAAGCATTACTGCCTCCAGCCATGGATGCAGAGCATAGCCATCATGGCTGTCGGCCATTGATAGCCTTTTCCTCCATCCTCCCCCCCTCATTGTTTAGTTGTGACAATTATATTTCCCCTTTTCCTCCAAGTTGCTCAAGTTAGAGTTGCCTTTTTATCCTGAATGCCTCTGTGAGGTAGGTTAAGCTGAGAGGCAATGACTGGCCCAAGGTTATCTGGTGACTGAGTGGGGCTTGGAAATCTGGGTCTCCCAGGTCCTAGCCTGACACTTTAACTACTAC
Source organism: Podarcis bocagei (assembly GCF_964188305.1). Lineage (NCBI taxonomy): Eukaryota > Metazoa > Chordata > Lepidosauria > Squamata > Lacertidae > Podarcis > Podarcis bocagei. The sequence goes on from NC_138141.1 coordinate 23,480,029, forward strand.
CACATCACACTTGCTCTGGGTAACCATAATCTTCTTAAGGCGGCTGCGACACGTAGCTTTTTTTGAGACGTTTTCATGAAGGAGTAAATCATATGAAGCATTTCTGCTTGTTGGTTTTTAAATATATATATGGTTGAAATGTGCTGAGAACGTCAAACTGCCTAACCTTCTCCTTGTTTCTTTGTATGGGGGTGGGGGCTGTTCTGGCTGTTTGTTTTTTAAAATCTCCCTGCTTGTTTGTGTTCACTTCCACCATAGCTCTTAAGACAGTCGATGTGCCAGTCTACAGACAGAGATTCCCACCCCAACCCCAACCCTGCCCAGGCTATTTCACACCACAGAGGAAATGAAATCTGGAGTAGGGGGTGGTGGCCTGTATCTTGCTCCCAAATCTTCTGAAAGTCTTTGTAAGGTCTGCCCAAGCCTTCATTTCCATCTGTGGAACTACATCTGCTGAATATAAGACACTGGGGGCTAGCAACATGAGAAAGCCTTTAAGGGCTTCTTTTGAACTCTTGAAGGAATCTTGGTTGACCATGACAGCAAGCATTATCCTGCTCTAGGTGGTTCTCCAGGTTATTCTGATGACTTCTCATGCAATAGAGAAAAAGCTCAGAGTCTCTCCTCCATCCCACCCAGGATACTGGTAGTGGGTTTCAGCTTCAGTCTGCTTGTACATTCAAACTGGAATGTCTATACCTTGAGATAAAGGCAATATGTGCAGCATCTTCTATTCCAGCATTTCGCTCTGGAGTGGACACTGATGGGAGAGGTCAACGGAAGGGATAATGATCCATTAGCTACAGGAGAAAACTTGGTTAAGAGGCATGCTGACGTCATTCTGGGTTACTCAGAAAAACTCCAAATTCAATAGAGCAAAGCAGAGCAGCTGCCCGGCAATAGAGAGGAAATATGAAAACACAATAATTATAGGGCAGTGTGGTTTTGTTGGGGGGGGGGTCCAACATCTGGTCTTGGGAACGAGCCTTCAAATGACGATTGTTCTGCAAACCAAGGCTGACCAGCAGGGCTTTTAAAATTCCCTTCTTAATAAAATTTTCTCCGGCAAGGAGTGCCGAGCCACTTAATGTAATAATAGAGGGGGAAATACTACTTAAACAAACACTGAAATTCCCTCATATGTACAACGGAAGTTAAACGAAACTTAGATTAAAGCGGCAGTGTGTGGGCGAAGAGGGGAGACATACTTTAATATAAAGTTACAGTTATAAATTTGAGCCAATGATGTTATAAGCGTTTGGGGACTTCTGAGCTCTGGAGGGTGATTAATTCAAATTAATCAGCACCTCTGCCATTTGTTAGAGGAGATGTTTTTAATGCCCCCCCCCCATTTGCTTTTAATGGAATGGATGAGTTTTTTTGTTTGTGGTGATGTTTGTGCTTTGTTTTTGTAAAGCTGCTTTGAGTTGCCTGCAGCAAGAAAAAGCAACCAATAAATGTAATAAATAAAATAACAATAATAACAACAAGTTAATTAGAAAGATTTCCATTGCACTCAGTGTGAGGGAAATGTTTCCTGGAGTTTGGAAGAGGCTTGGACCCAACCAGTGAAAGCCATACCATCCCAACGGTCTGTTTCAGCCCTGCTTGTAGGTCCTGCATGTGCCTTGTATGGTATAGTGGTTAGAGTGTTGGACTAGGACCTGGGAGACCAGGGTTCAAATCCCCACTCTGCCATGAAGTTCACTGGGTGTGACCTTGGGCTAGCCACCACCTCTCAGCCCAACCTACCTCACAAGGTTGTTGTGGAGATTAAATGATGGGGAGAACCATGTATGCCACCTTGACCTAACTGGAGGAAAAACTGGGATAATAAATTATAGTAAATAAATACACTGTGGTAGTATGGGACTCTAATCCTTACCCAGTAAGCTGAGGTTCATTCTAGGCAAGAGACAACTACTGCTAGTGAGGGGTTTGCCTGCCCAGGTGAGTGGTGTTCAGCCTTATCACAGGGAGCTGCTCTGCACATCCATAGTTTGTGGGCGGGGTGAGGCGTATGCTCATTGACGTGTGTGTGTGTGTGTGTGTGTGTGTGTGAGAGAGAGAGAGAGAGAGAGAGAGAGAGAGAGAGAGAGAGAGAGAGAGAGATTAGAGGCACAAATTGCATCTCTGGCTCCAAGTTCCTTTTCCTAGCCGAGGCTGGTATGCCTGGACAGGGATTACCCTCCTTCAGTGAGCTATGCCTTGGTAACATCCAGTTTCAGGAGGCTCCCTTTGAGACTTCTGTTGGGACAGAATATGGCTGCAAGATTCTTAACTGGGCCCAAACATTGTGAGCATATTATTCAAACTGAATGTTGTGAGCATGTAATTCAAACAGCTTGACTCAATATAAAGCAGATTTGTATGTTTCTTCGTAACCGGAACCCGATTCCTGACTGCCAGGCATTTTACATCTGAAATTTGATAGGCTCTTATCAAAATGGGATAGAAGACATCCTTAGGTGAGATGTTGTGTTTTAGTCTACTGATCAGGGTTTCTTGCACTCTTCATCCCATGGCTGTCTTCTTAATCCAGCAATGGGGAGAACCTGTGGTCTTCCAGCTGTGGGTTTACTCAGCTCCCATCATCACTGAGTCTGACAGTTGGTCATACTGCTGTCTGAGACTGGTGAGACTGTACAAGTCCAATGAGATTTGGAGGGTCACAGGTTCTGCATCCCTGCTTTAATCCATGGCCCCATAGGAAGTCAGGTCACTTTGATGGCCATGCTTAAGGGGAAATAGAGGTCTCTCTAGGAATCCTCTTGTTGCTTCTGGCCTCTATTGCACGTCATCCAAACCACTCTAGGACATAGTATGGACAGGCCACCTCTGGAGTATCCAGTTAATTGGTTGCCCTTCAAGAGTGGTTGGTTGCCCAACTCTAGTGACCACTGGGTCTATTGCAGCTAAAAAGGGACCACCTTGTGTCATCCACCTATAGAAACCTTTTCTAGAGTAACTGTGGCATAAAGTGCTAATTACTGGAGCAGCAGTGCAACTCATCCCTCATGGCATCATTCATCTGACATCCAAGTGCCACTCTAGGACACCCTCTTGATCCTCTAGAACTCTCTCTACCATTTCCTTTAGGACTCTCTAGGGCATTGCCTCATTTGCTAGGATGCTCACCCACATCTAGGTTTATCCCAATGGCAGGGGAGGAGATCTTGTTATTTCCTGGGGTTATCATTTATTCATTTTTATTATTATTTTTTACAAAGACATTGCCAACTTTTTATGTCCCCCCCCCCCTCCTTAGTAGGATTTATGACAATGACAGTTTAGGGAAGTAACTGAAAGAGTTGCAGGAGAAATATGAAATTGTAGTGAGAGATTTGAGGGTTATGAGGCAGAATGATAGAATTAGAACTTGGCTAGGACAAGCTGACCCATTTTCTGTCACCTATGGTGCCAGCAGAGGTGATCAGAGGTTGCCATTCATAACTTTTTCCTTCCTTCCCCTGAGATATAGGTATTCTTGGTTGCTCGCTATAGCAGTCGGCATGATATATTGCTTCATTTGCTCTAGCAACTGAAGTCAGAAAATTTACAAGGCTGATAGATCTGTTGGGGGAAAACTAAGTCACCTTTGCAAATTTGCACGACTGGGATCTCTGCTCTTTAAGAATGTTAGCAAACTTCATTTTGTTCATGACTTTGATAACTCTGACTTTGCTTTAGTTCTTTGGACAAAACTCAATCTACGGCAAAGTTTTAGCCTATTGTTAATTTAGGGTTCGTGGTTGTTTTTGTTTTTAGGCTGCTGTATAAGATACCAAAGGCAGGTTCTGTTTTGCACTGCCTTCATTAATGGCAAGTGTTCATAGAACACAGGACTGTGTTAAATAGTTCCATGATGGGGCAACCATTTTTATATGACCAGTCGTGTTTCCTCATTTAGATGGTCTTTTCTGCCAACGTGCTCAAGGTGATTCAGAGTTATGGTTTACAGTCTAATGGAAGCGACACAAAAGGGAAAATGAATGAAGAAGGAAGAGGAACATAGGCAAAATCCTGATACCACAGTGGCTGCATGAGGCAGTTTGGGGAAGGGAGGAGTCCTAATGGAAAGGGCAAATGCTATGACAGAGATCTTTAGGAAAGACATTGAAAATAAAACTTCCAATATCATAATCCTGTTATATAAATCTATGGTGTGACCATGCTTGGAATATTGTTTCCAGTTCTGGTCACCTCACCCCAAAAAGGATACAGTGGAACTGGAGAAGGTTCAGAAAAGGGCAAGCAAAATTATCAGGGGGGTGGAGCAACTCCCATGTGAGAGCAGCATGCCTCTGAATACAGTGGTACCTCGGGTTACATATGCTTCAGGTTACAGATGCTTCAGGTTACAGACTCCGCTAACCCAGAAATAGTACCTCAGGTTAAGAACCTTGCTTCAGGATGAGAACAGAAATTGTGCTCTGGCGGTGCGGCGGCAGCGGGAGGCCCCATTAGCTAAAGTGGTGCTTCAGGTTAAGAAAAGTTTCAGGTTAAGAATGGACCTCCGGAATGAATTAAGTTCTTAACCCAAGGACCACTGTATTACTTTCTGGGAAGGAGAAGGCTGTAGCTCTCATATCCAGTTTATGGATTTCCTAGCAGTATCTGGTTGGCCACTGTGAAAACAGGATGCTGGTCTAGGTGGCTTGACCCAGTAGGCCTTTTTAATACACCTTTAAATTATACACCAGGGAAAGACTAGTCTGCTCAAACTTCAGACGATACACGGTTCACTCTAAAAATCCTTTCTGTTCAACAGCTCTCACCCCTCTTCAGTATAGCTAATTCTTATTCTAGAAACGGGTTCTCTTGCTATTTACATTTGTCTCTCTCTTTTTTGGCCAAGAAAAGGGAAAAGCTAAGCAAAATGGTTAAATAAAAGTAGCACGTAATCTATATTGGTGTTGCTCCGGGGACTATGGAAATGGGACTCGCGTAGAGAGCAGAAGCAAAGGAAATAACCCAGGGTGAGAATTTTTAAGCTGAGCAAATTGGCAGAGAAATTAGATCGCGGAGACGAAACACTCAAATGGTTTAGGTTTTGTTTTGTTGAGAATAATCTATATATCTGATGGAGCATTCAAGAGAGAAGGAGGGGGAGCTACATCAGCAGCACTATCCTTTACATCTCTCCGTCTGTCTTTCTTTCTTTCTCCCACCCCCACCACACTCACCCTCTGAAGGGGCAGCATATGGGAGGACTCCATCAGACAATAAAGCAACCCATTAAAATTATTGTCAGAATGTCCCTGTTTCATTGTAAACAGGAGCTCATTAGCGGTGGCTGTGCCTGGAGTGTGAAATGGTACATTATTGTTTGTCTTGCTTATTGTAAATTATATAACCTAGCGTGGAGCCTTGTCTGAAAGGATTGCAGGAGCTGTCATGGGGTATGGGGTTTGGAAAAGATGGACCAATCAAGAGATGCTTTCAAAGCATGGCAGAAATTCTGGGTGGGTTTTTGTGTGTGTGATGTCTTCTACCCAGCATTAGGTCACATCCGCTCTGTCTTCAGAAACTTGGAATCCTGATGATAACTTCTTATTGTAGGCTCCTTGGGGGCAAGGGACTGTTGTCTGCATTGATGGTGCAATATAAATACTAAGGGTCATAGCCAATGGACATCAGTTAACAAAAGAGTCTACCCTTTTGTATCCAAAATGGTGCCATGCAAGCACCATAGCAGGGATAGTATGTAATCCTTTTGTTTTGTCAAAGATCACATTCATTTGAAGGTAGTCTGTTGATGGCTGCATGCTGGCAGTAGGGCCAGGACCATAAGTGGGTGGAGTTTGCAGCAATAATGGGGGAGGTACTCTGATGATTGATTGAACAGCTACAGAAGGAAAGGAGAGCTTGAAAGAGAAATATAGGTGGACTTGTGACCTTGGGGTTGTAGCCAACTTTCTCCAGCTGCTAGCTCAAGGGCTAATGTACAACAGGCAGGTGAGTTTTAATATTGTGTAACAGAGAAATCCAGTGCAACAGCTGCATTAGTGGAAACTCAGTCAATGGGCAACAGGTTGTGCAAAAAAGTTCCAGTAACCTGCTTATGCATTCTGTTGTGGAACAATGTTTCGCAGGTGCAAAAAAATTCACCAGCACAACAGGTCTACCACTGAGCAATTTTCACTTAACGCTACATTGGATTCAATGCTTTTTTCCCCTCAACTTGCCACCCCTTCACTCTGCAGTGAAGGAAAGTATCCCTCTCTTACCCACCTCCTCAAAATTCTCATTATGGGTGAAGTTCTGGATGGCCCTTGAAGCATGATGGTGATTATCTTTGTGTCAGGAGGCAGATGTTCCATGCAGCACTTTGGATGTTGCCGTTCCTCATCCCAGCACTTGATCAAGTGGATTTGGATTGATGATGCCCTGCCTGGAGCAGGGGAAAGAAGAGCAGGTTGTCAATGGGAGTTTTAGCAAGACTGCATCCAACGGCCATGATACAAGCCGCGAGGCCGGCGGGTGGCATCCAGTGGTGGTAGTGCAAACAAAAAACTGCCACCGATCTGCAGAAATGCTGAACATATGGAGGAGCAGCCGACAACTGTCCGGAAGCAAATGGAGCCAGGAAGCAGAGTTTGCAGTATGGATGGCAGCCATATACTATTATCTCTTAGTTCTTGCAAGCAGAATTGCTGGATTGGCAAAGGGGGCTACAAAATATAGGTTTGGAGTGGGAACTTCGTGTGGATTAAATCTGCATATGAATAAAAGAGCAGTTCTGAAGCAAAAACAAAACATCCCCCATTCTTACTAATTCTTTTTTAATGCATCTTCACGTCACAGCAGCTTCCAGCTTAGAGGAGATAGTCCCTCTTGCCTCTTCTAAGATGGGGCTCTCCAACCATGGACTCTGTAACTATTTGCTTTGAACATAATTGACCATTTTGGAAACCAAACCTACTGCCCAATGAATTAGTACATGTCTATCAATCAAAAGTGGGTTTTTTAAATGAATCAAATGAATCGATTAAACTTTGCGGCCCTAAGTTTAGGATGATCAAGAGTGCAGGGGTGCTCTTGTATTATTTAACCTTCCCATTAGAATAAATTGAAATGTCTTACACCAGTCCTGTGGCCATGGAATCGAGACGTATAAGATATGAAACAAGTGTTCCTTTCCTCTGTGTTGCCAACATCCTGCCCCACTTTAGACATCATTTTAGACAGCAGTTTTTCATCAATGAAGTACCTTTACCAGCTTGTCTGGGGTGCTCTGCCAGAGTATCTGCTGGATCAGGCCAATAGCCCTTCTAGTCCAGCATCCTGTTGTGTGACCAGGTGGCGACAGCCCCAGCCCCCAGGGATCATAAGGAAGGAATAAAGACTCTGACAACGTTATATGGAATTAAAATTAGGCCACAACTTTATTAAACTTCCAATGTAGGAAGACCTTGGCTTAGGCCTTGGGCGTGTATACCTCCCAGCCCCCCAGCCAGGGGGGAACTGGGGCTCATCAGGGTAAATGGGATATGGGGGTGCTCTGCAAGACGTAAGTGTAGCAGGCAGCCAAGCCCATATCTCCGCACGCAGGGTAGTTCACTGATGACCTTTCAGTGTATGACCAGTGACACCCATATGTATAACCCCTTTATGAGGGGGACCCTGGAATCACTGCCGTGGGGGGGGGTGAGTCAGCACTTCACACACACCCCATAGGGAAGGGGGGTTCCACCCAAGGATTCCACCCAAGCCCATAACCGCCAAAGTTGTGACGAATTGCTACAGGGAAGACAAAACCTGCCAATGCAGGAAAATTTCTTCCTGGTCCTTCAACAGCAACCAGTCAAAGACCGTAGCAGTGCCTGCTAAACAGGAAGAAAAAGTGAACCCACAAACAAGAAACATTAAACAAAGGGAGGCTAGGGAGGGTGAATCTCCAGAGCCGACTGCCTGGCTATTGTCAGCTCCACCCCCTATTTATAAATGGGGCTGGCCCCAGCTCCCAGCAAGAAACTTGATTACTGAGGCTGGGCGTGACCCTCCAAAAATTAACACTGAGAGGCAAGCCAGCCCCTGTTTGCCAGTAAGCTCCCTGGGAACTGTAGCACCATGTGCGATCCTGCAAAGGGCACCCACAATGTAAAGTGTGAGTGCTCATTCTCACAGTGGTCACCCAGATGCCCATGGAAATGCCCAAACAGGAACCAAGCAGAAGACCCCTCCTGTGATTTCCAGCAAAGGGTGTTCAGAAATGTTACTGCCTCTCACAGTGGAGGCAGAGAATAGCCGTTGTGGCTAGTAGCCTCTGGCATACCAGGGTTTCTGCCAAACCCCATGGACCCTCAGCTGGCAGATCTTGAGTACAGAACTGTGGCCAAACCATGCTCACCTGTCCCGCACCTGATGTCATATGTTCACTGAGATGAATTTGATGGTGGAGTTCACCCTTGCAGGAAGCAGGCATGAAGTCACCCTGCTGATCAGGCCCCAAGTAATATGACTTTCATCCCAAAAATCTGATTCTCCCAAGGTTTACTATTGCGGAATGATAGACTTTGGAATGCATGGATAGAACAATGGCTGGGATCTGAATCACTGGTCCTGTAGAATTCGTGCTTGTGTTCCTCTGCCCTCCTCATATGTAAAATGGATACAGTAACTCAGAAAGAGGGGTTTGTTTAGGGCAAAGTGCTCCATTGGAAGATCAATGAAAAAGAGAAACTTGTGTGGACCTTATTCCTGGAAAGCTCATTTATCAAACCAACCCTAGGCTGAAATTGTATCATCTGCCCTTGAAATAGCATACTATGAAATTCTGAATGAAACCTGATGTGATATGTTTTATATTTTACGTATCTGTCTAGACACAACCGTTGAAGCCAACAATGATGAACAGATGCTATTTGTTTTCTGTTTTGTTTTCTTTTCTTAAAAATGAGGCAATAAAAGGCTGTTATTCATGTTGCAGCCTCAGTTAGTCGATTGCTAGTGTAACAATGTTCAGAGCCATTGATTTTGGGTCTGTGTGTCTGGAATCAACAATGCCCAAGAATCTGGGCATATGGCAGAAGTTCTCAGATGCCCTTCCTTGAGGCAACCTTTCCATGTTGATTCCTTTGCTAAGGAATCTTTGGGTGGCTAGTAGCACTGGGATGAGATGAGGGTGGTGAAATCAGAGAAGATGACTCACCTTGAAAATAGGCAGTGGGTCTTCTCTTTTTACTTCCTTTTTCTTCTAAGATTATAAAGCATGCCACTTCAGGCATGACCTTATGGAACCTAAAGGAAACCGCAAAACGGCGCTCCCCACAGACACATTCAAAAGTGACTTCCTTATGCTGTTGAGTATCACCTTTGCTTGGCAGGGCTGGCTTTTTAATAAAGAAAAATCACACTGATACGTTCCAGTGCCCATGACAGAGCCCTAGCCGCTATTCTGAACCGTAGAGGTCACCATTTTTTAAAATAAGCAATATATATTCAAGGCTGTAATTAAATACATGCAGGAAATAAAATTACAAGCATTACACCTGCTCAGCAGCAAGCTATTTCCGTGAAAACTGCTGGAGGAGCAGAGATCTATCAGAGCATCAGTGAAGTGCTGGCACCCACTGGGAAGATGGCATTTCAGGTTCCACGTTTGTGAGCTTGTGAGATGTCCAGGGCAGAAGGACATCCAGCCTTTTGTGATGGCTGAAGCACAGGGGGTTGGGGTTGCTAGGTTTGTTTATTTTTATGCAATGGTTTTCCCCCAGAAGAAAATAATTTATAGGCCACCTTTTGAATTTTGCATTTGTGTGATTTTCTATGGGGTTTTATGTACCGTATTTTTCGCTTTATAAGATACACCTAGTTTTTGGAGGAGGAAAACGAGAAAAAAAATATTCTGAATCTCAGAAGCCAGAACAGCAAGAGGGATCGCTGCGCAGTGAAAGCAGCAATCCCTCTTGCTGTTCTGGCTTCTGTGATAGCTGCGCAGCCTGCATTCACTCCATAAGACGCACACACATTTCCCCTTACTTTTTAGGAGGGGAAAAGTGAGTCTTATAGAGCAAAAAATACGGTATGTCACTTTGACTGCATATGTAAGTAAGCTTGACATTCTGCTAGGCCCTATCCAAAATCCACCAAACTTGCCCTGGGCTCTCATCTTTGTTTTGCCTTCCAAGTCCAGCAAGTTTTTAAATCAAAGGTTGGGCAACAGCATCTCCAGAACACAAATCTGATTTCCCTGCTCCCCACCCCAGGAGATCTGAACATGCCTGTGCTAAGTCCTCTCCTTGCAGGCCAAACCAAAGAATTATTGAAATGAATAAGGCTGTGGAGTTTACTTTGACTCCAGAGAAATGCTCTAATATGTGCTGATGAGCAAACCTTGAGGATTTACAGGCCTTTTTCCTGATCAGAGCCACTGAAGCAAGGCTGTAATATGCCAACTGGGCTTTGATGGAAGAATGGCACTATAATCCTGCTCAGAGCCTGCCTTGCACATCCAAAACACCAGATTCACTTGCAATCTGTGCCAGCCAGCACCAGCAGCCTTTGGTTGGCATCTGTTTTGGGGTAAACTTTGCTGAGAGACACAGATAAAGACAGGTTTGCTGGATGTAGTTTGGACCCTCAGGCCCTGTCAAAGTTTACAAAAGAACTGTGCTTGCCTGTTTTTGTAGGCCACCAAGTGAAACCAGGGGTCTATCTTGTGAGAAATTGATCTTTTTGTGTGGTAGCACCTATTGTCTGAAACTCCTTGCCTTTTGATCTTAGGCAGCCCCTTTTGTTGCATTGTTTTCAATGACTTATAAAAAAAAATGTTTTTAGGCAAGCCTACCCAGCCATATAATGTTATTATGTACTAGCAATCTTGTATCCACCAGTGCTCAGGAATTCTGAGAAACCAAAAAAACCCACAAAAAACCACACACAAAAACTAGTTCAATTTTGCAATCAGTGGTTAAAATCAGTACAGTTTTGAAAGGTTCAGGTCACCATTAGTAATGCCCAGTCATATCCAAACATGGGCTAAAAACCTGCTCCTTGATCTCAAAAACTATCATGCAATTTTTGATTAAAATCAGCACAGTTTTGAAAGGCTCAATCTGCCATCTTGATTCACAATGGCATCTGATTATATCAAAACGTGGGCGAAATCCTGCTCTTTGATCTTGGGAACTGCTATGCTAAATTTGGTTATGATACCATTATAGGTGACCAAATGCATAGAAAACAAACAACTTGCTGAAATATGTAGCGGATGTTTGTTTTAAAAACTGTTGATTTCATCTACGCTTGGATACTTTTGCTATGTCACTATGTGTGTTTTTAATTGATATTTTCTTATTAATATTTTATATTGATGCTTAAAGAGTTTTTCCAAATCTTGTTAAATAAAAGACAAGATAAACAGCCAGATCTGCACACAGTAGGCAGTCGCTCTCCAGGAATCCATAGAGGGGCCTTTCCTGGACTGATGTGAAGATACAAATGATTCAGCATTTATAACGCAAAGCACATGCTCTGCCCATGAGGAATATCCGCAGAGGGGATCTGTGGTTCTTGGGCTGGACCCTTATTCTGGCCATTGCTTTCCCCTCATGCAGTCCAAGAAGAGTCAGTTTAAAAACAAGCAAACCCCTGAAGAGGGATTGTATGAATGACAGAAGTGTAGTTCTTCCCTGAACACTGGGCAGACATTGAAAACAGCCTTTCCCAGTTGGTCTTGGCTGCCATCTAAAGTCCATAAATATTGGTCATCTCCAAAGAATGAGCAGTGATAGTGGCAGTTCAGGAATGACTGTTTTGCCATTGGACATCTGGACCTTCTGAGCAATTTTCCATTTAGAAAATGAGCCACTCTGTGGGTGCCTTACAGTGTTAGCGCTTAATAGCCATAGTAATTGATTTAAAGCTTTTCCAGCCTGTGCCAGGTTAGGTGAACTACAAAATGTGGCTTCATTGGTTCAGAGCCTAGCACTGCATTAGGAAGAGGGCAACATGAGAATATCAGGTTCTCGATTTCTCTTTTTCCTTTCAGATGAAACAAATACTTTCAATTTGCCAAAACTTAAGAGTTTTGCCAGTCCAATTTCAAACATGCAGTTTCTACCTCAATGTTTGAATTTGCATTTTGACTAGGAATTATTTTTTAATCTCAAATTTTTAATGCTTCAGGCTTTGGTGGCATTTCTGCCTTGTTTTGGCCGGCATCAAATTATGGAAGCTAAAAAGAACTGCTGAACTCTGTCAACTACTAAATGCCATTGCATATCAATTACCAGATTGTTTGGTTAATAGATTTACATCCCAACAAATGGCCCAGTGGATTCTCCTGGCAATTTACAAGATCACAATGACAAGAAGCCTATTAAAAACAAATAAATGCTATTTCATGGCAAACCACCAGGTAGTGTCAAATAAGTAATGCTGCTGTATGTCTGCTATGAAATGCTGCCTAATGTGCCACATACTGAAATCAGATATCTTCAGATTTCAAATACAGGTAGCAAACATTTGCTGAATGCTTGAGTATATTAGAAGATCAAAAAAATTTGAAGGGGGAAATCATTTCATCTTGTCTTTTCCAGTGGGTTGTCAATGGCTTTTTTCATGGGTTGTTCATATTATTATTATTATTGCAACATCCTCTATGGGTTCCTTTGCTGGACCTATCACATCTCAAGATGACTGCTTCTGTGATCATGTGGAGTCATGTTCCTTCCCATGCTGCTTAAATTGGTCAGCTGGAGTAGAAAATAATTACAAATTCCAGGCACTTTCCCCATCAGAACTTCATATGTTAATCAAGTGGCATGGGCTCAGACCATGGGGAATTGGTTTTTGGGAGGATGCTGCAGAACCACATTGATTGTTGCTTTTGTTGTGAGTCACTCTGAAGACTTTTAATTAGAAAGACAACCCTGAATGAATGAATCAATCAGCCAGTCTCTGGTAATATTGATTAAACCTTAGCTGGCTGAAGAAGAGAAGAGAAACTAGGTGGATTGTAACTAGGTAAGATGGGAAGGTCCAGACACTAATACAGGAGTGGGATGCCTTTGGATGTTTGGCTGTTGCTGAACTACAATTCCCATCAGACCTGGCAAGCATGGCCAGTGACCTAGAATGATGGGAGTTGTAGTTCAGCAACCAATGGAGAGCCCAAGGTTCTCCACACCTGCACTAAGGGCTCTGATGACTTTCAGAGATGCACAGAAGAGAAAAGAAAACCAGCAGTGTATTTTCCTGCCATTGATGCAACCACAATGGAACAAATTGTACCTGGCAATATTCTCTCCCCCTATGCAATATATGCAAGCCTATTTTGGTTTTATAATAGTTTGAATTTGATATCCACCCCCACACAAAAGTAATTCTGTCAATTGCTGTTTGGTGCAGGAGCTGAGAATTATCACAGGGTAAGATGTCCCGGGATTCCCTGGGGAGAGGGAATAATAGTAAAACTAGTTTAAAACTGTAGGGTGGGTGGCCTTTGAAGGCACAGGGTCTGGGTTCGGGTAGCTCTATGACTGGGAAAGCAAGCAAGACTCATCTGACTATCAATTTGTTGGGCAGAGACACCTGGCACACTGATTTCAGTGATTCTGTTCCCTCATTAGATATTTAATCAGGGACAACAAGCTTATGGCCAAACATTTTGCAAACTCAGGTTGGATTTTGATAAAGTGGAACAGCTTAGCAGAAACATGTTCCAAAGACCAAATAATGGAACTGGCAGGGTTTGGGGGGATATATATATATATATATATATATATATATATATATATATATATTTGCTTTCGTAGATTTTCACGGGTACAGGAATGCAGGTTTTGGTATCTTCGGGTGTCTTCCCGTGTAAGAGTTGGGGTGTCTAGGCGACGTTTCGACCTATATATATGTAGGTTTTGGTGTCTTCGGGTGTCTTCCCGTGTAAGAGTTGGGGTGTCTAGGCGACGTTTCGACGAGGTCTCACTCGTCATCTTCAGGCTGGTGCTTTCGGCTTCTTGTTACTAGAACAGAGCAGGATCTCAGTGTTTGAGTTCCTATAAATACTGTTGAGGGGGTGTGGTGTATAGCCTCCAACGTTCTGGGCAGAGAGGAAGTTCCTAGGTTAATGTGCCTTTTCTTCTTTTGTTCATTAATTACTTGAGGGATATCTTGAGTGATTACTTGAGTGATATTCTGTGGTACTCAGAATATATATATATATATATGCTTTCGTAGATTTTCACGGGTACAGGAATGCAGGTTTTGGTGTCTTCGGGTGTCTTCCCGTGTAAGAGTTGGGGTGTGTGTGTGTGTGTGTGTGTGTGTGTGTGTGTCTCTGTGTGTGTGTGTGTGTGTATATATATATATATATACACACACACACACAGAGACACACACACACACACACACATATGCAAAATGAATGAGAAAGGGGTGTGTGTGTGATATTATATTCCTGGATCTGGAATCCATAGGTTGGGAGCTCAGCAGAAGCTGAGAGAGGAACAAAGTAGTTCTGATTTCTTGCCAAAGTGCCTCTGCTGCCATCGATTCAGCACTCTAAGCAGCAGGAGAAAAGGAGAAGATTGTAAATCACCGATTCATCCATCTAATAACACCTGATGGCAAAGAGCCACCAGCTTTCTCGAGACCATCTACTTTATAAGTGCTGCATGGGGGAAGGACAACTGGAACCCAGAAGAGGCCATCCTCGGAAAATTCAAGGGAACGCTCATACACACTTGTTTCCCAATTTGCGCCTGCGGCCTCAAGTGAAGACATGCAAGGGTGTTGGAGAGAGTTTTTGTATTTCCACCAACACAATTGCTTTTCAGGGCTGGCATTTCACACATTCAGATGCAAATCACTGAAGAATATTCATCCACATATGAATCAGCTCCAGACATTCCATTAATTTAGTTAGCTGCAGTGCATTGGCTCTCTGCTGCTTCTTTTCTAAACTCCAGGCAAAATAATTATTCACTCTATACAGTCCTCTTCCTTTCTGGTATATGTTATCAATAGCACACATTCCTCTGCCTCCAGCCACGCAGGCATCAGGGATGGGTCAGATCCATTTTGGTCAAGCCACACGCTGCCAAGGAGTGTGGTGGAGTCTCCTTCTTTAAGGAGTCTTTAAGCAGAGGCTTGACAACCATATGTCAGGAGTGCTCTGATGGTGTTTCCTGCTTGGCAGGGGGTTGGACTTGATGGCCCTTGTGGTCTATTCCAACTCTATGATTCTATGATTCTATGACTTAGCAGTTGCTCTGAAGTGGATCCATTGGGGGGTATGAAATCTGTAGGGTTGCCAGGAGCCAGGAGCATCCCAGACCCAGAGATTTCAGGGCCCAAACCTGATACAGGATAAGCCCCTGGTGATGTCCTGGGGTGACCCCCATGATTCTTCCTGGGTGCTCCCTCTCTCCACTGAGCCCTGGAGATGGAGATGAATTGGGAGAGGAGCAGAGGAGAGTCTATACAATTATTTGCAGTCAGCTCCTGCCCAGCTGAAACTTGCAAGCTGTGCACATATTCTGCTTAATTTAAAAAATAAAATAAAATCACATTCACCCACCTGGAATTTTAAGCCCCCACCTGGAGCGGGTCAGGCAAACCTGGAGACTTCAGGTCAGCCCTGGAGGTCTGGCAACTCTATCTATTTGGCACTTCTCACAATTATTTGCAAACAGTTGTGAAGAACATGGAGCATGGTTGCCACCTCTCCTTTAATTACAGCCTCAAATATCTAAATGTCCCCAGATATTTCAGCCATGGCTGTTTTCAATCAAACAGGTCAGCTCCATCTGAATGGACCAAATTGATCTAGAATTATAATTGTTTTGGCATTTCTATGAATAGTTCAATATTTTCTTCAGGTTTTCTTTTCTTTTTTTAAGGTCTCTGCTTTGACAGAAATGGTTGCTCAGATGTGATCTGTCTACGAAGAGTCTTGCTTTATTTGTTTGATTTATTAAAGCGATGTCAGGCCTCTTGTAACTAATTGTTTTCCTAGTAATTATTGGCTATTCCCCAAAGAACCATTAATTAGAGTTTTTGAGGATGGCTTTTCAGCCAATATGCTCAATAGTGTGCCAGGATGTCAACAAGGTGAATGCTGAAGGGCTATTGTCTGATCAGTTTTTTGTCTGAAAGGTCTGCCTTTCTGTCAGCTCACAGTTAAGTCAAGATTGGAAGAGACACAGACAAAATGTTTAGTTGCTTCCTGAGGTTTTGTGACAGATGTTGCAGGAACCGTAGTCACTTGGCAATTTTTTTAATTATTATTTTTCACTTCTGTAAACACTTTGTAGCAATCAGCGGCTCTTGAAGGTCAGCCATTAATCTTTCATCCTAGAGAGGTCTATGTCACATGGGTTTGGGCCAACCCCCAGCACTTGGGCATAGAGACCTGCCTATCTGTAATCTACAATATGCTAGATATAGGAAGTGATTGAGTCATCTGAGTACAAATGGTTCAGTCTTCCTCTCTAGGAATATGCTCTCTTGTTTCACCTTGTTGAAATACTTGTTTGGAACCCTTGTCCGCAAAACTGGCTGTGTCATTTTCATAGGGGTTGTGTTTTCAAAATGGTTGCTTTGCATCCTAGCATGAACTTCTACTGTTTCCTTTCAGATCCCCTTTCAGTTTGTTATGGTATATAGTTCTGAATAGTGGTTTGAAGGCTGCCAACCAATTGTGGCTGTCAACCATCCTTTCTCACTCTGCGCAGCTGAGTTAATGGTATGGTGCCTTGCATGATCCCACTGGTTTTCCTGTTTCGGAAATCTCTTTGTATACGTGGCTTACAACTCCAGAATAGGACGATCATGAATATTCAGACATTCATAGCATCCCTATTCCTTTCCCATTTGTCTCCTCCTAACAGAAGGAGAGAGTGTGGTAGGAAAGGGCAAGAATTTTATGTCCCCCTACAGAATGGGCACAGGGTAAGATGGGGTCATTGGCCTATTGGCTGCTCTTGCTATAGCAGCCCTTGACTCTGCTTGGACCAGGGCTTATTTACACTGCTCCTCTAAGCAAAACAGGATCTGAGTCTCAGCACCATCAAATGGGGCAATGTGGATGGACAGGCCTAAGAGTGACTATAGGGAATTTGGGGGTTTGTAGGAGGAAAAGGGAAACGGGAAGTACTGTGCTTAAGTGAATACTTCATTGCTTTAAAATATATACTTACACGTTGTAAGAGCATCACTCAGAATCTGAGTGAAAAATGAAATTTCAGGAATTCAGATTTGTGTGCCATTTGTGCACCATTTTGGTCCTGGTCTACTTCAAGTCCTCCACCCCCAAAACACTAATTTGTACAGCCCCGTGGGGCTGAAATGCTCTCCTTGAAGGCATAGTTTGCTCCCAGATCTTATCGTGTCCTCTCTGCATGACGGTGAAACCCTTTGAATATTAGAATGTACTGTTTACACAAAGCCTGTCTATGTTCTATCTCTTTTTGCAAACTAGAACTAGGACAATTATTCTTAATCTGTGAGAGACCTGCTAAAGCAGCAGGAATATTTGAATTCTGTTGTGTCACCCAGCTTGCTATAGCTAGAGTACGGAATATTCAGACATGAAAAGTGTAGAACTGGGAGGGACATGATTCGTCTATTGGCTGCCCAGAGAGACCCTTTTACTTACTGCTATTCTCATGGGGGATGACATGCGGAGGGGCTTTCTCCCAGGTGAAAAAATCCTCAAGCAGTATTTTTTCTCCTTGATCCAAAGAAATCTGCCATTCCATTATTTAGCTTCAAATAAATTACAGCTCTTGGAAGCTTCTAGCATCCTAGAATGGGGGAAGATTTTCAGTCTGCGAATTCTTGCCCTGACTTCCAACCCCCCTCCCCTTCAAGGGTTCAAGCCAGTGGCGTAGCGTGGGGGGTGCAGGGGGGCCAGCCGCACCGGGCGCAACATCTGGGGGTTAGGGTTAGGGGGCGCAAATCCACGGGTTAGGGGGCGCAAATCCATGGGTTAGGGGGCGCAAATTACTTGTCTTGTCCCGGGTGCTGACAACCCACGCTACGCCACTGGTTCAAGCACAAGTTTCATCCACAAATTTCATCCTCCCCAAAGTGAGCTTCAGCTGCCACTGACATGGTTCTTTCAAGGCAAAAATATATATTCAGTTCCGGTCAAACTCTTGGGCTAGGAAGGCTCTTCTTGTTCCAGATTTACAAACAAGCATTTCATGCCTAACCAGGGGGTTCTCTGCATACTCAGATGCAGTGGCGTAGCGTGGGTTGTCAGCACCCGGGGCAAGGCAAGTAATTTGTGCCCCCTAACCCGTGGATTTGCAGCCCCTAACCCGTGGATTTGCGCCCCCTAACCCAAACCCCCAGATGTTGCGCCCGGTGCGGCCGGCCCCCCCTGCACCCCCCACGCTACGCCACTGCTCAGATGCACCCTTCTTGTCTGTGAGTGGGCCTGTTTCACCACCTGGTTGACAGGAACCAGACTACCTGTCAGGCTTTAGGGAATTAGCTTCCTTCCCTGTGTCAGTAAAGAAAAAGATCAAATGAAAGGATTATTAAACGTCTTTAATAATCACAGTGAGAGAAAAAAGCACACGTCTCCCTAGAATGGTGGTGCTCTCAATTAAGGCTCACTCCCCCCCCCCCATTAATCTATGTCACTCCTACATTTTGTAATCTGAGTTTGTACCATCTGCACTTTCTGTTCTAACACTTTCTGAGCTCTCTGTGTCTTTGGAGAAGGGGGGGGGGTTAATGCTGTCCAGAGACTGTGAATCTGTTAACCCTCTCTCTTCCAGTGTTTCTTCTCCTAGCTGTTCCCCATCCAGTATTTCCCAGCTTCTGCCTTCTGAACTATACCCCTCTATAAGCCACTGTTCCAAATCTATACTGTCCTCCTGGGAAGATTCAGGATCGGGGGAGGGAGTGGCTCCCACCATACTTCCTCAGTGCAGCCCTTCTCCGCACGGTCCCTGACACCACCACATTTCTTTTTAGTATACAGCGATGGTGATAAAATGGAGGTGAACTCTGCTCTTTCCTATAAAACTGCCCCCCAAGACAGAAATGTTAAAAGCAAATGAAATACAAGACAAATGGAAACAAAACACAAGAGTCCTGAATCTCAGAAGTTCATAAGATGCGCTTGCTGGATCAATGGCCCATTTAGTTCAGCATCCTGTTTCCGCCATGACCAGCCAGTTGCCTGTGGGAAACCCCCAACCAGGGCCCAAGCCCAAGAGCCTTCTCCCCTTCTGTGACTTCCAGGACCTGGTATTCAAAAGTATGACTGCTTCTGACCACAGATGCAGAGCCTATCCACGATGGCTAATAGCTATTGATAGCCTTCTCCTCTGGGAATTTGTCCAATCCTATTTTCAAGCCATCCAAGTTGGTGGTTATTCCTGTCTCCAGCAGGAGTGAGTTCCATAGTTTATGTGCTTTCTTTTATCTCTCCTGAATCTTCCAACATTTGGCTGCATACACATCCGTTCTTTCTTTTAAATACTTTGTAAACGGCTTGGAAAATAATGGTAGTATGACTTCCGGGGGCGGCGCGAAACTGTAATGGCGGTCCTCTTCGTTCTCTGAAGAGGGGCTCCGCGGAAAAGGGTCGTTCGCTGCGGCATAGCGACGACCCATCAAGATAAACCACGGGTAGAGTGAGCCCGTGGCCGTGGGACTCGGCGGGCACCAGAAGCTGCCCTGAAAACACAGAAGGGACCCCGTAAGGAGACCCGGAGTGAAGGAGGGGTAGCGGTGCTGTGAGTTCATCGCTCTTTCCGCGGAAGCGAAGCCGCGCGGCTGTTACAGATGAGCGCTGATCCTTCTTCCTAAAATCAACACCAAACTGCAAGTAACATACCCGTGAGTAAAGGGTTTAATTTGGCAAAGAACTTTGTAAATTCGGCTGAAAGCGGGAGACGAGAAAAGGGAAGTCAGTCTTCCGACATTGCTGACAAGATCAAAGCAAAGCTTTAAAAAGCGGAAAGCGCTTGAAACGGGACTGTGGGAAGCTTTAACTTTTCGTGCTTTTAGACCTGTTCGTTCTTTTAAATTGAAGGTGGAAATGGACATTGACTAAAAGAAGTGTAAATAGGAACCTTCCTCCTGTTTCTTTTCTTCTTCGGGCTGTAACTTTAAAGAGCCAGATCGTCGGGCTGCCAGAGAGGGAGACTGTGTCAAACTGCGGAAACAGTTGCAAAAATTTTGCTGGAGCTTAATTGTTACATTTGAGCAGGAGAGATTGGATGGGATACCGTTGCAAGCACCATTTGTGAAACTTTGTTGAACTATAAAAGGTGCTTTGGGAAACTTTGAGTTTCTGAAGGGACTGATGGACTATTGGATTTACTGATTTGAAATAAGGAACTTTAATGGCGGATTACTTCATTCTTTGTCTTTGAAACTTGGTGGCACTCCCCCTACAGGGCTTTCGGATTATAGAATCCTGGGAACTGACTTTTGTTTTGAATTCCACTTCTCTGGTTGTTTACTTCTGAATTTGTCTCTCCCATGGAACAACAGACAATCTGACCTTGAACATTGACAGATGTGTGATGAGTGGTGCAGGGAGAACAAGAGCATCTAAAGCTAAGGAATCTAAAGAGGCTAAGGAAAAAGAAAAAGAAAGAAAACCAACACAATTTGTACAAACAACACTGACCCAAGGACGCCGATCGTCGGTTCCAGCTGTACTGGTGTCTCAGAGGGAAGGGGAAATAACCGAGAAGTCCACTGAAGAAGATATGGCAGCAGGTGGGTCAGATACATTATTAAAACAGATATTGGAGCAACTATCAAGTTTAAATCAGAAAGTGGACGACCAGTCTTTGAAAATAGATAAAGCGACCTCCTCGATTCAAAAATTGACTGAACAAGTCTCCCAGCACACCCAAGCAATAGAGAACTTGCAAGGAGCTACAGCGGAAAACCGGGAATTAGCTGGAGAAGCAATTCAGAAAGTGGGAGCTTTACAAAAAGAAGTTGAAGAAATAAAAGGAGAAGTCAAGCCTCTGCACAAACAGGTGGGTGAACAACAAATCTATCTGTCAATGGTGGAACTGAAAAACCGCGAGAGTAACATCAAATTGAGAGGCATCCCAGAACTTGAGCAAGGAGATCTGATTGGATATCTGACACAAGAATTTTCAAAGTTCTGGGGCATAACGGAAGACACAGACTTCAAGATTGTCTCTGCATATAGACTGGGAAGATTGGTAAGGAAAGACAGATCCAGGGACTGTTTGATAATTTTAAGATCAAAGGAAGAGAGAGACAAGATCCTAGGCCTTCACTTCAAAAAAGCAATTGAAATACAAGACAAAAGGGTGGAAATCTACAGAGATATCCCAAGACAGCTGTTGGATCTCAGAGCTAACTACACAGAATTAGCAAAATTGCTGAGACAAAACGCAATTCCCTATAGGTGGGAGTTTCCACAAGGACTATCTTTCACTTACAAAGAAAGGAAGGTTAAAATTAGAACATCTGAAGACAACCAAAAGTTCCTTCACGACCACGGAGAAGATCTTCAAAAAGGAACAGTTTGGCTTCCATCTCTACCAACAATACCGCCTGGTGGCGGGTTAACACCTGTACCCTCGGGACCTGAGCAAAAGGAAGGCACCTCATCTTAAGAACACTTAAATCAGAACAGGATGTCTCTGCAGCTACTTAGTTGGAATATAAATGGCGGGAATTCTCCGGAAAAAAGAAGAAGGATATTTCATATCCTAAAAAAAGAACAACTGGACGTAATATGCCTCCAAGAAACACATGTGACTAGGCTCCACAGGAAAGTATTAATTAACAAAAGACTAGGCCAAGAATTTATCTCATCAGACAAAGTCAAAAAAAGAGGCGTTGTAATATATGCAAAGGAGAACCTGTCACCAAAATTTTTATTTAAGGATGATCATGGAAGAATTCTCGCAATTGAAATTCAAACACAAGGGGAGAAGATTTTGATATTAGGAATCTATGCGCCAAATGATGGAAAATCAGAATTCTACAAGAAGCTGCATGAGACAATGCTGGATTTTCTGGACTATTCTAATATCATCGTGATGGGAGATATGAATGGGGTGGTTTCCATAAATATGGACAAATCCCAAAATCAAAACCTAACAACAGACGGCAGACTTCCTAAAACGTTTTTTGAAATGACAGACAATATGGACTTGATTGACATTTGGAGGACAAAGAACCCCTTGGTCAAAGAAGGAACCTTCTTTTCCGAGGCCCATCTGTCATGGACACGAATTGACCAAATTTGGATATCTAGAGGGCTGGCACCTAAAACAAGAAAAGTGGAAATCTGCCCAAAAACCTGCTCCGACCATAACGCCTTGAAAATGGAATTGAGACTTATCCCAACTGGATCCTTCAGATGGAGGATGAATGACACCTTGTTAAGAGATCAAGAGATTGTTAAGAAGGCCCAAAAAATGCTTAAGGACTATTTTGAAATAAATTTGAACACTACGGTGGAGAAAAGAATAATCTGGGATGCAAGTAAAGCTGTAATGAGAGGGTTTCTGATACAACAGAATACAATAAAAAGAAAATTTTGGAATGGAAAAAAGGAAAAAATTCTAGAGAAAATAAGTGAAGGAGAGAAAAAGCTGAGAACCAAACCAAAGTCAAAAGAGGTGCTAAGAGAGATCAAATTCCATCAAGCACAATATTCGAAATTGATTAATCAAGAGATTGAATGGAAAATTAAACAAATGAAGCAGAGATCGTTTGAATCAGCAAACAAATGTGGAAAGTTGTTAGCTTGGCAGTTGAAAAAAAGACAGAAGTTAAATACGGTTACAAACTTGGAGATTCAAGGTAAAATAGTTCAGAAACCAGAAGAAATAAGAAAGTGCTTCCACAGATATTTCAAAGAGCTTTATGCACAGGGGCCTCAGAAAGAATCGGAAATAGACCAATTTTTGAGGACAAATGGACTACCTAAAATAAGTCAAGATAAAAGATCAATTCTCAACAGCAAAATAACTCAACAGGAAATTGAAGATGCCATTCAAAATATGCAACTTGGCAAATCTCCAGGCCCGGATGGACTCACCTCCAAATATTATAAGACTTTGAAAGACTTCTTGATACAACCGTTGTTGGAGGTTTGCAATCAGATTGTGGAGGGGAAGAGGGCACCGGAAACGTGGAAAGAAGCATTCATCACATTGATACCCAAATCAGAAAGGGAAAAGACCCAGCTTAAGAATTACCGTCCCATCTCACTCCTGAATGTGGATTACAAAATATTTGCAGACATTTTAGCGAATAGACTTAAAAAAGTATTAAATGAAGTAATTCACAAGGACCAAGCAGGCTTTCTCCCTGGTAGACATATGTCGGACAATACTAGGAACATTATTGATATATTGGAGCTGTTGCGTATTAGAAACACAAGGGCAGCTTTAATTTTCATTGATGCGGAGAAAGCATTTGACAACATTTCTTGGATGTTTATGAAGAAAAACTTGAAAGGGATGGGAGTGGGACGGGGGTTTGAAAATGGACTAGAAGCAATTTATTCAGAGCAAAAAGCTAAGCTGATAGTGAACAATGTGGTATCGGAGGAACTCCAAATTGAAAAAGGGACACGACAGGGGTGCCCTCTATCCCCTCTGTTATTTATCTCGGTTCTGGAGGTATTGCTGAATATGATTAGGGAGGACCAGTTGGTGCAAGGTATAGTGGTCGGAGCGAAACAATACAAACTGAAAGCTTTCGCAGACGACTTAGTCTTGACAGTACAGGAGCCAGAATCTAGCACAAAAAGAGTTTTGGAACTTATCTTGGAGTTTGGTCGGGTGGCGGGATTTAAGCTAAACAAACAAAAAACCAAGGTTTTGGTCAAAAATCTGACACCTACAGAGACAGAGGGGTACCAGAAAGAGACAGAGTTAAGTGTGGTTAAAAAAGTGAAATACCTGGGGGTATCCTTGTCCACTAAAAACTTAAACCTTTTCAAAGATAATTATGAAAAATGTTGGTCGGAAATTAAAAAAGATTTGGATATTTGGTCAAGATTGAAACTTACCTTGTCAGGCCGAATCGCAGCTATAAAGATGTGTGTCTTGCCAAAAATGTTATTTTTATTTCAAACCCTTCAGGTCGTGGACAGAATGGAATGTTTTGGAAAATGGCAGAAGGACATCTCTAAGTTTGTCTGGCAGGGCAAAAAGCCCCGAATAAAATTTAAAATACTAACTGACTCAAAAGAAAGAGGGGGGTTTGCCCTGCCGGATTTAAGGTTGTACTACGAAGCTGCAGCCTTCTGCTGGTTGAAGGATTGGTTTCTGTTGGAAAACACCAATGTCCTAGATCTGGAAGGGTTTGATAATGTGTATGGTTGGCATGCATACTTGTGGTACGACAAGGCGAAGGTTCACAAACTGTTTAAAAACCATATTGTCAGAAAATCAATTTTTGCCGTCTGGATGAAGTACAAGGACTTACTAGAAAGTAAGACCCCGAGGTGGTTATCACCAGTGGAAGCCAAGATTTCTAAAAAAAGGCCCAATATGGAGGCCTATTGGCCAAAATATTGGGAATTGATTGAAAGAGTTGGAGATAATTGGAAGCTCCAAAGCCAGGATAAACTAAAAGGTAAGGTGCGAGATTGGTTACATTATGCTCAAATTCAAGAGGTATTTAAAATGGATAAAAAAGTGGGTTTCCAGTTGGAGAAATCGAAACTGGAGACGGAGTTATTAGAACCAAAGACTAAGGTACTTTCGAGGATGTATGACTTGCTGCTTCAATGGAACACACAGGATGAGACAGTTAAATCTGCTATGATAAAATGGGCACAGGATGTAGGACACAACATTATGTCTGAGGACTGGGAAAGGTTATGGAACACCGGTATGAAATTCACGGCATGTAGTGCCTTGAAAGAGAACATTATGAAAATGGTATACCGGTGGTACATGACCCCAGTCAAGTTGGCTAAAATATATCATCTTTCTGATAATAAGTGCTGGAAATGTAAGGAGGCAGAAGGGACATTCTTTCACCTCTGGTGGACCTGCCCGAAAGTAAAGGCCTTCTGGGAAATGATACATAATGAGCTGAAAAAGGTATTCAAATATACCTTTTCTAAGAAACCAGAGGCCTTTCTCCTGGGCATGGTGGACCGGAAGGTGTTAAAGAAGGATAGAATTTTGTTTATGTATGCAACCACAGCAGCAAGGATCCTTATGGCAAAGTTCTGGAAAACACCAGATTTACCCACACTGGAGGACTGGCAGACGCAGCTGATGGACTACATGGAGTTGGCAGAAATGACTGGCAGAATCCGAGATCTGAGCGAAGAAACAATGGAGGAGGACTGGAAAAAATTTAAGGACTATTTGCAAAAACACTATAAGTTGTTTGAATGTTAAGATTTTGCACGACTAAGAAACGTTATGCTTCTGCAATTTATTTAAGTAAATGATAAAGTAAATAATGACGGAAAAATGAGACAAATTAGAAACAAAATATTATGTTTATTAAAAGTATGGAAACTAAATTACAAACTTCTGAAGTTGGTAACATAATAAACTCAAAGGTATAATAAGATTTGAAACAAGATAACAAATTGCTGAACTGGCTAGAATAAAGAATGCAATGTCGAGAGGATGTGAGGAGGTCCAAAAGAAAGTGAATTGTTGATGTTTGACTTCTGTTCTTCTTTTCTTTTCTTACTCTTCTTTATATACATATAAAAAAATGTTTCCTGTATGTTGCTATGTAAACTAAACTGTTAACCTATGGAAAGAAACACAATAAACAATTTTATAAAAAAAAAAAAGGAAAATAATGGTAGTATCATCCTGTCTCTGACTCGCTGCCTCCTCCCCACACCCTGACTGATTTGTCACAGCACTGATGCGGGTATTCAAAATTCTTGGGGAGAAGGATGGGGTGAGGGGAGGCAGGAGTGGAAGGGAAAGTGTTACAGAGGAGCTGAAAGCCAAGAAGCCCAGAATAAATGACATATGTTTAAAGACACGTTAGAAGATTAATTGTGGAAGTTAGAGCACACAGCAACAAGACTTAAATGTAATATTAACGGCACCTATTTTTGTTGCCTTCTCCTGCAGGAGCACTTTGGAAGTAGAGAGCAGGAGATGGGAGGGGGGACCACTTTGCAGTAATAGGTGTTATTTATATCAGAGAGCAGCACTGGGTATCGCAAAATGTGAGGTTTCAAGGTAATAGCTGGACCCACACAATCATCATTACCCAGTTAAAGGGCAATTTCTAGGATACCAAATGCGGTGAGAAAACAGCAGGCGGGCAGTAAATATAATTCATTTCTCTCTCCCCCTCCCGCCTTATTATTCATTTTCTAATCTGATTGTGTTAAAGGAACACAAAAGGCTTGGCTGAGCAGAGAGAGTAAAACCGATAATCATCATAGGAGCAATTGATGATGAGAAACTGTGTTGATGCCTTTCAGGGGCATCGGCAGGCCTGTTCCTTTTTCTTATTCTTGCCAAAGTCACAACTCCCGTCTTCTGCGGGACTTTCATTTCCCTTCCCAACGTGCTTGTGGAAAGACAAGCGTGACGAAACATCTCACAGCGATCCGGGCCACAGAACACACAGTACTCTGTAGGGGCAGTGTGGGCCCCTGATGAAATTTGCATAAAATTGGAAGTTTTTAAGCAGAGGTTGGGGGTCCATCTATCGGGGATGCTTTAGCTCAGATTCCTGCATTGCTGAGGGTTGGAAAAGAGGGACCTGAGGATCCATTCCAACTCTACAATTTTCTGATCCTAAAAAGACAGAGTTGTTGCGCCTGGCCTTTGGCTTGGAGCCAGTTTGATTCCCTCCCCCTCTTTCTTTTTTATTTTTCCTTTCTCCTCCTGTGATGAAGCTGCATTTTAATATTTTAATGTTTCAGTATTTTAATTGTTGTATTTTAATCTTGTTTTTAAGTTGTATTCATTCAACTTGTTTTTATCATTGCTTGTTAGCCGCCCTGAGCCTGGCCTTGGCTGGGGAGGGCAGGGTATAAATAAAAATTATTATTATTATTATTATTATTATTATTATTATTATTATTATTATTATTAAAAGTATTTTCTTTTATCCAGAATTTTCTAGCATTCAGATTCATTGGACATCTCTGAGTTCCTGAGTAATTTTTTTGTTGGGGGAGGGGATTGTTCTCTATCTACCGGCAGAACTTTCACCAGTAGCACTGCCCCCCCCCCCATGCCTGAAACCATCATTCCACTTCTTGCCCTTCTGCTTTAATCAGCCTTGGCAGCTGAACGTTTGGGATCATCTCTCGATAGGTGGGAGTCTTATCGGGGGCGGGGAGGGATTTAATGATCTGAACCATGACTTTATTCTGCTAATCAACGTAAACGTGGGATTATTTACAACGCAAAGAACAGCCTTGTGGATCTTGTTTAATTAAGCTTATCGCGGCAAACCTGATCCAGTTCCCCAATGGATTAATGTAACTAATTCAATATCCTCTTTTAAGAAGCATCACAATAAATGCCGTGGGATGTAATTCACTCACAAGAACCTCCACTCAACCTCCACTTTATGAGACAAGTAGGACTGCAGGGGAGGGGCTGCTGTGCTGTCTTTTTTAAAAAAAACCTAACCCAGAGAGAGAAAGAGAGAGAAAGAGTTGGCTTCCCATCTAATCCTGCCACCCTCTTCTGCATTACAATTGCTGTTATCTGCTCTGTGCTTGCCTGCACTTAATTCTGGGATCGTTCCATTTCTAGCATCATGTGTCCCCCGCTTCCCTTTCATCTTGTTTGCTAACACTTTGAGTTGTGCTGTTCCTAATATCCTGGGTGTCACTAGGATTTCAGTTCAGGGCTTGAAAAAAAGTGCCCTCTTTTTTGTTTTTTAGCTGTGTTCTTCTCTGCTTTGTACCTCAGTTTGTTTGTTAAAAGAGCAAGGCGGGCCGACGTGACACACTTGTTCTTGTTTCCTGCAGAAATCAAAGACTGCATGGCAGCAACTTGAAGCATAGCTCTATGATACTGGGGGGTGGCAGACGGAAGGGTAAGCCCTAAAGGGCTTGTGCCTATTATACCTGAAAGGACCCTGAAGTGTTCTTCCAAAATATAAGGGGCTGTCACACATAAGAGGGCAAAAACTTGGGGTTGTGTAGTCAACAAAGTCATCTGCTTAGGACTTCCTCTCCTTCTTCTCACACTCCAAGACCCCCAGATCCATAGCTGTCAACATTTCCCTTTTTTGAAGAGAAATTCCCTTATTCCGAATAGGATTCCTCACAAGAAAAGGGAAAAGTTGACAGCTACACCCAGATCTGTCCTGAAAAGTTGGGGAAAGCCTGATAATAGATTGGGGGGGGGGGCGCACAGGGAGAGAAATCCCATTGTGCAGGTGGACGTCCTGCTAGTGGTATGATGTTGCTGGATACAGCCCTTGTTCACTCCTGTTCCTGAGGGCAGGAATAGATGCTTAAGTTATATGCTTCATTTTCAGGAGAGTAGCCTTCGGTTGGTCATTAGGAGAAACCACTGGATGGGAAGAGCAACTTGACAGTGGAATCAGCTGACTAGGGTCACATCCACAATGTGCATTTAAAACTCCTCTAAAGCGCATGGCTTCCCGCAAAGAATTCTGGGAACTGTGGTGTACCCCTCACAGAGTTACAATTCCCAGAACCCTCAAATGACTTTCTAGGATGCTTTGGGGGAAGGCACATGCTTCAAATGTGTTATGTGCATGTGAGCTAGAAAAGTAGTAGGCTCTTCTGGAGTCTTCAACCAGAAGTTGGAGAGACATCTGTTGGGGTGTGTGGTAGCTCTGGATTTCCTACTAGAAGGGCCCCATCTCAACTCTGACATCCCAGAAAAGGGTGGCACAGGACTTAGTTGAACCTGGATGGAGTCACAAGTTTTCTGTTGCTGAAAGACAGCAGTCTTGTCTAGCTTCCTGGCTAGTATGTCCTCTAAGCCTCCCATAACAAATAAATCAGGCATGCGGCTCTAATCCTTCCGGTAAAGGGAGAATATTCACAAGTTATCTGGCCCGATGAAAACAAGCTTGTTCAAAATGTGCCTGATTCCATTGTTGTTGTTTTTCCCCCTTTCCACTGAGTCCTTGCAAACGTGCCCAAAATTTTGCTCCATATAAATGAAATTAACCAATTAGCGATGTGCTGGCAGCCTTGGAATCTCTACCTGGCAGCTCTGAATGCTTTGCCCCTCGCTCCACACGTCACATGCTCTGCGGCGAGCTCTTGAGCAGGGGCTAGCAACAAGTACAATTCAGTACGGATGCTGCAGTGAGGCCAGGCTAAGACATTAGCATCCTTCAAACCAGTAGAATTTGGCACAGAAACAGCTCCTACTTCTCTGTAGGCCAGATCAGGAATATGTGCATTCTGCAGTGCATGGTAAAGATGCCAAACCTGATGTTTGCAGTTTTAAATTTCATTTCAGCACCTGTTTAGAGGTTCTCTTTTGTGCATACCAGGGCTTGCAAACCTTTGGGGACACATTTTCCATGGACACCCTCCACCCCCCACATCCACACACCCATGCATTCACACACACAGCAAACACAACTCTCTCTCACTTCCTCTCTTATCAGCTTTTAGGCTTGAAAATTTGTTTTCCTTCCAAACCTAATGGAGAGTGGTGGGGTGATCGACTTCCGGAGGCGGCGCGCTCAGCAATGGCGGTCCTCTTCAGCTGCTGAAGAGGGGCTCCGCGGAAAAGGGTCGTGCGCTGCGGCACAGCGACGACCCATGAAGAAAAACCACTGGTAGAGTGAGCCAGTGGCCGTGGGATTCGGCGGGCACCAGGAGCGACCTCCGAAACGCAGAAGGGACCCCGTAAGGGGTTTCTGAACGTGGAGGGGGTAGCGGTGCTGTGGATCCATCGCTCTTTCCGCGGAAGTGAAGCCGCGCGGCTGCTGCTGATCAGCGCTGACCTTTCTTCCTTCAACAATCGAACTGAAACAACTTACTCGTGAGTAGGAAATTTGAAGCTTTCTACGAACTAAATTTGGAGAAATTTGGCTGAAAGCGGGAGACGCTAAAAAGGAAGTCAGTCTCCCGGCTCTGTTTAAAGTATTGAGCAAAGCCCCTTTAAAGCTGAAGCGCTGAAAGGAATCTTAAAAGAGTTGGAATTTATCTGCAAATTCGACCTTGATTGATTAAGAGTTAAAGAAAGGACATAACAGTTTTATAAGAGACAAATTTATGTTCCTCTTTCTTTTACCTTGTGGATTACAAATTTTTGAAACCCTGCTCTCGGTCTGACTGGATACAAGTAACATCGGTCTGCAGTAACTGTAGACAAAGTTAGAAGTAACATTGGGCTACTTTGTAAGCGGGAAAAGGAACTGTTGCAAGCACCTTGGTAAAGAACTTTTATTCTCTGCAGTTTAAACTTAAGGAGAGGGGTTCCCCCCCTCGTTTTGGATAATATTTTTTCTTTTGTGTGTAAGGGAACTTTTGGTGGAAATTTCCTATCCTTCTCCCTAACTTTCAGGGAGCTCCCCCTGCTGGATTGTGGATCTAATAGTCTCTGAGAACTGCTACTAGTCTTGGAATTTTCCTGCCTGGATGTTTACTTTTTCTGGAATTAATTTTCCCATGGGATTTACAATTTGACCTTGATACTGGGACAGCTGTGGAATGAGTGGCACAGCAAAAACAAGGGCTGCAGAAAGAAAAAAAGCAAAACAAACTGAACTTTTGCAATTAACCCTGCCTGTGCAGCCACGCAGATCATCTGTCCCAATTGTGACAGGTCTGCAGGAAGGACAAGCTATACAGCCTACTCTTGGAGAGATGGCTGCTGGGGGGATAGACTCTGTCTCTAAAGAAATATTGGAACAGCTGGCAGCACTGAACAAGAAAGCGGATGAACAAGCACTTAGGTTTGATGAACAAGCTGCTAAACTTGACCAGGTAACAGCCTCAATTAACAAATTGACAGACCAAGTTTCTAAAAACTCTCAGGCCATAGATAATATTGAAAAGACTGCAACAGAAAATCGGAAACTAGCACAGGAAGCAAATACAAAAGCAGACGAAAATAAAAAGAGGATAGAGGAATTAAGAGGCGAAGTCAGACCACTGAGTAGACAGGTGACTGAACAACAAGTGTACCTGTCCCTTGCAGAGCTGAAAAATAGGGAAAATAACCTCAGAATTAGAAACATCCCAGAATCAGAAAAGGAGGATTTGACTGGATTTTTGACAATAGAATTATCCAAATTCTGGGGTGTGGCAGAGGAAAAAGACTTTAAAATTGTCACCGCTTTTAGACTAGGAAGAGTGGCTAAGAAGGATAAACCAAGAGATTGCCTGATCATTTTCAGATCTAGGCAAGAAAAAGAAACCATACTCGGCTTGCATTTTAAAAATCCATTGGTGATCCAGGGAAAAAAGGCAGAAATCTTTAGAGATATACCAAAACAACTTCTGGACTTAAGAGCTACATATAAAGACCTAGCAAGCTTACTAAGAAACAACACAATCCCATACAGGTGGGAATTCCCTCAAGGATTATCTTTTACTTTGAAAGGGGTGAGGGTAAGAATCAGAACAGCAGAGGAGCAAGAAAAGTTCCTAAACGACCACGGGGAAGACCTTCGGAAAGGAATAGCAGGTGCCTGGCCACCTCCTCCGCCTGGATTGAATCCGGTTCCACCTCCAGACAAAAACGAAAAAGGAGACACCCCAGTAGGTAAATAATTAGTCCAAGATGTCTCTACAGCTTCTTAGTTGGAACATTAATGGCGCAAATTCTCCCGAAAGAAGGAAAAAGATTTTTCATATTTTGAGAAAAGAACAATTAGACATTATTTGCCTTCAAGAAACACATGTGACTAGGCTCCATAGGAGAGTACTAATTAACAAGAGACTAGGCCAAGAATTTATCTCATCAGATAAAGTAAAAAAAAGAGGAGTAGTGATTTATGCAAAGGAGGCCCTAGCACCAAAATTGATCTTTAAAGATGAACAAGGAAGAATTTTGGCGATTGAAATTCAAGCACAAGGAGAGAAATTTTTGATTGTAGGAATTTATGCACCAAACGATGGAAAATCGGAATTTTATAAGAAGCTACATGAGACAATGTTGGACTATATTGATTATACTAATATCATCCTGATGGGTGATATGAATGGAGTTGTCTCCACATATATGGATAAGTCCCAAAATCAGAACTTGACTAAAGATGGCAGACTCCCAAAGACCTTTTTTGAACTTACAGACAATATGGACTTGATTGACATCTGGAGAACAAAGAACCCTCTAGGTAAAGAGGGAACTTTTTTCTCTGAGGCCCATCTTTCGTGGACAAGAATCGACCAGATTTGGACATCTAGAGGACTGGCACCTAAGATAAAAAAAGTCGAGATCTGCCCTAAAACTTGCTCCGACCACAACGCCTTGAAAATAGATTTAAGACTTACACCAGCTGGATCCTTCAGATGGAGAATGAATGACTATTTGTTTAGAGATCAGGAGATTGTGAAGAAGGCCCAAAAAACGTTGAAAGATTACTTCGAAATAAATTTGAATACTTTGGTGGAAAAGAAAACAATCTGGGACGCAAGTAAAGCTGTGATGAGAGGATTTCTGATACAGCAAAACTCTATCAAGAAAAAACTCTGGAATGGTAAAAAAGATAAGATCTTGGAGAAGATAAGAGATGGCGAGAAAAAGTTGAGACTAAACCCAAAATCAAAAGAAGTTTTAAGAGAAATAAAATTCCATCAAGCACAATATGCAAAATTGATAAATCAAGAAGTTGAATGGAAAATTAAACAAATGAAACAAAGATCATTCGAATCGGCAAATAAATGTGGGAAGCTGCTGGCATGGCAGCTGAAAAAGAGACAAAAGTTGAACTTTGTTACCAATCTAGAGGTTGAGGGAGAATGTATTCAGAAACCAGAAGATATTAGAAAGTGCTTCCAGAGATATTTTAGAAAATTGTTTACTCAAGGACCCCAAGTGGAGACTGAGATAGATAATTTTCTAGGAAGTTATGGCCTCCAAAAATTAACACAAGACAAGCAAACAGCCCTGAATTACAAAATAACACAACAGGAGATTGAAAGTGCCATTCAGAACATGCAATTAGGCAAATCTCCAGGTCCAGATGGGCTTACCTCCAAATACTACAAGACATTGAAGGAATATTTGGTTCAGCCATTAATGGAGGTATGTAACCAAATTATGGAAGGAAAGGGGGCACCCGAATCGTGGAAAGAGGCATTCATCACCTTGATTCCTAAATTAGAATCTGAAAAGACTCAACTCAGGAATTATCGCCCTATCTCACTCCTAAATGTGGATTACAAAATTTTTACTAACATTTTGGCAAACAGATTGAAAAAAGTCTTAAATGAAGTAATTCATAAAGATCAAGCAGGCTTTCTCCCTGGCAGGCATATGTCTGACAACACTAGGAATATCATTGATGTTTTGGAGTTATTACAGACAAATCTGAACACGAAGGCAGTTTTGATATTTATAGATGCCGAGAAAGCCTTTGATAACATATCTTGGAAATTTATGAAGAAAAATTTGGAAGGGATGGGAGTGGGAAGGGCGTTTCAAAATGGTATTGAAGCAATCTATTCAGAGCAAAAAGCTAAACTGATAGTAAACAACGTGGTGACTGAAGAGTTTAAAATTGAAAAAGGGACACGACAGGGGTGCCCCTTATCACCCTTGTTATTTATTTCTGTCCTGGAGGTGTTGCTGAATATGATTAGGAAGGACCAGCGGGTGGAAGGAATACAGGTCGGGGAAAAACAATACAAATTGAAGGCCTTTGCAGATGACCTGGTTTTGACATTACAGGAGCCAGAAGCTAGTACAAAAAGAGCCTTAGAACTAATTTCTGAATTTGGTCGGGTGGCGGGATTTAAGCTGAACAAACAAAAAACCAAGGTTTTGGCTAAAAATCTGACACCTTCAGAAATAGATGGGTTTCAGAAGGAAACAGAATTAAATGTTGTTTCAAAAGTGAAATACCTGGGGGTTAACCTGACTGGGAGAAATTTGAATCTGTTTAAAGATAATTATGTAAAATGTTGGTCGGAAATTAAAAAGGATTTAGAAATATGGTCGAGACTGAGACTTACCTTGTCGGGCAGAATAGCTGCAGTCAAGATGAATGTATTGCCAAGAATGTTGTTTCTGTTTCAAACCCTTCAGATCGTGGACAGAGTGGAATGTTTTGGAAAGTGGCAGAGGGACATTGCGAAGTTTGTCTGGCAGGGCAAAAAGCCCCGAATAAAATTTAAAATATTAACAGATGCAAAGGAAAGAGGGGGGTTTGCCCTGCCGGACTTAAGACTGTACTATGAAGCTGCATCCCTCTGCTGGTTGAAAGATTGGTTCTTGTTAGAAAACACTGATGTCCTAGATCTGGAAGGGCATAGTAATGCTTTTGGATGGCATGCATATCTCTGGTACGACAAGGCAAAGTCTCATAAACTGTTTAAAAACCATATTGTCAGGAAAGCTCTACTCATTGTCTGGACTAAATACAAAGACTTATTCGAAAGTAAGACTCCGAGGTGGCTATCACCGGTGGAGGCTAAGGCTGTAAAATTTCGTAATATGGAGACTGGCTGGTTGAAATATTGTGAGATAATTGAAAGAGATGGTGACACTTGGAGGTTGCAGAGTTTTGAAAAACTGAAAGGAAAGGTGCGAGATTGGTTTCATTATGCCCAAATTTTAGAGATTTTTAAAAAAGACAAAAAAATTGGTTTCCAGGTGGAAAAATCAAAATTAGAGACAGAATTACTTGAACCTAAGACGAAAGTGCTTTCAAGAATGTATAATTTGCTGCTTAAGTGGAACACCCAAGATGAGATAGTTAAATCAGCTATGATAAAATGGGCACAAGACATCGGGTACAACATTATGTCTGAAGAATGGGAAAGGTTATGGACCACCGGTATGAAATTTACGGCATGTACTGCCTTAAAGGAAAACATTATGAAAATGGTATACAGGTGGTACATGACCCCAGTCAAACTTGCAAAGATATATCATTTGTCTGACAATAAATGTTGGAAATGTAAGGAAGCTGAGGGAACCTTTTTTCACCTCTGGTGGACATGCCCGAGGGTGAAGGCCTTCTGGGAAATGATCTATAACGAGTTGAAAAAGGTGTTTAAATACACCTTTCACAAGAAACCAGAGGCCTTCCTCCTGGGCATTGTGGGCCAGAGAGTGTTAAAAAAAGATAGAACTTTCTTTTTATATGCAACCACAGCAGCAAGAATTCTTATAGCTAAACACTGGAAGGCACAGGAGTTACCCACGCTGGAAGAATGGCATTTGCAGCTGATGGACTATATGGAATTAGCTGAAATGACAGGCAGAATCCGAGACATGGGAGAAGACGCCGTGGAAGAGGACTGGAAAAAATTTAAGGACTATTTACAAAAATATTATAAGCTATATGAATGTTGAGAATTTGCTAAATGTTCTGGAAAAACATGCTTCAGTATTGAATTTGGTAAACGTTGAAAATTAAGTTAAGATTTCGAAATGTATAAATTGTGGACTATATAACTAAATGAAAACACAAAAACATATGAAATAAGGTATTAATTTGCTGTTTATTTTTATTGTGAAGAAAACAGGGGATGGGGGACGTGGGGAAGTCTGATCGATCATGAAAATGGATGTGAAAAAGTGAATCTTTTCTTTTTCTTCTTTTATAACTTCTTTTCCTTTCTGTAAAACTGCTTTTGATGTGCTATGGATGATATACCTTTCTTTTACCCTGGAAAAAAGCAATAAAACTTTATATAAAAAAAAAAAAGAGAGTGGTGGGGTGATCTTCCCAATGAGTGAATTGAGGGAAGGAAGAACCAACCTTCCACCTTCAGGTGCAATTTCCAGAAAGTGTGCCCCACCACCATGATGCTTGGGACACAACAACAACCTTCTACTGGAACCCTATGTGGCAATACCAAAGACTGGACTTGGGATCTTTTACATACCAGGACAAAACAAGTTTCCTCACAGCCATAATTTCCATGCCTGGAAACTCCTGGTTAATTACTGACTTTATGTTATTAAGAATGAATGGATTGTTTCTTGATACAAAACCTCCAAAGTGGTGTGGCAATATTTTTGTTTCAAAAAAAAAATATTAAAACAATAAAGCCACAAAGATCGATAAAATGAACAAGAAGCAGGAGACAGAATTAATAAAACAGCAGTCCATAAAATCCATGAAATGAAGCAGAAACAATTCTGCTAAAAGCCTTGGTGAATGAAGAAGCCTTAACCTGGCACAGGAAGGATAGAAATGCAAACTTGGCGCCTGAAGGATAATAATGTTTTACTTTTTAAACAAGCTTCTGTTGCTGCTTAATGTATTGATTGATGGTGCAGCTCTCTGCGTTTTCCAGTGTTGTAAGCTTGGCAATCTGATAGATGGGTGTCTGCTTTTTATTTACGGGTAGGTAGCCGTGTTGGTCTGCCGTAGTTGAAACAAAATAAAAAAATTCCTTCCAGTAGCGCCTTAGAGACGAACTAAGTTTGTTATTGGTATGAGCTTTCGTGCGCATGCACACTTCTTCATATACCACTTTTTATTTGTAAGTTGCTTTAAGCAATTCCTTAGTGGAGGAGAAAAGCAGGAAGTGAGAGAGAGAGAGATGGTTAGAGCGTGGTGCTGACAACAACAAGGTTGCAGGTTCCCAATCCCCATAAGGGACAGCTGAATATTCCTGCCCTGCAGAGCATTGGACTAGAATGATCCTCAGGGTCATTTCCAACTCTATAATTCTATGAGACATTGCAATCTGTGAGCTTCTTGCAATGAGATAGAATATGAGGATATATATGCACTTCACAGATCTCTCAAGGAAGGCCATTCTAAAGGCTGTGCTCCTCTCTCCCCTGTGATCACCCATCCATTTGCAGAAGGAAAGGACCCCCAAGAACTCCCTCAGAAGCAGAAATCACAAAATTAGGTCGAGGTTCATATGGGAGGAGGAGGTCCTTCAAGCGACAACAGGAATCTTACTCTGTGTCAGCAATGGGGGCACATTTCTGGCCCCACAAGATCCTTCCTTGGCTCCACCTTGTAGGCCAGCTTTGACAGGTGGGCAGGGCAACCCACCTGCCAATCACCTGACAGCATTATTTCAAGTGACGGACAGGTGGGTTTTCCTGCCTATCTGTCAAAGTCTGTTCCAAAGCACTTTTCAAGTGCCTGGCAGCCAGTTGGTTGTTGGGTGCTTGGGAATTACAGTGCAAGGAGCTAAGTGGTTTGCATGTAAACAGCTGCTAAATCAGGAGTTTTCCCCTCTCCATTTTAGCAGCAGTTTCAATGCTTGGTGCTATTGGAGCAACACATATCCCACCATCAGCGGATGAGAGGCGGGGGGCACCTTGCTCCAACATAGGAACAGTCAGGAGCTCACTTGAAGCTCTAGATTGTTCTTTCATAGCTACGTTGGTGCCCACCCCACACTTAACACCATGCAGGTGAGCATGGTTTAAAGACAAAGACCTTGCAAGCCAAATGGAGAGGCTTCACAGGCCAGGTTTCGCCCATTGGCTAGAAGTTCCCCACCCCTGCCTTACACTTTAGTTTAGCTAGCATGCCAGTTAATCCGGACCACAGAGGTATTGCTGTATCTACCAGTAAATTGCAGCAAGCTCATTTCTTAATAAAATAAAAGCCTGTTATTGAGCTGGTACAAGGAGGTTCTCCATTTCAGGAAGGAAACAAGAGATGCAGATCATATGATGCTACGAAATTCAAGGGCATATAGAGAAGCAGGAGTGCAATTATGTGATTTAATTAAATGATTAGGATAGGGGTGAAGTCCTTCGCAAGAAGCAAGACTGGGATTGTTTACTTTTGGAAGGAAGGTGGATGAGAGAAAGAGTACATTATTAAAAGTACACTGAGAAGACTTATTTGGCTCGCCTCAGAGAAGAAAGAGGGCACCCAGTGATAGAAGGTAGTAAATTCAAAACTGATAAGTGAAAATAATGAAAGCGTTTGTTTGCAAATCAAAGGTGTGTGCGCACACAAAAAATCTTGTTTATAGTCTCTCCTACAATTCTGGCCTCCGTACTTTCTGCCCACCCCTCAACTAAGACCTCAAAAGAGATTTAGCTGGTGAAACGGAAGTATTAGTCCTGACTTTTGCTCCACAGATGGACCTGCACTTGTTTTGGGCCCTGATAGGCAAATAAAGAGGCAGACACATAAGTTGGGATTTAACTGGGCCTCTTTTATTTAGACTTTAATTTATAATCAGCAGAGGGGGGTGACTATGGGGCAGGAACTGACTTAGCTGTATAACTATAGCCATTGGGCAACCTGCCTTGGTCACACCCTGAAGGTGAGAAGGGAGGCCTTGGCTTGTCACCAGGACTGCAGAACCCCAAGTGAATGGGAGAGTTTGGCCTCAAAGGACCTTGATTTTGGCCCCTGTCTCAAAACTGCCTCTTTATCTCCACTGTCCTCTATTGGAATGCTTTGAAAAATTGCAAGACTTCTTCTCCCCAACCCTAATATTGTAGCTGCCCTGCCTCAAGGGCCTTGGCTTCCTCCTCATCCTTGCTTAGCGTGTCTCATCCAGACAGAGTGAGCTGCTAAGTGTCATGCGTGCAGGGTGCTCTGCTAATGCTGGCCTCTTTCCTTCTTTTGCTTTATTCACTGGTGACAGTTTCATAAAACCCAGCCACCACTCACTATCCATCAAATCTCAAAATCCAAAGTCCAGAACGCCTTGCATCTCTCCACTCCATCATCGCCGCTATAAATCCTGACAGGTATCTTTTCACCCAAATTCCCAGTGCCTCGTGTTTCTACATATCATTTCCTCCTTCCTGGTTTTGGTTGGCCAAGTACATTTTATTACTTATCACCCCTTCCCCCCCAGTGCTAAAAATTTCTACTGGGTTTAATTAAATCTCTTGTTCATCTGATGCACATGCCAAGTGACTTCGCCCTGGAAGGCGCTCTCTCTCTCTCTCTCTCTCTCTCTCTCTCTCTCTCTCTCTCTCTCTCTCTCTCGGGGCCATGTTAGATTTGACAGCAGAATATATGTGCATTGAAACCCTGATCTGCCACCATCTGGCAGAAAGCAGCTAGTCCTTGGCTTTAATGAGCAGAAGGTCCAGTAATGGGTAGGTAGGGGAAGCTCAGTCCTGCGCCACTGTCCTTCTCTGTTGTCCCTTTCACTCACTTCCACAATCAGACTCAGCAATGGTTGGAACAGGGGGTTTGTGAGGAGGCATGCCTAGGGTGGAATGAGAGGGTTTAAACACCCTGATCTGCTGCTACTGCAAAGAAAAGAATAAACCATGCACCTTAAGTCCAATCAGACACATATCAAACAAGAAGTTTCACAGTT
This sequence comes from Podarcis bocagei, assembly GCF_964188305.1. Taxonomy (NCBI): domain Eukaryota; kingdom Metazoa; phylum Chordata; class Lepidosauria; order Squamata; family Lacertidae; genus Podarcis; species Podarcis bocagei. The sequence goes on from NC_138141.1 coordinate 23,519,354, forward strand.
TGTGATTCCATTGAGCGATATGCAACTTACCAGCTATGAATCAGAGTATGGCAGGTCCTAGAGACCCTCCAAAAGCCTGCTTTTGGATCTCCCAAGCAAGCATATGTGATTTATTGAGACCCTGACAGGGCACCACACACAATGATTTCAACTCAGTGGGCCTCAGGGCTTGCAGGCCTAAACAAAAGACATGTGGGAAGCTCCAGGTTAGGTTTTTCTTTTTTATTTCTTTTTTTTAACATATTTTATTTGTTTAGATTTGTTTTGATCAGCATTGAAGATAAGACACCAGCTGGAAAATGTGACTTTAATATCAGTCGTCTTGTGCTATTTTTGGAATAGAACTTCTGTCATTTACAGAATGGACATGTTGTATATTAACTTATTGTTGCAACAGCCAGGGATGACGCATGAATGTGAATAGGTGAAAGGCATATCTAACTCTATAACAAGCCTGCTCATGCCATCCTCACACGATCTCAGAAGACAGGGCGTCTTTAAGAGAGTCAGTTCAGACATTCAGGTGCAAGTCATTGATCTACATATGTGCTATATTTGAACTGGCCCTTTTGACTGCAACTGATTTCTTGTAAATGTCTGACCACTTGCTGAAATCAGAACAGAGCCACAAGAAATGCTGTGCTTCTGGTGGTTTGTTTTCATCTAATCAAGTGAAGTTATATTTTTGTGCAAAACAAGCAAATGCACAACAATTACAGGGAAAGGTCATGCTAGCAGTTGTTTTCTAAAATAACACATGGGGTGTTAAATGGCATAGCTAGAGTTCGCATTAGGTACCACTCATGACCCTCTGACAAAAGGAGGAGTTTGGAGGGCAGCTTACTGTACTCTTAATCCACCAGGTTCCCACAGTTCATGAGTGGTCTGCCAGGGCCAATTAGCAATTGGTGACTTTTGCCTGCTCAGATCAGATTTCCCCCAGAACTAATCTCTTGTGCTTGGGTCATGCTGGCTGTTTTCCCACAGCCATCTGGTGGGCCACTGTGAGAACAGGATACTGGACCAGATAGTCCATGCGCCTGATCCAGCAGGCTCTTCTTATGTCCTTAGGCTTAACCTGAGTCCAAATAATAGAGAAATGACCCAGCTTTCTTCTAGGACAATATGAACGGGAACCCTCTCCCTTGTGAACCTCCAATCCTTCTTGCTTCCACCCCATGCATAACCACCACCTCTACTGACACTGAAGTAACCCTTAGGGAAACTGCATTTCCCATGGGCTATTTTCAGGTGAGGAGATGAGACCTACCTCACTGTCTTCCAATTACTTGCCATGGCTTGCCACCACTTTCCACATCATTTCCACAACTGGGCTAGGAGAGAACACAGGTGAGAGCTTTTGAAGGAGCGATGCAGGGGATGGAATGGGAATTCTTCTCTGACTCAGGCTGAAATCTAATTCAGAGAAGAATTCAGAAAAGAACAGTTAGGAGCCCCTTGGACTTGTATTTCTGAGCCTGGAGCTATGGTCACTGTGACATTATTATCAACGGTCAAGATGTTCCCTGCTTGCCTCTTCTTCTAAAGTTCCCACTGCAGTCTTTGATCACTCTGATGCTTTTCTTTCCCTGTGGTTTTTAGCACCTTTGGGGAGTCAAAGGCAGCATGTGCATGCAGACAGCTCTTGTCCCTTTCCAGCATCTTTCTGGATGCTGTTGCTAGGTGAAAAGCTGGAAGCTCTTCTAGCTGCCGCTACTGCTATGCCTTTACTTTTGATTGAAGAGATCACACGCCCTGCTATGCCTGTCTCCCCATCAGCCTCCGCCGCCACCCACCCACCCAGCCAGGGGTTTTCATTACAAAGGCATTAACTGCCATCTGGTGACAAGGTTTGCAGTCCGGATGGCAAATGATGAACTCAGCTGAAAGAGGAGTTGGTGCATGCGAAGCAAAGGCAAAAGAGACAACATCCTCCAGACACCCAGCTTCGGAATGACAGCCGGACTGTCTTCCTCTCTTTGCAACATGAAGGTCCTCTTTCCTCCCCTTTCTTGCTTTGTTTGTTCAGTCAAGTCAGACAAGGCATGACTCACTGAGCCCACTCTCCTGCTCTCCTCTTGGCTGCCTCTAAAAAACCTCACCCTTTTTTATTGTGCAAAATCAAACCACCCCCTCCTTCAAGATCTGGTGGCCCATGAATGTCACACAGTTATGGCAGGTGTTTTGAGCTTCTGGGAGAAAGATAGCTGCACTCCTGTAGTTCTTGCAAGGAGAGAGCTGTTATACCTGAGATCACAAAAGGAGAGAGCAGCAGACCTGGCAACACACTTCCTTGGGTGTACCAAATAGGACCATTTTTACCTGGACCGAGAGATAAGCTTTTGGCAGGGAAATGACATTCTGAGTATTAACAAACCTCCTCTATAGCCCAGCATCCTTCAATAATGTCCCTGGACGTTAAAATAGAGCCAATACCTTATTGTCTTCCCTCCGAGGCAATTTTGAAGAAGCTGATTATTATATTTTTAAAAAAATATGCTTGATACACACAAAACAATGATTAAGAGAAGGAAAAATAGACCCTATTATTAAGGAGTGGAATTGCAGAGCTCCAGGCTATTTTGCCTTTCCTCTTCCTACCCTCACCCCTCCTTCCTCACCTGAATTCATTTTCGCTCTGTTTCTTAAAAAGGGGAGGGGAAGTGAGTCAATTTAAATGCAGCTCTCAGGCCCTGTCCAAAAGCAATAAGAGTCAGAATGGCATGATCAGCTAAACATTATCAAGCCCCTTTGTCTGTCCAGGAGAGAGGTTAAAATTTAAGTAATCCTGTGCGCGCACTCTCTCTCTCTCTCTCTCTCTCTCTCTCTCTCTCTCTCTCTCTCTCTCTTCTCTCATGCTCTCTCTTCAATGCAACTTTCCTCCTCCCCTTCCTTTCTAGAGTAATAGTGGGTATTTTTAAATCCACTGGCAGCAGGGTCCATCACAGAAACAGAAACAGAAACCCTCCTGCCTCTCCACTGGAGCTCCACTTGACAGCCCCATAATGAGGGACTTTGCAAATTCCTCACAGTTTACTGAATTGACAGCCTGAAGGGTTGAGGCTGTCTCCAGCAGAGGGGAAATTTACACACAAACAAACCCAACAACAAGACGCAAACCTTGCAAGATAGATCTATCTATCTATCTATCTATCTATCTATCTATCTATCTATCTAGATCTATCTATCTCCAAATGTGTTAACTATTCTGATTAGATGTCAGTTGGCCAGCTCAACTTGAGGTAGTAAGAGAAGCCCAGCAGGCTCATGGCTAAATGTTCAAATTGTAGCTGTCACTGAATAATGGGGAAGGGAGAAGAATTTTGGAGATGTATATATGGGGGGCAGGAGATGCTTTCTTCAGCAGAGATTTGATACCAGTGCTGCATCAACTTAGTCTTTGATTCCTTCCCTTGCTTGAGTTGTCCAGAACCATCAGTTGTGAACGCAACATGTTGCTCAACTCGTCCATGCTGTCAGTTCCCTGTTTGTGGCTAGGTATGGTTCATCCCTATCAGCCAGTTGAGGCCAATCATGTAGGACAAATGCGGCCCTGCCCAGCCAAGCTCTGTTTGCACTCCCTCCCAACTGCTTACTTTGCTGTCTACAACCTCTCCAAAAGAGTGACACTGGCTGTCAGTCTCCTCCTTCTCCTTGGTCTCAGTGTTGCCTTTGAGAGAAATGGGGAGCCTTCCAGAATTATCCTTCAGAATAATGTATCCCAGTGATATATAAGAGGTATTCGTAGACAGCAGTTTAAGCATTTATATTAAGTTTGACCTAGCAAAGTCAGAGAAACCCAATGATAGTGTGGCAGTTCGGAGACCATGCAGTCATCGCCATTCACTGCTTAAAGTGTGACTGTGCTTAGAACATGAATTATGAATTGATGTACAATACAAACTTAGCAATCATATTGGTGCTGCCAGCATGTTCATGTTATAAATATAAGAAAAACGACTATTTTATTACGTCTGAGAGATTGAATATAGAGGTCTCGTTTTCTGTTGTCAAACTTGTAGGATTTCCTAAATGGTTTCGGAAACTTGGTTTCTATTAAATAAACCTGTCATACACCCGTTTGCCCATGAGGAACAGTTTTCCAAATTGGTTTCAGTAAGTCTATCTGCAGTTTTGAGAAAAATACAAAAAAGCAACACTACCCCCCCGACACACACACCGAATCGTTACAGGTTTGGTATTCAGAAGAAGAAAGGCCCTCTGATTTCTATTTATTTGTTTTGCCTTTTGAAATCAACATAGCCATTGATAGTAGGCAGTAGAGATATCAGATAGTCTGTTGCAAATTGATTTGTTGATTCTAATGTCCCCAGATGAAACAGATGACCATGACATCGATACCGATGTCTTTATAAAGGACAAGAACTGCTTTTGTTTGTTTGTTCATTCATTTCTTAAGGGATTTAATGAAAATGCAACACCTTCCACTGGGAATGACGACTCTGCTGAGAACCTGGGGGCCCTGCTCCTGCCTCTCTCCACCTGGCCCAGGGCAGGGCCTGACAGGTTTTAAAAGGACTGCTGCTGCTCAGCAGAGAGGGCTTCTTCTTTTAAATTGCTTTTTTTATATCATTTTAAATTGTTTTCTTAGTGTTTTAACTGTTTTTAACTGAGTTGTAAGGGCATTTTGTAGGGTGTGCCTGGGAGGAGAGGAGTGGGGGAGAGCAGGAGGAGGCCCAATCACAGTGGTTCTGCGTAGGAGGCATAGGAGGATCAGACCGGGTAAGGGGCACACGGCACAGGCAGTTAGGATGGTCAATCCCAGAGGGTGTTGCTTGGGGAATGCTTTTCAGCCCCGTGGAACCTTCAATGTGGGGTTCCACAGGGCTGGATCCTATCCCCCACGTTGTTTAACATCTACATGAAACTGCTGGGTGGGGTTTTCTGAAGGTTTGGAGATGTTGGCTGTGCCTAAGTGTTATGCCCCCAAACTGAGTCTTTGGACTCAGAGTCCCTGAGTAGTGATAGCTCTGAGCAGGACACAAACCCACTTCCTGGCCTATCCCAAGTGGACCTATCAGCACCAGATCCTTTACAGATCCCCCTGAGCCCAAAAGATGTACCTTTGCCTGTGCAACGGAGGAATGGATTATGGACTTCTCTGACCATAAAGAGAGCTTTGCAGAGCTTTCTACTGCCAAACCTATAGGTGTGTTGCAGCCTATAGAAAGTGAAGCTTCAGCTCCAGCCCACAATATAAAGGTCTTGCAGTTGAAACATCTGCAAGATGTTGTGGACCATCAAGTCCAACTCCCTGCTGAATGAAAGAAATCCAGAAATATTATCATGGATGTAGTGGGGGCTTTGTGTGGTGGGCATAATGTGGACTCTGAGCTTGCATTTTGCAGCTAAAATTGTATCCATCGGCTTTGACAATTTAAATTTTTATTTATTTAGCTATCTGGATAAGGAAAATTATATTGAGCTCTTCCATGGTTTAAGAACAGTGGGACAAAACTTGCACTTTAAAAAGAAATGTGGCTTTCCTAATTTATGTGTTAGTTTAATATTAATATGTAGAATTGTATTTACCACTATTGTATCTGCATCTTTTTGATGACTTTGCATGCTTTTGTATTGAATATATATATATATATTCAATTAAAAAAAACAGCACTCAGGACGACTTCCATCATTTAAAAAGAAACCAATAATAATCAATTATAAAACCAATTAAACAAGACATTGAATTGTGTCTAACTATCTTCTACCCAGAGTGGATCCATTCAAATGGACCAAAATTAACCATGCCTTTTAATTTTAATGGGCCTACATTTTGCTGCCAGAGGCAACAGACAATATGGCACCACTACACCTGGTGAGGTGTAAGGCAGGAGGCTAACAGTAAGTGGAGCTGCAGCCAATGAGAGTCACAACCACAGCCAATGATAGGCAGAGGCAACTAATTATCATTTTGTTCCCATACTCCTTCCTCCTGAGTTCCACAAAGGCAACACTGAGAGAAAGTCAATAGAAAAATCACGCTTTTTTGGCTCAGCAACTTTCGGGTTTGTCTAAAACAAAACTCAACGACTTTTGGAGTCTTCCTTAAAAAAACTAAACATCTTTTTGGGGTGTCCTGGGTTTTTTTTCCCTTTTTGAAATATGGCAACCCTAATAGGGCTGGCCCATGCCACAGAAATGCCCTTCTTGTGTGTCCTGACCAATCTAGTATCAGTCACAGTTGGGACACAGAGAAGAGCCTTCTCGTCAGATTTTAGGGAGAAGACAGGATAGTAATGGAGAGGTAGTCGGATTTTAAATTTTGAATAGGATTCCCAAAGCATTTAGCATGTGCTGAATAAGAAGACAAGAAGAGCCTGCTGGATCAGGCCAGCAGCCTATCTAGTCCAGCATCTTGTTCTTACAATGGCCTATCTGATGTCTGTGGGAGACATGAAAGCAGCAGCCAAGTTTAAGCACACTGTCTTCTCCTGTGGTTTCTAGCAACTGGTCCTCAGAAGCATAGCCATCATGACTAGCAGCCACTTAGAACCTTATCCTCTGTGAATTTTTCAATTCTCTTTTAAAGTCACCCATCACAACCTCCTGACACCAGTGTCACAGGCCCAAAACAGCAGAGTGTAACAGTGCTTTCATTGCATGGGTGCCTATGTATCTTGCAAGGAACTCCAATCAAAGGAACCATTTTCCCCACTCACGTCCCATCACAGGGAAGCCAAGAAAATTAAGGAATTTAAAGAAAATAGGACAATCGAGCTCACAGAGCCATTTTGTGGCTAACACAGTTCAAAGGTTTTCCTGCAAATTTGGAAGGATTAAAGACTTATTTAATGCATGTCTCCATACTTTACTGACAAGAATAGATGAAAGTGAATTTAAATAAAGATTTTATTCGCTTCTTAATTATGCTGTTATTATGCCAGTTTTGGCAAAGTATTCCCCAGACGTAAAGTTTTCAAAATCAACCTTTTAAAACATTAAATTACCCTTTTAGTCTGCCAGTGATAATGATAAATACAGCTCAGTTCAATCTCATTACCCACTCTGATTCACTGGCTGGATTAATATTTGGTAAAAACTAACTACCCTCACAATAATCCTGTGGATATGTAAAAGAAATATTAATGGCACAAAATTACAAAATAAATCTTCAGGGAATTGGGTTTCTGCATAATTAGAAAATAGGTAATGAGGGAGTTATTTTATGCAGATGTGGTTGCTATCTACTAGGTGGGACTGGGAGTGCCTTGCCAAGTTTCCAAACTTTTACCTTCAGCTTACCTGACCTTGGCTTCATAACAATTTCTCTGCTGAGTCACAAACAAACAGAGGAAGAGACTACTGGATCAGGCCCATCTAGTCCCATTAGACGGATGGGCACAGCAGCCATTTTAATATCCCATAATGCCTGTGGGCCCTAATGCGGTGTCACTTAGTGTGTTTGGCTGCAATTCAAGTCACGAGAACAGGCCTGGAAAAAATATGTGGTACAGTGGTACCTCGGGTTACAGGCGCTTCAGGTTACAGACTCCACTAACCCAGAAATAGTACCTCAGGTTAAGAACTTTGCTTCAGGATGAGAACAGAAATCGTGCGGCGGCAGCACGGTGGCAGCAGGAGGCCCCATTAGCTAAAGTGGTACTTCAGGTTAAGAACGGACCTCCAGAACGAATTAAGTTCTTAACCCGAGGTACCACTGTATTCCTGGTGCTGGGTAGTCACTACATTGGCACCTTTATTGTTTTACACAGAGATTATGTGCCTTTAACAGCAACAGGCAAGCCTCTTCTCACTGCTTTATCTCTATGCCTGGAGAAGCTTCGCCGGTTGCTTTCTGCTTCTGTTAACTGTACAGAACTTGCATCCATAAAATGGTTCCAACTCTACCTGGCCTTCCTCCCTGCCCCACACACCTTCCTTCGTTTTCTTATTAAATGTAGTCTCCATGCTTGTTAACTTCTTAAAATCCAGAGATCTACATTCATGGCCTTAGAGGAAAGCTCAACCTTTTCTCAATTTCATAACGAGCCAAAGATTAACCGCACGTGCTTTGCACTTAATGATAGCACTTGTGTGCAAACAGAGCGGAAAAAAGACGGCATTGCCTCCAGGATGGAGGACGCCTGCCAAGGCATCTGCATGGCGAAGCCCTTCCATATGCTTCCTTAGCTGCTTCTGGTCAGATTTAAACGCTCATTAAAAGAGAAAGTCAAAGCAGGCTGGGGAGCTTTGGAATTTACCTGGCCTGGTTCTCCAAAGGAATTCTGCATTGCTGTGGTCCTATCTCCTAGTTGAGATAGGCAGAACATAAAGAAGAGCCTGGCTGCTGGGTCAGGCCAGTAGTGGCTCATCTGTTTCCGCTTCCTGTTCTCACAGTGGCCAAGCAGATGCCCACGGGAAACTCACAAGTCAGGACCTGAGTACTTGTGATTCCCAGCAACTGGCATTCAGAGGCATACTGAAGTACAGTGGTACCTTGGTTCTCAAACTTAACCCGTTCCGGAAGTCCATTCCAAAACCAAAACGTTTGAAAACCAAGGCACGCTTTCCTATAGAAAGTAATGCAAAATGGATTAATCCGTTCCAGACTTTTAAAAACAATCCCTAAAACAGCAATTTAACATGAATTTTACTATATAACGAGACCATTGATCCATAAAATGAAAGCAATAAACAATGTACTGCAGTCACACAATCAATCAATCAATCAATCAGTAGCTGAACTGGCTTCCACACAGTCACAAAAATAAAATAAAAAAGCCACAAAAATGCAAAATAAATAGACAGATAGACCTCAGCGTAACACTCAAAACGGAAGTGTAACACTCAAATCAGAAGCGTAACACCCAAAACGGAGCACATTCAGCTTCTGAAAAAAGTTTGCAAACTGGAACACTTACGTGTTTGCAGTGTTTGTGTTCCAGGTTGTTTGAGTACCAAGGCATTTGTGAACCAAGGTACCACTGTAATCATTGTGTTTAGTAGTGAATAATGTATCTAATACAGAAATATCTGTGAGTTGGTCCATGCATCTAAATCCCTAAATGTATTATTTTTAAAAATATATATATCATTACATTTATATCCCACCTTTTCTCCAAAGAGATCAAAGTAGCATATGCACTTTCCCCCTCCCTATTTTATCCTCACAGCAACCTTGTGTGGTAGGCTTGGCCGAGAGAGAGTGACTGGCAGAAGGTGACAGCCAGTGGGCTCCATGGCTGAGTGGGGATTTCAACCCTGGTCTCCCAGGTCCAGGGCCAGCACTCTAGCCACTGCCTCACAATGGCCTGGGTCCTGTGATACTTGAAGAGCCCGCATCTCTCGCATGCTTCTTTTCGAAGGTGAGGCTCAGAGCAGGGACGTCTTGTCAGTTGCACCAGCTCTCTGGAGTCCCCTGCCAGGAAACCCTGTATTACATTATCCTTCATCCCATGAAGGCTTTGGCAGACCTCCTTACTGTAGGCCTCATATCCCACAACAGCCTTTGCCAACCTGGTGTGCTCCAGATGTCTGGAACTGGGAGATATTATAGCCCACAACATCCTGAGGAGGACACCAAGTTGGCCAAGACTTCATAGAGTAAGCCATAAGCACAGTATAGGCTTCCTGATTTCTTCCTGTTTCCCTTTCCGTTTCCCTTTCCCTTTCCCTTTCTACTGTTATCTTTCCCATGCCAAAGTTTAGGCTGTCCTCTTTGTAAAGCATAATGTGCATAGATGGTGGCACTGTGTCAAAATAGTAAATAACCACCACCACAACTATCTTTTCGTCACTTAATTTAAAAGCAGCTGGTTTGACAGAGAGAATTTTCCCTGGGGTTGTCAAACTAAGTTGTTGTTGTTCCTGCTGCTGCCGCTGCTGTGATATGTTTCCTTTTGTTTTTGGATCATTGGTTTTTGTTTGTTTGACTTTATTGTCCAGAATTTTTTGTACTTTTGAGTAGAGAAGCTTGATAATAGTCACCAGATTCCTCTAAATTACTGCACAGTTTATGACTTGCTAGTTGAATGGATGCTGCTGGCTCACTCAAAAAGTATATCAGGAGGCATTCACCTAAGTTTTACTCAGAGTAGAACCATTGTCATTAATGTGCATGACTGAGGACTTGTCATTGTGCATCTTCTGTAACACTAGTCATCCAATGAAGCACGATGGTGGGAGATTCATAGGCACAAATTTATTCACCTCACACAATCCAGATGTTGTTGAACTACAACTCCCACCAACCCAAGCCATCGGATATGGGGGCTGGTAGGAGCTGATGAGAATTGTACTCCAACAGCATAATATGGTGTGCGCCACAATATCTGCCCCTGCGACACATAGTTAAACTATGAGATTTGTTGTCACAAGATGTGATGATGCTAGAAAAATGCAACCTATGCTGTTGATAGAAGTAGTACGACTCCTGCAACATGTTGGCGACTAATATACACACAATAATTACCAATACATTCTTTATCAATCTTCTGAGAAAAATACAAGGTCTTGTGCAAAGCCACAGAAACTTGTGAACTACCCAGTCTAAGATGAACTTATAATGTCTGATCTCAATAGAGTTTTCAAATGCTTAACTCAGTCTTTTGTTTTCTTTATCTTTTTAGGTAGTCAGGGTGCTGGCGTTTTGCACCTTTTTCGCTGTTCGCCCCCGATGGGGCCCTTTTACTGGGACTTGCAGGGGGTGTGCTCCCTGCAAGCCCCAGTAAAAGGGCCCCATCGGGGGCGAACAGTGGCCTCTTGATTACTTGGACTGCCAGGGCAAAACAGGTGCAAAATGCCCGCACCCTCTCATCTACAACTTCATTAACATCTATCTACAACTCTACTAGCATCTCTCAGTATTGTGAACAACACCAAACTTACCTTTTGTTGGTATCTTCATGAACTTACCTGTATTTTTCTCAGAAGATTGATAAAGAATGTATAATTATTTTGGTAATTATTGTGTGGATATTAGTCGCCAACGTGTTGCATGAGTCGTACTGCAAGATGTGATGATGGCTACAGGCTTAGATGATGTTAACAGGATGTGTGTGACATGTTCATGAAAGGTCTGTTGTGGCTATTAGCTATAACAGCTACCTAGAAACCTCTGTGTTTGTAGGCAGTATATATCTGAATGCCAGTAGAACGGGGCTCCAGAAGGGATCCCATTTGCATCCAGAGGTACCACTGGGCTGGGCTGGGCTGGGCTGGGCGCCAGGCGGATCTTTGCATCCCAGCGCCGCATATGCTTAAGACAGCCCTGCCTGGGACCTTCTGCATGCAAAGTAGATGCTCTACAGCTGAGCTACAGCCTTTCCCCCTATTCTATTTTAGCCAATGGAAATACAAATGTTTTTCATGCCCAGAACTTAATGCAGCCATTGATTTAATAGCTAAGGGGCCTTCTTTCTTAACCTTCATTCCGGGCATTAATTGTAACGAGGCCAGAAATTATTATTTTTTGAGACCTTAAGAAGGTGGGGGGTGGCGGAGAGGACTGACTGGAAACCTTAGCACTCCCTGCCTCTCCTCTTCAATCTATTTCTTTGATTCTCGGCACTCTGTCCAAAGCAGATGGCAGCTTTTCAGAAGCTGTCCAAAAAGGCTGCCTCTCTAGTCCAATCAAGAGCCCTCTGGTCATTTTTCTACATGGCTGTGACAGCCCTTATGAACATATGAAGTTGCTTTATGTTGAAGGAGGCTCCCTGGCTCAGGGTTGCCCACACCATAGACAGTGGATCTCCAGATTCTTCTCAGGGAAAGGGGGCTTCCCCGCCCTGAGATTCTTTTAATGGAGATGTCAAGGATTCAACCAAGTGCCTCTGGCATCCAAAGCCTGTGCTATCATGTGGTTTGTATCCAGCTAGGTTCTTTTTTAAAAAAAATAATATTTATTAGTTTTCCAACAAATTGAACACAACACTACAAAAAAGCAAAAAAAGAAAAAGCATACAACAATACAATACAATACAAAAAAACACACTGCAAAACACTAACATACAACTAACAAAACAAAACAAAAACCATTTAAAACACAGTCCAATTTCAATATCTTATCTTTCTTTCACTAATTTCCACGACCTCCTCACACCTCCCTTTTTGTATTCCACCTCTAATAATTGTTTCAGCAATTCCTTTCCATCTTCCTCTGTTTTCTATCCTATAATTGTCTTAACACATTCTAACCTTATTTTTCCCTTTAATGCTCTATTAATCTATTTATACTTAATTCCTTATAACATTTCTACTAAAGCCATATAACTTCATTCCAACATTTTTCTAACATTCATTAATTTTACAGTATTTCTGTAAATAGTCTTTAAACTTTTTCCAGTCTTCTTCCACCGACTCTTCTCCCTGGTCTCAGATTCTGCCAGTCATTTCCGCCAATTCCATGTAGTCCATCAACTTCATCTGCCATTCTTCCCTGGTGGGTAAATCTTGTGTCTTCCAATATTTCGTGATGAGTATTCTTGCTGCTGTTGTTGCATACATAAAAAAAGTTCTATCCTTCTTTAACACCAATTGCTCGACCATGCCCAGGAGAAAGGCCTCTGGTTTCTTTTCTTTTCTTTTTAAAAAAAAGATATTTATTGCAAATTTTAAACAAAGAACAAACCACCAAACATATATAATACCATCACCATACAACAAATAGAAAAAAAACAAAGAAAAATTAGAAAATAGACATAGAATGAAAAAAAGAATACAACAAAAAACAATTATCCATAAATCATATTTTCATAATCTTTGGACTTCCTCACATCACCCTTTCCTGCGTTCTCAGTGAAAGGCCTCTGGTTTCTTAAGGAAGGTATATTTAAATACCTTTTTCATTTCATTATAAATCATCTCCCAGATTGCCTTAATCCTTGGGCACGTCCACCAAAGGTGAAAGAATGTACCTTCAGTCTCATTACATTTCCAACATTTATTATTGGGCAAATGGTAGATTTTTTCAAGCTTAACTGGTGTCATGTACCACCTATAAATCATTTTCATTAAATTTTCTCTTAGGGCATTACATGCTGTAAATTTCATACCTGTGGTCCATAACTGTTCCCAGTCAGCCATCATTATGTTATGTCCTACATCTTGTGCCCATTTAATCATAGCTGATTTCACCATTTCATCCTGAGTGTTCCATTTCATCAGCAAGTTATACATTCTTGACAAATTCTTGGTTTTTGGATCTAACAATTCTGTTTCCAATTCTGATTTTTCCACCTGGAAACCAACTTTTTTGTCCAATTTGTATGTCTCCATTATTTGATAATAATGGAGCCAATCTCGCACTTTATTTTTCAAAGCTCTGCAATTTTATTCTGTCTCCATCTTGCACCAGAATTTCCCAATATTTCGGCCATTTGGCCTCCATATTGAGTTTTTTCTGTGCCTTCGCTTTCATTGGTGACAACCATCTTGGGGTTTTCTTTTCTAGTAAATCCTTATATCTTATCCAAACGTTAAACAATGCTTTTCTAACAATATGATTTTTAAATGCTTTATGTACTTTTACCTTATCGTACCACAAATATGCATGCCAACCAAATACATTGTTAAAACCTTCTAAATCCAACACTTCAGTATTTTCAAGAAGCAGCCATTCTCTCAGCCAGCAAAAAGCAGCTGATTCTGTATCCAGCTAGGTTCTGCTCAGAGTAGACTTGTTCAAATTAATGAACCAACATTTACTGTTTTCATTAACTCCAATGGGTCTACTTCGAGTAGAGCTAGCATTGGATACAACCCATTTCTGGCAGAATCTATGACGCGGGTGGCGCTGTGGTCTAAACCACTGAGCCTAGGGCTTGGCGATCAGAAGATCAGCGGCTCGAATCCCCGTGACGGGGTGAGCTCCTGTTGCTCGGTCCCAGCTCCTGCCAACCTAGCAGTTTGAAAGCACATCAAAGTGCAAGTAGATAAATAGGTACCGCTCCAGCGGGAAGGTAAACGACATTTCCGTGTGCTGCTCTGGTTTCGCCAGAAGCGGCTTAGTCATGCTGGCCATATGACCTGGACAAACGCTGGCTCCCTCAGCCAGTAAAGTGAGATGAGTGCCACAACCCCAGTCGTCTGCGACTGGACTTAACTGTCAGGGTCCTTTGCCTTTACCTTTTTATGACTGCCTAGGGTATACACCAGGCTTCCTCAAACTCGGCCCTCCAGATGTTTTTGGCCTACAACTCCCATGATCCCTAGCTAGCAGGACCAGTGTTCAGGGATGATGGGAACTGTAGTCTCAAAACATCTGGAGGGCCGAGGTTGAGGAAGCCTGGTATACACACTCATTTTTTGCCTCTTATAGAAGGGCTATAGCTCAGTGACAGAATATCTGCCTTGCATGCAGAAGAACCCAAGTTCAATCCCCAGCATCTCCAGGTAGGGCTGGGAGACGCTCCCTGCCTGAAACCTTGGAGTGCTGCTGCCAGTCAGTGTAGACAATACTGAGCTAGATGGATCTATGGTCTGACTCAGTAAAAGGCAGATTCCTGTGTTCCTGCATATCATCTCTGGTCAAATGGAGTTTTGCAGGTTCCCAAAGTACAGTTAAGAAACTTCAGGTGCCTTCATACATCCTTTTAATTAAACAGTCATGATCGTTTGTGCTTATAATATCATCAGGGTGCTTATACATGGTGGCATTTCTGTGTCTGCCAAAGTTCTGGGGTGGTCGTACTGTTTTCCTTGGTAAATAGGTGCAGGCCCCATCATTTCCTGCTAAAATCCTGCAGCTTTTCATACCGCAAATACTCCACTGGTGTGTATGTATGTTCTGTTTTTGCTGCAGTGTTGCACAAGGCTGCCCCTCCAAACAGCAAAGATGTGGTAACACAAGGAAAGCATGGCAGAACAACTAATAAAACAGAATGATGCACCCAGTATTAATCCACTACTGTGATTGCATCAATGGCATGTTGCAGAAAATATCCAAAAAAAAAAAAAAAAAAGAATGCCGGTCAAACTTTTCCTGACACTCCTCCACCTTTTCTCAGCTACTTTTAACCACCATTAGTGGTACCAAGTACAACTCTCTAAACGCTACTTTGGGAAGCAAAAGGGTGGCAAAAACCATTCTTGGAGGAGCAAGGATTTGGTGATACACATTACACATGCAAATGATGAAAACTTAGGGGAAGTGAACAGCGTAATGCGAAATATTTGGGTAGTGTGCAGTACTCCTTTTATCACCCCTTAATGTTACAAGAGCCAAGTTTAACCCACAAAAGCACAGGCTTAAAAAACACCATTGGGGAGGAACACCGGTATGAAATTCACGGCATGTAGTGCCTTGAAAGAGAACATTATGAAAATGGTATACCGGTGGTACATGACCCCAGTCAAGTTGGCTAAAATATATCATCTGTCTGATAATAAGTGTTGGAAATGCAAGGAGGCAGAAGGGACATTCTTTCACCTCTGGTGGACCTGCCCGAAAGTAAAGGCCTTCTGGGAAATGATATATAATGAGTTGAAAAAGGTATTTAAATATACCTTTTCTAAGAAACCAGAGGCCTTTCTCCTGGGCATGGTGGATCGGAAGGTGCCAAAGAAGGACAGAACCTTGTTTATGTATGCAACCACAGCAGCAAGGATTCTTATTGCAAAGTTCTGGAAGACACCAGATTTACCCACACTGGAGGACTGGCAGACGCAGCTGATGGACTATATGGAGCTGGCAGAAATGACTGGCAGAATTCGAGATCTGAGCGAAGAAACAATGGAGGAGGACTGGAAAAAATTTAAGGACTATTTGCAAAAATACTATAAGTTGTTTGAATGTTAAGATTGTGCACGATTAAGAAACGTTATGCTTCTGCAATTTATCTAAGTAAATGATAAAGTAAGTATTGATGAAAAAACGAGATAAATTAGAAACAAAATATTATGTTTATTAAGAGTGTTAAAACTAAATTACAAACTTCCGAAATTGGTAACATAATAAATTCAAAGGTACAATAAGATGTGAAACAAGATAACAAATTGCTGAACTGGCTAGAATAATGAATGCAATGTTGAGAGGATGTGAGGAGGTCCAAAAAGAAAGCGAACTGTTGAAGGACGTTGTGAAAGTCACTTAACTTTTTCTTCTTTTTCTTATTTTTCTTCATATATAAAAAAAATGTTTCTTGCATGTTGCTATGTAAACAAATCTGTTAACCTATGGAAAGAAACGCAATAAAAAATTTTATATAAAAAAAAAAAAAACACCATTGGGGAGGGAGAGGCTACAACAAATGGGTTAAGCACTGTCCCTGCCCACCCCGCCCTAATTTCTCTTCTGCAAAACAACCCCTCCTCAGGGCACTTTGCAAAGTCACGCAGCATGAAATTTAGTCTTGAAAAGTCCTGGCGGAGACAGCAAATTTCCTCTGCATTTTTCAAAAATTACATGGCATGCCCAGGAATTGTGTGCATATGTATTAGAATGGGTTTGAGGTTTTTCTTCTTCTTCTCATTAGTAGATAGCTGTGCATTCTTGTGCTGCCTTGAAAAGCTTTGCAAGCACGCCGGTGGCCCAGGAGCTAGCGTTCTGTGATGTTGGTGCCGGGTTTCGGAGAATGGATGTGCATGAATAGCGGCTCAGGAAACAGAGCGTGCATTATCTGTCTAATTTATCTCGCCGTCTCTCAATTCGTCCATGCCAATCCTGTTAAATTTAATGGGAGATATGTGTGTACTTCCAAGGGAAAAGATGCTATTTTATACCACCAGCTCCTCTTTCACTGTTGTGTTTATTCCTTCATGTGGAGTCCAGGCACTTTAGGGTTGGGGTGGGGTTTTTTTTACCTTTTATGCTACAGTGATTAAGCAGAGCTTGGTGTAAAC
Source organism: Podarcis bocagei (assembly GCF_964188305.1). Classification (NCBI taxonomy): domain Eukaryota; kingdom Metazoa; phylum Chordata; class Lepidosauria; order Squamata; family Lacertidae; genus Podarcis; species Podarcis bocagei. Next base: position 23,536,157 of record NC_138141.1, read on the forward strand.
AGGGACCAGTGGAGGCTTTCCTGCAAAAATGATAAAAGAATTCAAAGCACCACCACTGGGCCCACCCACCTAAATGAACCACTTAACTCTGCCCACTTTCCTGCTCTGTTCTATAAGGATACTTTCAGTCAAAATCTGTAAGGGACAAAAAAAAAAACCCTGCTCCTCTGCTTGTTCATTTCTGCAGAAAAGTTCAAACCATTCAATTTTTTTTATATTTTTTTTTTTAGTCACTTAGTGGAAGCTTCATGACAACTATGCTGAGGTTATTTTTGCATCACATTGAAAAACTCTACAGTCTGGTATAAAAACAGGCATGTCAGTTGCTTGATTTATCCATGCTCTCCCAGGGTAGACCTCTGGGACCTTCTCCTTCACTTGGGCTCCATCTTCAACTATACATGTAAAGTACCGTATTTTTCACTCTATAAGACACACCAGACCACAAGACGCACCTAGTTTTTGGAGGAGGAAAACAAGAAAAAAAATATTCTGAATCTCAGAAGCCAGAACAGCAAGAGGGATCGCTGCACAGTGAAAGCAGCAATCCCTCTTGCTGTTCTGGCTTCTGGGATAGCTGTGCAGCCTGCATTCGCCCCATAAGACGCACACACATTTCCCCTTACTTTTTAGGAGGGAAAAAGTGAGTCTTATAGAGCAAAAAATATGGTAGGTTTCCCCCCCAAAATCCCAGGAAGCGTCGTTTGTTAAGGGTGCTGAGCGTTGTTAAGGAATCCCTCTGCCACCTCACAGAGCTACAGTTCTCAGAGTGGTTTCAATCAATCCCGCATCCCAGCAAAATCTGGGAGTTGTAGCTTTGGGAGGGGAATGTGGTCTCCTAACAATGCTCTGCACCCTTAACAAACTACAATTCCCAGGATACTTTGGGGAAAACCCATGACTGTCTAATATGGCATGATCCTGCTTTAAATGTATAATGCTGATGTGGGCTTAATTTTGGGATGACATTGTTCTGCCCGGACACTGAGGCCCAGCTCTGAGGGTCTTCTGGCAGTTCCCACACTGAGAGAAGTGAGGTTACAGGGAACCAGGCAGAGGGCCTTCTCGGTAGTGGCTCCCACCCTGTGGAACGCCCTCCCATCAGATGCCAAGGAAATAAACAAGTATCTGACTTTTAGAATACATCTGAAGGCAGTCCTGTTTAGGGAACTTTAGGGAAGATTTTAATGTTTAATGCTTTATTGTGTTTTTAATTTGCTGTTGGAAGCTGCCCAGAGTGGCCGGGGAGGCCTGGCCAGATGGGTAGGGTATAAGTAAGGAAGAAGAAGAAGAAGAAGAAGAAGAAGAAGAAGAAGAAGAAGAAGAAGAAGAAGAAGAAGAAGAAGAAATGCCTTAAGTCTTTTCAGGTGGTTCTTCATCCTCTAAGATTTTTAAAGTGGTGGGAGGAGCATTTTGGGAACAGGTCTTAGGACAGGAGTTCATTACCTCTTCCCTACACTTCTAAGTATATGACACTAGTAAATGAATGAATGAATGAATGAATGAATGAATGAATGAATTGGGAAGGGGTAACTGCTTGCAGGTTCTGTCTCACACCTGCTGAGTGAGCAAGATGCAGGTGATTGTCCTTTCCTGTAATGGCTGTGATGTTCGCAGACTTCAGAAGCTGCACTCTGCAGGGAAAGGCGTTTCTGTGTGGCTGGGTGGGTGCAAAAAGCCTCCCGTATCTAACTGATGGTTTCAAATTTACGAGGAAGGACCATAGCTCAGTAACAGAGTGCATGCTTTGCATGCAAATAGCCCAAGGTTCAATCCCTAGTATCTCCAGGTAGGGCTCTGTGTGTGTGTGTTCCTCTCTGAAGCCATCGAGAGCTGCTGCCAGTCAGTGCCGGTGATACTAAACTAGATGGACCGTCAGGAACCAGCTGGAAGAGGAAGAGTGGTGGGAGCTGCCCACCCAAGAGCTCCCCAGGGAGGACACAGAAGACAATGTGTTTAGATCCCGGATCCTGGTGGTGGGACACTGAAGAGCAGTCTGCAAAAGGGATGAGCTGGGAGTTGCTAGAAGCAAGGGGGTTGAGCAATCAAGGGATTGGTCATGAGAAAGAGGGCCTTTCAGGAGAGGGTTAGAGGCTGAGAGTCACAGTGTGAATGCAGACTCAAGCTGAGAGGAGTCAGAGATTGTCCTTGCTACCCAGAAGCAGGACAGCCCCAGTCCTGGTGGATCCTGTCCCCCTCTGACACCCCAATCAAGGAGAGTCCTGCACATTGCTGAGCAGTGGGTCAGGCCCAGAGGAGGAGCCCAACCCCTCTTTGCAGCCTTTGGAGGGATCTAGAGGTAGACACAAGAGGGGCAAGTGGTCAGTTTCAGACTAAAGTCATGGTGTCTTCAAGGAACTATAGGGACAATAGATGGTATATGGATAATCAGTTGACTGAACAAGTTAAAGTCTTTAAATAACCCAGCCTTATTTTTCAGTCAACAGGGTCATCAGAAATATGCAAAGGGAAAAGCATCTCACAGTGCCAAAATTCTGACATGCTTTTTCCATATGAAAGGTGGCAGTCATATCTCATCAGCCCTTGAAGTGTGTAAAGCTAAACCCCTAGCACAGTTATTACATGGGGCTCAGATTTGGACAGGCGCTCACCTTGGAACTACAGAAGCTGTTCAATCTTAAGTTCCTAAGGCAATTTTTTCCTGTTCCATCCAGTGTTCCAAATGCTTCATTGCGCTTGGAGGCTAATCTCCCCTCTGTTGAATTACAGATTTGGTGTAGGACATTTAATTATTGGCTTCGGCTAAATTTAAACCCCATCGGTCTACTACCCTTAGTATCACAAGATTGCCATGAGAGCACTTGGACTAAAATTGTCAACCAAAAGTTTTACTTTTCTGGTTTATCACCACGACAGTTATTAACACTGGGATTCAGTAAAGCAAATAATTTAATTAGACAGGGCCTATATGATAACGAGAGACAGAATAATTTGGCCCTGATGAGGAAATTTTGTCCATGGAATGATTATTTTCCACCTAGTTATTTTGACACGTTGGCACCCTCTTTGCAAAATTTAACAATTCCAAAATAAAGATGCACTTTCACTTGCACAAGATTAAATATCTTGCCTTCAGCCGTACTTGAGGGTCAATTTCAAAAAATTCTGCTGGGAAAACAGTAATGTCCATGTGGAGATGGCTGTATTGAGTCAGTGGTTCATGGGCTTCTAGCTTGCACTCTTTATAAAGATTTGAGGGATGAGGTTATTACCTTCTATTACTATCCATACCAGGTCATTCAACCATTGCTACTGTGTCATTTCTTATAGCAGATCAAGATAATCAGCTGACAGCAAAAACTGCAATTTTTTTAGCAGGGACAATTAAAATAAGATCTATTATTTATTGATGTACTGTATTTTTCGCACCATAGGGCACACCTAGTTTTGGGAGGCGGAAAACAAGAAAAAAATATTCTGAACCCCAGAAGCCAGAACAGCAAAAGGGATCTGGCTTCTGGGATACCGTGTGGCTGTTCTGGCTTCTGGGATAACCGCACCAAGCCTCTTCAGGGCAGCAGGATGAAGGCTCCCCCTGCCCAAAGAGGCTGCGCGCGGCTAAAGCAGAAGCCAGGACAGGCGCGACGCTGAAGGGTCACTACGCCTTCTCTCTCTCTGCGCAGCGCCTCTCCTTCACAGGAGAGGTGCTGCGCAGAGAGGGAGAAGGCACAGCGCCCTTCAGCAAAGCTGGAGAAGGAACAGAAGAAGACCCTTCTGTTCCTCCTCCGGCTTCCAGGTCAGGCGCGTCGCCGCGAAGCCAAGGAGCCTGCATTCGCTCCATAGGACGCACACACATTTCCCCTTCATTCTTGGAGGGGGGAAAGTGCATCCTATAGAGCGAAAAATATGGTAAACCTCCAGAATGTATTTTGTATAGTTAAACTTTTGCCTCTGTCTCCAGTATATTTTATTTTATTTTATTGCTGTGGCTAGTGACTGATGCAAATAAAGATTCTTCTTCTGGTCAGTTTCAGCAGTGTCTCAACTGGATTAAGGGGAGCCAGAGGACTCTGCTGTGTTGTTATTTTCTGCTAATAAAAAGCTAATTCTCTGCCTCCCATGTGCGTACCTGCCCTGTGGTTGACCTGGCTCACTTGTAAGCTCCTTCACATGGACTGATGGTCTTACTTGGTATCAGGCAGCTTCCTATAACTTTATCCTTCCATACCTCTGGGGAAGGGTTGTAGCCCTATGGTAGAACACCTGCTTTTCATGCAGAAGGTCCCAGGTTCAGTTCCCAGCATCTCCTGCCATCTCTCCTCTCTGAAATCTTACAGTCCCACTGCCAGTTGAAGCTAGATGGAACCATTGGTATGACTCAGAATAAGGCAGTTCCCTGTGTTCCTGTACCACTGTAGTCCCTTGTCCAAATAATTCTTCCTTCCACTTCTTAAGCCACAAGTTTAACATGAGCCAACAGTGTGATACAGAAGCAAGAAAAAGCTAATACTGTTCTAGGATGCCTCGACAGAAGTATAGTGTCCAGATCAAGAGAAGTAATAGTGCCACTCTGTTCTGCCTTGATCAGAAGTACTGTCTCCAGTTTGGGGCAGCACAATTTAAGAAGGTTGTTGACAAGCTGGAATGTGTTCAGAGGAGGGCAACCAAGATGATCAAGGAAACCAAGGATTATAAGGAACAGTTGAGGGAGCTGAGTATGGCTAGCCTGGAGAAGAGAAGACTGAGAGGTGATAGGATATCCATATCTGAAGACCTGTCAAGAAAGGTGATTCCAACTAAACATTAGGAAGAACTTTCTGAGAGTAAGAGTTGTTTGACAGTGGAACAGACTGCCTCAGAAGGTGGGGGACTCTCCTTCCTTGGAGGTTTTTAAAGAGAGGTTGGATGGCTATCAAGGGTTCTTTAGCTATGATTCCTGTATCGTAGGGGTTTGGATTGGATGGTCTTCAGGGTCCCTTGCAACTGTACAATTCTCTCTTTCATGTCTCTTGTTTGCTCGCATTCCTCTGAGCCTCCTTGTCCAAGACTTCATTCCTAGCCACTTGCTATCTTCTCAGGCTACTGCCCCCTCCTTTCCTGCTTCTTCCTCACGCCCCCTTTCCCTAGGCACTTTTCAGTGGTTGTGCCCCCAGAAACCTCAGGCAGTGTAGCTACAGACCCCTTTGCTTCTTCCCTTACACCATAGGGCAACTTAGTCCTTTTTAGTGCCAGAGGAAGTGAGGGTTTGAGGGCACACACAGAAAAGAATAATTCATGAATCAAAAGGGCTCTTCTTGACCCCATTCACTGGCTAAAATTGAATAGTTAAGAGAAACATATTTTATTAACAAGAATTGACAAACAGTACTGCAGACTTCTTCCTGGCACATTGTTGAATATTGAGATTGATGTTAAACGCCTTCTGGTTGTTTTTTTAAAAAAGCAAAACAACAAAAACAAAAACCTTTCTACAAGCAAGCAAAACGCAGCATTTCTTTCTCGTCTGCTGCAATGCAACAATTTGAGTGGACAGATTGGATTTGTATAGGACCCGCCTTGAAAGCAGCCTTCTTATTCAGGCCACAGAAGAAGAAGAAGAAGAGCAACCCTCCTCTCATGTTGCCATCTTGAAATGTGTGGTTACTGATCCACTTGCTTGCAGCCTCCATTTTTATTCCCTTTCCCACTCACCTTCCATCTGTTATGGGTTTGTTTCTTTCTTTGTTTTGCAGCCGCCATTTTGGACGACCCGATGGAGTGCAGCAGAGGCGAACGGCTCTCGATCACCCTGGCCAAGAATCGGATAAATCGAGCTCCGGAGCGGGCGGGGAAAGCCAAAGTGGAGGTGGACATTTTCGAGCTGCTGAGAGACAGCGAATATGAAACAGCCGAGACCAGTATGTATGTCTCTTTGACCTGGGTTTTGTGAGCAGTGCTCAATTTCTAAGAAGTAATAACAATAATGGTACTAACTGGAAGTACCAGCTACTGAATTAGAGATCCTACCTTTGTGCAGATGTCTTACTGCTGTTTCTGTGGTTTTCTGTTGCAAACTCGTGGTTCTCTCCCCCCGCCCCTTTCCCATTTATTCTCATGACAACCCTGTGAGGTAGGTTAGACTAAAAGGTATTGACTGGTCCAGGGTCATCCAGTGAGCTTCATGGCAGATTTGAACACCACACCACCCTTGCTCTCAGTTCCTGCTTGGATAAAGAACTAGGAAAAAGAGTTCCATGTGGAGAGAGATTGCTAAGCACTCTGTGAATTGTAGCTCTGTGAGGAGACTCCTAACAACTCTCAGCCCCTTAAACTACAGCTCCTGGAATACTTTGCAGGGAAACTGAAATATACTCGGAGTCGAGAGTGGATTTCATTCTCTTTATTCAGCTCATAGTGGTGAGGAGGAATGGAATTTCCCCCAGAATGTCTGCCTTATATACATTATTTACACAATGGGCCCCACGTGATTGGCTGATTCCAGGATTCTCCTGTAGGCCAATCAGGTTGTGGGTTCTCTTCCACCTGGAGCTGGATTGGGTGGCTCCTGCGGACCAATCAGACTGCACTGCTGCATTCTGAAGTCTGTTGTTCTAGGACCAGTCAGATTGCTGCATTCTGAATCCCATTGTTCTAGGACCAATCAGACTGCTGCATTTTGGATCCTATTCAACTCAGTACATAACAGAAACCATGACTGTTTGGAGTGGTATCACAGTGCTTTGAATGTGTGGTGTGAATGCGGCTCAATATTTTCCTTGTCTTGTTCCCGTGAGACATTTGGGCTGGACTTGATGACCCCCAGGGTCCCTCCCAACTCTACAGTTCTATGATTCATGGTCCCTCCTATGCATTGCATTCAGAAAGAGACGTTCCTCTGCATCCTTATTGCCATAAGCAACGAGATTACTTACAAATAGTAAGCGAGATTACTCACAAATAGTAAGCGTTGTGCTTGATTGTAGGCTCCAAGAAGATCAGGACTCACATTAGTAACACTGCATGTCTCTTTAGCTGTGACAGTGCCCTCAAGACATTGGCCTGTGATAATTACCTAAAGTGTGTAATGGGGTTTGATAATGGCCTAGCAGGATGGCTGTGCTCCTGACGCTGAGCCCCTCTCTCAATTTATGAAGCACACGTGAGTAAAGACCATAAAATTTCCATCATGCTCCTGGCTTGCTGCACGGGGCACTTCCAGAGCAGGAACATTGGTTAGGGTATTAAAATACATTAGCTAGCATTTATCAATTAACACGCTGTAAACACCACTTTGCACCTCGTTATAAAGGCACGAATGTTTGCAATACCTCTTGGGTCTCATGCTTTATAATCCTGGCGATTCTCTTCTTGGAATTCCCACACATAGACTCATCACATTTACAGGATTTCTCTGGTTTTAGCACATTTAAAGCACATGAATCTCAGCTTTCGTGTTGTTGTTTAAAGTTAGCTTTTAGCATTGCCAGGTGTGAAATATATATAAAATACTGCCTGCTGTGAATCCAGAAAGCAAGGATGACAGAAATCCACAGAAGCGGGCTCTAGCATCAGCTATTAGCTACGGCAGTTAGGTGAATACGGCTGCTCTGAATGTTTGCTCGCCAACTTTTTTTGAAGGGCACATGGGGAACTTTTGTGCAGACCAAATTGCTCCCCCTTCAAACAGTATCTTTTGCGCTGCTATTGACAGCTGTCGTATCCCCTCTTATCTGCTGCTTTGACATTTCCCTCTCCAGTTCCTGCCCTTCTTTCTCCTTCTCCAAGAGATCCCAGCCAGACAGGGACCACCTAACTGTGTTGATGCTACAGGGCCACAGAGCTAGCAGGATCTGAATTCATAATGAACTGTCATTAGGCCAAGGGAAATGGAAAGGGAGGGCAATGCTTCCTGCCCATATTATGATTAGCCAAATACTTTCACTTACTCCCTTTTTGCAATCTGTCCCACCCTACCCCACCCCACCCCAAAATGCCCAAAGCAGATGATTGGGCAGTTGATAAAGGTATTTGCAAAAAGTTCCCCACCTGTTTCTTAGCTCACCCTATAAATAGTAACCCTATGTTCAGAGGTTCCTTTTTAAAGCTGTCTAAGGACACAGGTGGTACTGTGGTCTAAACCACAGGGCCTAGGGCTTGCTGATCAGAAGGTCGGCGGTTCGAATCCCCGCAACAGGGTGAGCTCCCGTTGCTTGGTCCTTGCTCCTGCCAACCTAGCAGTTCCAAAGCATGTCAAGTGCAAGTAGATAAATAGGTACCACTCCAGCAGGAAGGTAAACAGTGTTTCCGTGCACTCCTCTGGTTCACCAGAAGGAGCGTAGTCATGCTGGCCATATGACTCAGAAGCTGTCTGCGGACAAACGCCAGCTCCCTCAGCCTATAGAGTGAGATGAGCACCGCAACCCCAGAGTCATCCGCCACTGGACCTAATGGTCAGGGGTACCTTTACCGTTAAGCTCATGGATACTAGAACGTATTGAGGGAGCCATCAGAGTTCATTGCACAGACTGTGGAAAGCCATGGTTTACAGGACCCAAATTCCCCTCAACGTTTTGGAATCAACTCATGCTGAAATCAGCTCATATTCAAAACTTCAACCACTTCTTAACATTCGGAGTGTGGAACTTCAGGCAAGAAGTCCTCAAGTCCTGCAAAGTTGGCACTCAGTGGTTTGGAAACAGAAGCTTTTTTTTTTTTACGGTAGACTGCCCTGTCTGTCCCTGATGTCTGAAAGCTCCTTTTGTACTTCTTTAGTGACATCCCAGACTTTGGAGAGGCAGTGTTAATATTTCCACTCACCAAGCGGAAGAGCACTCAAAAGATGAGGAATTGGATAAAAGCAAGATTCCCAGACCACCCTCTGCTTGCCTCTCCCCCACCCTTCCAGCTTTTAGGTCATCTAAGAAATAGGCTCCATAAATTTAAGGATTTGCTAGTGCTCAGGTTTTGCCTGCCTTTTCACCTTTGGCTCTGTGCAATTGCTTGTTATGGCATACAATATTAATAGAAGCCATTTAGATACTTTAACCTATGGCTGCGAGGCTTTCAAACATCTCTTTAATACCATTGTCAGGTTTCGGGCATTTTGAATTACTCCTAAGTACCGCTGTTAGCTGGCTAAATCTCATATCCCCACAATTACATGCATCTAGAATGATGATATTATGTATTCTATACTATTAGCATTTTAAAGAGGGTCCGATGAGATACACATTCATCCTTTTCCCCATCTCTTCCTGTCTTTTTTTCTTATTCCATTTCTTTCCTCCTCTCCTCTTTTCCCCTTTATTAAATCTTCAAAGATAATACATGAATATAGAAAGGCATCCATCAGCGAAAAAGAAAGGAGGGGGAAGAAAAGAAACATTACATCATCTGCTCTACAATAAAATGATTGTGATGTAGTTCTTAACCAGTAAAATCCTCTCCCTCTCTCTCTCTCTTCCTTTGCCTCATTCCATCTCACAGATTTCCCTACTGTGCAAATTTATCTCACCATTATGATAATATCTCAAACTCCTCTGAACTGTTCTATGAGAAGCTAGGGTAGAGGGTTGAGCTGCAGATCAGCTAACTATTACAGTATTAATAATTTTTTTAAAAAATTGTCCAGCAGCATCTTAGAGACTAAGTTTGTTCTAGGTATGAGCTTTCATGTGCATGCACACTTCTTCCGATACACTGAAACAGAAGTCACTAGACCCTTATATATAGTGGGGTGGTGGGGTGAGGTGTTTGACTCAATGGGTATGGTAAACCTGTTGACGACTGTTAAAGACTGCAATTAGTCCTACAGGAAAAAGCAAGGGATAGTATGCAGATGACCAAAAATAGATTTAGCATGTGTAATGAGACAAGAATCCCCAATCTCTATTCAGACCAGGTCTCGCCATAGTTTTCAGTTTAGTAATAAGTTGTAGTTCAGCAACTTCTCTTTCAAGTCTATTTCTGAAATTCTTTTGTAATAAGACAGCTGCTTTGAGATCCTGTATTGAAAGTCCTGGGAGACTGAAGTGTTCTCCTACAGGCTTCTCTGTCTTGTGATTCCTGATGTCAGATTTATGTACATTTATCCTTTGGCGTAGGGTTTGGCCTATTTTGATTTACTGCCTGTTATTCAATTGTGGGCTTAAGAGCGTAAGAAGAATTTGCTGGATCAAGCCAATGGCCCACTTGTCCTCACAGTGGTCAGGAAACCGGCAAGCGTTACCTAGGCACAAGGCCAGTTTCCAGCAACTTGCATTCAAGAGCATTACTGTCTCTAACCATGGAGGCAGCGCATAACCATCATGGCTAGTAGCCATTGATAGCCTTCTCCTACATGAATTTGCCCAACCCTCTTTTAAACCCATCCAAGTTGGTAGCCATTACTGCCTCTAGTGGGAGAGAGTTTCATAGTTGAACTATGCGCTGCATGAAAAAGTAAATTCTTGTATCAGTCAATCCTGAATCTCCTGTATCAGTCAATCCTGAATCAATGAACATTCAGCTTCATTGAAAGTCCAAGAGTTCTGGTCTTATGAGAGACGTAGACAAACCTTTCTCTCTTTACTCTCTCCATGCCGTGCATATTTTTTCTTATACACATCTAAGATGCTGCATCTTTTTCTCCAAACTAAAAAGTTGCAGATTCTGTGACCTTTCCTCACAGGTCACTCCGTCACCTTGATCATTTGGGCTGCCCTTGACTGAAACTTTCCCAACCCTACAATAGGGTCAGATATTTCCAGCTGTTCTCTGATGTCAAGAACGATCAAGCGACGTTTTTCTGTTGCATCATGGTGTCTCCTGATATCAGTATTAAGAAGGAAGACCCATTGCGCTCTAGCCTTGCAATTGACACAGATGTACCCACACGCTGCTCACGGAGGACTAGGCACCCTTGTCTGCAATACTCTGCCCTCCTTTGCCAATTGAGCCAGATGGCATGACTTCTCATCTTTTAAATAGGCTGTATAGCTTTAGACATCTCTGAACAGGAAGAGGAAGAAACATGAAGTCGACACAAACAGGTCACAATTGCCCTGCTGTTCAGAACTACCATTGACTCCAGGGGAGGGAGGGGGGCAGAAAGAAAGACCTTTCTATAGTTTTGCACACTGTTCCAGACCCTCCATGTTAAGTTGTGGGTGAACATATCAGACGACACAGCAATTCTTCAAACAGCTCTTGTTTATTCACAGGCCAGAACAGAACTGAACTGAAGGGTTCAGCCAGCCTGCTTATATAGAGCTCCACTAGAATGCAACAGTAACCATTTTTTGTAACTATCCAATCACTGAACGTCACTTTCAATCCCTTATTTGCATATGTGGACCTGAGTGAAAACTATCTACAGTATCCCCCTGCTGGCCCAGGGTGAGAACTTCAGTACATAACACTCCAAGTGTCCCTATTTTCCAGGGACAGTCCCGGATTTACAGAAGCTGTCCTGGTTTCTGATTTGATCACAGAAAGTCCCGCTTTTCCTTAGAAAGGTATGGAGTTGCGTAACCCCCAAACCAAGGAGATAAGTAACCATGCAACCTTTAGAAGACATCACAAGGCAGCCCTGTATAGGGAAGTTTTTTCATGTTTAATATTTTTTATGTTTTTAGATATGTTGGAAGCTGCCCAGAGTGGCTGGGGCAACCCAGTTAGGTGGGTGGGGTATAAATAAGAACATTATTATTATTATTATTATTATTATTATTATTATTATTATTATTATTATTATTATTATTATTGAGATCCCTATTTTCATCAGAGAAATGTCAAAGGGTATGACTGCTCTATAAAGCTTCTCCAAGAGACAGGAATTTGGAATCTTCTAGAAGACTCCTGAAGAATTTGTAATTGGAGTAAATCTTTCTCTTCATTTATTAAAGTTCTAATAAATTATTGCTTGCAATTCTGAATTCTTATTTGACCAGCTAATTGGCCAATGTTATATATATATAAAACACACAATTAAATCTAAAAGCTGATTGGAACCTTGCAAATTTCCAATTTTGAGTTATAATTGACTAGGCTATAAATATACAATACTGAACTGGTTCTTCATCTTTTATTTTCCTGCTCAAAAAGCTGGTTTTGAGGGAGGGGGAGATAATTTTTATATTTAAAGAGGGTTTTTTTTCAGGGTTTTAATCTCTTTCTAAACCAGAACAAATGCAGTGACTTCTTAATCGGGTTCAAGTGTGGCTTGACATGGTGTCTCTGTACCAAACAAAAGGCAACAATGTTGACTGATTCTTGTAAGAAAAAGCACAGCAAATTACTGTGTATTGGAATGAGCCAGCAGTGGAAAAAATGAAAAGAAAAAGGTTATTGAGAGTGGCACTCTTTGCAATTACAGGTAAAACCTGCCTTCCTTGTTTCTTTGACTTCCTAAATCTCTTTATAGAAGGCAATGTGGCCTATGTAATTGTAAGCCGGCTTACTCAGAAGGTCTAGAAAGGAGCTCTTCCTGCTTCCCTCCCCTTCACCAGTCCGTCTCCTGCAGTCTTTTCCATTGTGACACTTCTGTAAATTTCTCTCCATTCATTATAACGACCTACATGGAGGCTTTGCGCCTGGCCAAATGAATGGGAGGATTTGGGGCTTTAATTTAAAACAGGGAAGACAATATTTCAGAGGGTTTAAGCTGGTCTTCTGTCTAGGTTTAGCGGGACGTATTAGAGCAGGAAGGGAGGTTAGAGCATGTTTCTGCTCAAAGATGTTACCATGGTGTGATGAATTGTGATCTCTGGACTGGCCTCAAAAGGCATTTAGTCTGTATGTGACGAGCAGCAGAGGGCAGGGGAAGATTATATGAGTCAGCAAGAGAAGCTGTCATCTCTAATTGAGATGGTGCAGAATGAGGAGGGGCTCCTCATCTTACTTGCAAAACCTGTTTAAAAAACAGGGGAAATGGGGACGGGGTAGAATTCCACAGGAATAATCTCATACCAACATATTCAGTCCTCCTGGACCATAAAGATACAGCCAGAGGAGCTCATCACATCCTTTGAGTTCTGTATGCTATCTGTAAAAAAGCAGTTGTTTGGAGAATAGTGTGTTTAAGTATATTGGGGCAGATCTGCAGCAGAGCAGACGTCCCACCTAGTCATGGGCAATTCCATTTCCATTTCTCTCTGTTTCTCATTTTTCCAGGTTTAAGTTCATTTCACATCATTTTGAGATTTTTTATTATTTTTTTAAGCTGTCATGAAAATTCATTAGGGAATTTGCCAGAATAACCATTAAGAAGGCCCAGGAAACACAATCTGTGGTAGAGAAATCTAGAGGATCTTCAAACAACCAATTAAACATGATTACTGTGGGTGGAGAGGTTTCCTAAGGGAAGGTCCCTTCCCATTCCTGGGCATATTTCAGGCCTCACCTGTGGCCCCCACAGCAAAGGGTTGACAGGAATTCTTCCTCCTTTCTCCAAAAACCTTGGTTATGTGAATCTGGCAAGTGCATCATAGCCCCACCAGTTTGGCTATCACCCTGGTGCACATGCCTTAACTGGTACCCCTACAGACTCCTGATGCCAAAGCAGCCTGACTAAAGAGTGCCTGGTACCCAAAAACTCTTGAGGTATTCATCTCGCCAGCTCTTAACTTATCCTTTCCTTCCTGTCCAGATCAAAACCCGCTCCACTTCCCAACAGTACAGATTAGGCAAAAGAAAAAGAGTCCCAAGGCCAAACAGGAACTCACCCAAACATTCCTACTCAGCCCCCAAACAAGCAACTAGTAAAGGTCATACAGCAAAAACAGGTTAAGAGGTCGCTTTGAAGATACGAGTGATGAGTTTGGGGAGGAGTCTGCTTATAAAGTCTAGCTTCATTCCTGTCTTGATTGGCCCCTTAGCCCACCTGACCGTATTCCAGCTCATCGGGGGGGGGGGCGGGACGGGACAATTCTGAGTCATCTTTCAGGGGTGTTGGAATGTGGCAGATTCACCCCCATGCAAGAATGGGAGCATCAATTTCCCAATAGGCACATTTCTGCATGCAATTTTGCATAATATACACATTTTTTCAAAGCAATTTCCCCCAATGTATTGAATCTTTGTATGCTATTTTTAACTAATTAATGCATTTTTATGCACTGTTTACCCTAGTGTATGTTATATTTGAGTACATTACTTGACTGGAAAACTGTGTTGCAAAATTGGCAGTGAGGCTCTCAAAGGAGGGTTCTGTTTTGGTTCGTGGATTGTTTCAGAAAGTATGAATTGCATGGGTTTCTCTGTAAAGGAGGAGTAAAATCAAATTTCTTCCCAATACCTATCCAGACCTTCCCTCTTAATTTTCAGCTTTCTTTCTCCCCACCCCCATCCATTTTTTTTTAAAAAAAGATAACACAGCATCACATCTCTAACTTTTTCTTGTGCAGATATAAAGTGTGCAGGCATCATTCTACCCAGCTGGGTACCAAAAAGTTAAGCTGCTTTCACTCTGTTCCTTTGCCACAGAATGTCTGTCTTTGGGACCACACTGAAAACCTCTGAATTTCCGTTTTCATCTCCTCTTTTGATCCTCTCCCACTGCACCAGAGTCAACTTTTCCAGGGAGACAAGGGGCTGCAATAGTAAAGGAGATCCTAGAAACCTTGGAACTCCATTGCAAGCATAAAAGATAAGAGCATAAGAGGAGCCTGCTGGATCAGGCCAATGGTCCATCTAGTCCAGCATCCTGTTCTCACAGTGGTCAACCCACAAGCAGGACCTGAGTGCAACAGCACTCTCCCCCCTTTGAGATAGAGATAGAGAGTTTAGCCTGGCTCTCATTGGACTGAATCTGTGTGCATCGCCTAAGAGACGGCTGGCATTGTCAAACTCAAGGAATGCTGACCACTTGTTGGAAGGATGATGATGATGATGATACCCCGCCCTTCTGGCTGGGCTTCCCCAGTCACTCTGGGCGGCTTCCCACAAAATATTAAAATACAGTAATGCATCAAACATTAAAAGCTTCCCTAAACAGGGCTGCCTTCAGATGTCTTCTAAAAGTCTGGGAGTTGTTCTCTTTGACATCTGGTGGGAGGGCGTTCCACAGGACGGGTGCCACTACCGAGAAGGCCCTCTGCTTGGTTCCCTGTAACTTGGCTTCTCTCAGTGAGGGAACCGCCAGAAGGCCCTCGGCGCTTCTGTATGAAACTGAATCCAGCTTCATACAGCAACTCTCCCTTCCTGTAGTTTCCAGGAGAAAAAACAACATCCTTTTCTCTATCCACTTTCTCCCTGCCATGCATAATTGTATAGATTTGTATCATGTCACTCCTTACTCACCTTTTCTCTATACCTGTCCTCAGACTGCAGTCACTCCGTTCCCTTGATCATTTGGGTTGCCTTTTGCTGAACCTTTTCTGACTCTACAGCATCCTTTTCTGAGGTTTGATCTCTCTGGGGCTATTGATTCCATCTAGGAATTCAGCTGGATATTGTAATACTGGTGTGGACAGGCATTTAATGTTCTCTTTAGCAAGCGGAAGGCTGAACAAGCTTCTAACTGTATGTGACAGCTGTGTTTTGTTTTGCTTTGCTTAATTTGAAACATTGGTTGTCTGCTTTAGAGAATTCGGATCTTAGCAGGATGGGATTTGAGAAATGAATTGTTAACTGCTTCATGGTTCGTGAGCCATCGTTATTGAGCAGTGTGCCCAGGCACCCAGAACCCTTAGCCTGTTCTTTGTCATATCATCACCATCATCAAATTTATTGCCAGCCCTTCACCGGCACATCCCAGGGCAAATTGCAACAATGTGAAAATCAGAATTCAAAACAGTTAAAACAGACCAGCTTCGCAGGAATAGGGTGGGCCCTGAAGACACATATCTCTTAGGAGTCGAAGGCCAGATAAAGAGGTGCCTCCAGAGCATTCGCTGAAAGCTGTATAGTGAAGATGGCAGATACACCTCTGTGGAAAGGAACTTTCATGATTTAGGGGCTGTTGCAGAGAAGGCCCTCTCCTGGGCCATCACCACCTGAAGCCTCTGAGGGTGGAGGAAGTACCAAGAGCACCCCTTCTGCTGATCTTGGCACCCAGTAGGGTCTGTAGAAAAGGAGGCAGTTACTTAAATATTAATATCAAAGAGGTTCAGTAAACACCCCCAAAGAGGAGATCACAAGTGACCAAAAAGGTTGTATCTGAGGAGACATCTTTTGTAATCATGCAAGGCTGGGAGGACTATGAGGATGAGGAGGCTGGAAGGGATCCCAAGGGTCATCTAGTCCAACCCCCTGCAATGCAGGAATCTCAACTAAAGCATCCATGACAAATGACCACCCAACCTCTGCTTAAGAACCTCCAGTGAGGTCTAAAAGCACGACTTCTGAGGCGTACCTGCTACTCACTGCCTCTGAGGAAAATTAGTACGCTGGCATTCTAACAACAGGTGAGTGGTCCTTCCAACCTGTCAAAGTTGTGTCATGTGAGAAGGGTGGGGGAGATAGTGACTTGGTTCAATCCAGCTTTCTGCAGGATTCAGGTGTGTATGAGAGTTTTCCACAGGGAAGCCTCTCATGCACCCAAACCAAGACTTGGTTCAGTCCAGCTTACTGCAGGAGTCAGCTGCATGGGCAGCAAATCCTGTCACATCAAATCACAGGTGGCCATGTTTTTGGGGAAATGGTCTCATGGGCCTAATGGAGAGGTTTGGTGGGCTCAGTCTAGCCTGTGAGCCAGAGGTTCCCAACTTCTGTTCTACATAGACAAATCCATTGCCATCTTCACTTCACTTCAGCTCCTAATTCCACTGGACGCTTTCACCTTGAAATACTAAGTCTCTTCTCTCTCACACACACACCCATCACTTTCCTTTTTCCTTTTTCCTGTGGAGGTTGTTCAAGCTCTGTTGTTATGACAACTTAGCCCCTTCTCCTGGCCTTTTCTCCTCAGCTACCTGCGAGACAAAGGGTGACAAAGCGTTCAGCTAAATTTCCCTCTTTACATGTGTGACAAAAACCAACACACAAACCCACAACACCATCCCCACCCACTGAAAACTTTTGACTCCTTCACACACACATACCTCACATGCACACAAAGATGGTTTCTTCTTAGTGCTTGATACTCTGAAGCATAATTGAAAGCCCTCAGCTTTTGTGAGGGACCAATGAAGGCTTCTTGAATAGAAGGTACTTCCTGCAAAGTGCTTATATTCTTATCTATAAAGAGTGAGTTAAGGCAGGGGACAACTGCCAGGCAGCTGCTTTGTAAGAAGAAAGAAGGCAAGTGTGGAAGATTTCCAAATAAGTTTGGAAGGGGGCATAATAGACATGCCAGGGAGGTAAATGGGTTTAAGATAAGGTTCTCCATGTCAGGTTAGACCCATGGAGAGAGAAATTCAAGGTGCTCTTCTCCTCTTTCCTGGTGGCAGAAATCACAGGATCATAGATCTATACCAAGTGCAATTGACATTTCTTCAATAATATTGAGGTAGACTTTGAACCAAGTGCTTCACTGGTGTTCTTCAGAATAATAAGAAGTGGACAAAAAGGCATAGTTGAGTGGTAGAACATCTGTTTTGCATGCAGAAGGTCCCAGTTTCAATCCTCAGCATCTTTTCTTTTTAAGTTAGTTTTTATTGAAGTTTTTCTTGTGTTACAAAATAAACAAGGGAAAGTACATATATCATCTCCACTTTTGATTCATAGAGTCTTTTTCACAGTTCGTTAATGTTCAGTATGATACACTAATGTCATGGACATCTTACAGTTGGGGAAAGAGAAGGGAGAAAGAAAAAGAGCGAGGAAGAGATGGGGTATTGTTCTATTGTTCTATTAATCCCCGCCATCTTCAGGTAGGAGTGGAATGAGACCCCCTGCCTGAAACCCTGGAGACCATCTGCCAATTGTCTGATTCAGCTTGAGGCAGCACCCTCTTCCAGATTGCAGAGGTTGGCAGTCAGCCACCTTTGGTGCCATCACAGATGTACAGGCACAAACACAGACTCTAACCATTCATCAATAAAGATGGCATCACCAAAACATATGCGGTTTCAACACAGTGTTATATTCAGGCACAGTAATCCCAGCTGCGTACACACCCCTTTAGGAGAACCTAGCCTGCATACTCTCCTCTCCCCCTGGACTATGAAAAGTCCCTGTTGCAAGTCTGGATTAAGAGCCCTACCCAGAGTTTTGTATAGAGTCCTATTCTCAGGCTGGGTAAGATTAGAGATGGGCTGACTCACTTCTGATTGACCGTAGAAATAGCTTGCTACATTTTTAAAACCAATCTGAGGTTCATAAATCATCTGGCCAGAGTCCCCAAGACTCTCCCACTTTTTAATTTCCATATAGTGTGCCCTTATGGGGCAGCAAAAATGGCAAGAGGTCATATTGCCCTTGTTCCCTTTCTTATTGCATTTGATGCGTTGCCACTTAAATTGGGTACGGTCTTGGAAAACAGGTTGGGAGACTGGGGGGCTGGGTTGGTTGGAGGAATCTTGAGAATGATGATGATTTATTAGACTTGTTAGTCACTTGTCCACAGAGGTCCCAGCATGTTTAAAAACAGAAATACCTTCATTCAAAAACACAAGTAACTGGCATTTCCATCGATTGCCATTTGTTCCAGTTTAGCATTGAATAGTGGGGTTTCTGTGGGGGGACAGACGCTCAGACCTGTGCCTAGAAAGCCTAAAGGGGCTTGCAAAGCTCATGCCTTCCTATAAGTTTTTATAAGCCCTTGAGTTTGTATTGAATCTAAAGCTTGGAGAACTCCACTGACATTCCTAGTTAAGATACAAATACCTGTGAGGCACCTGAACTAAAAGTGCAGCAGTCAACAAGGGGTGCCATCTTTAAACATGGCCTGCACACAACACTGACATTGTGTCAAAATATTTTTGCAGAGGGTGCAAAGATACCTGCAGAAACCCTGGAAATCATAGGGTTTCCCATGTCACCATTTGAAAAGCTCTGTTCTAGAGATATAATACACAGAGAGAAAGGAATGAGAATGCAAATGATGTGGGAGCTCTTGGGTGACTTCTTGGGCTGCATCAATAGGAGTATAGCATCTAGGTCAAGGGAAGTAATACTGCCACTGTATTCTGCTCTGGTCAGACCTCACCTGGAGTACTGTGTCCAGTTCTGGACACCACAATTCAAGAAGGACACTGACAAACTGGAACGTGTCCAGAGGAGGGCAACCAAAATGGTCAAAGGCCTGGAAACGATGCCTTATGAGGAACGGCTAAGGGAGCTGGGCATGTTTAGCCTGGAGAAGAGGAGGTTAAGGGGTGATATGATAGCCATGTTCAAATATATAAAAGGATGTCACATAGAGGAGGGAGAAAGGTTGCTTTCTGCTGCTCCAGAGAAGCGGACACGGAGCAATGGATCCAAACTACAAGAAAGAAGATTCCACCTAAACATTAGGAAGAACTTCCTGACAGTAAGAGCTGTTTGACAGTGGAATTTGCTGCCAAGGAGTGTGGTGGAGTCTCCTACTTTGGAGGTCTTTAAGCAGAGGCTTGACAACCATATGTCAGGAGTGCTCTGATGGTGTTTCCTGCTTGGCAGGGGGTTGGACTCGATGGCCCTTGTGGTCTATTCCAACTCTATGATTCTATGATTCTATGATTCTATGATTCTATGAAGTCACCACCTCACACTCTCAGGAGCTGTGTCCTTGCGAAGGAGGGATTTGGTCTGAAACCTCTGCAGCATCTACGATTTTTCTGTTAGAGAGATGTCATCATCCCTATTATGAGAAAGGGCAGAGAAGGCTGGATATCTTAATAGGGAAAATTGAGAGTAACTCTCTGGAGTCTTGGCTCTCTGTACCATCCTCAAGCCACTACATTATGCATTCATGGTTTTTTAAATATAATAAAAAGGCTGAAAGTAACCATTATGATAATGTCCAGGTCTCTTGACAACGCAGAACCGTAGTCTTTTCTTCAAGGATTTCTCAATAATGTATGCTGAGAATGCAATAACTTTTTTTTCCAGAAAGATTTGAAATAACACAGAGGCTGCCATGTCCCTGTATAAACTATTCTGACTTCATTACTTTTGTTTTCAATTTGGCTTTGTTCCCTCTTGAAGAGATGTGGACAATTATGAGCAATCGGTAGAGAAGAACTACGATGCCCGGTAGTTTCACTTAATTAAATTGTTACAGCAGGCAAAGAGGTTGACCACTAGGGATGGAGGAGAAATTTCGTTTAAAAGCTATCAAATCCACACCTTCCAAAACAAAATGTGAACCAAATCACAGCTATCCTTCAAAAATGGCACTTATCTGAATTTTGTAATGCAGTGCTCCAACCAAGCTGTGTTTACAAAACTGCATTTGTTGGGGGAAATTGCTTGTAAAATTGTGCACATTGGTCAAAACTGTACATAAATATGTGTTTGTTAGGGGGTAAATAGCACTAAATTTGTGATTCACCATACCTTAAGCGAAAAACAACAACATACATTAAAAACAGCATTACGAGAGTGTAACATACAATGTGTGTGTGTGTGTGTGTGTGTGTGTGCCTAATGAAAGAAGAGGGGTTTTGCCTGAGGCCTAAAGATATGTAACAAGGGTGCCAAGTGAGCCTCATTAGGGACAGCATTCCACAAGTGGGGTGCAATCGCTGAAAAGTATGTTAGGTGCATCTGAATGCCCATTTTGCTACAGTCTGCTCACAATGTCCTTTTCATCACAATTTATCTTTCTTTTCACTTATCACAGGGCTGCAGATGGGGAAGGCGTTTGCATCTGCGAATGCTCCCTTGTAGAGAAACACCTTTCCTGAATGTGCTCATAATAGCTCAACAAAACAAGCATCCATGTGGCATAGTGATGTTGGAACAGGGAGAGCCAAGTTCAGATTGCTATTCAGCCATGAATCTCACTAGATGTCCTCAGGCCAATGGCCTGCAGCCTGACCTGCTTTGTTTACTCGAGGTTACCAGTAACTCTTTCTTCTCTCTCTCTCTCTCTCTCTCTCTCTCTCTCTCTCTCTCCTGCTGGCTGACTTCCCCCAGTGTGCCAGATCCTTCCAAAAGGGGTGGTTGGTGTTCTGGGACCATCTTCAAGTCCTGCTTCCAGCTCCATCATCAGCAATATCTGCGGAGAGAAAGAGGTGAGTGGTGTGAATCTTGCTCTCAGTACTGCAGTTTATGGACAGAGGTTTGCAATGCCCACATGCAGCGAAGCAACTGGAGATTAAGGGACAGGTCACAGCTCAGTGGTAGCACACTTATTTCGCATGCAGGAGTTCTCGGGATCAATATTTGTTATCTACAGTAATCTACAGCAGTCTCTCTCAAGCATCGTTCTTTAACCCTGGGTCCCTAGGTGCTGTCAGGCTACGAATTCTAAGATCCCTGACATTTGGCAAAGCCACCTGAGGACCCAAGGTAGAAGGACGCTGCTCTGAAGGGTCAGATAGCCAGGGAGGGAGGGGGGACCTCTCTGCCTGAGAACTTGGAAAGCCACTGGCAGTCAATTTGCACAGTACCAGGCAGAATTGACCCATTCTGATTCTTCACTCCAAACTGGCTTTGCAGATTAACACATATTCACCCCCCTTTTTGACATGATGGCCTTGAAGGGGTGGGGAGGGATTTTTTGTCACTGGTGGGAAAGTTCACAAAAAACTGGTCCCCAGATGCTGGTTTTCAGTGCATAGCAGAAATAAATCCATGTCTGATCTCCTGGCAATTATGTTAGCGCTTATGCAACTACACCTCCCCCTCCTTCTATCCTCAGTACTCCATTCCTCTTTTTTTTTGGAGTCTTACATCTAATACAAAATCCTCATGGTAGGTTTCCAACCAGTGCACTTGATTTAATGTTGGATAAGCCCCACACTCCCTGTGCTGACCAATCCCCATTCCCAGGGAACAGAACGGAGCTCTCATAATTCACCCGCTTAACTCCTAGTCGCATCTCTCTGCCATTTAGTGGACTCTGAAACGTGTCCCTTGCCACAAGGCTTTGGGAGTGATGGAAAGTCAACATGTCAATAGGAGGCATTCGCAAATAAATTGCAGTAATTCGCTGCCTTCGAGTTGCATGAGTCAGGAGGTGTGAGAGCTTTCTGTAGCCCAACCTTTCTCCAAAGTTTTTAAGTTGTGTAATGGATGCAGTTCTGCCTAACCTCAGCAAGGGCAGTGTAGATGCCAGAGAGGTATGTAAAAAGTACAAAACATGGCCACAGAATTCACTTTCCAGCTTCCGTGCTTCTAAAAAGCAAGTTACTGTCCTTTATTGTGGTTGTGCCAAGACCATATATTTAAAGCACATGATATCCCCCAGAGAATATTGGGGAATGTAGTTTAACCCCACAGAGTTACAGTTCCCATGATTCTTTGAGGGAAGCCATGTTCTTTATAAATGGATGGTATGTACAATGCCATAAATACAAATAATTAAATAAAATCATTTTTGTCTCACCCTTCCTTCCTAAGAAGATCAGAACTGAATAAATTAAAAAGAGCTCATATAAATTGCAGCATGGCATCCAAAATACCTAGGAGAGCTCAAAAGCCTGGTTTTTTAAAAAACCAAAAAAGCAGTGAGGGAGCCATACAAATTTCCTGCAGGTGGGAGTGCCAGAAGCCCAGGGGTCAATACAGAAAAGTTGCTGTCATGTTTGGCAACCCTACAAATACCTGAGAGGACAGCAAGATGGGTGCCTTGTGGAAGATCTTGATTCTCAGGCAGGGGTATGTGAACAAAAGTCATCCTTTGGGTGACCTGAACCCAAACTGTTCAGGGCTTTATAGATTAAAAACAATACTTTGAGCTGTATTTGGAAAGGAATAGGTGGGCAGTGGGGTTGGGGAGGGGGATAACATGAACCTTGCATCACACCTTCATGAGGGTGACAAAAAAACAAGCTTGAAGTCTTCCCCATCTCGTCTCACTGGGGTATTTTCTTTCAAGTCACTTTGTTAAAATTCATATGTGCTTCAGTGTCTATTTTCAAAAACATCCTTAGTTTCCTTTCACCAGGATTAGCCCAAGACGTGTTGGCACCTGAGGTGAACCACAAAATGGCACCCACACACATCAGGGAAGAAAGATCTACATCTGTGATATTTAATCTGTGATATTTTACTGTATTTTTGGAAGCCACCCAAAGTGGCTGGGGAAACCCAGCCAGATGGGCGGGGTACAAATAATAAATTATTATTATTATTATTATCAGGAAAAGGGGGGCGGGCATAAATATATACATTTTGATCTACTGCCCCTATGGATCTTGCCACCTGAGGCAGCCACCTCACCTTGCCTCATGTGTGGGCTGGCAATGCCTCTACCTATTCTCCATGTTATCCTTACCCAGGTGCACCTATCACCTTTTGATGCCCTTATTAGAGGCTAGAAAAATATCTGTCATTATAATGGGCCTATAAAGAAACAAGGGAAGAGATGTCAACCATATTTGGAGGTTATTTAGTCCTCTGTTCTTGAAACTTTGCACCAGTCATGTCCCACAGAGCAAATTTTGAGCTGGAACATTGGTTAGTGGGAGTGTACTTTCCTGGTTGAGTCTCTGACACCTTCAGTTAAAAAGGGGTCTAAGGCAGTAGAGCTAGAAACTTCCTGGCCCGAGTTGGCACTTCTGGGCTAAGAGCTCCAATGGTCTGATGACCCAGAACCATGTTTCCTAATCCATTTCCAACAGCACAGCAGCTAATTTGCAGAATCTGCCATATCTTTGGTTCAGTAAAGGGACTTTCAGAAGGTCAGAACTTATGAGATCAGCCTGTAGCTTGGAGCTTTAAAAGAATCTGGCACCCATTGCAAAAGAAGCTGATTTTCAGTTCCATTGAGACCATGTGTCAGAGCTGCTTCCAGATCCTAGCTCACAGAGGATCACGCTAGCCAGCGGTCATTAAGTAAAAGTCTTTATTGAATTACAGTTTCCATTCTCACGCTGCTGTCTGCAACTCTACGTCTACTAGCTAGATCGGCGAGGCTCCGTCTGAGTCTCCGCCCCGTGCGCACCAACTTAATATCCTAGCCTTGCTCCACCTTTTCCTCCTGACTGTCCTCCTCTGGGTCCCTCTACCCCCCGGGGCTTCTTCCTTCCGGGATTCTTCTGACGCTGACCCGGACCCTTCTGCCTCCTTGCGCCGGGCTTTAGGACCTGGTTCCCTTTCGGGGCTGCTCACTGCGCCGCCTTCCTCTGCATTTGAACTTGGCGCGCGCGCCCAACCTTCCACTTTCCTCTTAACCGTTTCTTCGCTCCCCGATGGAGGTGTGGCCACTCCTGACTCCTGCCCTCCCTCCTGTGGTGAGCTGCCAGCGCTTCCCCCCTGGCTCCTTTCCTCTTCCCTGCTTCCTGGCGGTGACGCTGGTCCCGATTTCCAGCTGCTCCCCCCTGAGTCTCCTCTGGCTCTATCTTCCTGGGGTGCCTCCCTAGACTCCCCCCTTGCCCTGGCCACTGGTGCTCCTTTCTGTGAATCCTCTGATTCACTGGAAAGACTGGGAGATCTCGGGTCGTCGTCATCACTCATCCTTTCCTCTGTCTCCTCCCCTTCGCTCTCTGTTTCCTCCCTTGCCCGTGCCTCTGCACCTAAACCCCTGACATCCATCCCCCCCTCGAAGCCCCCCAGTCCCCCCTCCCCTCCTTCCGGTGCTGGAGCTGGGGGCTGCTGTTGCAAAGGGACGAACGTCGGATATCGGTCGCTTCCCGTGGCAGGCCTCCATCGGAACTCTTCCGGGTCTTCCTCTCTGCTCTCGTTGACGACAGTCACCTCCTCTTCCATCTCTGTGCCGCCGTGCTCGAAACCCGGGTCGTCCCCGAAAATGTCCATGTCCGTCTCTCCCGCACTTCCTCCAGGCGGCGTTGCTCGGCCGGAACAGTCCAGCCACTTCCTGCGGAACTGCTCCTCCGGCCTATCGTCCCACCAATACGAGGGTTCTGAGACAGATCCCGAGGGTGACCCCTCCGGGGAACGGACGTCTCGTGTTGGTTCCTCGTCCGAGTCGAACCCCCTGAACGTGCTGTCCGAAAGCGTGGGCGTGAAAAGCCAGTCGTCGAAAAAGTCTGCTGGCATAGGTCTATGTGGGAAGAGGGCATGAAACTCGTCTTTGAGCAGAGGTTCGTCCAAAGCGTAGCCCGGCACCCAGCTGTTCGCACTGGCCGGGGTGCCCTCCCTGGCGAGAAAGTATTCTACTCCCTCTTCCCCCCATCTGGAGTCCAAAATCTCCGTGACTTCGTTGATGCGCTCCTCCTGTGCCACTCCCGCGTGCCCCGTTCCTTCTCTGAGCGGACTCGGCGCCGTTCCGGGTTCCTGGAACCTGTGCGGTGCCTTGTAGGGAGTGAGCACCGATCTGTGGAACACCGGATGCATTCTGGAACCCTCCGGAAGCGCCAGCCTGAAAGCCACCGGGTTGACCTGCTCTTCGACTTGGTATGGCCCCAGTTGTTTATGCCCTAGTTTCTTCTTGGCCAACGACCTGGCCGGCACTGCGTGGGCTGCTAACCAGACCCAGTCTCCCACGTGGAGCTCTTCGCCAACCCTTCTGTGTTTGTCCGCTTGTACCTTGTATGCGTGTTTAGCCAGCTCCAGGTGGCGCCGCAGCTGATCGTGGACTTCCTGCAGTTCCGACGCGAACGCATCTGCTGACTGCGGCTCCCCTTCTCCCCTGCATTCCAGTCCCGGGAAGGTTCTAGGGTGCCGCCCGTTGTTGGCGAAGAACGGCGTGACGCCCGTGGATACGTGCTTCGTGTTGTTGTAGGCAAACTCTGCAAGCGGCAGGTAATCCACCCACGTCGCAGGCTGTTGGTTTGCATAACATCTCAGGTACTGCTGCATGATGGCATTGGCTCGCTCCGCTTGCCCGTTGGTCTGCGGGTGTCTCGCCGACGCCAGATTGATCTTGACGTTTAGGAAGCCCATCAGCTTCTGCCAGAAGTTCGAGATGAACTGCCGCCCGCGGTCGGACAGAATAGACCGTGGCAGACCGTGAACCTTGAACACGTGGTCTATGAACAGTTTGGCGGTTTGCTCTGCCGTGGCCACCTTAGCACACGGAATGAAATGCGCCATCTTGGAGAACAGGTCCACAACCACCAACACTGCCGTCTTGCCCCTTGAGCTGGGCAGATCCGTGACAAAGTCCAGAGCCACCCTTTCCCAAGGTTCGACCGGAGTTTGCAGCGGCTCCAACAGTCCAGCCGGCGGTTTGTGCACCGGCTTTGCCCTCTGGCAGGTGTCACACCTCGCCACGTAGTCTGCGACCTCCCCTCTCATTCCAGGCCACCAGAAATCCCTGGCTACTAATTCCACCGTCTTCTCCTTGCCAAAGTGCCCGGCCGTGGGTGCGTCGTGCAGCTGCTGTAGCACCTTGGCTCGAAGTTCGTCACCCGGCACGTAGATGGCCCCTTTACGGATGAGCAATCCATCTCGTAGCTGGAAACCGTCGGCCGCTGCCTTGCCCCTTTGCACCTCTGCCATCTTTGCTCGTGCGAAGGAGTCCCCCTGCAACGCTCGCCGCACCGCCTCTAGGTCCACGGTCGCCGCGGCGCACGCCCACACTGTCGGTGCAAAGATGTGCATGGCGGCCGCTGGTGTTGCGTCCTCCAGATACTGTGGCTTGCGGGAGAGAGCGTCTGCCATGATGTTGGTGTCCCCCGGGACATACTCTATGCGGAAGTCGAAGTCCGCAAAGAACTCAGCCCAACGTATCTGCCTCTGGTTCAGGAACTGTGCCGTGCGCCAGTGTTCCAGATTCTTGTGGTCCGTGCAAACCTGCACCGTGTGCTTGGCGCCGATCAGAAAGTGCCTCCACGCCTTGAACGCTGCATGAATGGCCAGCAACTCCCTGTCCCATATGGTGTAGTTCTGCTCGGACTTGCTGAGCTTCCTGGAGTAAAACGCTCCCGGCCGCCACACGCCCTGCGGATCCTTCTGCAGCAGGACCGCCCCCACTGCTCTGTCCGAAGCGTCTGTCTCCACCCTCATCGGCATGCTGGGGTTGACATGAAGCAACTGCTCTTCCGACGCGAAGAGACGCTTGAGGGCCTGAAAGGACTGCTCCGCCTGCTCTGTCCAGATGAACTTCTTCTTCTTGGAGCTAAGGGTGTCAGTGATGGCCGCCGTCTGCATCGCGAAGCCCTTGATAAACTTGCGATAGAAGTTCGCAAAGCCGACAAACCGTTGGACCTCCTTCCGGTTGCGTGGGCTCTTCCAATCCAACACTGCTCGAACCTTGGCGCTGTCCATGGCGAGCCCCTTGTCAGACAGCTTGTAGCCCAGAAAATCCACCTCCGGCACGTCAAATTGGCACTTCTCCAGCTTGGCGTAGAGCCTGTGTTGCTTTAGCCTGCCCAGCACTTCCTTGACGTGCTTGTCATGTTCTTGTTGCGACTCCGAAAAGATCAGGATGTCATCCAAGAAACAGACGCACGTCTTGTAGAGAAGTCCCGCCAACACGTGATGCATAAATGCTTGAAAAACGTGAGCGCCATTTTGCAGTCCAAAAGGCATAACTCTGTATTCGTAGGTACCCAGTGGCGTGAACATGGCTGTCTTCCACTCATCACCCTCCCGCATGCGAATGAGGTTGTACGCCCCCCGCAGGTCCAACTTGGTGAACACCTTTCCCTTCCGTACCTTCGCCAGGAGGTCGTCGATGCGGGGCATGGGGAAGTCCGACGGCTTGGTCACACTGTTCAAAATCCTGTAATCCACTACGAGTCTTTTTTGGGGCGTGTCTCGCTTCTTAACAAAGAATACAGGACTGCCCCCCGCTGCCTTAGACTCCCGGATGAAACCGCGCTCCAAATTATGATCGATGAAGTCTTTGAGTTCCTGCAGTTCGTCCTCAGACATGGAATACAGCTTCCCTTTAGGCAGCGCCGCCCCCGGCAGCAGGTCAATTTTGCAGTCATATGGTCTGTGAGGGGGTAGCCTGTCCGCCTCCTTCTCGCAGAAAACTTCCAGAAATTCTGCGTACTTGTGGGGAATCGCTTGCAGCGTGCCTAGCAGCAGCTGTGACTCCTCTTCCTCTCCTTCCTGCCTGGGTACGATGCAGTGTTCAGCACAAAAGGAAGAGCCGAAGACCAGCTGCCTCTGGAACCAAGCCATCGTTGGGCTGTGCTTGTCCAGCCAACTCATGCCCAATACAATGGGCGTGTCAGACAGTTGAGTGACGTTGAAGCTGATGACTTCCCTGTGATTCCCAAGTCGCATCACCATTGGTGGCGTCTGCTTCACCACTTGCCCCCCTAGCAGCTCCCTGCCATCCACCGTGACAACCTGCAGGGGCAGTGTGGCCGGCAGCAACTGCACAGCGTGCCTGTCGACAAATTCCTGCCCTATAAAGTCCGCGTTGCTGCCGGAGTCGATGGTGATTGGCACGTCCATGGTGATTCCATTGGGCAGCTGGAGAGATGCTGTGAGCCTCACTACTGGTTTGGGCGGGAGGGGGTTCACTGGCTGTAAAATTTCTGGGGACTGCGTCACTAATACGTCTGGCTGGGCCCCAGTGCCTCTTCCTCCAGCCAGACATCGTCGTTTCCCTGCTGTGGTCCTCCCTGCTGCGTTGCTGCAGTCACCATTGCTGAGGCTGCAGTAAGCTTGTGGGGCCTCTGGGGACACTCTTTCGCCATATGTCCTGGCTGCTCACAGACGTAACACTTCCTGGTCCCTCTAGGAGGCTTCGCCTTCACTGCTGCCGGTGCTAGGGCTCTGGTTGCTGACTGAGCCCTTGCACCTCCAACCTCCATAGGTTCGGCTCCTCCTCCTGGCGGAGGCGTGGATTGCGCCCGCGCTGCTTCTCTGGGAAAGAAGGAGGGGCCCCCGACTGGTTCGCGCCCTCCACGTCCTTCGTCCTTGCTCCACGGACGTCCTTCCAGCCTCACCCCCACTGCCAGTGCCCTCTGAACGACCTCCTGGGTGGTTCGGGGTCTCTCCCCCCTCGCTATCTCATCTTTAATCGAGTTGTGCAGTCCCTCCCAAAAGAGGTCTCTTACAGGAGCCGAATCTCTGTCCCATTCCAGGGCGCTGACCAAGGCGAAAAAGCGGGCATGATACTGTCTGACGCTGGCCCTCCCTTGTCTCAGCCCATGCACCTCCTTCCGTGCAAGATCAATGTCAATACTTGATAAGAAACACCCATCCATCGCTTTAATAAAGGCATCCGCATTCTGGAGCGCCGGATCGTTATCTCTCCATAAATTGCGCAACCATGCTTTCGCCTCCCCATGCAGATGGGACATGATGAACCCCACTCTCTCCTGTTCATCTCTAAAGTCTTTATGCAACAGTTGCAGTGCGCACAGTACGTCGGCTCTAAAGTTGGGATACTGTTGCAGGTTCCCATCGAAGTGAGAGAGCAGCCCGCCTGTCCGTCTCGCCAACCCAATTCCCTCCTGCCGGGGTGTTTGCTTTGCCAGTACGTCTAACCTGACCTGGAGATCCCTGCAGGCGGCAGCTGCCTCGTCCTCTCTCTTCCTGGATGCAAGAACCTCGGCGTTCAGTTGTGCCACTGCTTTTCTGAGGTCCTCTATCTGCTGCTCAGCCGTCATGTCTCCTGCCGTTCGTGAGCTCGCTAGTGGGCGCCTGTTTCTCTCCCCTCCTCGAGGCTGCAGATGCCCACAATGTGGTGACGGAGCCTACTGTCAGAGCTGCTTCCAGATCCTAGCTCACAGAGGATCACGCTAGCCAGCGGTCATTAAGTAAAAGTCTTTATTGAATTACAGTTTCCATTCTCACGCTGCTGTCTGCAACTCTACGTCTACTAGCTAGATCGGCGAGGCTCCGTCTGAGTCTCCGCCCCGTGCGCACCAACTTAATATCCTAGCCTTGCTCCACCTTTTCCTCCTGACTGTCCTCCTCTGGGTCCCTCTACCCCCCGGGGCTTCTTCCTTCCGGGATTCTTCTGACGCTGACCCGGACCCTTCTGCCTCCTTGCGCCGGGCTTTAGGACCTGGTTCCCTTTCGGGGCTGCTCACTGCGCCGCCTTCCTCTGCATTTGAACTTGGCGCGCGCGCCCAACCTTCCACTTTCCTCTTAACCGTTTCTTCGCTCCCCGATGGAGGTGTGGCCACTCCTGACTCCTGCCCTCCCTCCTGTGGTGAGCTGCCAGCGCTTCCCCCCTGGCTCCTTTCCTCTTCCCTGCTTCCTGGCGGTGACGCTGGTCCCGATTTCCAGCTGCTCCCCCCTGAGTCTCCCCTGGCTCTATCTTCCTGGGGTGCCTCCCTAGACTCCCCCCTTGCCCTGGCCACTGGTGCTCCTTTCTGTGAATCCTCTGATTCACTGGAAAGACTGGGAGATCTCGGGTCGTCGTCATCACTCATCCTTTCCTCTGTCTCCTCCCCTTCGCTCTCTGTTTCCTCCCTTGCCCGTGCCTCTGCACCTAAACCCCTGACACCATGGGATTACGTCAATTTGCTGTCTCTCTCAAGACAGCCATTTGAAAAAACATCTAGACTTTGATAGGACAAAGGGGCAAATCTCCTCAATGCTTCCTAAATGGTTGATGTGAAAGGTTTCACAGCAATTTATTTGAGTGAAAGAGTTGTGGTTTTTTTTTAAAAAAAGAAGCTGTTGAAATTAGAAATACATTAAGGTTTAAATATTTAATGATTTTCTTTGTGTCTTTGCTGAAATCTGCGATAGCATCTCTGAAGTCTTAAAAACTGTAGTGCTTTATTCCTTCTCTATTACATTATATGCATATTTCTTACAATTATGCCCTGCTACATACCTGGCACTTTATAATCCCTGGTAAATTATATGCATCTCTGGATAGTTTGCTTTGAGGAAACACCATGAAATGAAAGTTTAGAAGGGCAAGAAACACTCCCTTGTTGGCAACTGTAGTGGGTGCACTGTTGTCTCTGAGCAGAGACACACAGGGGCATAGCATGTTTTGCTGACACCCGGGGCGGCAGGCAGGGTAGAGCGC
Organism: Podarcis bocagei; assembly: GCF_964188305.1. Classification (NCBI taxonomy): domain Eukaryota; kingdom Metazoa; phylum Chordata; class Lepidosauria; order Squamata; family Lacertidae; genus Podarcis; species Podarcis bocagei. Next base: position 23,566,968 of record NC_138141.1, read on the forward strand.
ATTTGCCCAGTTCTCACTGCCCACACTGCTGGGTGGGTTCTCGCACACTGGGCAAGGGTGGGTGCAGAGGGTGCTCTTCACTGCTGGAGCCAGGCCAGGCACGATGTGGGGAGCACCTGGTTTGCCCCCCCCCGATTGTGCTCCGGTCCTGGGGCAGTGCTGCCCTGCCCCCCATGCTATGCCACTGGAGACACGTGACACACCGTGACTGTGTCATGATGCCCTTCCAACTTCCCTTTCTCTTGATGCTGAGCTTCTGGTGGCTTGGGACAGCTTTCCCCTCCCTCAACTACATCCCAGATTACTGTAGATATACTTTAATCCAACAGAGCTTGATCGGGCTCGCTGAGAACAAAGCCATCCCCTTTCCACATAGAACTTCTGCAGTACCATATAGCAAAATAGCTCAAATAATCCTCTGAGGTGCCATTAGATAAATTATGGAGATGCTTCTTATTCAAAGGCCTTTGTGATGATTCTGCTGCTCTGAACACCCACTGTGGGCAGCCTGTTCAGCCCAGACAACCTGCATTCCCCATTGTCACTTGGCTGCCCTCCCACCTGTTGTTGCCAAAATGCTAGAAAGGGTCATCCCTGCTGCTCACTCACCACTGCTTTCTCTCTTCTTTCTCTGCCTGTATCTATTTCGGTTGCACACTGTGTGTTTGCTGGCTTGCCCCAGTTCAGATTGAGAGCATTCTTCAGTGTCAAAGTGCTGCCATTAGGAACTCCTCTTTATATTCATCCTCATTTACTTCATCTCAGTCCATTGATCTTGGCCATTTTTCATTTCTTCAAGCATTCTCAGGGCTCATCCACACTTTCCCTCGCCACATATTTTGATTGCATTGTGTACCAATTAATTCCCCTAGGTCTGAGAGCTTTTCTCCTTCTTCCACAGTCATGCCTTGCAAAAATCTGATCTTACACCCTGACTTGAAGCAAAATCCCTCCTCGGAATTTCTGCACATCTTGTAAGATCCGATTCAGCGGGTAAGATTGGAGTATTGCAAGGCGCAACTGCGGAGCAACAATAAAAGCTCTTTGACCCACCTGTGGGAATTAATTAATACACAATACAATCAAAATGTGGGTGAAGCAAAAGTGTGGACACGCCCACACTATTTCTGTTATAGTAAAGTGGGTATATCCAGGTGCAGCTCAGATTGGGGAGTTTGGGCACCATGTTTCTGTGCTGCTGACCCCACACACTCCGGACACACAAAATTATTCATCCCTGGGGTGGTGCCCTACTGACCTGTGCCGGCTGCAAGGTTGCATAGCTGGAGACTTTCTTCCATGAGTGGAGGGCAGTATTTCACAGGGAAAGATCCCTGCTTCTAGTGCCAGAGAAATCTCTCCCAGTGCGGGACAGAGGGCAGGGATGCATCAAAGAGGAATGAGCAGAATGATTCAGGTTCTAGGACCCAGAGATGCCTGGCAGGAGACAGTGTGTCACAATGTGCTGAAGCTGGGAAAGGCCCCTACCTGAGATGGAGACAGAATGGCCTCAAGGAGTCAGGAATGGAAGAGAGTTGGGGTGGGAAGGCAGGAAACCTGTCCGGCACACAGCTGAAAATTATTGGCTTGACTGCTACCCAATAACATTGTGGCCCTGCCTTTTTTCTGCTGCGCATTCTGGGGAGGAAAAAAATCTCAAGAAATCGACATATTTGCACATGGAGAGGGGATGCAGGGCTTCATCCCACTTAAAAATACAAAAACAAACTTCCTGTCGAGAAGATGGGTTGCACCTGTTTCGGTTGAATAGCCACAAGGTTTTCCCATCCAAGTATAAGTGTCAAATAGCAGAGCAAATCTAGGTTGAGTGTGGATTTCACCCCAAACTGCTGTTATGAACGACCACTCTGCTTGGTTTTTTTATACCCAAGCTTCAGCAGAATTTTTGCAGACTGTACATTTTACATTTGATGACCAGTTGACCTCACTGTTTACAATTTCTTTTCCCTTTCTGTGCCTGTGTAACGCACACATATCCTGGACTGCACACCTTGCAGAAATATTTCTGGAACTAGAGAGGTACCTAATAAATGTTCCGTATCCATAGGGTAAGGGCTATAGCTCGGCCGCAGAGCACCTGTTCTGCATGCAGAAGACTCCAGGTTTAATCTTTGGCATTTCTGGGTACTGCCAGAAACCCTGGAGAGCTGCTGATAGTCTGCGTAGACAATACTGAACCAGATGAACATGTGGCCCAAGTGTAAAGCAATATCCTACACTCATATATCAACAAAGCAGAAGAGAGGAGAGTTGCGGTACAGGTTCAAAGCTGAAGCAGAGATGTGCAGAAAAAACAGCCCAAGGTCATCCAAGGTTCCCAGCTGAGCCAAGAGTTTGATCCCGAGTCTTTCCCTCCATACCGATCCCTTCATCCAGTTGACGGTGTTTGGCTGCGAGGCTCGGATTCCATCTGGCACTGCTGAATGATCAACAAGCCCATCCTCATCCTGTGGGCGCCCCGTCTGCTTTAGTTAAGAGAAGCTGCCTGGAGGCACACAGCCTGCCTTTCTCCCTCTTAATCAACCCCGGGCTGAGGGCCGTGGAGTGAAATCGAGGCGGATAGCAGCTTATTGCTCTTTAACTTTTCTATTACCAACCAAACTGCTTATGCCTCCAATAAAACAGCCACCGCAGCTGGTTAACAGCCTTCCCCCAAGAGGTGTGTGATTGCAGGCACAGGGCAATAGCTTCCGGAAGCCCTGGTAATGGAAGCAAAGAGGACTTGACATTTCCCCTAATGTGGCATAACCAGATGTTTCCCTTTGCCTCGTTTTATGCTTCTTCCAAATCATTTGCTTTGCAAAAAAAAAAAAAAGCACATTTCTCTGTTTTCCCCTTGCATCTCACAAGCACTCTGAACCATATCATCCTCTTGGATCTTCCGTACCTGAGGTGGTCCCCTGACACCAGGTCCCCAAGATAAGTATAGGAAATAATGCTTTGAAGAAACCACTCAGTTCCCCTTGCTCAGAGCCTGGTGTCAGTGAGGTTCCCTGGGAGGCTGGCAAACTCCCCTTTCTCTCCTTTGATTTATTAATGGCAAATGAGCTATTATTAGGACTCATGGCTCTGGTCCCTCTGGAGAACAAGTCTCGTGGTAGCAGATTTGTTTCTGCAAATGCAACGGGAGTGCAGACTCAAATGACTGGCTGCATTGCCTTTCATCCTTCTTAGAGACTAATAATGGGGGTTCAGTTCTGAAAGTTTTGCAAACAATCACAGAAAATCCTGCAATGAGGAAGTCCTGCAATTTTTGGATCAACCACTCCAACATATTATGCCTTGTCAACCTCTTATCTAAAGGTGGGCAGTTGAGAAAAACTCATGTAATTTATGTCTGGGGAAGTGAAGTGATTTAAATCAGTTTTGGCTGGGGGCTGTTGGGAAAGCAAGGCGGACAACAGTAGGCAGAGCCAGAAACAATGGCAGGCAGAGCCAGTGAATTCTAGTTGTGTCCCCATCCTCCTCCTGGCTGAGTTCTGCAAGGGGAAACACTTGGACGAAGGAGGAGGAGGACAACCACATGTGGTGGTTGTGTAAAGTAATTAGGAAATTCTGGGAAATGATCTATAATGAACCAAAAAAAAACCCAAAAAACAAACTTAAGAAAATATCTCCCAAGAAACCAGAAGCTTTCCTTCTAGCAATAGTAACCACAGAAGTCTCTCTCTCTCTCTCTCTCTCTCTCTCTCTCTCTCTCTCTCTCTCTCTGGACTTCTTGCACAAAAATGGGAAACAGAAGTAGTACCGACCAAAGAGGAACGGCACTTTAAGTTGTTGTAATATGCGGAGTTAGCAGGTCTGACTAGTAAGATAAGAGAACAAGACGATCAAGAATATAAAAAGGATTGGAAAATGTTTGTGGAGTATTTTAAAAATCCGTATAAACAAGTGAACAGATTAGCAGGACTTGAATAAATTCAGTAGTATAAGAGGAAGAGAAAATTAATAAAACTTGGTAACTTAGAATATGCAGAAGAGAGAGAAAAGAAAGGACACGAGAGACGGAGAGGAAGGAAAGTCTTAGGTGTCTTTTGTTGTGTCCTTGATTGGTTGTCATTTTCCTTTCATTTTTCCCCTTTTAATTTATCCTTATTCATTTTGAACTGTATGTAAAAAAAAAATGCAAATAAAAATTACTTTTTTAAAAAAGGAGGAGGAGCCTAACAGACAGTGCCACCCTCTGGACTGGGTAGCCAGCTGGGTGGCCAAATCATGGTTATAAAGCAGCCATAGGCAAACTCGGCCCTCCAGATGTTTTGAGACTACAATCCCCATCATCTCTGACCACTGGTCCTGTTAGCTAGGGATGATGGAATTTGTAGTCCCAAAACATCTGGAGGGCCGAGTTTGCCTATGCCTGTTATACAGCAAAGCTTGGAAGATTGAGGGCACACAGTGCATTGTTAAACTATGGCACTTGCTCTGATGGCCAACAGCTCAGATTGCTTTAAAAGAAGATTGGACAAATACATGGAAGAGTAATCAATGGTTACTAGCCAGGATGACAACACTGCCTCCATGCTCAGAGGCAGTAACAGGCGGCATTGTGGGGAGGGGGGCGAGCTGCTGGGGTGATGGCCCAAGGTGCCTTTTGGGGGGATACTGCTCACGCCGCCCTGCCAGTCCTGCGCCGCTTTGCAAGTCTGGGATCTGATCTGAATGATTCTTCAGGAGAATCATACATTGCAAAGCAGCGCAGGACTGGCAGGGTGGCATGAGGAGGATGCAACAACCATGTGCTCTTTGGTCATGCCCTCACTTCTCATGCCACCCTGCCAGCCCCAAGTCACTTTGCGAGCCTCAGTGGCGAGGGCTGGGCTGGTGTGGCAGGCTCCGTTCACCCTCCACCCCAGGTGCCAGCAAACCATGCTATGCTACTGGTCAGTAGTGCTTCTGAACCCCAGTTGCAGGAAGCCACAGGAGGGGAGAGTGTTCTTGGGTCCTGTTTGTGGATGTCCCACAGGCATTTGGCTGCCCACTGTGGGAATAGTTTACTAGCCATTGGCCAGATCCAGCAGCATCTTTTATGTTCTTATTATTTGGGCATCTTGCACTTTATTACCATTTAATTTTCCTTTTGGAAAATGCATTCACCACTTGGAGGGGAGTTTTTCAGAAAGGATCAGTTTATCTACATTTTATCACCACTGTCACCACCTCTGTATCTTAAAAGCAAATCCAGTGGATGATTTTGTCCAATGTAACAGGCTCTTCTGATGATGTTATGACTAGCTGTTAAGTATAAGAAAAAGGCAGCTGGGGAGGTGGCAGGATGAGGCCCCATTCACCCTAATGCACCAGCCTCCACCATTGTGTGTATTCCCTGGATGATTTATATATACATTTTCCTTTCTCTCCTCCTTTCAGGTTCCCCATTTCAAGGTTGCCCCCGAAGAATTCCTCAAGCTCCAGTTCCAGAGATTCACGACTTTGAACCTCCATCCCAGCAACACTGACATCAGCGTGGCTGTTGCTGGGATCCTGAATTTCTTTAACTGCACCACTGCCTGCCTCATCTGTGCCAAAGCTGAATGTAAGTTGCTTTGGAAGGCTGCTCACAGAGCCAAGCGTCCACCCTGTGGCGTTCCAATTTGTACAAATCGTCAAGACAGTGATGGTTGAGACCGGAGACAGAAAATCCCACAAACCCCTCATCCCATGCCTGGCAGCAAAAAACGCAATCGATTAAACAACTAATCGTTTGCTCCTCTTTTATAACTCCCAGAATCAGTGACCTGAGGAAGCTGCTTCACTCTACCTAAAGATAGGGCCGGCACACACCTTTGTGGCAAGGGCAGGTGGTGGGAGAAAAGGGAAGTAAAGCCTTATCATGGAAGCTAAATAAAATCTTTCCTCTTAAAGTCTCTGAAAATCTTTAAATGAAGCAAAGTACCAGACTTTGTATGATGAAAGACAAGCTGTGAAGCTTTGTGCATTCAGCAAATATGATGTCCAACACTGAACAATGATTCCGGATATTGACTACTGTTTTGTAGAAATCTTCGTCAGCGTAGTGGGAAGATATAGAATTGCTTCATAAACTGAAAATGCAGGTCATCGTCTAAAAATTTTATTTTCAGTTTATGAAGCAATTCTATATCTTCCCACCACGCTGATGAAGAATTCTATGAAACAGTAGTCAATATCCAGAATCATTGTTCAGTGTTGGACATCATATTTGCTGAATGCACAAAGCTTCACAGCTTGTCTTTCATCATACAAAGTCTGGTACTTTGCTTCATTTAAAGATTTTCAGAGACTTTAAGACTAAAGATTTCATATAGTACTTCTTATGGTTTGAAGGAATTCTAGTAAAGATTGTCTATTGCGTATGTACATGGTCATCGTGTTTCCTAGATATTGCTGATGTTCTCTTTGCAGCACAGGGGTTTGTTTGGTTACATATCATGGAAGCTGGCTTGCAGTCAAGGGAATTCTTATTGTGAACAAGCCTACACTGAATTGATTCTCGTAATTTCAGAGCACATACATTTTGATGCAGAATTCAGATTTTGTTGCCTTTCATTTTGTCTCTTGTGCAAAGTATATAGGGCTCTTCACGCCATAACAAATGCAAAACAACAGAGTTTCACTTGCCCGCTCCCTTCCACTTACCACCCAATGTCTGCAACCTTCTGAAAATGAATAATAGTGTACGTGCATGTCTTCCTCCATGTGTTTGCCTGATACATTCAGGGCCCCTCTAGACTAGTGTATTATTGTGAGTGCATTCTGAAAATATGGCCAAATTCACACACTATATCTAAAGCCCTATGATACCACTTTAAACAGTCATGACTTCTCCCAAATCATCACGGGACCTGTAGTTTGTTTAGGGGGCTACAGGTTGTTAGCAGCCTCCCTCATACTCCTCCCAGGGCTACAATTCCCATAGTTCCCTGTAGAGTGGGATTGCTTGTTAAACTGCTCTGGGAATTGTAGCTCTGGGAGAGAAATAGGGGTGCCCTAACAATTCTCAGCAGCCTTAACAAACTACACTTCCCACTTCTTGAGGGGGAAGTCATGTCTGCTTATAGAACTTTAAATGTATGGTATGAATGTGGCCATATTCTTGACCCAACGATAGTGCATTACTGGCAAATTTATTCTTCTTCAGTTGCTTTTGGCATTCTTCCCCAAAGCTACCACACTATTGCTGTCTAGAGGGGCTACGGTGCGACAAAATAAACCACAACATGTGTGGTATATAAAAAAATACAGGATTTCAGCAGGAAGCTGCAGGATATTCACTGAGAGGAGATGAAGTAATGCCATTGCCCCAAAACTTTTGCAGGCACAGATGGCATTGAAAATGGAATGAATTTATGCACACTCTGCAGGTTGATCGCTGTGTGAATAAATTTATTCTCTGCGTATATGCACTTATGTGCTAACCCACAGGTGCTGCACACTGGAAGGGTGTAGAATGCAAGCGGTGTACACAGATGCCTGGCACTGTTCTGTCCCTGGTTAATTTGATCCTTCATTTAACAGGATCAAAAAAGCTCAGGAACCAAATCGCTTTTACAATAGCACGGCACCCATCCGTCCATTGAGTCAGGTTCGATTGCTTTAATCAGGTGTGATTGGATGAACCGGTTGCTGACTGGGGTGCAGTGGTGTGGAAGAGGGAAATGACCCTTCACAGATAAAACTGTGGTGCTGCCCTGCAAGCCTTGATCATGGGCAGCCTTGGGGATGCCCCATCTTCTAAGGCACAAGGGAGAAAGAGCTGCAGATCAGCTTCCTTTTTTTTCTTTCCAAATCTTTATTTCTCTGAAGGAGGAGCGGAAATTCAGCACTGAATGAAGACGCCTCTGTATGCAATGAGAACTCAGTTGAGACAGGGACGGACTCCATTCCCACCCCCCCTTCTCTAATGTGGGCAAGATGGAGTTGATGATTTATGGCTGCTTGTCAACCTTAAGGGGAAAAAATAGGAGGGAGTTTTGTGGGTTAATGACAGAGTGGCAAAATTAAGCTGTGTTGCGCTAGCTCTGAAGCCAGGGAAACAAGGGCAATCCTTCAAGGCTGAGATTCTGTAGGATTCCAGGAGGAGATGGGGCAGGGGAGGGTCATGAGCAGGCCTCCAACTCAGATGTTGCCTCCACTGTTTCCCTCCTCAACGGGAGAAATTAGCCGTGATTTCCCACATCTGTTTAAAAATGGTTTCTCGCTGATCCTAGAGGATATAAAGCCTGCTTTAAAGTTCCCCGTCTTTGCTTTTTCCCATGGTGGTGCAGGGGAGTGCAGAGTCCTAAAACTTCTTTGCGATCTCTCGGGAGACCAATGAGAAACCCAGGAGTCAACTGACAGAAGATATGCTCAACGACATAAAATATGCTGTGCACGCAAGACAGGCCCAGGTTCAATCGCCAGCAGGGCTGGGTGGGAGATTAAGGAGAGCTACTGCCAGTCAGAGTAGATCATGCTGGTCTTGATGGGAGAATGGTCTGATGCAATACAATGCAGCTTCAGACATTCAGATGATGCCTGCTTTCCCCCCCAGCACATTTCTGGAAACCCTATGGGCTAGGAACATGACTTGGTTTGTTAAAGAAAGTCAAGAATCTCAGGATGCCAGTTTCCAAGTCAGCACTGTGCAATTGTAGGTTCATGGGATAGCCAAAAGTCTTACCACTCTTCATTCTCCGAGCCATAGGAGCCAACTCCTAGGGGCTGATGTCCCTTCAGCCGCCCCCAATAAAAATTTGAAGGGGTTGCCCCCCAAAAAGTTAATTTGCATTGCCATTCAAGTGCCACATTTTGTGATTGATTATGTGGGGTGGGGCTTGCCTGCCCCCCACCAATATTCAAGTTAGTACCCCTGCTCCAAGCCTTATGCCCAGGTCTGCCTCTGTGTTGTGGGAGCACAGATAATTTTGCCTGAGCATCCCAGCTTTGATTTGCATTTAAAAAAAACATCAAGTCACTGCCCCATATTGATTGTGAAGGTAGGCTTACAAACAAGTGGGCCATGCATCTGTTCAAATCTCAGAAACCAGAGGGATGAATGAATAAATTTACCAGTGGCTGGGGCCTGAGCTTGAATGCCCTACATAACACTTCCCCGTGAGAAAATCTGCATAATGTATACTGGTTGTAGAATTTAGCTTTTTCTGAGTGTGTAATTTGGGGGTTTGAGTGGAAGCAGAGGGTATACCTGACAGTGACCTAGCCCAGTTCTTTGCCCAAGAGGCCTTCTTTCCCATCAGATAACTAAACAGACTGCCGCTCGCAGCAGAGGAATGACTCTAATGCAGCCCACGTCTGATTCTGCCTCTCCCTTCCTTGGTGGTCCTCGTTTATGTACTTCAAAGTTTCAGGGAGGTTCCTACAAGACCCGGCTCATGTTCAGCCTGTAAAACAGGCCCTTGAAAGAGCATCCTTCTGTTGGCGACAAGTGCTTCAGAGCCTCGTGTTAGCGGAACAGAAGGAAATCTCTTTGGATAGCAACAGGCCCCTCTCTTTCCTTGTACAGACTAGGAGCCCTGAAGGATACAGCTGTCAGAGAAGACAGTAGTCTGGGGTGAAGGAGCTGGAGTTAGGAGAGGGGGGCTCAGAATATAATATTATAAAATCATGCATGATTTGGTGGTTCCCTCATTGCGAGAAGTGAGGTTACAGGGAACCAGGCAGAGGGCCTTCTCCATCATCACACCTGTCCTGTGGAACACCCTCCCATTAGATGTCAAGGAAATAATAATAATAATAATAATAATAATAATAATAATAATAATACATTTTTTATTTATATTCCGCCCTCCCCAGCCGAATCTGGGCTCAGAACAACAATAAAAGTAACACAGTTTACATAAAATCAATTAATTGAAATGCATTCTAAAATCAATTCAAAATCAAATTAATAGCAACCATTGGGCTAGTGTTCTGTGAGGATTACTGAAGAAGGGGGTCAGACTGTGCCTTGGCCAAAGGCCTGGTGGAAGAGCTCTGTCTTGCAGGCCCTGCAGAAAGATGTCAAGTCCTGCAGGGCCCTAGTCTCTTGTGACAGAGCGTTCCACCAGATCGGGGCCACTATCTGCCTTTTAGAAGACATCTGAAGACAGCCCTGTATAGGGAAGTTTTTAATGTTTGCTGTTTTACCGAGTCAGAAGGGCGGCATATAAATAATAATAATCTGGGGTTCTCTGAATGCACCCCAACATAAAGAGATTTAGGAACTAGATACCACTCTAACTAATCATGCTCTGTCCTTATTTCTTGCATTTCATTTTCTTGTATTTGTAACCCACCTTTCGTCCTAGGAGCTTTTAAGTCGGTATACATGGCTTTTCCCCCACACCCCATTTTATTCACACAACAGCATTGTGAGGTAGGTTGAGCTGAAGTAGAAGAGTCATAGAATTGTAGAGCTGGGTGGAACCATTAGGATCATCTAGTCCAAGCTCCTGCAATGCAGGAATATGCAGCTGTCCCATACGGGGATAGAACCTGCAACCTTGCTGTTACCAGCACCACGCTCTAACCAACTGAGCTATAGTGACTGTCCAAGGTCACCCAGCGAGTTACACAGCTGGCTGTGGTTTAAAATATGAGGCTGCACATACACATTGAAAGCAGAATTCTCCCCCAAGAAAAAGATAAACCTGGGAACTGTAGTTTTTAAAGGGCCCTGTGAGGGATAAACTACAGTTCCCAGGATTATTGCTGGGTGGAGAGGAGGTGTGGATTAGTTTAACCTCCAGTTTGCTAGTAAAACTGAATTAAAGGGTAAAGGGGACCCCTGACCATTAGGTCCAGTTGTGACCGACTCGGGTTGCGGGGCTCATCTCGCTTTATTGGCTGAGGGAGCCAGCATACAGCTTCTGGGTCATGTGGCCAGCATGACTAAGCTGCTTCTGGCAAACCAGAGCAGTGCATGGAAACGCCGTTTACCTTCCCGCCGAAGTGGTACCTATTCATCTACTTGCACTTTGAGGTGCTTTCGAACTGCTAGGTTGGCAGGAGCTGGGACCGAGCAACAGGAGCTCACCCCGTCGTGGGGATTCAAACTGGTGACCATCTGATTGGCAAGCCCTAGGCTCTGTAGTTTAACCCACCATGTCGCAAAATGATGCATGTCTAAAAAATGTGTTGCCAACATGAAACGTTTGGAAAGCTCTGCTCTAGCTATTTCACCCAGGTGTGATCAGAAGGAAGCAAGGAAGCGCAAGTGGGCAGGTCCTGCAGCAGAAAGGCAAGGATTCAAAGGGACAGAGCCAGATGAATGTGGTCCAAGATAGGCTGGCGGTCAGAGCAGGCAGATGAGGAAGGAGAGAGGGAGAAGGGAAGGGAAGAGGAGAGGAGAATCTGTTCAGCAGCACTCCAAGAAGTATGAGATGCTCAAACTAAGGAACAAAGCCTGGAGTCATAGTTATATATCACCAACCACACCTCTGCTGCTTGGACTAGTCATGTTGTATGGATGCCTGATTATCGTCTTCCAAAGCAACTACTCTACTCTGAACTTAAAAATGGAAAGTGTAATGCTGGTGATCAACAAAATGCTGGTGGTCAAAGACTCTCTCATGGCAATTCTTTTTTAAAAATGTAGTATGAACACTGACAACTGGGAAACACTGGCCTGCAAGCGCTCCAATTGGAGAACAGCCTTTACCAAAGGTGTCATGGGTTCTGAAGACGCTCAAACTCAGGACGAAAGAGAGAAACATGCTAAGAGGAAGGCACGTGTGGCAAACCCTCACCATGATCAACTCCCACCTGGAAACTATGTCCCCACTGTGGAAAGACGTGTGGATCCAGAATTGGCCTCCACAGCCACTTACGGACTCAATTTTAAAACCGTGTTTATGGAAGACAATATTTCTTGGCTACAAGTGATCACCAAAGAAGAAGAAGCTTCGATTGGCTGTGCTGATGAGTCACAGTACCTTTCTTGGTCATCACCTGGATGGAGCTACAGTACAGGAGACATCAGGTCAAGCACTCTCCCTTGGCCTAGTGGCAGCTCTGGTGATGCAGTGAGTTAGGCGCCAGGGACCTTAGTTATGAAATAAAAAGCACTTGGGATTGAAAGGGACATCGGTATTCAGACCAGGAATGTAAAAATCAGGCAGCAAAGTTTCTTAAAGAAAAAGTTTTTATTTGGATTTTGTCAGACAAAAAGCAAATAGGGTGCATTCAGGAAAATGAAGAATGCCCACCCCCCCCTTTGGGGCAGTCAACTTATATATCTTTCTGCAAAGCACAGTTCAGCCCCTTGGCATCCCTTTAGCCAATGATTGATAATTTCCTATGGTCATTGATGCATATTCATTGAAGCTCAACCAATAAAAAAATTGGTGGTGGCCTTTCGGTTCCAAGTTGCCCTATCCACTAGGTGGCGCCAGAAGCTTATAATCTACTTAACCTCTTTACTAGTTCCAGGAAGTGCCCCTGAACCCCCCGCTTCCAAGAAATGTCCTTGTGGTTTAGCAACTTCACACCTAAGCGTTATATCTGGAGCCTGGCGGTCAGCAAACATCCTGCTACTTGCCTTTGTCAGGGGTCGTTTCTCAGAAATGGCTTAACCTCAACTGGCAAACTTCCTGCAGGGGCAAGCTAGCTGCACCCACAAGCTTGCATGCTTGCTGCCTCTGCAAAAGGTGGCAAAGTGACAAACATGAGAAAGAGAAATAGTCTTTTGCTTTCTAAAATGGCTTTGTGCTTTTAGCTTTTAGATGGCTCTATAATATGGCTTCAGAGATTCTTAGCCTGGCTCTCCATTGGTCATCCTGACCTTCACCCCTCCATTCCCCCCTTTCCATCATGAAAATGCTGACCGGTCACGGTTCTCCATTTTCGCTTGATGGACCTATAGGTACAATATCATAGAGAGCCAGGAAATGTACACTCCTGTGGATACACGGGCCTCCCTCTATGACCCTGTCAAGTCTTCAAATATGGTGCTGGGGAACCACGTAGGTGGTGTTCAGAATCTTGACCTCGCACGCATACCCAGCACTCAGACCTGTTCAGGCTCTTGGCCACAGCCGTGGTCATGTTCAGGAAGGTGTTCTCCCTCTACCCGGTGGCCATCTGAGAGGTGAGAACCATCAGGAGGCAGGGTATGATCCACATCCTGATTTGAGGAATGTTCGGTGGCCCAGAACAAAGAACTGTACCACCAACACAGAAATACCACAGGCCAAAGGGATGGGGGCCCACGAAGGCCAGGTCATGTGGGCCTCTAACTCCTGGCCCTACTGAGGCGTGAACAGCGTCTACACACAAAACATTCCCACTCTACACAGGGAAAAGTGGCCGCCTGGCACTGATACACTGTTAGGCCTCGGGAGCTATAGGGATGGCACTAGACTCTGTAAAGTTCAAAGGCTGGTCCTACTGGGTAGCGGTCACCTACGTGGTCTCCGACCAGGGCCTATGGAGGCTGAAGCCTGGGGTGGTAACCCTTATGCAGCCACAAGAATACCCTACCACATTCAAGGGTATTAGATGTGGAGTTACCAGGCCCAGTAGTTCAGGCAGTATTCTGGGATTTTTGGGAGGCTCGAGCCACCACGACAACCACAGGTGGGGCTGCAGGATTTACTGGCACTTGTTCAGCAATTTCAATGTGCACCTGGTTCAGGCTCCCTCCCCTGCAATATTTGCATTAAGATAGGCTCCGTCCCATGCAACACCTGGATTAAGATTAGGACCTGGTCTACCAGATGGGGTTGGTACAGTGCTCTACCCCCTGAGTGACAGTTGGTTCCCCCCCCCCCCACAACAGCAAGAGCGGTAGATTTCGACCGTCTCTGCAACTTCCCGTAGGAGCAGTACCCATGTGCGCTGGACAGTGGTGTGGAAGAGAAGCCACAGTGGGGTAGTGGGATGTTTCAATACGGCAACCTCATCAAAGCCCTGTTCCCAATAGCCAATGAGCACGCCGTTTCTTACCACTGGCAAGACGAACCAGTCGTAGCAGAGGTCCGCAGGCCAATAGGGTCGGTATGGCTCGGTGGGGTCAGGGCAATAGGACATAGAGCAAATCAATACAGAACATTATAGAGAAAAGGGGAAAGTCCTTGTGAAAGTCCTTGTGATGATCAGTCGCAGGATCACGTTGCCCGTGGCCCAACGCGTTTCCGGTAGCGTCAGACACAAGGCGATGATCAGACGCGTGTGATGCACCCAGGGAATCACGTCGGCTACTCTCACCGCAGTTGGGATGGAGAGGAGGACGGTATACGGGCCTCGCTACTTAGGGATGAGGGGGGTTGCGCTTCCACGCTGTCACCCGGCTGGAACTGGTGGACCGGCTCAGCGAGACTGCACGGTGTAGGCTCGAGGTAGTACCTGGAAAGGGAAGCAAACACACACGGGGACAGGAATTGCACTTGTTCCTGAGTGATGTGATCTCCCACCCGCCCCAAACTGGCGGGGATGTCTCGGACGAAAGGGGTTGGTCTGCCATACAAAAGTTCAAAGGGTGATAGTCTCAGTTTCTTGGTTGGAGCACTCCAAATTCGAAACAAGGCAATGGGCAGGACATCCATCCAGTGTAGTCCCGGCTCCTGAGTCAACTTGGCCAAGTGGGCCTTCAAGGTGCGATTCATACGCTCAGGTTTTTCCAAACTCTGGGGTCTGTAGGCTGCGTGTAGCCTCTAGTTTATCTGCAGCGCCTTGCACACTTCTTGCACAACTTTATCAATGAAGGCAGGGCCATTGTCACTGCCAATACTTCTGGGGAGGCCAAATCGGGGTATGAGTTCATGTAACAGTTTCTTGGACACTTCACGAGGTATCTCTGTTCTAGTGGGGTATGCCTCTGTCCAGCCCGTCAGCGTGAAGACAAACACAAGCAGGTATTTGATACCCCTAGCTGGAGGCAATTCAGTGAAGTCCACAATCAGGCTCTCCATAGGGGTGAAGCCCACGTGTTGTACACCCAGCGGAGGGAGGTGGCCTTGTCTGGGGGTGTTCTTGGCGCACAGGACACACCCCTGGGATATAGCAGCAACTAGTTGAGAAAGGTTAGTGATATAGAAAAGTCTCCCAAGGTGTGCTCTGGCAGCTGGACCCCCTAGATGAGTGGACTCGTGGTAATTCTTCACAATCACGGTAGCCAGATGTTGGGGCACAAAAACATGGTTTTCTGGTAGACGGAACCATCCCTCCTGGAGTGTTGCTCCTTCCTGGCGTGCCCACTGTTGTTCCTCCGGTGTGTAGCGTGGTTCCACATCGTCTGGAGTGAGTTGTGGGATGAGGGCTGCGTTGAGTGCTGGTGGAGGTTTCAAAGCTGCTTCACGAGCTGCGTTGTCTGCCTTCCGGTTGTCCCTAGTGACCATGTCCCGGCCTCTCCCATGGCCTTTGCAGTGCATCACGGCAATCTCTCCGGGACCCCATACTGTTTCCAGTAACGTCTCAACTTCTGGATATTAGCCTTGCATCCAGCTGCCAATTGCAGGGCAATGCCTTTTGCTGTTGGACTTCGCCTCAGAGCACAAACAACTCTTGGAGACTTTGGCTTTCTTAGAGCTCTTGGAACGGCTTGCCTGGCTTGCCTGGCTTGCACCCCCACTTCTGGGTGCTCTGCTGCCTGAGGAACAACTTGTAACTGCCTCCCTCTTCCCAGGTCTCAGCCTCTCTCCAGCCCACAGTCCATCACACAGATTTATTGAAGCGTAGAAACAACTTCCCAAAACAGCCTCAGCCCCCTCTGGGCTTGGTACTTTTTCTGGGCATCCTCTAGCCCCCTCTGGGCTTTCTGGGCATCCCACAGCCCCTTCTGGGCTTCCAGCCCCCTCTGGTCTGGCTGCCACTGTGGCCTGACATGCTGTCTTCAGTGGCTGCCACGTTACCCAGGGCTTCCTCCCTTGGAGTATTGGCAACAGCCAAGAATCAAGGCTGGCCCTTAAAATGGCTAGGACCCTTTGGTCTCTCTAGAGCATCAGGCACGTCTGCTTCACAAGCTTCCACTGCGCCTGCAGACTTCTCAATGGGTTGGGCAAAGCCTGTTTCAGCCTCCTTATATTCCATAAGGGTGAGAACCGAATGGGGCACATTCACATGCATCTCCTGGCTAAACATGAACTTGTCTGCTTCTTCCACTAGTGTGGCGGTGGCAGTGACAGCCCACAGACAGGGTGGCCAGCCTTTCACTGTGGAATCTAATTGCTTGATAGTCTCAAAGGCTTCTTGTTGGGCCGGTCCCCACTCAAAGGGGTCACTTTCCCTTCCTCTGGTAACTTCATTTAGAGGTTTTGCTAAAATACTGAAGCCTGGGATTCCGATTCTGCGAAAGCCTGCTGCTCCACAACTTTAAGCTTGTCTTTTAGGGATATCACAATCTCTGCCTTTTCTTGCAGTGACCTTTTGACAATTTCTAGATGGTCAGTATGTTCAGCAAGTTGTCTGGATAAATTAGCTAAATCTTCATCCCCCTTTTTTTGGCATTTTGTAAAGTGAGCTGGTTGTGTGAATCTTTCACTGATTTCAGCTCATTCACAAAACTTTGTTCTTTGTTTTTCTTTTGATTTTAGTAACTTGTTCAATTTCTCCTTTACAGAGATATGTTCATCGACCTGGGATTTAAGATGGTCTGTTCCTCCTTACATTCTATTTCTGTTTCTTGCAATTTTTAGCTGATTTACTTATTTGTTCTTTAAGCAATTTAATTTGTGAGTCACACTCCATGAGTTTGTTGTTGTAAGTAACATCACAAGTCTTAATTGCAGAATGAAGATCTTTAACTGTTTGGCTAGTCTCTTTGTTTTGCCTAACAAATTCTTCATTCTCTTTTGTTTTACTAACGTTTTCAATTTCTCCCTCAGCCAGTTCTGATTTTTATTGCACTTAACTGGTCAGAAAGTTCTGAAAGCTTTCTGCCTCCACTGTTCACACCTTTGGTTTGTAGATCTTTCAGTCACCGGACTTCCCTTTCAGCCTTAGACAACACTATTTCCCTGTCTTGCATTTCATCCTCTTTGCACTTGATCTGACATTTCAGAATATTAATCTGCTCAGAATACACATTTATATTTGAAATAATAGCAGAAATTTCTTTGTCTTTCTCAGCTAAAACCTCTCTGAGGTTGTCAAATTCTCTTCCATACCTCTGGAGGTCTTGAATTAGTTGAGACCTCTCTTCTAAATGACTTGTGTTTAATCTATTAAGTCCTTCATTTGTCTGTTCAAGATCCTGTTACATTAATTCTATAGCAGCATCCTGTTTCATGCTCTTTTTTCGAAAGTGGGTATTTATTTATTTTTTCCTCTGTTAATGCAGTAATAACTGCTTACTGTTCTGTACACTCTTCTCCATAAACACTGCACTTCTTCTGGACATCTTCCCTCTCCAAAACCTGACATGAGGGAGTGACTTTGCAATGTTCAGTCCTGCATTTCTTCAACCGGGGGGGGGGGGTTGTCATCTACCACCTTCAGCTAGTTGTCTATATAGGGAATCTGGTCACGATGTCCCCCCTGGTCTATGCCATAGTCTCCACTGAATCCTTTCTTGAAGTTGTTTAACATACATTGAAGGGGAATTACTGGACCTTTCAAGCCTTTCGAGCCTCCCCCTCCCATTTTCAGTATGGCCCTGTACAGCGTCCCCACACCAAACACTCACACATTCATTGGAGTACTTATTGCTACGACCCCAGGGGAATGCCCCGGGGTAACACACATACATGCACAAAATGCCTCTTTCGCTGGACGCTTGCACGACACACTAACCACCCTGTGCCCCCCCCCTTTCTCTCCTTCCTAATACCAAAGCGTGGGTGGTTGTCAGGGGTCAACCCTTCTCCTTAATGCCACTATCCACGCTGGAGATTTGATCACGATCTCCATTCTCCTTAATTATAAGGAGGATTTCCTATCCCCTCAGGGCTTGTTGCCATGTACTCACCCCAGCCGGCTGTTCTCTGCCCTGTCCTCCCAACCTCGGCTCTTCAAATCCGTTGTCCTCTGTCCCAGGATACAGCAAGAGGGTCAAGTTGCCTTCTGTCCCCCTCCGAAGAAAAGGTTCGGTGTGCACTTGGAAGCCAGGAGGTCCGTTGGCCCTCCGCCGTCTCTGCCCAGAGGGCAAGGGAGCTGCCTCCTGGTCTCTGAGGACACTTAAAGTCCTTCTGATCCGAGTCACCTTGGCACCAAATGAAAGGGACATCGGTATTCAGACCAGGAATGTAAAAATCAGGCAGCAAAGTTTCTTAAAGAAAAAGTTTTTATTTGGATTTTGTCAGACAAAAAGCAAATAGGGTGCATTCAGGAAAATGAAGAATGCCCACCCCCCCTTTGGGGCAGTCAACTTATATATCTTTCTGCAAAGCACAGTTCAGCCCCTTGGCATCCCTTTAGCCAATGATTGACAATTTCCTATGGTCATTGATGCATATTCATTGAAGCTCAACCAATAAAAAAATTGGTGGTGGCCTTTCGGTTCCAAGTTGCCCTATCCACTAGGTGGCGCCAGAAGCTTATAATCTACTTAACCTCTTTACTAGTTCCAGGAAGTGCCCCTGAACCCCCCGCTTCCAAGAAATGTCCTTGTGGTTTAGCAACTTCACACCTAAGCGTTATATCTGGAGCCTGGCGGTCAGCAAACATCCTGCTACTTGCCTTTGTCAGGGGTCGTTTCTCAGAAATGGCTTAACCTCAACTGGCAAACTTCCTGCAGGGGCAAGCTAGCTGCACCCACAAGCTTGCATGCTTGCTGCCTCTGCAAAAGGTGGCAAAGTGACAAACATGAGAAAGAGAAATAGTCTTTTGCTTTCTAAAATGGCTTTGTGCTTTTAGCTTTTAGATGGCTCTATAATATGGCTTCAGAGATTCTTAGCCTGGCTCTCCATTGGTCATCCTGACCTTCACCCCTCCAGGATGAGGCACATGGTGTTTGAATAGTCCTTAGTGAAAGGGCAGGAGTGGCATGTGCTTCAGTCATCCAGGTCTTAACACTTCATTTCCCACAAGGCAGCTGCCTGGTGCAGCCCCCTCCCCTTCTAGATCTCCTTGCAAGTATCCTGATCCTTCCCAGGCTTCAGATCCTGGAGCATGCTTTCCTCCAGCCCCTATTCTTTGGCTTTGCCCCCTTACCCTTCCGCTGGCAGATCCCTGGAAGTTGGCCCCTGTCCCACAGCAATTAGCAGCTACCAGGCCAGGCCATATTCTGCTGGTCAAGACAGTAAAATAAATGGAGAAAGAGGCAAAGATTTATGTTTATTGGGGCAGGTGGGAGGTCTCGCCTCCTAAGAGGCAGCGATTCCCTCTGGTGTTTTCCAGTTTTATGTCTAATTTCAATTCCCCTCCAATAAAATTAGATCCTGCTCCTTAATTTTACAGCCCTGCATTTATGAGACTGGTTGGAAAACACTGCCTGCCTAATTCAATGGCTGAATGGAACTGCAATTTATGTTGAGCTTTCATTGCTCCTCTCTTGATTAGTTGTGCCCCTGCATGCACACACAGAGACAGACAGACAGACAGACAGACACACACACACACACATTTTATCCCTACTCTATCTGAGTGCGGCTATAAAATAACAGTGCAATGTTAAGCTGGCCTCATTTGCCCACACAGTCATTGAATCTAAGTGGCTGAGGCAGATGTCCTTGGTTTTGTATATAAAGGATCTGTGATGTCATCATGTCGCTGTAATTCTGCAATGGTTGGACTTCACCTGCAAAGGCACACTCCCCCATGGTCTCCTGAGACAGACAGATGCCAACAACCATTATGCATTATTTGTGGACTGAACACAATAGCAAATACCAATTCCATTTTCTGGATTGATTTCCATTCTGGGCAGGAGATGAATAGACAAACACCAGCAAGTTCCTTTTCCATTGGAATTCTCTGAGATCCATGGTTGAGCTATCTAGCAGTTCAGGTTTAGCAAAGTTTTTCAATGAAACATGCTTTTATTGGCTGTTGGCAGAATTCTAATAAGACCCTAGAATCAGAAATTCAAATGTAGAATTGATCGTTAAACATATGGATCCAAGGTTTTGTGTGGTCTCCTTCTTACTGCTTAGATCACTACTATCTAAACACACTAATGCAAAAGAGCTGTTCACCTGCTGACTTGCAAAAAGGCTTACATTGATCTAGCAAGCTCATCTCTTGAAAACTCTCTCTCTCTCTCTCTCTCTCTCTCTCTATATATATATATATATATAGCCAAAAGAAGGTAGGGAATGAGCTTTAACATCAACTTCCCTCCCTTTCAGAATGGAGAAGAAAGACTCCTCAATTGCTTGTGAATGTAAATTTCATTCTGTTTACAATGGAAGTCATGTTTTCTTTTTTAAAAAATCAAGAGGTGCTTTTTTAATAGGAGCAAAAAGGAGTCATTTAGAGCTTGTGTGTGTGCACACACATGCACTTAGCTCAAGTTAGTAAAATGCTTCAAATACTTAATGTCTCTAGCGGAAGGAATCACAAAAGATTACTGGTTGCATGATTCCTCCCTAAAATAAACATCATTTCCCAGCAAAGGCCAGAGGGGAGAAATGTGAGCCGTGGGTGGCTTTAAACCTACACAATTGTGAAACAGGGATAAGCACTGTTTTGACAGCTTAAGTGATGCCTAAGTGACAAGGAGGCCTCCTGCATAGTACTAAATCCCACCTTTAGTAAAAGAAATTCTGCTCCTTCGCTATTGCTGTAGGATTAATCTTCAAATGAATTCCTATCTCAGTAAAGGGTGAAAAGAAGAAAAGAGGGCAGAGGCAATGTGAAGGGATTTGCATAGGCAAATAGGTAGCCCAAGGAAGAAGGAAAAACCTTCCGCCTGGTAGTGCTTCCTCATTGCTTTCATGCAGGCATAGGTAAACTCAGCCCTCCAGATGTTCTGGTACTACAGCTCCCATCACCCCTGACCACTGGTCCTATTAGCTAGGGATGATGATGTTAGCTAGGAAGATAGGAGCTTCCTTCAGCCAATCAGAAGCTGCACCTTGGTTTCCTAACATTTTGGAAGTCGAACAGACTTCTGGAATGGATTCCATTCGACTTCCGAGGTACCACTGTGGTTTACAACAGAAGCATAGATTTACCGCGAATTTTACCGGTCCTCAAGCTTTTTATAGCCAGCGCTTTACATTAATGTAGCTATGCTTTTCCTCCATAGTCAGAGGCAGCAATGCTTCTGAAGACCAGTTGTGGGAAGCCACAGGAGTGAAGAGAGCTCTTGAGCTTGGGTCCTGCTTGATGGTTTCCCACAGGCATCTGGGTGGCCACTGAGATAGCAGGATGCTGGCCTTTTATTCTGATATATTGAGGGTTGTCTTATACACAGGTTAATATGCTAAGTAAGCGAGAGTAGGTGCTGCGGAGGTAGCAGTGAAATGTCGGAGAGAAGGCTGCTTACCCGCTCTTCGCAGCTTAGGAAGAGTACCGTATTTTTCGCTCTATAAGACGCACCAGACCACAAGACACACCTAGTTTTTGGAGGAGGAAAACAAGAAAAAAAAATCTGAATCTCAGAAGCCAGAACAGCAAGAGGGACTGCTGCGCAGTGAAAGCAGCAACCCCTCTTGCTGTTCTGGCTTCTGGGATAGCTGCGCAGCCTGCATTCGCTCCATAAGACGCACACACATTTCCCCTTACTTTTTAGGAGGGAAAAAGTGAGTCTTATAGAGCAAAAAATACGGTACTTGGCGAGTGCCAGTATGCGGTGTATTACGGCACCAGTTCTGTCAGCCAGAGCGGGGGATTGTCAAAAGCTGCTCAACAGCTCAGCGAACTTACAAAAGAAGCTCAACAACTGTCGAGGGCTCCCAAAAATAGGGGCCGTCTTATACATGAGGTCATGTTATACACAGGAAAATACGGCACATGCTTTCTTGGACTTCTGCAGAGGTGAAGGATGCATGTTTGATACCCTTTGAGACCTATGTATACAGATTCCCCCCCCCCCGATGTCTCTGGGGGTTTAATGCACAGATAAGCTGGTGTTCGTGCCAAGGCTCTGGCCAAGACCCTTTGGCACCTGAGATGAACCACAAAATGGTGCCTCCTTCCCTGCCAGGGAAGAAGGGGTGAGTGAAGATCTACATCAGGAACAGGCGGGGATAGAGATCTGCATTGGAATCTGCTGCCCCTGTGGATCCTGCCGCCTGAGGCGGTCATTTCACCTTGCCTCATGAGTGGGCTGCCCTGCTCCTTGGAATGGAGAGATGACCTGGGCCATCAATATTATCACTTGTAAACATCCACAGTCATCCAGAGGAGCACTAGTTGTCCCCCATGTTTCAGAAGCTCCACTGGCTTCAAACTAGAAGTCGGGCAATGAGTGTCACTGGTCCCATGCTATGGAACATCCTTCTAGCAGAGGTTAGCCTCAGGACTAACTTTCAGAACACCTTGAACACCTTTTTGTGCCAACTTACCTATTTAGTTCTTTGAGGTTGGCATCCATCCATCTGAATAGGATATAGTGGAAGAGGTGAAGTCAAACTGTTGGAGTTACAGCACCTGCTGTGGTTGTAGAGACCGATACAGGGGAGACATGTTTTGTTGCAGCTGGGCAGATGAAGGCGTGCAGCTGTGCTGATGCAGGTGTGCTCTTTAAATTTTATTAAATTGAGCCAGTTATTTTTATTGTTACAGAGGAACTGAGGGAAGGCAGGGCCTTCCCAAAGCTCCAGGACATTATTTCATGGCTGAAAGCTTTACATCTATTGATTAACAGCATGAATCATGAATCCATTTATTACTGAATAAAATTCTGGATTTCTTAATCAGGTTCCATCTGATTTTAATTCCGGTTCTGCCTGGTGAAAAGTACCACAGTAGGAGGGAGGTGGAAGAAGGAGGAGGTTCAGCAAGAAGATTGTCCAAACATGAGCTCGTTTGTCTGGGTTATTCATTTGAGAGTAACTATTATCTTCATTAAATATCCTCAAAATGTCACCTGCAGCAAGTTATTGCAATTGTTACTTTAATCATTTAAAAGTGAGGCAGTTAATCAACGAAAAACATTGCTTTCAGAAGCAATCGATTCAAGGGGAACAGTATTATAGATGCCAGTCTTTGATTGTTATGGACGTAAAGACTGCACACACAGTTTTACATGGATTTTGAGTGTTGGGGGCGTAAATGTTGCTTTAATCAGTGTGTTTTATTGTATTTATTTTACTGCACAAATTCACACAGGTAGATAATAGTCCCTCACATACACATGCTATATTTCTGTCAGGCAAGGTACTTTAAATTACACAGGCAGAGCAGTGGTTTTACAGTTCAGGCGGGTGGCTCAGACTACCATTATAACAGTCAAATGCTCTATTCATTATAAAAATGAAATGATTTGTCATAACTGGATTAATTTTGGAACAGAAAACCTAGCTGCTAAATGCTAGAAGCTGACAGAACTTCCAGAAAAGTCAAAGAAAAGTGTTGGTTTCCAAATTTGCTAAAATCTCCTTCTCTAGTCCAGTCCCTGCAATGCAGCTGTCCCACACGGGGAATCGAACTTGCAGCCTTGGCGTTATCAGCACCATGTTCTAACCAACTGAGCTATCCAGACAATGGCTACCTAGTGGCATGACACAGCACTTCCCCTGAAAAACAACCCAAAATACACTCATAAAGTACTCAGAAGCAAGCAACAAGGAAAGTAAAGGGAGAATGCCAATTGGAGACTAGATAATAATAATAATAATAAGACTGATGTCAATAGGCATGGAGTTCCAAAGTTTGGGTGTTGCCACCCTAAAAATATCAGTTTCTTATAACAGCAGAATGAGTGTTACGTGCCACTTGGAGCAGTGCCAGTTCCATAAATCAAAGCTATCAAGTAGGTGCATATAGGGAAAGGTGATTTCGCAGGTAAACTGGTCCCGAGATGTTAAGGGCTTTATGTATTAATGGTAACACCTTAAACTTGGCCCAGTAGAAAATGGTCTTTTCCATTTCTCTCACCTGCAGGCCTTTTAAACCTGGAGAAGCTGCTTCGCCAGTTCCTGATCTCTAAGGAAACTCTCTCCATCCGGATGCTGGATGACAGCCGGGACCCCACACCGTTGCTAAAGGAGATCAGGGACGACAAGACGGCCACCATCATTGTACACGCCAATGCTTCCATGTCCCACATCATCCTTCAGAAGGTAAGAGGCAGGCGACTATTCATCAGCTGAGCTTGCCAAGGTTGGGATAGGAGCACCAGGTAAACACGCTGATCCCAGGCTTACTCAATGAAACGGACTGGCAAGTAGGTTCAGGGCTGACAAAACATGCAATTATATTACAGAAATCACTTCCACGAGGTGGGGTGATGACTACCAGCTTTGATTATCTTTTTTTTTTTATAAAAAAAAGGTTTAGACAAATACATGGAGGACATCTCTATCAGCCTCCCTCAACATGAAGCCCTCCAGATGTTATGCTGGGAGAGGGCTGATGGGAGTTGTAGTCTAAAACAACTAGAGGACTTCTACATTACATGGTGCTTGTGACACCCACATACATTTTCATGGATGTCTATATCCACATCCGAACAGCAATGCACTTCAATCTCTGGGACCTGTTGTTCGAGAGCAGTCTGTATAAAACAGTGCACGGGATTTGTTGTTTTAAGTCTGTGGCCAATATATATATATATATATTGTTTTGTTTTCCCCATGTGTTTTAACAGCTTTCTTTAAAAATTGATCATTTTCTCTCTTTTCCCCAAGATTTTTTTCTTTTCTTTCTCTCTGCGAAAGCCTTTGGCTTTAAATCTTTGGCTGAGCTCCCAGCCAGTCCATTAGAAAGGGAAACAATATTAACAATTTATAAACAACAGTTTGGATCTGCAGCCTCATCAACACACGCTGGTGAGCACAGACGTATGGTTTAGGAAAGCGTGAGATTGCTTTGTGGTGGTATTCATTTCACGTATCCCGGAGCGGAAGAGAGGGAGTCTTTTTTACCCTGTGGAACTTGCCAGTGTACAGAGTCCCGTGATATTTCGAAAGAACTGCCAGGGAAAATGGGACTTGAGTCAGAAACTTCATAATATGTGGTTGGTTGGGACCTAATGGAGCATTCTGCCCAGGAGTGTATATCATCATCATCATCATCATTATCATTATTATTATTATTATTATTATTATTATTATTATTATTTTATTATTACAGTTTATTCCCTGCCCTTCACCTTAAAGTCCCAGGGTGGGTTACAACTATTAAGACACAAAATTAATATTGCGTGCCAAGGCCCAGTGCCCTGCAGTTCCCCATTGATTAATAAACACACCGACATGAGTATTTAGGGTTATGGGCTAAAACAGACCACAACTTTATTGGTTAAAGAAGTGAGTGATTTGGCTTAGGCTTTGGATGAAACTGGGCTATATCTTGACTCCCACCCATCTGCAGGGAGTCAAACTAAGGGTAAACCACAAGAAGGGGGAGCCCTATGACTTACATCAAATAGGGGCACACTGAGGGGTGCCCATTGGGGTCGTGGTATGGCCCTAACCAACACTCAGGCTTCAGACAGAATCCACACCCTTGGATTCCTTTAACAGGATACCCTTATCAAGGAGGGGCAGGCAGAGGCTACAACCTCCCCTTCCTTTTACAAAGGCTTACCCAATGCCTAACCTTACAAAGTTGTGACGATTGCTACAAGGTAGGCAAAAACCAAGAGGAGGCGAGAGAGGGAAGCCCATGGGGAAAAAGGGAAGCCCATAGATTGGCCGGGCAGGGGGGACACGGCCGGGGTTGGCATGGAGGAGGTATCAATCCCTCATCCCCAAGCTGGGTCACTACAGGTGCCCAGATGCCAGTCCGCAACGCCACCCACCGTAAAAGTTGAGCAATCTTAAAACACAATATTAAAAAAACCTCAAGTTTAGAAGAACTTAAAATTACAAAAATAAGGTGGGTCCTAAAATCATAAATCTCAAGTGTCAAAAGCCAGGGTGAACCGGGGCATTTTCAGTATTAGCTGAAAGCTGTGTAATGTAGGTGTCAGAAGGGATTTCCACAACTTAGGGGCTGCCACAGATAAGGCCCTCTCCCAGTCTGCCACTGCCACCACCCTGAGCGTTTGAGGGCAGAGGCACTACCAAGAGGCCTCCCCCACCCCATTGATCTTAGTACCCAAGAGGATCTGTAGGGAAGAAGGCGGTCTTTCAGGTATTTAAGGCCCAAGTCATTTATACTGAGGCCTCAGTGCCAATTTCTGTGCAAGAAGACATTGCTTTGTGATCTGCCCTGTTTTGGCCCTGTTTCTGTCCCGCTGCAATTTGTCTTCTACACCAAATTCATCTCACTGTCCGCTGTGGCAAGATTTCGTAACGTGTAATTACTTATACAAATTATATACAGTGGTACCTCAGGTTAAGTACTTAATTCGTTCTGGAGGTCTGTACTTAACCTGAAACTGTTCTTAACCTGAAGCACCACTTTAGCTAATGGGGCCTCCTGCTGCTGCTGCGCCACCGGAGCACAATTTCTGTTCTCATCCTGAAGCAAAGTTCTTAACCTGAGGTACTATTTCTGGGTTAGCAGAGTCTGTAACCTGAAGCGTATGTAACCTGAAGCGTATGTAACCCGAGGTACCACTGAAAGTACATTGTCATTAGGTTATTCCATTCCATTCATTTCAGTGCAAAGAACAATGCCAATGTGGTTGGAGAATAACTGGTTTTAGTTTATTGGAATGCATTACTGGTCTCATTTTATTCAAAGCTTAAGTTTCTCTCCTTCCCATTTTGTAGTGAATTTCATTGTGCATTTTCTAGTACTGGATCAGACTAGAGCAGGGTTGGGGAAACCTGTGGTCCTCCTAATATTTTGGACTCTATCTCCAAACTGCCATAGCCACAATGGTCAATATTGAGGGATAATAGCAATTGTGGTCCACTGGAGGGCCACAGGTTCCTCATCTCTGGTCTAGAAGACTTGTGAAGACTCTTGAATATAACTTTGCACACGGTTAACTGGCTAGGCTGCTGGAATCACTCTGCACTAAGTCATTGTCACATTAATTGTTAAGAAATTGTCACTTATCCTCCGGTTCATGGAGCCGTCATTGCACAGAAATTGTACAAGAACATAAGCAATCATTACTTATTGCTGAGGGAAAAGTTCCCCCAGAAAAGCTGCATGCCTGTGTGACTGCATCTCTGATGTCGATTAATGGTTGTTTTCCCCATAGGGAGTAGAGATGAAGAGTGCAGCTTGGTGAATGTATCTGTATTTAGAAACTCCCCGCTGCCTGCCTGGGCTTTCAGATCAAAAGTGGCAGATTTTGTGTTCATGCAAAGTTGTCCCCATTATTAGTCATTGCAGGTACAGATCAGCTTGTCTTCTGTCCGCAGACAAAGGTCAAAAATAAGTTGCTAACGGAGTCTGCCCAGTTCTCGAAGGGAGATCAGAGAGATCTTCTGCAAGCTAACGGGTCTCATCAGTGCACCACTGCATTATTTTAATTGCTCATCAGCCAAGTAGCTGGTGTGTACATGTGTGAATTAGAATCAAAGGACACCCTTTGGTTTTGACCTTTCGTATTTTGCTAAAAACCTCAACCTGTTGCATTTTGTGTGGGAAATTAGAGCCAAGATGTGGCTTCTCTTTTCTCCCTCTTTCTCTGCGGAGTCAATAAAGGATTTGAATGAATTCGCTCTGTATTGAGGGCTACCCCTTCAGCCTGTTGCCATAGTAATGTTGCACAGCTACAGAACTAGAGGCTCTTTTGACTCCCCTCCTCCTTTCTCTGGGGTATTCTCCTGCCGTGACCGACATAAAGATGTCAAAGATTGAAAGGGTTGCTTTTCTTAAAAATAAGAAAAGGGGGGAGAAAGCCTGTTACATCCTCAGTACAGTTTAATGTGGTTCACTTAAGCAGGAGATTCTTAAGGGAGATGGCTTAGGAGAAACATAAACAGATAGAGATATGGGGTTGTGTTTCATCTCCTGCATAAAAGTACAACTCAGCAAGCTCAGAATTTTTGCGGCACTTGCAGAGGGAGGGCAAACTTGGCAAAGACAGATGGTGATGATCCCAAAACAGCTACTTGTGAGGTCCAGGGTTTGCAGAGTGAAAAGCAAGCATTTGCTAGACTGAGCCGGCATAGCACTTAACCAGAGCTACAGATGAACCCTGCTAGATGGGGTGTTAACTAACTAACTAACTAACTAACTAACTAACTAACTAACTAACTAACTAACACATTAGTCACTTGTCACCTGAAGGTCTTCAAATGAATTACAGCAATGTATATATTCTTACACACACATACACAATACCATAAGGAAAGGGGGAAAAGGGGGATCATAAAGGTAAAGGTAAAGGGACCCCTGACCATTAGGTCCAGTCGTGACCAACTCTGGGGTTGCGGTGCTCATCTCGCTTTATTGGCTGAGGGAGCCGGTGTACAGCTTCCAGGTCATGTGGCCAGCATGACTAAGCCATTTCTGGTGAACCAGATCAGCACACGGAAACGCTGTTTACCTTCCCGCCAGAGCGGTACCTATTTATCTACTTGCACTTTGATGTGCTTTCGAACTGCTAGGTTGGCAGGAGCTGGGACTGAGCAACGGGAGCTCACCCCGTTGTGGGGATTTGAACCACCGACCTTCTGATCAGCAAGTCCTAGGCTCTGTGGTTTAACCCACAGCACCACCCGCGTCCCATACACAATACCATAAGGAAAGGGGAAAGGGGTATAAAAAAAAAAATACAATACGTCAATATATCATCTAACATTACATTTATGAAGAAACAAAAAACAACACACCCACCATATAAGTAATAACAAATTTCATTAAAATGGCAAATAAACAAAAATATGTCCGCCCACCAATTAGCAAATAAACGACTATTTTTCCATTTTTAACCACCCCACCCAAATGTCTGGAATCAGGCCAGCTGTTGCAAATCAGCACTGGGCGGGCCCAAGGTCCTCCTCCGGGGATGCTCCCTAATCTCCCTTCTCCCTTCAGACAAAAGCAGTAGCAAAGAGAAGCAGGAAGATGGTAGCAAAAGTTTTACTCGGTTGCTGCTGCTGCTGGTAGGCATGCCCTGAAAGCAGAAGATAAGCAACCTCTTGTTTTTGACAGGGGTATTTTGTTTCCCTGAGGGCACACCACAGGGCATGTGTGGCACCGTGCACACGTGCCTGTTCTCTCTCTCTGGCACTTCCAGTCTCAAACTGGGAACAATGGGAAACTGAGCAAGCTGCTTACCCACTGTGGCTCCCTTCAAACCACTGGGCAGATACTTCTGGGAAGCCCTGCTAAAGAGACACTCAAGCAACTAGGAGGAACTGAATGCTTCCTCCTATGTAAAGCCTAGGAAGCCCAGAAGGTTTTCATGCTTTTCAACCTGAGCTACGGGTCTCCTGGTGAAGCTGCTTGGATCCTCTCCAGTGTCTGTCAGGCGTCTTTGCCTGCCTGCTTCCACTTGTCATTGCTTTGCTGTACTGAGACTGTGATGAGGGAATTGCTTTGGGAATGTAGGAAGCTCTGCCTTCCATCAGGTCAGACTGTTTGCCCACCTGCCCAGTGGTGCCTGCTCTGACTGGCAGCAACTCTCCAGGGTCTCAACTAATCCAGAATGCAGCAGCTAGACTGGTGACTGGGAGCGACCGCTGAGACCATATAACACCGGTCTTGAAAGACCTACACTGGCTCCCCGTACGTTTCCGAGCACAGTTCAGAGTGTTGGTGCTGACCTTGAAAGCCCTAAACGGCCTCGGTCCAGTATACCTGAAGGAGCGTCTCCACCCCCATCGTTCAGCCTGGACACTGAGGTCCAGCGCCGAGGGCCTTCTGGCAGTTCCCTCGCTGTGAGAAGCCAAGTTACAGGGAACCAGGCAGAGGGCCTTCTCGGTAGTGGCACCTGCCCTGTGGAACACCCTCCCACCAGATGTCAAAGAGAAAAATAACTACCAAACTTTTAAAAGACATCTAAAGGCAGACCTGTTTAGGGAAGCTTTTAATGTTTAATAGTTTATTGTATTTTAGTGTTTTGTTGGAAGCCGCCCAGAGTGGCTGCTAATAATAATAATATAAGGCAAAGCCTTTCTCTCATCACCTCCTTCCTCACCCTTTTAACTGGAGATATCAGGGATTGAACCCGAGGCTTCCTGAAGCCAAAGCATGCACGCTTCCTCTCCCTGACAAATGTTGGGCCAGATCAGATGGTGCTTCTCTCTCAGTCTGGCCCATTGCATTGTGGGAAGTGAGATTGTACTTCCCTTCAGTGACCAAGCAGTACACCTACCCTTAGACCCAATGGCTCTGCATTTGCACACAGGGTTGACATTTCCAAATAATTCCCGTATGTGTACAGTCCAAAGTGTGCAGATCAAAACCACACGGTCCATTTCCTTTTAAAGAAATCTGGTAATTGACTGCATGTATCTGACTTACGTACGTTGGAATTCAAGTATGTATTTTTATGCAACTCTCCTCTGAGGGAAGGTTTCCATGCTTGGGGCTTTTTAGTTTAGAGAAGAGTAAGAGGCGACATGATAGAAGTTCATAAAATTATTCATGGCTTGGAGGAAGTGGATAGAGAAAAGTTTTTTCCCCTCTCTGAAAATTAGTAGAATTCAAGGGCGTCTAACGAACAGATAAAAGAAAGTACCACTTCTGCACACAGCACACAGCACACAGCACATAGTTGATCTGCGGAACTCACTCCTGCAGGAGGCCGTGATTGCCACCAACTTGAATGGCTTTAAAAGAGAATTAGACAAATTCATGGAGGTTGAGGCTAGCAGTGGCTAGTAGCCACAATGGCTAGGCTGTCCCTCCATGGTCGGAGGCAGTGATGTTTCTGAATTCCAGTTGCTGAAGACCACAGGAGGGGAGAGGGCTCTTGCTCTTGGGGGTTTCATGCACTGTGAAAACAGGATGCTGGACTAGAAGGGTTATTGTCCTGATGAAGCAAGCTTTTCTTGTGTTCTTATGTACAGTGGTACCTCGGGTTACATACGCTTCAGGTTACAGACTCCGCTAACCCAGAACTATTGCTTCAGGTTAAGAACTTTGCTTCAGGATGAGAACAGCAATCGTGCTACGGCGGCACGGCGGCACAGCAGCAGCAGGAAGCCCCTTTAGCTAAAGTGGTGCTTCAGGTTAAGAACAGTTTCAGGTTAAGTACGGACCTCCGGAACGAATTAAGTACTTAACCCGAGGTACCACTGTATATGCTTCCTATTCAGATGTTCTGGTCCTGAATGGAAGTGTAGAGATATTGGAAGTGGGCCATGCATAGCTTTCTTATTTCCATGCCATGGACTGCTCCATTTCCCCCCTTCTCTCTCCCATCAGTCTAACTTGTCCCATATTTTCATGAAGAATGAGCTCTGCCAATCAAACTGCCTGCCTTTTATCTCGGTTGGCAATGCATCTCCATTCCCAACAGGATGTCATTCCGTGTTCCCACCTGGTCGCCTCCCCGTGCTTCTTTGCTAGCGCAGTTGAAATACTATCTTTGATTTACGGAGCTCTGACTTTCCAGCCCTACCAACCTTGAACGATGAATCTGCCACTGACTCTCAGTTCACATCCTCCCCCCATATGGTCCAGAGTTGCACGGTTGCTTCTCTGCTGACAGCCCCATCCTGGCTTCCCACCTGCCAGTATGTGTATGTTTGTGTGAAGAAGGCCAGGAAAAATAATTTGCGGCTTTTTTTGATTAGCTGCCCTTGGAATGGAAAGCTTCTTACTTCAAAGCTGGTTGCACAGAGAACTGATGTGCCTGCCTGCCCCTAGCTAAAAAGCAGGTTCAGATTTGCACAGTGAATATGAGAGGAGGCAGTGTTTGGAGCAGAAGAGCAGAACGAGATGCTAGGAAAGAACTTTTTTGTTTTTTTTCTCTGCCACTCAAGGTAGCTCTGTCAGGCTTGTGAGAATGTCAGGCCTGGGAGATCTAGGTTCAACTCCTGCTCAGCCATACATTTCATTAGGTTCCGTTGGACCAGTTGCTATATCTTATTGTAATCTACCTCAGAGGGTTCTTGTGTGAATAAGAGACTATGGACCTGCTCCTTCATCCCCATCTAGAACCCATATACATATACAGTGGAACCTTGGTTCTCAAACAGCTTAGTTGACAAACAAATCAGCTCCCAAAAGCTGAAAACCCGGAAGTAAGTGTTCCGGTTTTCGAATGTTTTTCAGAGGCCAAATGTCCGATGTGGTTGCCGGCTATTGTTTCTGGGGCGCCTGTGCCAATCAGAAGCCATGCCTTGGTTTTTGAACATTTTGGAAGTCAAATGGGTACCACTGTACATTTATACATATACAACCCAGTTTGCAGACCTAGGAAAAATCCATTCATAATATCTCCATCTTTTCAGGAGTCAGTTGTAACTCATTCAGCCAAGGACTGCATCCAGACACCATTTTAAGGCAGGCACAATATTTACACGAGAAGTCCTCCTGT
Source organism: Podarcis bocagei (assembly GCF_964188305.1). Lineage (NCBI taxonomy): Eukaryota > Metazoa > Chordata > Lepidosauria > Squamata > Lacertidae > Podarcis > Podarcis bocagei. The sequence continues at coordinate 23,599,336 of NC_138141.1, forward strand.
GTTCAATGGGTCATGGACAAGTGTATTTAGGATTGCAGTCTTTACATGTATTTATTTAAACATTTGCTGTGTTCCTTTCCTAAAAGTTCAAGATGGCTGGAGAAAGAGAGAGACAGACAGACAGACAGACAGACAGAGAGCATATGCAAATTTATTACATAGAATGCTCTAATACAATAAAATTCTAATATAATGAAAATGTTATTAATAAGAAACAGAGCAATAAAATATGAAACTATAAGGACAGCTTTAAAACGATTCAGTCAAGTTTCAATAGACTCAATAAAACTGAGGAAGCAGATCTCCACCCCATGGCAGAAGACCATTGGGCCCTATTGATGAGGTTCATCAAGCACTGTGTGTGCGTTGTCTAAAAACAAGAATTATTTTTTCTTTACAAGTATTACTTTTATTCAAATGCAGATTTATGCAGTTTTAATTGACTGATTAATCAACTAACGTATCATTAATCAAGCAGAGGTTTCTTTATCTGTATGACAGTCTGACTGAAGAACATCATGTTTGAAGTTTCAAAGAGTGATATGAAAGCCCTGATAGACTGGGGATGGTTCATTCCCACACAGGACTCATAATAACTCAATGTAGTCATTCATCAGTTGCAGAAAATCCAAGGAAAACAGTGTGTTTGAAAGATAGGTGATGTGAAATGTGAGTGTTGTCTTTGGTGTTATATCTGCACAGGACCATTTACACATGCTAGTCATCAATCAGTGTTACAACTCACCAGTGAAAGTGTGCAGCTTCCCTGTAATAGCCTAGGGTTAGCTGCAGGTACTTACTGGACCACAACCAGATTCTTTGGGTTCAGAAATGGAAGACAAATAGCTAAAGCATTCCTAGTGTTTGCTAATCCTTCTAGTGTTGCACAGTTCCTGGTTGGCTCCCAAGCTGACGGCCTGGGAATAAAAGTAATACGCTTGCACGGCGACCATACAGGCGGACTGCACGTGCCCTCAGCTACTCTACAGCTGGGGGGAGGCAGGGGCCATCTTGTCACCCCTCTCAGAGTGGCACCCAGGGCAGTCTGCCCCCTCTGACCCCCTTCCTCCGCCCCTGTGTATATATTGATAATATAATTTTGGTTACTGAGGACAAACAAGATTGTACAAAAACAAGATTGGGTGCAGGCCTGGCCAGGGCATAGGCGTCCTGACTGTGACAAATGTGACCCGTGTTCTTGCTTGCTTGATTAACAGCTGTTGGGAACTTCAAGGTCCCTGCTCTCCCTTCTTGTGGTCTTTGTACTGGACCTGGAGACTCCAACAAAGAGCATTCCATGTCAAGAAGGGGAATAAGTGGGCACACTATCAAATGACAGGGCAGGAGCTACACGGAGCAGGGCCTTTTCACTGGTGGTGCCCATTGTATGCTTCGCTCTTCCCAGACCAGCTCTCTTTTGGCCTGTATTGTGGAGCTTTATAATTTAGGAAGGCTTTGGAAGAACTGGTTGACAAGTCTTATCAGTTGCTGACATATGAGCGGATTTTATTTGCTGCTATTCTGGGCTTCTGGTGCACCAGGGTTTACACCAGTGTAATCGAGTTGGCCAGGATGCCAGAAGGGGTATGATTTATGATCTTTCCCCATTATCTGCACAGCAGGGGGTGTTTAGTCAACAGTGCAAAGGCTGAGCTGAAGCATTCCCTGCTGGTTACCTGCTTTCAGCAATAGGGGGTGCTGTTTGGTAGTACCCAATTGGTTAGCTGTCAGATTCTAGAGCTCCCTGTTGGTGGCTCTTAGGTAATTCACAAAATACAGAGTCCATTCATAGAACACCATGTTTATTCATAAAGCAGTAACATAAATCTCCATTGCTACATATTGAATGTATATTTCAGCGGTTGAACGTACATGTTTATGGCCATGCTGTAGTGTAGTACTTATGCGACTGAATAAAAGGTGGCTGGGCTCACTGCCTCAGGATTTGGGGGGGAAGAGGTGACAAAACTGATTTCCAATAAGTGCCCCGCCTTATTTCCATAACAAGTTCTTGAGTCTGTACTCTGAATGGTGATACCAGGGACCTGCACAGTCTCATCAGGGCTGACCTTAACGCAATTGGAGCAATTGGGCCAAACTGGGTTCCGCATGCCGCTCCTAAGGGGCCCCCAGCACCAGGGCAATCTAGATGGATTTTATTTATATCTATAAGATTTTGCAGACTTTGGCTGTGAACTGGGGCCCTACCCCCCCAAAAAAAAAATCAAGTTGCACCCCACTGCTTCAAATTGGGCCCCACTGGCTAGCCCTGAGTCTCATAGTTGCTGGGCCTGAGTTGCCCTGCCCTTGCATGAAGTCTTGGATTGCAATTTTGGGAGAGGGGAGACTGCGGCACTGGGGAGAGGGCAGGGTGGTGAGGCCCCCTAGATTTAGAGGCCCTAGGCTTCAGCCTACTTAGCCTATGCATAAATTCAGCACTGAGCAGACTCTTCTTATGTTCTTTCTTACAGTTTAGCATTTGATCAGTTATTATTTCTTTCACAAGGAAGGTTCCTTCAACCCTCCCATCCCCAAATGAAAGGGGGCAAATGACTTTAAAACTAGGAGGAACTTCTGGAACTTCTGGATAGGAGATTAAAAAAAAACCAGCCTCAGATATTTCTGCCACTCACTTCCCTCAGGGATAATGGGAGGGTTGCCAGCTACAAAGACTGAGATGCCACTGAAACCTGCTCCGAAGCAAATGACTGATTGTAATTGAGGAGCGTCTGTGTCTCTCTCGAGCTGTTTGTCACCTGGATGGCTTTTTTTAGTTCTCCCACTACCCCAGGCAACGATTTTAAATGTTCTACACTTAAATGCATTTGCATATGTGAATGAGCAGTGCCTCCCTCCCCCTCCCCCCCCACACTAAATTTGGGCAGGGTGGCAACTCTAATTTATTTGTGCTTCAATTTCACTTCAGCAGCTTTGCATATTACTAAGAGGTGGAATGGGAAGGAAACACAAACAAATCACGCTTTCTGTTTCTTCATGCTTCCAATAAAAGCCTAAGATTCAGATCAGACCAAGATGGGTCCATTTTGTCCAGGAGCAGAGAAACCCAGACCCTCTGGGCCTTTCTATCTGGCCACTGGAATTCTCCCCAGTCCACACCCCTCACTCCCTCTGCTTCACACCCTCCTTGAGTGTTTTAGCCCAGCTGGAATATGTCCTTGAATTCTGATAATGCCCTTAGCTTGCCTGGATGGATAGAGGGGTCTGTTTTAAACCCATCCTCTTTTAAAGGCATCCAAGTTGGTGGCCATCACTGCATCTAGTGGGAGAGAGTTCCATAGTTTTAACTATGTGCTGCATGAAGACATACTTTCTTGAATCTTACAGCCAGTGCTTTTTTTCCCTCGGGGTACGCAGGGGTATGCATACCCCTAAACTTTTTGTGAATCTTTGTACTTTTGACCATTTACTGTATTTATTTTTCCTGATTTGAACTACAAAACGGTGATTTTCTTGAGTCAAAATGAGAGTACCCTTAAACATTCTTTTTTTGAGGGGGAAGCACTGCTTACAGCATTCAGTCTCACCTATTATTGCCCATGAATTCTAGTCTTATGAGAGAGGAAGAAAAACTGTTCTCTCTCCAGTCTCTGCATGCCAGGCACAATTTTAAACACTTCCATCATGTCACCTCTTACTCACATTTTCTCAGAATTAAAAAGTCCCATAGGCAGCACCCTTTACTCACAGGGACTTGCTCATTTTGGTTGCCCTTTTCTATCTCATCACCCTGCCCCACACCACCAAAACAAGGGATACTCCTGCTTGCTATATTAGAAAAATTCACCTGTAAGAAGGTGTATAAGGAGATGAGCTTATTATACATGCAGTCACCCTTTGGGGACATATGCATATACTTCAAAACACAATTAAGCACAGGAGCAACTGTGCTTCTCCTATTTGCAGGAGAAGCTGAAAGTGAAGAATCCTAATTGGCTGGACCTTGAATCAGCATTGACATGCTTCTCTCTCGCCTCCAAATGTCGATTGCCTGGCCCTTACTCCTATCCAATAGCCAACTCCTTCTCACCTGGCTGCCTGCAGCTACCCAAAATTCCAAGCAGAATTTCAAAGGACCTTATAAGACCTCTCCTCCTCCCAGAGGGGAGGGGTTGTGAGTGGGAGCAGCCTCCCGCGGGGTAGGGAGGCGTATTCGGCTCCCTGCTCCTGATTGCTTCTGCTGCGGCGGCCAAGCCTCCCAGCTGACCAATAGGGCCGGCTGGTGGGCGGGGCTAAATGCGTTTAAACAGCCGCAGCAGCGCTCTGCTCCCAGTCTGTTCCTGCTTTCTTCAGATCTCCCGCCCTCTTAGGTCAGCTTCTTTTTGCGTATTGACCTTGCTATGGACTTCGGTTGGTTGCATTGGTTGTCCAAGGGGCCTGGTAGGACTTTTTTATCCATTTGGCAAATTGGCACCAGCCTCTTGGTTTTTTCGCCTACCTCGTAGCAATTTGTCACAACTTTCTGGTATTGGCGGTTAGGCATTGGAATATGTGTGCTGTGTTGGAGGATTGGGTATGCGCCATCATCTACCCCTCCTCTTTTGGGTATTCCGTTAAAGGAATCAGGCGGTCGTGGATCCTGTCCGATGCCCTGCTGGTGGCTAGGGCCATGGCACGATCCCCGGTGAGGTCATAGGGGAACTTCCAGTTGTATTTGCATCAACAAGCTCCTCCCATTGATATGACTCCCAGCTGTGTGGGAGTCTGGTACTGCTGTTTCATCCAATGCCTAAGCCAATACTACTCACATGCTGTAACCAATAAAAGCTGTGGCCTAATTTTGCCCATTAACCTAAAATAATGTGTCTGTGTGTATTATTATAATCCTATGTGGGTGGAAGGTCTTCAGCTCACAATGCTACCTTTTCCTTGGAGAACCTGGGGGGCTGTATCTGTAATCTTCTACCATTCCAAGCATGAGCTACCTTCCGAAGATCCTAGGCACACATCCAAAGGAGCAAATCTCACTGAATAACCGAGTGAGTGACTGAGGATACATAGGATGGAGTCGACAGCAAGAAAATGGAAGCTAGCAGATGACAATTGCAGCTGTACATGGGTGTCTCCGAACTGAGGGACACACCCATTGCAAAATAGAGTTCATAAGCTTCAAATCAGGATGCATCTGTGATGTGCAAACATTCTCTCTCCCTGCAGCAAAAAAACAGGTTGCTTTTCTGCTGTCATAATCTCTCATCTCTTCTCCTTTGCAGGCAGCTGAACTGGGAATGGTGTCAGCCTATTACACGTATATCTTCACTAATCTGGTAAGACATTTCTTCAGCTCTGCCCCCCCCCCGCTCCCCCCGCCGCCATAAGAGTCTTATTGACAAAAGCTGACCTGTTCAAGCTGCGATGTGTCTGGCGCTTCCGCAGATGCCATGAATGAGAGGAAGAAGAGAGAGGAATCTGGGGGAGATGTAGGGTTCCTCTGTATTTGCATTTTATTAGTATTAGTATTAAAGGACTTGAAAAGTTGTGAAATATGTAGACTAGGAGCAACATCATCTCCTAAGCAATGCACTTATCCAAGTTTTTCATAAGCCTTTTCTGCCAAGCCAAAGAAACCCACGTGTCCCCGCTTTTCCAGCTTGTTTACATTGCATTATGGAGACTCTGCAAGGCCATTTTTAGTTGTTTTTTAGAAGCATTTGGGCAAATTTGTGAAAGATGTCTTCTGATGGCTAATAAATTTAAAGTCAAACAGGTCAATTCATGACATGTTTATTTTTAAGAGGTGGTACGGATTAATAATAGTAATAGTAATAGTAATAGTAATAGTAATAGTAATAGTAATAGTAATAGTAATAATTTATTATTTATATCCTGCCCATCTGGCTGGGTTTCCCCAGCCACTCTGGGTGGCTTCCAGCAAAATATTAAAATACAATAATTCATCAAATATTAAAAGCTTCCCTAAACAGGGCTGCCTTCAGATGTCTTCTAAAAGTCAGATAGTTGTTTATTTCCTTGACATCTGGTGGGAGGGCGTTCCACAGGGCGGGCACCACTACCAATTATTATTATTTGTAATCTTATATTTATTGCATTGATATGAGGATCTCACTACCCTGGCTACATTTGAACATGTAGGACTCAATTTTGTGTAGATGCCTCTTTAGGGTCTTACATTAACTTAAATGCTTCATTTAAGATCTATGTACTGATGGTAAATGTTTTCTCAATTTATTTATTTACTCCATTTATTTAAATTCTTCCTTTTTCTCTAAGGAGCTCAAGGTAATGTACATGGCTCTCCCCTCTCCTCCTCCTTTCTATCTCACAACAACCCTGTGAAATACCTGGCCCAAGTCACCCAGTGAGCATTGTGACTGAGTGGGTATTTGAACCCTGGTCTCCCATACTCTAGTCTGTTGTGTCACTCTAGCCACTACACCACACTGTTAACAGCCTGCCATGTTTTCTGGTTCTAGTGTGCAGGTGGGGTGGTTTGTTTTGTTCTTGTTAGGCCCTTGCAGCTGTTTGTTGTAAAGTGGGTGTAGCTGTTCATGTATAGATCAGCTTTATCAGGAAGTATTGACAGGATCCAGCCCATACTGGGACTTTCATGCCAGGACTATGACTGCAAAGTGATGATGAAAGGACCTAAGCTGGTGTCCTTGCAAACGTACCAGAAAATACGGCCCTCAGCATCGAACCTTCCCTCATAACAATTAAAAATTGCTTTTTGAGCTTTAATTTCCTTTGGCACAGCTTCAGTGTGCTTAGAAATTGGGGGGCTTTTTTTTCTGACGAAGGGGCCGATCTATCTTGTGAGGGGAGGCGGTGGTTAATGAGGAGAAGTAGCTACAGTTTCCTTTCTGGCGTTCTTTAAAATGGATATCAGCTTTCTAATGCTATAATTCAAGGATGGGCTTGGGAAGAGGCTGAATAAAATTTCTTCTCCTCTTGAAATTAACTTTTGTGTGAGAGATTTCTCCTGCCATTGGCAAATCTTTCTCATTTGCACCGTTGTGTGGATTTCTCGTGATCGTTTCTCAATAGCTCTATTATGCCGTATAAATGATTTTTTAAAAAACCCCTCCTTGGCAGTTTTATCTGTCGTACTTCAAAGCCATAAAACAACCATTCCTATCCATCGGGGTGGCTTTCGTTAACTGTGGGCTCAGATCATTTGTCTTTCCCCCTGAGTAAATGGAGGGTTGCCTTGCACTGAGTGGGGTCCCTGCCATCAAGTGTGGGACCAGTCATGTACATGGGGGAGGGCTATAACTCAGGAGGCCCCCAGACTGATGGGCTTTTGGGAGGGGGGGGGTGAATGTCATTGATGCAATATTAGGGCATTTGTGGTGGATTTATTCAGTTCTTCCCACACATCACCATGCTTTATTGTATGGGGAAGTGTGAATTATTGAATCAAATTCCTCCCCCACCCCTAGCCAGGTAGTGAGATCCCTGCTTGCAACCTGCGAGAGATAATTTGGTAGGATGATACGGCACCCCGCCATTACTTTGGACCAGGAGGTCTTGTTTCGCAATGATGGCGTTCACCTTTCCAATTGGGGAAATGACATTTCGGCTGGTTGACATCATGGAGGGCATTAGAGATTGGTTGCAGGTGTGAGGGTGTTGATGGTGAGTCATTTGGCTCAAGTGGTGGTTAGGCATTGGGTAAGCCTTTGTGATGGGAGGGCAGGTTGTTGCCTCTGCCCGCCCCTCCTCGATAAGGGTATTCTGTCCGAAGCCCGGGTGTGAGCTAGGGCCATGCCATGACTCATCGGGGACGCGGGGTGTGTGTGTCTTGATTTGACGTATGTCATAGGGCTCCCCCACTGGTGGTTTACCCTTAATGCAACTCCCTGCAGATGGGCAGGAGTCAGGATATAGTCTGGTTCCACCCAATGCCTAAGCCAAACCGCAAACATCTGTAACCAATAAAGTTGTGGCTTATTTTAGCCTATTGGACTTAATTATCCGTGCCCATGTGTGTTTATTATATAAGGGAACTACGGGGCCCGGGGCCTTGTCACGCAAGTAGGGTGAGCCAGAAAAAGATAAGCTGATTGCATTCCACCTATTGCAATGTGACATTTCCTAATAATAATAATAATAATAATAATAATAATAATAATAATAATTTATTATTTATTATTTATACCCCACCCATCTGGCTGAGTTTTCCCAGCCACTCTGGGCGGCTTCCAATCGAGTATTAAAAACAATACAGCGTTAAATATTAAAAACTTCCCTAAACAGGGTGCCTTCAGATATCTTTTAAAGATAAGATAGCTGCTTATTTCCTTCACATCTGAAGGGAGGGCATTCCACAGGGTGGGCGCCACTACCGAGAAGGCCCTGTAATCTCACTTCTCACAATGAGGGAACCGCCAGAAGGCCCTCGGCGCTGGACCTCAGTGTCCAGGCTGAATGATGGGAGTGGAGACACTCCTTCAAGTATACAGGACCAACGCCATTTAGGGCTTTAAAGGTCAGCATCAACACTTGTGCTCGGAAACGTACTGGGAGCTAATGCAGATCTCTCAGAACCGGTGTTATGTGGTCCCGGCAGCCACTCCCAGTCACCAGTCTAGCTGCCGCATTCTGGATTAATTGCAGTTTCCGGGTCACCTTCAAAGGTAGCTCCACGTACAGCACATTGCAGTAGTCCAAGCGGGAGATAACCAGAGCATGCACCACTCTGGCAAGACAGTCCGCAGGCAGGTAGGGTCTCAGCCTGAATACCAGGTGGAGCTGGTAGACAGCTGCCCTGGACACAGAATTAACCTGCACCTCCATGGACAGCTGTGAGTCCAAAATGACTCCCAGGCTGCACACCTGGTCTTTCAGGGGCACAGTTACCCTATTCAGGACCAGGGAATCCCCCACACCCGCCCGCCCCCTGCCCCCCCAAACAGTACTTCTGTCTTGTCAGGATTCAATCTCAATCTGCTAGCCGCCATCCATCCTCCAACTGCCTCCAGGACACAGGACCTTCACCGCCTTCACTGGTTCTGATTTAAAAGAGAGGTAGAGCTGCATATGGGTGGATTCTCCACTGCAGCCCCACATCACCCCAGCTATTGGCTCCATTGCAGCCACCACCTTGACTGTTTGGATAAACTTTGCACTTCATCTGCGCTTACCAGTGCAGGGTTGAACCAACCAGTTGTATTAAAATCAGAGAGGAGGATCGGGTGTGTCCCTGCAGGGACTTTGTTTATTTTTGTTTATTTCATTCATATTCCATCTTTCCTCCAAGGAGCTCCAAGGTGGCATACTGTACTTGGTTCCCCTCCTCCTCCCCATAATATCCTCACAGGAACCCTGTGAGGTAGGTCAGACTGAGAGCGAGTGACTGGCCCAAAGTCACCCAGATCCTAGCCCCTAACCACTACACCACACTGTCTCCTTCCCAATGTGGAAACCACAGACAATTGAGGTGAGACAATTGAGCTGACAACTCTGCAAGACTTAATCAGGAGCCAAGTAGCTAAAACCTCCCCCTCCCAGTGCAGCTTTGTGTTAAAATGTGAAATGGTGAGCCTAAAGCAGCAGCAGGCAGAGAGAAAAAGCCCTGGGTCAACATTGTGCATGTTTCCCTTTCCCATCTAGGCTCACCAAGAAGGTGAGGGCAGAAGGTTTCAGAGGAGAAGGGCTATTTCCTGAGATCACACAGATGAAATCAGACACCCTTTTTACAAAGACTGGTTTAGGGATAATGAAATCTCCATTGACTCGGAGGCAAGGGGATGGATGAGGTGATTAACTGGAGGGGCCTTCCAACCCAGAGAGTGCTCTGTTTCTATAATTCCAGTGAATATTTATGTCGCTGTGCATGTGCGCCAAGAGGAGTAGTGAGCATGCTGTGTATTTGGGTGGGAGAGCAGCAGAAGCAGATGGGAGAAAGCAGTGAGGAAGAGTGATCTAAACTTAGTGAAATGGGAGGGATGGGCAGGAATGCTGGAAGCCAACAAGAGAGAGGAGGGGTGGGTTAAGAACCACTCACAATTTAGAGGATTCCACTTCCCTCAGGTCCCAGGGCACCCCAGTGGAGTCCATCTCTCTGCATTCATACCTTGCATTTCAGAACCACTTCCTGTCTCCTAGACTTGATTGGGTTCAGCCAAGCCATTGGTTAGATGGGACATTTGTCATCTAGGCATTCCTGGGCATGGGAAGACCAGCTGGATTCAGACCTGCACCACTATAATCTGGTGCCCTGGTGCCTTCTGGTGAGATGCTTGAGGCTGCAGATTAGGGGAAAGTGGTCCTATTGACTCTCCCAAATCCCAACAGGGCTAAATGCACACATACACAAGAACAGCCTGCTAGATCAGGCCTGTGGGCCATCTAGTCCAGCATGCCTGTGGGAAACCCTCAGACAAGACATGAGACAAGAGCACTCTCCCTTCCTGTGGTTTCCAGCAACTAGCATTCTGTGATGGCCTGGGACTTGGGCTCAGACTCTGAACCAGAGGAGTCTCAGTCCGCACCGGATCCTTTACCTCAGGCGGCGTCTGAACCAAGTCTGGGGCCTAATTCTGAGGAGCCCCAGTCTGCACAGGTTCCCCTGCAACAAACACCAGCTGGGCCGAGTCAGGGGCCTGAGCCTGCCCTGGCTCCAGATGCAGGGATTATCTCGTTGCCTTCAGCCGGGCAATCACTTACAGCTGCTCCGCTACCGGTTGGGTCAGGAGAGGCTGAGGCGGCTTCTGGGTCTAGTAACCCACCAACATCTCCCGAGCTGCAGAGACTCAGGTCTGAGAGAAGGAAAGACCTGAGTACTCTCAGGAGGAGTGCTCACCTTCAGGCGAGACAGGGAGGTGAGTCACCAGGGGATCAGGACCGGCCATTACCCCGACAGAGATAAAAGGCTGTTGGACCCCGCCCCAGGTTGCGGGAGCAACATTACTTTTTGCCAGAACCTGCCTGAGATCCTGTGCCTGACCTTGCTGCCTCATGTCCTGCCTTGGCCGTGTCGGACTGACTCCTTGCAGAACCCTTGGTTCGGGACTGGACCTGGACCGTGTTACTTGGGTTACCCCCGGGCCCAGCACACATTCAGAAGCATTGCTGTCTCCAACTCTGGAAGTAGGGCACAGCCATCACGGCTGGTAGCCATTGATAGTCTTCTCTGTGAATTTGTCTGCTTCTCTTTTATTTTAAAGCCATTTAAAGTTGGTGACCATCACTGTCTCCTGTGGGAGCGAGTTCCTTAGTTCGACTCTGCACTGCATGAAAAAGTCCTCTTTTTTTAAATCTGTCCTGAATCTTCCATCCTCCAGCTTCATTGCACGTCCATGAATTCTCATAGACATTGGTTTCTCCTGGCAATAAATGTGTCCAGGTGAGACTAGGTTTCTGGTTGGGTAACAGTGAAGTCCTAGTTTTGATGTCACGCTTCTGCCCCAAATGTTCCTTGCATGGCATGTATCTAAATACAAAGGATCTGAGATCCTGCTTCCCTTGATAACAAAAAACGTTAGCAGAGACAAGTATGGGGTTGAATGGGGAGGTTTCAGAAACTCTGTCATTTTAAGTTCATTCTTTATTGCTATGCTCAGGAAGAGGCACCTGATTAGTAGCAGACTGGGTCTGGGGAAGCTCTTGCTGGCTAGGCAATGTGTCCTTCCAAATCACTGGGCAAGAGAAGCATCATATGCATGCACAATGCTTATACGGATCATTCAGTCATTCCTGGCTTGAGGCAAACCAATTCTGGTAGTGCAAGGAGTAGTTATGTGTGCAGTGCTTTCTGCAAAGCAAGCAGCTGTTTGTGGCTCAAAGCAAGCTAATTCTGTTGCAGGAGAGGGCATGTGCATGATGCTTCTACAGTGCCAACAGGAGTTCCTGGCATGAGGCAAGGTATACCATATGGGTGCAGAGCTCCCTTCCTGATGTCTGCTCCCAGATTAGTTGGCCAAAACTTTCTAACCTGATTAAATTTCCGGTGTCCTTTTGAGGGTTCTTCCAGACAGCCCCACCTGCAGACTGCTAAGGTATTTACTCTCATTTATTGATTAATTTATTGGCGGGGGGGGAATTTCGCCCTACCCCTGACGGAGTGTCTGACAGAGTTAATTAAGAAGGAAAGAGAAGCTGGCTAAAAACCTAGGCAGATGGAAGAGAAATTTAAGGAAATTAGTAATATTTAAATGAGGAAGCGAGATGGGAAAGGGGCCATTTAAACTAATAAATCTAGAGGGATTATCAAGCCACTAATGAACCCTCTGAGTTTTTGCAATCACATCCTGATGGGGGGTGGGAAGGGTGATAAAAAAAGCAGCATGGCTCGCATTATAGGACAGCGAGCAAAAGGAGCAGCTAAATCAAGTGTGTGTATGTGTCATAGTGTGGATGACTGTTGGAAAGTGAGACCATGTGTATATTTTAAATATATATGCTTAAAAGCAAGGATCTGAAACTAATAGAGAAAGTCATCAGGCATAAAAAGGGCACGAAGTCAATCCCTCCTGCATTGGGGAGTTTTCTGAAGGTCAGCTCTTTGGAGAGGTAAGTGAGCTAACTGCATTTAAAATGAAGGGTCAGAGCTGAACTTTCCTTGTCAAGCCCTTCCCTGCCTCCCACCGCTTCTCCTCTATGTACTTGATGGAAATTAGTTTTCTTCCCTGCACCAGTGTGGAATTGGGGAATGTCAGGCTGGAGAGATGCGAGGCTGACTGACTTCCATCAAGATCAGTGACTCATCCTGGCTTTAAATCCTACTAATTAGACAGTTCAGCAGAGAGAGAAACACAGCATGTGAAAACAGATAGGAAACTTTGGCGGAGTGTTGGGACACAGCTGAGCGATGGCTTTGCAGTCCATTGGTGCACTGATGCAGGGTACACAATCAGATTTGCCCTGCAAGGGCTGCTAGCTTGATGGTTATGCTGTGTCCCCACAGTCAGAGGCAGGAGGGGATGGTGGTGGTGTGCTTGGGTCCTACTTGCAAGTTTCCCATGGGCATCTGGTTGGCCAGCGTGAGAACAGTATCAGGGGAGGATTTGTGGCAGTGCAAGCAGTGTGGTCACACCGGGTGTGCTGCCAAGGAGGGCACCTTCTTAAAGTCCAGCAAAAACTTGCTCAGCTTTGGGAAGGAGGCGTGAGGGCTCTTACATGGTCCTAGAGTCCTCCTTCCTCCTTCCCAAAGCAGGGCTAGTGCTTACTGGGCTTTGGGAAGGAGGAGGGAGGGTAAAAACTAGGACTGCCAGAGTCTTGTGCCCCTTTCCCAAAGCCTGGCTTAAGCTGGCGCAATGAGAGCTGATGGGCAACATGTTACCAAGGTCCACCTTTGACAGGATGCTGAGCTAGATGGCTTCATCCAGCAGGCCTCTTCTTATGCAATAGGAGAACTGACACTTCACTTTACAGGGTGGTCCAACACACAGCCCGAGGACTACATGTGGCCCCCGGGACATTTTTTGGTGGCCTTTGGCAACATTTGAATCATTGCCCACACACCTCACAACCTTCATCAACTATCCCTGCCGTCCAACTGCCCCGCTTGTGGAGAATCCATGTTCAGAGGGGGGAAATATTTTACTTCACCTGCATTCAATGTACTGCCCTCCTGAAAGGGGGTTTATTTCTACTGTGGCTGCCATGGGATCTTTAAAGAGGAGCAACTGGAGAACCTACTGTATGGTGGCAGCAACATCAGCTAAGGATGAGGAAGGAAACATTTTTCCATCATCACCCTACCCTGTGCCTTCACCAGTCACCATTGCCTTTTAATTATCAATGTCATATATATTGTACTTTAATTTTTCTCATATGGTCTACCACTCTAGTGGCCTGTTGGAATAGGAAGATTTTAATTTTTGTGTGGTGATCTTTGCTCTGCAATGCCAATCTTCATGCCTAGTCTCCATCTGCAGAAATGCAGCGCTGATGGGCGGAGTCAGTTTGCACTCAGAAACTACTGAAACTCTGATAGCGCACTCCCACCCCATGTGCAATGATGGGTAGGAGGATCACAATTTCATGCAAGGCAAAAGAGAATCTGCTAACCACATTTCTCTGTCTGTTGCTCAGCTCTGCTTAGCGCTCTCTCTCATGGCTATTCCTCTCCCCATCCCCCACCCCAGGATTTGGGAGGGGGAGGAACAGCAGCCAGCAACTTACTTGGTGCTTTGGCACTTTGGAGTTTCCCAGCAACTACAAAACACAGTTGACATCTTTATAACCAGAAAATGCTGCTGAGCACTGCTTGGCACTGCTTGGCAACCAAAAAGCCCTTCCTTCTTATTCCTTCTTGTTTTCTCCTTCCTGGTTGTATGGTGTTCAAGTGAGAAATATTGTCCACATGAGACCCAAACATAGCAGAGCTGGAAACATGGGTGTAACCAAGGAGGGCAGGGGGGCAGCTGCCTCCCCTCATTCAATAATAAATGAATAGAAACACACAACAAATTGAGGTTCTGCCCCTCCTTAACAAAAGGCCTGCCCCATAACAAAAATTGTGGCTACGCCCATGGTTTGAAAGACCTAAGCCACATTCACACCATGCAAACAGTCATGGATTTCCCACAAAGAATCCTGGGAGCTGTAGTTTATTAAGGATGCTGAGAGTTGTTAGGAGACCCCTATTCCTTTCCCAGAGCTACAATTATCAGCGTTCCCTGGGGAGAGGGATTAATTGTTAAACCACTCTGTAAATTGTAGCTCTGTGGGAAGAATAAGGTCCTCCTTGATCCTTAACAAACTACATATCTCAGTATTCTTTGGAGGAAGCCGTGGCTCTTTAAAGTGGCATCACAGTGTGACTGACCCTGGAGAGATGCATAAACTCCAACCGTTTTCTCCCTTCTTCACGGGCGAACAGATAAACCTGAGACCTTCGCAATAAGGACAATGATGTGCTGTGGCACATTCTCTCCACCAGCAACCTAATTCTCGTGAGTTTCTCAAATGTTGGGGTTAAGAGGGAAAGGGTTTGAGAAGAAATGAGCATAGCTGCATAGTGTTTTCTTGGGCTGTCATGAGCATCAATGTTCACTTAGCTCAGGCATGGCCAGATGTGTCCCTCCAGATGTTTTGGGACTACAATTCCCATCTCTGACCACTGGTCCTGTTAGCTAGGAATGGTGAGAGGTGTAGTCCCAAAACATCTGGAGGGCCAAGTTTGCCTGACTTAGCTCTCCAAAAGTTCTACTCTTCACTATCTTGTCCATGCAGGTGGTTCAGCCTCCTAGACCTCTTTGTCACCTGTCATTTGCTTTCTCCAGTTCTTATTAGTTTAATATCCTCCCTTTTAAATATACATATCATCTATCCATCTTCAGACAGCTTCCTTTAAGTATATTTCCGCCTGTTACTCTGGATAGCCATTCCTTTCAATTATAGATCTTTTCTCTGAGAAGGTGCTTCAGTAACGAACCCTGTGTTGTAGCCTGAACTCCCAGTCTATTTCTCATAGTCTTTGGACCAGGTTCTTGAAGCTTACTGCAGATCACAGCTGTAGGGCTGAGTCCCACCACAATATTTGTTGTGTTGCCTGCTGGAACTTGACTACAGGATTCTGCCTCCAAAAGGGCACTGATAACTTAAATTGGTATATTAGCAAGTCTTTATAACAGGGCTGTTAACACCAGCCTGCAGCAGGCTTTGCACTAGATCAACCTTCCACAGCCTGATGCTTTCTGGAAACTTTGGACTACAGTTCCCATCATCCTTGACAATTGGCCATGCTGGTTGGGGTTGATGGAGTTGGAGTCTGAAACAAGTGGAGTGTCCCAAATCGGGGAAGGCTGATTTCAAGATGTTTGAAATCTGGAGGTGGTTGTGTTTAAGGGGACAGTGGAAGGTTGCCAAGTCTCTTGTGTTTGGCCCTGAGATTCAGGTGTCAAGGTCTTTTCTAACAGCCTGGGATTTAAATGTGCTGTTACCAGCTAGTCTCAAGTTGCTACACTTGAATTTGGGGCTTGGGAATGCAACAGTAGTGGTTTTTTAAAAAGACATTTATTTCAAGCTCGTATATCAGGATATCCAGTGATAATGAATGCTGGAAAATTCAAGACAGATAAAACATGTCTCCATGCAGTGCAGAGTGAAACTGTGGAACTCACTCCCACAGGAGGCAGTGAGGCTGGAGCAACGATTCCCAGGGATGAGGGACCGATTGTTAAATTCTGGGAACTGTAACTCCATGAGGGGAATATGGGTCTCCTAGCAGTTCTCAGCACCCTTAACAGACTACAGCTCCAGGAATTATTTGTGCAGAAGCCATGACTGTTTAAAGCAGGCATAGGCAACCTCGGCCCTCCAGATGTTTTGGGACTACAACTCCCATGATCCCTAGCTAACAGGACCAGTGGTCAGGGATGATGGGAATTGTAATCCCAAAGCATCTGGAGGGCCAAGGTTGCCTGTGCCTGGTTTAAAGTGATATCATAGTACTTTTAACATATGATGGGAATGTGGCCACAGAAAAATTCTGCTCATCACCTGCATCTTTCCAACTGGAGATGCTGGGGATTGAACCCAGGATCTTCTTCATGCAAACCATGTGCTCTGCCGTTGACCCACGGTCTCTCCAACAGCTTAAGTTCTGTGGGACATTCTCCCCAAGGAAATGCATGTAGCACTGTTGCCTTAAGGCATTAATAGCAGGCAATGCACTATAGCTGTTAGTTAATACATCTAACTAAAAGTTTTAATTAAAACAATTTGTTCAGCTGGGGGAAAAAACCCTGACTGGAAATCCATTAGAATAAAATAAATTGTAACCACGTTGTTGCTTGATTTATAATGATAATAATATAATACTAAGGAGACAATTTGCAGATAGAGAATTACAGGCAGTCTGCTGTGGGTTTCAAGGAAATGAATATCTATTTTTCCCCACCAAGCCTTGAGATGTCTGAAACCATGAGAACAGAAAAATGTTGGATGCTTGCAATGAACACATTCTATTGTAGTTCATTATCTCCTTGAATTTTTGTGATGTTTGTTCCTCTCTTTTTAAAAAATTGTTCCAAGACTTGGCTTAGAACATTTCAAAATATGTCTGAGGGAGTGTTGCAAATAAGCGATTACATTTTTATTTTCTTTTTGGAAGGAATATGTGCCTTTGTTTTTAAGGGGTGTGAGTAACACTTAGAGCCAGGCAATTTGTTTAGCTGCTTCACAGGTATCAACTGGTGATGGTATTGTGTGAAGGTAATGGTATTAGAAGGGGACGCGGGTGGCACTGTGGGTTAAACCACAGAGCCTAGGACTTGCCAATCAGAAGGTCGGCGGTTCGAATCCCGGCAACGGGGTGAGCTCCTGTTGCTCGGTCCCTGCTCCTGCCAACCTAGCAGTTCGAAAACACATCAAAGTGCAAGTAGATAAATAGGTACCACTCCTGCGGGAAGGTAAACAGCGTTTCCGTGCGTTGCTCTGGTTCGCCAGAAGCGGCTTAGTCATTCTAGCCACATGACCCGGAAGCTGTACGCCAGCTCTCTCGGCCAATAAAGCGAGATGAGCGCCGCAACCCAAGAGTCAGCCACGACTGGACCTAATGGTCAGTGGTCCCTTTACCTTAATGGTATTAGAATCTATAGACAAAGATGCTCAATATGTCTGGATTTCCATGGGGGAAGGAAAAATGTCACTTGTATCTTTGGAGGCCAGAAAATGATCTCGTAAGGAATGTAAAAGGTTAGAGTAATGAAGGGTTGACTTTTTTGTGTGAATGTGCCACCCATATTAATCACAACACAGAGATCTTCCTCATCCTTGAAAGTGAAATCAAACATGATGCTTTTCAATGGAGCAAGTTCTCATGTTTAGCCTTAGGCTACTGAGTGATGTGAGATCGAGCAGTATACCTGCTTGTGTGAATCAAGTCATAGGCTTTATCTGGAGCTGTAATGGGAGTGTAATTATCTTGAAATCAACCACATACTTCTTAAGCTGGGGTGGGGGGGGGGGAATTCTGTGAAATTTAAGGTGGGTCATGTTGAGCTGGACTTTGTCAATATTTGTATAGAGTAATCCTTTGTGGCCTTAAAATCTATTAATCGATTAGGAGAGTTCTTCCATAATTCCTTTAAGTTCAGAAGATCAGCATTGAGAGGATAACAGTGATTTTCCAAGGATTACAGACTTGGGATGAGTTTGGAATAAAAATTTGATTTTGGAAGCTTATAGTTTCTGAAACTTCGGGGTTTGGGGTGACATCTGGCAAAAACTCAGCTATCCAAGTCATGAGAATAACTGGATTTGAAATACTTGTTCTGTTTATGAAACCTAATTGTGAGTGAGTAATCTTTCAGCAGCTCAAAATTGAACTGTAACCCATTGGCCAGATGACATCCTTTTTGAAGGGGAAATTGATTTCTGTATGTGGTTTATTATGCAATTATTGACACAGTCAATATATTATGACTATACCACACACACTCTTTCTCTTTAACACCATAAAACACTTAGGGTAATCTTGTACAGTTTAGTGAATAAATGAAAGTGTTTTCCAGGCAGCTTAAGAATGATAAATTGACTTAGCAGCTTAACATTTACAGACCCTGAAGGCCACTGGATTTGCAGATAGAGGCTTTTAACTCCCAATGGGATATGAGAGGAGGGTTCCATGACTCAACTCTCTCTTCCTTTAAGATACTGAAACAGATGATGAAGAAATGATGCTTTATAAGTCCAGAGTAACTCAATGCTTGGAATTAACTAGTTCAGTTAAATGAAAGTAGTTGCCATAATTTCCAGGAGAATGGAAGGTGAAGTTCATTTGCGGGTAGAACTTCAAATAATTTATAGTTCATCTTCATAGTCATTCCCTCCCTCAGCAAGACGCCTGAACTCTTAGCTTTCATTAAAAAAAAAGTAAATCAAATGAACATCTATGAAAGAGTTAGAAAACAAATTTAGAACTCTGGAGGCAGTGTTCTAAAGCTTGATTTAGCAGATATGGAAGCACTGCTGTAGTTTAATCACTGTGGCTAAGTAATAATGTGGGATAATGGCAACTGAACTACAGTGGTACCTTGGGTTAAGAACTTAATTCGTTCTGGAGGTCCATTCTTAACCTGAAACTGCTCTTAACCCGAGGTA
Source organism: Podarcis bocagei (assembly GCF_964188305.1). Classification (NCBI taxonomy): domain Eukaryota; kingdom Metazoa; phylum Chordata; class Lepidosauria; order Squamata; family Lacertidae; genus Podarcis; species Podarcis bocagei. The sequence continues at coordinate 23,618,368 of NC_138141.1, forward strand.
CCACTTTAGCTAATGGGGCCTCCCGCCACCGCGCGATTTCTGCTCTCATCCTGAAGCAAAGTTCTTAACCTGAGGTACTATTTCTGGGTTAGTGGAGCCTGTAACCTGAAGTGTCTGTAACCTGAAGCGTCCGTAACCCGAGGTACCACTGTAGTTGTTTTGTAAAAGGATAAATGGGAATCAATTCCTTTAAAAAATAAACTTTTGGAGTACTAGATTAACTTGGTGGTGTAAGGCAGCATCTGTTTGCACCTTCTTTCTCCACTTCCTGATCAGTCCCCAAATCAGATTATAAGACTCTCCTATATTAGCACCAGCTGCATTTAGAGAACAGTTGGAATGCTCTTAATCAGCAGCAGATCTAGAAATCCAATAAGGCTGTTGAAATAATAGAAGAAAGTAAGTGTGTGTGTGTGTGTGTGTGTGTGTGTGTGTGTGTGTGTGTGTGTGTAAAGATGAGAGAGAAAGAAGTTGACCTCACAAAAAACCAAAATGAGTAAAATCTTGGCACACTCGCTCTCAGTGCTTCTTGGCTTTGTAGGTGATCTGGGCTATTAAAACCATGATAAGAATCTCACAAAGGAGAGGAGCGTTTGCTACCAGGAGGTGATGTGGGTCATTTTGCCAGTGGAATTGATAGGAATGAAAAAGGGGCTTTCTTGCTAATGCACATATGCTAACAAAGGAAAGTTGACCTTTCCTGGCATTCAGAAGACAATTGCTAATGAAAGCCCACCCACCCACCTCCAATTTGAGAATACAGGTAAAGGTAAAGGGACCCCTGACCATTAGGTCCAGTTGTGGCCAACTCTGGGGTTGTGGCGTTCATCTCACTTAATTGGCCAAGGGAGCCGGCATACAGCTTCCGGGTCATGTGGCCAGCATGACTAAGCCACTTCTGGCGAACTAGAACAGCGCACGGAAATGCCGTTTACCTTCCCGCCGGAGCGGTACCTATTTATCTACTTGCACTTTGACGTGCTTTTGAACTGCTAGGTTGGCAGGAGAGAATACAAGTAAATTCCACTAAAGAGCATTTGCTCATGGTTTGGGACATGGCAATCTGCATAAGCCTCCGCTTGCCTAGCTTTTTTCCTCCAAGGGTCCTGCAGTCAATTCCCGGATGTGAACCACATCTGGCTGGAACCAGTGAAAACTCAGCATGGTTCAGGAACAGGCCCTTCGCCGCTGTACATGTTCCACATCCTAGCTCTGAGCGATAAGCTGCAATTCTTCACTTGTATATGTTAAAAGAGTGTCAGACACATCTCTCGCCGATTGCTGAGTCATAACATGCTGTGGGCGATGGCACTGCACTCCAAACACAACTGCCGAAGCCACGTCTTGCCAAGTTGCTCCACGCTGCCTTGATTAGGGAAGACTCTCTCCTCGAGTCAAAGGTTCAGGTCACTCGGAGGAGTTGTCCTGATGCTGTAAAATTTGAATGTGTTAGGTCAGCCACCCCACAGATAACAGCAGTCACTGGAGAGAGACTTTTGGCCTGTAATATTGCCGGCATGCTGTCTCCCAGGGAACGCGGTTCTGTTCTATTATTTAATAATGCCAGGCTAGCACTTTGGAAATAGCCACTGCCATATCAACACACACACACACACACACACACACACACACACACACAGTGGTTTTTATTTAATGCGCATCCTTACTGCTTGCTTGAAGCTTGGATTGTGAAAGTTAAGATTCATCCTTCTGGCTCCGCATTGCAAGGATGGCATTTTCTTTCTGTTATAGACACCTGAGGCTTGATAGTGTTTGAGGGTTTGAGTTATCCCTGATATTGAATTGAGCTCCATTTTTCCAGAAAAGCTGGATATTTTGAAGGTTGCGTTTTAAAATCAACAGTGTCTATTGTAACATTGTTGTTTGTTTATTAAGCTTTCTTGAAAATATAAATTAAAAACAAAGCATTAAAAATAGAGGCAAATTTTGAGTATTAATATAACAGGCTCAAGACAGCTCCATAACTATATACACTGATGATCTTAACTCTTTCTCCTTTAAATTTTCTTTACAGGGTTTTTCTTTATATATTCAAACATTTGTTGTGGTTGCTTTTATACATAATGCACGTCACCAACTACCTTTTTTCAGCTAAATGACCTAGCAGTTTGAAAAAAATTCATATTTACCAAAGCCAGAGCTCTGATCCAGGATCCTATGGCCTTCAACAGATCGAGAGCATTTGAAGAATAGTCAGATAGGCAGCAAGGCTAGGAGGAGGGGAGAGTGAGACAGTGCTCTGAATACTTTTTGTATTTCTGAGGAACCAGGGAGATGGAATTTTCCACATTTTACATCCATTTCATTACTTATGTAAGCAAGCCTGTGCTGGAGATGGGTGGGTCATTAAGGAAAATTCAGGAGGCCAGACGAGGCCTAAGGCCAGTCGTTTGCCACCCCTGCTGTAGAATACCTGGTCTGGCCTCCTTTTCCTTCAGCAAAACTGTTGCCACACACACTTTTGCATACGAAATCTCCTCTGGCTCCAACCCTCATTAGCCATCTGCCCTTTGTTTCACAGGTTGACAATGTACTCCGTGGAAATGGATAACCTGTCACAGAGACAGGAGGATAATATCATTCAAATGAATCAATAGTGCACAGGCAATTTTTGTGTCGCCTAATGATAATGTGATTGTGTCCAAAACACGGTTTAATCCCATGTCTCATCTTGTTCTCCCTGGAGCTTCCTGCACCAGAGAAATCAGACTTTTACTCTACTTTTCCTGAGGCCACAAAGATCTGTGGAATCAGCTAAAACGGTTACAGGAATAGTGGGGGGGGGGGAGAGAGAGAGAATATTATAATAATGCATTGTATTTCTGATTATGTGGGCAAAATTAATATCCAGAACTCAGGGTACAAATTTCCTTCATGGCTGCAATTGCTCAGCTAAACGGAGGGCCTGATGCCTTCTCACTTGTGGGGAGCAGGGGTCGGCTTCCCCAAGATAACAGACCCTATTTTCCAGGGACAGTTCCCAATCTACAGAAGCTGTCCCAGTTTCTGGTTTGATCCTGGAATGTCCCACTTTTCTTTAGGACATCCCTATTTTTATAGAAGAAATGTTGGAGGGTATGGAGTTATGCGATCCCGAAGCCAATGAGATATGTAACTATAGAACTTTTAGATGACATCTGAAGGCAGCCCTGTATAGGGAAGTTTTTTAATGATTAATGTTTTATTAAGTTTTTATATATTATTATTATTATTATTATTAATAATATTTATTACCTATACCCCACCCATCTGGCTGGGTCTCCCCAACCACTCTGGGCGGCTTCCAACAGGAGATTAAAAATACATTGAAACATCAGTCTTTAAAAGCTTCCCTAAACAGGGCTGCCTTCAGATGTCTTCTAAACGTCAGAAAGTTGTTAATTTCTTCGACATATGATGGGAGGGCATTCCACAGGGCGGGTGCCGCTACCAAGAAGGCCCTCTGCCTGGTTCCCTGGAACTTTGCTTCCTGCAGTGAGGGAACCACCAGAAGGCCCTTGGTGCTGGACCTCAGTGTCCGGGCAGAACGATGGGGGTGGAGACTCTCCTTCAGGTATACTTCAGTATATATGTTGGAAGCCACCCAAATTGGCTCAGGCAGCCTAGTCAGATGGAAGGGTATTATTATTATTATTATTATTATTATTATTATTATTATTATTGAATAGAACATCCCTATTTGCATCGGAGAAATATTGGACGGTATAAGTTGAATGAGCTCAAGGGAAGGAACCTTCCCAGTTTTCCTGTACAATTTTGGAGTTCTCTTCTACATAAGAGATGCATGCCCATCACTTCCTCCCATCAGTGAGGCAAGATGAAGCAACTTGCCTCGAGTGACAGATCTGCCTCCCGCCCCTGCTGTTGTGCCTCTGCTAGCCCTGCTGGAGTTTAGTCCACACTGTCACCATCACAATGCCACTGCCATGGCCTGAGTTTGCCTGCAGTGGGGGAGCAAGTTACTTTACCCAGGGAACACCTACTGAAAGCGGCAGCAGTAACCCTTGCACTCTGCCTAGAATCCTTCATCCCATACTTTTGACTCCCTCTGCTCCACAGGCAGACCAGCACACAAACGGGCTGCTGGAAGGGACGGCGGGAGAGTATACCACTGAACAGTCCCGAATTAAGGGAGCTGGATATGTTTAGTCTGGAGAAGAGGAGACTGAGTTGTGATATAATAGTCACCTTCAGATATCTGAAGGGTTGTCATGTGGATCATGAAGGAAGTATTTTTTCCCCTGCTGCTCCAGAGGGTAGCACCCGAGCCAATAGATACAAATGGCAAGAAAGGAGATTTTGACAAAACCTTAGGAAGAATTTTCTGACCTAAAGAGCTATTTAACCATGGAATGGACTACCTCAGAAGGTGATGGACTCTCCTTCACTGGGCGTTTTTAAACAGTGGTTGGATGAACATCTGTCAGGGAGTCTTGCAAATGCAAGGGGTTGGACCCTTGAAGTCCCCTCCAACTCTGCAAGTCTATTATTCTATGTTTTTTAAAGCTGATTAAGTCACATTTTGGCACAAACTCCTTGGAACCTTTTCAGTTCCTTAGATTCCTTCATTTCACTTCCCCTTATGGACTACTGAAGAACATACTGCTCTTTTCACACTTCCTAATTCTGCATTCTCTCTCTGTTTTGGTTCTTTGATTTCCTTTAGGAGTTTTCGCTCCAGAGGCTAGAGAGCCATCTGGATGATCGAGTGAACATCATGGCCTTTTCCATTTTCAACCAGTCCCATGCTTTCTTCCCAGAGTTTGCAGAGAGCCTCAACCAGTCGTGGCTGGAAAACTGTGATCACATTCCTTTTACTGGGCCAGCAGTAAGTAAAACAGATTTACATCAATTGGTCCTCAACCCACAGTGTAATTAGGGCTTGTTGGGAGAGAAGATGAAGATAGCATGAAGAGGGGACCACAATGGTGATTTGTTGAGGGTATAGAACCGTATGTATCTCTCGCTCATTGCTCCTTGTTGGTCATGTTCCAACAATCTAGAGGAACATAAAAAAGGTATCACAAGATCTTATAATTCTATGGCATTCTCAAAACAGGTTGAAGGGTTATGAAGAGCAAGGTCTTTTCTGTGATAGCAATCCGTTGATGTGATTAAGAGTTCTCCGTTCTGGAGAACTTTGGAGAATTCTTTTGTGCTACCTACCTGCTTCTTTCATGGCTTCTCAATGCCTTCATGCCATGTTGTAGGCATCATGAGGACATCAGATCAGCCACTCTAGCAAACAAGATGGGGGACCAGATGGACATTTGGTCTGATCCAACAGGGCTATGGCGTTTCAAACTCATTTGCTTTGTTTACGTGAGTCTTGGGAAGGGCCTTGATCAATGATCATCTAAATTTAAATGAACCTTTACCCTAGGCAAACTCAGCCCTCCAGATGTTTTGGGACTACAACTCCCATCATCCCTAGCTAACAGCATCAGTGGTCAGGGATGATGGGAGTTGTGGTCCCAAAACATCTGGAGGGCCGAGTTTGCCTATGCCTGCTTTACCCTGTCTTGTTCTCAGTAAAGACTAGTTTACATGTTATCACCTATTTATAGCAACATGTTACTATGTGATAACCAGCTCAAGATATCTCTGCATGTGCAAAATTCATTTTCTTCACAAATGAGTCATTGTAACTAGGAATATGTGTCCCATTTAAGGTTGCATTCTCCTCCTCTCAAACTCCCTGCTTATGGGTATTAATTATAATCAGAATATCATCTCCTAAATCCATTCCAACCTTTCAATGCATCCTAGAGAGAATGTTTGCTAGAATACCATTCCCAATATTGCCACAAACACAGTGCTGAATCAGGCTAGTGGCCCATCTAATCCAGCATCATTTGTCTAGAAATGATCCTCTTCCTTTTAGGAGATCTTCACAAAGGGTACAGAAACTACTAGGGTCCTTCCTCCTATGCAGCAGAACTGCAAATGTTCACATGTAAATAGACAGCTGCTACAAGATACCCAATGCTCTATCTTCCGTCTTCACGTAAAAGGTCAAAGTGACCTTAAAGAAGGAAACTAGGCTCTCTGTTTTGATTGCATCACCCATCCTCTGCCCTACAATACCGGGGATGGTTGACATCTAGCAGATGCTGAAGCTTGCTACAAACTACTGCTTGCTTATATTTGAATCTGCTGTTTATTCAGCTGTGAGCTTACAGGCTTACATACGCGCTCTCTCTCTCTCTCTCTCTCTCTCTCTCTCTCTCTCTCACACACACACACACACACACACACACAGCCTCCCTCGCTGTCCACCCTTCCTCCAGTCCAGGGAGATGCTGCAGCTAATTCATTGCCCAGTCTTACTTTATACCTGATGTGATCCCTCCATTGCTAACTGGCCCAGGTGATAGCTGAGATGCATTATGGATAATGCTTCCTAATAAAGCAGGAAATGTTAATGGTGGGCAGAAACAAAAACTGAATTCACCCTTGGCCCGCATTTACGGTGCTTTTATATTTTGCTTTTGTTTTGAGTTCTTATTCTACTGTGTAGTATTCACCTGCGTGAAACTCGTTGAAAATAATGCTCAGACCTTCTCTCCCATTTGGTAGCTTTCCCTCAAAGAGACTCAAGACCCCGTGTTGCATGGCAACGTGTGCATTACAGGGTACCGACACCATTTTTAGGAGCAAAGTAGCTTTGGGGAGGCATTTAGCGCAGTGAAGAAGTGTTGGGAGGGGAAGGGGTGCAAGAACCTTTCCCACAAGCTAGTTCCCATCTCCAGATTGCCTCCCAGCTGCTTCTCTCCACCAGATGCATAAGTGTCCTCAGATACACATCTGAAATCCGGAGTGGTGGGTGGGGAGAGCTTGGGGCAGGGGAAGACTAATACCTGTTGGAAAAAGGATTAAATGCCATCTCCCATGGTCTCACACTTGCTCTCCTGTTGCAAGTTGCTGGCCTTGGCCAATGTAACACAGGATTCTGCAACCTGTCACCCTCCAGATCTACAGCCCCCATTTATTATCCCTGACCATTGACCAAAACATCTGGAGGGCATGAAGCTGAGAAAGGCTGGTGTGACATGTAGAAACCAGCTTTTGATTTGTCCTGAAGGAACTCTAGTTTTGGTGCTGTTGGGAGATCTCCTTCCCTTGCAAATCAATCCTCTGATGAAGCCATGACGGTCAAACTAGTTTAGATTTGTCGGGAAGAGGCATTCTGTATGGCATGGAGTGGTGGCCACTTCTCTCCGGTAAATTGCTCCTGCTTCTTTCCCTTTCGTTGCTAAAAGAAGCGTTGCACTGCTGCTCAGTGGTCCTTCTTGCACACCAGCCCGGGAAGCTGTCAACCCATGTTCTGAAGCCTGGGTGACTGTAGCAGCAGCTGTCAGAACCGATAGCTAAGGCATGTGAAGAAAGCCCCCTGCCTGCACTCTCAGTAATACTGCTTATTAGCATCCTCAGCCTCCAGCAGTATCTGGTTTCTTCTGACAGCAGAAAGAGTTGCACTGAAGAAAAGTTGCAGGAGTCACTAAGTCATGGGTAGGCAAACTAGAGCCTGGGGGCTGGATCCAGCCCAATCGCCTTCTAGATCCAGCCCATGGACGGTCTGGGAATCAGCGTGTTTTTACATGAGTAGAATGTGTGCTTTTATTTAAAACGAATCTCTGGATTATTTGTGGGGCGTAGGAATTCATTCATTTTTTTCCTTCAAAATATAGTCCGGCCCCCCACAAGGTCTGAGGGACAGTGGGCCGGCCCCCTGCTGAAAACGTTTGCTGACCCCTGCACTAAGTCTTCCTTGCTGTGAGATGAGGCCAGACATGGCACTGCCAGAAAATGGGTGTGTCAGGCAGATTCAAGCAACTCCCATGGCCGATTGCCCAGGAAAGCACAAAGACAAGGAATGTTTCTTACCGTCTGCTTTTTATTCAGTAATTACAGAGAGAGGCTTTGGAACCCAGCCTCTTGGATAATGGCATTGTCCCGAGTGAATCTCCACCCGCTCCATCTCTCCCACTTCCTCATGTGTCAGCCCTACAGGTGCTGACAAGTCCCCTTTGCCTTTGAGCTCTTTGCTCTCCTACTTTCAAGGCTCTCCAGGTTCTGGGAGAGGGTGTGTGTGTCTGGAATGCTTTCTAAAGACACTATGCCCTACTGGTGCTTCCTCTTCCTCCTTCTCCTCCTCTCCCATTATTTCCCAGCTTTCCCCCTCATCTGTCTCTAAGCTGTGACCTCCCTCAACCCCCTGTTGTAATTCTGAACTGTCTTCCTCTTCTCTGGAAGGGTCAGGCTGGGGAGACGGTCTTCACCATTCTTCCTCTGCCCAGTTCCTGACATTTTGTGAGACAGCAGGAGGCAACTCTGAGACTAGAAGGGCCCTCCATGAGTTTTTGTAGGCAGCATTCAGACAGCTGTTGCTGCAGTCATCCAGAGACATCACAACATAAAGTGGCTGATTCACAGGGTGTCATATGCACCGGAACAGTATTTTCCTAGCAACACAAAAGCAACATTTGTCTTGGTTTGTGGGAACCACTCATTATCCATGGTGGAAGGACTTTTAAATCCACACAGGGAATTGTTCATTGTTTTCCTTATGACATTTGGTGTCAATAAACTTTAGCAAAGCACAATTCAAGGAAAGGTCCCAACTGCCTAGGGATTTACATGTTTACCCATCAACCTCAAGGGAGCTGAACCTCCCCAGGAAGCTCTGAGTGCCGAATCCCTGACAGCTGGGCCTGCCAGGAGGTTCCACATAAACCACGGAAATCCCAAGGCTTTCTTGCTAGGAGACAGTGGGGCATGTTTGCAAAAGGAGCAGGGAGGTATTTGCTGAAAAAAAGGGGGAAAAAACACTTCCAATTAATCACACTGCAAAGAAAGGAAATCAGGGGAAATCATTAAAATTGCAGATGGCTAGATTAGGTAATTAGAATGTAGGCTAAAGCAGATGTTTGTAATTAACTGTTTATTTCATTGACAGAAACCCTGATTGTACCAATGGATTGTGGCACTTCTTTTTACTGTGTTAAATTTGGGGGCAAAGATATAGTTGTTGTTTCTATATCTATCTCTATATATACACCTCCGTTTGAGAGATCTCCAAGTGTGGTTTCCTAGGAAATGCAGGATTTATGCTCACAGAGTTTGTTAGAACAGCCTCATTCACCTTTGGGCTTTATTCTGATGGAAATTTTACTTAAAGTTTCAAACAACACATCCATGGTTTGAGAGTGCTAATTGTAGGGATGTGCAAATTGTGATTAATGGGCTTTAGATTGTTTCACCCATTCAATAATTCAGATGTGTAGGCCCATTCTTGTGCATGGCATTTTAAATGAGGATGGGTCTCTGCCCCTACAAGCTTACAAGCTTACATTTAACACAGGGCAGACATTCCCTTTAGTCTAGGAATGGCAGCTGAATCCATCACTATTGAAAAGCCTCTGCTTTCAAGTCAAATGGAAATTCTGACTGTTGTGAAGTCTCATGATAGCTCATGCCTTGTTTGTATATGCAGTTCCACACCCTTTGCCATAGTCAATGAGTGACCAGTGTGCAGGGGTAAAGCAGCTCAATGCTCTTTAGAGGGGAGGAAGAAATATTCCCCACTATTCAGTTTCTTTACTTTTTATGCTGTTTCCAGAAGGAGCTTCCTTGGTCTCATCTAATGATTTTGCCTAAGCCCTGGAACAAATGAAGAGGAAGCCGCTGACTAGCTACCTCCGCCCCAATCCCCAGATTGCATTTTGCTATAATTCATTAGCACTATTTACAACAGACAAGGGACAAAAATTAAAACACACCACCCATGATACAATATACGATAATAAGCAAACAAGCGGAGGTTTGCAAAAGGGCTATTAATGTCAAAAAGAAAAAAAAGATGAGGTTTTTCTAAAGGGTTGGAGATTTGATCTAAGGTTTTGAGTGGGAAGAGATGAGGGGAATGTATTTCATACCAAGTGGGTGGCAGGAAAGCCCTGAGGATCCACACAATAGCCTTCTTATGGAGAAATACTACTTAATTGTCTGCGGCATCTGCCATATGAACAGAATCACAAATTGCTTTATTGCATTAAATAAGACTACAGATAAATAGTGGCAGAGGGAGTTGGCAATTAAGAGACCCAGACGGAAGTAGGAAATATGGTTTTCAGGCGAGGGTTGGAACAAGCTGGGAACCGATGAGCCAGAAAGGAACCAGGGAGGCTTCTGCAGATGGCAGGCTTCACCAAGAAGATGTTGCTGGGCGTTCCCCATGTTGAGATTGAGAAGAAAGTAAACGGTGGAGAAGGCGGAGAACGTCAATTTAATTTGAATTTAAAGACTAACCTGCCTGACTCTCACTTCTTGAAATAATATGTGAAACGAAATACAACCATCCTTTAGAATTCGTACTTCTTGAATTTTACAGTGCAGTTCTCCAGCCCAATGTGTACAAAAGGCATGTAATAAGGCAGGTGAGGGACACAGGTGGCGCTGTGGTCTAACCCACTGAGCCTCTTGGGCTTGCCAATCGGAAGGTCGGTGGTTTGAATCTGCACAATGGGGTGAGCTCGCGTTGCTCAGTCCCAGCTTCTGCCAACCTAGCAGTTTGAAAGCACACCAGTGCGAGTAGATAAATAGGTACTGATGTGGCAGGAAGGTAAACAACGTTTCCATGCTCTCTGGCACTCACCATGGTCTTCTGTGCACCAGAAGCGGTTTAGTCATGCTGGCCACAAGACCCAGAAAAGCTGTCTGCAGACAAACACCAGCTCTCTTGACCTGAAAGTGGAGATGAGCGCTGCACCCCATAGTTGAATTCAACTGAACTGTGCAGGGGTCTTTTACCTTACCTAAAAATGTGCATATGAGTGAAATAAACATGAAAAAATGCATTATATTAGGAGAAATTGCTTTGCAATAATATTCATATTAGGCAAAAGGGCATTTAAGCATGTATATTGGAAGAAAATTGCACTAAAATGCTGGTGAGTTTTCATGAGGACTTTAAAAAATAATAATTGCATATTATATGACAGTCTGGAGAACTGAATTTGAACTTGGAAGAACAAAAAACTGGGTGAAACTGAAACCAGTGGTCCACCTTTGGTCAGCATCAAGGCAGGGAGAAACATGCCACAAAGAAAGGCAGTAGAATGGGTGGGAAGCATGAATTGAGGGTGCTGAAATAGGCTGTGACAGGATAAGGTCTAAGGCAGAATATGGTCCAGGGAAGGAGTTCATGGGATCAAGTCCAAGGAGAAGATTTCTTTTAAAAAAATTAATTAAAAAGGAGGGAAAGAAAGAGGAACGAGAACCTCCAAGGCTCACAGGAATCCCTTAATTTATGCAAGACCAATAATCCGTTTGTTTATTCATTAAAATAAATTTCATACCCTGTCATCTCATAATGGAGCACCTTGCAGTAACCTGCAGTGGAATAACAAAAGCAATATTTTCCAGAAAAGCAGCAAGATAAATAGAAGCACAACGATCACCACCGACTCATTGATGGCTAGGGGCTAAGAGTAAGGTTGGATAGCATGCAGTCACCTCTCCATCAACAGAGAGGTGGGCTACCATTTGCAGGGGCTCCACCACAGCAGAGACTGTGCTGTGGTGCAGATCCGCATGAAAGTGGAAAGGCCCACAAGAAGAAGAAGAGACGAGTTTGGATTTGATATCCCGCTTTGTCACTACCCGAAGGAGTCTCAAAGCGGCTAACATTCTCCTTTCCCTTCCTCCCCCACAACAAACACTCTGTGAGGTGAGCGGGGGTGAGAGAAGTGTGACTATCCCAAGGTCACCCAGAAGCTGCCTGTGGAGCAGCGGAGAAGCGAACCCGGTTCACCAGATTACGAGTCTATTGCTCTTACACCACACTAGCTCTCACAAGTGGGGTGAGGCGGGATGGTGGTGCTAGGGCAGTTTTGTCTCTCCCAAGGGGCCTCATTCCCTGGCTCCCTAATGTACATTAGCTTGGAAATGGAATAAAATGGAGAGAGAGAGAGAGAGAGAGAGACCACTTGCCCCGACTCTACCTTTTGCCCCAGCTAACGCACAGCAGCAGTGTTTCAAGTTAGCAGTGGAGACACCACTCAGTCCTTCAGCTCCTCAACCCTCATCGCTTTTCTGATCAAACAACAATAAAACAGAAGTGGCAGAGAAAATAGCAAATCCATGTTTGCAATGCGAATAAACCCTGAGGCAGCAATTCAGAAGCCCCAAATGGGCAGAGGAGGAACCTTGCGTGAGAATCCCATAAAGTTATTGGAGGAAGGGCAGAATAAAAATGATACCAATGGAATAAAGTTGATTTAAAAGTGACTGTCAAAAATGCACTTAAAAGGCACTGCTATTTTTGCTATTAAATCTTCATAAGAAGTGGGATTTGAAACTAAGGACGGACAAATCCATCCATTTTCTCTCCGTTTCTTACTTTTCCATTCTTAAATTCAGTTCTCCACATTTGTGAATATACAATACCCCCCCACACACATTTTAGTGCAGTTTTGAGTAATATGTAGATTTTTAAGCACATATTCCTAATATGTATTTTTGCATATTATTTTCACCAAATTAAGCATTTGCATGCACACTTTCCCAAAATGTTTGGATTTCAGCGCAAACAGTTTTGGTGAGAAAACTGCATCACCAGCATTGCAGAAGTGCAATTTTTGAAGGATAGCTGTGTTTCAGATCGCATGTTGATTTGACAAGTGCAAATACAAATGCAACCTGAAAACAGAACCAATATCGCTTTTCTCCCACATCTCTACTTGAAACAAACTGGTGCAGTGTGGAATATTGTGTTCATGCTTCTAGTCAGCCAGCCATGCCCTTTCCCATGATACCCCATTCCATCTGCTCCCAGGTTCCTATCCCAGCCCCCCAATTCAACCCTGAGCATGCTCAGTCCAAATTGAGTGATTTGGGGCTTTCCCTTCCCTCCTCTCTTTAGCGTTTTTGACCATTCTTTGCACTCCTGTAAACCTTGGATTTCCCCCCAAATTTCCATTTGGGCTGTGTTAAATCTCCTCACTTGGAGAATTGAATTCACTATGAATATGTATGAGTGGACCACCAAGAGTGGACCTTTCAATTTTCTTGAGACTTTCTTCTGTGAACAATGATATTTTTGTTCCCCTCTCCCCTTTCTGATATCTGAAAGAGCACCTCTGCTTAGCAGAACCCCCAAAATTTGGAAATTAGTTTGAGCAGGAATGGGTGAAATTTGTTGGCCCAAGTGCTGCGTCCTCTCATGGGCAATGTTCCAGGAGCATGATACCAGTGGTGGGTGTGACCAGACCCACCCCCTCCCTATCCATGCAAACTAGAGGCATTGCCACAGTTCATGATCATATTCTAGCCAGGGAAAATCACTCTAGGAGGGTGCAGAGCAGGACCAGTGAAGGGTGTGGGCTGGGTAGAGTCCTAAGGGCCAGGCAGAGATGCCCAGAGGGCCACATTTGGCCTCCAGGCTTGATATTCCCCAACCCTGCCATAGACGGTGGCATGCCGCCGCATTGAAAAATGTTCAGCGCCACCCTCTCCAGATTGCATGTGTACAGCCATTATACAGCTTCATAGAAAACTGTCCTTGATCATCCTGTCTGATAAAATTAAACAAAAAGAGACATTGGCAAACATAAAAACCCACTCCTGGAATTGAAGCAAATGTTTGTAGGCTTACAAAGTCGAATATCCCAATCAATAGTGTCATATGCTTCATTAAGATCTACAAGCATCATTTGTGGTAGCTAATAAGAGATCGTTAACTGCGCAGAGGAAGGGAAAAGGAGATGAAAAACGGACCAAAGACAATTAAAGATGACAAGCTGGATTTCTGACATGGAGGTAGCAAATGGAAAGCACACCCAAATATATTGGATGTTTTTGACCTATTACTGGCAAGCTAGATCTTGGACTCTTTCACATTAATGCTGTTATTCCGCCAAACCTTGAGGATCTCGCGTGAGGTTAAAAATCCAGGAGGGTTTGCAGAAAAATCTCAAAATCAAGAGAACAGAAAACTAGAGAATGGTGTGCATCCATTGATCAAGGATCAAGGGCTTAACAACATTTGTGTTTTCTGAGACCCCTTTCCCTTAGCGACCTTCAGAAAAACCCCAAACTTTGCAAAAGCACAAATCTTCCCACCATGCCATGCAAACCAGCAAATGTATGTTGTTTCCCTTCAAGACATAATTGTGAGCATGGCAATGGAGCTCACCTGAGGCAAAGTTTACAAAATGACAACAAGTGTTGCTTCGAAAGCTTCCAGAAATCGAGCCTTGGGGTGGGAACATCACAGAAGTGGAATAGGAAGGTGTTGACAAACCAGGGACCCAAAGTATGCCCCAATTTTTGTGCTGATAGATGATCAGGGGCACGGGGAATTGGCACTAATTTCTAGGAGAAAGAAAATAGTATAAATCAGTTGTGGTGAGTCCTTGGCCCTCCAGATGTTGTTACACTACAACTCCCATAATCCTTGGCCTTTGGCCATGCTTGCTAGGACAGATGAGAGTAACCTCTGGAGGGCTAAAGGTTCCCCATTAGTGTAAAGACTCAGCTGTTTGGATGCAAGAGGAGATCGTGTCCACCTTCAAGCTGATCTCTTATGGGCCTATGAGCCTCTTTTTGAGAAAGGAGCATCGTTAGTGCAGGCCATTAACAAGACATCTTGGTAGTGGAGAAACTAGGGATACAAGGGTAGAGGGGAGATAATAAAAAAGTATCAGATAGCAAAGTCCTAAATATAGGTGGTTTCATGTGTTTATGTTTAAAAATTAGGAGCCAAGGGCTTGGAAGGTGTCTTCCTTTATTGACACTACATCCTGGAAGATAGAGCATTTTTTTCTTGCTAAGTAGCCGGGTAAAATATTGCCTTCACAGTTTTTCTTATACAGTGGTACCTCGGGTTAAGTATTTAATTTGTTCCGGAGGTCCGTACTTAACCTGAAACTGTTCTTAACCTGAAGCACCACTTTAGCTAATGGGGCCTCCCGCTGCTGCCGTGCCGCCAGAGCATGATTTCTGTTCTCATCCTGAAGCAAAGTTCTTAACCTGAAGCACTATTTCTGGGTTAGCCGAGTCTGTAACCTGAAGCGTATGTAACCTGAAGCGTATGTAACCCGAGGTACCACTGTAGCTCTGTAAGTCGAAAGCAGAGAAGCTTTTTTAAAAAAAAAAGAAACCTGAAAGTGTAGGAAAGGGATCGTTTTCCTGGGATTGAGTGGGAGAGCTCCTGCAGGCCCTGCCCTCCATAATTTACAACCCTGAATTAGTGTTGTGCCTTGGAATATGTTTCCCCATTATGTATTTCCCCTCTTCCTGCAACCTGTAGTGCAGAGTGCCTCTAAGCATGTGTCAAGTACATTTCTTCTTATCCATAGTAGTACTTATTTATATGAAGACACCAAAGAACGTTCCTTAAGCAATAGAAGTCTTCCCCATAGCAAAGATTGAGCTTCAGGAGGGATCTGGAAGATGTATGCCTCCTGCAGAAGCTCAAAGGAAGGCACTGTCCATTTTGGGAATTAATTACATCCAGAGATGTTTGTGCAGAATAGCTAGAGGAGAGAAATGACACAAGCAGTAGGTATTCTCAGATATAATTTTGCTCACATGCCAGAGAAGGTGAGGTGACGCAAGGGATTTCTGAAGTGAAGACACCTCGCCGCCCCCCACAATGGTAATTGAGGAGAGACGCTCTGAGGAGAGAGGTTAGTTAGGAGAAACCGAGCTTTGATAATAATAAGGAACCGACAACAATGAGAAAATGCAGGAAGTGATGATAATTAAAGGTGAAATCTTAGTCATAGCAGTGAGGAGGAGAGAGAAAATGACCAGTTAATAACTTGATGAAAAATGAAACGAAACCAATGGGATTGGGGTTGCGGGGGAAAAAAATAAGTACCACCTGAGTCTAGAGGAATAAATAGAAGTGATTAGAAGCAAATGAGTCTAAGCTGGGCTGTCAACACAGATTGGGTACTCCTTTGCCAAAGCAGTATTGTCAGATATGAAAGTCCTGCGTGCAGGAAGGGACCTAGAGAGTTTAGCAAGACCAGGATTAGGAATAGAGGAGCTCTGGTCAACTAACCTTTACTCAGAGAAGGCCAGGGTCAGCAAGCTAAGGCCCATGCGCCACAAGCAGCCCACGGGTGTCGTTTAACCAGCCCACAAGCCGCCCCCTCAGCAAGTCCCCGTGCGCTACGCTAAACCGGTGTGGTGCAGGGACTCGCTTCCGTGGCGCCAGAAATCGTGTCTGCGCAGACACAAACGCCGGAAATCACGGGTGCTTGATCCGGCCCACAGAGGGATCTCCGCTGGAGTGAACCAGCCCAGGTGACGTAAACCTTGCCAACCCCTGGAGTAGGCCCATGGAAATTAATGGGCCTAAGGTACTTATGGTCATTGATTTCAGTGGGTCTACTCTGGGTAAAAGTTCATTGACTATAGGGAGACTGCCTTATACAACAGTTGTCCATCTGGCTCCATATTGTCTACACTGACTGGTAGCAGACGATCTACAGGGCTTCAAACAAGGATCTTTCCCAGCCCTACCTGGAGATGCCAGAGATGTTCTACATAGGATCTTCTGCATGCAAAAGAAGCAGCTGGTCTGCCACTGAGGTAGCCCCAATCTGTAGTATAAGATCCTTGTGGGGGGAATGGTCATAGGGTTATTGGCTAATCACAACCCAAACAATAGGCAATCACTTGGTTTATTTCAAGGGCAATCCGAATCTGTAATGTCAGTAGCCCCTGGGAAGGCTACATTTATGCAGGAGGCTTCTGTAACTAACCTCATGCCAGTGCAGAGCATCATAGCCTGGATCAGGCTGGTGTCCCTTCCACTCCAGCATAGCGTCTCATAGCATCCACCCAGATGCCCCAAGCAGGACCTGAGCACAAGACCATTCTGCCTCTCCTGTGGTTTCCCACAGCCAGTAGGCAGAAGCATTACTGCCTCCGATCATCGAGGCAGAACATAGCCACTGTGACTAGTAGCCATTTGTAGACTTATCCTCTAGGATAAGTGGGTAAGTAGGATATGTAGGACAGTGTGGGTGGCGCTGTAGTCTAAACCACTGAGCCTCTTGAATCCCCGTGATGGGGTGAGCTCCCATTGCTCTGTCTCAGTTCCTGCTAACCTAGCAGTTTGAAAGCACACCAGTTGTGATGGCCTGGGAATCCGATTCAGAGGCTGAACCGGAGGAATCCCAGCCTGCACAGGAGTCCCCGCCTCCAGGGCTGGCTGAACTGGGGCAGGGCCTTGATTCTGAAGTGCCTGCACCTGTGCCAGATCCTCAGGAGCAGGCACCAGGTGAATCCACTCTGGCTCCGGAGGTGGTTGAGGACTCAGTGCCTACAGGTGAGTCTCCCCCTGGGTCCAGTAACCCTTCAGCCTCTCCTGAACTGCAGAGGCTCAGGGCAGAGAGGCGGAGGGAACTGGTTTCTCCCAGGAGGAGTGCTCGCCTTAAGGCCAGGAGAGGTGGAACCGCCCCTGGCCTCAGAGAAGATAAAGACCAGTCAGCCCAGTCCCAGGTTGCAGGAGCAACATCGTTGAAGAGCTGTCTCGGCCAGCACCCAGTCCGGTTCCCCCAGAGTTCCTGTCCTTGCCCGGCTCCTCACTGTGGACCCTGCTTCGCCCGTGGAGGACTGTCTGCCGACCCTCAACTCAGGTCCTGGACCTCGCCCCACGGTAACCTCCCCCCTGGACCAGCACACCAGTGCAAGTAGATAAATAGGTATGGTTGCGGCAGGAAGGTAAATGGCTTCCATCACAGTGTCCTGTTGCTCCAGAAGCAGTTTAGCCATGCTGGCCACATGACCCGGAAAGCTATGTGTGGACAAACGCCGGCTCCCTCGGCCTTAAAGCAAGATGAGCGTCACAACTCCATAGTCACCTTTGACTGGACTTAACTGTCCAGGGGTCCTTTACCTTTACCTTACCTCCCAGTACAGGGAGAAGGCCTCATTCTCTCAATTTCCTACCCTTTACACCACCACCAAAGCATTGAATTAGAAAGTAAAGTGGTGGGAGGCTGGGGGATCAGTGGGTGTCCCAAAGAGGACAGCATAGCCAGGAGGGAATTCTTCTCTGGCTCAGAGGAGACTTTGGATGTCACCATCCTCACTTTGCATTTGAGGTGAGCACTACGCACACCAGAGAGCTGTTATTTTCCAAGCCCGGTAATATGAGTCCCAGCCACATCACTAGTTGGAACAGGCATTCCTATCAATCCCTCGAAAGGCCTTATCTTAGATGGCTAAATATAAGTGCTAAA
Organism: Podarcis bocagei; assembly: GCF_964188305.1. NCBI lineage: Eukaryota > Metazoa > Chordata > Lepidosauria > Squamata > Lacertidae > Podarcis > Podarcis bocagei. The sequence goes on from NC_138141.1 coordinate 23,636,652, forward strand.
GGTTGTACGGGCAGAAGTTAATACCACTGTAACTGTTGAAATCCTGGGATAAGTACAGAAATAAACAGCCTGGGTGCATTTCTGTAGACTCTAAATTTAATTTACAAGATGTTTTAGGAGACTTTCCCTTGGGAGTCTTACATAATGTTTTGCGATTTAAGGATTTAGTGGTGCATAACAGATATATTACTCACGAAGAGATGAATGTTAATTCATCGCACTTGATGCCTGCTTGGGTTGAAGAATTTCAAGTCCAGTATTCTGAATTAAGACTTGATAAGTCGGCTGAGAAATCAACATAGTGTGAAGAGTTATTGACAAAAAGAGCCAAAGAGAAAAGGGCAATTGTCACAACTATATAATATAATCTCTGCTTTACAGATAAAGATGCATTCTTATAAGTTTCTCCAAGACTCGGGAAATGGCTCATGGGACAAGATCTAGGCAGAGATTCATATGTCAATTAGGCTATTTTCTCTTTAAGAGTGACTCAGTGCAGATCAGTGTACTTTGCAAAACATTACCCCCTACGGGGTTAAATAAGATCTTGAGTACATTTTTAGACTTTGAAAATGTCATAACGAGTGGACAGATTTATTTATGATGTGCAGTAGAGTTATCCTTGTGTTCAGCATTATTGACCAGAAGTTACATACTTCATAGGGACACAGGAAAAAGCTTTGTACTGAGCCAGACGATTTATTCATCTAATCAAGTACTGTCTACACTGGCTGGTAGCATCTCTTCAGGGTTTCAGACAAGGGTGATGTCATGAATTGAATTTATGACATTTTGCATGCAAAGCCATCATTTTTCCACCAGCCATCTCCCCCCGCCCCCAAATAGATCGTGTAGCACTAAAATCCGATGCAAATATTTTTGTTGTTGTTGTTGTTGTTTAGTCATGTCCGACTCTTTGTGACCCCATGGACCAGAGCAAGCCAGGCACTCCTGTCTTCCACTGCCTCCCGCAAATATTTTACATTTGAATTATTTGAAAGAAAGCTTTTAAGGGGCTCTTAAAATGTAGTTGTTGCTTTCTTTTGCTTGCAGACAACGAACCTCCGGTTATTACTGTAAATTGTTTATTGTATAAATGTTCTACCTTGTTTTCTTTCTTTTTTTCAAATGACAGCTAAATTCATTCACAAAACAGATCTATTTTGTTTTATTTAAGCATTTTTATGTTGCCCAATCATCTGTGTCCTCTGGGCAGTTCATGGATTGAAATCACTAAAATACATCAGCAGTACTAAAAAAAAACCTTAAAAAACCCCATCAAATATATAAGAGCAACGCCAGTGCAAAAATTAACAAAGAGCAGCATAAACCCATTCGACAGTATCAAATCAGTAAACGGCACTAAAAAAAATCAGCACAGGGAAGACAAAATAGTTCTAAGAACTAAAAGCATGGAATTTAAAAAGCCTGGAGGGGAAGAGAAAAATCAATTTAGAACAGTAAAATCAAATTACAGATAATAACAGCAACAAAGGAATGGCATTTGGCAGCAGGAATAAAGAATCACCCAGTTAAAAACAATGCAGCAGCAGTATGAGTATCAAACTGCAACTCATCCCATCACATTGGCCTCCCACTATCCCCCTAGAGAACTTGGCATGTTTGAACCAGGTAGCTTTCCCCATGGCATTCCACAAGATTGGTGCCACAACTTAAAAGGCCCTGCTTCTTAAGGGCACCTGCTGGACGTCACTCAGGGAAGGAATTCGAGGCCAAGGCCTCTGATAATGAAGAATATGCTGGGGGAAGAAAAGCCCCAGCAAATACGAATGGTTTGTTAAAGTTCAGGATATCTCTGATGTGGCTAAGCAGACAAATAAAATGCACTGAAGAAATGACTTAGGTATGTCTATAGAGGAAACTAGCTGTCAGATTATCTGCATTTTTTTCTTCATTGGGTTGGAATGGTGTCGATTTTCTTGCTGTCGCTTCTGGCTTTTTATTTTTAATTGAAAAGAAAAGAAACAGAATTCACGGCTGTCAGAGGGAGGAATTTGATGCCCACCTGAGCACTCTGCCCTTCCCCAAAAGTAGCAGAGTCACAATAAAGCATGCAAAATAATAAAAATAGCCAAATAAATACACCCCTGTTTCCCTCCTTCTGAATTGTTAAAAAAGGCATCTGTGTGGAGCTGCTGCATCAATTTACATTTCCTAAAACCCAGACAGTTGGCTCAGTTTAAAATGCTCTTTGGTTGGTTGATAGATCTAGTTATTTTTCTATTCCACCCTATTTTATGAATAACACATTACATTGGGTGACCAGGGCAATTTTGCTAGTAATGAGATTTTGAATCCTATATATTTATTTTTTGCTTGGCTTTTTAGAATAAGGGGCGTTTTTAATTTAAAAAATAATAATAAAGTAATTTGAGCTGGACATATATTAAAAACATGATAAATGGGATGCCTTGTGCACTCTGCAATTTTCCGGCCTGGGTTACACTTCCTTTGCCTATTCCAATTCTCTTCCCGGTATCTTCAGCTGTCTTCTGCCTTGTTGTTTGATGCCGTCTACGCTGTCGTGAGCGCTGTTCAGGAGCTGAACCGGAGCCAGGAGATCGGTGTCAAGCCCCTGTCCTGTGGATCTGCCCAAATCTGGCAGCATGGCACCAGCCTGATGAACTATCTGAGAATGGTGAGGAAGGATTGAACATAAATGGTTTGGATGGAAGAGGGAGAGAAGTGTTGCCAGGGGGTTTAACGCTGAGCAAGACGGTGGTGGGGGTGGGGATATTGATTTTAAAATATTTGTTGGTTTGGGGTTGGTCTGGTTTTTTTAAGAGAAAAATAGGTATTTTTACAAAAGCACCTCAAGGCAATGTACAACAAATAACACATGCACGAAAACCGGCATAAAACAAAACAGAAAGCTCTGAAACTTATTCACATGTTTGAAAGCAGAGTTACAATACAATACAAATACCTGTATTGGCATTTCAAGTTAAGACATTTCAAGTCAGTGAAATGTTGTTGTTGTTGTTGAGTCATGTCCGACTCTTCGTGACCCCATGGACCAGAGCACGCCAGGCACTCCTGTCTTCCACTGCCTCACACAGTTTGGTCAAACTCATGCTGGTAGCTTCAAGAACACAGTCCAACCATCTCATCCTCTGTTGTCCCCTTCTCCTTGTGCCCTCCATCTTTCCCAACATCAGGGTCTTTTCCAGGGAGTCTTCTCTTCTCATGAAGTGGCCAAAGTATTGGAGCCTCAGCTTCACAATCTGCCCTTCCAGTGAGCACTCAGGGCTGATTTCCTTAAGAATGGAGAGGTTTGATCTTCTTGCAGTCCATGGGACTCTCAAGAGTGTCCTCCAGCACCATAATTCAAAAGCATCAATTCTTCGGCAGTCAGCCTTCTTTATGGTCCAGCTCTCACTTCCAAACATGTGAAACTTATTCACATGTTTGAAAGCAGAGTTACAATACAATACAAATACCTGTATTGGCATTTCAAGTTAAGACATTTCAAGTCAGTGAAATAGATTTAAAAGGGACAGGAGTGAAGCTGTTGAGGGTCACAAGGCATTCAATTGTTCTGCTTCACCCTGTCTATTCCCCTAGAGCAGTGTTTCCCAAACGTTTTTGGGCAACGGCACACCTGCTTACCGGAAAAGAATCTCGCGGCACACCACCATTAAAGCCCCGCCCCCGTGACGTCAGCGCGCAGCGTCACGCCGGGAGGGACGCACAAAAATGAAAGTTTTTTCCCTCCCCCTTGCCGGGGTGGGAGGAGGCAGCAGAGCGAGGGCAGCTGAGGCGGCGGCGGCGGCGGCTGCGATAGCGGGCGGAGGAGGAGCCGTCGCCGGGAGTTGCTGCTGCTGCTGTTGCTGCTGCTGCCCGGACATGCCGGCCTCCTCCTCCTCCGCTGTCTCGCGCTCCTCCCTTTTGCGCGCGCTGCCCCGCCGCTCGGCACCACCACCGCGGAGCCGCCCCGGCTCGACGCGGATCCTCCCTGCCGCCTCTCGCCGCCGCCTCTCGCCCGCCTTCCTCCCACGGCACACCAGCCGGTGTCTCACGGCACACTAGTGTGCCGCGGAACACCGGTTGGGAAACACTGCCCTAGAGGGATGAGTCATTAAGAACCCTTTCAGATAGGATGGAGATTAAAAAGGAAGCCATTGAGGCAGTAATGTCCTTGTCCCTGTCCACTAGGAGGAACCTCATTTGGCTTTCTCTCAGAGCCGTGGGTCGCAGGTCCGGCATTTTGCTCAGCATCTGTTTGCGGAGTCTGCTGGGCAAAGGGCAGTCCAAGAGAATATGGTCCAGTGAGTCTGGTACTCCCTAATTGCAGGCACACAGGCAGGCTTGATAAGGAATTTGCTAGTATCTACCTGTGGTCACGGGACGCGGGTGGCGCTGTGGGTTAAACCACAGAGCCTAGGACTTGCCCATCAGAAGGTTGGCGGTTCGAATCCCCGTACAGGGTGAGCTCCTATTGCTCGGTCCCTGCTCCTGTCAACCTAGCAGTTTGAAAGCACGTCAAAAGTGCAAGTAGATAAATAGATACCACTCCGGTGGGAAGGTAAACGGCCTTTTCATGCGCTGCTCTGGTTCGCCAGAAGCGGCTTAGTCATGCTGGCCACATGACCCAGAAGCTGTACGCTGACTCCCTCAGCCAATAAAGCGAGATGAGCGCCGCAACTCCAGTCGGTCACGACTGGACCTAATGGTCAGGGGTCCCTTTACCTTTACCTTTACCTGTGGTCACTGCTGATGGGGAAGGCATTTAGTCTTGTGAGCATAAAAGCTCTTTGTTGGGAAGGAAGTAGTAGGTCTTTTAGGTAATTGGCACAACATCTGTCTGAAGTAGTTATGCCTAGGGCCTCTGGAGAACAGTGTCTCGGAGTGTGAACACTGTTTTTCATGTTCATAAAGCTACTGCTTGATTGTTTGGAGAATGTAGCTTTCATCACATACTTCGAGTCTCTCCAGAGCAATACCCAAACTACGTATTTTGTCGTCCTGAATTGCTCTAACATCCCTCCCACTGAAGGAGGCCATAGATTAAAAGCCAAAGAGCTGGAGGGAAAGAAATGTTTTATCCTGGTGCCTAAAGATAAGCAATGATGGTGCCAAGTGTGCCTCCCTGGGGAGAGCATTCCACAAGTAGGGAGCCACCACTTAAAAGGCTCCTTTCTGAAGTCCCAAAGGGAGCAGGAAAGCCTGGATATGTTCAGCTTGATAGAGTACCAGTTACATAGGCCTTATTCTATGATGATTACCTTTTATTAAATCAATATCTGTTGGTGAAAGCAGGTCCTGTGCCAGCTTTCCTGGGTCTTGGATCAGTTTTATTTTATTATTTGTTTGTGTGTTGCATTTTCATGCCACCCTTTACTCCAAAGAGTTCAAGGTTGCATCCGTGGTTCTCCTCCTCCTCCTCCTCCTCCTCCTCCTCCTCCTCATTTAATCCCCACAACAGCCCTGTGAGGTAGGCTAGTCTGAGAGACAGTAACTGGCCGAAGGTCACACCCTGTGAGCTTCATGGTTGAGTAGGAATTTGAACCCTGGTCTCCTGGGTCCCAGTCTGACACTCTAACCACTACACCACACTGGCAGTAATGGTTTCATCTGTGTACATACCTAAGGCCCGTCTGTGATAACAGACAAGTCACTTGCCCTGCGCCATCCCAAGTTCACCCTGGAGTTTTGCATTCTACTGTGGGGAAACCGGCCCTGAATGTGGAAGCTGCAGAAATGCCACCTGATTTTCCAAGGTGGGAAAACTGAAAAGGGTTATTGTCAGTGTCATAGTGCACGGGCAGCAATTAGCAGCATGTGGTTTGCTGTGTTTACCATCCCTTAACATGACAGTACTTTGTGTATTTTTGTTAATAATGCACCGTAAGCGTTTCTTTCCCCTAAATCCCAAGCAACACGGTGGAATGTGACACAATTAAGTTCCCCGCCTTCAGCAGCACAACTTCCAGCTCTAATCACAGGAGGAAGGGTGCGGTGAGAAAAGAGAATTTAGCAGTTCAGATGGAGTGAAAGACCTCTTGGGATCAGATGCTTGTCCTTGCCAAAATCTCCCAGCCTTTCTCCCTGACACAGTGGCTTTTCCTGTGCAGGAATGTGAGAGAGCATTCTGCCAAACAGCCCCAAACTTGCCTTATGAATGGCTGCAGTTCCAAGATGTTAGATGAAACATATTTGTTCTCCTTCTGGCTTTAAATGAGAGGGTGGATGTTCCAGAGCAGTGTGCTTGAGGATAAAAAGAAATTGTCCATATTTGGCGCTGCAACTCACCCTCTCTTGGACAGGTAGAATTGGAAGGTCTCACCGGCCACATAGAATTCAACAGCAAAGGTCAACGATCAAACTATGCCCTGAAGATCCTTCAGTATACCAGGAATGGCTTCAGACAGGTAAGGAAATGTCTACTCCAATTAGCACTTTGGTTCAAGTTGGTTTGTCCTTCAAAGTCCTGGTGTTGCTTCTGTCATGACGCCCATGAATATGGGATTATTCTCTGCTCTTTTGTTTTAGGTTAGTCGCACCTGTCCCTTAAAGAAAGCTAAATATGTACAGAGGTGGTTGTGAAGCCATTGCTGGCAGGGTTTTCTATGGATGGGAGGGGATATGAGGGCCTTTTCTGTAGCATCATTCAACTTTGGAATATCCTCCCAGGAACCATCCACCTGGCTTTTTGCAGAGCTGTTTAAGACTCACTTACTCCAACAAGAATTATTTGCACCTGAGCAGATGATAATTTGCCCCAATGCTCTTGATAGGGTTGTTTGTGCTGTTTTACAATGTTGCCTTTTATTATTACTTCACTGCAACTTATGGACCAATTTGGAACAATGAGAAAACTGGGAGATTAAGGCCACAGTCCTATACTAATATATGCAGGAGCAAATCCCATTGATTCTAATGGGGTTTGTTTCCAAGATAACTTGTTTAGGATTGCAATGTAAAATGCATTTGCAATAAACAGATAAACAAAGGACTTGATATGTTTGTGGAAGTAGTTAGGTTTTGTGCGAGGTAAAAAAAAACATGGGGGGAAAGGGTGTCTTGGTGGGGAGTGGAGACTAGGTAGATATATGCACAACCAAATTAAAAAGTAAAAAGACTATTAAAAGTGGCTATGGAATGAGTTCATCACTTTTGAATTATGTACTTCTCAGCACACATTCTTGGCCACTATGACTGCATTCATATGGCAGTTTATTCCACTTTCATGATGTTTCCCTAGCTGTTAAGTTCTGCATTATATCTGAGCTTTCACATGACATAAAAGCAACTTCTGGGATTGTAGTGGAATATAATGAAAGCTTAGTGCTCATTTCCATGTTATATGCTTCCAGGAAAAAAACAAAAACATGTTTGCAATTAGCAGTGTGATGAGCACTAAACTCGTGCTATATTCCACTATAGTGGCTTTAACATCATGTGCCATCTCAAATATAATGTGGAAATTAACAGGGGAACGCCATGAAAATGATAGAAATAGCCCTGCGAATGCAGACGTATATTGTCTAGAGGAACAATAGACTTTACTGCTTATCTGAACATGAGACGAGACTTTATAAAGATCAGATCACATGAATCCTCAGCAAGATCCTATCTTAGAGCTGTGATAGATTTTGCCCCTCTGAAAGCACAGAGCAGTTTTTGGAATTGTAGCAGTTCCAGTGCTTAATCTTTAGGAGCACAGCAGTGCTGTCCAGATGGGCACATAGGAACATTCCTAGAGCAGGGGCGTCTCCTTCGTCAGCGGGGTTAAGTTTGACCATTTTTAGGAAACTCAGAGTCAGAAAGCAAAGGCAAGATTTTCTCAGTTCGTCTGCCTGTCTGTCTCTTGTCTTTTGCTTGGAGTAAAACCTGATAGCCTAGGAAAGGCTCCCGGTGGTGGTAAAGCTGTATCTGTGTGTGTGTGTGTGTGTGTGTGTGTGTGTGGAATTAGCAGCATATGACTGCCTGCAGTGCTGATCCATCTTTGTTTCCTTTTCTTCAAGAAGCTCTTTATCCTTCCAGCTTAACAAGCGCTGCTTTTCAGAGAGTGGCTTTTGGGAGGGAATTACAGAATTTGCTCCATTGCGCAAAGTTGTCGGCAGCTTCCGTGATCTTTTAAGCAGAATGTAGGCAAAGTGGCTTGTTCTAGGGAAAACTCTTTTTAGTCCCTCCCACCCCAACCTAGGATTGTGCAGCTTAACATTCCCTCTCTAAGAAATCTCCATACCTGTCAGCTTGCCATAAATTGCAACGTATTCACGATCCTCTGTGTTCTCGGGTCCAGGTGCAGTGCAGCCGCAGGTGGTGGGGCCAAGGCATGATAAAGTTGCAATAAGCAGAAGACAGTCAGCTGGGATTTAAACAGGCCATGGCAGGGGGCAATAAGTACTGGGCCATTCCAGGGTGGGCACAACTCTTATAGGCAGAGGAGCACGAACAGCCCATGGTCTTTATCTGGGCTGGAGGAAGATACCATCCAGAAGCCATGGTGGCTGCTCCAATGTGGAAAGAGTGGGTGGCATAATCCATGGGTCATGACCACAGGCACAGAGGACCTTTCTCAGAACAGCTGTGAACTGCCACCTCAATAAGCAGGCTCTTTTGGCATGCATGAAGTGAGGGTCAGGGTGTTAGAATTCCTGCTCCATGATTGCAGTCATGGGATTGTTGTCTGTCACATGACGGTATATGTTTTGACTCCATAGAGTGGGAAGTGATGAAGACAGGATGTTTGTGTTACTGTGTTCTGTGAAGTGGGACTATTGTCCTTTGTTCTTTTTCTCTTTGCTGTCTGATGCTAGAGAGAGAGGAAGCCATGTTGCAGTGCTCTGTGTGTGTTTATATGTAAATAAAGTAGATTAGCCAAAATGCTGAGTTGCTGAGGTCTGTCACGCAAACTACGCAGACTCTGCGGATCCCTAAGTGTGCCGGTGTCGGTTGGCATTGGTTGCTGTGATGTTCAGGCTGAAGAAAGCTTATGAAGCTCCCGAACGATCGACCAGGAGGGAGGGAACATGCCAGTCGGGCATATGTCTCTGCCAGGGCCCTACTCAGGTGTAGGACGAGCTCCTGACACAGGCCCTGTGAAACTTCCTAATGGCCTGACACAGGCCAGAAACTTCCTAATGTCAATCACTGGTCAAGGCCCAGAATGAGGAGAAGCTTGCAAACACAGCACCGCCTCTATACCATACTGGTCGGTTTTGGAAAAGTGAACCCGCATCCTAGGTGAAGGTTAGGAACAGGATAGAACAGAGTTAACAGATAACATTCCATATCACATCATTAGGAAGAACTTTCTGCTGCTAAAAGCTGTTTGACAGTGGAATGGGCTACCTTGGAAGGTGTTAGAGTCTCCTTCACTTTTCAAACAGAGGTTGGATGACTGCATGTTGGAGATTCTTTAGCTATGATTCCGGCATTGCAGGGGGTTGGACTAGATGACCCTCATGATCCTTTCCAACTCTACAGTTCTATAATTCCTTGAAGCCTTAAGAGTGCTTTCTTTCAGAAATTTCTTTGCAACTTTGTCAGACAACTCAAGAGTCAAAATCTGTTGTTTTCATAGTTCCTTGCTGCCCATTTTGGACAAACCCGATTCACAGCCTCCTCCTGCTGTAGCTGTGAGTTGGCATTCCAAGTGGAAAAAGTTGCATTTTGCCTTGACAGTCCATTAACTAGCATCCTTTTTAGTAGCCAAGCCACACCAATGCTAAAGGGAGGTTTTCGACAAGGGGGCAGCATGGTTCATAAGAATGCCTTTCAGCCACTTTCTGTTGGCTGCTTTCCCATCTGTTTGGCTTTCCTTCCTTGGCAGCATCTCAGTGCAGCCTATCATTCTCTGTTCAAATGGTAGCCCGGATGCCTTTAGAGCCTATCAAATTATTAATAACAACCTTATAATGCTTTACATATTCAAAGTGCTGAGCAAACACGAGCTCTCTGCCATGCAGTTATGTGTTACTGTGAGCTAAATAATGCAGTTAGCTGATAAATAATAGAGGCGTGAGAATAGTGAGGCGATAAGGAAGGAGGTACTGAGGCAGGGAACAACATTTGCGGCTGAGTTCTTCTAAAATAACACAGAGAAGTCACACAGCACGAACCCAGTGCCTTTGTCTTACTTTATTCTCCTTCTGCCATGTTAGGAACACCCAAGGGAATCTATTTTGCATGCGCCACACCCCCAAACCATGGCAGGTGGCTCTAAAAACACAGAGCCTTCATGGTGATGGTACTCCAGTTGTGGACCTCCTTGCCCAAGAAGGTGTGTATGATATGCTCCCTGCTGACCTTCATGCTGTAGATGGATTTTAAAGAAAGGGTTATTGGAATCTTTAACATTTCTTCCTTAACAGAATAAATGGGTCCAAGGAAGAAATGATAAAGACTCCAACTAATAACCCTTTCTTTAAAACCCATCTACAGCATGAAGGTCTGTAAATCTGTTAAAGACTATTAAGACAGTCTTACTATGGAGCAGAACATAAAATGAACAAATATACATGGCAGCGCTATTCTCAGCACATCATCTTAAATGTGGAGTGGATGGGAGAGCTATCCATGGTGCTGAAAGCCGCTGCCTGGTGTCCTGAAGCTGTCTCTTGACAGCTTTGCTGCATGTGCTATTGGGTTGGGAGGGATTTGGCAAATGTCGCCTAGTTGCTTATTTGCACAAACATATGGGTGGCTGCAGACAAGTCTGCACATAGTGCACTCCCTCCAGGCCATGACTAGCCAATTGTGTGCATCTGCAGTGTCATGTGTTGGGTTTGGCTTTAAGCGCACATTAAGGACACAGGAAGGGCCCCACTGAACAAAGCTATAAATAATATTAACGATTGATTGATTGAATTTATATTCCACCCTATCTCCTCAAGGAGCCCAGGGCAGCAAACTGATATAAAATTTAAAAACAAAAAGCAAAGAAAAACATTCCAGGACAGCTTAAAAAAAATTCTAAAAACAATTTACAATTGAAAACATTTCAAAGCAGTTGCAGATGAAAACATTCTAAAAGCAATTCCAATTTAAAATATACTACCATCCATGGATCTTCAGCCACCAAACAGGGATGTTTGAAAATTCCTCCTGGAAGTTAATAGTGATGGGGACAGCCATTCTGCAGCTGGGGAGCCACCACTGAAAAGGCCTTGTCATGGATCAGTGACAACCAGGCAACACCACCAGTTTAGTCCAACATCCTTTCCCCCACAGGATTAAAACAATTCGGGGAGACATAATGGACTAGCAAATGAACCTGTGGCAGAGCTAGAGAATTGGAACCATGTCCAAACCAACACCCTATCATCTGGTTCAGAACACCTCTCCAGAAATCTGCTGGGGGTGTGTGTGTCAAATGGTTTAATGGTTTCCAACCAAGAACCTCCTACTCATTGAAAACCTGCATATCAGGGACAAGGCTCCAACCTACCCTTTTAATTAACTCACTGTTTCTTCTGTATTTGGAGACAACACACACAAAACAGACTAGCATTGAAACGTGCAGTCTGTTAATTATTATTTATTTTATTTTATTGTTAAATTTGTATACCACCCTATACCCACAGCTCTCAGGGCGGTTCACAATATAAAATCACAATATAAAAACACAAAATACATATTCAAAATAAAAACAAAAACAACCCAATAACGCCCCCAAACACATTTTAAAGGGGCACTGGATGTCAAAAAGCCATATAATACAAACTAGCAAGTTCAGGTGTAAACAGTACTTAAAATGTTTTTTTTAAAAAAGCAAGGAACAACACAATGGAGGCTTCAGTTGTGTTGGCGATGCTTCGGTACTGTGCAGAAAAGCACCTGTAAATTCTGTAGGAGTTAAAGAGTCTCTCTTCCCCACCCTTGAGTCAAAACTTCACAGCAATCTTAATTTATGGACCACAGCACTGCTGATTATCCCTCCTTTTTCTCCTTTGGAGTGAGCCCTGGGAGAAATTTCAATGTTGTTATTATTTTAAAGTAGATGTAATTAGGAACTATTTGGCTAAACCCATTCCAGCCTGCCACAAGAGAAACTGGTGTCTGCTTCCCAGGAGCCAAATTATCTGGCTGCTGTGGTACAAAACACCACTTCTGCCTTCTCCAGAGGTGGTCAGACCCCGTTTTGCCCCCAACGGGTTATCTCTCTGGCTCTCCCTAAGTTGCCTGGGTTTCCTGCTCATCAGCTTTGATAGAAAATTCAGTGAACCTTGAAGCTGATGCAGATTTCAGCCAGCAAGCAAATTAGCAGCGCTTAAGGCTTTTCATCTTCCTCCACTGTGCTGTTGGCCAAAGCAGCCCACGCCATTAAGTGATTTAATATTTAATATATTAACATAGTAAGTCCCAACACAATTTTTATTTAGTCCAAACTAGTTGAGCACATTTAGGAGTAAATTGTCCAGCCACACGAGATAGGCCCTCTGTTTGCAGCAAGGTGCATCTGGGAATTGAACAGGGCCAAGTTTGTAAGTTCCTTTTCTGAACCCTGGTGCAGGAAATGTATATGTAGGTGGATTGAGGCTTGCTGCCATCTTTCTGCAGCCACATAAATATTAGTATTTTTGCATATAACTCTAATCCCTTCTCTTTGGACCAACAATAAGGCACTTGCTTGGTTGCCTTGCTGTCTCTTGTGCCAAAATATCTTCTTTCTCCCCCACCCCCATTAGCAATGACAAAGATATTCAGAAGTGAATGATAATTGCTTTTTTCCCCTTTGGGGAAGGAGAAGGAGCCATCATGATAAATGTGTCATGAGCACAAAGCAAATTTACCTTCATTTCAAGCAAAATAGCTGCCCTGTTTTGAGTCACCCCATCCATGCATATTCAAGGCTGCCAGTTCACAGCGCTGCTTCCAGGCTCAGAAGATCGAAGATGGTGCTTTGGTGTCTAGAGGGCATGGAGGACTTAGCATGTCATCTCTCCTTGGTATCAACCCTAGCTGGGAGAAGCGGGTGCATGGAGCCCTTCTTGCTATCAAATCATTACTCAGGATGGTGTGTGGAGGGCTGTGCTGGGAGGCAGCTTGGAGCTTTGATGGGGGGAAAGAGCTGTCATCAGAACCTTACAGGGCTCTACTTACCAAAGGCTATAGATGGCTTATGTGCTTTCTTCCCCAGCTACCTGCCTGACAAAAACTGCTCAAAATGCTAGTTGCCTTGAGACTACAGAAGTGAGAGAAGCGGCATTTTGCTCTGCCAGAAGCCATAGGAACAAGGGCTGTTGGGGTGTCTTTTCAGAAGACAATGAGAGTCCTTCTGGGTCAGACCAACAGTCTATCTGGTTCCTAATCTTGCTCTCCATGGTGGCTAACCAGATGCCGCTGGGAAGGCAATGAACAGTGCATGAAGCCAACAGCCCTCTTCTGTTGTGGCTCCCCAGCTGCTGCTATGCAGTGACACACCACCTCTGAATGTGGAGGGTGCATAATAACCACCATTATTAGATAGGCATTGATTGCATCATTCTGTTACTATAATAATCTAGTATGTATTTTGGAAAGTTTTGCTCGCTGTGCATTTGGACACCTCTGAAGATATTGTAACCAAATTTGGCATTGTGGTTCCCAAGATCATGTTTTCATCTGTGTTTGGATATAATGGGGCACCATTTTGAATCAAGATGGCAGACTGAACCTGTCAAAATTTCGGGAATTTTAACCCCTGATTTCGAAACTGCACTGATTTTTTTCGGTTCTTAGAATTCTTGAGCAACATCAGTCACATAGGAGAACATTTGATGGAAAGGGTGTGCACATTTTCCAGATTCATGAAATGAATGAATTGCAATCTTAAGGTCAGCATCTAAGAAGATAACAGCCCTGCTGGATCAGACCAATCTAGTCCAGGATCCTGTTCTCTGCCTTTCAATTTGCCAGACACGGGCTTCCATGGGACAGTAGGATGCTGTGGGCTCCCCAGACCCCACTGGGGAACATTGCCAGGATTTTGCCTCAGCAAATCCTGTCTTTCCCCTGCCCGAACCTCCTCGCTGCCCATGGAGGGTGGCAAGGGGCGACCACCATTGACTCCTGATGTAGCTGGAAACTTCCCTCCTTTTCTCTCTTGGAAATCCATGATAGGATCTCCTGCTATCTTTGCAAAAGTTTAGTGGCAGCTGTAAGTCAGGTCCATATCCAGCCAGTGTTGCAACATGGAGAAAGGACGGTTTAACCCTTACATGCACAACACACACATACTTTTCCTGATGAAAATCCTGTGAAACTGCTATTTGCCCTTTAGGGCAAAACATTCAGGTACTCATTTTGCTTTATGGAGTAAGCAGTAGCTTTAAGGGAGGGGGAGCAATTAAAACTGCATGGGGGAATTATTAACGTCCCCTCTCCTTCTCCAGCACTGTGTTCTAAGGCCTCAGCTCTAGCTTGAGAGAAGGGAGCCAGCTGCCACACAACCAGACCTCTGGCAGGACCCACAGGAACAACCTGTGCCATGGTGGCTCTAACTGCCTGGCAACTCCCTCCAGATTGCCTGGCAGCCAGGCTGGTAGAGATACCAACCAGCAAGTGAGCTTCCCTAGAGCAGGATCCTTGCCCTATGCAGCACCAAACTCTGATCTGCTGTAACCAACAAAATTGTGGCAAGGTTTAACCCACATTTGTCTCATTGTGTTAGTTGCTCCTGAACAACACACCTTTGTCGTCCACGGTGCATGTTCTGATTATGATTACTGTTAAAACCTGTTGGGCCTCATTGCTCCTTTAACAGCTAACTCTCCTTAAGAATACAGAAAATTAGCCAGGCGAGATAAACATTTGTTGGAAAACAGTCGGGAACGTCAAGCAGTGTCTCCTCTTTTACAGCGTGTAAGCTTTTTATCCCCTGCAGCTCTCTCTACCTATTGATGGAGCAGCCCCAAACTTTTCAGTAGGGGCGGGGGGAAGAGCTTTTCATGTAGTGACCGTAATATGCAACCTGCTCCATACCCCAACCATCTGAGAGAGCCAATGTGGTGTGTTCTTGTTCTCTGTTGTATCCCACTTCAGGCACAGAGGACTGTGGGAGCCAATTAGTGCCATTACCATGCCATCAAGAGAGTCATCTCCAAGTCTGTGTAAGCACAGTGTGGGGTAGAATAACCTTGACACATTGATGTACTTAGCCTTGGCACCATCACACAGGCAAGGGTCACATCCACTCCTGCGTCAGAGGCAGCGCTGACAGTGGCCAATTAGTTTCCGCATGCCAGCAGGAAAGGAAGAAATTACCGACCTAGAGAGTTGTCAGAATTAAAGTTTATCTGATACTAAATAGCTGCTCTGGGAGGAATGGAGGATGTGCTATGGAGAGCGTCGGCAATCACTATCAAGGAGAAGAGTTGGTGGAGCATAGTGGTTAGGAGCATGGGCTCTGAGCTGGGATGCCCCCTGGGCAAATGTTCACTTAGCTGGGTGGCCAGGCTGCTCATTATTTGCCCCTCATTATATTTAAAAATGCCCAAGAAGTCTTGCAATGAACCACATTAATAACAGCAATTAGAAGAATTGCTTAAAAAGAACAGTCAATAAAACATCTCGATAAAACAGCAGAGAAAGAAGCCCATGAGGCCAAAAACAAGAAACCATCTAAAGACTCACATAGGAACACAGGGCACTGCCTTCTACTGAGCTCAGACCATTGGTCCATCTAGTTCAGTACTGGCAGCACTGTCTGGCAGCAGCTCATCAGGGTTTCAGGCAGGGAAAATTCCCAGCTCTACTTGGAGATGCAAAGTAGATGTTCTACCACTGACCTGCAGCCATTCACCATGTCTGTTCATTAAACACCTAGACAAGTATTATTATTATTATTATTATTATTATTATTATTATTATTATTATTTAAAAAGGGGGGGTGTTAAGACTTTATCTGAAAATGTTGCTCCCATGTAGCCAATACCAATAGTTATACCAGACCACACTTCTATTACATGCTCACTTAAACCAGTTTAAATTCCACTTAAACTGATTATTGCATTAAACTGAAGTGGGATTTCAAGCAGCTAAAGAGCATTTGTGTCAGGAGATGTGCACCAGCCAATCCAAGCCGGTATTCAGTTGGTGCAGGACAAGTTTCTAGTTTTGAAGAGACGCCAGGACCACTTGCGGTCTGTTCTTTAATTGCTCCAACGGTTGTGTCCCAGGGGCAAGTCCTTTCTCCATCTGCCAGGGAATGCAAGCACTCGCCATCCCACAAGGGGGTGATGAGGCTTTGATGAGTTAGCATACTTTCAGAGGAGTGCTAAACGACAAGTTATCAAGAGGATGGAGCAGCTCTGCTCTGAAGAAAGCTTGCAGTATTTGGGACTTTTTAGTTTAGAGAAAAAGCGAGCCGGGGTGACATGATAGACGTTTATAAAATTATGTATTGCATGGAGAAAGTGATAAAAGAAAGTCCTTCTTCACACGGTGCATAGAGTTAAACTGTGGAACTTGCTCCCACAGCAGGCAGGGGTGGCCACCAACTTGGGTGGCTTTAAAAGAGAGTGAGACCAATTCATGGAGGAGAAGGCTAGGGATGACTACCAGCCATAATGGCTATCCTCTGCCTCTACATTCAGAGGCAGTAAACCTTCCAAAAGCCAGTTAGTGGAAACCACAGGAGGGGAGGGTGTTCTAGTGCTGAAATCCTGCTTGAGGGTTTCCTACAGACATAGAATCATAGAACTGGAAGGAACCACAAGGGCCATCTAGACCAACCGCCTGCACTGCAGGAATCTTCTGGCCAACGTGGGGCTCAAACCCATGACCCTGATATTAAGAGTCTCGCATTCTACCAACATCTGGTAGGCCACTGTGTGACTGGACTAGATGGGCCATTGGCCTGATTCAACAGGATCTTAGGTTCTTAGGCGATGACACTGGAAGTGAGCCAAGGGCTCAGCTTTTGCCACATCATAAATACTGGTAATAAAAGGACATGATAATACCCCCCCCCCAAATAATAATAATAATAATGGTGTCTCTGTTTTGACCTGGTTTGGGAACTGTCAGGTGCTGGTAGCCAAAGGACAAAAAAATGCTGCTTCAGATCTTGAGGTTGGAGACCTTAGCAAGCTTACACACACACACACACACACACACACACACACACACACACACAAATGGCATTCTTTGTAAGATGATGGGTTAACAGCATTTCTCTGGGTGGGTGGGGGAACAAGGATCCAGAGTCCTCTCCATCAACTCTTACAAAAACCTGTGCAGTGGCTTGGAAACTCCAAACTTACCCAGCATCTGAGCATTAAGGCATGGATTTTTGAGCACCACTAAAACATGGACGGGACATAAACAACTCATTTTACCAGTATCTGTGTGCATTGTGTCAGAAGCATAAATGCATCGAGATAATTGGAGGTCAGTTTCCAAGACACAAGAAGTGTCAAAAAAAAAGACCTGTGGGCAATGGAAGTTCTAACCTCCACTTCACGTGCTTCCAGTTTCTTGGAAGACCTTAGATATGAGATATACAGGGGCAAAGATTTAATAAAGTTATCATACCTCCCAACCAAAACTTGCAGAAGAGCTGAGCTGCATTTTGCCTTGCTCTAGCAAATTCAGCCCTTCAGCAGTTTACCTGGATTGACTGTAGTACTTACTTAGGGACCTGCCAAAAACTTGGGTCAGCGGGAAGACAAGATCAGCATTCACAGTAGGAGAAAAATCCATCTTGAAAGTGAGTGACTCCCATCCAGACTGGAGAAGCTGGGAGCTCAGGACCCCAAACATCTCCTTGATCTTGTGATATTTCTGCTGCACAAAGGGGAGAGCTAGACTTCCAGTGTGTCAGGGAGGATTTATGGTCCCATTCCATTGCCGCTAGAGAGTGTAAATTAGTTTTAATAAGAATAGCATGGAAGCTTAGATGGGGCAGATTATACTCCTTGTTGGATAGTTGGGTTGATTAGCTTGAACGGTGTCATTTGGAAAGGGTTAATTAATCTTGAGGCAGCAACAATAGAGGATGAGAGATCAGGGTCATTAGTGGCTAAGAGCACCATAGAGAATGTGCTTTTGCTCCAAAGCATTTCGCTCTGGTGCAACAGAGCAGTGGAGGGGATAAATATATATTTGTTTTCATGTTGAGATAATCTGCTGCAGTGGCTCTCAATGAAGGAACTAATAGTGTCAACCTCTAGTCTGTGGGGACTTTCGCCCTGAAGTCGCCTGCCTCCCAGACACTATGCAGCATCCTGCTCATAAAGAGTTTTTAAGCATCACTTCCTCCTACTGTGGACCCCTTGGAATCAGGCACATGACAAGACTAGCTCACCCCCTCCCCAGATCCTCATTGGGTTTGTCAAAGCCAAAGGGCACTTCATCTCTCTCTCTCTCTCTCTCTCTCTCTCTCTTTCTCTTTCTCTTTCTCTTTCTCTTTCTCTCTCTGACATGATTTTGGTGTGGCCCAATTGTTGTCAGTCAGTGCAGCCACATGGCAGCGATTCCCACTGTCAGTGTCAATGACTCTGCTGTTCTTTCCTACAGATCGGTCACTGGCATGTTACCAAAGGCCTTACCATGGATAACCAGATCTTCTCTTCTAATGTGTCAGAGAGCCTCTTCAACACCACGCTCATTGTCACCACCATCCTGGTAAGCGTGGAGGGTCTTGGTGACCTCCTTTTCTGCTCTGGCATCTCAGGGGCAACCTCCAGATACAAACCTTCCATTCCACATGCCCATCCATTCCATGAAAAGAGTCGCACGCTGAGTCCCTGAAGAAACAGATGGTCAAACCACCAACTGCAGCACCAGAAATCATTTATGACATCTCAATTAAACTCACATTGGTACACATCACATGGAAACTATATTTGATGAGTTCAGAAGTGGCTGGGGAGAGGGTTAGAATGAGAGCATGCATCACAATTTTAAATTCCTCTCTCCACATGCCAGTTTGCTTATAGACCTAGCTGGGCTTTGGAGAGGGTAGGTCACCTCTTCTGTCTATGTAAAACTTCTTGTGGTGGTTAAGATGGGTACAGTTTCAGTCACCTAGGCTTATATTTGCAGGTGCTCATTTTCATAACTCCTTGCATTGCTCATCTTCCACCATGGCCAAATACTTTCTGGTTTTCTTAAGCTATTCTTCATCTCCTGGAATACTTGAGGTCTCCATCTGTGGTCTATATTTTGTCCATATTCTTCTCAGCCCCAGACTCAGAGAGACTTTGTGCTCTAACTGAATATTTTCCAGTTGAAAGACTCCAGGGATGGCTATGCCAACTTGATTCCCTCCAGATGTTTTGGGCTTTAGCTCCCATCAGTTCGAACCAGGATGGTCAATGGACAGGGATAATGGGAGTTCTCATCTAAAACATCTGGAGGGCACCTGGTTGAAGAAGACTACTGTCTTCCCAGTAGACTGTACTCAGGGAACTGGCAGCCCACAGGCCACATCTGGCTTCCACCCTATACTTGCCAAGGTAATCAACTGGTGGATGGAGTGGGGCAAAGCTTCCCTTACTAATCCATTTTCTGATATGGATGCCACTTAAACAGAATGAAATAGTTTTCAGTCCACCAATCATGAGGGACTGGAGGGGGGTGTGGAATCTCCCAGTTTGGATCTAGTTTGCCATTGCTGCATCCCAGATGAGCTTGAAAGGAAGAGGAGAGAGTCTGGAGAATCTTTTCCCAGAGACTGTTTCCTTCCTGGTGATTCCCAGGGGAGTCCATCACATCACCTGCCCCTGCTTTCCGATTTGTGCTAAATCTAGTGCTGTTGCGACTCCATGACTAAGATGGGAATGACAGCTGCCCAGTTTCGATGCAGGAAAACCCTTACTTAATGCTCAAGGGAAACCACCAAGAGCTGGAAGGGAACGACCAATACGAAGGCTTCTGCATGGACATGCTGGCAGAACTGGCCGCGATCCTGCACTTCAACTACAAGATCCAGCTGGTTGGTGACGGAGTGTACGGCGTCCCCGAGGCTAATGGAAGCTGGACTGGCATGGTGGGGGAGTTGATTGCTCGGGTGAGTTGGTTAACGCTAATGAATGAGAGCTTATTTGCATGTGTAGCAGAATTGCATGGAATGACCTTCAGGGCTGCGAATGCAGAGATTGTTCATGTTGAAAGCTTTTCCCCAAAAGAAATCTTCCTTGCAGATCGAAAAGTGTCAGGAACAAGGACTCTAGATGAGCCTCTCTTGCCAGGCATTCTAGTTACCTTTGTGTACTGAGACATTTTTGGTGGGAAATCAGTCAGATGTGAAATCTCCCATCTGCAACATAAAAACGGGTACTTGCGTTTATGCTTGCTGTTTATTACTAATTTTATGGTATCCTTTATATGTTTTATTGGTGTGTTTTGTTTTGTTTTGTTTTGTTTCGTTTGATGCTTTGGGCATTTTCCCTGACAGGAAGCCAGGACAGATGTGTATCATAATAACAACAAAAATAATTATCATAATACATGGCATGACATTGTTTCAGTTCTGAGAGAGTAACTCAACTGGCAGTGATGGCCCCCAACTTGGATAGCTTTAGAAGAGGATTGGACAAATTCATGGAGGACAAGGCTATGAATAGCTACTATGCTCTATATCCATTGACAGAAGCATCATGCTTCTGAATACGAGTTGCTGGGAATCTCAGAATGGCATCCTTCATAAACTTCAACTCTCAGAATTCCTGGGAGGAAGCTGTTCCTGTTAAATGATATCAGAGTGCTTTAAATATACATGGTGTGAAGGTGGCCTTAATGTGTACATCACACTCCAGCTCTTAGATGTGAGAGGCCAAAACTTGGCTGAACAAAATGAATTATACACATTCTGTGAAGTCTCTGCACAAAATAGGTCCAGCCGAGCTGAGTAAGAAAGAGTAGGTTGAAAAGCATTCAAAACCAAGTTGGTTTCCTCCCTAATGTACAGAAGTACTTGTTATTCTAGTACTGCCTCCTGCCTTTCTTTATTAAACATCAGAAAGTCTAAGTCAATTGAGGTAACATGCTCACACCACCCTTTGTATCCTCTGTCCGTACAAGCAAGAGGCATGATCAAAGTTCAAGAATGCATGCCAACCAAGCAAACACACTCAGAGCTAGGGACATAATCTGGGAGTGTTCCAGGGGCCAGAAAAGAGAGCCCTGGAGGGTCGCATTCAGCTCTTGGGCCTGAGATTCTCAGCTCCTGAGATAGACTTTTGGTCTGATCCAACCAGGCTCTTTTTATCTTCTGATGGTACTGAGTTGGTGTAACATCTTAAAGGGATCCTCACCCAGTAGAAGCCCTTTCTCATGAAAAGCTATAAAGAAACCAGCTGGCCCGCCAGCTTTCTATTGCTGCCAAGCGACGCTGGAGTGTTTGCTGATGCCTTGGGCTGTCAGTGTAGATTTTTATATAGATAAACAGGTTTGCAGCTATTCTTCAAGGAAGCGAGAGGGAACAGTCATAAAGGAAAGTGTGATGTCTTCAAACAAAAGGGGGGAAGGAAGAAATGGCAATGCTCTGAACAAGTGGTAGCCATGGATTTTTTGTAGCGACAAGTGCTTTCACCTTGCCTTTTCCTGGAAACAAATTATTTAGCCATTGTTTGTTATTGTGAGGATCAGGAGAAGGCGTGTGAAAAGGTGAAGCATGAGCTGAAAAAAATGAGGAGTGGATAAAAGTCAAACGATCCATTGTGATTGTTTTGGATACGTTCCTGCAATCCTCAAAATTACTCCAAGAATTGGATTTGTGTTTGTCAGTTATGGGGATCTGGTGTTCAATGGGCAAGAACACAAGAACTGCTAAAGATGATCAAGGGACCATTTAGTGCTTAAATGGCACCTGACTATTGACACCTGGCCAAATGACACCTCAGAGGTTCTAACAGTTGCAGGGGAACAAACAGTGTTGGAGGGGCTGTGATGAGCTTTGATCTGTGTTGGCACCGAGACAAGATATTTAAATACATGGAGTTAATTTTCCAGGAAGTGAAAAAAGGTTACTAAGCTGGATCTGACATTGTTTCCAGCACTGCCACTGTTAAATATTTGGGAAGGGGGAGATAAGGGGGATCATCCCGTTGACTGCTGCCAGGATGGAAATTGCAAAACGCTGAAAAATAGCTTGTGCATTCCAGTGCCTGATTCAAAGTAAGTCAAACAATAGAAGCAATCCTGTTTGACTTTAGTTCTCAGATTCATGCATTAGAGAGAAGATCTGCAAATAGTTCAGTCAAAGGACTGAGGAAGAAATTATCCACAAAAAGAAAACATTACAAAGTAGGATTGTAGGTTCATTTCAATGCAGTGTATATTGTTATGTTATTGGTTTTTTTCCCTGTTGCAAAGTTTCTGAATTCAAAAATGTGGCCCTCTCTGGAACAGTCCTCAATCTTGCTTCCATTATACTACATACACACTGTTCAACTGGCAATGAAATGCACTCATGTCCCAATTCAGAGGACTATCATTGCTCTTAAGAATTGGACATGATGGCTGGGGCATATAACCATGGCTGAGAGACTGGCATTCAGGCAACAGCACTAGACTCCAATGCTGTATGGATGGAACATATCCATTGTAAATATAGACAACTGTATCTCTCATGCTGAATATGTCAGGGACATTCCTCAGATACCTCACACCTGGGAACCAGAATACCATGCCCAAGAGTTTAGTGTTTTGGGGATTCCTGAGTTCAAATCTCTGATATGGACATTTATTTATTTATTCCCCCCTACAACTTGTGGGGTATAGTCTTCCACTTGTGGGTTCGTTGGTTTAATTGTTGACTTTGTTATTCTTGGGGGGTGGGGAGGATTTAAAAGGTCAGCCAAGCAGTCAGTCAGAAGCCTCTCAAAGCTCACATGCAGACCTGGTGGTAGCAATATTCTTAACTGTGTCTCTGCATCTCATATTCACAGGTATAATGACTCTGTATAAGGAAGTTCCATTTACTTATCCTGGTTAATAGCCAATGCTTATCTTCCAAGAATGCATTTACTTAGGACATTTTTATACCACTGAATTATTTGCATTCCTAATGTCTCTCACACCCCTTTTATATATATACCCATCTGAACCACCACCAGATCATAGAAAAACATAGCAAAATACATATATTAATTATGGACTGTAGGAAGAATAGCTTCCTCTGGTCTCATCTGAACGTCCTGATGAACCATTTTGTTGGTTGTTTCTTGTGACATCGGGGGGGGGGGACTTTGGGGACTCACAGAAGGGGCAAAGTATATTTCTGGTGGGGGAGTTGTGTCCTACATATTAAACTCTCTGAAAGAAAAATGGCAGTATATGTTAAAGACAGGAGTCCAGCAATGGAGGTAGGCAAGTGGGGGGGGTTGCTCATTGTTTGGGGGGCACTTCTCCCCCATCTCTGGTGCCACTCATGGTTGGCCACATGATAAATGACTGAATGTGATAAGGAACCTTCTGTTGAGCAACTCATGCTTGGCTCATCCAATTCTCTTTCTGGCGAACTGTCACAACATTGAGATGAAACCCCAAATATGGATGTCGTGATCTTATTTTCTTCTTCTTCCCTGAAAGAGAAATTCCAAGTGAACAAAAATTGTGGCGAAAACAATTTGATGTGGGGCTGCCACAGTGCAGGGTTAATTACATACACACTTCATAAGGTTTTTATGAGGGTAAGGACATGAAAAAGAGAGGCAGTGAATCATATGTCCTGCTAATTAGAATGGAATAAAAGACTTCAAGTGGCGAACACTGAGCTAGTCTTGAAAGTCTAGTGGGGGGAGGGAATATTCCTCTCTTTCGTTCTGGTTGGGCAGCAAAATAAACTTCTGTGGCAAAAGAGATCCTTGCTTAGAAAATGTCTATTCAGTTTCCCCTCATTTTGGGAGGAGGGAACATTCCTCAGATTAATGCCAATAAAAATAATTGCAGCAAAAAAGATGTAACTAAAAATCAATGTGAATATCTAGGGCAACGGATGTGCCATCTCCCATCTTCAATCACAAATCGACAGACACGCTGCAGGCCACCTGACTCAAGCTCATTTGTGGGCCACAGTCTGAGGACCTCCAGGCTAGAAAAATTGCACAGAGGAGCCTGAGAAGGGAGAAGACGAGGTGCAAAGCAGGGCAAGGCTCAATATTGTTCCCCGCAGCCAAGAGTTCCAGTATTAGCTTGGGATGAAGGCAAGGTGCCGCTCAGACACAAGGTTGCCCAGAGGAAATCCTACATTCCAGAGAGGTGTAAATGCTTCCGAGCTGCCAACATCAAATTTGCAGGTGTTTTATTTGGGGGATAGCTTAATCTCTTGTCACTTCAGGCATACGTTCCTTGCCCTTTCCCCTTGGCTTAAGTTGTACCATCAGTCAACAATTGTAGCAGTATTTAAAATCTGCACAAAGCCCAAAGAAGCACACATTTGAGCAGACAGAATAGTGATGGGTGGACTTGCCCAGCACTTGTCCAGCACTGCTCCAGAAAAGCAGCGTACTGTAAATAATAGATGCTTCCTCTGGTATCTATGGCATTGTCCACAGCTTTGATCCCTGCATTCACCAGAGCACCTTAGGAATACCAGAAGTTGCCTGACAGTGAGCCCAGATTCTTGCTCCATCTGGCGCAGTATTTTCTACCCTGACTGGCAGCAGCTGACCAGGGGTTTTTTTTGGGGGGGGGATCCTTCCCCGGCTGTGCCCAGAGATGTCAGGGGTGGAACCTGGGACCTTCTGCAAACAAACCAATACTCAGCCACTCTGCTATGGTCCTTCCCTCTGCCCCATCTTGCCTTGATATGTAGCATGATGGAGGAAGGAGTAAGTAAGAAGGTGCTGCAGCAAACACCATGATATCACACTGTGGCCAGAGTAGATCCACTTTGGATTGGGTGAGACCCCAGGGTCCAGGAGTGACAGGAAGGCTATCACTTTCATGGCATGCTTGTGCAGTTCCCAGAGAGACCTGGCTGACCTTTGTCAGAATGGGTGACTTAGGCCACATTCACAGCATAACTTAAAGCACTCTGGTGCAGCTTTAAACAGTCATAAAGGTAAAGGGACCCCTGATCATTAGGTCCAGTCGTGACCAACTCTGGGGTTGCGGCGCTCATCTCGCTTTATTGGCCGAGGGAGCCAGCGTACAGCTTCCGGGTCATGTGGCCAGCATGACTAAGCTGCTTCTGGCAAACCAGAGCAGTGCACGGAAACGCCGTTTACCTTCCCGCCAGAGTGGTACCTATTTATCTACTTGCACTTTGATGTGCTTTCAAACTGCTAGGTTGGCAGGAGCAGGGACCGAGCAACGGGAGCTCACCCCGTCGCGGGGATTCGAACCGCTGATCTTCTGATCGGCAAGTCCTAGGCTCTGTGCTTTAACCCACAGCGCCACCCGCGTCCCTTAAACAGTCATGCCCCCCCAAAAAAAGAATTATTGGATCTGTAGTTTGTGAAGGGTGCTGAGAGTTGCTAGGAGACCCATATTCCCCTCACAATGCTACAGTTCTCTGTGAAGAACTTTGGTTATTAAACCACCCTGAGAACTGCAATTTTGGGAGGGGAGTATGGGATCTCCAAACAAAACTAAAACTCCCAGAATCCTTTGAGGGAATCCATGACACTTTAAAGTGGTGTCATAGTGCTTCAACTTATCATGTAAATGTGGCTTAAGTGGACCTATTCAGCAGAGCTCTACTTATATTTTCAGGAAAGGCTAGCCAAACCTTAATCCTCTGTGGGTTTCAGCTTTCAGGGATGACGAGGCTAACCTGAGAAAAACGTGTTTCAGTTTAATGGGAGCTTGCTCATTTTTACTTTTATTTCCATTAACCTTACACTCTCCTCCTCTCGCTCTTTCCCCCAAAAGTGAAACGCATCCTCTCACCAGCCAGTGCATGTCCAGGGCGGTGTGACAGCGCACCCTTTTATTCTGATACATTTGTATTTTCACCCTTTGCCAGCGAGCTCCCAGCTGTGCTCAGAGATGTCTCTTTTGCACGTCATCTCAGGAGGAGACGTCAGCGGCTGGGCTCCCTGGCCATTCCCACCCCAGAGGAGCCGGGAGGAGGACACTTTGGAGGAGACTCAGAAAAGCGGCTACAATTTACCTGCTGCCCATTACTCATCTTGGAGGAAGAGAGAGAGCTGGGCCGAGAAACCAGCTTTGTCAGCTTGGATGCATCCTGGTTGTTATTTATTGCTTGTTGTGGCAAACGCCACCAGACTGGAGATGCATCCTTTTGGAGGAGAGGGCCCTGCTGTGATTGGCAGGGCGGGGAAGCTGCTCCAGGAGGGTCTCTGCAAAGAGAAATCCTCATCTAGGTTAATGGTGAAGCACAGGGGGGGGGGCATCAAAGGAGCCAAGGAAAGGGGTGGGGCGTGGAGAACGAGAACAAGGTGACAGCGATACAAGTGTGTTTCTGTGTAAGCCAGACATGTGTTCTCTGTCTCGCTCACTTGTCTAATTATAATCAACCGGGTATGGCACGGTGTGCCCCTGTGCAGTCCTGATGTGATTAAAATTCATCGTCAAGCAGAAAATAGAAACCATATGAATTTTTATAAACTAAGCAGTTGAGGGCAGGGATCTGGGATCGCTGTAGGCACTTCAGTGCCCCGGGCTAAACATTAAGCGCCTCCAAACTCTGCCTCTGCTTGGGGTGTTTGTTGCGGTCTACAGAGGTTTTCCTTAGCTCATCGTCCCACCCACCCCAGACAATGCCAATGTTTCATCAGGCCAACTTTGCTGCACTCCTGCTGCCTTTGGCAGGCATGCTTAGTGGTAGCTGTAGCAGCTCCTATGCCTGCTTTAATACCTGGCTCCTAACCCAACAGACTCCTTGCCCCTTGGACGTCAGTGCCCTGCAGGATCAAACCAAAGGCCTAGGTAGTTCAAAGTCCTGTTTCCCACAATGAAGCTCTCTGGGTGATCTTGGGCCAGTCACTACCTCTCAGCCTAAGCTACCTCACAAGGTTGTTGTAGGGATTAAATGAGGGGGAGAATTGTGTACGCCACCTTGAGCTCTGTGGAGAAAGAAGGGGGGATATAAAGGCAATAAACTCCATTGGGTTTCTAATGTTATGAGAGAGGGAGCAAAAAAAAAATCTCACCTGCTCTGGCTTCATTCTGGATGGCTCCCTTTTCGCTCTCTCCAACACGAGGGTTTTGCTTTGTCCTTTCTACAACTAGGGATGGGTGAACCTGCCATTTCAGCTTCTCATTTTCCCAGTCTTAAATTTTCCACATTTCCACAAACAGTTTGCAATTTTTAAAGAAGTCATTGTAAAAGGTTGTCTGCATACTGATGCAATTTTCTCCTAATATATTTGTTGGGATGCAATTTTGCCCAATATACACATTTTAGCGAATCAGTTTCCCTTGCAGTAATGCAGCTTTGCATGTTATTTTCACTAATATATGTATTTTCATGTGCACACTTCACCTCAGCGTATGAATTTTTATGCACATACCTTGGCTGCTGAACTGCATTGCAAAATTCGGAAGAGTGTGGATTTCAAAGGATGGCTGTGTTTCAGTTCTCCTATTGCTTCAGGAAGTGTGAATCAGGTAGGTTTGCATTTAAATGCAAACTGAGTCAAATCTTTTCCCCACTCCTACCTCGCTAGACGTGCATGTGAAGCAGCAGTAAAAGGACTGCCATCTTCAAATAGCCTCCATAGGCAGCCCCTGACTGTAAGTCTGAAACTGGCAGGGATAGTGGTTTTGCTTTCGAAAAACACATTTGCGAGACACACAGCCTAGAATCAGTTTAGAGCTGTGCTTGCTACTGTTTTCAGCATTAAGTTTTTGTCAAATTAAGATTAAAAATAAAATGCAACACAGTTACAAGTGTAAGCCCTAATCTTTGACGGACAGCAAATATTTCAGACGCGAGGAAAAAATGTGACCTCTGTGTCATGCCTCGAAGCATTTGCAAAGACAATTCTGGATGAGGGTGATGGCTGTCGGTTGATAGGGAGCAGAAAATAGAGCCGGCGGCGGATGCTAGTGAACGTTGCAGCAGGTTTTTGGAAACAAGTGAAATTGACAAATTAAAATTCTAAAAATATAGCTGTAATTAAAATTACCCCATAAGTGATATCAATAAATAGGTGTCAACGCATTTTTAAAAAAGACATTCTGAAAAACAATCGCAGCTGATGAAATGAAGAAGAAGCTTAGAAACACTCATCCTAATAAAGAAAAGGGCATATGCAGAATTCCCCATGTGCTGGACCTTTCCTATATGTGTGCAAAGCTGGTGATGGAGCAATGTGGAGGGGAGAGCAGGACTGTATCCAGTACCTGACAGGTCTCTCCTGGAGTGAATAGCAGTTTTTGGAGGAGGGGGATTTCATAGAATCATAGAAATGTAGAGTTGGAAGGGACCCTGAGAGTCATCTAGGCCAACCCCCAGCAATGCAGCTGCCCCATATAGGGTTCGAAGCTGCAACCTTGGTGTTATCAGCAGCATGCTCTAACGTACTGAGCTTTCATTGTGATCAGGTGGTGGAGTATTCCCAATCCTCCTGGACTGATCAGAAAAGCACTGCTGGATCAGGCCAATGGCCCATCTAGTCCAGCATCTTGTTCTCACGGTGGTCAACTAGATGTCTGTGGGAAACCCATGAGCAGGACTTGAGTGCAACAGCACTCTGGTCCCTTTGAAACAGAGATGGAGAGTTTAGCCTGGCTCTCGTTGGACTGAATCTGTGTGCATCACCTAAGAGACGCTTGGCATTGTCGAACTCAATGAATGCTAACCACTTGTTAGAAGTATGATGATGATGATGATGATGATGATGATGATGGCAGCTTCCAACAAAATATTAAAATACAGTAATCCATCAAACATTAAAAGCTTCCCTAAACAGGGCTGCCTTCAGATGTCTTCTAAAAGTCTGGTAGTTGTTGTTCTCTTGGACACCTGGTGGGAGGGCGTTCCACAGGGTGGGTGCCACTACCGAGAAGGCCCTCTGCCTGGTTCCC
Organism: Podarcis bocagei; assembly: GCF_964188305.1. Classification (NCBI taxonomy): domain Eukaryota; kingdom Metazoa; phylum Chordata; class Lepidosauria; order Squamata; family Lacertidae; genus Podarcis; species Podarcis bocagei. The sequence goes on from NC_138141.1 coordinate 23,665,551, forward strand.
TGTAACTTGGCTTCTCACAGTGAGAGAACTTCCAGAGGGCCCTGGGCGCTTCTATGTTAAACTGAATCCAGCTTCTCCTCCCTGCACCCAGCAGGCAACAGGCACCATCAAAACCGAATGTGCATGGATCTGTGCAGTTGTTGATTTATCACGGTTGCATTCTTGCCCACCCTTCAACCAAGGAGCTGGGGGGAGTAAGCATGGAGGGTGTGTCACTTTAATCCAGGCACCCCAACCTGTTGCCCCTCCAGATGTTTTGGCCTCCAACTCTCATGATCCCTAGCTAACAGGACCAGTGGTCAAGGGTGATGGGAGTTGTAGTCCAAAACATCTGGAGGGCCAAAGGTTGGGGATGCCTCCTTTAATCTCACTGTGAGAGAGGGAATGAGTGGCTGGACTCATGTCACCCAGTTGCCAGGGACTTGCTGGATGAAGAGGACCAGTGAGGATCAGCTATTTGATGAAACAATAACAGGAAGGCCAACACTCTGGGAAACACTTTAGTTCCACAGGGTTGTATCCAGTGGTCGTTCTACCCAGAGTAGACCCATTGAAGTTAATGGGCATGACTAAATTAGGTCCATTAATTTCACTGGGTGTACTTGGAGTAGAACTAGTTGGATACAACTCACAGAAAATAGTGATTCTTTCTTATTGTTGTTCTTATTTTATACAGTGCCCTCACATAATAATAATAATTAATAATAATAATAATAATAATAATAAAGGTCACTACACCAAGGAGCTTAAAACCTAAAGTGATCTGTTTATTGGAGCTTAGCATAGATAAATTGGAAGAACAAAATAACTTTTAAAAAGAAAAATTACCTCTCGCAAATTAAGTAACCCAGAAGTTATAAATAATTGACTTTTTGCCCTAAAATGTCATTTCAGTTAGCCAAAAAAAGAAAACAAAATTATAAAAACCCTGTATGCAGCAAAAATGTCCCTTTTGGAATATTCCTTGCTGGAAAATAATAAACATTTTTCATCAAAATTGACATCTTTTTGCAAATGATATTGATTTCAAAAGGTCTGTCGTTTGTATCTGTAGTGGGAAAATGTCTTCTGTGAAAAATTGCAAGGGGGAGCCTCCCCGCTGATAAAAGTATAGCAAATGGAATGTCGTGCAGCCCTGTCACCAGCTGATCTGCACCTTGTGACCTCAGCGGATCCCTAGGGTGTGTCTGTCAAAGTCTACCCCCAGAATAACCAGAAAAGAAACTTCTTCACAGGGACAGGAGAAGGAATTTGGTTCCTTTTCACATTTCAGTGTCAACCTCCCTAATCTGCACCCCTTCAAACAAGCTGAAATGAAGCCAATATTTGGTGAAAACTTGTAGGACACTTCTCCGACCAAATAGCAGATACAAAAATGTGCCTATGAGTGAAAATAACATGCAAAAAAATGCATTTCATTAAGGAAAATTGCATACAGAAATGTGCACATTAGAAGAAATGTACACTGAAAGGTCGGTGTGTTTCCATAAGGACTTTTAAAAGGATCACAAACTGTTTCAGAAACATGGAGAGCTGAATTTAAAATGGGGAAACTGAGGTAAACTGTAATCAACAGATTTGTCCACAGAATCATAAATCAAACAGCTCTTACCATCGGAAAGTTCTTCCCACTCTGCTGGCAAGTTTTATAGTTTAAGTACGTACTGTATTAAGAAGTAGCTCATTTTGTCCATCCTGAATCTTACAAAATTTGTTTTCGCTGGCTGTCCCCAAATTCTAGTGTTATGAGAGAGGGAGGAAAACATTTCTTTAGCCATTTTCTCCACCCCATGTATCATTTTATCATCTTCTACCATGTTGTCTCTTGCCTGTCTTTCCTCTAAACTGAAAGGACCCAAATGCTGTAACCTTTCCTCATAGTGGCTCCATCCTCTCTGTCCCTCACATGGCATGCAGTCTTCACTAGGAGGAGTGTTGTATCCTCATCACCATGACAACCAGGCCACATCTCTTCCTGGTACCCTATGGCAGCTGGGCCATATTAATGCTCCCCTAGGGCTGATGTGTAGGTCTGATGAGGTTGCATTGGTCTACTGAATCTGTGTCTTCAAAGAGGTATCTTCCTGGGGAGGGTGATTGTTGTCTGCTCTTAAACCCCATGAGCATTGTTGTTGTTGTTTAGTCATTTTGTCGTGTCCAACTCTTCGTGACCCCTGGACCAGATCACACCAGGCACTCCTGTCTTCCACTGCCTCCCACAGTTTGCTCAAACTCATGCTGGTAGCTTTGTCCAGCCATCTCATCCTCGTCCCCTTCTCCTTGTGCCCTCCATCTTTCCCAACATCAGGGTCTTTTCCAGGGAGTCTTCTCTTCTCATGATGTGGCCAAAGTATTGGAGCCTCAGCTTCAGGATCTGTCCTTCCAGTGAGCACTCAGGGCTGATTTCCTTCAGAATGGATAGGTTTGATCTTCTTGTAGTCCATGGGACTCTCAAGAGTCTCCTCCAGCACCATAATTCAAAAGCATCAATTCTTTGGTGATCAACCTTCTTTATGGTGAGAGCTGGACCATGGGTATTAGGTCTGGCAATAGGCCCTCCTCTTCTCCTGGTTTTCATCCAGTTCCAGGGTGGTACTGACGAGTGCAGCTTTCTCCCAATTGAAGTGCAGAGTGTTTGAGGACCAGGACATTTGCAGGGAAACCAAAATGCTTGTATACGAAGCTATTGTACTACCAACTTTACTGTACGCTTGTGAAACATGGACCACTTATAAACACCATTTCCAGCTCCTTGAAAGATTCCATCAACGGTGTCTTTGGAAATTTTTACACATCACTTGGGAAGATAGGTGAACTAATACCAGTGTACTGGAAGAAGCAAAGATCACCAGTGTTGAAGCAATGATTCTTCAACATCAGCTTTGTTGGGCTGGTCATGTTGTGTGGATGCCTGATTATCGTCTTCCAAAGCAACTACTCTATTCCGAACTTAAAAATGGAAAGCGTAATGCTAGTGGTCAACAAAAGAGGTTTAAAGACTGTCTCAAGGCAAATTTTTTAAAAATGTAGTATAAACACCAACAATTGGGAAACACTTGCCTGCGAGTGCTCCAGTTGGAGAACAGCCTTTGCCAAAGGTGTCATGAGCTTTGAAGACACTTGAACTCAGGACGCAAGGGAGAAACGTCCTAAGAGGAAGGCACATTTGGCAAACCCTCACCATGATCAACTCCTGTCCAGAAACCTATATCCCCACTGTGGAAGGACATGTGGATCCAGAATTGGCCTCCACAGTCACTTACAGACTCATTGTTAAAACCGTGTTTATGGAAGACAATCTTATTCGGCTACGAGTGATCGCCAATGAAGAAGATTCCAGCTCAAGTGAGCTCCTCTCAGCTCTTTATATTTGCTTTTCTTCCTGTCTCCTTTCATCCTTCTGTTTCCCTCACAGGCATCTGTCAAGTATCCTCTCAGACTCCAACACCTGAGGCAAAGACACCTATTCATGGGGACAAGCCACTGTCATTTGCAGGCATTTGTGTTCTTTTGTCGGGGTCCTGACCACTCATTCAGCAGCGATCAAGCCAGCTAGGCTCACAACAATATGATAAAATGAGATAAATCATTGCATTGCAGATGCACGGCCTCTTGGGAAATTATAATATCATGTGCGTAAAAGGCATCTATAATGCAATCTGGACAAGGATAGCCTGACTTCTGTTGTCTGTGCTCTGGTAACCTCTGTATATTAGATTGCTGTAATGCATTACACGTGGTGCCAACTTTGACGACAGTTCGGAAATTGCAGTTGCTGCAGAATACAGTAGCCAGACTGGTAGCCAGGCAAGACGGTCTGAACATACAATGTGGCTCAGGACTTTAGTACCTTAGGGACCGCATCTCATCAACCTGAGCCCTGCATTCATAATCTGAGGTCCTTCTCTGTGTGCCTTCTCAGGGGTGACTCCCCAGGAAGACATGCCTGGCATCATCACTATCTCTTTTAGATACCAGACAAAAAACTATTTTTCCCCCCACCCAGGCCATTGGACCTCAATTTTCTGCTTATCTTTCAGTGGGATTAAGGTTGAGTTTGATCTGCTCTTTTATATATATTATCGGTGAGCATTTTGGGTGATTTATACTCTTGTTTTTAAGGTTTGCTTCTGAAAATCTCTTTGAATTAACCTTTACTGACTAAAGCAACTAAAAAAAAATAGAATAATAATATAAAATATCAAAAACCAAAATAAGATGTATTGCTTGCAGCTTGCTTTGAAACTGGAGCTGGATTATTATGCAGTTTTATTCCAATAGAAATTCAAGTCTGGAGTTGTTCTGCTATGAAATTCACCTTTGCTGGGTTGGCAGGTTACTGAACTTCAGTAGGAATGGAGACCAATCAAATGGTCACTTGTTTCATCCATAATAGCTGTTTCTCTAGAAATGCCATTTTTTGTTAGCTACGTTTAATGGATCCTCAAAACAACATTGTTTCCAAATACTTTGCATTCCAGTGTATCCTGCATTATCCTCATGTTGTTGCTGCTGCTGTTGTTTTGGAGTAATTTTTCAGCAATTTTTAATAATAAATAATCTGTGTAGAATGTTGGATAAGCAAAGCATTGTTGATGCTTTTAAGGGCTACTGTGCCTTAAATAAAAAAAAATCATGTTTTCAGGTTCAGTCAATGTTATTGCTTCCTGTTGAGCACAAACATTGGATTAGTCTTCAATTTTATTATGAAAGGAAGAAGAAAAGAAAACTCTCATCATTTTGGGAGGAGCAGAAGTTGATTAATTGAGGAATTCATCATTAAATCCCTAGCAATTGTAGAGAGAAAGCAATGAAATAGGTCAAATCTGGAAGGAGAAAGGCGTTAATTAACATTGCAGGGGTCCTTTTGGAATGCAGCTTGTTAGTAGATATTATAGAAAGATCTTGGTCATGGTGAAGGGCATTGCTGGATAATAAGTGTTTTATGGAAACACCTTTTTAAATACATTTTTAGCTGATTGTGGAAAAAGAATGCCTCAGCAAAACTGAAAGTTCCAGAATGACCCAACATGTCTTCGACCAGAATGACAAGAATTAAGGCTCACCTGAGAGTTAAGGAGATGCAGTTGCTGCTTCTAAGCACAGAGCCTACCTAGTATCAATGGTTATGTTGTAGATTTGGGTTTAGGTCTTTATAGCATGCAGCAAACAAGAGTTGCATTTGGCTGAGAAAGCAACACAGTTGTTAGGCTAGCGAAGTGCAAAGGACTATGGAAAAATGCTGTTTATTAAACAAAGACCTTGAGAATCAGCAGGATAATCAATTTATCTTGTTTAACAAACTTTGCCAGGGTAACCCGAAAAGGGTTGCTTTTTTTCCAACTGAGCTGCCTTTAATTACTTACAATGTTTTCTGCAGAACTCAGCAAGCTCGGATGCCCATGAAGTGGCTTCTGTTTTTACAGTTCTGTGTGCATATTTTGAACCAAAATGGAATCCAGAGGGGAGATTGCGAGAAAGCATTTGCATAAGTTATTTCTTAAGTGTGGGCTGACACTTCCGTAGTATTTTATCTGCAGGCAGTATGATTACAGTCTGGAGCCTTGACCCTGAATTTTTCAGAGCATCTTCTCAGGTTTGCCCTCCACCTCTCTTGTTAATTGTGCCTTGAAGATGCAGGCTGTGAACATGAGAACTAAAGAAGTTATGGAATATTTTCTTAAGTTTGCTGGACACAGGAAGGTGCAATTATACCAGGTCAAACCCAGGAAACTTCCCAGCCATGATGACTATGTTCGCTGCTTGCTGGGAATCACAAGTGGGGGAAATGTTATCACCCTCCAGGCCCAGCTCTTGGGCTTCTTGAAGGCATGTGCCTAGCCACTGTGAGAACAGGATGCTAGACAAGATGGACCAGTGGCCTGGTCTACGGGGCTCTTCTTGAGTTCTTAAGAGATGCCAGGGACTGATCCTGGGACTTTTAGGATGCAAAAGCATGTGTTCTACCACTGATCTACAGCCTTCTGTAATGTGGTGCACCTCTTTGGAACCAGTTGTAGATTCCAACATTTACTCGCCTGTTTGTCAAAGAGGTGGGCCCCCCAATGGTTCCATTGAAGATGAGCCTCCCCACCATTCCTACTGAATACATATGACCGTGAGACTAGGCGTCCTACACAGGGGGGATGCATCCTGTTTCACCACTTGAGTCAAAGCAGGAAGAGCCACCATGCCCTGCACCATCCTGCCTCTGCCACTGGAGCAGAATTAGCACTGGTTATCGGCTTCCGATGAGATAATGTGAGATCTCACCGAAATCTCGCAAGACTTTGGTGAGATCTCACCGGAAATCGGCATTGATGCCAGAACCGTATCTCCACCAGCGGTGGAGACAGCAGAGGGGGTGAGGTGCTTGCAGTGGTGCCATCTTGGGGTTCCACTGCTCAAGGCGGCAGCTTCACCCCATTTCATGGGCAGGCCAAGCCTAGTCCCACAATAAGTTCTCCATTTTGACTCTGCCACGCTTTCACCGTGGCTTCTAAATTAAGGATGCTCCTAAAAATACCAACCCTCATCCAAGTTTTTCCTTATACTTTGGAGTTCTTAATTACTGGGTTTTGTTTCTGAAGAGGAAGTGAAGCATTAAGAATTACAACCTACTCTCTTTTTGGAAGAATAGGAGCATCAGAAGAGCTTTCCTGAATTAGGCCAAAGCTCCAGCTGGTTCAGTAGGCTGCTTCCCACGGTGGCCAACCTCTGGGAAAGCCCCAAAGTAGGCCTTGAATGCAGGACTAATCTGGTCTTCAAGGTATTCGACCTCAGAATATAGAGGCTGCATATTGCTCAAAGCCATTGATTGACCTATGCTCTATGAATTTTCCTAATCTCCCTTTAAAGACGTCTAAGCTAGGAGCCATCACCACATCCTGTGGCAATGAATTTCATAATGAATAATGCACTCTGTAAAAAAAAAAGAACAAAAAGGTCCTTTCTTTTATCTGCCTGTAGCGAAGGATCAAGTTCATACTTCTATTTTGAAGATGCAGGTTCCCTGGAGTGTTAGATATGTGCGAAAAATTAAAACTGTGTTTCTGAGATACAGGTCACGAATTACAGAACCATACAGCAGTCGTCTCTAAGAGATAGATTAGCAAAATGTAATTCTCAGGTTCCTCTCTCATATTACAGACAATCTGCCCAAGTCTCTGGAAGGAAAGTGCGAGAGAGCAAGCTCTCTTTATCGTTACTGGTGCTAGACTCAGGTGAAATCACCTTTCGCACCCCAGCAGGTGTTTCAGGCTAGCTTTCTTTGCCTTGTTTGGCAGGAGATACCCAAACAGCTGGAGAGGCAGGAGCAAAACACCAGCCCTGGGACAGTGCTAAGTGTTGCAGGAGTCTTGCTTAGCAGGTCGCCTCTCAACAAGTTGCCAGCTGCCACTGTAAAGCAGAGCGGAACACCATTCGTCACCATTAGGGTCAGAATGAGCTCCATCAGCCACCATAGCAGGATCATCCATTGGGAGGGATTCCATCTCCGCACTTAAACTTCCAGTGTGTTTAATTGCCAAGTTCGTGGAACTCAGTTAATAACAGCCCTGTGAAACGTCGGCATCTTCTGAGCATGCAGAGACAGCATCAACATTTAATGACAGCCGAGTCGGGTCATCCTTTTAATTTCAAACAGCAGTCTGTCAAGGGACCCTCTGATGCAGGGAGCATTTTGTTCAAATTTAAGCAATCTTCTGCCTGGGAAGCATCCAGAGATACTGATGCTACTCTAATATGCTATGGAAATCTCCCACTTTGCTTGTGTAGCAAGACACTACAGAGCTAGTGAAGTATGTGCGTAAGAAGTTGCATGTCTGTTGGGACACAGAAAGCACAAAAATTCTATTTCAACTCTAACTACCTTCCCTTGTGACCTTTTGGAGCTGACGATGCAGAGGCATAACCGAAGCTTTGTGTCGGTGTGTCAGGAGACCTCTGCAAGGATTGTGCCCAGGGCAGCTGCCTATTGGAGGAAGGGGGTGGGGTTGGGGGTCCAGAACAGGCAGAGATGACATTCCAGAGCTGCAAACAGGTGACTCAAAGGGCAGGCATGTGGTCATAGCTGGTGTAAATTTTGGCTTCCTCTGTATGTGTTATTACAATCTGTCACAAGGAACCTAGGAAGCTGTCTTAGAATGAGTCTGACTGTTGGTCCATCTAGCTCAGTAGCACCTACACTGGCTGGCAGCAGATCTCCAGGGTTTTAGGCAAGGGGTCTTTCCCAGCCTTACCTGGAGATGCCAAGGATTCAACCTGCGATTTAACTTCATGCAAAGCAGATGCTCTACAGCTGAGCTACCATCCTTCCCCAGATGCCTTTTATTCCGGTTAAAAAATTGGGCATCTCCCAAACAACTAAATATATAATGGAAACACCAAGTTGGAGTCAAGATCAAAAGCAGAAACCGGTGCAAGGAGGCAGCAGCTTTGGCTGAGACCTCACACCAGGCTGAGCACTAAGCTCGGAGGTCAGGGCTTTGCAGATTCCTGGCAAACAGGAATTTATGCACAAGGGTCATCTGACTTGATGTGCCGGCTAACAGGTCTCCCAGCCTAGATGGCCCCTTGAAGCCCAGAGCTCAGTCTGCCAGCCTTGCAATAGAAGCAGAGCACAAGTGATGCCAAAAGTTAGGCAATGGTGCCTGCCTACTGGGGGCTTTGGTTTGAGTCCCTCACAGGCACCTTGGGCCACTACATTCACACCATACATTAAAATCAGTATGATACCATTTTAAACAGTCACAGCTCCCCCCACCCAAGAATCCTGAGAACTGTGGTTTATTGAGGGTGCTGAGAGCTGTTAGGAGACCCCCATTCCCCTCCCAGAGCTACAACTCCCAGAGTTTCCCATGAAGAGAGATGGATAAATGGGAAATGTAGCTCTGTGAGGGGAATAGGGGTCTCCTAACGACTCTCGGAAGGGATGCAGGTGGCGCTGTGGGTTAAACCACAGAGCCTAGGACTTGCCTGTCAGAAGGTTGGTGTTTGAATCCCCACGACGAGGTGAGCTCCCGTTGCTCAGTCCCTGCTCCTGCCAACGTAGCAGTTCAAAAGCATGTCAAAGTAGATAAATAGGTACCACTCCGGCGGGAAGGTAAACGGCGTTTCCGTGTGCTGCTCTGGTTCGCCAGAAGCGGCTTAGTCATGCTGGCCACATGACCTGGAAGCTGTATGCCGGCTCCCTCGGCCAATAAAGTGAGATGAGCTCCACAACCCCAGAGTTGGCCACAACTGGACCTAATGGTTAGGGGTCCCTTTACCTTTAACGACTCTCGGCACCCTTAACAAACCACAGTTCCCAGAATTCTTTAGGGGAAGCCATGACCATTTAAAGTGGGATTGTGGTACTTTAAATAGATGGTGTGAACATAGCCTTAGTTTCCTTTTCTTAGGATATGTGATCTGTAATGTAGATTCCTAAATGAAACAGTGGAACAAGCCGATTGGGCGCCTGGGGTAGCGTGTGTGCCCTGCACCCTGGGATGAGCCAACCGCCTGTGCAGGTGGGGCCAGCCAGGGCAGGACACTCTGTGGGGCCTCCGAGGAGTCTGCCTGCCTCCTCTTACTCAACCGCCCTACAGCTGAGTCGGAGCCGGTGGGCGGACCGTTTCGGGCAGCACAGAGCCTGCGGGCATCCAAGTCACCTTGTCACTCCCAGGAGAGACGCGTGGCTCGGGCGCACTGCAGGCCCCGCGGTAAGTGCCGCCCGGCATTTTGTCACCCCCCTCACTGCCCCCACCACACACACCCTTCCTCCACCCCTGCCTAGATGCTCCAGGTATGCCTGCAAAACCAACCCTAGCTGTCTTTTTGCTCAAAGGCTTTGTGTCACTATCAAGGGCCTTTTGCCTTTTAATTCATTCCAACACCTTTATGCAATAGCAAAGTCCAATATGCTGTGCAGACTGCACTTGACAACATCCTGCTCTGCAGATATGGCTGAGGTGTTAAATCAAAGCACTGAGTGTGGAGTTTTGCTGAAAAGAATTCCTTTGCCCCATCTGTCACACAAAATCCAGTAAATAGACACAATGTGAGGTTAGGGTGAGGGTTGCTACGAGCTTACCAGGAAGCTGAAAAAGGCACCCACCTTTGATTGAGGAGCACCCACTGTAGAGGTCTGCTGTTCCATTCCTGCATCTCACCAAACAGAGCTCTCTTGGGCTTGAGATCTCACCCACACTGAACTTAAAAGATGCTGAAGACAGGACTTTTGTTTTGTTAACAGCGAGTTTCACCATTTGGAGCAAACTGTCCTCTCTCCCTTTATGTCCTGGATGCGACCTCTCTGCTGCTTTCTTAATGAATTTCACACTTTCTAAAAGGAACACTGAGCCAGATGCCCAGATGCTGCAAATCCTCTCATTTTTCGGGACTTTACTGAGCTGCACATATTGTAAAAGTTATGCAGACATTTTGACCCCATCAAACAATCATCGCTCACCAGGAGAAATAAAACCTGGCGCTTTGGCTTATGTGCTCTGGGTCTTGATGGAGGATGGAAGGGTGCTTGTTATTTCTTTGTGTGAGGTCTCTGTGTGTGGATGTTCTTGTTTCTTTGTTGTCAAAACTGATGCTTAAAAATAATAGGGCTTTTTAAAAATCTGCGCCGCCACAGGCAGGGCTGCCTTTCGGAATTATTATAATCTGCTTCAGTATATATAGAGTTCTACATAAGACAGAATGCGAAACCAAGATTTTGTAACGGGGGGGGGGGAGCAGAGAGGGTAGGGACTTCCATGGGGGTGCTATTTCTCCAGTTTTCCACTGGTTATTGCAGAATCAAAGATATGGCTTTGCACCAATTTTTGATCCCTGTTTAGGGGCTGGTTGGCAGAAGGGGCAGTTTCACCCAGAGTAGACCAGTGGAAACTAATGGACCTAAGTTACAGTCATTAATTTCAGTGGGTCAACTCAGTGTAGGGGGAGCATTGGCTAGAATCCAGACTCTATAGCTCTGGCTACATCTTCAAGGGGTCCCAGGAGATTTGATTATTGACATGTGTTAAAGGACACACAATGGTCATGATTTTATATATATATTTGATGGTAGTGTTTCAGAAACAACTATAGGCAGAATGTCTCTCTGCAAAATGTCTGTCTGGCTTACTGAGAAGAGAGGAAAGATATGGGATAAACTGTACTATAATACTAGGGATTAGTTGAGGGAGAGAGCTCCAGCTGAAGACAGGTAAAGGTGTGGTGGTTGAGCAACGGAAAATAATTCCACAAGCTGGGCACCATCAACGAGAAGGTCCTTCTTGATGTGCCCACCCACCGCGCCAAAGACTGGGGAGATTGCTGTTACCTCCTGCACTTGCATTCTTCCCACAGGGATTTGGTTGGCCAGATGTCAGGCCAGGATGCAGGAATAGACAGACCCTTCTTATGTCCCTATGCAAGACAACTATGGGAACACAATTAGGGCCTCTCCTGATGCCCAAAGTGCACAGATGGGCTCCTAGGGGAGGAGACCAGGCCTCCAGGTATCTAGGACCCAAGCCTTTTACAGATTTAAAGCTCAGGGTGTGTAAAGGAGGGCTTCTGTAGTTGGCCCTACTTTAGCTGCACCTTTAGAAATAGCTCAAGTCATCTTTGGATGACCAGACTGAAATATTGCTGCTGTCTTGACCCGTGTGCTATGCTCATGTACCGCCAGCTTCTTCTTTTTCATCTGGTTTTTATTTTATGTTATTCTCCTAGAAGGGCAATAAAGGAGATGTTCGCACAAGCCAAGACTTTTGTTTTCTCTTCACCCGCTTTTTATAGCCGTCTCACAGAGAGTCGTCTTTTGTAAGCGGGTGATGGCTTGAAAGGTTTTGCAGGCCCCGATCAGAAAGATTGACTCAGTGTATAGCTATAGATATAGATATAGATATAGATATAGATATAGATATAGATATAGATATAGATATAGATATAGATGATATAGATATAGATATAGATATAGATATCTGGCAGCAGTGGCAAGATCAGGCACCCAACACTGCGAGGTGCACATACAACACACCTGTCATGTCATGTTTACAACTTGAGTTATGAATCCTGGGTGATAAATTCCCCATTTAATGTCTCACAAGTCTCTCTACAGCAAGGAGCCCATGAAGCCCAGGGGCATGAAGTGCAAGTTAGTATATTCAGCAATCCATTTTCAGAAGCAGCACAGCTGCCTCATACCTTGCAAGTAATACTGACAAGTGAGGGAGGGAGGCAGTGCGGTGCTCCCCATTTTTAATTCTTTTTTTTTAAAGCAATTCCATCCCATTACAAGAAAGCGATAGTAATAAAAATCATATTTAAAATTAAAATCCTTATCTCGGTTACATGATGATTAAATTGGAAAGAGTTTTTAAAATATTAATTTGCATTGCACCATTGACAGCTCTTATTTTTCATCAAAGAGTGCAACATCTCCTCCTCCGTTTGTGGGTGAGCTGAGGGTAGATGCATCTCACGTCTTCATTTTCTGCAAGGTCTTTTTTAGCTGAGGGAGGTGATGGTGGCAGTGGCGTAGTGTGGGGGTGCAGCGGGGGCCGGCCGCACCGGGCGCAACATCTGGGGGTTAGGGGCGCAAATCCATGGGTTAGGGGGTGCAAATCCATGGGTTAGGGGGCGCAAATTACTTGCCTTGCCCCGGGTGCTGACAACCCACGCTACGCCACTGGATGGTGGCGGCAGCAGCTGCAGCAATTTCCCATTGAAAAATATTTATTGCCCCATGGGAAATGATCGCATTACCCTCCAGCCAGTGGAGGCAGGCCCAACAAGGTGAATGGGGCATGGCCCTACCAACCTCTGGCTGCCCTCAGTCAGCCCCACCCTGCCTCTCTCCCTCCCTACTTAAATTCAGTCCTGCCTGTCAGCTTTCTCCTCCTTAGTCTCAGTGTTTTCCGTTGTAGAACTCAGCAGGGGGTAGAAGGAGGAGAAGAGTGAGGAGCAGGATGGAGACTGAAATAGATTTAATTGTGTCTGTTTGTTATTGACTCTGGCTCCCCCTACTGTTGGTCTTCCTGCCTTGTGTCTATACCAATTCCGATGACCACCAACCACCACTGCCCCCAGCAATGGTATGTCATGTTTTACGAACATGAAAAGCTGCCATGTACTGGGACCCAGTGTGGTGTATTGGTTAGCGTATCAGACCAGGGTTCAAACCCCCACTCAACCATGAAGCTCACTGGATGACCTTGGGCCAGTCACTGTCTCCCAGCCTAAACTACCTCACAAGGTGATTTTGCAGATTAAAAGAGGAGGGGGAGAGTCATGTACGCCACCTTGAGCTCCTTGGAGAGGAAGGATGGATACAAATAAATGCAATGAATAAATGAATAATTCAGACCATTGGTCCATCTAGCTCAGAACTGCCTGCACTGACTGACAGCATCTCACTCTCCAGGGTTTCAGGCAACGGGAGGTTCCCTCAGCCCTACCCAGAGATTCCAATCGGGATTGAATCTGGGATCAATCCACCACTGATCCACCACTGAGTCACAGCCCTTTCCTGAAGGGTCCTGGGAACATGTGGCATCTGTTTCCTTGAGGGAAGGTATTTGCATGTCCAGCACTAGGTAGTTTCTTCACATCCTGCCTCCTGTACCTGGGCAGCAATGTAATTGGACAGCATCCATTCTGGGATGCAGAGGGTATTGCACAGCCCATAGTCAAGTCCAGGGAGGGAAAGATAACTAAAACTAACCCACGGTTCTTGTTGGATCATAGACCTTCAGATGCAAAGGAGTCATCCCACTCTCCACCCAAGCTTTGATTATATTTTTACAACTGCCTTGATTATATTCTTATATAGAAATGTGAGGGAGAACTGTCAGAAACAAATCTCAGGGGATAAGCAGCTCACAGCGGATCCATCAGCCAATCAGTGTCATGGGCTTCATTAGTGCAAGGAGAATGCAGTACAGAGCTACAAAGGCTGGAGCCCTCTAGGGATATTCTGGCTAAGTCTGGCAAAGTGGTAGTCAGGGGAGCAGAGATTCAGGACCATGGAGAGCTCCCTGTAGAACCAGGTAGCACACTCTGGGCTCACTCATTGCCCTGCATATCTACTGTAGGCACAGGTCTGAGCCTTCCAGGTCCAGGTCTGAGCAATAGGTGGAAAACCCAAATTGTTGTTTGCTCTGGTCCATTGGTAAAGATCATGTTTCCTTGGGGAAAGTGTCATAGCAGGGTGGGACAGGGGAAGCACATGGATACAAGCTGGTGAAGTGTGGGGCTGTGCCTAGAAAGTGCAGGGCAAAATATAAGTGTGGATAAGCCCTCAGGGTTCGTTCAGACTTTCTTCTGCACCACACTTTCAGATAAAGACCCACTCTTTCCAGGTCCGTATCTGAGTGGTGTTTTTCTTTTTGGTCCTGCCACTTTTCCTGGGAAAACCAATTCAGTGGTAAACAGTTGGTTTTCCTGGGGAAAGTAGTGGAACAACAACAACAGCAACATGTCACTTGGACACAGACCTGAAAAGCACAGACCTATGCCTGGAAAGTGCAGCACAAAAGGAAATCTGGCCTTCACATGTAGCAGAATGGGTTGGCAAAATCCTGAGATGATAGAGACTCACTTCAGACTGTAGGTAGGGTTGCCTTGTTATTGTTTTCCCACGTACTAAGTAGGGCTGTGCAAGGCACCTCTGACACAATTCAGGCCCCAATCTGGGCCAGACCTAACCCAGGCCCCAAACCAAAATCAGGGGGCTTGGAGAGCCCTAATTAGTACATGGGGTGCCAGTGAGAACGGTGGGGGAGAAGATGGTAATAGTAGAGACTCGTGCCTGGACCATCTCCTGCACTCCCTTTCCCCTGCCCACAACTGCATATTTAATCCATGTTTTAAATCCTAATTAAGCATTCAGCTGGCAGCAAGCAAGGTGAGAGGGAAAGGAGATGGGACCTGGGATTTGTCCAGACTGGGTGCACAGCCCTAGTACCAATCTTCCTGACAGTATCAAAATACCAGCCCAAACCACAACAACCCAGCGCATCAGGAAGAAAGGTCCCAGCCCTTCCTGAGCTACTTGTCAGATTGCCGAGAGCATTTGGTTTTTTCTCCCCTCTTAACACAGAGTATTACACATCTGTGATTTCTCCTACCCACATGAAATGATGCCATCCATTATTCCATCTCAGTGTTATTCTATCTCATGGCCACCTCATTCTGCAACATGTGTCACCCAGGCCAGAGGAACTGGGAGCCATTGCTCCCATGTGCATCTGGAGCTGGCTAGCGATTTACGTAGTTCTGCAGAGAGATGTGTGTGTCAAGAGCCATCTCTCTGGAGGAAGCCTCCCTGGAAGTTAAAGGTATAATATATTCTATTATACAGCATGTGAGTGTTCCAGAATTGGGATACCTCTTGCAGCCCTTGGGCCTGGAAGGTTGAAGGAAGAGGTTGCTCTGTGGCTGCTGATGGTTTGGAGGAAGAGTCTCCTGAGTCCAAAGAGGGGCTAAACTATCTCCTCTGAAATCAGGGATAGAATTCTCACTCTCCAGTGAAGCTTCTATTGAGATCTTTGGAGTCTGCTTCCTGGAGGGCTTCAGGACTCAATTGTCTGCATCTTCAGAGCTCAGGACTCTTGGGTGTCCTGGAGTGAGTCACTATTTCTCAGCTGAACCTACCTCACAGTGTTGTTGTGAGGCTATCTACACCTATGGCATTTGGAATTGGCCTCTTGCCTCTTGCTAAGTCTGACCTCTGAATAAGAAGATTTTTGGAGACCAGTCACTCCATACTTCTTTGCTGCCTCCTGCCCTCATATCTCCTGGGGAAGAGATATTGATCTTCACTATGTTCTCTTCTTTTTAGAAAGCTGATTTGGCAGTGGCTGGCCTGACGATTACAGCCGAACGAGAGAAGGTGATTGATTTCTCCAAGCCGTTTATGACTCTGGGGATTAGCATTCTTTACCGAGTTCATATGGTAAGAGACGTCTCTTAGAAATGTTTCTGCTGTGAGAGATACCTGCATGCAAACACTTTCTGGCTAAGGAAGGGAACAAAGACTTCACTATTTAGTCATTTCAATTCAAAACATGGCAGAGTCAGCTAGAGTTGGACATTTCACCAGGAGGACAAAATTTGGTCAACACACTCATCAAATTTTGTCAAATATGGTCCAGTATTTTAAAAGCATCAACAATTTTTTAATGAATTTATTTTTATTGCTTTTCTTTTTAAGGTTAAACATATGCAACAACAGAAAATATACAACAAAAACCTCTCCCCACTTAGTAACTATGGTGAAGCACAGAATATAACCATGTTATGCAACACATCAAAAAGCAGAGACAAGCCATCTTATCTAATGCAATAGAATAAAAATAGCCCAGTATCAGAAATCAAACCAAGCAAAATGTTCTATATGCTTTAGGAAGTCACCCGTTGTCTGTCTTGTCCATATGTATAACAAAACATTGCCATTCTGCCATAAAGTTATCTGTGACTTTTTTCTTTCCCCCCTCTTGCCATTTTTAGCTTATTTGCAATTTTTTCATTTAGAGGACTCTGCTTTTGGTACCATGTCATCAGAGTTGCCTCTCCCAATCCCCTCCAAAATCTGGCAGTCAACAACCTGGCCACTACCAGAAACTATCCAATTATTGGTTTAAAGTGAACGTTTAAGTTTTTGCCTGAAAAATGTTCAGCAGGGCTAACTCACTTGTCTTTTGTAGGTGTTGGCCAGTAATTTTGTGGACTTTTGTAAGAATGGAATCCCAAAGTGTTAGCATTATGAGAACAGTGAACAATAGAATCATAGACTGGTTTTGATACTTGTACTAATACAAAAATTAGATAGCTGTAATTGTGAAACAATCGCTTTTAACCAATTGTTTATTTTGTTATATATTGATTCTGCACATCCGCAAGGGAGCTCAGGACAGCTTACATATTCATCCCCACCTTTATCTTCATAACAGCTCTATGTGGTAGGTTAGGCTGAGAAGGAGTGGCCAGTCCAACCTCAGCTAATGAGCCAAGTGAAGATTTGAACCTCGGTCTCCCTGGGTCCAACATTAGGTGAGAATGGAGAAACTGTGGTCCTCCAAATGTTGCTGGACTCCAAATCCCATCAGCCCCAGCCAGCATGGCCACTGGTCAAGAATGACAGGAGTGGTAGCCCAGTGTCAGGAGAGAGCCAGCAGTAAATCACACCATTTAAGTTGAAGTTAATTCTCTTTATTAGCAAGAACACAATCTGCATAGACTTGGTGGAGTGTCAGGCCTAATGAGCACAACAGCTTATCCCCGGTAGGTCTTGCCCCCATGGATCAGTTGCCGAGGCTGCAAGTCCCCACCTTCCCACTGCCATCTAAGTACCCTTAGATCTCTGTGGATTTTCCCAAGCAACCAGAGATTGTGCCTGCATGAAGCCAACCTCTCCTCTGCCCTTTTCATGCCTCTTCTGGTTCTGGGAGACCAGGGGGTAGGGGAGCTTGTCACAGCAGGAGGGGGAGACACTCTGGATTCTTCACCAATCTGACTCATCTTGGCCTCTTGGCCTCCCTCCTCCTCTGCTTCTGTTTCTGGACTTCAGTCTGCCACAGACTCTCCCAGCTCACTAAGCCCTGTTACCTCTTCAGCTTCCAAGACCACCTCCTCTCAAGCTTCTCCCTCTTCTCCCTCTAACCATGTATTGTCATCCCACCACCAATCCCCAGGCTCTGAGCCCTCTTCCCTGAGTGGTTCCCCAGCTGGTTCCTCCCACCATTCCTCTTCCTCTGCATCCAACCATTCCATGACACCCAGCCACATCTGGCGGGCTGCAGGTTCCCCACCTGTGCACTTTGCAAGAGCCTTTGTCACTGATGATAGCTTGCATGTCTGTAGTTCTAGCAGGTAGCAGTGGGAGGAATATTACAAGCTGCTGGGTTTTCCCAAAATGCTGCAAGGCCTGGGGGCAAGCTGCCATCCCTCCTAAGAGGTCACCTTGGCACCCACATTGACATATCTTCAAACACCTTCCTTTTCTCCCAGACTTCTGTACAACTTCAACATCCTGTATGACTCAGTGCTTTTCACGTCATAATTGTTCAGTCTTCTGGAGATTACAGTTAGGCTTGAGGAGGGTATTTCACTGTTAAGTTTGTTTTCTAAATGTTTGCTTTTGTTATGTTTAGTGCAGGGTTTATATTGTCCCTACTGGATAGTTTTAATCAATTTTATCGCAAGGCGCCTGAAGGCCTTAGTGTGAACAGATTCATATATTTTATATCATCATTATTGTTTGCCTTGAAAGGTGGAGCAAAAATTAAGCAGTGAATACATTTTATTGTAAATCACCTAGAGGCCTTAATGTGAGCAGGCTCGTGTGTTTAAAATCCTCATCATAATCATCTGCCTAGAAAATTGGAGCAAAAATTCATATATGAATAAACCAACAACCTGGAGTGTATGTGGTCTGCAGCTGCATGGCAGACCCCTCCCCAGCTGAAGAACCTGAGTTGAGTAATACATACATGAGGGTATGTTGAGTAATACATACCCTCATATTCATCAGCAGTGAAGAAGAGACAGAAGCCATCAGCTGAGGATCTAAAGTGTGAGGAATGCTGTGTGTTCGGGAAGCGAGTGAGAGAGGTGAGGGAAGCCAGAGTGGAGCAGTGAGGCCACAGATAAGTTGGCAGCCCTTGCACCCTGTGAATGAGGGCTGTACCTTAGCCTGGTCTGGCCAGCCGCCCAAACCCTTTCCCTAAATCCCTCCACAATATCAGACATACAAAATATCCTTTGTCAGACACAAAATGTTTTGATACTAATCCAACCTTTGCCCCTAGCTGCACCTAGGTGAGAAAAGATGCCAGAAATTTCCTGGCTCAGGGAAGGGAAAATCAATAAAAAAAGCAAGATTACTTTGAACTAAAAAAGGCAGATAAGGAAAGGCGCTAAAGGTGCTTAAGGGCAGGTTTTCATTCTCTGCTGGTCTTTTAAAGTTTTTGTTTCTTTCTGGTTTATTCCTCTTATGCCACCCTGCTGGTTGGACTGAGACGTGTAGGCTTGTGAAAATGGAGTCTCCTGGGACTTGCTGTCTAGAGAAGACCTCCCCCCCCCCCATTTATACCCCGCTCATCTGGCTGGGCTTCTCCAGCCACTCTGGGCGGCTTCCCAAAAAAATATTAAAATACTGTAATACATCAAACATTAAAAGCTTCCTTAAACAGGGCTGCCTGTCAAAATCAACCCTGCTCCTTACACCGACTCCCAAACCTATCAGTTCCAAGCAATTGCCAGCAGGTTGGCAAGGCTATCTTATTCCTGTACTACTTTGCCTCACTTCCTTCCTGGCATCCCCTTGGCAGGAGAAACTACACGTACGACATTGTCTTCCTGATGCGCAGCAACTAATGGGAAATGCTCCCCACCAGGAAAAGGTGGGGGACCCTATCCCATAACATACCACCATCAGAGAGCAAGTGAACGACAGGAAAGTGTCTGCAGAGCTGTGCAGCAAACCATGGGTACCATTTACCTTCATAGAATTGTAGAGGCTGAAGGGGCTTCATCAATCCCCACCCCCCATGAAAGGATCACCCTGCTCTGGACATGTTCCGGTTTGTCAATATTCTTCTTCAACTGTGGTGCCCAGAACTAGGCACAGTACTCTAGGTGGGAGCTTACCAAGGCAGAATAGAATGGGACTATGACTTCCCTTGATCGGGACACTATCCTTCTGTTGATGCAGCCTAGAATAGATTTGGGGTTTTTTGCTGCATCACACTGTGGACCCATGCTAAGCTTGTGGTCTACTAAGACCACTAGATCCTTTTCACATGTACTGCTGGTAAGACAGGTGTCTCCCATCTTATATTTGTGCAGCTGGTTCTTCCTGCCTAAGTGCAGAACCTTACATTTTCCCTTATTGAAATTCATTTTCTTTGTTTTGGCCCAATTTCCAATCTGTTGATGTCATACTGAATTCTGATTCTATCTTCTGAGGTATTAGCTACCCCTCCTCGTTTGGTGTCACCTGCAAATTTGAAGAGCGCCACCTCTATTCCTTCATCCAAGTTTATTTACAAAGGTGTTGAACAACGCAGGACAGAACCCTGCAAACTCCACTTGTCACTTTGTTCCAGAATGATGAAGTACTGTTGGCGAGTACACTTTGAGTTCAGTCAGTCAACCAGCTACAAATCACCTAGTCCACATTTTACCAGCTTCTCTGCAAGAATTTCATGGGGGAATTTGTCAAAAGCCTTACTGAAATCAAGATACATTACATCCGCAGCATTCCCTTGATCAACCAAGCTTGTAACTCCATTTTAAAAAAGAAAGACATAAGATTAGACTGGCATGATTTGTTTTAGAGAAACCCATACTGGATCTTTGTAAACACAGTGTTCTTTTCTTATGTGCTCACATATGACTGTTTAATTATCTGGGACCTGTTGTAAGACCTTACGAGGATGGAAGCCATAGTTCAGGCATCCCCAAACTTGGCCCTCCAGCTGTTTTGGGACTACAATTCCCATCATCCCTGACCACTGGCCCTGTTAGCTAGGGATGATGGGAGTTGTAGTCCCAAAATATCTGGAGGGCCGAGTTTGGGGATGCCTGCCATAGTTCAATGGATCTGCAGGATTTGGCTGTTGCAGCTGAGCTGTATGATCCATGAGCTCATGTGATCTATATGTGTGTGTGTGTGTGTGTGTATGTGCACACCCCCAGACACCGCCAGCCTATTAGGGAGAAGGGTTCCAGCATGGGACAGAACAGGAGATCACACAGTGCATGCTTCTGCTGATGCTATAGCTTGGCCCTTAACTGAACAAGTTTATCCATGTGGATATTTGAAGCTTTGTGCTGGGTAAGAGCACCAGGCTATTTGCTGTCTTGTGGGGAAATGGCTTCCTTGGTCCTGCTGCCCAGGATCCTTTTCAGCTTCTTCAGATCCTTTGAGCTTCTGCTTGCAGGCATCCTTCTCCATCCTTCTGGGTTCTCATTCCATTTTCCTTTCAGCGCACAGAAGAAAAATTGCGCTCTCTGAGTTTTGTTCTGTTTCTTTTCAGAACTTATCCTTAGCCAGTGCTGTTTTCTGTTTGCCTGCCTCCACAGGGACTGTGTGCTGTACTAGTTGCACCTATACAAAAACTGACTCGAAGTCATTAGTGTTTCCCAAGAGCCACCGGTCCAGAATATTTGCACTGAAAAAGTTTTGAACGCAACACTGCTTATACCTGCTTTGTATTTCAATACATTCTCCATATGTTCCGTGGGCAATAAGAACACACACTTGATTTCCCATCAGCTGAGCAACAACATAAACAAAGCACTAAAACAATTATAGCAGATTCACAGCTTCTGCCCTTGAAATATCTGCGGCTGGTAAAGATGCACCCGTCCTCACCAATACAAACAGAGCTTGCGCATCTCTTTCTCAGTGGAGTCCTTCTGACTGCCAAGAACAAACAAGTAATTAAAACCCACTTAGAATTCTGTTGCCTCTGCTACGTGGTGAATCAAGGATCAATGCCTGAGCGCATCAGAATGGTTCCAGCATTTCCCCCACGCTTTCTGATTCACCATATTCGTATCTTACACTTCATCCAAAGAGCTCAAAGGAAAGTTGTTCCAAATTCACAACAACCCTGAGAGGTGGTGAGTTGCCCGATGCCATCTAGTGGGTGTTACGGCTGATCAGGGATTTGAACCTTGTCCTTCCCCCAGGGCAAGTCTAACATTCTGTTTTGGGGGAATACAGAGCATAGAAAAGTATCATTTTCCTTGAGTCCCAGGAGGGGGTTTGTATCATGAGACAGAGAGACATGCCTTGCACCCTTCAGGCTGTGTGAGATTTTTAAAAACCAAAACCCAAAAACAGCCTGTGTGCTTTGAGGTTTCCTTGTGCTAGGAAGTGTTTCTTTTTTAAAAAATATTCTTATTAGGAATTTAAACAAAACATATTATCTTAAAACATATCCTTAATCCCCCCCATTTCCCCTCCCCCCCATAAAACAACTCACCCTCCCCTCCCCCCCGACTTCCCTCAGTTCCAATCTCTGGTTTCTCTATAAATGCTATTCTCTGCATGTTACAAGATTGTATAAATCCTTAATTTATCTGACTGGTTATTGTGAGTGTTTATTCAAAGCCTGCTAAGAAGTCCAGTTCACTTTGTTGCAGCTTTAAATACTTTGTAAAAGGTTCCCATTCATCTTTAAAATCACAGTTATCCTTGTCCCGTAGTTTATGTGTCAATTTTGCCAGTTCTGCATAGTCCATCAGTTTCTCTTGCCATAGTTCTTTAGTCGGGGTTTCCTCATTCTTACATCCTTGTGCTATTAAGACTCTCGCTGCCGTTGTCGCATACATGAAGATATTTTTCAACTTCCTTGGCAGGTCTTTTCCTACAATCCCTAACAGAAATGCTTCAGGTTTCTTAACATTTTCTTCAGTTCATTGTATATCATTTCCCAAAACTTTCTGATTTCATTACAATCCCACCACATATGGTAAAATGTCCCCTCCTTTTCCTTACACTTCCAACACATATTTGAACTGGTTTTGTACATTTTTCCTAACTGCACTGGTGTCATATACCATCTATACATCATCTTCATATAATTTTCTTTCAACAAAGAAAAATCTGTAAATTTTAAATGTGCAGGGAAGTGTTTCTGTGGGTTGTCTGCAGCTAAATTCTACTCAAGAGTAGACCCACTGAGGTTAATGAAAAGCCACCAGCTTCCCTACACACCATCTTGGGGGCTAAGATTAGCGGAGGAGGCCCGTCCCTCAGAGACTCGGGATAGTGATGGACCTGTGGCAGCCCCTAAGTTGTGGAACTCCCTTCTCATAGAGTTGTGCCTGGCAGCTTCAAAACAGGCAAGTCCCTATTTAATTGCATTCAAGACAGGCATGATCATTGCCGCAAACCTGGAAGTGGCACGGAAAGAGGCAAAAACAGCCCTAAAAGTGTGCGAAAGCAGCGTCTAGCAATCCCATGGGCCTTTGCAAGTATAGTCCTAGGAGCCCTTGCACTAACCTTTGAGGCCAATGGAGAGTTGGAGTTTGAGCAAGGTGGTTGGTAGAGTGTTTGCAGTCTTTTTCAATGGTGTTCCAAATACATGTGATTTCACTGAAGCAGTTTCCCATGTAAATGGAGAGTTCCCTGTATACTGTTTCCTGCAAATGCTGAAGACACACCTATTCACCCTAGCTTTTAAGATTCGAAATGTATATTTTTAGGACCCACCTTTATCTGTGATTGCAAATTGTTTGAACTGTGGCGCCATTGTATTTTCATTGTTCTAGCCTGCCCTGCAGATAATAAAGCATGGTGTTGATTATCGTTACGATAATTCTCTTAGGTTCGTTGATTTTTGTGGGTCTACTCTGAGCTGAGTGTTTCCCACCACTTTACTGAAAGGGGCCATGAGCTATGTGATCCAATCCCTCCTGGGGGCACCATAGAAAATAAATCTGGGGACTGTACATACTTTCCCTTTTCTCCTTTCTTCAACAGCACCCCCCCAGCAAAAATCCAGCTCCCCCACCTCACAATCCCTCTGCTGGTTTTGGAGAACAATCTTGTAGCTTAGCATTAATACAACACATAAGAGCAATGTGGCAATTACCTAATTAAACCGATAAATATTTATTTAACAATGGCAGGCATGATAACTAATCACAGCAGTCGTCCTTTAAAGATCTGGCTTGCACAGCGCAAGGAGGGAAGCGCCAAAGACCCATCTGCTCTCCTCCTTGCCTCTTCCCTTCGCATTTCAGCGAGGAAAACTGCAGCTAACGTCACGTTAATCTGCGGCTGCCATCAGACATTTCCTAACAAATAACCACAAATAAATTTCCTGCCCAGTCTCCCTGTCTCCACACCCCCCAACTCTAATGGCATGTTTATTTTCTGTTCCCCATCATTTCTTTTCCTGCCACCCTCCCGAACCCAGCCTCCTCACCCGTTCCCCATTCCACACACATCTGTTTTCTCACAAGTAACTATATATGGCAAGTTTAAATGGGCCTGTCATTTTTCTCAATTGCACTTGTTGTGATTTAATCAAATATGGATTCCTGACACAGGGACTCTAATGGGGCATCCGACCCAGTCTATGTCTCCCTCCTCTTCTCATTCATGCTAATGGGATATTGTGGAGTTGAGTGGTTGCATCTGAACTTTGGGCTGAGGCACTTGGCCTATATAGCTGCATTGTCAACTGGGGGGCGATGGAAGGCAAGATAGCATTGTGGTCTGAATTGCAAAATGCAAGCCTCCTCAGACTTTGCATTACATCACACCTCCATACAGAGTATTCTCCAAGGCCTTTGCTCATGTTTATATGGACACTTCAGTTCAGCAAACCTTTTTTTACTCCTCACTGCAGCCCAGGGATCTGCAGGTGTAATAGATAAAATTGGGAATGAGCTGCTAATGAGTTCCAAATCGCAAGGATGGACTGTACTGTTTTAGACTGCTGCTGGACCAGAGGGATGGGGAGCAGGGGAAGAGAAATTCACATTTAAAGGTGAAACTGCCTAATTCACACTTTACAAAAATAGCCCCAAAACCAAAACACAGTCATCCTTTCAAATCTGTACTTCTCTGAAGTACTCCAGCCAAATAATTTGTACTGAAACACAGACAGTAAGATGGGCATTAAAAATGCATATATTAGTGAAAATGCATTATATCATAAACTGATGTAGAAATGGGGAGAACTGAACTTGAGACTGGGAAAGGAGAAATAGAGGAACTGAACAGATTCACCCATCCCTGATGGGTTGCTTCTGTGCAAAAAAGGCCTTCCTTCCTTCCTTCCTTTTAGCAGTTTATTGTGAGAAACAGCAAGGAGAGGAGTGAGCTAGATAAAATCTCTCTTCCCCCCCCCCCCCGAGATATATACATATATAGTATATATTATATGAAGGGAATTTGTTTGATGTACAAGTAATAGAAGGGTGAGAATGATCTGCTGTTACATAGGCAGGGCATCCTGGTTCCATTAATGCAACGTCCTTCATCCCTTCTCCACCTTTGCAAATGACGGTGTCTTTCTGCCCCTATATACATTTCTTCACAAACAAAGTGATGCCTGCACAGATCATGTCATCACAACCCAGAATGTAAGCTGTTCAGATTGATTTTCAGTTTCAAGACCTGGGAGCAGGCATTCCAGGATAGGTATGGATGCTTTGCAATTTGTTTGTTCTAAGGTCCACCGACAATGAGAAGATTGCGAGACAGGGGAAGGGAGGGTGTATGATGCTTGGTTAAAATGTCCCTCCCCCTCCCTTGGCTCACTATGAGTTCATTATTTGTGTCCTAAAGTGACTCTTTGCAGCATTCAAACTTGTTGGCATCTGTCTGTCTCGAGAGACGATGGAGTGCACCTCTGGGGATGAAGTCAAGTCACTGAATGAGAAGCACCAATGTGACCTCCCCACGGCACATTCAAATTATTTACATAATAATTAGTCATAGGAATAAAGACTGGCTCTATACCTTTAGTGTCAGCTTCAAGGCTTCTTGATGTCATTATACTGTGAGACAATGAATGACATAACAATTAATCTGTATGGCTAACGTGATGTAAAATCCATAGTTCTTTGGGGCTATGGCAGAGGAGGTATGCTCTGTGGAGACATTAGCTCTCTGTGCTTTGGGGCATAAGCCACCCTCCAACTAACATAGGTCAGGGGAAAACATGGCACAGACACCAACTGCTCCTGCATTGAACTTTCGAGCACCTTCATCTTGAAACAGTTGGGTTTCTTCCACTCGTAGACAGAGAAGAATTGCCTCCCCGAGTCACTCATCTGTCTGCAGACCCAGCATTTCAACTGTACAAATACGAGGCTCATGCATCTCTCTCTAGTATCAGACAGCAAAGAGAGAGAAACAAAGGACAATAATCCCACTTCACGGAACACAGTAACACAAGCATCCTGTTTCCGTCACTTCCCACTCTGTGGAGTCAAAACATATACCATCATGTGATAGACAGCTATCCCATGACTGCAGTCACGGAGCAGGAATTCTAACATCATTCTCCCTCTATGCATCACAACAGCATAGGTGCAGAATGGGATTCTGGGAGCAGTAGGGATGCCAGCTTTTACACCTTGTCCCTCTCTGGCACTTGCTTCCATCTGGCCATTTTATTGGTTGCAGAAGAGGGAGCCGGTGCCCAGGCTAGGAAGCCCTTGTCCTTGGCAACTGCCTCTTTCTCTGCTCTTTCAAGAACTGGCTATGTTTGCCAGCAGAATCTGAAGCTCAGCTTCAATAAAGAAGAATACCAGGAAGGCAGAAAAGCAAACAGGGAGGGATGCAGGGCCAAGAGGGTGAGTGAAGACGGGAAAGGACTGGGTTCACACGAGTGGATGCAAAACAGGGAGCAGATGAAGCCTGGATTTCCCCATAGCTTTATTATAAAGATTACTCTGAAATGTGTATAAGAGAGAGAGAAAGAGATGCAAGAAGAGCCTGCTGGATCACGCCAATGGCCCATCTAGTCCAGCATCCTGTTCTTACAGTGGCCAGCCAGATGTCCGTGAGAAACTCACACACAAGAGCCCTCTCCCCTCCTGTGCTTTCCAGCAACTGGTATCCAGAAGGATCGCTGGCCCTAACTGTGGAGGCAGAGCAGAGCCATCAAAGCCAGTGGCCATGATAGCCTTTTCCTCCATAAATCTGTCCAGTCTTTTGAAGCCTCCTAAGTTGGTGGCCATCGCTGTCTCCGGCAGAAATGAATTCCATAGTTTAGCTACTCATTGCATGAAGAAATACAGTGGTACCTTGGGTTAGGAACTTAATTCATTCCGGAGGTCCGTTCTTAACCTGAAACTGTTCTTAACCTGAGGTACCACTTTAGCTAATGGGGCCTCCTCCTGCTGCTGCTGCTGCTGCTGCCGCACCGCCACCACACAATTTCTGTTCTCATCCTAAAGCAAAGTTCTTAACCCGAGGTAATATTTCTGGGTTAGCAGAGTCTGTAACCTGAAGCGTCTGTAACCCGAGGTAAAAAGGTAAAGGGACCCTTGACCATTAGGTCCAGTTGTGGCTGACTCTGGGGTTGCGTCACTCATCTCGCTTTATTGGCCGAGGGAGCCGGCGTACAGCTTCCGGGTCATGTAGCCAGCATGACTAAGCCACTTCTGGCGAACCAGAGCAGCGCACGGAAATGCCGTTTACCTTCCCGCCAGAGCGGTACCTATTTGTCTACTTGCACTTTGACGTGCTTTCGAACTGCTAGATTGGCAGGAGCAGGGACCAAGCAACGGGAGCTCACCCCGTCATGGGGATTCGAACCGCCAACCTTCTGATCGGCAAGTCCTAGGCTCTGTGTGGTTTAACCCACAGCCAGTGGCGTAGTGTGGGTTGTCAGCACCCGGGGCAAGGCAAGTAATTTGCGCCCCCTAACCCATGGATTGCGCCCCCTAACCCGCGCTGCACTGTCCCTCCCCCAGATAGTCCCTCGCTCTCTCTCCGCACCGCACCGCACGCCTGGCACCCCCCCTCCACAGTGGGCGGCGACCTGGCGGCTCGGATCGGATTCGCACAGCCAGCACTGCAGTGAGAGAGAGTGAGTGAGCCAGGTAGGGGCAGAGAGCTGCGAGTGCGAGCGCCCCCCCCAGATGTTGTGCCCGGTGCGGCCGGGCCCCCTGCACCCCCCGACGCTACACCACTGCCCACAGCACCACCCGCATCCCTAACCCAAGGTACCACTGTATTTTTTTCCCATCTGCCCTGAACCTTCCAACAGTCAGCTTCATTGGTTGCCCACGAGTTCTAGTGTTATGAAGGAGAAAATATTTTCTGTGTCCACTTTCTCCAAGCCATGCATAATCATACACACCTCTACGATGTCACCTATTGCTCAGCAGACGAAAAAGCCCCCAAACCTTTTCTTTGGGGCTGTTAGCAAGGGAGCTGCAGCTGCCCTGCTTCCCTCCCCCCCCCCTCCATCTTCTTCAAGGACCCTACAATGTCCTCTGCCTGCTGCCATCTCTATCCCCACCACCACTTGCAAGTCTTCTCCATGTTGCATTTGCTCTGTTACTTTGTAGAACCAAAGTTTGTTTGGAAATATGCCTCTCTGATAACATTTTTCTTCTTTCTCCTCTACCTTAGGGGCGCAAGCCTGGCTATTTCTCTTTCCTGGATCCATTTTCTCCCGGTGTCTGGCTCTTCATGTTACTCGCCTACCTCGCCGTGAGCTGCGTCCTCTTCTTAGTGGCCCGGTACTGTTAACTTTTCTTAATATCTCCCTTTTTCCCCCGTCCTCACAGTGCCACCTACTGTCAGCTTCTGGGAATGGCATGGAGAACTCGTAACGTGCGATTGATTATCAATCGCTGGAGGGAGAGACAACTCTGCAGTAGTGAGTAAAGGAATTGGCTGCAAGGGCACTGCACAAGTTCATAAAATTATACAGGTGGAAGAGGAGAGAGCCAATGAGGGGTTCAGCACCTTGCCAGTCAGCATCCTGCCCTGGGCTATGGTAGTCGCTGTGGTCAACAGTGGAGGCTGTGATTCAACTTGGTGCCTTGCTGGCTGGCTTGGGGTGGATGATATAGCATCACCTGGTTGCTTGGGTTTTTGCAAAGAATGTTGAGCCAGGTGGGCTTTATCTGAATCCAGCAAAGGCACTTCTTATGTTTATTAAACAAACACATACTGAGCACAGTTACACCTTAACTGTTGAGTCCATGGATATACACTCCTGCTTTGTAAATTAAAGGACATCTGTGGACCACAGGGGTCCTAGTGGGCCCCTCTTAAGGCAAAGGTAAAGGGACCCCTGACCATTAGGTCCAGTCGCGGATGACTCTGGGGTTGCGGCGCTCATCTCGCTTTATTGGCCGAGGGAGCCGGTGTACAGCTTCCGGGTCATGTGGCCAGCATGACTAAGCCGCTTCTGGCGAACCAGGGCAGGGCACGGAAACGCCATTTACCTCCCCGCCAGAGCGGTACCTATTTATCTACTTGCACTTTGTGCTTTCGAACTGCTAGGTTGGCAGGAACTGGGACCGAGCAACGGCAGCTCACCCCATCGCGGGGATTCGAACCGCCAACCTTCTGATCGGCAAGTCCTAGGCTCTCTGGTTTAACCCACAGCGCCACCCGTAGCACAGTTACACCTTAACTGTTGAGGCCCTGGATATACACTCCTGCTTTGTAAATTAAAGGACATCTGTGGACCACAGGGGTTATAGTGGACCCCTCTTACAATGTGTGAAATACAAAAATATACAGTGGGGGCGTTTTCCAGCTCTAATGCATTGTCCTGTGTGTGCCTTGTTGTACACACTGGGAGAACTAGCAATAGGACATGCAGCAGCGGAAGATAGATCGAGAGGATTCGTTTGCATTTGGGCTGGTTTGGTGCTGCCCATACGGAAGGAGCCTTGAAACCTCCAGAGGGGAAATTCAGAGATTAACATCCACAAAGTGCAAACAGACAGCACATTGCACTGTTTGGATATGAAATCCATGGCAGGTGTTTTTTTAAAACTGGATGTTTTAAGTGCTCGCTGTGAAAACCGGCAGAAATGGAAGGGAGAACACACATTTATTGGGGCGTGGGTTTAGAGGGAGGGGTTGTAGACTAAGTAAATTTACGGATTTTCCAAAATTTCAAAATGTGCCTTTTGAAACAGGGGGCTGCATTTTGGTTTGCAGCAACATCACAGTGAAATGAATTACACATCTGCTGTAAAAAAAATACTATGCAAACAAAAGAAGCCTCCTTCCCGATTGCTCTATTTACCTAGAGTTTGCTTGAATCAACAAAACAAAGATTAAGAACCTCTGTGTTTACTTGGCAGGGGCGGGGGGGGGGGAGAGAGAGGTGGTCACATGTGGGACATGTGGAAAAAAGATGCAAAACATGAATTTCAGCAAATCATTTGAAAGCTACACAGTAAATATAACTAATTGAGTGTGGAGGGGTTTTAACAGCCCAGTCCTAGAGCGTAAGAGGATTTCACCAGCTAAAACAATGGGGCGCCCAGCTGCAAGAGGGGCAGGATGATTCAGACCCTTCTATATGTATCATATTGCAGGATCAGGCCTTCATAGCCAACCAGTTCACACTGCAATGGACCCATTGGCGACCATTGGATTAGAACCACTATACTAAGAACATTTCATAGAATCACAGAACCATAGAATTGTAGATGACCCTGAGGATCATTCTAGTCCACCCCCCTGCTGTGCAGGGATTTGCAGCTGTCCCATACGGGGAATGAACTTGTGACCTTGGCGTTATCAGCGCCGTGCTCTAACCAGCTGAGCAACTCAATCAATTAGGGATTGCATAAATCTCACTCGATTCAGTGGGACTCACTCCCAAGTAAATATGCATAGGACGTGCTCTGCACCAGAGTAAATATAATCTGAGGCTTGCAGAATGCTGTCAATCACAAGTGGGGAGAGGGTGGTTGTGCTCAAAAGCCTCTGGTTGGCCACTGTGAGAATGAGATGCTGGACTAGGTGGCTCTTTTTGCCTGAACCAGCCAGGCAGGCTCTTGGTATATTCATATGATTGCCTATTTAAGGAAGCAGCTGTTCTACTGCAATGCACTCTACGTGGGGCTACCTTTGAAGGTGACTCGGAAACTACAGCTAATCCAGAATGCGGCAGCTAGACTGGTGACTGGGGGCAGCCGCCGAGACCACATAACACCGGTCTTGAAAGACCTACATTGCCTCCCAGTACGTTTCCGAGCACAATTCAAAGTTCTGGTGCTGACCTTTAAAGCCCTAAACGGCCTCGGCCCAGTATACCTGAAGGAGCGTCTCCACCCCCATCATTCTGCCCGGACGCTGAGGTCGAGGGCCTTCTGGCGGTTCCCTCATTGTGAGAAGCAAAGCTACAGGGAACCAGGCAGAGGGCCTTTTCGGTAGTGGCGCCCGCCCTGTGGAACGCCCTCCCATCAGATGTCAAAACGATAAACAACTACCTGACATTCAGAAGACATCTTAAGGCAGCCCTGTTCAGGGAAGTTTTTAATGTATGATATTTTAGTGTTTTTTTGGTTTCTATGGAAGCCGCCCAGAGTGGCTGGGGAAACCCAGCCAGATGGGCGGGGTACAAATAATAAATTATTATTATTATTATTATTATTATTTAAATATTGATTTCCGGATTTACTTCTGAAAACAGCAAATACAACCTTAACCTCAAACTAACTAAGACTG
This sequence comes from Podarcis bocagei, assembly GCF_964188305.1. NCBI lineage: Eukaryota > Metazoa > Chordata > Lepidosauria > Squamata > Lacertidae > Podarcis > Podarcis bocagei. The sequence goes on from NC_138141.1 coordinate 23,696,722, forward strand.
AATGCTGGTGGCGGAGGGGGGAATCTACTGGTTTTAGAATTTAAACTGGATTACCCTACCAGTGCTAAGCATACTTAGAGCCTCATCCTATCCATGTTTACTTGGAAGCAAAGTTAAAATGAGTTCAGTGGGACTTACTTCCTTGATAAGTGTGCTCAGAATTTCAGTCTTCAGGAAATAATATCCACACTTGAAATCAGTGGGACTTATTTAAAGAAACACACACACACAAATACACACACACACACACACACACTTACTTGTTTAATACCAAGATGCTAAGTGGATTAAACCCAAAGCTTCTGATCTGCAGATCACAGCTACAAGTTCCTTCAAGGCTCTTCGCACCAAAAAATTCCTTCAGTCATTTTCTTTCGATGTTGATGTACACCCAAAAGGGTATCTGAAACTGTGACACACACCCGCTCCCCAGCACCTGTCGTCATCCTTGCCCATTGGTCATGCTGATAAGGTGTTGAATTCGCACAGCCTGGGGAGCACCACCGTTCCCCGTCCCCCAACTCCCATTATCATCTGCCGCAAATGATAAAACAAAACTTTCTGTTGCCTGAGCTTTGTTGTGGCTCTTTCTAGTCTAGTAAGCAGAGTTCTCAAACATTCTAACCGCATCCCTTCAGTGTCTGAAACAGGCACCAGAGATTCCAACGCCGTTTGCAGGTGCCGTAATAACACTACAAAAGCTGCGATACTGTTATGAAAATGGAAGCGTGCCGTCCCTTGGGGGTCCCTTGGTGCAGCTGAACTTGTCGAATTCATGAGCTTGTAATGGTTTTCAGCATCGTGCAGCGTTTAAAACTGTTTGATAACACAGCCAGGCCCTGTCTACACTGAGATACGGCTTCTCTTGATGCTTTTTCCAAAGGTGTCAGTACTGATTTGTGTTGGAGAGGAGACAGGGGCTTCAGATAACACCCAGCTAATGTCAGGTGGATCAGGTGCTTCTAGCTGAAAGCTGTGACACCTGGGTCAGTGTGTTTGTCACAAACAGGATGATGGGCTGTTGTTGTTGTTGTTGTTTTTCTCTCTCTCCATACACATAAAAAAGAGGACCTCTCTTTCAACACCAAATGAAATATCCTCTAGCAATAAAAAGCCATTTTCTTTGAGTCGCAGAGGGGCAGGCAGAGGGGAAGAAGCCACATAAAATCCCATGCTTTTAAACAATCTTAGCCAGTCCTGGAGCTATTTTCAAGCTCAAGTCTCAAGGGGCGCTTCCAGACAACTGGCTTACTGAGCGTGCATCCCGATCTGTTTGCAGGGAGATTAGATTACAGGGTGTTAACACCTATGTTATCCCATACTTTGCATTGCATTTCCCCATCACTTTCCAAAAAGTTCAGACCTTTTTTTTTTTGGTGGGGGGGACAGGGAAGCAGGTTTGTTGTGCAAGAGCTCCAGATTAGCTTCAAGCGTACAAGCGGAATTTACCGTTACGTGATTGAATCCCCCTCAAAGAGAGTCTTGAAACACCCTAAGAGTAGCAAATTTGACACTTGCTTCTTGAGAGGCTGCTTCTATTAACAGCAAGGACATTACAGAATACAGTGGTACCTCGGGTTAAGAACTTAATTCGTTCTAGAGGTCCGTTCTTAACCTGAAACTGCTCTTAATCTGAGGTACTACTTTAGCTAATGGGGCCTCCCACTGCCCCACGCCACCGGAGCACAATTTCTGTTCTCATCCTGAAGCAAAGTTCTTAACCTGAGGTACTATTTCTGGGTTAGTGGAGTCTGTAACCTGAAGCATCTGTAACCTGAGGTACCACTGTAATGTTGCTGGCCTAAACTGTTTTATAAAGCCTTCCACATCCACCTAAATGGAGGTGATGCCTCCATGAACACATATTCCTTTGCAAGTGTGAGGGGCTCTTGCAAGTGTTTGCTGGGGAGGAGCAGTCTTGCAGCTGCTGTACCCTGCAAGCAACTATTGAATTAAAACATTTTTTAAAAAAATCAAATACCTGAAGGTTTGGTTTTAAAAAGCTAAGTAAAAGTGCCCCTTCCTCTCTGACCCAGGTAACTAAAAAAAAACCCACCCAGATTGAGCCCTTTGCACAGCTCCCACAAGAGATATCATGCTCCTATTTCTCATCCAGCCCCCTACCCACCCCCGCTTGACTCCACACATATTTACATAGACTTATGAAACACTTATCATGAGCATGAATCAGATCACTGGCATTATGTCAGCCGGCCTTCAGAAGTCACACTCCTCTGAATTTTTGCAATGCAGTTCTTTGAATTTTGCAATGCAGTTCTCCAGTCAAGCAGTGTGTGCTTAAAAAAAGGAAATAACTGAGGCAAAGGGTGCATAAAATTGCATACATGAGTGAAAATGACATATAAAGGAATTTTGTTAGGTGAAATTGCTTTGCAAAAATTGACAGTAAAATACTGTTGAATTTTCACGAGGTTTTTTTTAAGTAAAGTGCAAAAAGTTGTGGAAATATGAATAACTCATCTTAAGACTGGGGGGGGGGGAAGAAACTGAGAGAAACAGAAATCAATAGATTTTCCCACACCTCACTCTGCCACATGCATGCATGGTCACACACCTGACCTAGAGCTGTCCTGCTTTTCTCAGGTCACCAAACATGCAGATTCCTCTGCCCCTTCAGTTGCATGCACAGAGGTCTTCTCAGACCTTGTGGTTGTTTGGTTGTTTAGTCGTGTCTGACTCTTTGTGACCCCATGGACCAGAGCACACCAGGCACTCCTGTCTTCCACTGTCTCCCGCAGTTTGGTCAAACTCATGTTGGTAGCTTTGAGAACACCGTCCAACCATCTCGTCCTCTGTCATCCCCTTCTCCTTGTGCCCTCCATCTTTCTCAGCATCAGGGTCTTTTTCAGGGAGTCTTCTCTTCTCATGAGGTGGCCAAAGTATTGGAGCCTCAGCTTCAGGATCTGTCCTTCCAGTGAGCACTCAGGGCTGATTTCCTTAAGAATGGAGAGGTTTGATCTTCTTGCAGTCCATGGGACTCTCAAGAGTCTCCTCCAACACCTTACACACACACAAAATGTGCATGGAAACAGCCTGTGAGCAGGGTGCCACCCTGTGTGTACACACACACACACACACACACACACACACACACACACACTGAAATGGATACTTTGTGTGCTGTTTCAAGGGACTTTCCCTAAATTTAATATCTGGTGTTGTCAGCGCTGGGTTGTAGGCAGCCATCTGAGAGGAGTCATGAGCCAGAAGCTCAGAGAGGAGAGAGGGAATCAGAGCTGTGGGAATAAGCAGGATTCAGAAGATGGAGTAGGTCAGTAGTTGGAGCCAAGAACAAAGCAGACCAAAAAGCAAGGCCAAAGGAAACAGGAATGCACCAGAGCCAGGAAAGCCTTGCTGCTAAGAAAGGAGATCCCTTTCCAGGAGCATCCAGTGGCCAGCTTGGGTGGGCAAGGCCAGTCCAGGGAAGATGCTCCCAGTTGCAGCTTCTAATCCCAAAGAACTGAATTAGGGAGAGCAGGGCTGGCATCAGAGGTCCGTAGCATTGAGCACATGACTCAGAAGTGGTAATTCTGCCAATCTCTGGAGCCTACTGCTCCTCCTTGCTGTTGCTGCCTGTTCACCTGCCCTCTCTGAGTTAGCAAATGGTAGCCTCTGCACATCACATCCTCCACTTCTGTTAGGCGGTGAGGTTTGGCCTGGAGACAGATGAAAGCCAATGGGCACTGGCAACATTGGTGAGAAAGATGTTGTGGGTGTGTTCAGAGAAGGGACCCCACTGATAGCATCATATCTGAAAGTCATCCAAAACCTGGAACCGGGACTGGAATCGGGAGTAGGTAAATTCCCGTTTTGAGCATGGAACAACAAAACCTGGAGGAAGTGAATGAAGCGACGATGAAGGCACAAGCAATGCATAAGCTGTCTGTTGTGTGCCCTTTCTTGGTTTCAAGCTGATTGTAATCTTATAAAGCGCACTTAAGCCCCATCAGCTGCCTTGCATTGCAAGACCCCCCTGGTACCAATTGCCAGTAAAATAACGGAGAAATCCTGCCTCCAGGAGAGTTAGGCCTTTGATGATTGCTTCCTTCCCAGTGTTTGCACTCCAGTGTAATTGGATGTGTTATGTTTCAATGCCGTAGATTGACGCCCTACGAGTGGTACAGCCCCCACCCCTGCTCCCAAGGGAGATGCAACCTGCTCGTTAATCAGTACTCTCTTGGCAACAGCCTGTGGTTCCCTGTCGGTGGGTTCATGCAGCAAGGATCGACCATCGCTCCTCGGGCTCTGTCCACGCGCTGCGTCAGTGGAGTCTGGTAAGAAATCACAGAGGTAATCTTTTGCGCTGTAATCGTTTGCTGTAGCTTCACCAACTTGGATGGTTTCCCACAAACTCTTTTTGTAACTTGTGGTAGAATAGAAGATGGGTAATGTACAGGCCATGATGCACTGATGGGACTCTGAATAAGAACATAAGATGAGCGCAGTTGGGTCAGGCCAAGGGCCCATGTGGTCCAGTATCCTGTTCTTACAGTAACCAATCCGTATCTTCGTGTGACAGGTACATCTGGAGATGTCTTGCATATTAGGTTTCCCTGTGGATAAGTCAATCCCTCTTCCAGAATCCTTCAAGCTTTTTGCCTTTCAAGTAGCACCATCCATTTCCAAAACTATAAACAAGACTATGTGTATTACACCCATCCAGAAGTTGACTATGCTAGTAGGAAACATGTTTTTTCCATCTCGTTGTCTGGGTTGCACTCTGAATCTTGAAAATGCATTAGGCACGATGACTCAGAAACAAGGGAGTTGTTTTGAGAAAGAGATGGATATTTTCAGTTCTGAACAGTGCTTGGTTTTTTTGGCTAGGATGCCCAATCTCTCGACTCTGCTGACCATAGTACCCTCTGCCTCCATGCACTTTCACCCACCGTTCCATTCCTTTCAACTACATTGTCTCCATATTTTCCAAATGCCTACATTCAAGATCTGCCTCCTTGATTAAAAACCAAACCAAAACATAATTATTGGAAACAGAAAAATAGTTTGGTCCTCAAAAGCCAACTGTGCAAGCACAAATCATGCACTACTGCCCCCCCATCCAGTTTTCATGGACATGGGGGTAGCAAGATAGGGAGGAAAACCACCAGGTCCACCTGTGCAAGCTCACTGCAGAATTTGTAGATAAAAAATAAACTTTTTTCTGCATGATTGTGATTTCAGAATATGAATTTCCTTATTGTAACATTTGTGTTTTTAGATACAGAATATTTGCAGTCCTGATTATAAGCACAAAAGGGCCAATCCCACCTTGATTTGTTGTTACATCATCTGTCCCATAGAAAGAAAACTGAAAGAGAGATGGGTAGGAGGGAATATAGTGGTTCCTCCAAGAACTAAATTTGGAAGCAACCATTTATAGAGGGTTTGTTTTAATCTCCTGCAGCGAAAATGGCAGAGAGTCTTGTGGGACCTTAAAGACTGAGGGTTGCATCTAGCACTGCCCTTCTACCCAGACAACAAGTTCCACTTGTGCAATGCAACTTCATCCTTCTCTCCTTTCCCCTGCAGCCCCCAGAACATCCTCAAACTCTACTCCTAAGTTTGTGGAGCTTGTGGAGCATTGGCTCCAGTCCTGAAAAATTTATTGTGGAATAGTTGTCAGTCTTGAAGGTGCTGCAAGACGCTTTGTTGCTTCCTCTTGGAGGCCTCCATCAATTCCAGGTTGTGTGCACCTCTCATTATTCCACAACTGAGCAGAATCTGACTTCTTCTCCTTCAAACCAACATTCTTTTCATTTACTTGAGCATGGCACAGTGGAGCTTTCCACAGAACTGTGAATGTTCAGCATCTTTCAAAACCAAGGATGGAGTTACACGCAGGAAAAAAACAAGTCAGAAATTAAATAAGTCAGAAATTAAATCGTTATAACAAAAGGGGGGAAACACGCTATGAAAAATTGCTTAGATTTTTTTTTTGTTCTCTGGCACCATCTGGTGTTACATGTTTATAACGCATTCAAAATGCTGTTTCTTGACTAACGTAGCTGAGTCCCATGGGGGTTTTTTTCCCCTCAGGAGAAAGGGGAAGTAGCTCTCGGATATAGACAAAGTGTGGAGATATCCATTTGTCTTTTGCCTCCTTTTTCTTGTCCCTGCAGGTGGGCCTTCACTTTGATCATCATCTCTTCCTACACAGCCAACCTGGCAGCCTTCCTCACCGTGCAGCGCATGGATGTGCCCATAGAATCAGTAGACGACCTTGCAGACCAGACGGCGATAGAGTACGGCACAATCCACGGAGGTTCCAGCATGACTTTTTTCCAGGTAAGCTTTTGCTGTGTTGATAGTGAGGAAGGCATGAGCCTTTTATCCATCAGAGCTAAATGCCTGTGGTACCGCAGATCCCCATCTAGTTGTTGCTACAGAATCTTTTACCCTAATATGCATCACATTCACAGGTACTTCAGTTTAACAAGGCTTCAGTGCTCTTTATAACCCCTGAGCTGTCTTACTAAAAGCTGACTCAAGCACTCAGAAAATAAAATATTAAGTACAGTCCTCCCAGGGGAAGGCAGAGTTACAGGGGATTGCATAGTAGTTTTATTATTAATGTAAAATAGAAATACAGACAAACAAAAAGACATAATCAAAGTTACAAAATGAAGGAACAGTCAAGAGTTTGCATTTCCCAACTAAATAGAGAGCAAATGATGCAGAAAAATAAAAGCAGCAAAACACATCATGAAAGCCAGATTTTGTGACTGGGTGGAGGAAGAGAGTTTTGTATGTCTGGATTTGACATGTATGTAATTAAATCCCACAAAAAACCCCCACAAATGTTCCAGGTCTTCCTTACCCATAGAAACACACCATTTGTGAGTTGTTTTCTCTGCAGTAGCAGGAGCCCACATATTCTTATACTACAAGGAGAGGTTTAAGTCCTGTAGCATTGTCCATTTCTGAGCCAAACAAGTTTTCACTGCAACCAGCGTGCATATAAGAAGTTCCTTAGACTTAAAAAATGCTGTTTGACCATCCCACAAGTTCAAAAGAGCAACTTATGGGAAGGCTTGAATGGAGTATTTGTTTATTTCTTACATTTCTTCAAAAACATCAGACCCAAATTTGGATGCCAGAGAGCTTTCTCACCATAAGTGGGAAAATGTCCCCCTGCTACCTCACCCACACCAACAACCCTTATATAAACTGAGGCTGATTTAAAGGAATTAGGCGCCCATCCATATTGCATTCCACTTACAATCATCTATTTTCAGTTGTAGGTCCTTCTTCCAGGTGAGTCTAAGACCTTCCAATAGGCCCATAGAAATGTCAGTAAGTTCTGTTATATTAAAGAACAAATATCAATCATCTTTCCCAATGACTCAGATTTAATAACATTAGCGAGGGGATTATTTATGGCATGTTTATACTATTCTTCCTCTATGGAAGTCACACAGTCACCTCTACAGCTGAGCAAGGATCTGAACATTGCCCTTCAATTCCTCACCCAACATTCCAAACAGTAGACCACACTGTGCATACATGCAGTGCTATTAAAAAAGAAAGCAGTGTTAGAGTGTAGACAGCCAGCGAGAGCCACAGAGAGCCATGCAGTAAGAATGAGTGGAAAGGGATGGAAAAGCTGGTTGGAGAGACTCAGGACTCATCCGCACTTCTGTTTGTTCCAGAAGTGCCACTCGTAAGTGCTAAATCGGAGCAAAGATCAATCCCGAGAAAAACCCAACTTGTATTTTGCTCTGACTGGGCGCTAAAGAGCAGTTTCCCCCGGGGGGGGGGGAGCAGTGAGACAAGAGGAAGTATGGATAATCCCTCAGAGACTGGGGATCCCTCTGAAGCTGGGTTTCTCATGGACAAGCTCAAGGCAACAGGGTGCTCAAAGCTCTTTTCAGCTATGTTATGATCCACCTTCCAAAGATGAGGCTGCCTTGCCGATGGAGAAGCAGGTAGACATGAATGAGTTAATACCTGTGCAGAACTTCCATGATGCACAGTTCTGAGCAGGAATTATTTATTAAACGTTGAAGTGCCAGAGTGGAGAGAGAGCTTTTCTCACTTTGTTTTTAGTTGAACCAAAGCCGTACAATGTTTGCAACTTGTGTTTCAGAAAGGGTTGTTTTGACAAAACTGCAAGTGTGGTGCTCAATCCCAAGTTCTCCATTATTTAGAAACTGAGAACCAGGTAGAGAGGTGGGAAACCAACAACATTCATGGAAGTTTTATTGGTCTGATAGAAAAATATCCAAAAGTCACAGTAACGTAATTAGGACCACCCTAAATGTCATGAAGAAGAACTCTCATTATTTCATGACATTCTACTGGGTCCTAATAAAGATATGGTATCCATGTTGGATACTCTCTCTGAGATGCTCAATGGCTGAGATATTGCAGAGAGGCAATCTGTTCCAGGATTGGAATCTGGCGCTGACGTTTGGCTCCAAACATTTTTCGAGTGCCACAAATTAGCTCTGAGCCATGTGGAGAATGCTCTCCACTTGCTAATGAGCCACTCTAAGCAGCCTCCAAACACCTGCAGTTAACTAATAGGTCCTCCAGATCAGATGTTATGGCCTCGAGTTAGGCTTAAGGCTTGATCACTTGCATCTGATAAAACAACTGAGCAATGTTTGTTTGCCCTCATGCCCAGGTTCTAACTGATTGATGACCATATTTAAAGGTTAGATTTCCAAGATTTAGGTTAGATTTCCAAGGTTATATTTCCAAACTTTAAAGTTCTTGTATTGGCCACTAAGGCCCTTACTAATATGGAACCAGGTTACATGAAAACTTGGTACCTTTACCCAAATGAACCTGCCTGAGACTTCAATCAGCTGCAGAGGCCATGGCCTCAGGTCCACCTCCACTGGCCTTATGCTTGGTGGATATCAGGTGCAGGGCCTTTTTTGTAGTAGCTCTATAGCTGTGAAATTCCTACACTAGGAAGATTCAGAGGGGCCTCATTTCTTCCTGCCTTTATGTGTGCTGTCAATATTTTTTCCTTATTTTATTCTATTTTTGAATTTTAACTAGCCTTGCCTTCATTGTTCTGTTGCTGCCTTTTAGTATCACTCTCAGTAATTGCAGTGTTGTTGCTCTTTCAATTAGCTTGTTTTAATGACTTCTGGTTTGCAATCAGTTACACACTGCTTTGAATATGTACATGAAATACATAACTAATATTCTGATAACTGGGATATTCGGATATTCTGAACATTGCAGGCCAATATGTTGATCCCGGAGCAGGATTCTCATTGAATTGTGGCTTCTCTTTCTTTGTTTTTCAGAATTCTCGGTACCAGACATACCAGCGGATGTGGAATTACATGTACTCCAAGCAGCCGAGTGTCTTTGTCAAGAGCACAGAGGAAGGGATCGCACGCGTGCTCAACTCCAACTATGCCTTCCTCCTGGAGTCCACCATGAACGAGTATTATCGCCAGCGCAATTGCAACCTCACGCAGGTCGGGGGCCTTCTGGACACCAAGGGCTACGGGATTGGCATGCCAGTCGGTAGGCAGTGAAGCAAAATTCTAGCTATTTTGGGCTGTCTGTGGAGGATTAGGGCATGAATAGGCTAAAAGAGCTTCGGAACAGGAAGCCAGATAATTTTTGCAGCCCTCCCGTATGTCACTGGGCTTCAAATAAACCATTGCATGATGAATGCATTCATCTGGGTGGCAACCTAGATGAAAGGTTTAGAAATATTCCATTGACTCTGCTTACATTATTTACACCTTGTTCAGACTAGATTGAGGCTGGAGGGAGAAGGAAAATCTTCACTAGAGGTCATTTGGGGAACCTGCAGATGATACATTAGGTCCTTTTGGGCTCTCCATAATGCTACCTGCTTGGTTATCTTTTAAGCAGCTGTTCTATGTTTTCCCAAGTTGATTAGTAAGAAACACGATTGAAAATAGCAAGCAGCAAGGGTAGGGATGAAAAGAGGGAACTCATGCTTTAAAGAAGTTAAAAATACAACATCCAAAGGCCACCTACAGCTTCAAAGACAGCTAGAGCTGCTCTTGATTCTTTTCCCATTCCTAATTTTCTGACTGAGCTTCAACAATTTAAGTTTAATGGGTCACAATCTACCCAAACATTTCCCAGTTCATATTCAATGAAATGTATGGAACTTGTGCAACGGCACAGAGTAGTACAAAGATATCACACCAGAGGGACCCTATTGGTTGCCAGTAGGAATGGAATCGTCTGAAAATCTTTGTCGAGCTTATCTTCAGATTTTTCTGTCTCTAATTCCTGTCTCACAGCTTGATCTTTATGAGAAGTCAGAGAGTGGGGTTCCCTACCACCACCAGTTCTGCTAAAGTGATGGGTTAATTCTTGTATATATTATGTGTATTATTAAAGTCATAATAGGCATATTACGTGAATACATACTCCAGGTTTCCTAAAGTAACCGGCACCTAAAAATATGCATATAACTGTATAAAATAGGTATATATTGCTACTTATAAAATATGCTCTTTTATAGGTATTATGCGCATATATATGGCAAAAAATATTGCATATAGTTAGGCTTTTTATTTAAAAAACCCTTAAATATAAGTAGATGTTTGATGCAAGAGGCAGTTCGGTGTGGGCAAGTATTGAACAGGGCAGAATTGCCAAATCTCCTCTTTAAATCTTTTTAAAGCAGATCCCTCTTCCAGCCCTGGTTGCCAGTGTTGCACATTAAGACTCATGTCCCCAAAGCAAAGTTAAGTCAACAGTTTGGTGAACCTTAAACTTAACCTCTCCTTCTGTGTTAAATTACCCTAACTGTATTCTGTTACGCATCATGTGTGTGTGGTATGCTGAAGATCAGCTGACACTCCCAGGTATTCAGAAATTGATCCCATTCAGAATTTTCCCATGCTGCAGAGCAGATCAGTTTTATCCTGGGATTCCTTTTTATCTGCTCCGTGGACAGTAATGGAGGTGGTAGAAATCTGATTTAGCAGAGAAAAAAACTGAATGGAATTGGGAGGGGCGTAGTAACAGAAGTGGGGGTTGAATCAATTGTTTGCTACACCTGACGACGAGCAGGGTCTCTTGCCATTGGGCACTTTCACACCATACATTGAAAGCACATTGCAAACCCCCCCCAAAAAAAAAACCCACAAAGAATGCTGGGAACTGTAGTTTGCCCCTTCGCAGAGCTACCACCCCTAACAAACTACTATTCCCAGGATTCTTTGCAGGGTGGGTGAGGATGTGCTGTAAATGAATGGCGTGGATGTGACCCATGTCCGAAAATGGCTCATTTAAGGGCTTTGTCAGAATTGCAATTGAAAACTGAAAAGCTCTGTGTGATAAAAGCATGAGGATGAACCCAAGAGGTGACTATGGCTGCTTTGGAATGGGTATGGACAAGATGCTTTCGCCATGAGATGAGCAAAGTTCCACTACCTGCTCTGGAGGGAGTCTTGTTCCTTCAAGAGCTTTGTGTCAAGAAGGAAGTTAGCAGATCTGTCTTCACCTTGCTGTGGCACCGAAAGAGCGCAAGCATCCGTTTTTCTGACAGCTGCATTGCACAACTTCAGCACTGTCACAGCTCTGCGGTGGAGGAAGCTGGGCCTGCTGAGCATCTAACTAGATATGACAACTGTACAATCCAGGTGTTGGAATGTGGATTGCCACTGAACAAATAAAGCAGGAGGGTTAAAGCGGGGGCAATTCCATGGGGGAAAGGAGTAGGCAGGAAGGGATACTGGCCCATTTACCTGATTCCTCCACCGACCCACCCCCCCAAAAAAACCCTTTCCTCCAGCCATTTTTCTCCATGTGGGACTTTCTTCCTTTGGGAAGGTGCTAGTTTTGCATGCTGAAGGTCCCAGATTCAATCTCTAGCATGCCCCACGAGGGATGGGGAAGATGACCCATTGCATGGCGAGTCCCCCCCCCAGTGGAAATAAAGACACACGACACAATTATTAACAATTAATATTATTAATTGGCTAATTAAGGCCACAACTTTATTGGTTACAGGTGATGAGAGGTATTGGCTTAGGCATTGGTCCTAACCAACTATATCCTGCCCACTAGATATCCAGGAAGGGTTAACCACCAGTAGGGGGAGTCCTGCTGATGCACATCAACTAGGAACTCCCCAGGGTCACCGCTCGGGGGCACGCCTTAGGCCCACACCTCCATAGGCTTCAGACAGGGCCACGCCCCCCAGAATCCTTTATCGGACTACCCTTCAATATGTGGGGCAGGTGATGGCAATTCCTCCCCTCTTCCAACTACAAAGCAATACCAATGCCTAACCACCAATACCAAGAAAGCTGTGACGATTTGCTACGAGGTAGGCTGGTGCCAAATTACCCTAACTGTATTCTGTTACGCATCATGTGTGTGTGGTATGCCAAAGATCAGCTGACACTCCCAGGTATTCAGAAATTGATCCCATTCAGAAAAATTCCTACCAGGCCCCTCAACGGCAACCAACCAAGGTCCATAGCAAGGTCAAGTAACGGAAACCTTATAGGGCGTGAGGGTGGGGAAAAGCAGGAACAGCTGGCAGGCGGGGAAAGAGGGAGATCCCCGGCTGCATCCTGCCTTAAATAGGGCAGTCCACCACCCCCCAGAGCCAGCTGATTGGCTGGCCAGGGTGTGATGCGGCCGGAAATCCCCCCAATCGCACGGGGCTGGGGCCGTGAAGCCCGCAACCCCACCTCCTCTGTAGGGCAGAAGTGGCTTTTCTGAAGCTCTGGAAGGCTGCTGCCAGTCAGTGTGGACAATAGCAAGCTAAACAGAACAATGTGTCTGGCTTGGTAAAAGGCACCTTCTTAGGCCAGGAGGGAAACAGCTGGGAGGAGTTGCCGGAGGGAGGGGAAACAACTTGAGTTGAGGTGCGGTTCAGCGATCCCCCTTTGGCCCACTCTTCCCCACACTAAATTTCCCTTCATCTCTCCCCATCTTCCCATTTTTATATTTGCTCAGCAGCAAGCTATATTTTAACAAACCGAAAACACGTCTTGCTGCGATCATGTCTAGTAAATCCTGTTGTTAGTCCTTGACAAGTTGGTGAATGTACAGGAGCCCACTCCTACATGGGAATTAACAGCCCTAAAGAGAGTTTTCAATTGAATTGGATACAGTAATCCACAGTGCTAAGTCGGGGGACGTGATGTCCTTGCTCACTGCAGAATTCTCTTTGGGCCTCTAAGAGATAAGAAATCATGTTTCTTGTGGTTATTATGGAAAAACAGTACATGTCTACCTATTCCCTGCTTTCCTAAGGAGGAAGCGGGAATGGGAACACAAAGCACACAGCAGTATGTAATGAGTAAATACCTGTCCCTCTCTAGAATATGAGTGGTTGATAGTTTTCCTCATCAAACGTAAGTAGGATTCTCAAGGAGACAGAAGCATACAGGAGCAGAAGCACTGCTCTTCAATTCATGATGTTTTCAGAGATTGCATTCACAGAGTTTGGGACTGCTTCCATGTGGGTATTTCTTAATGCTACCCAATCTTCTGTTGCAAGCTATGAGTGGATTTGCAACTGGCTCTCCGCAGTCCAGGTTTTCTGAAGTGTTTGCTTGGTGTGTTTTTTAAGGCTGAAAGCAATGCAAAGTTTAGGGATAGCCTTGCAAATTTCAACTCTGCAAGTAAATTATGCATTTTAAAAAGAAACTCGAAAGAAACAGGCACATTATCGGCTCCCCTTTGAAAAGGGCCTTCTTGGCTTTGCAGGTTCTCTTTTCCGCGACGAGTTTGACTTGGCCATTCTCCAGCTGCAGGAGAACAACCGCTTGGAAATCTTGAAACGGAAGTGGTGGGCAGGAGGACAGTGCCCAAAAGAGGAGGACCATCGAGCAAAAGGTAAAACTTACAGCTGTCTCTCTTCCACCCTCCAGTCTGTGTTCCTTAATGAAGATGTACAGTGATGGGGTCGTTATTACCAACGAGAGCGACTGCAGACTCCAGGGCTGTGTCACCTTTCCAGCTCAAGGATTTTAGAGTCCTCCTGGTTTGAGATCTCTTTCTTTAATAATGAGAGGAGAAAGCCGAAACACTGGCGGCTGCTGTGCCTCTCACGCTGTGTATTTTTGCCTGGGGCAAAGAGAGCGGAAAAGAGCCAAATGACAAATATTGGAAGCAAGCAGAGGGCAAACGGGTTTCTAATGAATGGCCACTGCATCGGCATCAGAAAATAGATCACTCTGGGGATGCTGTCCAGATCCTGAGTCCTTTAAAAACAACAATGGGAGTTCATCAGAAGAGGTTGTTGGCTAATGGTCCAAAGCTAAAAATGGTTAGAAGTAGGAGGGCAAGTGACAGAGTAATAATAAAACTCTGGAGCTCAAGGGCGAGACCTTCCGGAAATGTTATGCAAATCACCGTAAAATACATGACTTTAGGCCAATGTCGCCCAACTGGGAGCTGTTGCCGGCCCAAAGCAATTGCTAGTTGTTGTTGTTGTTCAGCAGCAAGCAGAACGGGTTTTCTTTTCATTGGATAATAAAAGGTTTCCTGGCTATAGGAAGGGTCTTTTTGACCCTTGCAAGACTGGGGAGGAAAAGGGGAAGCAAGAAAATCAAGCATGACGGAGAAACACAATCGGGGCAACAATACACGCCCATCATCTGCCAAATCATTTTCTTGTGGGTACATATCCATGCAGGGCAAGGGAAAGAAGCAGACATCTGAAAGCTGTATGACCTGAACAATCTGATCTTGAACACAGAGGTGAGAAAATTGGGGGGGGGAGAGAGATTGAGAAACAGTTTTAAAATAGGTTGTATTTTCTCCCTTATTCCCCCCCCCACGGCTCCCCCCAGAAAAGGTTTGAAATCTTTAAAGATGTAGGGAGGGGGATCTACAAGAATCTCCTTGATTCTTTTGTCAAAGTATTAGAATATATTATTTCATATTGAAACGATGACATGATTTTGCTTTTCATGTCTCACTCTAAACCATTTCTAGCCATTCTAACCATTTTTGCAGAGACAGGATTGCATTATGGAAGCACTTCCCAGAGCCTGACTGGCCAGCGCCAGACTTCTGGAGACGGAAGACTAATTGCATTATCTTGACATCTCAAACACATAACTGAGCTTCAAAGGGACGAAAATAAACTGATAAATTATGAAATGGTTGCTGCTGACATGGAGGGAAGCGGAAAAGGGGGATAGAGAGACCTGTCACTCAGTCAGGAGTGCAGAGGAAGAAAGCGGGCTTTGACAAGTCCCAGCCAGAAAAAAAAGCAGTAGGTGGGCTGATTGCAGTGCAAACAAGAGAGACTAGGAGCAGGCCTAGCTGTGATTGTACTGCAGATCATGGATCTTTGGCATGGATCAAAGTGGTTCTGGCACAATCCGAATGCTTGCAGTTGTTACAGTACACAATGGGAGGAACAGGAAGTCAAGTCTTTTGCTTCCAGGGACAAAAATTCTTACCACTTGGAATCACAGAGTTGAAAGGGATTGTGAGAGTTATCGAGTTCAACCCACTACCCTGAGATTAAGAGCCTCATGCTCTACCAATGTGTGTGCATATGTGCACACATTTGTGTATGAGAGTTCTGTTGTGCTCATGCACTGCTTGTCGGTCAGCCGTTGTTGGAACAGAATGTTGGGCTAGATTGATCTGGTCCAACAACACTCGTCTTACTTTCTTACACCGCCCTATTGGAAACACATCTGCTTACACAGGTGTGATTTACTGAGCAGCAGGAACATCCCAGAGGTGCTTCTGAAAGGATGGTGGAGAACAACGGAGAGGAATGACCCTATACTTTAAAAAATAAAACAAAACATGTCGATGATTTATAAGGGGTGGTGGCAAGGCTTTATGTCTAAAAGCTGTGCGGAGATTAAGTCAATAAATCATTGATTCTCATGCTTTGATTTACTGTTCCAGAGGGGAGAGGAAGATTTTACAAGTGTCCTAGGTGATTAATAGTTGTACACAATAATCTTGGCACAAGCCAACAAATGGTTCATGGTCATCAATTCAATCAACAGTTAAGTCCATCTGAGACCCAAGTAACAAGCAGCAGCGGTGGAGAGAGAGGCGTTGCTTAGATCCAGGGATTGGGGAGCAGTGGCGTAGCATGGGGGGTGCAGGGGGGCCGGCTGCGCCGGGCGCAACATCTGGGGGTTAGGGTTAGGGGGCGCAAATCCACAGGTTAGGGGGCGCAAATTACTTGCCTTGCCCCGGGTGCTGACAACCCACGCTACGCCACTGTTGGGGAGACGTTTGATTCTGTTCACATTTAAAGATGAACCTGCCTAATCTGCACTTTCTGAAATAATGTGTGAGCTGAATCACAGCCATCCTTTGTCATTCATATGTCTCTGAATTTTGCAATGGACTTCTCCAGCTTATTAATATGCACGGCAATCGTTGCTGGGTGGTGGTGGTGGTGGTGGTGGTGGTGCTTTCTCCCTTAAAAAATCTCAACCACTTTAGCTGAGTGCTCCCCCTGAAAAAGCTCAACAAGTTCCGGCACCTCTTTTTCTAGAAAAAAGCCCTGGGGCAAATAACATACAAAATACATTATTGCAAAAATGTGCCAGTTAGGCAGAACTGCATATAAAAATGGGCAGCGTAGGAGAAATTTGTACTAAAATGCTGGTAAATTTTCATGAGGACTCTTCTTTTAAAAATAAATAAGTCTGTAAACTGATGTGGAAATATGAAGAAGTAAAGTTAAGAGTGGGAAAATGAGAAACCGAGTGACACCAAAATTTAACAGATATCCCCATTCCTGCTTAGATCTTCACCAAGACTTACACGCTCAGCTATGACCATTTTTATCTTAAGTCCAGCAGACCATGACCTACTGATTAGTGTTATTCAAACAGGAGTGGATGAGAGGCAGATGCCTTGTCTTCCTTATGAATTGACAGAAAAGGGAAATCAGAATTTCAAAAGTTTAAATGGATCCTAGAATGGTATCTATTGGGTTGGCCCTGTAGAATTTGATAGGACTGCAGTGAGTAACAGAAGGCCTTAAAACTCTCAAATACCTTCTTTTCACTCCCTTGAGGAACAACAGGTATGTGGAATGATGGCATTTGAAGGAGCTGCATGAAGGTTGAAGGTAACAATAAAAGATAGAAGGCAGAGCAGTAGAAAGAAACAGAGGAAACCTGATCACTTGGGGGCCATGTCTCGGATCCAATCTGTAGGATATGTCAAGTTGATTTTTCCTCTACATTCATTTCCCTTCAAATGTTCTGTCTTCTTGTTTCAAATAAAAGCAGCCCAGGAAAGGACTCCTCCATCATTATTTACAGCTAAGAACGAAGTGGAAATCTCAAATTAGATCTTCTCTATCCTACTCTTAAAAAATAACCAAAGTTGTACACTATAGTCACAGATCAAAATACATGCTATACTTCTACCAAATGTTATAATTCCATTGTCATCTTCCTACTCTTTAATTTACATGCTTCTCTTTGTTAAATGTCTAATGCTTTGACCCAGGCAAGGTATATGTAGAGAACAATTTATCTGACTGCTCTTATAGCTTATATTATCTGTATTCCATCAACTACTCAAGCATACCTGTAGTGGAAAATTATTTGTCAGATGATTTAAAGGAACACTTACTATTAACCATCTGTCCATCAGTAATTATTATGATTATGATTTATATACTGCCCTTCATCAAAAGATCTTAGGGTGGATAAAAGATAAATTCATCCTACTGTAGCTTGCTGAAGCTGGGCCCCCAACACCCTATGGCTATCTTTCCATTTCCTGATTTCATGTGTTGGCTTAGTAGTTTCAAGGTTTTTGTGCAAACCTTGGTTGATTCCAATCTAGCACTAAGTTAAAGTCGTTTATTAGTATACTTGCCCCCCTGGCAAAATGTTCTGTGCCAGCAGAATGCATAAGCAGGTTACTGGTAACTTTTGTTGCACAACAGATGTTTTGAGGGTTTTTTGTAAACATTTCATGAAATAAGTAAGAAACAACTAAATCTCTTCTGCAACGAGTTTCCACTAGTACAGTTGTTGCATTGGAGTCTTCAGCTGCACAATATTCAAACTCACCCATCTGCTACCACAAGGGCACAATGGATATAGCCCTTTATATGCAAGGGAGTATAACTAACATTCTCTTTCCACAACCATTAAATCACAGTGAAGGTGCAGGAGTCATTCCAACTCTTTGCCAGTCTTACTGCACCATTTGAAACTCACAACTAAGGCGTTCTTGTATTCACACTGTGTGTTTCACATGTTTGAAGCTTCAGGTTAGGTCCAAGGCAGCACTGTGTTACCATGCTCACTTGACAAAGGTGTGTCTAAGCATGTCTGAATGGAGGGCAGGATTATTCCCTTGTTCACATCAATAGCAGGGGCGGAATTTGATAATAAGCTACAGCATGCAAGGCCATCTAGTGCCCTCCCAGCAGCCCCCAGCAGGGACTTTGAGAAGGAGGTGTGAGGCTCTGGCAGGGTCTTAGGGCCCTCCTAGCTCCTTCCAAGAGGACAGTAAGCATTTGCCCGGCTTTGAGGAGGGAGTAGGACTCTAGGACCCTGTCAGAGCCTTCACGCCTCCTTGCCAAAGCCAGGCAAGCACCTACCGGGCTTTGAGAAAGCACCCTCAGTTGGACCACACTACTCGCACTGCCCTAAATCCACCTGTTGATAGAGCTTTCATCAGGACACTTACAGCTCCTAGTTTGCCCTGTGCAGCTAGGTCTCATCTAGTTCACATTCAGACAAAAAGAGTAATGGTTTGAGCCAAGACAGATGCTTACTCTCCGGCAACACCTGAGTCACTATTTTTGGACAGTAAAACCAGAATAGTAAGGTTCTGTTGGAGCGGTCAGCTTGATGCCTGATCAGCCCATTCACCCCAATGAATAAAATAAATAAATAGTTCCTTAAAAGTTTGCCTAACATATTAACAGTGCTATTTTTCTAGAAAAACAGATGCCAGTATTCACCATGAACACCTCCCTCGTTCTCTTAGAATGGTAATGGCGGCCACCTGAGAGGTGCCGGAACTGATTTCAAGCTGGAAAAAAATCCCTGCATATTAATATTGTTGTTCTTCCTATTTTTTCTTTGTTTTGCTTTTTAGGCCTAGGAATGGAGAATATAGGTGGAATCTTTGTGGTTCTGATATGTGGTTTAATCGTAGCGATTTTTATGGCAATGCTTGAGTTCTTATGGAACCTGCGACACTCTGAACACTCTGAGGTAAGCCTTCGCCAGGTGTACATTCTAACATTTCATCAAGCGTGATTCACAATTGTTGGGTACCAAGCGAACAATCTGATGGGTTCTCAAATGTACCGAAAATCCTAAATAAGACTGATTGTTTCAGTGAGTGATGTCTCCTATGAAAACGCAGTGGTGGAGCTTGGAATAAGACTGTGAATAATCTGGATATGGGCATAAAGAAATATGGCTTTGGTATTTCAGTGTGAATGGTAGACATTGTGGTACATTTCTAATATGGAAAGCACTTCCGTGTAGGAACAGGCGTGTAATCTGTGTGTAGGTCATTTTGTACACCAGTCTCTTCCCCCTTCCCCCTTCTCGGTCCAATATGCTAAGCTCCATTATTAAGCGTGGCTTCACTCTGCAGGAGAACATAGTTTTTGTGCTGAAAATTGTGTAACATATGAAGTGGCCCTCATAGTTGATGGAATAGAATTGAAAATAGTAGTTCATAGAATACCACTGCCAGAAACCAAGATGGCTACCTCTTTGCTGATCTCCTCATTCTACATTCATTTTGATGTATTCACATTTCCCAATCTTTTGCCAATGAAAAAGAAGCTACAAACATAAGAACCTAAGATGAGCCTGCTAGATCAGACCAGTGGCTCATCGTCCAATGTTGGCCCATTTAGTTCTTAATCGATTTTAAATTTAAGCCAAGTTGTAGAATTGATGATGAATTTCCTAGTACATGGGAGTGGTGAGTTGTAGTTTCCCACACATGAGTTTGGGAGCATGGAACAGTAGAAACTAAACTAAACTAAATATTTTTGTCTCATCAAAAGATATATTTATCCCAGCATATAGTAACTAACTATTTATATGATAAATACTTGACATATTATTTTAAGCTACTTATCAAATATATCTCTAATGATTCTGATTTACTGACTTTAACGTTGCTGCTTCAAATATGCTGATATTCCTTCAGTTCTGTCTTGATTTCATGAAATATAGCTACTCTAAATTAAAGTGGTATCATCTGCAAGCTGGCTGTTCTTTCATGTTTTTGAAGCTACTGCTATAACCTACTATTTTACGATTCTCAGGAGCAAAGGGTACAAACAGAACTACTAAACAAAAACAGGGAAGGAATGCATCTCTGCTTTCTCCCTCTTTTCAAAAGAAATTACTGACAATACGTGATTCACAATTGCCTCAGAATATATAGAGAATTAATCATTCCAATAAATTTGGAGCTGAATTCCATTACAATTAACATTGCTTTTAAACACTGCCAATTCAGATGACTAAGTGCCTTCTCTGTGTCAGCACCAAGAGACTTTTTTCTCATTTTACTATGATGAATTATGTTAATGTTTCTTCTCACATTACTTACTACATGTCCATTTCATATAAAACCAGATCTGACTGAAATGTACATATTGTTCTATGCATATGTTTTGTGTTACATTTTGGCACAACTAAGAATAGCACTGGACTTCAAAGAAATCCATTTCTTTTTTAAAAAAAAATAAACCCCTAGGTACATATTGAGGTGTACATTCTAATTAGTGGCATCCTAACAGGCACTAACTTTTTTCTAAGTCCACATACTGGTAACAATATGTTTCTTTGGATAGCTGACAAGCCAAGTTAGCTCTAGATATTTCCCTGTTAACTAGGGCAGAACCATAATGGGTGCGTTTTACAAATATTTTTCTCCCCTACCCCCCCCCGCCGCCGCCGCCTGTATCTGCCATTTTGGGGCATCTTTTATGGACCCTTTTAATGATTATTTTCTGTAATGGAATGAGAGATTGGGAATGATTTTTGTTTGAAATACATTTATTTTGTTTACCTCACAGCCAGTCATACTTGGCTGCGTGCTGATGACACAAGCAAATGAATCTAGTTCAGAGCAAGTCATGCCCTTACTCTAAAACAGTTTGTCTGCCCATACTTATATCAGCACGTAGCGAAATATGATTGGTTGTATGGTGATGTCATTGTTACTAATCACAAGGGCTATTTTTCAAACAAACACAAAACGTTGGAGCTGTAGATAATTGGGGCTGTAAATTGTAGTGAACCAACATGGAATGATGGGGTTTTGGGGAGGGGGAGGGCTTCCAGGAAATACGGACGCAGCTCATCTTGGCACCAAAACGTTTCCCTAAAATTATCTGACTGAGCTCTATAGTGCTAACAAATGTAAGTCAATATATTTAGAAAGGAAATGACAGTGTGATGTTGCTGTTTTTTGTTATAATTCACTATAACCCCCCCCCCTTATCACATGTGATCCCAGGATAGTTTACAAACATAGCTGCATATATATTAGAACAGGGGTCAGCAAACTTTTTCAGCAGGGGGCCAGTCCACTGTCCCTCAGACCTTGTGGGGGGCCGGACTATATTTTGAAAAGGAAAAAAATGAACGAATTCCTATGTCCCACAAATAACCCAGAGATGCATTTTAAATAAAAGGACACATTCTGCTCATGTAAAAACACCAGGAAGGCCCCACAAATAACCCAGAGATGCATTTTAAATAAAAGGACACATTCTACTCATGTAAAAATACACTGATTCCTGGACTGTCCAGAGGCCGAATTGAGAAGGCAGTTGGGCTGGATCTGGCCCCTGGGCCTTAGTTTGCCTACCCATGTATTAGAACTATGAAAAATACAGTATAGTCAACAACCATTTTATGTAGGTGTTCCATCCCCTGACAATAACATGTGTCAGTGGAGAGCTTATAAGTACCCCTGCCCCACCCCCGTTCCATCCTTTTTCTGGCATTTTCAATCACTGCTGGGTTCAGCACCATGCATGTGATCACACATCTTCCAGATGGGAATTAATCAGTCATTGCCTGTATAACAAATTAAAACCAGATTAAAACCAACCCCAAACCTATAGATGAGCATTCCTCAATTACAGCTAGCTCACAGATCAGTCACCTCCATAAGTCCATAAGTCAGGGTGAAGTGGTCCATCTTCAGTCATATAATGCCATATAAAGCCATATGCAATAGCACCGGATGGAGGAAAGAGGATTCCATCACCCAAGTGCCACAACAGAGAAGCCATTTTCCGAGCCAATGAACAATGTGCCACACCTAGTGATGGTCCCTCCAGAAGGGTCTTTCCTGAAGGTCTTAGGTAGGGTCCAGATAGGGTGATATAGGGAGAGGCAGTATTTTCAAGTATTCCAGTCCCAAGTTATTTGGGGCTTTGAAAATTAACGTTAACTCCTTGATTTGGGCTCCGTAGCATACAAGCAGGGACACGGGTAGCGCTGTAGGTTAAACCACAGAACCTAGGACCTGCCGATCAGAAGGTTGGCGGTTCGAATCCCTGCGATGGAGTGAGCTCCCATTGCTCGGTCCCTGCTCCTGCCAACCTAGAAGTTCGAAAGTGCAAGTAGATAAATAGGAAGGAAGGTAAACGGCGTTTCTGTGCGCTGCTCTGGTTCGCCAGAAGCAGCTTAGTCATGCTGGCCACATGACCCGGAAGCTGTACGCCAGCTCCCTTGGCCAATAAAGCAAGATGAGCGCCACAACCCCAGAGTAGGCCATGACTGGACCTAATAGTCAGGGGTCCCTTTACCTTTACCTTTAGCATGCAAGCAACCAGTATATGAATGGACGATCGGAGAAAATGAAGTAATGCTCTCAAGGAAATTTCCACAAATTAAACTAGTCACTAGTTCTCCTGAAACAATCTGCAATATGGGGACAAAACTACTCATTTCTTTACCAGAGTTGTTGCATTGATGAGAGGATGGTGAGAACGGGGTACTTTGGACTCTCAATAAAAGAGAAACAAGTTCTAAGTGTTGTAGAGAATAAGATAAGATACATTTATGGTGTGCAAAGGGAACAGAAAGTATTTTGTAGAATCTCATACATCTTAAAATGAGCTTTTTTGGGGGGGGGGAACCATTATAGTGCTTCTTTGGAAGAGTTTAAAGCCAGAGGCACACTATTGCACATGTGATAAATAACGGCTTTTCTGTGGTGGTGAGCCAGAGGATGTCTTAAACAATAAGGTACCGTAAAAATCCCATGGTGTTGTTCAGCTCACTGGGGAATTATAAAAAACCAACTTGTTATAAAAACATTTTGGCTTTTTTTTTGCTTTCAGCAGCAAAAAAATTTATATTGCTGGATTTTGGAAGGGAGCTGCTGTGCCCAATATATACTGTGTGGACAAAGAATGAACGCTTATGATAACAGAAAAGCTCCCTTTTCAAATGAGAGTTGGCGGCAGCTGGGGAAAAGCCAGGAGATATTATGTTAACACGGCCACTATTGTATAAGCTTTGCAGAAAACAGCATGCAATTTTCAAAGGTGCTAAATAAGTATGAAGTGATTTATTTTTATCTGTACTACCAAGTATTCTATGCGTTGGCTAAATATGGCACCAACTCATTAATATAAAGGTTTAAAAGCATGGGAGCCAGAATGCAACCTTACTTCACTCCTCGTGATTTTTTAAAATCATCAGTCATACCACCATTTAAACCTACTATGACCCTCATTTCTGCATTGCTGCATAGTTCTCGAATCAATAGCAGACATCTACAGTTGATGTTGGCAATCTGAAATTTCTCCCAGTCTTTTTCGAATAATAGAATCGAATGCAGCAGAAAAATCAATAAGGGTGCATAAAGGTTGTTCTTAATATTCTTAGTATATTTCCTTATAATATGGTTCAGAGTAAAGCATCAGTGGTACTGTGTCCTCTGAATTCTGCTTGTTCTTCATGAATAATGTTATTTTGCAACCAATCTGATAATTTTTGAAGAGGATACCACACATAGAGCTTTGAGGAGATGTCTAACAAGCTAATTGGCCAATAGTTTTGTAGATCATTTCTAACCCCATTCTTCTAAATCAGGGAAACAATTCTCATTTTTTCATTCAGAGGGCATTTGTCCCGTGTTTTTTATTGTGGTAAACAAGCCAGCCAGGATAAGCACCCACCATTCTATATATTCCTTATAGAGCTTGGATGAAAGTGTATCTTCTCCTTGAGCTTTATTTGATTTCAGGTAGGAAATAAGGGCTTTTATCTCATTACAATGCTTTGGTAGGTTTGAGAAATCCATACACTGCTGCTACATGTGATTGCCCAGAATAACCGCCAAATGTATTGGAGAAATATTTAACCCAATCAGAGTTAGGAATTGAGGCTTCCTATGATGATCACTTTGTTTACACCCCGGGCCACTAGTTCATAGAAATCATCTTCCCTCTGTTCCATTACTGCTAGTCCCAATTCCTGCCACTGGGTTTTCATATATACACCTTTTTGTTTTTGAGCAGACTTTTGCATTCCAATCTACGTTAGATAGAATTTTCCATGGATTCCTCTCATGGCTTCTTATGCGAATCCCTAATTGCCTGGCCAGAACTTTCTTAGCCACCTTGTGTTGACCGTCAAACCAGCCACGGCATGTTGATTGTGTGTAGTTAGTAATTGCAGAAGTTATCAAATAGGGCCTGAGTTCTGTGACAATTTGCTGGAAGACATCAACAAGATTTGGAGATTTGTTCATAAAAAGTTGACACAAGCTTGTCAGATGATTACTATATCGTTCTCTTGAATATCGCTGCTCAATCTTTATCCGCCTTTTTATTATCCCAACCCGCCAGGTTCCAGGAATGAATGTTAAGACCTTTCTGTTTTCTAGTCAGTTATGGTATCTTAAAGGAGAGCTGAAGGTATAATAATTTCTTTTTCTATAATTACCCCTAGGCCTGGGCTTATCTTGAGCATTTATTGATGGATAATCCCTTTGATTTCCGGGAAATAGATTGCTAGCAGGGTAGGAGTGTTGGGTCTCTAACCTGGGCATATTTCTTCTAGTACCTGCATTTTGCTTGAATTCCTGCTTGCAATTCAGACTTTTCTCATTATACCGCTGGATTTCTTCACTGGCCAGTTATGAATGATTACCTGTAGAACATCTGAGGAACTCTTTCTCGAAGTATTATCATTGGAATTTGGACTTACTCTCTCATTCACTACCTTTCCCAGTGTTTTATTAAAATAATAATAATAATAATAATAATAATAATAATTATTATTATTATTATTATTATTATTATTATTATTATTATTATTATTTTATTATTATTATTATTATTTATACCCTGCCCATCTGGCTGGGCTTCCCCAGCCACTCTGGGTGGCTTCCAACAAAATATTAAAATACAGTAATGCATCAAACATTAAAAGCTTCCATAAACAGGGCTGCCTTCAGATGTCTTCTAAAAGTCTGGTAGTTGTTGTTCTCTTTGACATGTGGTGGGAGGGTGTTCCACAGGGCAGGTGCCACTACCAAGACCCTCTGCCTGGTTCCCTGTAACTTGGCTTCTCACAGTGAGGGAACCACCAGAAGGCCCTCGGCGCTGGACCTCAGTGTCCGGGTAGAACGATTTACTGCCTTTTCCTCCCTTCTGTGCTGGAGAGCAGGAAATGCAGAGTGCTGACCTGAAGTCTTCAGATCCATCAAAAGATGCCAGATTGGGGTTTAAACAAATTGGATTAGGTGATAGCCCAAGATCATTTCCTTGGAAGGTAGCAAGTGGGTTATCAGCATACTCATCCACTATCAGTAGCCTTGGATCAGAAGGGGTCAAGTTAAGAATGGAAAACAACTCCCCCAAGTCCATCTCTTGAGGATTCATATTAGTGTAAAAGCAGGTTTCTGAGCTCAAGTTCTAATCTTGACAGATGTCATTTAACCTTTTTGTTACTGAATCTGATAGGGACTTAGCAAACTCAGACCTATCCCCGTCTTGATGTACCTTCAAACCATCTCTAATTTTAGTTTCTTTGCTGGTAGGTATCTTGCAGGGCTACTGTCAGAATTCTTGTCTCCACTAACCCGACCAGTATACCAATTCTGGCATTCAAACCCAGAACTTTCTTTTCCAATGAATCAGTTCTACTAAAGATTCCCTCTGCTGTTTGTTTAGACAGAAGACATTGGTTGCGTAAAAGTTCCCACAGTGAGGGAGTTTCAGTCTCTGTTGTGGCCAAGTCTATTATGCCAAGACTGTTATTACACAGTTGACATGTTGTTGTACGGAAGAAGCTGAGGTTGCCTTACAGCATATATATCAGCTCCTAGCAAGTCTGGATCGATCGACCAGTTAGCTAAGATTTCATTAGAGGAATATGTAGCAAAAGCTCTTACTTGGGAGAAGGCATTTCCCAAGGATAAACATGATGTGTGTAGGGCAGGCATCCCCAGACTTGTCCCTCGAGCTGTTTTGGGACTACAACTCCCATCATCCGTAGCTAGCAAGACCAGTGGGTAGGAATGATGGGAATTGTGGTCTGAAAACAGCTGGGGACCCAAGGTTGAGAAATACTGAAGAGGACAGGGCTGTCTATGTAAGACATATTAATTACATGTTGGCACAATTATTTCACAGAGACTTCTGAGATACAGTAGTCCAGCATAGATTTCTGGACTAAGTTTGGCAATGAAGTTCTGGATGCTTTATCTGAAGCACTGTGGGTATGTGCTTGTGTCATAACCATGATAAAACTGTTAAAACTGCAGTGTATCCTTCAGTCAAGAAGATCTTCTAAGTCAGGCCTCCCCAACCTGGGGCGCTCCAGATGTTTTGGACTACAGTTCCCATCATCCCTGACCACTGGTCCTTTTAGCTAGGGATCAAGGGAATTGTAGGCCAAAACATCTGGAGGGCCCCAGGTTGGAGATGCCTGTTCTAAGTGTTTCTTATCAGTTAAAAATACTGAGCCAAAACAGCTGCTCTCTTACTGCCTGCCCTCCAATTAAAATGTATGGCTTTTAAGCCCACCTAAAAGTAAAACAGATAAGCTCCTTGGTTGTATGTAACAATTAACAATAACTGCTGAGCCAAATGACTTTAAAACTATTCAGATAAAAACGAATTGAAACTAGAACATACTGCAGAGATCGATGACAAGCAGCCTTACTTGTCGCCATCTTCACAGGCATATTACATGGTTATTATTGTTAGTAGAAGTCGGGAAAATAATTTGGATTTTTACTTTGTAATTTTCCCCTGGTTCATGCAAGTCCTTCCATTTTCACGTCATGTCAAATATACGTGTACTGTACTTGGTTCGAAAAGTAGAAAATGCCTTGATTCATGTGACATCATTGTGTGTGTTATCTGCTTACAGAAAATAAATAAAATTAAGCTGGAAATATGTGACCGAGACATAAAACTCATGTATTACTAAATGAAGGAGAGGGAGCTTAGAGCAGCAAAAGGTTCCGGGGCAAATGCTGATATGCTTAAGACCTCCAATTCTAGAACCCATGAAGAAATCAAGACCTAGTCCTCACATCTCACTGATGTGAGTAAACCTGTATCTGGGCTGCACCCCTTGACCGAATGTTCCTTCATTTAAAACAAACAAAAAAAACCCCACACACAGAGAAAGCTAGTACAAAAGCTAGACTTGAATCTGTCTCCATCTAGTTTTCTACATGCAGGGACTTCTATTCTTTTTGCATGGGAGAGCATTCCGTGAGTAAAGTAGTGCAGCACAGAGACAGATTCATCATCCCAGTAAGAACTAAACCAAAGTGTTACTGAGGCTTAAACCAAACAGGGATGTTCAACTGCGGGTGATTAACCCCAGTTCTGATGTTGTCGTGAGGATCCTAGGATCCAAAGATGGACCAGCAGTTTTCCCCAGGAAACAAAGAAAAACATTTGTCCAGTGACATAATAAACAGGCAGGCTGTTGAGAAAGGGTTGCTGAACATTTGAGAGAGCCCCCAGGAAACCAGAAAGATAGAGGGGACAGTGACCTTGGGACAATATATTTCTGAAACAGCTCTTCTTTTTCTTGGTCCTCTGATAGGTATCCGTCTGCCAGGAAATGGTGACAGAGCTGCGTAGCATCATTCTCTGCAAGGACAGTTTCCACCCCCGTCGGAGGCGAGGGGGGATCATACGGACTCGCCCGGTTATACAAGAAGAACGGAGGGCCCGCACCACGACCATGCTAAGCAACGGAAAGCTCTGTGGTGGCGGCGACCCTGAGCAGCTGGCACAGAGACTTGCACAAGAAGCCGTCCTGGTCGCTCGGGGTTGCACACACATCCGGGTGTGTCCAGAATGCCGGAGGTTCCAAGGCCTTCGGATCCGGCCAGGGCCAGATTCCCCCGTGCAAAGCGATGAGAGCTTGGAATGGGAGAAAGCAACAAACAGCAGTGAGCCTGAGTAAAACAGTGGGGAGACGGTGGCAGCAAAAGAAGCTAAATGTTCCATTTTACAGAACATGAGACTTGTACACAGTGTTGAACTCTTTTTAAATTAATAAAGAGGCACCCCAGCTTGCCAAGAGCAAATCAAAGCTTTAGGCTGGGGGCTGAGCCCAATGGGAACTTTTGTTACCTGTCTTATATGAGAAAGTATCTAACCTACCTACTTTCTGAAACGTTAAGAGAACGCCCCTCTAGCTAGGCTGAGAGGACCCTTCCTCAACAGCCTGCTCCTCAGAAACTTGAGGTATGGGGTAAGCAAGTCACACTGAGCTGGTGGCAACCAGAGTCACAAATATCCTAAACCAGGTGAAAAAAACATTATTGCCACAAGGACTTCTTCATGGGGGGGGGGGTCTTTTCTTTTGGAATTTGTGGTGGGGAGGATAATTTTCTTTATTTTATTGTTGGAACTTCAGGACCTAGAGGGATCCAGCACTCCTGAGTTCGGGTACTGAGCTCACACAACTTTCCCAGGGTCAGGTGAGGTTGCGGAAGAGGGGAAGGGTTAAGTCCCATATAAGTACAGCTACCAACAAAGAAAGTCCATTCAAAGAGTTACAAATACCAAAAACCAACTAACACACTGAACTTGGAGGCCTTGATAACAGCTAGAATTTCAGGGTACCTGTGTCTGTCTTGCTTTCTTAAACAATCCCCCCCCCCCCCCCGCTCACATTGGTCTTTCTTTGTACACATTTTGAGAAAGCTAACCAGTAGGAGAGCAGGTTGGGGAGGTGGAATTCTGTATTCTCCCCCCAGCAGGGGGTGGTAGAATTTAACTATCCCAGGTTGTCAGCTTTTGAAAGTCAAGTTTTAACACTGTGTTAAGAGAGAGGTCCTCGCGATTTATTACGTGTGCCCGTGATCAGCTCTGTTCTTAAGATGAAAAATCACCATCCCCAAGTTCAATAGACTCACTCATGACCTAGACATCATCCTCTCTCTATAAGAGGGTTTCTTTGCTATGAAATATCATTGAGTGAAGGTACACCAGCAATGTCCATGGTGTCTTTTGAAGACCTATGAGAAGAATGGACCAACAGCCAGGAAATCCTTAGCAACGGTTTTGAGCAGTTGCAGGTTTTCCGTGGGAGGAGTTCGATTTCCTGATTGACAATTCTATGCAATTCCTGATTGTAAAAATACAAGGAAGACAAACAAAGTGATGACAAATGAACACAGGTCAAATAACCTGTTCTTGGTTTCTTTCCCCCCGGTTTGTTTTTGAATGTACTGAAATAAAATATGTCCTTCTATATAAATATAGGATTTTTTCCCTCTATACCTTTGATATTCAGAGGTAGCTGGAATCTCAGTACATAAGGGGGAAGGCTATGTAGTTGCCTATGGCTAATGCACTTTATTCCATTCTTTCTATCCACATTGGAGCAGTTTGCCAACTGGTTAAGTTAGTATTCTATTGTCATTGGCCACAATAAAACACTAAGTGTTCTTAAGTTCTTTCAGTCGGTTTAAGCGTTCCTAACTCTGTATTGGATTGTGGCCACTGATCGGGCAGGGAAGATACTTGTGTTAAGGACTCTAGAAGTGGTAGAGGAAAAGATTAATGTTGTTCTTCTAACTGGTCTGGGATTTATTTTAACATCAACTCTGTGAATGGGGTATATTGAATACAGCAAAAAGAAAAGAAAAGAAATAATCTCTGATGCCATTGTAAGTGTGAAACACAGGGAAACTTAGCTTTCTGTTTTTAATCCTTAATATGGCAAGAAAAATTTAAGTGCTGTGGGCACCGAGAGAAGCCTTTGGGGAGAGAAAGGAAACAAACACTTATGATTATCCTACTCACAGAGAAAGCTCATTTCTAACCCCAGGCAGTTGGCATCAAACTCAGAATGAGAAAAAAGAGAGATCTGTGTTGAACTTTTATTTTTATTTACGCTTTAGTAACTGAAAGCACTTTACCTTCCCTGTTCTGATATTTTGCTATTACTTTTATTTCATGCCTCTCCTCCCAAGAAACTCATGGCAGTGTACAACATGCTTCTTTCACCTCTAGGCTATCCCCACATCTACCCTGTGAGGGAAGTCAAGCAGCCTGAAAGAAGAAAAAGCAGCTTGCCCAAGCACACACAGTGAGCTTCATGGCTGAGTGGAGATTTCAATCTGGAACTCCACATGCCTAGCTGAGGAATGATATAGAATCATAGAATCATAGAATCATAGAATCATAGAGTTGGAAGAGACCACAAGGGCCATCGGGTCCAACCCCCTGCCAAGCAGGAAACACCATCAGAGCACTCCTGACATATGGTTGTCAAGCCTCTGCTTAAAGACCTCCAAAGAAGGAGACTCCACCACACTCCTTGGCAGCAAATTCCACTGTCAAACAGCTCTTACTGTCAGGAAGTTCTTCCTAATGTTTAGGTGGAATCTTCTTTCTTGTAGTTTGGCTCCATTGCTCCGTGTCCGCTTCTCTGGAGCAGCAGAAAACAACCTTTCTCCCTCCTCTATGTGACATCCTTTTATATATTTGAACATGGCTATCATATCACCCCTTAACCTCCTCTTCTCCAGGCTAAACATGCCCAGCTCCCTTAACCATACTAAGAACCATAGTTATAACCAGCACATCCTTGGTGCAAATATGGATAGAGCCTTTTCGTGTGAGGGTGACCTACCAGCTGAACTTTTTATTAAAAAAACCTTCTGCATAAAGCTGAACTAAAATTTCTTCCTAAGAGGATGAAAAGAGCAACCAAATGCCTACCTAATTAAGCATTCTGCTTTCTGCTGTAGACAATCAGATGCCCCAGGGAAACAGGGCATGAATGCAACAGCTCCCAGCAGCTGCTTCCTCTGTAGCGGGCATCCCCAAACTCGGTCCTCCAGATGTTTTGGGACTACAACTCCCATCATCCCTGGCTAACAGGACCAGTGGTCGGGGATGATGGGAATTGTAGTCCCAAAACATCTGGAGGGCCACGTTTGGGGATGCCTGCTCTATGGAGTCCACTTTGGTCCTACTAACTGCGCTCCTAAAATGTTCAGGAAGCACCACCATTGCTCATTGCTCAGCCATACGAATGCCAACTGCTGTCACATCCACCTTCGTGACAGCAACAAGGGAAATTCTACTGAGCATGGCTGTGTTTCATTTAAAGGCTGACACGTTTGCACAAGCAACAGGGAATATTCATCAAAAGAGCATGGGTCTTTTAACATTTATTTACAGATTACCCAAAGGGAAAAAATAGAGTTCTCATGAATAATTGAATCTGAGCTTTCTTTCACAGGGGTGAACAAAGACAAGCCAGACAACGAAAGACACACCATTTCTTTTGCCACTCCAAAGCCCTATCACACATTGAGGAAGCCTACGCACATGGCCACGTTGGCACATGCCAACTTGAAGTGCGTTATTGATGTTGATTTTTGTACTCCCAGTTTGCTTTTTTAAAAAACTGGATTAACACTTGTTAGCTGTAGCACCTGTACCTTCCTTTCCGTGGCAATTATACTGCTTTGGTTCTTCATCCTTTGATCCTGTAGGACATTCTTCAACCTGAGAATATGCTTGGCCACCTGCCATTCTCTTGCCAAATAGTTAAAGGATGAATTGGTGGATCTGAGGGTACAGGCACTGACCGTGCCATTCTCTGGACAGCAATTTAAGTTTGTTACTGCCTGGCACGGAAGAGTTCACATAACCATTTGGCAGGATAAGGTTATCATGAGCTAGTAACAACTGTTATATGGAGCCTCCAAGTTCAGAAGAACCATGCCTCTGAACCCAAGTTGCTGAGGAACAATGTGTCCTGCCTATGGCCTTCCAAAGGCTCTGGTTGTGAGAAGTAGGGGGCTAGACTGGATAGGCCTTTGGTCTGATTCAGCAGGTTCAGGGCTTTTTTTTAGCCAAAACTCAGTCCAAGCACCTCTCAGGTGGGCACCATTGCCATTATAAGAGAACAACAGAGACATTCATGTTGAGTTCCACCACCTCTTATGTTCTCACTGATTTAAAAATTGGAGAGAGCATGGTGCTTATTAAATCTAACAACTGATTGATGAAATTGATGGGTATGTGAATGTCTACTCCATTTCCATGTGGGCTGTTTATGCCCTTGGGTGGAGCACTCAGAAAACTGATTCCATTATAAACAAATCAAAAATCTGGGATAACGTCAGCACGGTCAGACAATAAGCAGACAGTAAGATTGCCATTTTTTCCCACTTTAATAGCAGCTTCCCTTCCCTCCCCCACCCACACCCACAATAATCAGGTCAAACTTTTCCCATCCCTTTTATTTCCATGCCAAGAAAACTTAACTTGATGTTTTTCTGCATGTCAGAATGCTGTTAAAGGCACAGGAAAAGGGCCAGGGGAAAGGCAGCGAATTCTAGCAGCCAGTGATGTGCCTAAGAATTGTGTAAATTGAAGTTTACATTTCCAATCAACTACCAAGACCGGAGCACCTGTAGTAGCAAATACTGAATTGGAGGAATATGTACAAAGGTGATTCAAACAATATTTAAAAGTCAGATCTGGTTTTTCCTTCTTTCCTTACAAACCAGTAAGGTTTCCTTTTCTGTTATACACTTTTAGTTCAATTTGTGTGTGTGTGTTTTGTTTTGTGTGCTTCGGGGTCAGAGTTTTGCAATAAAATGCACACAGATTCTGAGAAATTAGTGGATGGATTAAAGCTGCTTCAGGTGAGCACACAACAACAAGGCACACATTGCTGTTTTCCCCTCCACGGGGGCAGATTTTTAGTTCAGTGGAAGCAGTCTTTCCATGGCCTCTTTGCTTTGACCAACCCCACTCACATGCAAATAAAGTTCATGGTTTTGTCACTTGAAATGCACTTTCCCAGAATGTCTACCTATTGATGAAAAGTGGTAATTCTAGTAAGCGATCTCTTCCAGATCCCACTGGGAGCAGACGATTAGATCAATTCAAATATAATTGCTTTATTTCTTTTAATTGTTTCACCACACCTGCTGTCCATTACCAAGATGCACATAAAGTGAGGATTTTAAATTCCTCTCTGTTTAAGTCTCTCCTGTGTTCCTTATTAGAACATTCATCCTGGGGCTTTGCCAAGTTTAGCTCTTATGCAGGTTAGGTGAGACTCCCATATGATAACTAAGATACTGGGGAAACCCTTTTTATAATGAATGTTTTATGAGTTTTTTATTTCCAGGCCAGTTAATTTGCACTCAGCTCTAAAGGGATATTATTTTTCCTTAAAGGTCCGGTCTGGGACTTGACTTCTAGATGCATTAATGTATTGCTGAGGGTTGCGGGCTGTCTCAGAACTCCACAGATGCAATTACTGAGAATTCTGGTTCTGTTTAACCATCCCAGAATCATTTTGCAGTTCCAAAGTCTCCGTGAAGAGATAAAGCTCACAATGACAACAAGGGAGGTGGGACGGATCCTCCTATTTAGGTCAGCACATTTAGTAAGAATGACTACTTAACCCTTTCTTTGATGGTGTTTTAGAAAGAGCAGCACAATGGCCTTTTTCACACAGTGAAAGAACAGAGAGGCTCTTTTCATTCTTCTCTACCTTGTTTGGTTACCTTTTGACAGTACATTCATTTGCTTTTTCTACCAACTCACTTCTAAGATCTCAAGAGCGAATACAGGCCAGGTTCTCTGTTGACAGAACTGACAGGCATTTCATTTATCTGAATAGATCTGAATAAAGAGCTGGTTAAAGATCTTATTCTACGTAATTAGGATTGGATTCTAAACCCAGACCAATATAATTTGGAAAGAACATAAAGAAACATTATTGGATTTGCAGCAGTACCTTAACAACAAGGTGATTAGCTAGATAGGAAATTAGGTAACTCTCCTATGTTCAAATCCTTTCTTACTCCAACTTATTGGGTAAAAAGGTAAAGGGACCCCTGACCATTAGGTCCAGTCGTGGCCGACTCTGGGGTTGCGGTGCTCATCTCACTTTATTGGCCAAGGGAGCCGGCGTACAGCTTCCGGGTCATGTGGCCAGCATGACTAAGCCGCTTCTGGCGAACCAGAGCAGCACACGGAAATGCCATTTACCTTCCTGCTGGAGCGGTACCTATTTATCTACTTGCACTTTGACATGCTTTCGAACTGCTAGGTTGGCAGGAGCAGGGACCGAGCGATGGGAGCTCACCCCGTCGCGGGGATTCGAACTGCTGACCTTCTGGTCGGCAAGCCCGAGGCTCTGTCATGTGCAAATTGCTAGGTGAAGGTTATAGAAAACCATATTTGGGGGCTACAGCAGAGATGGGGAAGCTATGGATCTCCAGAGATTTTTGGACAACAACTCCCAGCATCCTTGACTGTTGACCGGGACTGATGTGATTTGGAATTGGACAACATCTGAGGGCCAGATGTTCTCCGTCCCAGCACTACAGATGTATCCCTGTCTTCAATTACCCCGCTTAGCAGAACTGGCTCTCTGGGTGAGGCAGAGCTACTATGTGTGCATTTGCACTCTGCTGACTTCACACTGCTTCACCCCTCCCCCTCCCAGAAAGCAGTAGCAACCCATCTACCTGGAAACTAGTGTTACAGCCCCACCCCACCCAGCAAGGTACTTCTGTAACCTACTAACTTCCTGGATTGCATGAAACCATTAGTATGCTACCGCATCCAATAAACCAAGCACGGACCTGAAGTTGCCTTCTTAATCAAAATTGTACAGCACCGTTTGAAACTGGCTAGAAATCCTGCTATGGAGAGGAAATTGCAAACCATGGTTTGCTGGTTCAGCTCTAATACGATTTACTGCCACAAACCAAGTACTGTTTGTTGTAACTAATGAAGCAGAGAACTCAAAAGATAACAAGTGGAGGAGTGGAGTCTACAGAAGCCTGAGTCCCTGATTCAGTTTGCCTGTAACACTAAGCCAAACCATGGTTTAGCACAAATGTGTAAGCGTGAGGTACTCCTGGAGAGGAGATTGTGGCTGCTTAGCTCCTCTAGCCCTTTGGTTGCTGTGCATTAAACCATTGTTTAGCTTATCATGTCATCTGAACCCAAAGTTGTGGTTTGTCTCTCCAGACAAACCATGAGCTATAATACAAGAACAAACCTTGCTTACAACTTGTGGTTAATCTGCAGAGAGATAAAAGCACCCAAAATCTCCTTTTGGAGACAGCATTCATTCTAAGTTACGGTTTGGCTTAGTGTAATGTGCGGTTTTGGTCAGTCATGTAACACAACACCATGGTTTGGCATTACAATGTAAAGCAGAAATGAACAATACTTACTTCACTGAAACACTAGATTCAACAATACCACAAAGAGTGTAGTCTTTATATCAGTGTATTGCACATTCCTTTATGCTGATCAGCAGGAAGTGTCGGGTGATGGTTGAAGCAAATTGGTGTGGACTTGATTGGTGCTCCAGTGGAGAACTGCGGAGGAAAAAGAGGAGTGTAAGTATGATAAAGAACTTGCTGCTATCACTATGACTGGTTTCCTACCTCTCTGAACAAGTGCTGGAGTGCTAGAGATATGATCATAATTGTAAAGAGGATTTATTTTTAAGTAAATGGTGTTGTAAGCCTATTGAAATGACAATAGTGACTTCACAAAGGCTATTATGATGACAGATTGATTGGAAAACACTTTGCAAGTTAACAGTGAGGAATGCATATTACAGGGCAAACATGAAAAAACAATAACTGTTGCTTCCCCCCCCAAAAAAAGCAGACATATAGCGGCATAAAGGCCTCATGCAAATTCCCCGTTACAAAAACTTAACAGAGAAATGTTTTGCAAGACAGGACAAGCATTTGTAGAGTGGAGTTTTTATAGTAACATATCGTTGTGCATAAATGCAAACCAGTTACAGAGCACCTAAAAGGCCATCAATTAGAATGGGATAGACAGACGCAGTGATTGAATATACAGAACGGAACTCCTTTCAAGACGTGACCTGCAGTGATAAATCCCTAGAGAGGAACAGATTTCACAGGCAATCCATTCTGTACTGCACTGAACCACCGTATAGGGCTGAATTCTCCCCTTACTTCACAGAGTGATTTACCATCAAACCACCCCGTGGGAAGGATCCCAATTATGTTTCTTATTGTGTTTTTAAATATATGTAGTTTAATGCTATGTGTAAACTACCTTGAAAGGATTTGTATTTTATTTTGTTTATTTTATTGCACTTATATCCCGCCTTTTTCTCCAAGGAGCTCGAGGTGGCATAGAAGGTTCTCCCCTTCCTCAGTTAATTCCCACAACAATCCTGTGAGGTAGGTTAGGCTGAGAGGCAGTGACTGGCCCAAGGTCACCCAGTGAGCTTCATAGAAACATAGAATCTTAAGAGTTGGAAGGGACCCAATGGCCATCTAGTCCAACCCCCTGCAATGCAGGAATCTCAGCTAAAGCATCATGGCTGAGTGGGGATTGAACCCTGACTT
Source organism: Podarcis bocagei (assembly GCF_964188305.1). NCBI lineage: Eukaryota > Metazoa > Chordata > Lepidosauria > Squamata > Lacertidae > Podarcis > Podarcis bocagei. The sequence continues at coordinate 23,733,553 of NC_138141.1, forward strand.
CCCAGGTCCTAATCTAACACGGCACCACATTGGCTCTCTGAAATGCAGGATATAAATCACTGTAATAAAAAAATATGCTCCTCTGCTCTGCTTAAAGCCAACATCTACCCCTCCTTCTCATTCTCTGTTGATGTTTTTTGCCGCCTTCTTCAATTGCAGGTTTTAATTTATGCTATACATAGAAACAGGATGAAGTATCTCTGGAGTATAGTTCTCACCGGGGCAAACCATTATAGTCATTTGAAAGCACCAACTATATATAGATACAGTTCTTAAGCCTCCATCAAGCCTTTTCAGTGTCAGCAGAGCTATAGGCTCTGTTGGAGATAAAACATATATTTCAAGCTTTTAGGTGCCAACACCACATTTTAAGAAGCCACAATTTTTCTTCTGGGCAAGAGCCCTTTGCAGGACTTGAGCGACTATTTTGACTCCTCAGGGACCAGTTTCACTGCCTGCACTATCCTAGTGAAGGATAGCAAGTAGGAGGGCTAGAAAAGACCTCTGAGTCCTGGAATCCAAGTAAACAATACTGATGGTTTTATGTACTGAAGTTCCCACCCTAAGCCAGCAGGAGGATACTGTAGATAGTTTTCACTCAGGTCCACATATGCAAATAAGGGATTGAAAGTGACGTTCAGTGATTGGATAGTTACAGAAAGTTGTTACAGTTGCATTGTACTGCAGCTCTATATAAGCAGGCTGGCCGAACCCTTCAGTTCAGTTCTGGCCTGTGAATAAACAAGAGCTGTTTGAAGTATCGCTGTGTCGTCTGATATGTTCACCCATAACTTAACACTCATTAACCTGGTTCAATATAAGGCACCAGGTGGCCAGATGAAAAAGACTGCAGGACGCCTATAACTTTAATAATTAGAGGAGCGAATTTCTGCAGGCACAGGTTCCCCACCATTGCATGACGAAGCTGCACTTGAGAAATCCCCTCCTTTGCAGTACGGATATGAAAATACTCAGTCTACCTAAGAGGGTTGTTGTAAAGATTCAAGACATAATGTGATGCAGTTTAAATACTCCCCCACCCAAAAGAACCCCATGCAAATTCTAAGTATTACTATGCTGTGCTTAATATATTGTGCAAAGTTTATTGCTAACTGCTTATCTTTCCTATAGCTGCCAGTCCCCGAAGTGAAGTTAATTCCCTATTTTTATACAAAGAAATCCAACCCAATATTCAAACTGCAAAGATGCATAATACATGGCAGTAAATCAATGTAGACAAGATCCCTAGCTGATGTAAATAAGATATATATTTTTAAACAAAAAAATGTACCTAGGGAGGGATATGGCCTTATTTTACTAACATCTTATTGGGTACTTCAGACTATATTTTGCTTTGTTTGGGAAAGAGTACATTTCTTGTCAAGAGTTATCTGTGCTCTAAGGTAACATTGATGAGTTTAGCACTTCAGGCTTAGCTCTGAGCAAGCCAAGGTTGGATGTAATTTATTTCAAGGCCAAAAGGGAATGCAAATGAATGCAGAGAGAAAGATCTCTCTGATCCCCAGGTGAATTTTAAGATGGCTGATTTGTCTGTTCAAATTCTATTATTGTTCTAGATTCCGCTGCATTTATGAGCATGCTCAGAAGAGAAACTCTTGCTCTAATTTGCAGGACTAAAGTATATAATTACACACATATACATGTGCAGTGCACATACATAAACACACAGCCCTCAACTTGATTCCATTTCTGTTTAGCAGCTGTGGAAGGCAACATAGGTTGCCCAGTTCAGTAAAGCTCCTGTGATGCAAACTACAGTATTTTAAACTGATGCAAAGTATCAGTGTAATACTGGTTGTGTGGCCTATCACAACCATATACAGTGGTACCTCAGGTTAAGTACTTAATTCATTCTGGAGGTCCGTTCTTAACCTGAAACTGTTCTTAACCTGAAGCACCACTTTAGCTAATGGGGCCTCCCGCTGCTGCCACGCCGCCAGAGCACAATTTCTGTTCTCATCCTGAAGCAAAGTTCTCAACCTGAAGCACTATTTCTGGGTTAGCGGAGTCTGTAACCTGAAGCATATGTAACCTGAAGCGTATATAACCCGAAGTACCACTGTATTTGTGGCTTCCAGAAACATAGGTAAAAGTATTTACACCCTACTGTTGTGTCAGTTACTCATGGTATGGTATGTTCCCAAATTATGGTACCACACTTCGGTACTTTCTGCTCCCGCACATCATTTGGATCAGAATTCAAAAGCCAAGACTTCCCCCTGCTCTTGTGAACTTGCCTATCACATATTAGGCTGTGGGGAATGTTAAATAGTGGGTAGACATAGCAGACAACGCAGCGATTTCTCCAAAGCAGCTCTTGTTTATTCACTGGCCAGAACAGAACTGAACACCAAACAGCTCAGCCGGCCTGCTTTTATAGGCAGTCGGCTGTCAACACTGTAGCAACAACAACCCAGGGTTTCCTGCCTAAAGTAACGACATGGACCTGAGTGAAAACTACATACACGATACTCCTTTTGGCCAAGGTGAGAACTTCAATACATAACAGGGAAAGGTTGTAGAGAAACAAACCCTTTCCTCAGCTGCTTGTTTAGTTTTTGTTGCCTTCAGGCAGAGAAGGATTTGGGGAGCAGGTCTCTACAGAGGAAGGGCAGTGTTGGTGCCTATGGTGACAGATTAGAAGCCCATCCATCACTCTTAAAACTTCTACAACTGAAAACCCATGAGGCAAATTTAGGCTGCATACACACATCATATTCTACATTCAATGCAAGCTTAGAGCTTGGTTCCCCGCCCCCCAGCACCTAGCCCACAAACATTCAGGACGTACTTCGTATTTTATGTCCCTGAAAAGAGCTTTTTCACAAACTAGTTTCATTCCAAAAATAAAAGATCAGTGCACATTGATTCTGCATTACCCCCCACTCACAGTGGGTTCATTTGAAAACAGACGGAGACAGTCACAGCAATGGGGAGGGCAGGGTGTCCACATCTGCCCAGTGGGCATATATCAAGATTTCAATACCACTTCCTTGTTCATTCACCCGGGGCATGTGCAGGCAGCAAAAGGTGTGAATAAACCTAATTCAAGGGGTGGGGTATTTCAAATGTGTATCAAGTACAGTACTGATTTTTTACCATTCTCTCAGGAGCATCCCTTGGGATGCTAAACACTCAGTAGGGTTGCTGTGTCAGGGCACTATGGTTAATGGAGAAATTTTGCACCTTTGTAATCATCAGACACAGTGAAAGAGTTCTTCTCTTGGTGCTTATTAAAGCTCCAATTTTATTTTTCATTATTAAATCATGAAATTGGACAAAAATGTTTAAATTAACGGAAAAGGAGATTTGTGAAAAGATCCAGATTTCTTTAAAGAATTGAGGAATCGTCCCCAGGGGGGGAAAGATGCAATTTGCATAGTTGCTTATATTTATTTTTCTGCAATCATTCCCCTGCCTACCATTTCAAATGTTTCTTGGTTTTTTTCATTTTACATTTCAGATGTGAGCTTTTGAGAGTAGGGAATTTAGAATTTGTTATCAGCCCTGAAGCCATAGAATTACATGGATTATGAATCACAATAACTGCAAAAGGGATTGAGACCGAGCATAGATTGAGTGTTGTGATTTTCTAAAGCCATATTTGCTCATAGGGAATTGCACATAGGGAACATGCAAATTCCACAGCAATCTATATGCAAGGGGTGGGTCAGGTATGGGAGAAAAAGAGACAAGGAACCTGGAAGGACACAGAGGAAAAAGAAGAAAAGATTTCAACAGGAACAGCTGTGGACTCAAGGCAATCATGACTACATTTCAGGAGCATTTCTAAATTGGCTTGGTTCACATGTAACACTAAGCCAAAGCATTGCTTATCAAGAATGTTCAAACAAATGAGTTCCCAGCATGAAGATCATGGCCACTGCACTCCTTCCCAGGTCCTGCTGCTGCCATGTTACCCAGGGCTAAGCCATTGTTTGCCTTAGTATTACATCTGATCCCTTGCTCTGCGTTTGTCGCCCCAAAGCACAAATAATAAACCAAGAACAAACCTTAGTTATCACTTGTAGTTTTCCTGGAGCATGACAAACCATGAGAACTGATTTGTTCATAATGCTAAGCCAAACCAAGGCTTAGCCCTGGGTAGCATGGCAACAGCAGAACTGGGAGAGGGGTGGCAGCAGTTACAATCTACACTCTGGGAACCCAAGGTTTGTTTGTTCCCATTAAGACATGGTTTGGCTTAGCGTTATAAGTGAACTGGGTCATCTTATTTTGTGGGCAAATAATCAAGTTATAAGCTGTCACATTAAATAATTATGAATTGTAGGAGTGACTCATTAAAAGGCGTATCTTCCTAGCTTCATCCAAAACACGAGACCGCATTACAGAACTACTTTTCCTCAGGACATCCCTATTTTCGTCGGAGAAACATTGGAGGGTATGAAACCCAGAACTTTTGCATGGAGCAAAAGAACTGTGAGTATGGATGAGGACAAAATGAAAGTCAGCAGAGACAAACACAAAATTCTGGAGAATCAAATGCACAGGTTTAGTTAGGATGATTCCTGGCTTGGCAGCAGTATAGGTGAGAAGGATCTAGGGATTGTAGTCTATCACAAGTTGTACTGTACCTGAGTGCAACACACCTGGGAAAAAGGCTGCTGCAATTTTAAGCTGGATGAATAGAACAACAGTTTACAAGTCAAAATAAGAAATGATTCCGTTTTATACTAATTTTTGCATATTATGGGGTACTAGTTTTTAACCAATTTACTTTTATTCAGAGTAGACCGTTTAAATAAATGGGCCTCAGTTAGTTTTAACTCTGAGCATGGCTAATACTGGATACAACCAACCATGTCAAGTTCTGACTGCCACACTTGAAAAAAGAATTAGAAAAACTGGAACAGATTCAGTCGAAGGTAACAAAGTTGGTCAGGGATATGGAAAGCAAGTCTTACAAAGAAAGACTGAATCATGATATGTTTAGCTGGCAGAAGAATGAGGAGAGGCACGGCAGCTCTTCTTCCTCGAGTAAGCAGGACTAGATAAAATGGTTGTACATCAGGAGAAACTTAGGCTGAAGGCGAGGTAGCATTATAAAATACGCACAAGGGCAAATGCGTCTGGTGAGGGCCCCATGGTGAGAGAGGAAATTATGTGTATTCTGGAATGTTCTGTTAGTAAAGCAGTTGAACAATGCATTAATTACATATGACGTATAATTGTGTACCAGTTTAAAAGCTACCCCAGCTTTAAAAGCTAATAAATCATCATCTTGATCTCACAGCAAGAATAATCACTGGGTGTTTATTCAAGACTACACATGAATCACAATCACAAGGCCTTTTGTATATAATTGGGGTGCTTTTATATGTTACATCCTGACTAGAGCGTTTTAGGTCACAGTCCTCAATAGGACTTTTGAGTATAGGATGTTTTGACTGTATTGTTATTCTTGTTCGTGTTCTGTTGTTGTGAGCTGCCTTGGAATGATGATTTATGATGAGAGGCAGGAGGAGGAGGAATACATCACTAAAATAAGTAACTACAAATAAAGGAGTATAAAGGAGTTTTTCTTTGAATGATTTTAGTATTTTATATTTGTGTTGGTTTTGCAATTAATAAATCAATGGCAATAATAGTAATAATAGAAACAATAGCCTCTCCAAAAGGGAGAAAACTTGGTGCTAGCATCCAATACCAAGATGAAGGTCTAGCAGGCTTGCATGTTGAGCATGCTGCTTTATGAAGCGAGTCGTGGGCAACTTACAACCAGCAGTAGCAATGCCTCAACGCCTTCCACATACACTGTGTCAGGAAGATTTTGGGCGTCACCGGGCCAGAGTCTCAAACAAAAATGAGCTCTCTCAAACCCATACTCCTGTCTCAGCAACACCTATGCTGGCTTGGTCATGTCCACAGAACGGAAGATGGTGGGATCCCCAAGGACATGCTCCACAGGGAGCTGGCTTCAGGCACCAGGCCTGTTGGGAGACTAGCTCTGTGTTACGAAGTCTGGAAACACAACATGGAAGACTTGGCAACACCAACCCTGCCATATGGGAGTCCCTTGCAGACGACAGCAGTGCCTGGAGACAGCCAGTCAAGTCATGCATCCATAGCAGTGACCAAGAGGAGGAATGACGGCTGGGAGTACAGAGAGAAGAAATGCCATGTGCATCTGCAGCAGTATAATCAGATGCTTTCATCTTCCCCACTGCAACGTGTCTCTCTCACATCAGTCTCTACAGCCACGAGCAGACGCTGCACCTCTCCCAATGGTTTTTCACCTCTGAAGGCGCACTCTTCCATCGTCTGCCAAGACAGAGGGATGCTAACAGGTGAGGTGAACTGGTCTTCCTAACCACCTTCAGCAGAATTAACAAACGACCATTCTCAGAATCATTTTGGAGCAGTTAAACTGCTGTAACACGGATTGTGCAGACGTGGTCTTAAGTTCCCAGCACTTTATCTCGCCTAGCTCAGTTGGTAGAGCGTGAGACTTAATCCCAGGGATGTGGGGTTTGAGCCCCATGTTGGACAAAAAGATACCTGGTGTTATGTAAGAAAAAACTGATCCTTTTTCCCTTATGGGAAAATAACAGAGGCCAACCAGAGAATATTAAGAAGCAAAGCAGCTAGTAAGCATGATCTTTATTAAACTGTTGTAACAGGGTCCCTCACTCAGGGAGGGAGAGGAACCTAGAACAATGGTGTGCAAGCTCTTATAGAGACATTTGAAAATTGCCTCGCCTGTAGCTCAAGACCCCCCCCCCCAAAAAAACATCATACATACATCACTGAAGGGGCGGTACACAGCAGAAAACCTGTCTGCCAGGACACCTGATAATGGCCACTGGTTGCTTTTACCTGGACATCCTGGCCACTCTCTCTTGTGATGGTAAATACTGTTCCTGATCCAGGTCACAGGCTCACCCTATGCATACACAGACACACCCTTAAGACAGGATTTGTGAGCGAAGAGACAATGGGGAGGCTTTCCCATTTCCTTCCTCCTTGCAGAGAAACATTTGAAGTCAATTTGGGAAAAGTCAAAATGGTTTCGGGATTGTTCTCCTGTACTATTTCAGACCCGTAGTTTAATATATTAGAATTCCTATAACAATGGGTTGCAGGGGGTTCGGCTAGATGACCCCTGCGGTCCCTTCCAACTCTACAATGCGATAGTTCTACTCTGCGCGGCTTGTGGAGAGCAGAGGCATCTTGAAGTGATTTAGGTGCAGGGTGTGGACTGGCTCCGTTCCTGGCCCACATCCTTCCAACGGCTTGGCTCCTTTTTAACACCTGCGCGCGTGCGTAGCTGGGAGAGGCTCCGACCGCAGCGCGGCTGAGGCAGCAGCCTCACAAAGCCTAATTATGTGGCTGAGGAGCGTCACGCCGCCGCTGCCGGCCTGCCCGCCTCAGGGGAGAGGAGTCCTCGGACTACGTAGCCGCCCGACGACGCTCCCTCGGCGGCGCCAACGGTGGCGGCTAAAGGTCGGGACGGAGAGGCGGGAAGCAAGGCGGGCCGCTCGACAAAGGAGGCGCGCATGCGCGGCCGCGAGGAGGACCACCGCTCTGCGCGCGCGATGCCTGCCGGGAAACGTGCAGCCGCAGGCCGGATCCGAGGCTCCTCCTTCTCCTCCACTCCCGTCTCCATGGTAACCGCTCGCCTCTTCCGCCTCGCCGTGGAAGCGCTTCACGTGACCTGTTCTCTTCCCATCCCCGAAGCTGGGGAAGTCACGTGATGTTTGGATTATTATTTTTTTTGCTTCTTCCAACCTGAGCAAAGCTGTTTCCGGGTCAATACAGGACGAGGCGGCTGGACGGGTAGCCTAAAAGCGGTTGGGGTCCCGGTGGGGGAGGGGAGGACCGTGCAATGGTTTCAGTCAGGAGTGGGGTAGGGGGGGTGTTGGAGAATGTCACCCCCACCTCTACCAGCTTCCCGTCAGGGCAGGCAGGAAGGCCCGACACGGAGAGGCAGGGGTTAAAAACCTGAATGGAAGAGGTTGCTGAGGTGCGAGGAGCCTCCATGTTCAGAGGCAGTCTACCTCTAAGCATTGTGGGGGGGGGCGGTCACCTTTGTCCCTTGCTTTGGAGTCCCACCTCCCCCGGGGCATTTGGCGTGCCAACTGTTGTTAAGCAGCGGGGGGAGGGGTTGCGTGTTGCCTGATATAAATAATTAGAAATAGAGGTAATCTTCTTCTGAAGTACTTAAATGTAGGAGTCAAACGAGAAGCGTGAGGGTGGGGGTGCTGCCTCCCTGGAATGATCAGGCTGGTTGGAACAAGACGCTGGAACAACATACAGTATTTAAGTAAGATGGTACCTGACTGGTTGCTTTCAGAAACAGGATATTGAACTAGGCGGACATTTGGCCTGATCCAGCAGCGCCCCTAGGATTTTAAGAGCAGGAACGGTTGGGTGGCTAGGGTGACTAGATGTCATTTGGGACAAACCTTCTGCCGTAAAACAACAACAAGAAAGCGATGTGGGTTTGCACAAGTTGTAAGGCTATAGCATTGGGGCAGCTGAGGACCACAGTGGCAGAAAAAGCACGGTGGATCAGAGTGAGCTGATGAAGGCACAGTTCTGTTTGAATTGTAGAGTTGGAAGGGACCCAGAGTGCCATCTGGTCCAAACCCTTTCAATACAGGAATCTCAACTAGAGCATGCATAACAGACGGCCATCTAACCACTGCTTAAAAACCTCCTAGGACAGAGAGTCCACCACCTCCCGAGGTAGTCTGTTTCAGTGTTGAGCAGCTCTTACTGTCAGAAAGTTCTTGCTGATGTTTAGCTTGAGATAGTCACAACTTTCATTCTACAATGCGTGTATCCAAAAAGAACACATTTGCCTTTTGAGAAAGAAGGCAATTCCTCTCTCCCATTTGCACACACCATTGTGCCCAGTAGGTGGTTGTGGTAAGCAGAGGTTGAATAGCCATCTGTCATGGATGCTTTAGTTGAGACTCCTGCATGGCAAGGGGTTGGTCTAGATGACCCTTGGGGTCCCTTCCAATTCTACAGTTCTTTGATTCTCTGATTAATTGGGGGAAGACCTAAACTTGACGCTTCTGGCACTGGCATAGCTTGATTATGTTAGGGTTTTTCTAAGGCAAAAACCCTCTGATATTCATTAGTTTTGTCAATTTTGAGGTTTGGAGAGGGCTGGTTATGAGATTACTTATTGTTGATCTATTGACTCACAAAAGCCGTTTCAGGTTACAGGCTGATATGCCTGCTCTTTGCACAGCATAGACTTCAGATTTAAAAATGGCGACTCATTCAAGGACACACGTTGCATGTCCTTGGCTGACCTGAAAAAAGCTCTTCTAGGTGTGAAGTTGGTTTTTTGTTTTGTTTTTTAGTTTTAGTTCTTAAATCTTAATGCATAACTAGCAAATTAGAAGGACCGTGGTGCTTTAGGTATTAATCATTTAAATATGTTTTTCTGCATTTCTAGTAGTCATATGGTTGTCATTATCCATTCCATCACAGAGCAAACAAATGGTGCATGTTTAGTTAATATCCAGCTTTTAGGAGTATGCTTCTGCTGTAATGGAATTTACTGAAACAGTAATTTAAAACAGGAAATTACTGGTACATTACTTCCAAATATGAGAGGTGCTATCAGGAAGTCTGCACTTTTCTCTTCAAGAAAAAGGAACATAAAAGTTTTCCCAGCTACATCAGTCCACGGTCCACCTTCCTAGTCAAGCATTCTGTTTCTAACCCTGGGCTCTTTACTGCTTTTTTCTAGTGTCTGGGTGTTAGGGTAGGGGCAGTACCACCAGTAGAGGACACATTGTGTTCCTCCTGGGTTAGTTTGTCTACCTTTGGTCCCTACCCTGCACTCAACTCTCACCCATGGCTCCTAGAAGATGTCAGCATGTGACAGTAGCCACACTCCAGGGACTGCTTTGACTGGCCGGCTAAACCAGAGGAGGGTTAGCTGATGGGTCTCAAACCCTTGGTGAGTTAGGGACTTCCCCCTTCATGGCGGTTTGAGTGGATGAGACCAAGAGTGGGTCCATTGATCAAGAAGGCAGTTTCTGCATGTGCTGTAGAGGGAAGTGAGGAGCGGATGGGGTTCGTCAACCTGGGAAAGTAGCCCATGTAGGAGAAGGAAGACTGATCCTAAACCTCTGCTGCCTTGCAGGATGTATTTGGAAGATGAAAAGACTTAGGTATAAGCCCTACAGAGTGGAATCCCTAAGACGGTTGGTTGAATGGCACCATATGTCTACCTAGCCCAGCATTGCCTATGGTAACATATGACTGACTTGTATGGAAACTTCCGATGAAAATAAATCATAAGTAGCAAGACTGAAAATAACTTTTTTTGCACAGCTAGCAGCTTCCTCTGTTAAATAGTCAATGCCAGCCTTCATTTCAGTTACTAAGCTTCACCAAAAAAAGTTCCAAGGAAAGCAGAGCAATGCATTTGGCACCAGCTTGACTGCAGGAGTTGTTGGAAGGCGGCGTACAACACACCATCCAACTGGCTTTGGGACTCTGCTCTGGATATGTGTAGGGTTTTACTTCTTTTTCTTCTGAAGATGTCGTGCAAAGCAATGGAGGTTTGGGATCAGTGTTTTCTGTCTACCTTCTAAGGTTGATAAGCCCTATCTGCTCCTCAGTTCCCTCTACAGCATGTGCAAAAACTGCCTTCTTTATTGTTGGTCAAGAGATTATTGCTCTTGTCTGTTCAATCCACCGGAGCTTGTCTTTGCATGCAGGGAAAGTTCCTAACTCACCAAGGGTTTTGAAACCCATTGGCTACCCTCGCCTGGTTTAGCCAGCCAGTCAAAGCCATTTCCTGGGGTGTGGCTGCTGAAACATGCTGACAGCTTCTAGGAGCCACAGGTGAGAGCTGAGTGCAGGGTGGGGACCAAAAGTGGACAAACAACCCCAGAAGAAGCACAATGTGTCCCCCACCAGATGTACTATCCCTCCCCTAATACACCATACATACCTTGGAAGGTGTATTGTAGCTAAATAATGCAAGAAGGTACTTCTGCTCATGGTATATACTTTAGCAATATGATAAACCTTTTGGTATATTTGTAGTATGTATAGATAAGTCATAATGGAAGATTTTCCAAAGAATTCACTTATTGGGAGTAATAGCTCAGCTCCATTAAGTCAAGGGCATGTCTTTTTCTTGTAGTTTAGAGCTTCTGATTGAGGACATTTTATTTTTTTCAGTTGAATCCTGACTCCTGGGAAAGAGGAACCAAGAACCAGGAAAATCTCCTCAGTAGTGTTATAGTGTCCTTTGGAAAAACTGAAGAAATAATTTGCTTCTGATTGACTTTTTCATTTGCGTTCTCCATCTTTAAAGCTGAGCTGTTCGACAGTGGAATTTGCTGCCAAGGAGTGTGGTGGAGTCTCCTTCTTTGGAGGTCTTTAAGCAGAGGCTTGACAACCATATGTCAGGAGTGCTCTGATGGTGTTTCCTGCTTGGCAGGGGGTTGGACTCGATGGCCCTTGTGGTCTCTTCCAACTCTATGATTCTATGATTCTATTCTATGATTCTTTAATAATTTCTGCTTCTCAAAGTGCAAGTGGCTTTAAGTTTGCTTCTTTTCAGGGGGGAAAGTACACTCGGATAAAAGGTTACTCAGCTCCCATGTATGGATTTATTGTCACTTGAGTTTTTGTGATAAAATTACTCCAGTAAGCCTGATGATCAGTACAGTATACCTTTCTAAATCTCAGAAGTGGCAGTTGGTGTTCGACCTATAGAACCCTTTCACTTTTAATAACTCCGTAAAGTTTCTTGATTTTTATTTCTGTGTTCTTTTCACTAAAACAGGCTGCAGTAAATTCCTGTGTGTATGTAGAATACTAGCTTCTTAGAGGAGAAATGTTTGAGTTTCAGGAACATTTTGTTTGATGTTGTAGTGTGTGGTAGGCAGCTGCTAATATTCTTTTATACCAGAAAAGATGCAATTGGGATATGACCTATCTACCACTCTGCTGGAAGAGTGGTAAGGAAATGAGGCCTTTAATAGGAAAACAGGCTAAACCAACACTCGGCAGTGATTGCATAGTAGTGTTCTCTGCTTAAGAGTCCTGCTGGGTCAGGCCAAAAGCTCGTGGACTTCAGCATCCTGTTTTCCACTTTGGCTAACCAGATGCATCCAGGAAGTCAACAGGCATGGCTTGAAGGCCGTTTTCTTGCTGATGGCCCCTGCAGCACAATACTGGTGACACTCTCATCTTCCTTGAATTTCCCTTAAGCTAGTCCCCATTGCTTCTTCCAAGCAGCATTCAAAATTCACCAGGTGTATTTTGCATCTGACTATGGCCACTTGCAACCAAGTGAAGATGCCGGGGCACCAGGATGGCTCCTGACATCTCCACCATCTGGAGACGCATGCCTGGGGATCCTTGGATCTTGGCTGTTTTCACACACACTAGCAGCACACCCTGTAGAATTCTACCTGTTATATTTTATCTGCACAATCAGAATGAATTTCAGGAACCAAAAAGTCCTATTGCAAAAGATGACTTTTGATCTGTCAGGCCTAGATGATATATCTTATGGTTCTAACACTGCTTCCAAGAAGTGTATGGCTGGCTTCTTTTGAAAACAGAAACCTAGATCAAATGAACCTTAGTTTGATCCAGAAAGGCTGCTATTATGGGTTGTATCCAATGCAGTGCTATTTTAAAGTCACTTAGCAGTATATTTGTCATCACTGGTGAAAGGTTTTGTGCCAGAGGAATGTTGTGCAATCTGTAATTCTTGCATTGGATTCCTCTTGCTTAGGGGCCCTTTTGCTGGCAGGCAGAGAACATTGGATACAGCCCTGTTCTTTTAGAAGAGAGAATCAAATTGTTAGGTTTTTCTCAAAGCAAATAATGTTGCTTACAGTCTTCCTTTTCTCACCCACCTTCCCCCCCCCCAAAAAAAAAACCCCATGCAGTGAAATACATGGACATGTGATGTTTCTCCTCTGAAAACATGGAGTGGGTTCTCCTGAATGCCATCTGCTGAGAGTCACATCTGTTAATTTAGGGAGAGCTGATGCTGAGACCGGTAAGTAACCCCTTGAAATAGGCTTATAGTGGACTGTAAATGTATTCTGCTTGGTTAGTCCTAAGGTGTACTCATTTATGTGTCTTTTTGACTACTGTGGTTCATAATTGTCAAATTTTAAAATATGCACACAACCCCAAAGGGATCAGATAGCATGTCATGTAAACATTCTCTGCCTAGGTGGGCAAGTAGCCTAACCAGGTAAAAAGGAGCTTCCTAGGTTTCATCCCTGAGCGAGGCTGATGGGAACGTACAGCAGTGAGTGAGTTGATAACCTTTGTTGAATGGGTTTGTTTGGCTCACAGGCAGGGGCCAACAGATCTTTGATTAGCCAGAACCTGTGGTTAACAGGATCCTTCCTTTCCTCCAGTGCGGCGGCAAACAGAGTCTTATATCTAGCATCATACAAAGTTTCAGGACACCTCTGGAGTGCAGCATAATCTTAAGAGGACATCTCTCAGCCAGCTCCAAACTTTGAAGGAGGGCTTGAGTGTGGCTGTCTGCCGCATTCTTGAACTGCTTGGAACGCCTCCCAAGTGCTTCCCAGAGGTGCGGGAGACACTTGCCAGCACACGTGTGTTTGTGCACCCGTGGCCCCTTGTCATTTATATCTCACATTTCCTTTATTTCTTACAGTACACAGCTGGGGGAATTCCTGACAGCCAATCCCAAACAGACAGAACGGCTTCTTGCTTGTGTTTTTCCAATTGGTCTCACTTAAGTAGGAGAATGGATCCTGATATTCGCTGCTGCAAAGTGTAATTTGGTTTTGTCTGTGTGTCTCCCACCCCCGAACTCTAGAGTTTCAGGAAGGGACCATGGATCTGCCCAGTGGGAGAAGTTTCATGCAAGTTCTCTGTGAGAAATACAGCCCCGAAAACTTCCCGTACCGTCGTGGTCCTGGAATGGGCGTTCATGTCCCAGCTACACCTCAGGGCTCACCTATGAAAGGTACAATTTCTGGCTGCATGTTGACTTACGTAGGAGTGTGTTTCTCTTGTCTGACATTCCAAGGGACATGGTTGAAAAGTTGTTTGAGATGGGGTTCCTTATTCAATCTTTCCTCCAATTATATGAATGCAGGGAGTGGCTAAACCTAGATCTAGTTTTCTTTCTATAATGCAAACTCCCCCCCCCAACATACCATGCAGCGTAATTTTAAAGTGCTGTCAGGTTGATTTGTATCGCAACCATCCCCAAAGGGAGAAGAACGAGGAAATTATTTGGGTGGAAATGATGGTAACTGAGTTTGACAGAAAAGAGCAGAAATAAGTTGAGTCAGTCAAGGACAGAATGCACGATATATCACTCAAAATGAGCCACAATGGAGTCACCTTAACAAAAACTTCCAGGCTAGTCCTCTAAAGTCTTCATTTGTGGGCCTAGAAATGATAAAAAGGTCACCTTATCCATGAACCTATTCTGTCTTCTAACATGCTGAAATAATACTGTATATGTTGTAGCAGATTGCCCATCTCTTATTTGATGTGTATCCCTCAAACTGCCCCCTCCCCTCTGCTGAGCAGCTCCCAAAATGCACAGTGGATCTTACACTTGCCCTGTTCACCTTCTTACTCATTATGTTGTTGTTCACATAGAAGCACTTTAACATAGAGGGAGGTAAGAGCTTACTACATGATTCTATCTTTGATGTTGCCATCAAGCGTATTCAACAAGCAGTCTTTTTGAATGTTCTTGCTGATTTCCCCTCTTCAGCGGTTGTCATAATTCACTGTCTCTGACATCTTAAATGGGGTTTGGGATCCTGTTCAAAATAACCACCTGGTTGCATAATACAATTTTTGCACATATTGGACTCATGATGAACTCATCATATCGCAAAAGCTGGATCCTGAGCTGGGGTACGTGATCAGGTTGTCTCAGGTTTGGGACTGTTACACTCAGTCTTCAGAAGTACACGTGTCATGATTTTGCACCAAAATCAAAATTTATCTATTTATTTAAAAGCATTTATATACTGCTTAGTATTTCAAAAATATCGTTAAGTGGTTACGGTTTGAAAAACAGGACAATATATCATTAAAACAGAAACACAATCTAAAAACGGGAGAACAGCAAAATTGAAAGCACACGA
Source organism: Podarcis bocagei (assembly GCF_964188305.1). Lineage (NCBI taxonomy): Eukaryota > Metazoa > Chordata > Lepidosauria > Squamata > Lacertidae > Podarcis > Podarcis bocagei. The sequence continues at coordinate 23,748,687 of NC_138141.1, forward strand.
AAACAAATTTGGATGATTCAAACAAATAAGCCTCATAAGAAATTCCTATTTACAGAGTGGCATCTGACTCAGTCTTACTCAGAGAACTATTGAAATCAATTATTTTATTATTATTATTTATTGAATTTATATACCGCCCTATATCCACAGGTCTCAGGGTGGTTCACAGAATAAAATCAGAATATAAAACCACAAAATACATAATCAAAATAAAAACAACAACAAGACCCCCCCCCAACAAACTATAAAAAGCCATAGGATGTCAATCAAATCAACTAAAGGCCTGGTTAAAAAGGAATGTTTTTGCTGGCGCTTAATGGTGCATAAATGAAGGTGCCAGGCGAACATCCCTGGGGAGAGCATTCCACTTCAAAGGACTGAAGTCAGGCATGACTAAAACTCATTGGTTTCAATGGGTCCACTCTGCCCTAGATAGCAACCGCAAATTTGGGTTGCTTTTTTTAATTGTAAGACATCTTCCTTCCACCAAGTGAGAGCTGAGGCAATTCATGGCATGTCAATAAAGCATAATGAAAGCAGCCCTTGAAAACAAAAATAGCTGACCCATATACACATATGAATGACAATCAGGATGAATTTTCAGTGCACCCTTACTGGGAATTCCAGATGCTGAACCAGATGTGATTTTTCAGTCCTTGACATGGGGACATCCTGAATAAAGTAGTAGTCTTCAACTTTTTCATGTCTGGTGACCACTGTTAATCTCAACCTACATATGCAACCCACTTAATTCTTAAATGTAGTTATTGGCTACATCTGTCTTTTCCCCCTCCCCTCTCTCTCCTCCTCCTTATTCCAGAACTTAGAAATGGTGCCACCAGTATGAGCAGCCTTAGCTCTGAGCAGAACCCAGTTTTGGGTCATCAGCCATCTTTTTTTGAAGGCCAGTGAACTAAGTGACTTTGGGACAGTCTCAGTGTTATTTTTACCTATGGCTGTCTATAAAATATCTGCAGGGAAGAAAAGTACCTGAAGGCCTGAATCTTTGTAGCAAGTGAATTAACACATATAGTTGACATAAACCAGCTTGTTGAGGCAAAATTGCTTATGAATGTGATGCATTGCCCATTGCTTCATTGAGCAATTTTTTTCGCCAGTTATCGTGTGATCTGACTCGGCTTCCCTTAGCTTGTACAGGCGATTCTCTTCATCTGCTGAAATGAGACCACCCCATAAATTAATGCGCTGTCATTTCTGCCTTTCCAGATCGTCTCAACCTCCCAAGTGTGCTGGTGTTGAACAGCTGTGGAATAACCTGTGCAGGGGATGAGAATGAGATCGCTGCCTTCTGTGCTCATGTGTCTGAACTGGATTTGTCTGACAATAAACTAGAAGACTGGCATGAGGTAGAGGAGATTGTTTGAACAGTTACACGGACAGCTGCTTTTTCTGCAGGCAGATTTGGCTCTTCCTTTTTTTTTTGAAATTTTTTTATTGGTTTTTCACAATTTATATAAACACAAAACAATACAAACAAACACATAAACAAACGTGTAATTTCAGATCTTTTTTTCTTAAACCTTACTTCAGCGACTTCCCCGTACCTTCCCTTTCTGCATCCCAGTTTCCAAATTTGTTTCAGCAAATCCTCACCCTTAAATTTATCTAATTTTCACCTTGTTCTTTTCTTTTACTTAATCTTCTACAGCCGTAATCCCCATTTTTCTAAAACCTCAACATTTTAGCATTCATTAATTTTACAATGTTTCTTAAGATAAATTTTAAATTTCTTCCATTCTTCATCCGCCGTCTCTTTCCCCTGGTCACGGATTCTGCCAGTCATTTCAGCCAATCCCATATAGTCTATCACCTTCATCTGCCATTCTTCCAGAGTGGGTAGCAGATTTGGCTCTTCCAGGTGGATTCTAACTCACATTTGGAAATGCCAGCTCAGCTTTATTGTGATGGACCCAAAGCTTGTTATCAGGGGGGCTTTTGAACTTCTCCCGCATTCCATTCCCCAACTTCCCTGGAGCATGAGTTTCCTCTTCCTGAATCAGTAAGGCCTACTCTAACTTCCATCTCTCAGCTCATGAGTCTCTTTAGGGCACCCAACACCAGTCTACTGCCCTGTGTGGCTCCTGCTAAGCTGCCACAGTTTCACCTACCATATGGGAGATAGTTGCCCTCTAACTTGGTACATGTTCAATTTCTCTGGGGTTCCATCTGGCTTGTGAAACATACCTGGCTGTTACCAGCATATGGAAAGATGGTTTCAAAGAGGTGAATCAGCTTCATGAATTCCTTACTAGCAGTATACTTGGACCAGTGGGCAAGAGGGGTTGGAAGCTAACATTGCTGCACCCTCCTATCCAACCTTCTGAAAGCCCTTAATTGTCGCTGTCTTTCCCCACCCCACCCCCGACCCTTGAGAAATTTGAATCATGCCTATTTGGACTCACATGGAGTTCTGAATGTGCTCCAGTCAATAGTATGCCAGTCTCGTGGTCGTGAACATCCAGCGGAATGGCCATGTTAGTTTGTTGCGATGAAAGCAACAAAGATTGCATTCAAACATCAGCACATAAAGGCCTGAGATCCTGGGCTCATGTGCTCCATCTTCCCCCTTCCCTCAGACACAAGAGAGGAGATGGTGGCCAAGTGCAGTTTACCATTTTGTCTGGACCTGACAAATTACGTTTTTATGTGAAAAAGGAATCAAATTGTGATGTGGAGGCTTGGTTTGTAAGCAAACTATGGTTTGTGCAAACCTTAGTTTGTCAGGTCTGAAAACTCTACTTGTCTTGTAAGAACGTAAGAGCAGCCCTGGTACAAGTCCAGCATCCCACGTCACTTCCCACAGTGGTCAACCAGGTATCCCTGGGAAGCCACAAGCCGTACACCAAGGTACCCTCTCCCATGGTTCAGAGCACGATCGTCAAGAGCTCTGATCGGACGACACAGGAGGTGTGGGAAGGCAAAGACAGACATGGCTCACTGCCACTGTCGTTTTCACATCCACCAGACAGTGTGTACATATTCTATTCCTGGAGACCAGAGGCTGTGGTACATGTGCTCACATAAGGCATTTGGGGGCATTTGGGGGAATGTGTATATGTGAGGAGGTGGGTCATTTGCTGCCATGCATGCTATATGTTGGCAAACCTTAGGGGTCACAGCCCTTCAGGGCCTGAAACTTAGGACTGGCAGGGGCCTTTCAAGGGACATTTCCAAGTCTGGCAAGCCAAAAGTCTTCTAATTAGCAATGCCAGCAATTGCATCTTGGACTGAGTTTTCTGCATTGCAGGGGATTGGACTCGATGACCCTTGGGGTCCCTTCCCACTCTACAGCTTTGTTATTTCATGACTGTTCCATGTGCAGATCAGCTGCTTTGCCACTGAGCTGTGGGTACATTCCACTTGAAATAACACCCTGGTTCTCTGTTGGTTCTAAAACAATCCTGACTACATAGCCTCTGTCATTGATGCCCCAATTGCTTTATCGTGTCAGGACCCACCTACCACGAAAACTCACTTGCCTAATTGTAGACTTGAGGTTCGTTCCCTGTTCTTTGAGCCAGTACTACTAACGACAATTCGTTCAGTTTTGTACCACATCTCTTTGCAGCCTATTTTGTCAAATGAGGTTGATTTTGGTTGCAAGAGAGAGTGAAGTAGGAAAGGAAGTTTGTAGCAGCAACTCACGGTAGGGATGCAAAGCCAGAGACAATATGGGATGATGGTCCATTGCCTGAAGGCTGCAGCCTTCTGACCACAGAACTGCTTGATTTTTTTTCAAACTGAAGCCCTAAGAGATCTAGGAATTTGCTTTGTGGAGTGGGGCAGAATGAAAACTCAGAATCTCTGGAATAAAAGTTCTTTCCTGGAAATGGAATTCAGTGCATGCAAGATGGCAGAAACAATGAATAACCCTTGGTGAAATAGCCCTTTTGACCAATGTTGGCTCTTGAGAGGCATTTTGTTCCCCCTTTAGCTGTCATTCAAGTAGATTTTATGAAGCCGGCCAGCGATCTGGTTTTTCCCCTTATCACAGATTAAAAAAAAAGAGTGTAATTAAATGAAGCATTGAGGTGAACAAGCAATTAGCCAATCAATCTAGATCTGCGAATAGCAGTGGTATGAATTACAGATAACTATCTTGAATGCTGTTAGAGTTCGTATCATTCTTTGAGTCAGTGAGCCGTACTGGGAGTTTGGGTCCCATCCTGACCTGTCCTTATCCCAGCCCCCATGGACAGAATATTTGAGATTTGATTACCGCCTGATATGTTTTTCTTTCTCCTTTTTTTTTTCTTCTTTCTCCGCTCAGGTCAGTAAAATTGTGTCAAACGTCCCCCACCTGGAGTTTCTGAACCTGAGCTCCAACCCTCTGAATCTGTCGGTCTTAGAGAGGACGTGTGCTGGGTCTTTTGCCGGCATCCGGAAACTTGTGCTCAACAACAGCAAAGCATCCTGGGAAACGGTCCATACAATACTGCAAGAATTGCCAGAGTAAGCCTGGAGCAGCAAGGGCAGGTCCCTTTACGGACAGATTGGCGTATCAAACAGCAAGTAACAGAAGTTTGTGCATTGGATCAGAAGCCCCCAGTTCAAAGCTTGCTGCAGCTGTGAAATTCATTTAGCAAAAGAGCTATAGGGTTGCTAGTCCTACTTAGAGTAGACCCATTGCAGTTAATGGACATAACTAACCTAGTAGCTCAAAAAGTTGTACTAGTTCTCTTGCCCCCATGTAGCTGTGTTAGTCATGCCGGCTTGAGTTGATTGCAACCTGTTGCTATCAGTCGGGCGAGTGGCTGTTCTGAAGCTTGTCATTGTTAGCAGCCTGTTGCATTTATGATAAATAGTTTGCATGTATACCATATTTTAGAATGTTCCGAGAGCTTCAGCTGCATTAATCCATACAGTAACTCTGTAAGGTAGACCAGGATGCTGAGCTGTTTTAACCTTAGACAAAAGAGGTGGTTAATTTGCAAGCTCATGTAGAGGTGAAGATTTGAACCAGGACTTCCCAATATAGAAGAAAGTCTTCTTCTCTGCTCCCTACGTAGGGCTGTTCTACACAGTGCCATGTAATAAGGTGGTAGAGTGGTAGGTAGGAGTCTATGTATATGAATGCACCAAATTCCCTGCAAGTAGCACTTCGGCATAGGCAAAGTTCTGGACTAGAACTTTTCTCTCTGCTGTGCTACCTTTCTGCTTTCAGGGATTTTATTTTTATGTGGTGGTGAGCATTCAGAAGTACTTCTGCTCCGCCTGTAGTCTGAAGTGCTCCAGCTATGTCACCTGAGCAGTCCACAACCTCATTCTGCTGTATTTCAAAGGATTTGTGCCACATAAAGATAATGTTATTTCCAATATCACACTAACTCTGAACTGCCAAGTACACTGATACAAAGCCCTGCCCCCCAATCTTGATTTGCAAATGGTGGTGGTCCGGTGTAAATATATTATTTTCTTCTGCGATGCTATTAAATTATCAAGGCCAAAAAACTTGATAATGGAGATGCTGTCCTTTGAAGGGGTGGCCGGATGGCTGGCTGACAGCTTCTGGTTAAATATCTCCTTGCAATTTTTTTTTCATAAAAATGTATATGTCTGGTTTCAATATTCTGGATGGGTTCCAACTCGGTGTCATGCCTCCCTATATATGCCCCCGGCCTGTTGATTGTGGTGGGGCAGGGTTGTTTTTTATTCATTGCTGCTTGTTTTTTTTTTTTGGTAGCAGGACATTTCAACACACTGAAGTGAGAGAGTCTGGGGCAGTGTGTGGGGAGATTAGGCTGACATTCCTGATGTGCAAACTTTCTACGTTGCAAGGCTTGTTTTGTTTTATTCCCAGTTTTCCTACCTTCAGCCTAACACATGACAGTTCAGGAAAACGACATTGCCACTTCATTCTGCTGCATGTCTATAACTTCTTTCTTTCTTTATATATATGTGTGTGTGTGTGTGTAATTTTATTAGTTTTTTTAACATATCATTTTCAACAGTAATTAAACATACTTTTACATCTTATTCAAATTTTTGACTTCCATCAATCCTGCCTGAAAATTCTCCAGTCTAATCTCTCGGTATGCATTTCTTATCTTCCCTATTACATTTCAAACTCATAACCAATATCTCTATCTTTTTCTACTTTGTAACACTTCGTATATTTCTCCTTACAAAACTTCTTGTAGTCCTACTAGCATAATTTGTTGATTACAGTTGCTCTTCAAATAATTCATATACTTCTTCCAATCTTCTGTAAATCTCTGGTCACGCAGGTTTCGAATCCTTTCTGTCATTTTGTCCAATTCTGCATAGTCCATTAATTTCGTCCGCCATTCTTCTTTCGTCAGAATTTCTTCTTGTTTCCATTTCTGGGATAACAATACTCTTGCCGTAGTTGTTGCACATAAAAACAATTTAACATCTTACCTATTAATGTCCTGACCTATAATACCAAGTAAAAATGCTTCTGGTTTTTTTAAAAAAGTATATTTCAACTTATAACTTATTTCTATTTCACTAGAAGCCTTGGACATATAATAACATTTAATTTTTTCTTCTTGCAGCTTGGAGGAACTCTTCCTGTGCCTTAACGACTATAAAACAGTGTCTTGTTCTCCAGTTTGCTGCCACTCTCTCAAGCTGCTCCACATAACTGACAATAATCTCAAAGACTGGACTGAAATCCGAAAGTTGGGGATAATGTTTCCATCACTGGACACACTGGTTCTGGCCAATAACTACCTGACAGCCATTGAAGACTCAGAAGATTCTCTGGCAAGGCTGTTCCCACACTTGCGATCCATCAGTCTGCACAAGTCAGGTGAGGTCCCCAGTGAAACATGCCCTTCTGGATCCAGATTTAAGACTTGCTATAAATCTTTCTAACATCCACACACACTTCAAATCTTGCAATTGAATGTGTTGCCTCTATCAGCGTGATCTTGTTAATATGGTAATGAGAAGGAAGGAAGCATTGGTCTGTGCCCACATTTAAATTTTATTTTGGTTTTATTGCTGACTCCTAAACTACACCTCATCACTTATTTCTCAGTGGACCAGTGTTCTTCAGCATCTGCCCGTGCAGTTTCCTAAAGCATGAAGTTACTGTACTGTGAAATACTATCTTGTTTACCATTGATGTATTAGCCTAGTTGACTGGCTCTTGATTGTTTTTTTGTGATCATGGACAAGGAGCGATGGGAGAGGGTATTGGGAGATACAAGCTTTTTAGAAAAATGAGGATGGCACATCTCATTAGAATTCAAATTCATTTTTTCCGTTCCTCAACCCCTATGGGTCAGGAGTGGGGCACTCCAGATGCTGCTGAACTACAATGCCCATCAGCCCCAGCAAACATGGCCATTGGCCAAGGGATGCTGGGAGTTGTAGTTGTGCAGCATCTGAAAGGCAAAAGATTCCCTGTACCTAGTTTAGCTTCTTCTTACATTTTTACTGCTTGTGTGTGTATGAGAGGGTGAGGGGGACACCAAAGGGATTTCCTGCTTGATTCACTAGCATGTCTTGGTTTGCCTCTGTGACAGGCTAGGTCCATGCATTTGGCAAACTGAGGCAGTCATGAAACACTAGAATCCTGAGAGGATAGAACAGTCTTCATCACATCAGACTGAGATATGTTTACATGGGTGAACATTCAAAAAATGTTCTGCCACGTCCACCCAAAAATGGAAGCGGTCCAATCCATTGTGTTACCTGATTTGACTGCATCCATAGACTAGGCTTGAGAGTAATTTATAATTCTGATTGCACGTGTACTGGTGGGATGTCAATGTCTCCTTGTTTTCCCCAGTCGATTTTATGCACAAGAACACCCAATTACTTTGATTTACTCCTTTCCGATGCCTTCCTTCCCTGAACACTCCCTTTCTTTAAAGCAGGTCTGCAGTGCTGGGGAGACATCGACAAACTCAATTCTTTTCCCAAGCTCGAGGAAGTGAGGTTACTGGGCATTCCTCTCCTTCAGCCATACACCAATGAGGAGCGCAGGAAGCTGGTAATAGCCAGGTCTGCAGATGTTTTTTGTTGTTGTTCTTGGTTGATTCTGGGTTAATGCAGCCAAAATAGTGTGGCCTTTAAACCTTTTGATGCCTCCCTGGGCTCCATTGGGAGGAAGGGCCAGCTACAAAATTAATGAATGAATAAAGCAAGCATGAATGGCTCAGATATTTGAGCAGGTAGAGTGTGGGAGTAGCTGTGGGAAACGGCCTGTATCCGGAGTTGACAACTGTTGAGTCGTATGAGCTCTGAACTCTTTACTCCTGGGGGGGGGGGAGATAGAAGCAGAAAATAATATTCTCTTGTGGGTGTTAAATTATTCCACATATTGTGAGGAGCTGCCACCTTGCTTATAAACATGCCAAAATACCATCCTTGCATCCAAACAGAAGGAACTATGGGGAAATCAGACCAACAGTAAGCTTTCTGAGTCGAAGCTGTTACCTCAGTTTTGGTTAAGTGCACTGCTGAGTACCAGAGGAAGGAAGTTGTCCTGACTTGGTTGCAGATTGGGCAATAGAATCCTTACTCATCAAAATCTTTTGAGGGAGAGTCCCCATCCATCAACATGCCTTGTAGTGTTCTCCTCACTTGTCAAAAGCAGCTTTCTTGAGTGCTAATTATTTTCAAGCGCTCAGCAGGTCTTTTCCCGTAAATGCAGTTCTCTGTTCCAAACTCAGCCTCAGTTCTGGGGAACAGTGTTGATCTACAAGCCTTATTCAGGTTCCTGAACTCTTGTGGCTAGCTGTGCTCTTTTTAAGAATGTTTGGATTATTGGGAATAAGTCTGATGAAAGAATTATCCATAGGCTAGGTGCTGCTGAAACGAACTTTAGTGTATGTGTTCTTTGCATAAAATCTGTCATCTTGGCTAAACATGTTCATGGCTAAAACTCTGCACTTGGAACTTAAAATTATATAGCTTTGTTTACATGTTTAAAAGACAAATGTCCCACTTTTCCATCTATTGAAGTAGCTTATGGAAACAATTTTTTAAAAAAATTGATTTAAGTATTTCATCTAATCATAAAACAACAACAACAACAATATAATAATAATCCTTTATTAAATTTGTATACTGCCCCATACCCACAGGTTTCAGGGCTGTTACAGCATAAAATCACAATATAAAAACACAAGTTACATTTTTAAAAAAATAATCCCCTTTCCCCAAATGCAAAATCTCAAACAGAAACCACCATTATTACAACATTTACTGGCAAATCCTTCCAAGAATTTGAGTAAATCAAAGCAGCTTTCAATTGTCCTATAACGACATCAAATTAGGCACCGAGAGGGCATGTCCCAGGAGGGAATTCATTCCACTGTTCCACTGGGTGCTGCAACAGTGAAGGACTTCTTGCTGTTGATTGCCTCCCTAATTTCCAAAGGTGTGGAACTCTTTGAAGGAGCTCCTCTTTTGAAGATCTCACGAAGCGATCAGGTTCATGTAGGAAAGGACGTTCATGGCCTTATCTCTCAGAATTGCCACTTTGAGTTGTGTTTGGGAAGAACAAGCCTGCGTTCCAATGATGCACTAAGACATATCATGACTCAGCCCTGGGTAATACAAAAAGAGGAGGACCAACGGGGGAATACAGCAGCCACCATCTTCGGCTTGGTCACCTGCACGTTCACACTAAACCACAGTTTAGCTTAGCTTTATGTGTGAAGAGAGTCACCGCGTCATAAAATACCTCCCTAACATTCGGCAATTCCCCATCTTTCCCCCCCCCCTTTCCTTTTTGCATTTGTGGAAGTCTTAGGAGTAGACCACTGTCAGACATGACCAAAACATTTGTGTCTCTAACTTGCCTTCCTGTCCTTACCTGAGGGTTGGCTGCCTTTCTGTTTGAATTCTGCACAATCAGGAGGCAACATTTTGTTAACGCCTTGCTGAACTTACAATACTTTGAGTGCCAGTATTTATTTTTTAAAACAAAAACCTCTTTTGAAGTCCTGTCACATATGCATTTATGTTCAAATTGTAACATGTGGTTTCGGATTAAATTCTCTTCGCCAAGGCACCTGCATAATAAAACACATTTCCTTTAAGAGTTCATGTTTTCAATTATCTGGAGAAATCCCCTGGGAACGCAATGCTCATCATTTTGCTGTTGTCTGTTAAATTTGGGGGGTATTCTTTTTTCCCTTCTCGAGATGGTAACGTTTCCACCTCTTTTGAACATGGCAGGTTACCATCTATCAATAAGCTGAACGGGAGTGTCATTTTGGAAGGAGAGCGAGAGGACTCGGAGAGGTTTTTTATTCGTTACTACATGGACTTTCCACAAGAGGAAGCCCCTTTCAGGTGAGAACTTCTGATCCCAGAAGTTTTAGAATAGGTAATGAGTTTGTTTAAAGTTCTTGAGTCATGTATGTACCATAGTTCCTAGAAACGGTAAGCTGTAAACTGAGATCTCGCCTTTGCCATGTGCTCATAAGATAGCTCATTAGATGCACTGTCATCAGTGTAGCTATAATAATACTGACCTTCCTTTCAAGGGTGTTGTAAGGATTGCTGAATCTAAAATGTTAAATTGTATGGTTAAAGCGTGAATATTTTCACCTGTTTATCATTTAGACCATATTGTCAGTGTCCCTGGCACCTTACAGTTTTATGTGGGCAGGATGTGGCTGTTAGCTCTGTGTAGGTGATTGATATTCCCACCTCACTAAGCTGAGCCCCTACTGAGAAGTCAGCATCCTCTGGGAATGGGTTCCAGTCCGTCAGTTCGGTGCCAGCACTCAGCGGCTAATCCTCTTGCCATCTGGTGTTTAAGCGCCCTTGAGCTCCAGAGACGTATGTGCCCAAACCGAATGTATTTCGATGGCATCGCCTGTGTGCCATTTTCATCCTTCCTTCACAAAGGAGTGAAAACTTGGCCATGCTCCAAGCCATCAGTTGGAATGCCTGGCCACTCGTTGGCACTTTGCCTTCCCAAGCACAAGAGCAGTTTTGAAAAGGGTTCCTTGTTCTCTCTCTCTCTCTCTCTCTCTCTCTCTGGGGCAGAGTCAGGTGTGCAGGCTGACCTGACCGCTGGAAAAAGGTGTGGGGTTAAGAGGAGAAAGCAGGAGGCCCAGCTGCAGAGAGGTCACTCCAGCATGGGGGCTGATAGAACTTGGTGGCAGCCTTCTCTAATGGCACCAGAGTGTACTAACCCGCCTAAAGGAATCCTTCAAACACTTTTTTTTTAAAAATGCCACGGTGTGCAACTAGCAGTCCACAGGGCAGCACTTCCTGGAGCAGTCTGTCTTGTAAAAGGGAAGGAGAAAGTCTTTCGAGATCCATAGAAGTGGGTTGAGGATGGGAACGCAGGCCAGAAGGGGTGGAGGAAAAGGGCTGAGGGAGATCTCTGACTTGCAAAGGGTTCTGTGGCAAAATGTCCTACTATGTTTTGAGGCCCTGTTGAGTGGAAGGCTGTAGGGTCTGTCTGTGTGACCCCTATGAATAACTTGCTTGGAGAACAATACAGGCACCTCCCTATTTACTTGGGGGTTACGTTCAAGTGAAATTGTGTATATTTGAAACACCATTTAAAAAGCCTGCAAACCCACCATGCCTCCCCTTTTAATGACATTTGTGGGTCACTTTCAGGTTCAGCGCGACATGCGCATGCACGGTTATGCACATACCAGATGGCGCTAAAACAGCCGCTGCCTGTACAAAATATATTGCAACCTTTCTCCTTGACTTCTGCATTAACAGTCATACATTCCTGTGGAATGGGGGGCCGTGCTATTGTGAAATGCTCAAATCTGACCCTCTGTGGGGTGTTCCATTTAAGGTTGGGGTGAAACACCTCTCCCCTCGTTTCTCAAAAAGTATGCCCCATTCTTCTCCTGCTTTCCTTGTGTGAGTGGGGAGGAATTCCTCTGAAATTCCCAGGACTTGTTTGCTGCTTACCTTGCTGGATCTCTCCGGAAAGTGTGGGCAAACAAGAAGCATTGTGGGAGCATTGTGACGTTTCCCATCAACCCCACTTCCCAGAATGCTTTGGAGTGATGTGATGTTGCAAGGCATTCTAGGAAGTGCGGCCTATGGGAACCTATGGGTATCACCCCACATGGCTTTTCTTAATGTTGAATAGCAGGGAGGAAATGGTCACTCAGAAGTGGCAATTCCACCCTGAAACATTTTGATAAATTCTCCTCCCCCACCACCCCACAAAGCAAATTATATTTCGCCCCCCCCAGGAGGTTTTTGTTTCGTCCTCCCTCACCCACCCAACAAATGGTCAAGAAGTATTTCTTTCAACACTTTTCTAGCATCGTTGTCATTTTGTGTGTCGATTTTTGCTTCCGTTCTAGAAAGCTGTTTTCTGCCTTTTCCAAAGAGGTTTCACGTAGGAAGCAAGGGGAGCTCTGATCCTCCCCCCGCCCACCTGCTCCCCGGTTCATAGCCTTTTAAAAATGCTGCAACCCCTCCCATCCTTCTGTGCTCAATGGCCCTTTTGTCCGAATGCCCTCATCTGTGTGGGGTCTCTAAAAGACTTGTGCGCCCATTGAAAGCTGTTTTTCCGCTCCACGGAGCTAGTGTGCCATTTCAGGGATATCCATGGACGAGGCTGCGCATGGCTGGGGTGGCCTCCGCAGTGGCAAGGGTTCAGGTTCCACATCCTAGACCTTTGGCCCATGATCGATGTTCAACCTGTGGTTGTGTACATTTTCCCCACCCTGCACCCCATTTCATTCTGGGCCTCCCTCTCCAGCCCATATTACAAACAAAAGCCTCTCTATCTCTTTAGCCCTCCAGTTCTTCCAGGGCTGTGACCTTTACATGAGCAGTGTCAGTCCTCTGCACCTACACACCCAAAACAACGACATTTAATTCATTGGTTGAGTTCTGCATGTGACATACATATAGTGAAATAAAAATCACGCACTTTAGTCACATTATTGAATTTGCAAGAACTTTGGTTGAGTTCTGCATGTGACATAGAGTGAAATAAAAATCACACATTTTAGTCACATCATTGAATTTGCAAGAACTTTGATGCTTGAGGAGTAAAGCATAGCAGCCATAGTGCAGAAGAACAAATAGCAATTCAGGGCACTGACTTTTTATTCCAGACCACCAAATGACCTGGTTTCTGAGCCAGCAACAGTGTCCTGAAGAATTGCCTCCTGTGATATGAATCCACATAAGCCCACAACTTACATGGAGGCTATGCTTCAGGGATCGACCCTAAAGCAAAAATCGTGTATAGTCAATACACATTGGGTTCAATGGTGGGTGGGGATGCTAAAGTCATTTTTCCTGGATGTCCACCCCCTTTCATTCATTCATTCATTCATTCATTCACTTTGCCAAGCATGCACAACTTAATGCACACAAGTTAAACACATAAGCTGAAGGCTTACTATACTTGATCCTGGAGAACTACTGGGGCCCTGCTCTGTGTCTCCCTACCTACCCTCATCTGCTGGAGGTTGCAAGAGAAAGGAGCTTGTAATAGTGTCATGCTGTTTTTATGAGATTTGTTTGCTAGATGTTATATATTTGTTTTTAACATTGTTTTAATTTTATTATAGCTTAATTTGTTTTTTATTGTTTTTAACATGTTTTTAGCTTACGTGCTTTATCCATGTCTGTTTGAATTTTTGTTAGCCAGCTTGAGTCCTGGTTCTGGAGGAAAGCAGGATATAAATAAATAAAATAGTAATAGTAACAATATTTTCTGTTTCAGTGCTGAGGTGCTGAAATGCCCCATCACTGCTCTCCTTTCAACAGGCCCTTTTAAATAGTTATTTTAATTATATCATTTGGTAATATTTAAAATGTTTGTAGGTTTGCTGCTTCAATTTTTTAATTCATTTTTTATTCATTTTGAAAATGAAAGACACTTCATTGTTTTCAGAATTTTGGTTGCAAACAAGATTGCTAGAAACTTGTGTGTGAGGATGCTTTTTTTTCTTTAAGGGCCATGACTTGTAGGAAATGCTGATCCAGCACTATGCAGATGTGCTGTTCATATGAAAGCATACATGCTAGGCATGTGAGAGCCAAGCTGAGAATGCGGGAAGCAAAATGTACTGGAAAATGCCATCTTTCTCATTTTGAGATACAGGCTGGCCTTAGAAATGACCTCTCTCAGTAGTTTCAAGCCAAGTTGAAGGAAATCCTTCTGTAGCCCCAAGTTTCCAATTCTTCCGCTTCATTTTGCTTTCTTCTTAGCCTGCTTGTTTTTTTCCTATATGGTTTTTGGACCTGGGGACAACAGGAACAGCACCTCTGCTGATTGAGATGTTGTTTCCAAGGACTCTCAAAAGTGCGCTTTCGCCGCGCTCCGTATAAGGCAGGCTTTTGTCCAGAACTGCTCTGTCACTTGTACCTCTGCCCTAGTAGACCCTGCTATATACAGTGGTACCTCGGGTTACATACGCTTCAGGTTACAGACCCCGCTAACCCAGAAATAGTACCTCGGGTTAAGAACTTTGCTTCAGGATGAGAACAGAAATCGTGCTCCAGCGGCGCGGCAGCAGCAGGAGGCCCCATTAGCTAAAATGGTGCTTCAGGTTAAGAACAGTTTCAGGTTAAGAACAGACCTCCAGAACGAATTAAGTACTTAACCCGAGGTACCACTATAACCACAGAAGCAGTTTGGGGGGCCCATGCTGTGTTAAGCTGTGGAAGCCGCTACAAAGTGATTGGTGCAGGTTGAAGTGTTGAAAAGCACTCTGGGAAGCTCCTTCCCCATTAACTTTCCCCACTACAGTCCTAGGCGACGGCTCCTTTTCCGAAAACGCATATCTTCCTCCATCTTTGCCAAGTAATAGTTTCCCATGCAGGCCGATCCTATCTGCCGATTTGCAAGAGCAGGCGCAGCTGCCTCTGCTGGAGCCTTCCTCCCTGATAAAGGCCGTTTGTGTCCAAGATGCTGGGGAAATCATAGCGCACTGCGTCGGTTACCTCATCCTCCGGGCAGACAGAGGCTTCGCTGTTGAGAGAGCATTCCTACATTTAACATGAGTCCCTCGGGGGGCCTCCCTCTTCCGTTGCCAGGCTCCATCATCCTCTTGACAGGAGCAGTGACACAGCAGCGATCACGTTTAAGCCCCCGAGCCGGACAGGAGACAAAAGGAGCTTTCAGTCCCGGGCATCGTCTGGAGACTCTGAAATGTTACCTCCTCTCAGCCGCTCTTTGTCTTTGTTATTTCAATTACCTTGTGCTTCGGGTTGACTTTTTGCCACTTTCCCAGCCCCGGCAGAAGAGACTCTGCCTCCTCATTACCAATCGGAGAGATACCTGAAGTGAGGGCAATGGGAGGGGAGAAGCGAGGAAACACTGATCTCTCTCTCTCTCTCTACCCAGGAGCCCAGAACAAAAGAGCATCTCTGGGAAGATGGCGAAACTTGCTGAGCAGGTTCATGGCTGTCCAGGCAGACACAGCTTTCGTCTTTTCCCCTTCACTCCTGATTTTTTTTTGGGGGGGGGAGGGGCACAGATACCTTGATGGCATATTTGATGGCGGAATGAAATGCAGGGCATTTGCCTAGATCAGAGTGCAAAGCAGGGGAAAGTAATATTAACAGCTGCTAAAGCAACGTTAAACCATGTAGCGTTTTCACTTTGAAAGAATTAGGAGGAGAAGGGCTGATCTCTGCATGTCCAGTGAGAGCAGGAGGCGAGGCTCTGTCACTTCTGCATCCTCACTTAGGTTATGTGCGTGCCTACTAGTATGGCAAAGAACTCTTGGTCACTAGCAGCGCTGCTAAGGTGGAAATTCAGGAGCCTCAAGGCTCTGTGTGCCTGTTGCTGTTAGAATGTTCCATCAGCAGCAACCAGCAGGGCTTTGAGCTTTCTTACCATAAGAGAGTCTCTCTGAACAGTGAAAACAGCGAGTTTCAGCAGTGCTGTGCACAATCACCACTGTGGGCTTGCCCCGAATCTTACAAATCTCTCACTGCATGGGTCAGTCCCAAGAATTCCAGTTAATTTACTTAATGACACATAATAACATATCAGGAAGTTTTTAATGCTTAATGTTTTACTACATATTTTATATATGCTGTAAGCCGCCCAGAGTGTCTGGGAAAGGCCAGCCAGATGGGCAGAGTATAAATATTATTATTATTATTATTATTATTATTATTATTATTATTATTATTATTATTCCAAGAAACGCTTCCTAAAAGTTGTAGCAGGGAAATTCATAAAATTGAGAGCATAGAAGTGACAAGTCCATTGACTTCTGCATAGTTAAGGGGGTCCAGTTCCAGATTCTGGACCCTTTTAAAAATTCAAAATGTTGTAAATCCAGGGTACCTAAAGGATTATCTCCTCTCACTCAAACATTCTTGTTCTTTAAGTTCATCTTCAGAAGTTTAAGGGCCCCCTCACAATTTGAGGAACAATGACTAATACCTTTCCCCCATAGTGAGCTCCGGAGTGCTGAAATGTCCTTTCTAGGGGTTTCTTGGTCCTCTTTGCTGTTGGTCCCTTCTGGCGGCAAACAAATAATTTTTCATTTCTTCTCCCCACAAGGCTATTTGAAGCTGTTTTAGCTGCTGTAGTGGGATTTCTCTTCCTCTTGTTTTTATCAGTTCCTCTGCCGTTCCAGTGATTTTTGCTTTAATTTTAAGCTTCTGTTTTGTGTTTTATGCATCTAGCCTCCTTGAAGGGCTTTGATGCAAGAATTATTTTAATAAGGCAACTGCACAGCCAAGAGCACTGAGTGCGGGGATTTGCGGCACCGGTTGTAATGCCCGTCTCTTTCTCTCTCAGGTATCACGAGCTAGTGACGAAATACGGTAAGTTGGAAAAGCTGGCGGTGGTGGACTTGCGGCCCCAGAGCAGCGCCAAAGTCGAGGTTCACTTCAGAGACCAGGTGGAGGAGATGACCATCCGCCTGGACCAGACGGTAGCAGAACTAAAGAAACAATTGAAAGCGTTGGTCCAGCTCCCAACCAGCAACATGCATGTCACTTACTTTGACCACGAAGCTCCTTTCGGCCCCGAGGAGATGAAGTACAACTCGCGGGCTCTGCACTCTTACGGCATTCGGGATGGAGATAAAATCTATGTGGACTCCAAAGCCAAATAGCCCGCCCCCATCTCCAGGGGGTTCACGGCCACCTCATGTACGCAAATTGAGGACTTTCTGGAAGTGGGGGGATTCGTTTTGGTTTGTCGTTTGAGGTTTGGTTTTCTATACGTACCAGGTAGCTTCTCCAGCAGGCCCAGATCCGCGAGAGGTGCGCTGCGACCCAGTGCAGATTGCGGTGGCGGCAAATTGTTAAGAGGAGGTGACTGACTTCAAGCGTGTGTGTGCGGCTTTTCTTTGGTTTCTCCCCAACTGCTCCAGTATTCCTGTGAACTTAGCATGAAAGTCTTTCTTCAAAGCTTTAAGAGGGTTCTTGCAGTCACTCAAGTCGGGGAGCTCGGGCTTTCAGGCCATACACAGGGTACTTGTTGAAAAGGTTTTGTGTGGCTCAGTAGCCGGGCTCCAATTACAAGTGGCAGAATTGGTGCCCCTTCACCTGGGTGGCCTCTCAATCTCTTTGTTCCCGGAGGGTTAGGTTGGAAGGGGGATGTTCTATAAGCAGTGTTTTACTAGACTTTGGTCTACTGGATATCCAGTGCCCTTCTGGATTTCACTTACACTGAAGGAGATCAAAACTTTGACAGGGGTTGACATTTGTGCCCGCACACACACGCACACTGCAGCTTGCAGGGCACTCTGCTAAATCACAATCAGTTGCATAACCTTTTTGGCTTGCTGACACTCAAGGGTGTCGTAGGGGCCAGACACCCCTACGTGCCAGGCATTTAAATGGGAGCCTCTTTGTCTCTTGGGCAAGTTCATGTTGGTCGCCTGGTCATATGTTTGATCTATTTTGTGAAGGCTCGCTCTGCACTGATGAGATACCTCTCTCAGCTTGCAGGCAGCTCTTGACGGACTGTCACCATCCTCACTGTGGCTGAAGAACCCTAAAACCCTTGCATTTTTAAAAAATATAGCATTCTTCTATCATACCCTTCTTCCAAGGAGCTGTGGGTGAGGTACATGTTTCTCCCCCCCAAAAAAATAATAATATCCTTTTTTGTTTTATAATAACCCTCTGAGAGAAAATGGCTCTCTCAAAGTCACCCAAGGAGTTTTACAGCTAACTGGCAATCTGAACCTGAGTCTCTCAAATCCAAGTCCTATGCTAAGCTGCTACACCACAGTGGAAACCAAAGGCCAGGCTTCCTCCCCGCCCAGCGTTTGCTCATAAATTAGCACTTTTTAAAAGCCAACGCAGAGATGCAACAGACGTACAGGTCTTCTGAGGTCCCTGGGGTCCTGTCTCTGCATGAGTCAGTTTTCTAGCCTTGCCTTTTACCACTTGAAAGGTGTATTGGAGTGGTGAGTTTTGCGGGGCCACCACAAGTGAGCTCCTCTTACATGCCGTAGAAGCAAGCCCACCCCCCCACCCCGAAATCTTGTGAGAAGGGGCGGATGCACAATTTACTGAGGAGTATAGGAAACTGTCTAAAGAGTAAAAGGCCACCCCCTGTTCTTGGAGATGTCTTCTACCCACTTTCGTGTAGCTCAACATCATATTTATGATTCTTGGGGGGGGGGGGAATCTATCTTTTTTCTTTTTTTCTTTTTTTTTGAAGAATGCTTGCTTTGTAAATCAGGCAGGGCTCTCTCCCTCAGCAGTGCCCTTCCATGCTCATCTGTCAGCTTGACAAGTTGAAAACTGGAGAATCGCTCAGTTTTACACATGTACATTTAAAGGAGGGGAGGGAGGAAGTGGACTTCCCAGTGCCGCCGCCCCGCCCCGCCCCCCAGCAGTGTCGCTAAGCTCTTGTTACCCATCAACTTTTGACCTTCCTTACTTAGCTTCTCATGCAAGGTTTCTTTCCCATAATTCCTCTGTTCTCTGGTGGGAGGGCTTCTTTTTTATATACGTACATCTATCCCAGAGTTTGTGCATTTTCTTCCCCTGCGGTGTGCAAAACAAAATCCCAGTAATCTTATTTTTATTTATATTTATGGTAAAAGTCCTGCCTGAACGCCAAGCGTAGAGAAGAGGGCAGGATTTTTTAAAAAATGCAAATCTCCTCTCCTATGACCATATAAAGATGAGCAATATAGAGCAAACCAAGGCTTGCATGTGGAATGTGGTAGTCCATTCTCTTTTATTTCACTGACTCCACTAAGAAATAATTACCTATGTATTATGTGGAGTCATTCCAGGACATTGTGTTGATGAACTGGCACTGGGCTTTATAAGCTGAGACAGAGCTGAGGTTCTTTCCTGTCCATTTGGGTAGCAAAGCTCCAAACCAACGCTTTGTTTATGATGTGTGTGTGTGGGTATATGTATCTATGTATGTATATTTACACATAATGGGAAATGGCAATGTTAATAAGATATTTTATTATAAAGCAAAGTTTTATTGAAAGATAAGGTTGTGTAATAATATTAGATTATTATTTTATCTGTGGACCTACTGTATGAAGTATGTTAGCCCCATAATCTGGGCCGCTGAAAGACTTTAGACTGTAAAGAAGTGGCCATTTGGGTTGTGCAGAACAGTATTTCCCATCTTCCTCCTGCCCATCTCCAAGCCCAATATTTATACAGTAGTAACAGGAATTTAATGAAATATTTGTAACTGGTGGACATCCGACTGCACAGGTGCCTGTGTCTTAGAAGGAAACATTCCACATATTAAAAGTTTATGAAGGGATTCACTGAAGAACCATGTATGTGTTTCTGTTATCAAAAGAGACTGTCATCTCAACCGTGTCTATGTGTGCCTGTGAGAGAGATACCCAAACTTGTGTGAACGCTGCACATAATTTAAAGGGGGGAGAAAGAGAATGGAATTTTGCAGCTTGTATAATTTATGCAAATCAAGCAAGTTTTGCATGTGTTTACATTATTCTGCTAGTCATGAGGGAGAAGGAAGGGGAAGCAAGACTGTCCTTGGCCATCTCTCTTCTGAGACTCCAGCTGTGCGTTTCCATTCGGAAAAGCTAGAAACTTTTTTTTCACTGCTTGTTTTCCTTGGTACCTAGTGTAATGTTCTGAAGGTGTTCGGCACTTGTGCAAAACCCATGCTGTTCTGGAAAAACCCACCAAGATTGAGGGAAGCAGTACAGTGGTACCTTGGTTCTCAAACTTAATCCGTTCCGGTAGTCCTTTCCAAAACCAAGATGCGCTTTCCCATTGAAAGTAATGCAAAATGGATTAATCCGTTCCAGACATTTTAAAACAACCCCTAAAACAGCAATTTAACATGGATTTTACTATCTAACTGAGACCATTGATCCATAAAATGAAAGCAATAAACAATGTACTGCAGTCACACCTTCAGTCAATCAGAACTGGGTTCCACACAGTCACAAAAACAAAACAAAAAGAGCCGCAAAAACAAAAATGCAAAATAAATAGCAAAAACAGACAGACCTAAGTATAACACTCAAAATGGAAGCGTGGCACTCAAATCGGAAGCATAACACCCAAAACGGAGCACGTTTCGCTTCCGGAAAAAGTTCACAAACCGGAACACTTCCAGGTTTGCAGTGTTTGGGTTCCAAGTTGTTTGAGTACCAAGGCGTTTGAGAACCAAGGTACCACTGTAATCTTAAAGTTTTGTTGTTTAAGGTGGGAGAAGGTTTAGAAAAAGGGAGTAAGCTTCATGTAACACTAGCCCTCTCAAACACACACGCACACCCTGCCCAGATGTAATTTCTTTGGCAGATTAACATGGTAAAGCTAGTGGACCATTATAGTTTGCAAATGGCACCAATCCCACAAGACAGCATTCTCCAGCTATCCACATCCTGCACACGGCACTGAACGTGCACTTTGGTGTTGTTGTTTTTTTAAAAAATGCACCCCCAAAAAGGAGAGAAATTGTGCACATCCTTGCCATGCTTTGATTGTGGAACTGCACAAAATGTTTACAACCAGTACTGATGATGCCATATTGGAGTGTCTCTGTGTGAAGTTCTTCAGTGGAGGCCAATCTTGGTGTTTCGTTGAAGAATATATGTGCGACAGCCACTTCATACAATAGCACCCACCCGACAAACAGGCGAGCGCACTGTTGCGTAAAATAAAAGGTAAAGGTACCCCTGCCCGTACGGGCCAGTCTTGCCAGACTCTAGGGTTGTGCGCTCATCTCACTCTATAGGCCGGGAGCCAGCACTGTCCGCAGACACTTCCGGGTCACGTGGCCAGCGTGACAAGCTGCATCTGGCGAGCCAGCGCAGCACACGGAACGCCGTTTACCTTCCCGCTGGTAAGCGGTCCCTATTTATCTACTTGCACCCGGGGGTGCTTTCGAACTGCTAGGTTGGCAGGCGCTGGGACCGAACGACGGAAGCACACCCCGCCGCGGGGATTCGAACCGCCGACCATGCGATCGGCAAGTCCTAGGCGCTGAGGTTTTACCCACAGCGCCACCCGTGTCCCCGTTGCATAAAATGGCTATCGTTAAATATTATTGATGAATTGCCTTTCTAAACAGCCATCTCAAGGTGGTTTTCAAACAACCATCTGCAGGCAAATGTATATGTGCAATAAGCTAAATAGCATGAACGGGAAGAATGGCTTGCTTGATGGAAACATTCTGAACCATGAACATCGTTTCCAGCATGGACACCTCCACCCTCTTTAAGAATTGCAGCTTTCATTTCTTAAGGAAGCAAGCTTATAGTTCTCATCAGTGTTTGGCGCCTGCAGAAAGCTCCATGTCTTAAAGAGGAGTTTCTGGGCGGGAGGGCGGGGTGTTATAAAAGTCACCAGAAGGAGGGGAGGCTTTTGCTGTTCATATATTGTTTTTCCTTTCCCCCCCAAATCTCAAATTGTTTCCAACTCCCAATCCTCCTCTTCACAATTGGAATTAAATTTCCCAGTTCGGCATAGGTAGCACTTCCCTGAAATAACTGGGCAGCCATTAAATGGCATGCCCAGAGAGGGTAAACCCATAGAATGGGTTGTATCCAGTATTATCCGTACTCCCTGTGAACCTATTGAAGTTAATGGAGAAAACTGAGCCATGAATTTTAGTGGGTTTGATCTTGGTAGAACTTTGATAAAACACACTACCATTGCTTCATATTAACATTTCTAATCCTCTCTGGGAGCTTTGTTTTGCTTTTTTGGTTTTGTTGTTGTTTTTTTGGCTGATGAGAGGTATTAAAAATTCTTTTAAATCAATAATGAATTGTGTAAATTACCTACAACATTTAACGGGTTCGTGCTGAACTTACGGGATTTGAATGTGCTAGCTTCAGAACTTGGGGAACTGTTGTCTCTGGGTACCAAGCCATAGCAAATGAGAAGTGATCTGTATGTGGTTCTAGAAATATGGCCTTAAGGAGGCTTGTTGGTCTACAGAACTTGAAGGAAACCTATTTCTGTGCATACTAGACCCAAATTTAGCATTCAGAATAAATTATACAAATTATCTAACCTGTATCTTAACTCTTCTATCCTTAAGTTGCGCAAAGAAGTTGGATCCCCCCCCCTTGTGGAATTCTGGGCTAAAACTGTTTATTGGGGGGAAATATATGGGATTTATTTATTTTTTTGTCCTCATGATAGAAGTTGGGCTAAGATTTTTTTAAAAAAAGGTAAAGAAGAGAATTAAAAGGTTGTGAAGTGAGCACAGAAGCCCAGACTGCTGAAAACGTTCTCTGGCTTTTTCATCTTCAGTGAAACAAGAATGCCGAAAAAGTGAAGTGGGGAAGTTGGAGGAACTTGTAACAAAGTTCATATAATGTTGACCCATAAGCAAATATTTGCTGATTTAACCTTTAGGCACATAACTGTCTATATAGTGCTGATTTCAAAAGAAGTTTGGTGGTCCTAAGTCTCCCTAGATAGCACCTACCATTTTCATGCTCCAAAACGTCCAACCATGGTGGTTTGGAACTTCTCAACACTGACATTCTTAGATTGCTGAACTCTCCAACACATGTGCCACTGGTGTGCAGGCTGCGCATGACCCCCTGGGTATAAATGATGCATATCCCTAAAAAGCAGAAGCCACATCAGATTTATATCTATAGCTAGGGGTGTGGGGGAAAACACAGGTCAATTATATAGCATATATCATTTTAAAACAAGTAATGGCTTTTCAAGAAGCTGCTACAGCATCTGCTGGTCCATCAGACTGCGTGCTAATTTAATCAGGCATTGTTTGCTAATGCTGCCATATAGATTTGCCATAGATCCTTGAGTTGCAATCCTGTGCCCACTCACTGGGGACCAAGTCCGATCGAACTCAGTAGACACATACAGGATCACACAGTTGATGTAGCAATTCTGGCCATCTAGCTTAAATACAGGAGGAAATGGGATTGAGCAAGAGTGGAGCACCTGGGATAGAAGTTATTTCAGTATGCAGGATCACCTTTGGAGGTTGGCATGGCAAGAGCTTCCTGACTTCGGCTGTGGCTGCTCTTTCTCTCTGGCTTGGATTAAGCAGCTTAAACAGGAACGATGAGGAGCAGCTGTTGCCGCGATATATTCGCTCAGTTGCCTATCCCTCTCAGGCATGTGAGCATTCAACAGCGGCAAGGAGTAACAGCAGCAGGACTTCCGGGTTGGCGCGATCGGGAAATGGCGGATTCCCTCCGAGCTCCGGAGGGAATCGGCTCAGCGGTGGATGGGTCTTTGCCGTGCCGGCGACACGGGGACCCTTAAAAACCGCAGGCGCGGAAGCCTGCGGACTGAAGACTCGGCGGGTGCCTTAAGCGCCCCCCCTGATTCGCAATGAGCCTTTTTAAAGGCTACGGAGGGGATACAGGGGACGGCGTGGCACTGAGAGTCGACCGCTACCGCCGCTGAGCGAAGCCGCGAGCCATAACTGGAGAGCGCTGACTTCCTTCCTTGAAATTCGGACTGAAAAAAGAACCCGTGAGTAATTTGGAACTGAACTTTAAAACTTTTACCTTTTGAATTTGAGACGACCGGGGGGTGTGCTAAAAGGAAGTCCCCACACCCCCCCTTGCAGACGATCCAGAGCAACGAAATAAGAACTAAGTTGGAGTGCCTACCCTGTAAAGGGTGAGTTTTAAAAAGACAGTAACTTCCAAGATTTAGAAAGGTAAATTTGAGCAGGAGAGTGGAGTGTTGGAAGAGTCTTTGTTTTGTGGTAAACAACCCTCCCTCCCGGGCCCGGGAGCGACCTGCTTTGGAGCCTGTATAGAGGAGCAGAATTTGACAGCTGTCAAAAGCTGTCAAATGGACTATTAATAGTGAAAAAAATTGCTGTTTAAGACCTCTCCGGATTAAAAGGAGTTACAATTGAACTAAAATTTTGGGAAACAAAGAAACAATAATAGGACAGAGGATTGTTGGAGAAAAGGTTACTCAGTAACCAGATTCCCTCTAGGGGGAATTCTGTGGAATTACAATGGCTGTGGGTGGAAAGATACTGAGAGAAATCGAAAGGATGTTCTCACTGGTGGGAACCCTACAGGAGCAGACTACAGCTATGAGTAATCAATTGACGACCTTGGATTTGGAAACAAGTAGTTCTGCTGGAAGTAATGAGGGCCTGAGTGAGAAAGAACCCACAGCTGAATTTGAAACAATAAACAAAGAAGAGGAGAAGACAAAACAAGAAAGAGAACAAGTTATCTGGGAATGTACTAACCAGAAGCCGACATCTGGAGAACACAAGCAAGGAGACTATTGGATTAAACCCACTCTAAGCCTACGAAAGATACAGAAGATGAAAGTGGAGGCCCTGGGACTTTATGGAATTCAGGAGCTCGAAATAAAGAAGTACAATTGGGGCCTCCACATAGACTTTGATTTTGACTATCAGCAAGACTTAGGCCTTGTGGAAATTCCTCAGCAGTTGCCTTTAAATATGGGAAGAGACTATGGACTGTTTGGATTGATTGTTAAGGAAATCTTTCGAGACTCGATGATAGACAAAAAGGACTACCAACAAAACCGGCGGAGAGGGGCTAAAAGAGAATTGAGAGCCTCGGATATCCGGAATCCAGGCTAAAAACTGTTATTTTGGACATGTCTTGGGAAAGGACGCAAAGCGGGGAGGGGAGGGAGGGAAGTATCAAATTTAAACAACACTCAAGACCAGGGGGTTTAGTAATAAGAAAATTATGTAAGAAAAAATGAGAAATCGAGGGAAGAGAATTGGGGTCCAACTTAGGGAAAATTTATTTTTGTTTTTTATAAAAGGACTAATATTAAGATGGAAGAAATGCCAACTTGCTGACATAAGTTTGGGAATAGGGATGCAGGGGAGGGGGTGGGGGGAAGTCAAGGACTAGGGTTAGAAAATAAGATTTTCGGGAACTATTCATGTTCGTTGTTTTTTATGTTTGTTTTGGTGTGTTGTTTGTGTTTATATAAAATGTGAAAACCCAATAAAAATATTTAAAAAAAAAAAAAAAAGGAGTAACAGCAGCAAGGATGAGTGCCCCACCACTAAAGTGTCATGCCGCAAAGCCACCCATGGAGCTGGCAGTGCTATGGTATATTGAGTGCACCTAATAAATAACTTATCCAACCAACATCTTGTGCCTTGGTCACGTGGTAAAGCGAGTTATTTCAAGCTTATTGATTCCAAAAGATCTAGTTCCTTCCATTGCAACAAAGACCACCTGCACCACTCCAGTTGCAATGGCCCAGTGTATATCTCATTTGATAACTGCCACAGTGGTTGCAGCTGTACCAATCCACAAAACTGTAACCTGGGCACGCAGGGTGTGTGGCATTGGCAATGACTTCCGAATGGAATGCAGGGATTTGACAGCCCTGAGGTTCAGAGAGCTCATGCCTGGCTACCTGAGATTTAGTTACCAGAAGTGCCATGCAAGACCCATGGCTTGAAGACTGAAGACTTTGTCACATGTCCTTTGCAGAAGAAATGGCATTGGTTTTGTTCAGTAAGTAAAATGTTGGGGCAGGTCTCTTTAATTTCTGCAGGCAGAAGGGAAAGGCAGCCTTGGATCGATTCCTAGCTGACACTGATCGCTCCACCTTCCTCACACGATTCTTCCAACTATCAACCTCGCTAGGGCAAGTAACTATACCTAATCCTATACAGTGGTACCTGGGGTTACATACACTTCAGGTTACACACTCCGCTAACCCAGAAATAGTACCTCGGGTTAAGAACTTTGCTTCAGGATAAGAACAGAAATTGGGCTCCCGCGGCGCAGCGGCAGCAGGAGGCCCCATTAGCTAAAGTGGTGCTTCAGGTTAAGAATAGTTTCCTGTGGTCAGGTTCCTTTGACCACTGAAGTGGAGAGTGTCTGAAGGTTGTTGAAACCAGTATTAAGGAAAGAAATGAGCACAGCGGTATATTTTGGACAGATACTGCTTGTCCTACAGAGTCTTCGTTCTAATGTTGAATAAATGGCCATCAGTCTGCCATGAAATTCTCGTGTTTTTGCCCTCCATCCACCTGAAACTTCTGCGTCAGTCTCTCTGCAAGTACTGCTTCCCAAATTACATTATATCATCACTTGGCAACTCTTCAAAATAACTGGAAATGACAGGTGTGACCATTTTACCAATTAAGACATATTCTAACTGATAAAAAGTGCCAAAGCTAGTGTCCTAATGGGAACAGTGTTGTAATGCACATGTAATTTGGACTGAAACACATCAGCAGTGTCTCCGTTGGTGTGTCTTGCAGAACAGATTCGTGCCTCCATTTTTGCTTTGGGATCCTGTGTGTATTATCTTGGGACACTGGACATCCAAATTCTATTCTCTTAGTTTCAGTTCACATGTCTTTGAGCCACTACTTAGATTGGGGAGTTGGCTTAATCTGCACTGCAGTTGGGGGGGGTTGGTGAATAAATGGTGCAGAACCAATTATGCAGGGTGGGGCTTACCTAGGACCCCCCCCAAAAAAATATATTTTTTCCATTCAAGTTGGCACCCCTGCTTCCAACACATCTTGCAATGGACAAAGTGCTAGGATTGGGGGAAATGGATAGATAAGAGGTCACCAGCTTCTCAACCAATTGTCTCTCTGCCCTTAACAACCACTGAATCTCTGCAGACATTACTTGAGCACTTGTGCTAAATCGCCAAGCCACGAAACGCGGCAGAACAAGCTGCTGGAACAGGCAGTGCTGGTTTGTTCCCTTATAAATTGGAAGCTCTATAGCCAGGTTCTTTCCTGAAACAACACCCCCTCCCTTAGCCTTTTTGCAACAGGTTTGCCAGGCTGAAAGGTGGGGCATGGATTTGGCAGACTGGAGAACCTCAACTGGTTTCTGGACATCTGTTTGAATGTAAAATAAACCACAGTACAATTAACTTGGAAGCCAACAGCCCTCACTTCGTGTGTGTGTGTGTGTGTGTGTGTGTGTGTGTGTGTGTGTGTGCGTGCTTAATTCCTATGCTGTTTAATGCTAATTTTGTAATACTATATAGACCCTCCGTCAGGAGCACAAAGAAGGAAGGGGTGCCTTTTCCTCCCCCTTTTGTAGTTCTTTTTCTCCCCCCTTGTAAGTGAAAAGTGATTCTGGTCAAAACAGCCACATACCTGGTTCCTTGTAGCTTTGACATTTCCCTCCTGGAACTACTGGAAGGTTTAACTTTTCAGAAAGAACAAGAGTGAGAGGCTGCTCCTGACTTACACGGGCCACATTTTTGATCTGCGTCTTTTGATTAGCCAACTTGTCAATAACCATTAGAATGGGAAAGTGGATTTTGTCCTGAACTGGAACTCGTCACCACTCCATAAAGGGGGAGGAAAGCTGCTTTGTGTTGATTTTCAATAGAAAGACCAAAAGGACTTTTGGGGGGCATCAGCCATCAACCATAATTAGCAAAGGGGATTTTGGGCATGTGCCCTTGACATCATTTCTTTCCCCCAGGTTTTTCCAAGTTTTTGGTTTTCTATTTCAGATTTAAATTTTCTTCTCCACAAACCAGGTTGGTGATTTCTTTTCCATGTATATGTTTTTTATTTTTAAAATCTTAACTTCCTCTGAGTCTGTCCCTTGCAAGCCTGCTTTTATGACAGCATTTCAGTGATGTCTTGTAAAATAGGCAGAGTTGCACTTCTCTTTGTCTGCCATTTAGGAGCCCAGCAAAAGGTTTGAGGAGCTGAAATTAATTCTGCCCCTGTAACAATCCAGAAATATGTTCAGTATTCCAGGAACTCTGGATTTATTTGATAGAACATGTCACATTTGCTATATCAATGTCAATTCCTGGTTATATATATATATATATATAGATAGATAAATGCTGAAATTTCATCTTGATATCTTTATCCTATACCTATCATGCGCACATTAAACTTACATAGAATGTTAGTATGTCATTACATATATCTCTTTTACATTGTACAATTTTATAATTATGTCTCTGTCACTCCTACGTTTTAGGAAAATGAATCTGTACGTGTGTGTGTGTGTGAGAGAGTGTGTATGAGAGAGAATGTTAGACACAGGTACATTTGCAAGCCTTTAGTTAAAGAATTTAAGCAACTCTGATTAATGAAAGCTTTACACTGCAGAAGAAAGGCGACATCTGAATCCAGCAAAAGTTTGTTATGATAACCATGGATTCATAGGACCCCATCCTCTTCCTGCCCCCTCAAGGCTGCGAACCGCCCTGAGACCTGTGAGAATAGGGCGGTAAACAAATTTAAGAAATAATAATAATAGATTGGGGAAATGGTGGGAAAGCTATTTGTAGCAAAGTCCCAGTGAGATCAACTGATTGAAATTCATCATATTGAAGTCCTGCTCCATTGCTTTCAATGGCTCATGACCCAATGCTTGTTTTAGCAGTAAGTTCTGCTCATTTACAGCAGAGCATGGAGGTGGCAGGTTGTATCCAACTGAATCTATTCTCAGAGTGGATCCAATGAAAGTTCATTGATTTCAGTGGGTTTACTCTAAGAGTTACCATATTTTTTTTCAGTGAATCCGGGGACACTTTTCAACTTCCTACTCAATAGATGGATTTTGTCAGGGAACTGATTTGTAAATCCAGGGACTGTCCCCAGGAAACGGGGACGTCTGGTAACCCTAGTCTACTCTGAGTATGGGTTCAGTTGGCTACAACCCGGTATGTGAGTATGCAGCTGTCGTTGCTAGTGTATTTTGCCGGCTTTTGCTCAGGTTTTTGAAGATAATATCAAATCCTATACTAGTCCCATTGTCATCTCCTAGCATATACGTGCGTATGTAACTATTCTGGGTTCATAGAATCAAAGAATTATAAAGTTGGAAGGGAACATGAGTGTCATCTAGTCCAGCTCTCTGCAATGCATGAATCTTTTGAACAGTGTGGGCATGACCCTAAGATTAAGAGTCTCCATGCTCTACCAACTGAGTTTATCCGTGGGATCTTTGTACGACTTGTGCTGACATTCAGTTCTCCAGACTGACTTGGGCACAATTGTAGATTTTAATAATAATAATCTGTAAACCCCCTTTATGCCACTGCTTTGCCCCATATTCAGAGCCCCACACAGCTCCCTTCAAAGGAGGGTAAGCTCTGTGGGTGTTCTGGGGCTGCTACCCCCCCCCATTAAACTAAATGCAGGAGGCATTGTGGGTTGTCTCCAGTGATGGACCTACCCAGAGTAGACCCACTGAAGTTAATGGGTACAGCAAACAGGTTCATTCATTTCAGTGGGTTCTACTCTGAGTTGAACTTTGTTGAAGACAGCCATGTGAGTTCTGTATTATTATTTATCTACATGACTGAGATACCGCTTAATGGCAATCGTCTCTTAAGTGCTGTACAAGAAACACAATACAGAAAAGGCGATAATCAGTTAAAAGTGTAAAAGCAGGCTTCTGTTAAAATGCCTGCTAGAAAAAAAAGTATTTACTAAGCATCAGAAGTTCGGCAGAGAGAAGGGGCCTGAATGACCTCAACTGGATGGTAGTACCACAAAATTGGGTCCACACTACTGAATGCATCGCAGCTTCTGGTGGATCTAAGCCAGCCTTTCTCAACCTGTGGGTCCCCAGATGTTGTTGAACTACAACTCCCATCACCCCTAGCTAGCAAGACCAGAGCTCAGGGATTTTTATTTTTTAAAAAAATAATATTTATTAAAAGTTTCAGAATTACAGGGGGGGGGGAGAAAAAATAGGAAACAACACTACAATACAT
Organism: Podarcis bocagei; assembly: GCF_964188305.1. Taxonomy (NCBI): domain Eukaryota; kingdom Metazoa; phylum Chordata; class Lepidosauria; order Squamata; family Lacertidae; genus Podarcis; species Podarcis bocagei. The sequence goes on from NC_138141.1 coordinate 23,778,768, forward strand.
AAAAAAGAAGGAAAAAAGGGAACAAAGCATAAAAACCAATACAGCAATACAGCAAAAATAAAATAAAAAAGAACAAAAAAGACACAAATCCCATGTTACATATCTTTAACTTCCATTTGCTTGTTTCATTGACCTCCTCACACCTCCCTTTTTGTATTCTAGTTTAATTAGTTATTTCAGCAAATTCTTTCCATCTTTCTCAATTTTTATTGAATAATTTATCTTAACAATTTAACCTATTAATTAATTCAACAAATCCTTTACATCTTTCCCCCTATTCTGTTATTCAGATTACCTTAATTTATTTAACCTTATCTTACCGTAAAATACCTTAGAGCTTGAAACTTAATACTCAATTATACATAACTCCTTATATCATTTCTACTAAAGCCATATAGTTTCATTCCAACATTTCCCCTAATATTCATTAATTTTAGGCTAATTCCCTAAATAAAAATTTTTCTTTATAAATTTTCTTCCAATCTTCATCCAGCGTCTCTTCTTCCTGGTCTCGGGTCATGTCAGTCCTTACTGTCCATTCCATCTAGTCCATCAACCCGGTAATCTTATATCCAAGGCTCTTAAGTCTCTTCCATGTCCCTTCTGCAGATCTTCTTCTTCTTGTTTATACCTGCACTTTTCCTTGTCCTTTGTTGGTCTCTTTCTTAATTTCTTTCCTTTCTCATTGAGGAGTAGGTCTCTGGGAAGTTCCAGCCCAAGATTATCTCCATCTCCCTTCATCAAACCAGCCCATTCCCCACAGTCCCACTCCCCACAGTCATCAATGTAATCCAAAAAATATTTAAGAGCATATTTCAAAGTCCCTCCGAAGTTAAGAACCTCCTCAGCTCCAGACTCCCCCTGGCCCCCTCCAACTTCAATCTTCAAAAACAGCAGCTTATGCTCCTGCAGAGCCTCGGATCTCTCCATTTGTATTATTTGAGGTGCAACCGCAACCTCCTCCATTATCTTCTGCACTTGCCCCATCAATACAGGTTCCTGAGTTGGTCCCTGAATGGTTTCTGTGTCAATATTCCCTGTTTGTCCACAGTTATTGACCACAACAGTCATCAAATCCATTTTCTCATTCATCAGATCCATCTTCTCATGCATCTGTTCCAACAAAGCACTTGTCTTGCATAAAGCAAGCACCAAAACTTCCTCCCAGCTCATTTTTTCGAGGTCAAAAGGACTGGTCCCACGATCTTAATCTCACAGCTGTAGAGTCCTCAAGTAGACTGCAGCAACAATTTAACAAGCTCTCTCTAGAGGAGACAATTTCTATTTGTATCCATAATAAAAAAATTCCTTCCAGTAGCACCTTAAAGACCAACTAAGTTAGTTCTTGGTATGAGCTTTCGTGTGCATGCACACTTCTTCAGATACACATATATATTTGTATCCATCTTTTTAAGGCAAGTCCAACAAAGGAAAATTACTTTCATTTTTCAGATATTTTGTTTCTTTAGAATGCAAAAGGCAACATTGGAATCAGTTTATTTCTCTTCTTTAGCTATCTGTCAAAATATTCCATTCACAGTCAGTGAACCTCTCCAACAATTTCTGTCTCTGACCCCCCCCCCTCCGTTCCCAGGTTTGAGACGGTGGAAACTTATTTTTCTTCACTTCCTCTCCTGCAGGCTTAAACAAAGATCCCCCCCTTTTCTCCTGCTTCCAAGGGGGTTTTAGTAGTTACAAATGAAGGAAGTTTAGACTTTTTTAACAACTTTCCGGACTTTAGCTTACAAGGTTTTTGCTTCAGTCTATGTACAAAAAGCGGAAGGCAGACTTCCTGTTTGAACCTTCCCGCTTCGGTGCCAATTAGGGTATTTCTTGATCCAATTTTCCGTTTCTACTCACGGGTATTTGTTTTAAATCCAATTGTCCACAGGAAAAAGTCAGCGCTCTCCGGCAATGGCTGTGCGGCTTCACTCCGTGAAAGTAGCAATCAGTTCGCAGCACCGCGTTGCTCACCCCACTTCACTCCAGAACCCCGAAATGGGGTTTCCCGTGAGTAGCGGAGGCGCTCCTGGTGCCCTGCCGAACCCCACATTCCCAGGCTTCCTCCGCCTGGGATTTCTAGCAGGTCCCCACCTTCGCCGCGACGGGAAGACCCAGTTTCCACGGAGCCAGTTCCTCCAGTCGGAGGAACTCCGCCATTCGCCGATGGCGCTAACCCGGAAGTCAACCAGAGCTCAGGGATGATGGGAGTTGTAGTCCAACAACATCTGGGGACCCACAGGTCGAGAACCGCTGATCTAAACCATGCAGCTGAGCCACGAGGACCATTAGCAGCAGGGCTTTTTTTCCCCAGCCAGAACGGGCCGGAACAGCATTCCGGTACCTCTCAGCTGGGTCCCAGAAGTGGGGGGAGAGCTCTGACCAGCCTCAACAAAGCTCTGCTGCACCTCCAGCTTGTGAATAGACCCTTTCAGGAGCCTGTAGAGGATGTCCCATTCCTCAGTGAGCAAGCCCCACATTGCTCTGGCTCACATGAGCTGGAGAGGTGGGTTAGGGGCTTGCTAAGCTGCTCAGCTGAGGCACAGGAGGACCCCCACCTTGGCTCAACTGAGCAGCTTCAACAAGCCTCTGGCTCATGAGAAGACCCTCCCCACCCCTCAGCCCAAAGAGATCCTCTTTGGGCTCTGCAGTGGGTCTTCTGAGGGACATTCGGTCCAGCACCTTTTTTGCCTCGAAAAAAGCAGTGACATCCCTGAAGACCTCAGTGACCGGGCAGGGATAAGAGGGATCAAGCAATCCTTGAGGTACCTTGAACCCAAGTCATTAAGGGCCTTGCAAATTACGTAATACAAGAGCCTTTAATAGGTCCAGAGTGGCAGTCCATGTTTCTCTCTTTTGCAACAAATTCCCGGGCAGAAATGCAAAAAATCTGGCCCTGATTTAATAAAAATGCAAAGGTGATGAAACTCTGAGCACTTTACATTGAGAGCGATTTTGTACCAGATTAATAATGTATAACAAATTCCTCAGGGCACCAAAGGAATTAAAATACCCACGTAGGATTTCTGTATTATTTATGGAGCTTCGCTTTTATCTCGTCTCCGCCCCCCCACCCCCCGCCGAACCCTTTGCAAAACTGATATCTGTGTTAACGCAAAAGATGGGCAGCTGTGTCAATGTTTGTCCTCCCATCCTACCAGTCAAGAAATGTGAAGTGTTCTTTGCCTCACCAGCTGATACAGAAAGGGAAGAAGAAGAACGAAGAAGAAGAAGGAAGGATTAGTTAAGGCAGCGTTGAAAGTCTTCCAGCAAAGAGAGCACTCCACGGTAGATAATTGGCTCTCGTTCTGGTATACAATAAGAATCTGTTCAGCCAAAAGCTTTGTAGCGTGGAGATCATTGAGGAATCGTTTGGGGTTATTAGGGGAATGAGTGTTTCCTCTCCGAGCTATTTTCATATTCAGACCTATTAAAGCTGACACTGGTAGCACTTTCTAGCAAACATGCCCCCTCCAGCATTGTTCCTTGAGTTTGCCCCGACAAAATGAGCCAAACAAACCCTTTGTTCCCCTTTTCAAACAAGAGCGGTGTCGTTAACCGCGACCTAATTAAGAGGTTTTGTGTTTGTGGGCACGGATGGAGTGACTGGTTTCCCAAATTTCAAGCCGTCTGGTCCCGTCAAGCGATGCTGAGGCGATCTTGACATACGCTTTACGGTGGGATTTACATATGGGACCTGGTTCTGGATGGGCGACTGATTTGCTGCACTTTTTCTCCTTCCTCTTCCTCTAGGATGAATTACCCGTCGTTCTTTAGAAGCTGGGTGGCTTTTGCCTTCATAATTATTCGACAGCAAGGTTAGTATTTCGGCTCGTCAGCGGCCGGATACTGATACTTCCCCGGTAATTAGCAACCCGCTCCCGTCAAAGATACGCTGCATAAGAACCAGGCATGTATAGCTAATGGCTTCTCAGTTTTGAAAGCAGAGTAAGTACATCTCGCGGGCTGCAGCTGGACTGATTTCCAAGAAAGTGCATCCTTGGGACGCCAGAACTGGTGCCCTGACCTTAGCATCCCACCCCACAGACATCCACAGCAGCAGGGAGGCAGCTTCCCACCCCACTGGAGAACTGGTGTGAGTTAAAGTACCAGATAAGCAGGGTCACTTGGGTGAGTCTGATTGTCACCAGCCGGAAGGGAAAGTGAGTAATGCCTGTGATTCTGCAACTCACCTGTGTCCCACAGCCGTGTGGAATCACACCATGTGGAAGCAACTGCCACCCTGCCACCGTGGATGCAAAAGGCCCACCCTATTTTGTGGGGGAAGAAGGAACCCACATAACACCTGCTTTTGCTTCTGTACCAGCAGAGAGAGGCGGTTATCGCCTACCTTAAGCAGTCAGCTTACCTGAGCACTCCCATTGTTGCCTCCCGTATGCAACTAATTGCACAGGCAGGTCATCTAAGGAAGTCTTGCCCCATGTTCCCCTTTTCCCATTCCCTTAGAGAAACAGGGAAGTGATGATGTCGGGGCAGAGTCTTCTTTGTGGTGGCACCGGGTTTATGGGCCTATCTCCCCAAGAAGGCTCATCTCTCCCATTCTGGCTTAGTTTTTAGGCTTCGGGTGAATCTAATTCTGTTTCAGACGGTTTTTTTGAGATTCACAGAGGTGATTTTGTGTTTGATGAGGTGCAGCTTCTGTTAGGTTAGCGGTTGTATTGTTATTATTGTTTGCTTGTTTCTGTATGGATTTATTTTTATTCGTTTTTTTGCAAAATGGGAGGGAAATGGTGTTGTAATAAATAGCCTGTCCCTTCCCCTAGATAGGTGAGTGTGTTTAGGGACTGATGTCAGAAACCATTATTCAGACTAGTTTCGGATCCCGGTGGAAAGCTGCACATCGCTCCCCGCTTTGATCTACCCTGTAGAACTTGTTCCCAATAAAGGGAAACGGTTGTAGCGCTTTTCCACATAATGGGACCAGGTAAACCTTTGGGGATGTTTGAAGAGGCTGCACCTGCAAAGATGCAGCTCATTGCTGATTCTTAAAGCAGCTGTTAAAAGGAAAAGTTGGGCTCAGTTCCACTCTTGGAAAAAGGAAAGAACAACAACCCCTACATTTCACAGCTGTGACCCAAGCTGTAATTGTTCAGCTATTACATAACAGCTGTGAAATGATTTTGCTCGCTCACTATCTCTCTGGCAAAGGAATGCTTGCCAGAGACATTAACATCGTCCGTAGCCATATGCAAAAACATGTTGATTATCTGATTGGCTGTGCTGCCTGCCAGTCTCTCTGTTTTATGGCAACTTATCTTTACATGTTTGCATTTAGAACAGTTTTCTTTTTCTTTTTTTAGAAGAGTTCCAGAGACAGAGAATGTCTCATAGCAATATCTTTCAAGCCCTCTGTCACTTGCAAAGATGATTAAGATATGTGTGTTTTGCGTTGTGTGCAAGAATTTGGTAGTGTTTTTGAATGGGCAAATCTGTCAGTTTCGGTTTTTCTTGGGTTCTCTGCATTTCCACCTCAGCTTGTGGATTTTTCTTTCCCCAGAAAGAGTCCTTGTGTAGATTCATCAGCATGTTAGTGCAAATTTCTCCTAATATACACATTTTTGCAAAGCAATGTTCCCCGATATAATGCATTTTTCCATGTTGCTTTCAGGAATATGTGCATTTCAGCTCACACTGGACCCTACCCTATGCTTATTCTTCTTTTTAAATTTTGGTACACATTACTGGGTTTGAGAAAATGCATTGCAAGATTTGGAGTAGTGCAGTTTTCAAAGGATGGCTGTGTTTAAGTTCATGCAATTTCAGAAAGTGTGACTTGGGTAGATTCACCTTCAAATGCAATTTAATTTCTCCACCCACCCACTCCCATTCCTGTGCATGATAGCTTAGGGCGGCGTGGCAGCGAGCAAACAGAAGGAGCAAGCAATTTCTGCTAAGGAGCATCTCTGCTGAGGTTGTACAATAGCTTTGGGGTGGTATTAAGGGGGATTAGAGTAGAGGATGAACTGATTATTAATTTATTTAATTGCTTTTGTGGGGAGCCCAGCACTCCTCCAGGGTGCTCAGCGTGTCACATGTGGCTCTTGGTGGCATTTGGAGTTCAAATGCATCAGCAGAAATTGAACTTAAAACCAAATCACTGTTGCAGGAGCACACTTTACGCTTGATATAAGTTCACTGAGACTCTGGGTTTAGGAAGACGAGGAAGCTGCATTTATTGCAGGAAATACATGCTTGGTGGGAAATATCCTAGTTCTAACAAAGATGAGAGAATGCCCTGAGTTGCACCTGTTCTTGCACCTCAGCAACAAATACACAAAAGGCGCCTCACAAGTTGAGAAGTGAAGAAGAGGAAAGTAGGAAATGAGGTCAGCAACCATAAGAGTATCAGTCTAGCCTGAAGGAAGGGCAACAAAGGTTAAAGGGCAGTCTAGGAAGTCTGGAGGTGTGCAGGTGTGTGTGTCTCCCCCCCCCCCCGACTCTCTCTGCTATTTTGTGCGCAGACACATCAGTCTTCAGTGTGGGCTGAGTTGCATCACACTGCCAACAGTCCTCCCCTCTTAGTCTATCCCAGGCATAAGCAAACTTGGCCCTCCAGATGTTTTGGGACTACAATGCCCATCATCCCTTGCTAACAGGACCAGTGGTCAGGGATGATGGGAGTTGTAGTCCCAAAAACATCTTGGGGGTCGAGTTTGCCTATGCCTGGTTTATCCTCATAGCACCCTGTGTGAGCTTCCTGGTTAAGTGGGGATTCAAAACCCGGTATCCCCATTTTTAGCCAGGGAGCCACATTTCATTCTGGGCAGCTTTCTGGGTGCCCTCATCTTCAGGCCCAAAGGAGAGCTTGTGCAAGTGGTTTGGTGCAGGGGTCAAAAATGCCAGAGAGGTCAATTCTAGTGCTTTATTGTAGAAAAGTGAAAACTTACAATGCAATGCCAGAGACCTTCCTGCCTTTACATTCTCGGGGCAACCCCTGAAGCAGCAAACGTTTGTCACGACTGTCCATGAGAGGCTAGCATGTTAAGCATTGCTTATACAGAAAACATCATATGTCAGCTTGGCCAGAAATTTCCATCGGTCCACCTGACCAATGGCAGGCACCCAAGCCTTATGGGTAGCTCCCCTCCCAAGGCCAATAGCCAAGCATCCCAAGTCAGCAGATAAGCATAGCATCAAAGCCAGCCAATTAGCATCTCTCAAAGCAAGCGGATGAACATATTGCAGTGAATGGCATAGCCCCCGGGTTATGTGGGCTACCAAGCTGACCTTTACAGGCCTTCCGGGTCATTTTCACCATTTGGTTCTACACACTGGGGGCCACATGCCAGTGCTGGGTGCACCCAGACGCAAAGTGGGAGGAGGAGAAATGTAATTCTTGCATTTGCATGGTAGGTTAGTTTCTACATACCCTGCACAACCTCACTCTATCAAGTATCCAAGGAAGCAGTAGGTATGATGAGGGTTCAAGGACACATTCCAGCCAGGCTAAAACACCTAAGGAAGGAGTGAAGGAGGATGGGCGAGGGCCGTTTCTTGGGGAGATTCCCCAGGGCCAGATAGAGATACCTGGAGGGCTGCATTCAGGCCCTGGGTCCCCCCCACCCCCTCCCTATTCTAATCCTTACACTGCACTGGTAATTGGCCAAATCTACTGCTAGGGCTGACAATAAGATGTTTTTTCTAGGCCCTGTAGAGTCTGTCAATTCTTTCTCTCCTGTAGATCCTATCAATTATTTTTTAAGCATATGCAAGCACCTTAATTCCAAGTTGTTAAAAATTCACAAGGCACTACCCTATGGGAGTTTACAGTCCCTTCATCCACAGTTTGCCTGGACACGGATATGAAAAAAAACTCACAATACATTTCCCGCAATTTAAAAAGCGTAGCTGAAAACCCTAGTTAAAATACAATAAAACACTTTTAGCACCAGCAATTCAAATACCGATTGCCCCAAATACCAGCTCCCAGTGGTCAATATTGTCTGGCCTGCCAGAACAGGGAGGTCTGAGCCTACCAGAGGAAAGGCAACGAGGAGGGAGCCTGTCCAATCTCTCTTGAGAGGGAATTCCACAATCTGGGGGCAGCCGCAGAAAAGGCTCTCCCTCATGTCACCACCAGCTGTGCCTCTGATGCTGATGGGATTGAGAGACTGTATTCGCCTGAAGAATGTGAGGGGAAGCTCCAGGGAGACCAGGGATTTCCCTCATCACGGCAGAGGGTGGAGCCTGCATCCTGCTGTGCTGGGCCACTTATTTATTTCAATGATCTCAAGTCCTTGTAACTGATCTCCAGAGCCAGGACAGTTGCCCTCTTTCACAAACAGATCCTTCATGCCTGTCGTGGTGCCAAGCCGAAGAGCTTTTGTTGGAAGTTTGGGTGCAACTCAGCTTGCCGAAGAGGGCTTTACATGGGGTTAAGGGAGATAGCGCGAGGCCCTTCCACATTCCCAGACTATCCCTGTACCTTTAACCTATCAGCTTACTTCTCTTATCTCTTTCTTGTTTGGCCTGATACGTCTCAGGTTGCATCCTGTTTACAACTTCCTCCTCCTTCTCCTCACACTTCTCTCTCTCAGACCTCTGGATGAGAGGTCATCTTCATACTATCCTCTGAGAACAAAGGGAGCAAGCACGGCTGCCTTGTTCCTCTCTAGACTAGTTAGTGGGACTAGAACTGGAAACATTTCTGTCCAAGTTCAGCATCTTTCCTGCAATAAACAACTTTATTATTTTCTTCCCTACCAGAATCTCTCGATGTGCAAAAAGTAAAGGCCATTCTCTAACCAGATTCACTGGCCCAATGCATGCTAAGGGCTTCAACAAAGGCTGGTTATCTCTATACAGTGGCACCTCTGGTTACGTACTTAATTCGTTACGGAGGTCCGTTCTGAACCTGAAACTGTTCTTAACCTAAAGCACCACTTTAGCTAATGGGGCCTCCCACTGCTGTCACGCCGCCGGAGCACAATTTCTGTTCTCATCCTGAAGCAAAGTTCTTAACCCGAGGTACCACTGGGTTAGTGGAGTCTGTAACTTGTAGCATATGTAACCTGAAGCATATGTAACCCGAGGTACCACTGTAGTTTTCTTACTGGAAAAATACCCAAGTAGGCAGCCTGCCCGGTCCCTAATCAGCATGCTCAGAGCTCACAGAATACGGAGTATCTGTTGGGGAAGAGAAGGGAAATGGGGAGCTGGAGATGAGGAGAGGGTGTAGGATGAAATGTATTGGAAGAAGGAATGACCGGCTGGACGCTGGAACAGAAACACCACACTGCAATATTTGTTGCAGCTCCGCTCTACATGGCAATACAAGGGCCTTGCTCAAGAACTTGTGCAAGATTCGGACTCATAATTTCTCACACAGCATCCAAAAGAGCTTTTTCTGTGGGCAGAAAATGCTTTTCTATCAGGGCGGCACCTTTTGATTCGAGCCACGGGCCTAGTCACCAACCAGTGCTGTGGCAGGAATGGGGCCACCAGATACAGTCCTGGTGATCCCCTCCTCTCTCTCTCTCTCTCTCTCTCTCTCTCTCTCTCTCTCTCTCACACACACACACACACACACACACACACACACATACACTACATGCATGCATTCCTAGTATACACCTCGTTGTGTGCAAAGAACTCAAGTCTTTCAGAAACTGTGAGAAGGAAGCCCAAACCCTGAATCTGGGTCAGGACCTGGCAACTCTACCTGCCATTACGGCATTTAGCAAATTAGGAGAAATGCCATTGCGTGAAGACCTCGCTGTGGCTGAAAGCAGAGGTGGGAATGGTTAATGTGATTCAGAAAAGGGTGAAGGGCCCTGAGGTTGTGGCCAGGGATGGTGGAGAGATTGGATTCAACACACAAACCTATCAAATCTGCACTTTCCAAAGCAATATGTCCACCGAAACACAGATAAGCCTTTGACATTCGCCCTGCTCTGAATTTTGTGAGGCAGTTATCCAACTGAACCATGTTTACAAAGATGCATACACTGGGGGGGGAAGCGTGCATAAAAATGTAAACATTAGTGAAAATAATATGCAGAAATGCATTATGGCAGGGAAGATTGCTTGCAAAGTAAGTCAAAAGTGCATATAAAAATGTGATTATTAGGAATAATTCGTACTAAAACCAATGAATTTTCAAGAGGTATTTTAAAAAAGAAAGAAAGAAAATCAGTAAATAGCTGCAAAATGTGGAGAACTGAATTTAAGGCTGGAAAAATGAGAAAGTGAGTGAACTGAAATCCAAGAAGGCAGATCCTTCCATCCCTAGTTTTGGCCTTTAGGTGTTCTGATCGAATTGTTAAGACAAGTGCTGCTGGAGGGCCAAAGAGCAGGAGGACGGCCAAAGGGACTCTCCTTTTCTCAAAATCCAGGAAGACGCAGTGGGAAGGTTTCAGTGCTGGATGACTCAATAGGCCATTCTAGGCTAATAATAATAATTTATTATTTATACCCCGCCCATCTGGCTGGGTTTCCCCAGCCACTCTGGGCGGCTCCCAACAAGAACACCAATAACAATAATAAAACAGCAACAACATTTTTACTCCTTCCATCCTGTGTAGGTTAGAACAATCCAGCAGGTGCGTGACAAAAATATTATACACCAGATACTGTCCAAAATCATTCCACTCCTTTTAAAAAGTTCATATTTCATTAGCCAGTTTCTGCAGATATATCTCCATTAATCTCCATTTAAGCACATGCTTAAAGCGCCTTCAATGAAAGAGTGCACACACACAAAATGAGATTTTTTTATATTTTAAAAATGTGATTTATTATTATTATTTTTAAAAAAAGTCTTGAGCAGTCATCATGGGGAATATCAGAACTTTGTTAGATTTTTTTACACTCCACACTTTTCCCCTGTCTTCCATTCTCTTTTCAATTACTTATCCCCACTTAAACCAGGGGGACATCCTACTAACGTAGATGGAAATAATGCAAGGACGTCAGGTCCTGTCATGTGCTACAATTAATCTATGCTTCATTGTTATTTTAAATTTTTTATTTTATACGGTTAACTATTGTTCTTACTTTGAATTGCACCGGGGGGATCCATCACCTTCTCTGTGCTTAGGGCCTCTAAAGGTCTCCATGCTGCCCTGGTAGGCGCCCATATGAAACTTAACATAGGACTGAAGCAAAGAGTCTTAAACAGAGGGTGAATTGTTTTGCCTTTGGAGGCTTGGCTGAGCATTCATTGACTATAACGAGGGCAGCAAAGTTCTTTTCTAGCCGAGACGGCATTATCCCCTCATGTAAAAACATCAGGGAAAGAAACCTCAGCCAAGCAGATACAATTCAGTTGATGTTGTGTGAGCAGGGGTTTCTGCCCATCATGGGAATGTTTCAGGATAGAGCTTTTGCCATCTCGCCTTTGCCAGTAAGGCCATTTTAGCAAGTGGTTTCTCTGGGAACATCTGCAAACTTGTATCTGTGTCCAGGCTTGAACCTTATACAGTGGTACCTCGGGTTACAGATGCTTCAGGTTACAGACGCTTCAGGTTACAGACTCCTCTAACCCAGAAATAGTACCTCGGGTTAAGAACTTTGCTTCAGGATGAGAACAGATATCGCACGACGGCAGCGGGAGACCCCATTAGCTAAAGTGGTACCTCAGGTTAAGAACAGTTTCAGGTTAAGAACGGACCTCCAGAATGAATTAAGTTCTTAACCCGAGGTACCACTGTATGAGCAACTGGAGGTTTAGCACTCAGCTCAGCTTAAATGAATGTGAAAAATAACTTTAAACATGGCAGATCAGACAAACTTTAGGGGTTATATCCAATTTCGTCCTGCCTACTCAGAGTAGACCCACTGAAATCAATTGTCATGACTGACATTATCTCATACCCTCCAACAGTTCTCTGATGAAAATAGTGACGTCCTATGGAAAAGCAGGACATTCTGGAACCAAATCAGAAACTGGGACGGCTTCTGTAAATGCGGGACTCTCCCTGGAAAATAGGGACATTTGAGGGGGTCTGAATTTGCATGTGTCTGCTCTATGGTCCACAGGTTTCATTTTTGCTGGTCCTTATATCTTGCCTGAGTATAGTGAATGCGTGTGTCATTCTAAATTACCAGCTATGACTCACCGCACATGGAGGTGCATCTTAGTGGACGGGTACTTATTTTGCTTGTTTGTTTTAAATATTAAAGGGGCTTTCAGGGCGAGGGAGGTGAGATGGTTCTGATTGTGTGCCAATGGTGACCGCAACACAGTGGGGCTGGCATTTGAATAATAGAACATATGTCCCAATTACAGCTCAGGCCATGGCAATTTTGTATCCGTTCTGGCCCAACGACACCAAAACGCCCAAAGTGGATGACGGCAGCTCCCCGGAGATCAAGCTGTCCTTCCCATTCATCTTCTTCGGAGTCCCATATCGAACCATTTTTGTAAGTACAGGGCTGGGGCTGCGGAAGCCGCCGGACCCTATTATTCATTTTCCCCGCCATTAACGTCTGCATTTTAAACACAGCTTCCCTCCAGCATTTCAGGGCAGAGGAAGATTTATGGGATCCCTCCTGACAAGTTCTTAGATTTCATGAACTGATAGGTTTTATGATTAAGAAAGTCAGAGGTATATTTAATGGGCTAATGTTCGTGGGGCAGGGATATAAAAGGCAATAAATTGCCTTTTGCAGGTGATTAAACACCAGAGAGACGCGAGGGCCTTGACACGTCGGACATTATTCCTGTTGCATGACATGCAACAAGCGTATGGAGGGAGCAACTGCAGGAAAATGAAGATTATTTATTTTGTTCCAGCTTCGGGGATTTTAAAAAATGTTTTTTGCATCTTTATTTGTTTTGTTTGTTTGTTTAGCAGACAAGCTGTTCGGCTGACTTAATCTCTCATGGTGGTGCTTGAAAAGACTAAAAAAAAATACCTCTTTAGTGCAGGATCAAGGGGTGAGCAAATACATGGGCAAAATGTGCAGAAAGAGACCTCAGCTGTCTTACGCTGAGTCAGACCACTGGCCCATCCAACCCAGGATTCTGTACTCTGACCAGCAAGGAACTCTCCGAGGTCTCAGACAAAGGACCTTTTCTACCTTCTGGTTCCTTCTGGCTCCCCATCTCTCTAGTTTCCTAGAGATCCTCAACCTGTAGTTAGACGTGGTGTAGTCCCAAGGAGGCTCCAACAGTGAAGCAGAATTGTGCAGTGAAGCTCTTGATGGATGTTACCACTTGAGAAAGTGATGTGGGCAGAGGTAAATGTCTGGTTCAGGGCCATCTTACCCATAGGTGCTAGGAGTGTGGGGCACCCAGGCGCCAGACTCTCAGGGGCTCCAGGCCGAGAGTCCGGGGCCGAGATTTGGAGTCCGGGGATTGGGAAGAGCCGACAGCCGCTGCCGAGCAGAGTAGAGCCCATCAGAGCACCACAGTTTTTCTGCTACAGGCGAGCGAGGAGCTGAGGCAGCCAGCCAACTCCACCCTCCTGCGCACCTGGGATTGGTGGGCCATTGAGAGGCCTGCCCAGCGCACGCTGCTCACACAAGGCACCCGGCTTCTCTCAGCTGCCACCGCCACCGCCTCGGGCTTGACTGTTGTGCTGGGCTCTGCTTGCCCATCCCAGGTGCCCAGCCCTGGCCTTGCTCTGCTGCTGCCGCCACTGCCTCAAGCTCCTCTGTTGATGCTGGGGCGGCCGGTTAGCCATGTGCACCTCGCTGACCTGCCCTAAACAAAGGTCAACAACTTTGGGTTCCCCCCCCTAAAAAAAGGATGACAACTCTGGGCAACCTGGGAGGGGGGAGCCGGGCAGATCTTTGCACCCTGGCACTGTGTATGCTTAAGACGGCCCTGGTCTGGTTGTTTCCCCATGGGAAACTAACATCCAACGGAGCAGAAGACTGCAGGAGATGTGCAGGATAGGGCTGACTACGCACCATACATTGGAAGCATACGACTTCCCCAGAAGATAATTCCCACAAATCTCTTTAGACCAGTCTGCTTTGGTAAGTATTCTTTGAAAAGGTGGCCATGATGAGAATGCAGAGTATGGAAATTTCCAGAGGGGTGGGGGGGGGTCACCTCTGGGTTTCATTTTCTGTGGGTTTTTGAACCTCAGTTCTATCCCAGCCTCAGGGTGAGATGAAGGCCACAGAGGAGCCTAGAAATATAGCCCTATTTACAACCCATAATTGCATAGCCCAGCCTCTGCCACCGGCTCAACCTACGCAAGCATAATTTTAAGCTGACATTTCTGCCTCTCGTTGCCAAGCCTTCCACTGGCTTAAATCAAACCATTCCGCTTTCCCTCGCAGGTCAACAACAATGGCGTCGTTTCCTTTAATGTGCTGGTCAGCCAGTTCACGCCAGAGTCTTTCCCCCTGGCTGACGGGCGGGCTTTTATCGCTCCTTTCTGGGCAGACGTCCACAACGGCATCCGAGGGGAAGTCTATTACCGGGAGAGCACGGATCCTGATCTCCTCAAGAAGGTCTCCAAAGATATCCGGAAGTATTTCAAGAACCTGCCATCGTTCAACGCTGTGTCCATTTTTGTTGCTACTTGGGAAGAGGTCACCTTCTACGGAGGCAGCAGCACAACCCCGGTAAGGGTGGAACATGGACGGGATGTGCTAAAACCAAGTTTAGAATTATTTCACAGTGAAGGAACTTAGGAAGCTGCTTCATGCTGTGTCACGCTGAGTCATCTCGCTCTGTACTGTCTACATTAACGGGGAGGGTTTAACTGTCTACATTAACTCTCCAGGGTTTCAGGCAGGAGTCTATCCCAGCCCTACCCCAGAGGTGCCAGGGATTGAACCTGGCACCTTCTGCATGCCAGAGAGAGGCTCTACCACTATTTTGTCCAAGTGCATGTTCTGAGTAGGAGCCAACACTAAACTCCCAAAAGGAAGCCACTTCTGTATAGCAATAAGTACAAAATCTGCACATACCTGGTTATGTTTGCTGATCTTACCTATGGGGAGCAGGAGTTTGTTGCATGATTGTGCAGTAGGAATCGTGTGGGGGATGTAGAGGGGGCCGTGGCCCCAGACTCACATATTTGAGAGGACACAATCAAGTGCCTCCATGACAGGCACAGAGCCCTGGCAGCTGAGATGCAGCGACAGGCAGGTTGGTCTAGCAGGCAGGTGGATGGAGGCAGCAGGCGATCAGCTTCTTGGCGGTGGGTTCCGTTCACCCTTTGTGTGGGCTCTGTTTGTGCCCTCCCCGGCACGATCCCCTACCCTAGCTTCCCAGTCCGGGGGGGAGGGGGCACAACACTTGTCCCACCCCAGGTACTGGCAACCCACGCTACACCACTGGTAGGAATACATGTTGTCTTCTCAGGACTTGCACACGATGTCTATATACTTAGAAAACCTGTATGTGAGAGCATTGGAAGTGATGGAACCATACATGGGTTTCATGTGCTAAACTGTAAAGCAGTAACTGAATGCAAAGCTGATAGTAAAGCTACAAGAGCACCCAGTTTGTGGCAAGATTTCTGCAGCAGAGGCAAGCCCCTTCTAGGCCAGAGACAGGGAACCTGTGGTTCTCCAGAGATGGTTGGACTCCAACTCACATCAGCCCCCGTCAACATGGCCAGTGATCTGGGACAATGAGAATCGGTCCAACAACATCTGCAGAACCACTAGTTCTCCCACCTCTGTTTCAGTGCTTGGCATGTGGTGATTAATCTCATGACAATGTGCTGGGCCCTGGAAGTGTTACAAAGTCCAAAGTGGATCCATTTCGGATCTGCCTTGTATCCCGAACATCTGAAATGCATTGATGGTGTGTGCTTAAAATCCATGGTTTAAAAAGATGTCTGTAAGCAGAATTCAGTGGCAATTCCATTTGAAGTCCATTTTGAAAGGTCGCCGAGTGTTTGAAATGTCGATATCTTCCCTTGATTTCTTCCTGGGACGGTGTTGTGTCCACAAGTTACTGGATGAGGCTCAATGACACCAAGTTGGGGCATGAGTTTAACCACGTCTGCTTGCTGCTTCTAGAGTTCTTTAGGCTATTAATTCTGTGCTTTTCCTTCTTCACAAGCCAGTTTCCAGATGCTCTGCTTAAGTTACTGCAACAGTCTGGAGCCCAGCTTCTCAGCTTTGCTCATTTCCAGCCCATTAGCATTTTCACTTAGTGTGTCCCTGCTTTTAACAACTTGATAGTGGGTCTCTCTATTGAAGAGAGGCTTCATCTAAATTGTAGGCTCCAGGGTGGGAAAAGGGTAGGTGCTGTTGTCAGGGGCAGTACCTGAATGAAAATGCTGTTTGACCTTGTAAGCCCAGCCAGTCTCTCGAGTCGCCAACTGGTCCCTAGTGGATATTTAATGGAACCAAGAGAGATCTTCCAGATACAGTATATAAATGATGGTGTATATATCTATAGATATACATGTGTGTGTATAGCCCACCTTCAGTGTCCCCTCTGCCACAATAAATTAATCTTTGGCTGCCATCCATCATCTTAAAGCCTGCCTTTTGGGAAAAGAAAATAGCCCCCCTCCCCATTAAAAAAAAATGTTTTGGCCCAAGCGACTGATCTGATTTCCAGAACTTTATGGCTTTTAAATGTAAGTAAGCACAGATGGAATTTCTCCTCTGTGATGTTAATCGGAGCAGGAGGGGAAGGAGGGCCATTTCAGAAATGAAGGTTGCTTGCTTGTGTGTCCAAAGAATCTAACCGCCGCACAAAAATCCCAACAGGGTTCTTAAAAGCATAGAAGGGAAAAAATGAAAGAGAGCCATTTGCAACGCTATCACAACAAAAATCAAGCTCCAGTCAAAGAGGGGATTGATCGCAGTTGGCTGCAATGCTCATTCATTGATTGCAGCTAATGCTGATATTATCAGGGGAGGGTGCACTGTTCCCCAGTCGCTAGTGCAGAGACCAGAACTACCCACACATCTTACAGATGTTGAATATCTAATAAAGGTGGCATCATTGAGTGGTGTGTTTATGGGTTGTATCCACTTAGCTTCAACTCAGAGTAGACCCACTGACATTAATAGATGTAAATTAGTCACGTCTATTAATGTCAATGGGTCTACTCTATCTACTGATGGATGGCCACACCAACTCGGCCCCTTACACACTGACCAGATGCTTGGAAGCTGTGGCTGGATGGTTTCGTGGGAGCCGATTGAAACTAAATCCTTCGAAGACAGAGGTCCTATGGCTAGGTCGGGATAGCATGGGGATGAGGGACCAACTCCCTTCTCTTGCGGGGGCCCAATTAGTGCCATTGCCTTCCGTTAAGAGTTTGGGTGTAATCCTTGATGCCTCCCTTTCCATGGAGGCGCAAGTCACAGCAACAGCCAAGGCGACATTTTTCCACCTTCGCCGCATCAAGCAGTTGGTCCCTTACCTTTCCCGCCCCGACCTGGCCACAGTGATCCATGCGACAGTCATCTCCAGGCTTGACTACTGTAACTCGCTCTACGCGGGGCTGCCCTTGAAGCTGTCCCAGAAACTCCAGCGGGTACAGAATGCTGCAGCGAGGCTCCTCACAGGGTCTCTGCCATGGGAGCATATTCATCCAGTGCTTTTCAAGCTGCACTGGCTCCCGGTGGAATACAGGGTCAGATTTAAGGTGCTGCTTTTGACCTTTAAAGCCCTTCACGGCCTAGGACCCTCGTACCTACGGGACCGCCTCGCCTGGTATGCCCCACGGAGAGCCTCAAGGTCCATAAATAACAACACCCTAGTGGTCCCAGGCCCTAAGGAAGTTAGATTGGCTTCAACCAGAGCCAGGGCCTTTTCAGCACTGGCCCCAACTTGGTGGAACGCTCTGTCTCATGAGACCAGGGCCCTGCGGGATCTGATCTCTTTCCGCAGGGCCTGTAAGATAGAGTTGTTCCGCCTGGCCTTTGGATTGGAGCCAATTTGATTCCCTCCGTCCCCCTTTTCCTTTTTCCTTTTTTCTTTTCCTTCTCCTGCAATGAGGCTCCATTTTAATATTTTAATGTTCCATTATTTTAATGTATTTTATTTTTGTTTTTAAGTTGTAATCACTCATCTTGTTTTTATTATTGCTTGTAAGCCGCTCTGAGCCCGGCCTTGGCTGGGGAGGGCGGGGTATAAATAAAAATTTATTATTATTATTATTATTACTCTGAGTATAACTAGGATTTGATTTGATTTTCTTTCCGCTTTGTGTTTGCTTTTAGTTGGTGTATTTATTTATTTTTGTATTTGACTATTTTAAAGATTCAAATGATGCAGAGGGCATAGTCGATTGGCAGTGTGTGTGTGTGTGTGTGTGTGTGAGAGAGAGAGAGAGAGAGAGAGAGAGAGAGAGAGAGAGAGAGAGTAAGAGAGAGAGACAGAGATATTTGGTACAGTACTCAAACCTTGATAAAAGTGTCATGGGTGCCAGCACAAAATGGCTGCCAGGGGCAACAAAAAGGGGGGGGGTGCACTCTGTAACAGTGAGTTCCATAAAAAAAAAGCTGTCCTTGTTGTACAGTGGTACCTCCGGTTACAAACACTTTAGGTTACAAACGCTTCGGGTTACAAACTCCACAAACCCGGAAGTAGGTGTCCCAGGCTGCGAACTTTGCCCCAGGATATGAACACAATTCCTCTTCCAGGGCCGCAGGAGGCCTATGTAGGGAATGAATGCCTTGGGTTAAGAACTCTTCGGGTTAAGAATGGACTTCCAAAATGAATTAAGTTCGTAACCTAAGGTACCACTGTATCTTATGATGAACAGCATAACAGCAGCTCATTTAGAGATCATATGAATGCTTATATCATTTCAGTCTGCTGAATCATTAGTCCATCTTGGTCCAGTATTGGACCATCAACCTATCTAGCCCAGAGGCGGCTGACCTATGTCCCTCTTGATGATATTGGACTTCAACTCCCATCATCTTTGCCTAGTGTCATGCTGACTGGGGATGATGGGAGTCCAACATTATTTGGAGGGCCACAGATTGGCCATACCTGATCTAGTTCATTTTTGTGCCTTGATAAGGTAATGGGCTGGATGAGGGACAATAACTTGAAACTCAATCCATACCAGAAAGAGGGTAGTTACTTTGATTGGCCTGCTTACCTGCCCAGGTGAATGGTGTGTCAACCTGTTCTGGAGAAGATTGCATTCACTGTAAAGGTTCTTAGTTTGGAATTCTCAGTGATCCCTCTGTGGCATTAGAGACACAAGTGGCCTCTCTAGTTTGGGATGCCTTCTACTAGCTTGGGCTAATACACCAGCTGGGATCCTACCTTGCCTCCAGGATCTGTGTCCTGGTGATCTTCTGTTTAGATCGTCACACTGTGTTGCATCTGGGGCTACCTTTGAAAACGGCCTGGAAAATTCAGTCAAGGATATGGCTGTCAGATTCCTAACTGGGACATGTTATGTTGCAAACATATCACACCAACACTTTGCCATCTTCACTGGCTCACAGTCCAATTCAAAGGACTGGTGTTGACCTTTAAGGGCCTTCATGGCTTGGGACAATATCTGAAGGATCTCTTCCTCTTCTCCCATGTACTTACAAAGACCTTGAGGTCTTTGTCAGAAAGCCTTCTACAGGTGCCATCAATAGATGGGGAGTTGTGGGTGGCTGGTGCAGAGCATTCTGTTTGTTGAAGGTTCCCCAGTTGCAGAAGGCCCTCCTCACAGAGGACCATCTGCTGCTTCCTCTAATGTCCTTTTGGAAGCCAGTAAGGACCTTTCAAGGTGGCGCTATGGGTTAAACCACAGAGCCTAGGACTTGCCGATCAGAAGGTCGGCGGTTTGAATCCCCGTGACAGCGTGAGCTCCCGTTGCTTGGTCCCTGCTCCTGCCAACCTAGCAGTTCAAAAGCACGCTGGTGCAAGTAGATAAATAGCGGGAAGGTAAACGGCGTTTCCGTGTGCTGCTCTGGTTCGCCAGAAGCGGCTTAGTCATGCTGGCCACATGACTGGCCAATAAAGCGAGATGAGCGCCACAACCCCAGAGTCAGCCACAACTGGACCTAATGATCAGGGGTCCCTTTACCTTTACCTTTAAGGACCTTTCAAACCCCATCTTTCAAATCTTGTTGTGACCTTTTCTATCTGTTCTAGCTCTTATGTTCTATTCTCCACTCTTTGATCCCAATAGTAATTTTGACTCTGATTTTTATGCCGCATCACATTTGATTGCATTACTGTAGGTTTTAAGTTGTTATATATATATATACAAATATAATACAAATATTGTGTGCTTGCTACTGTGATTCGCAAAGCATCTTTTTTTTATCAATGTGGCAAAATGTTTTGGTAGCTGATGAAAGTGGGAGGCAAAACATTTTTCCACACTAATAAAAAAAATACTCTACTTTGTTAATCTCAGTAATTTATATACTATATTAGTGATTAACTGAATACTAAAATAGACACAGAGCAAGCTTGCATGAGGTGCTGTGTGATGCTTCTGTAACCGCCTATAGCGAATAAATAAATAAATAAAGGAGGGGATGAACCTGGGACCATCTACATACATAACAAACATACATATTGTTATTTGTATGCTGCCTTTCCACAGTTCCAAACATGCTCAAGGCAGCTTACAACATGAAAAAACCACATACAAGCATTCCCCCAGTTATGCACGTTCAACTTGCGTGCGACTGCTTTTATGCAGGTCGCCGCGAAATAAATAAATTGATTGAAAAGCTGTGCCTTCCCTTGCTCGGGGCTGCTGCCCGGAAGTTGCTCTTGGTCACTCACTTGTTGTAATGTGAGGGATTGGAGAGAAGGCTTGGAGCAGCAGCCCCAAGCGAGGGAAGGCCCATCAGGCAGCGGCACATGTGAGTCTCTCTCTCTCTCTCTCTCTCTCTCTCTCTCTCTCTCTCTCTCTCTCTCTCTCTCGTCCCTGCATGCCCTCCCTATTAAAGGTGCTCCCCCCTTCTTTACGCTATTTCAGTTATGTGCACGGAACCCAGAACATAAACCCCACGTTAGTGGGGGGATGCCTGTAACTACAACATAACAAAAGTAATTATAAACAGTAAACAAGACAAAAAAACACACATCCGAAAGGAACTATTTCCATAGAAATCACAAGTTTTAAAATAAAGATATAAAAAACTAACAGCAACAATGCCCTGCCCCAACAACGCCCCCTGTAAACAACACCCCAGCCCAAGAGTCTGTTCTGTGGCCTCAGCTTTTGTAGCTGGAGTCAGTCCAGGCCCTCCCTTCCCAGGCCAGTTGGGAAAAGGCCTGCAAGGCAGGGAGCAGGTCTTCCAGGACTCACTGCCAAGATGGTCTCTGGTTTCTTCAGCAACCTCAGCTTTCAATGCCTATCCTCTACCATTGAGCTCTGGTCAGGTATTTGACCAAATACACCTTTATAGGGACATGGGTGGCACTGTGGGTTAAACCACAGAGCCTAGGACTAGCTGATCAGAAGGTCAGCAGTTTGAATCCCCGCGACTGGGTGAGCTCCCGTTGCTTGGTCCCAGCTCCTGCCAACCTAGCAGTTTGAAAGCACGTCAAAGTGCAAGTAGATAAATAGGTACTGCTCCGGCAGGAAGGTAAATGGTGTTTCCGTGCGCTGCTCTGGTTTGCCAGAAGCGGCTTAGTCATGCTGGCCACATGACCCAGAAGCTGTACGCCAGGTCCCTTGGCCAGTAAAGTGAGATGAGCGCCACAACCCCAGAGTCGGCCACGACTGGACCTAATGGTCAGGGGTCCCTTTACCTTTACCTTTACCTTTACCTTTACCCTACCTTTCAGCCATTTTTTAAAACTGATCAACTTACATGATACCCAAATAAAACATTATGAGATGCCCCCACTAAGGAGGGCCACGGTTTTGTTTTCCGGGGGGGCAGATGTTGTTGCTTTGTTTGTTTCCCCTGTTGTCTCCACTGGGAAACTGTGGCTGTGCTCTGAAGCAACACTTTCAAATCAGCTGCAACCAAAGGGCATGCTCCTTCGTGCTTCTTTGCCTTTCCTGAAACGACCTTTACCAATCTCATTCTCGCTCAATTCAAAACGTCTGGAGGAGGCAGCAAGGTTGAGGAAGCATGGATTGTTTTGGGGAGAGGGAATTGCATTTGCGGCGCAGTGCAATTTGTTTTGCACGGCACCATCCTTCACACAAAACTGCGAGGAAAAGACACTGAAGATTTACATACACAATATAAAAGAATGTGGACACTTAAGGCGGGGGAGGAGGGTGACATTCATCCCTTTCAATGGAACTTGTAGCAACATTGCCTTTTCCCCAACATCAAAAGGTTTTGGTTTGTACCCTTGCAGAATGGTGTTCTGAAAGAAAACTCATAAGCAGGTTTCTGGTGACTCTGTTGTGCAATAGACTTCACAATCTGTTGTGTGATGAGTTTCCGCTAGTGCAACTGCTGCATTGCATTCTTCTGTTGCTCAACATGAATACTCATCTGCAAGAACCCTTGTGCTGGCACTCAGAAAATGCTGGATGCATCCCCTAGAAAGCAAAGTATTCCAACAAAGTCCAACAGTGGGCTAAAAGCTGTTTTGTTTCCAGGGCCAGATCATCCTTCCCAGGCTCTGCACTTTCTTTGAGAAGTGGAAGATCTTAAAAAGGGCAGGCCATTGGTTTGGAGCCCAGAACTCCACCTCCTCCTCCTTTCTGACAGTTCCCTCCACAATTGTTGCCTGTGTTGACAATGTGGTCTCTGCCACAGGGGAAATTGGTTCCTTGGGCAGGGAAGATGCTGGCCTGGGGTATAGACACTGGAGGTCCCCGTTCAGAAGTCCCTGACACAAGAGTCACTGAGCTGATGACAGCCAATGTGGTATAGTGGTTAAGAGCAGTAGATTCGTAATCTGGTGAACAGGGTTTGATTCCCCGCTCCTCCACATGCAGCTGCTAGGTGACCTTGGGCTAGTCACACTTCTCTGGAGTCTCTCAGCCCCACTCACCTCACAGAGTGTTTGTTGTGGGGGAGGAAGGGAAAGGAGAATGTTAGCCGCTTTGAGACTCCTTAGGGTAGTGATAAAGCGGGATATCAAATCCAAACTCCTCCTCTTCTTCTTCTTCTTCTTCTTCTTCTTCTTCTTCTTCTTCTTCTTCTTCTTCTTCTCCTCAAGCTGTGGTTCAGGCCTGGATATGGTGCTGGGGCTTGGGTTGGTTTCTTCCTTCAGTGCTACTGCCTGGCAGAGCCAAACGGCCCCTCCCAGCTGGAGCCCAGGCTGCTGAAAATGAGGAAGATCCATTGTCCAGTTGGCTGGCTGGAGTCAGCCCCAGGACCTGAGGGTACCTCATTGCACGATGTTGCACCCTTGATGTTCAGTGACTCACCCCAGCTGCACAGAGATGCAAAGCTTCCCAGTTTGAGCCCTGGCAGCGCTTGACAGCTCCAAGCACAAGGTCTGGAGCTGATAAACTGGAAGCAGAGCGCAGCTGAGTTTTCCCTGTGGTGTTCCAGCCTGGGGAATGGAAGGGAATGTTGTGGGTCTGCTGAGTGGAAAAGGTGGTATATAACAATAAATGAGATCAGTAATATAAATTGAACATGATCCAGCTGAGGTTCATTGCAACTAAGCCTGCAATTTCATTGTACACAGGTTGTACATTGACAATAAAGGTATTATTATTATTATTATTATTATTATTATTATTATTATTATTATTATTCACAGTTATTGGGGAATAAGCCCTGCTGGTCACCACATCTTACACCATGCATTGAAAGCACCTTCCATCCCCAAAACCAATTATAGTTGGTTAAGGGCGCTGGGAAATGCAGTTCTGCGAGAGGTAGACTATAGTTCCAAGGATTCTTTGAGAGACATCATGTGCTTTAAATGTATAGTGTCAATGTGACTGTGAAATTGGGGGGGGGGGGGCTTTGTTCAGCTGCAAACATGTCATCCCTGGTCCAGATCTCACCTTTGTCCGAACACATCTTCTGAAGGACATTGAAGGATGGTGTCTCTTTTTTAAAAAATAAAGGGGGTGGGGGAGGAAAACTCTCTTTTTTAGTGCTTACCTTATCATACCGGAAAGTGGTTGGACAAACATCAGTGTATGTATTGATTGGGCTGAAAAACATCATCATCATCAACTGATGGGCTGTAAAAGCCAGACACCCAACTCATTCTCCACCTTTCCACCCAAAAATACAAGCCAAGGGAAATAGCTTCATAAGTTAAGAGGAGCATTTGGTTCACTACTGTGGGTTTTAGATTTATTGGGCCAAATTGGTTCTTGGTTTAATCATTCCATTAAAGTCAGGGGAATTAAGGATGCCGGCCGGAGGGAGGAGAGAGCTGGTCTGCTGGGCCCACTTTTATGGTGGTTGAAATAGGAGGTTCTATAAAACACATGTCATGGAGGGGCCATAAAAGGAGAAGTTACACACTGCCAAAATTGCTTTGAAATTGGGCCTCTTCCAGGCACTGGGCAGTATCCCGACCCGATGTAAATTGGAATCTCATGCATTTAATTCTCCGAAGCGGAGCTACTTTAACTCTGGTTGAGCATGCGGCTCTGAGCGGCTGCCGTTTGATGTATCATCTGCTGGACTATTTTAATATTCTGTGATTTCGTATTTTGAACATCCAATTGCATGAGGAGACTTTAAAGCAGCCTGACCACTCTGCATCCCAGTGAGACAAGTCCTAGGGGGACAGATCCAGACAGCTACGCTTACTGCCACCACCTTTTAACTCGCACATTATGGACAACCCAGTCTTGTGTTTTTTTAGCATACTACTGGGGCAAACCACATAGACTATCAATGGGCTTATTGCAGTTGAAGCATTTCCGTGCCTATCTAATATAGCATTTGTTTTAATTGTTGAAACTTCTCAGACTTAAGTTGCATACCCTCCAATGAAAATAGGGATGTCCTATTCTTCTATTATTATTATTATTATTATTATTATTATTATTATTATTATTATTATTAGCACATTCAGGCCAGATCAGCCTCTCCTGGTTGTGGCTTTGAAATCTATTCACTATTAGATTAATTTCCAGGCCCTTTTCTTTTCTTTCCCAAGTAGGAAGGTCTTCTAAACTTAAATAAACAAACAAATCAATGGCCAACATATTCTGTTGCCTAGGTTTTGGTGCAAAATCCTGTTTACTGTTCTAAAAAAGCCAGGGTTTGCATTATTATACTATCTGAATAGGGAAGGTAACCGAATAAGATAACGCTTGTATGGATAAAAATGTGATGGTGGGAAGGCTGATACCAGAAGTTCCAGAACAAAGTTTTAGTCATGTTTTTCGGTGCTTATTCTAACACTGCCATCTATAGGATGTACAAAGTACAAAACAGGTAAATTAAGATATTTTTGTTGGAGAAACATCTGTTGAGGTTGAATCAACAGCGGAACGAAAATTCAGTGTGTGCATGGGGGGGGGGGGAGCTGACTAATTCTTTGCTCTCTCTGTCTTGCTTACAAAATGTCAAGATAATATCCCAATTTAAATGTTTTCAGTACTAACTGCTTTCAGTCAACTAAAGGTGCTGTTGGGCTTTTAGGAACTAGAAAAGAAAATATTGAAATTTGGTGTGCTTAAGAAGTTGCGCCCTAATTTCATAAATTAAAAAGTTGCACTTATATGTTTATATATTTTTTAATTGTTTGGAGAAATTATTCAAACTCGAAGGAAAAGCTTGGCCAAAGGGAAACATTTATCTCACTGTCTAAAACAAGCATTTGTGCTTCAAACAGGTGAACACCTTCCAGGCTCTCCTGGTCTCAGATGGAACATCCTCATTTGCCATCTTCAACTATGAGGAAATCAACTGGACCACAGGGACTGCAAGTGGAGGAGACCCTCTGACAGGCCTTGGTGGTGTGATGGCTCAGGTAGGAACTTGAGTTTCTCTCCTTAGGCTGTCTTCTCCAGTGACCATTTTGGTGCCTGGCATCCATGAGGAAAAATCAGGCAGCTCTGTGGGTGTAGAGAATAGTATCTAACACCCCCCCCAAAAAAGGTCCCAAGTTCCAGAGAGGGGTCATGTTGCCTATTTCTCCACCTGTAGCATCTGAGTTGAGAAGAAGGGACATGTTCCTTTCCTCCTCCCCTTCAAGGCCCAGAGGCTATGTTCAGCCTGAGGAAACAGGAGGCAGGGCCCATTTTGAAAAGTGGGCCTGTGCCTTGCCCTGAGGCAAAGATCTTAGTGATAGATACGGCACTGTGGAGTTGGGGAGAAGTAAAGGAGTTGGAGGAAGAGCTGAATCCATCCGTCTGTCGGTCTGTCTGTCCATCCATTCCTCTATGGCTCATCAAACCTGGTGGTTCTGTGGCTAGTAGCAATAGGAATCACAATAGGAATAGAATGGCAGAGTCACTATTCACAGTTCAGAGTGTGGTTCAAAGAAACAGACCGAGCCAGACCACTGGCCCATTTAGGTCAATATTGTCCATGCTGGCTGGAAGCAGCTCTCCAGGGTTTCAAGCAGGGGATATTCCCAGCCCTACCTGCAGATGATGGCGATTGAACCTAGGACCTTCTGCACAATAACAGCTGCTGTTCCATTGAGCCATGGCCTTTTCCTGTAAGTTCAGTGTTTGCTTCAGCACAGAGATAAAAATGCTTCTGAATACCAGTTGTTGGAAGCCACAGAAGAAGAGAGGTTCCTGCATTTGGTTCCTGCTTGAGAGTTCCCCACAAGCATCTGATTGGCTGCTGTGAGAACAGGATGCTGGACTAGATGGACCATTGTTGGCCTGATCCAGTGGGTTCGTCTTATGTTCTTATTCCAGAGGATTGTTGCAGCAAAAAACAGCAGTCTTGTAGCACTGAAAGATTAACGAATTTGTTCCACCATAAGCTGTATGATAGATGCTAGAAGATGAAGCCCACTTCATCGGAGGCATATTGTGGGCCACCACTTTCATGAATAGTTGCTGTGTTTATTTCCCCCACTTAAGCTCTCCTTGAATTTCAAGAGACTCTACTTTTATTGCACTTGCCATTTTCCACTGCATTTTGCAATTTCCCCCACTCAGAGCCCAAGTGTGTGTGTATCACACATGCTTATGCATACGCTTGTCAACTGAAGATAACCGCACAGCTGACGAAGTGTACCTTCACAAAAGGTTGCACCTGCCTTCCCCACTGCATTGCTTTCTGTGTGTTTTGGATCAGGACTTGTCATCACTACTGATGGGAGTGTTGGGATGCTTCCGGGGAGATGGGGACATCAGGCAGGCTCCCAGCTGGGTCCAGCCACCGGCCGGCAGCCGGACGATCATGATCACCGGTCTCCCTTGGAACAGCATTGGTCAGCAACACGAGCCTCAGATACGTTTAGAGACCCGTGCACGCTCTGTCAGCAGAGTGTGTAAATCTTCTCACAGCAGAAGAGGCGGACAGAGAAATGTGTAAGCATAATGTACAGCATTTTATTCAGCACAGTTCAGGAACAAAGGAAAACATGTCTGCTTCCCTTCGTCTCCAGCAAAACAGCAGTAACACAAAAGCTATATACAAACGGAAGTTCCCAGCAGACTGTGCTGGAAATGTAAACAGGCATGTGACACACAATAGTCATGCCTGTCCCTTGTAAGGTGGAACAGAACTATATCCTAACAGGGAGTTCCATCAATCAGTTCATCTATCTCTTGATGACGGCCAGTGACCAATATTCAGAAGGAAACTTTGTGAAGATGTCCAAAATAAGTACAACACCCCCCCCCGAAAACCACAGCAATAAAATTACTAATAACTGCATCATACAATAGAACGCCAGGCACAGAAAACATAGTTGTAACACTGCTGATATTAACCCTGGTGAGTTTTATGAGCAAAGCTTAGTTACCCTGGAAAACAGGGATGTGCTGTGATCTAAAAGGAACAAAATGGCATAAAATGCAGCTGCAGTAGAGGCTGGATTTGCTGCCTGAGGCAACCACCTCACCTTCCTCATGGGTGGGCCAACCATGGCTGCAGCCTTTTACTCATTCCCCGCCCCACTCTCCCCTATGTATTGTAGGCTGGCTTCAACGGTGGAAATAGCACCAACTTTTTCAGCATACCTGGTTCCAGAACCCCAGATATAGCCAACATAGAAGACACTACCAACGTCAATGTGCCAGGCCGCTGGGTGTTCAGAATCGATGGGAGGGAAATTGACCCAGCCAACGGGTGCAGTTTTAGAGGTAAGCAATATTTTTTTAAAAAAATCCCACTTTATGTTGTTTCCAACTTTTGATCCAGGCAGCAAAATACGATACAATACGATATCTTTATTGTCATTGTCCCATACAGAACAACGAAATTGAAAAATCTACATAAGACATTCAAAAACCAACAAGCCTGCTATCCCAGCTATCCCAACCTGGTTAGCCCCCTAAAAACCCTGATACCTCATTTTTAAATACAATATACTCCTATAGAGACTCCTTATACTGCGTTTAAAACCAAAATCACATTTGGGTAGAAACTGTTTCTCAGACTAGTCTTAGTCTTTATAACCCTGTATCTTCTTCCAGAGGCAGAAGCTGAAAGAGACTACACTGTTGACTACACTGACTGTCAGTGTTTTGGGCAGTGTTTTGCAGCAATGAATACCTCCTGTGGCAGGCAGCCTCTGCAACCAGGCAATGTTTGACATATGCGTTCAAAACTCACCATGCATATTAAATATTTGTTTATTATATTTGATTATTATATTTATTTATTCTTTCTTTTTTGTTCAAATAATGAAAATCAAAGCAACTTACAAAAAAAAAAGGACACAGAACACATTAAAAACCTAGGGTAAAACAACCCCAAATACACAAATCTATAGATGATAGATGATAGATAGATAGATAGATGATAGATAGATAGATAGATAGATAGATGATAGATAGATAGATAGATGATAGATGATAGATGATAGAGATCCAATGACACTTCACCCTGCTAAGAGAAATTTAAGATCCAATGGAGTTGTTGAGTATCAATGTTTCTTCCTAGTGCTCAAAAACAGAAAGTGATGGCACCAGTCCCACAAACCTTAAAACACCCTCCCACCAAATCTGGTGCCCTTCAGAAGGTTTAGACTACAACTCCCATGTTTCCTGACTATTGGCTGTGCTGGCTGGAGCTGATGGCAGCTGTAGTCCAAATCATCTGGAGAGCAGCTTGCTGAGGAAGGCTGTCTTACAACAACCATGTAAAGTAGGCCAATATAGTCTCCATACTGCAGACTGGGCCCTGAGAGAATAGCAGTTTGCCAAAGATCACCTGGATAACTCTAAGGTAAGATTAGTCCTGGGCGGGAGGGACGTCCCTGCTTCGACACCTGTGCATGAACAATGAACCTTATTCATTACTTACAACAGTGTAAGAGGGCAGGCCACATCTGTGCTACAAGCACATCTCTGCTTTTAAGCCTGTTTAACTGGGGTTGTTGACGCGGGTAGCGCTGTGGGTTAAACCACAGAGCCTAGGACTTGCCGATCAGAAGGTTGGCGGTTTGAATCCCCGTGACGGGGTGAGCTCCCGTTGCACGGTCCCTGCTCCTGCCAACCTAGCAGTTCGAAAGCACCTCAAAGTGCAAGTAGATAAATAGGTACCGCTTCAGCAGGAAGGTAAACGGCGTTTCCGTGCGCTGCTCTGGTTCGCCAGAAGCGACTTAGTCATGCTGGCCACATGACCCGGAAGCTGTACGCCGGCTCCCTCAGCCAATAAAGCGAGATGAGCGCTGCAACCCCAGAGTCGGTCACGACTGGACCTAATGGTCAGGGGTCCCTTTACCTTTACCTAACTGGGGTTGTCATCACATTTCATCCTAAACTGAGAAACTTAAAGTAAATTCCTACTCAGGCAGAACACCCACGGAATTACAAGGGGAGCTGAAAGGTTCTGTGAAATTGCTTGGAGGAATTTCTTGCATCCCTGTGGTGACCCTCCTGAAGGAATTATAGGAACTGTAGTTTGAAGGGATGGCAGGGAGAGCAATAAGCTATGAGAGCGTGGTAGTGAATTGTCATAATTTGTTAATATTTGTTCATTCTCGCTGGTAATGTTGATGTTAATTAGCGCAGAGTACCTTACAGTCATTATCTTAACCTGTCAGATAATAAAGGACAAATGCAGTGGAGACCGCTAAGAGCCTCCTACATAAAAAAAATTGATCTCATTTAATGCTAGTAGGTTGCATTGTTCTCTCACTTCCTTTCTTATCTCTGGTAGTAGCAATTAATGGGAAACGCCAGCCAGGTCAGTCTGTTGAAGTGAAAGCAGCAATGAATCCCAGGACACTTCCCTTTATAGCAGCGGTGGAGATCCTGTGGCCTTCCAGATATGGCTGGGCTCACATCATAGAATCATAGAACTGTAGCGTTGGAAGGGACCACAAGGGTCATCTAGTCCAACCCCCTGAAATCTTTTTTGCCCAACGTATTGCTCGAATCCACAACCCTGAGAATAAGAGTCTCATGTTCTACTGTCTGAGCATCCTTGAGCGTTGGGCAAGCTGGCTGGAGCCAATGGGAGCTGCAGTCTAACAACAGCCAGAGGGCCACAGATGAGCCATGAACATCAACAGAGGCATCCACAGAGCATCAGTTTTTATATTAGTTTCTATGGATGGCTTTATTGTTTAAGAGTTCATTGGATGGGCTTTATGAGCTTCTGTTTCTGTGTTTTATTTTGCTTTTACCATGTAGGTTGGCTCTGTGCTTTGAAGCAGTCTATAAAATTTGGGCAATCTCCGCTTGGTCTCAGCCAGCTCCCACCCTCCTGGGACAATCCCAGGCTGTCATCTTCCTTCTCCTTAATCTCTGTGTTGTCCTTGTAGAACCCAGAAGGAAGGAGGAGGATGGGGACAAAACTAGAATCATTTGGCTCTTCCTGATATTGCCTCTGGCTCCACCTACAGGTGGCCTCCTGGCCTTGCACCCTACCAGTCCCAACAGACACCAATCACCACTGTTCCCCATCCATTCTTTATCTGCCCCAGCATGTCCTGAGACACTGAGGCTTTCTCACAATTTGCAGCTAACAGAGAAAATGTGCAGATTGTGCTCACGTAATTTGCAACTAACAGATGAATCAAAACAACAAGAACCACACCACAAGGCCGCCACCACTTCATTACTACTTTTCTATTAAGTTATGGTCCTCTTGTGCTAGATCTTTAAAATACCAGCACTGATAGGGATCCTATTAACCTTATCTTTACAAACACAACATGCTAGCTGATAACAAGCGAGCCCCTCCTGCACACTCCGTTGGAAATGCCATCGCCTTGAAAAGCTGCTATGGCTGATCAAACATTTCCCCGGCTCCTGAATTATGGATCTCAGATGCGTTAACAGGCCTCCCTGCATAATGTGTGTGTGAGCATCAGTATAAACAGGACCAAAACTATCTCTGCCACCCCACAGGGACTTGAGTGCAGGGAGATTATAGCATTAGCGGTTTAGGAATTTAAAAGAGCATATATCCTTTCTCTGCCACAGGTCTGAGAATATTCTTTCTCTGCCACCTGTCTGCACACTGCAGGGAACAGAACATGCGTCTGTCCATCTGGCCATGTTGGATTGGGGAGCCCCAGGGCTGACCCACAGACAAGAGAGTCAGCCTGGAGGCAGAGGCGACTGCAAGCCAGAAGCTGAGCTGGGAAGCCTGTCCAAAGCTCAGGGGCAGGAGTGGGTTGGGATGAGGATGAAGGCAAGCCAACAGATGGGGAAACTGGCAGGCATGGAAGCATGGATGGAGGGAGATAAAGGAGGAACAGGCAGGTTGAGAGGCAGAGATACCTAAAGCAAAGTTAGTGAGCCCTATACCAGAGTCTGGATGGTGCCCAGGCAATGACCCAAGCTCAATATGGTGGAAATGACAAGGGAACTTCAGCTGCAGACACACTTTATTCTAGACTTAATGGAGGCTGAGTACTGGTTTTAGCTATTGCAGACCATACACAACCTACAACTATTGCATATTTCTTTGCCCCTGAAAAGCTGGTTGTGGCATTTGCCTTCCTGTGTGTGTGATATCATGCTGGGTCATAAGGAAAGGGTTAAATGAGTGTGAAGTGATTGGCCAGTGGGAACCCAAGGGGAGGAGTTGGAGTTAGAGTTGGAGTTGTTGGGAAGTCTGGTGTTAGAGAAGAGAGAGGGAAGATAAGTCTGTGGGTTGGGATAGTTTGTTGTGAGAGAGTGAGAGAATCTGTTCAGAGGAGTCAGATAGACAGTTGGGGTAATCAGTTAGAAGTTATTAGGGAGGTATAGGCCGGTAAAGAAACTAAGATTAAGAAACTGACAAGAAAAATTATCTGAAACCATAAACTTGATAATGCTTATAAAATAAACTTGTTTATTTGGTTTAATGTTAACAACTGTCTGGACTCTGTGTGTACCTGAGAGAAACGGGTTGGTGGCAGCAGGGAAGCAACCACAGTGGTGGCACAGGGATCAATAGACCGTCAAATGTCCAGGGACCCTGTGTGATCGCCACACTGGTTTCATTCTGAAAATTGATTCTGCATTATCCCACAGTGTGTCCATGTGAAAATAGGTGTGGGAAGAGAGTGTATCCACGCCTGACCAATGACGTTCAGCAGGGGGATGGCCTTTACCAAAATTACAATTGCCACTCTTTTCTTCATTCACCTGGGGCATGTGCCAGGAGGAAAAGGCTTGGATAACCTAATCAAAGGGAGGGTTTTCCAACCCAAATCAAGTAACCTGTGGACAGCAGAATCTAGAATCCCCAGACCACACCCCTCACCAGTTGTGCCTCCTCTAGAATTATTTATTTCATTTGATTTCATTTCATTCGGTTTACATCCCAGCCTTCCTCCCAGAGGAACCCAGAGCAGCAACGTGTCTTTGAACTCTGATAATATTTCTTACTTGTTTGGATGGCAAACAGAGATGTGTGTGGGTATGTATGGAAACTGGCCTACTGTGCAAAGGTAAAATTCAGCTTCGTTGCTCCACCCACTTCTTGCATATCTCCCCCAGAGGTTTGTCTGGAAGTAAATGTGGCCCTCAGGCTGAAAAACATCTCCCACCCCTGATGTAAGGAATTCAAAATTTTGTATTATAGATAAGCACACACACACAGTGGTTTATTTTCTGTAATGCCGTGTCTATCATGAAGTATTGTTGCTTCAAAATTATGCTGCTTGATGTTTAATTACTGCTAATTCATATTGGAGGAAAATGAGCCTAACTAAGCAATTGCAAATTAATGCCCCTTGAGTTGCAAACATAACTCACCCAATTGTTACTAGAATTCAGTTACAGCAGCAGTGGCATATTTGAGATGTAATTCACGCTGCACGGATGTAGTAATTTGTTGGTGCCAGAAGACTTTGTTGGAGCTTAATTGTGGTCAATGCACTGTGATTTGAACATGTTGAGTTTTCGTCTTCTCATGCTATGAACGTAGAAGTGACACCTACTAAATTCAAGCAGCTTTTGCAATTCAGGATTGCTATCATTTGAAGTGAGTGTGTGTGTGTGTTTAAAATTGATTTACTTGGAGTAAAACATCGTTGCATCCAGATCTTTGCTAGAAAATGGGCTGATTCTTTTTCTTGTTCTTATTCTTATTATTTTAGGCCAGTTTCTCCGTCAAGGAGAGATATTCTGGGAAAGCGCAAACTGCTCCATCAAATGTCGTTGCCTGGATTTCAACAATGAGATATTTTGCCAGGAGGTGTCTTGCGGCCCCTACGAACTCTGTGAGCCAAAGGATAAGTTCTACCAGTGTGTGCCAGTAGAAAGCAGCACTTGTGTGGTCTTCGGGGACCCTCACTACCACACTTTCGATGGCTTCCTCTTCCATTTCCAGGGTTCTTGCTCCTACCTCCTAGCCAGGCAGTGTTGGCCAGGATCCATCCTCCCTTTCTTTAGCGTGGAAGCCAAGAATGAGAATCGAGGTGGCTCTTCTGTTTCCTGGCTAAAGGACATCTCTGTTGAGGTTTATTCGCACAAGATAATCATCCCCAAAGGCAGCTTTGGGAAAATTATGGTGAGAGTCAATTTTTTCAGTATGGGGAGAAAATTCAATTAAGGGTCCTTAATTCATTTAAAATTAGGGACCAGCGAATACATCAATTTTGGTTTTGCTCAATTTCTTACTTTTCCAGTCTTAAGGATCAGCTCTCCACATTTCCACTTCTTTTTGTGATTTATTTGTTTTAAGTCACAAAAATTCATCAGCATTTTAGAGTGGATTTCTCCCAATGCAAACTTCTTTGCAAAGCTGCTGCTACTTCTTCTTCTTCTTCTTCTTCTTCTTCTTCTTCTTCTTCTTCTTCTTCTTCTTATTTATATACTGCCCTATACCGGGAGGTCTCAGGGCAGTTCACAGAAAAGTTTAGCTTAATATAATGCATTTTTACATGATATTTTCACTAATACGTGCTATTTTATGCACACTTTACTCAATCATATGCATTGTGTGCATATTACTTGGCTGAAGAAATGTTTTGCAAAATTTGGAGATGTGCAAATTTCAAAGGATGGTTGTGTTTCTGTTCACACATTGTTTTGGGAAGAGCGAATTAAGCCACTTCATCTTCAAAAGAGAACTGTATTGAATTTCTCCTCCAACCCCATTTAAAACTAGAGCTAGACTGAAAAAAATGGGGTATTTTCACAAACATTTTTAACAAAAATCAACCACCACCACCACCCTTTTGGCAATTTTTCAGGGACTGCAAAGTTAGGATAGTGCTTCCTGAGCTGTTTCGCACAGCCTCAGAGAAGTTGTCATGTATCCACCTCTGATTGGCTACATAATGCCATGACACCACTACATTTGACCCTCTGTTGGCTGGGAATTAACCAGGAAGAAGTTTGAAAAGGAAAAATGGCACTGGAATAAGAACGCTGGTGGTGCTGGTTGTAGTGGTGTCAGTCAGCCAGTTGGAGAGGGAGGTGGATGTTCGAATAATATCAGGGTTGTTTGGAGAAATATTTCATTTGTAAAGCAGCAAAACCTGCTTGCAATACATGAAATATTAGCTCAGAATCCACTTAACACTGTTCCTTGTAGGCTTCCGTCATTAATACTGGGGTTATCCTTTCTAGGTTTTTATTCTGACATGAAAATGGCATTTCACGTGGTTTTCAGTTCATCTCGAGAAGTGTGTGTAGCTGCTGTCTGAACGCTCCTTTCAGACAGGGGTGGTCAACTGATGGCCTTTGGGCCAGATAAAGCTGAAGGAGCCTTTTTCCTAGCTCCCAGTAGACCTCGCACCCAAAGTTTTTAAAGTTCTTCAGAAATACACTGTTACATCTTCCTTCACACTTCAATGTCACCCCTTTTATACACAAGATGTAAATGGACCTCTTCCTATGTACTGCTATGCTTGAGCGTATATGCTGCACATTACAATCTTTCTGGCTGGATGGTACCAACTCAGTTATGAAGCAGAACACCTCCAGGTTATGGTTTGGAGAACAAAGCATCTTCACCACCCCAAGGTCATTCCTGCTTTTAGGATAGTGGGATCCAAAACTGAACTTTCTGATTGAATTCCAGATTGCAGCATTCCCCCCCTCACATCTGGATAGCATCTCTGGGCAGTGCTTAATAAATTTGAGGGGCTTTGTGACTCATAATGTTGGGTTGTATCAAATGTAGCCCTATGTAAGCTTCCCATGAGTAGCAGGATTTCCCCTTGTGCAATGGGACTTTTCTTGCTACCCACTCCCCACTGTGTGCTCCCTAAACCTATTTGGGGTTCCCCCAACTCTTCAGAGCGGATCTGAGAAGGGGATGGGTGGGTGCAGTGGGAGGGGGAGGGGAATCCCTGTTGCACAAGCAGAGATCTTTGTGCTGGCGGGATGGTTCCTTAATTCATTTAATAATGAATGCAAGCCATTATTATTAAATAATAATGGTCAGGTTAGCAGAAGGTTTGTTATAAAATAGTAAATAAACACTTTTTGGACCCTCCTCTTCCCCCCGCTCCCTCTCCGTATGTCCCCTCCTCTCTATTTATATATATTTCTAATAAAAGAAAACAAACAATGTTTTGTATTTTGTACCCATCCTGCAGATAGACGACTTGGTTATGTCTCTACCTGTTTTCCTGGAACTGGGGGCCATAAAAATCTACCAGAGTGGTTTGTCGACAGCGGTAGAAACAGACTTTGGCCTCTTAGTGACCTACGATGGAGACCATTATGCTGCTATTTCTGTCCCAGGCTCCTACATCAATGCCACATGTGGCCTCTGTGGGAACTACAACAAGAACCCCGAGGACGATGTGCTGCGCTCGGATGGGAAAATGGCCACGTCGGTGCTGGATCTGGGGGAAAGCTGGCGGGTCTATCACCCTGAATGGAAGTGCTCCCCAGGCTGCTTAGACAACTGCAGCCTTTGCGATGCAGCGACCGAGTCCCTCTATTTTGGCCCCGAGCACTGTGGCTTTATCAACAAAACTGGAGGTCCTCTCTGGGAATGTGGCGCCATCGTTGACCCTACAGCCTTTGTCCACAGCTGTGTTTACGACCTGTGTAGCATCCGAGATAATGGCACCGGAGGGCTCTGCCAAGCCATTCAGGCTTATGCCTTGGTTTGCCAAGCCCTTGGGATCCCCATCGGAGAGTGGAGAGCACAGACTGGATGTGGTAAGTGGGCGTACAATGGAGCTTCAGAAAGGTGCAAACTTCAAGGAGCAAACAAGATGGGAACAGGGGCCGTTCTTGGACTACAACTCCCATCATCCCAAGGAATGGGTAGATTTGTTGATTTCCATTTCTCTCAGTTCCTCGTTTTCCCAATCTTCATTTCAGTTCTCCACATCTCATCAATTTGTGATTTATTTATTTTTGTAAAAAGATGAAGAAGGAGGGCCACTGGTGCAAAACAAGGATTGTCTCCGACTAAGTCCTACTCATCATAGGTAAAGGTAGAGGGACCCCTGACCATTAGGTCCAGTCATGGCCGACTCTGGGGTTGCGGCGCTCATCTCGCTTTATTGGCCGATGGAGCCGGCGTACAGCTTCCGGGTCATGTGGCCAGCATGACTAAGCTGCTTCTGGCGAACCAGAGCAGCGCATGGAAACACCGTTGACCTTCCCGCCAGAGCGGTACCTATTTATCTACTTGCACTTTGAGGTGCTTTCGAACTGCTAGGTTGGCAGGAGCAGGGACCGAGCAACGGGAGCTCACCCCGTCGCGGGGATTTGAACCGCCGACCTTCTGATCGGCAAGTCCTAGGCTCTGTGGTTTAACCTACAGCGCCACCCACGTCCCTTATAGACCCACTGAAATTAATGGACCTAAGCTACTCATGTCCATTAACTATGATGAGTGTTCTTTGAGTAGCATTGGGTAGAAACCCACATTTAATAACATAAGAACATTGGAAAATCCATGCTAGATCAGGCCAATGGTCCATTTATTCTACCTTCTTGTTCTCAAGGTGACCAACCCAGGGTTTCCCAAACTTGGGTCTCCAGCTGTTTTTGGACAACAGTTCCCATCATCCCTGACCACTGGTCCTGCTAGCTAGGGATGATGGAAGTTGTAGTCCAAAAACAGCTGGAAACCCAAGTTTGGGAAACCCTAGACTGACCAGATGCTTGTGGGAAGCCTGCAAGGGGGACATGAGTGAAACAGCATTCTGCCCATCTATGGTAAAGGTAAAGGAACCCCTGACCATTAGGTCTAGTCGTGACCGACTCGGGGGTTGCAGCGCTCATCTCATTTTATTGGCCGAAGGAGCCGGCGTACAGCTTCCGGGTCATGTGGCCAGCATGACTAAGCCACTTCCGACGAACCAGAGCAGCACACGGAAACGCCGTTTACCTTCCCGCCGGAGTGGTACCTATTTATCTACTTGCACTTTGACATGCTTTCGAACTGCTAGGTTGGCAGGAGCAGGGACCGAGCAACGGGAGCTCACCCCGTCACGGGGATTCAAACCGCCGACCTCCTGATCGGAAAGTCCTAGGCTCTGTGGTTTAACCCACAGCACCACCTGCGTCCCTTGCCCATCTATGACCCCAAGTTAATTCAAAGGCAGAAAGCCTCCAACAGTGAAGGCAGACAGCTATTGCTAGCCATCTTCTCCATGAATTTGTCTAATCCTTTTGTAAAGCCCACAAAGCTCTTGGCCATCTCTGCCTCCTGTGGGAGTAAGTTCCACAGATTTCACTCTGCCCCTCTTTGTCCCCAATCAGCATTGCTGTGTTTTTGGAGAAAAACTGACAGGCTGACAAGAGAATTGGAGTCTCCCACCATTCTCCGGCATGCATGTTAACACCGAACTGATCTAGTGCCCTTGATGCACATTTAGATTTCTTCACTTAAGACATTTCCATATTGCTTCATTATTCACCCTTCCAAGCAGCACACATCGTAACAATCCTTTGCTCAACAAGGCTCTTAACAGCATACACAGGAAAAGGAGAGGCAAGGACAGAGCAAGTGGCTGTGTCTCAGAGCAGTTGCTTGTACCCAGGCTTGAGGGCGAGGAATGTAAGGTCAACTTTCGCTGAATTCCCTTTCTGAGAAGAGCTGTGGTTTCAGCAGCCTTCAAGAAACGTTGGTGGGAGCACTGGGGGGAAAGGGGAAAAAAGCTCTCCACCCAAACTCTGAATGAGCTTAACACAGAAGATCCAAGAGGGGCTGGGATTCAAGTAAGCATTGTTGCCATGAAAGCTGATTCAGCCCTCTCCCTGTTTACAATCCAAGAAAAGACAAAGGGACACTTGAAGTAACTAAGGAGCAGCGAGCAAAGGACAAGCAGAAGCGAAACCACTCTAGCTTGTTCTTTGCTCCCTGGGTGGAATTCAATGCTGGGTCGGTGGAAGGAATTTAAGTGCCCGCGTTGAATTCGAGTGAGAGACACGGCGGGATTTATGGCTGACATTTGGGGCTTGGATAAATTGGGGGCATCTGTACTGGCTTGCCTCTCTCCCTCTCTCTCTCATTTGTCACCTGCATCATTCAGCCGACTTCATCTTGATTTGCACCTGCCCAACTCGGAAAAGGAAAAGGAACTGTGACCATAGGAAGCTGCCTTATACTGAGTCAGACCATTGATGCATCTAGCTAAATATAGCCTGCACTGACTGGCAGCAGCTCTCCAGGGTTTCAGGCAGGGTCTACTCTGAGTTGGACTAGCACTGATACATGTCTCAGGTATAACCATCTGCTAGCTTAAGAGAGCCTTATTAAAGCTGATGCCTTCCAGATGTGATGATGATTAATGTCATTTATGAATCGCTTCCCATGAGCCATTCCAAAGTGATCAACAATATAATGAATACACATAGTATAATCATAGAACCATGGAATTGCAGAGTTGGAAGGGACTTCAAAGGTCACCCAGCCCGAACCCCTGCACGAATAACACAGTTTTCACATTTAAAAAAACATTTAGAAACAATGATAAAACACATGCCTTTTTTTCAGCCAGAGCTCACTGGAACTCATTTCCGGCACCTCTCAGCCGGACGCCTTTGCCATTCTAAGAGAATAATAATAATAATAATAATAATAATAATAATAATAATAATAATAATAATTTTATTTATACCCCGCCCTCCCCAGCCAAGACCGGGCTCAGGGCAGCTAACAAGCAATAATAAAAACAAGTTGAATGAATACAACATAAAAACAAGATTAAAATACAACATTAAAATATTGAAACATTGAAATATTAAAATGCAGCCTCATCACAGGAGGAGAAAGGAAAAAAGAAAAAAGAAAGAGGGGGAGGGAATCAAACAAGAAAAAAGAAAGAGGGGGAGGGAATCAAACAACAAGGGAGGCATTCACAGTGCATTCTGGCACCCTTTTTTCTAGAAAAA
This sequence comes from Podarcis bocagei, assembly GCF_964188305.1. NCBI lineage: Eukaryota > Metazoa > Chordata > Lepidosauria > Squamata > Lacertidae > Podarcis > Podarcis bocagei. The sequence continues at coordinate 23,818,427 of NC_138141.1, forward strand.
TAGTACTGATTAAAACACAATTAAATATGTAAACACAATTCAAAACAACAGCAGCAATTCATGTTAAATCCCATACAAGTACAAACTGGGGATATAGTTCTGCACTTGGAAGGCTTGCTGAAAGGGGAACTCCTTCACCAGGCACCAGGAACGCAATAGAGGAGTGCTTGTGTGGCAGGGAGTTCCTAAGGCTGCCACACTGTCAGCCCAATTTTGACATAACACAGAACGAGACTCTTAAGAGGATGCAATGATCGGTTGCGTTATTAGACCATCTGTTTTCAACCACAGCTCCCATCAGCCCCAGACAGCACAACCCCAGAAGCTATCATGGAGGATAAAGCTAGGAATGGCTACCGGCCATAAAGGTTATGTTCCATCTCCACTGTCAGAGGCAGTGAGCCTCTGAATGCCAGTCACTGGGACTCACAAGTGGGGACAGTGGTGTTGTGCTCAGGTTCTGCTTGTGGGCTTTGCATGGGCATTTGGTTGCTGGACTAGATGGGCCGTTGGCCCCTGATCCAACAGGGCTCTTCTTATGTTCTTAAGCTGAATGACAGCCTGTGTGGTGTAGTGGTTAGAGTGTTGGGCTCCAGCCTGGGAAACCAGGGTTCCAATCCCCACTCAGCCATGAAGCTCACCAGGCCAGTCACTCACTCTCAACCTAACCTACCTTCCAGGATTGTTGTGTGGAAGAAGAGGAGCCATGCGTGTCACCTGTGAGCTCCTTGGAGAAAAAGGTGGACTATGAATGACTATGAATGCAATAAATGAACTGGCTAAATCAATCAATGTCCCTTGTCTGCTTCTTCCAGCTGCTGCTGTGCAGTGTCCAGAGTCCAGCCACTACTCTGTGTGTACCAGCAGCTGCCCGGCCACCTGCTCAGACCTCACTGCCCCCTTGACCTGCACCTCTCCTTGCACCGAGGGCTGTGACTGCAACGAGGGCTATGTCCTCAGCACAGACCTGTGCGTCCCGATCCACCAGTGCGGCTGCGATGTGGACGGCCAGTACCACGCCATCGGAGAGTCGTTCTGGGCCTCGGTGGACTGCACGGTGCAGTGTTGGTGCGAGGAAGGAGGGGAGGTCACCTGCTTCAACTCCTCCTGCCAAGAAGGAGAGGTCTGCGCTGTGGAAAATGGCTACCAGGGCTGCTATCCCAAGAGGGAGACGTTGTGTCTGGTCTCCCAGGATCAGGTCCTGCAGACCTTTGACGGCGTCACATTCGCTTACCCCCCAGACAACTCCTACACGCTGGTCAAAACCTGCCCGGACAGACCCAGCTTCCTGGAAGTGGACATAAGCAAAAAGAAACCAGAATCAAGTCCAGACTGGCTTCGGAGCCTGATCATCCATATTGCCAGCCAGGAAGTCAAAATTGGAGGCGTAGACAACTCTGAAATCAAGGTACTGGCTTGTATCAATGCTCAGTAAATTCCGCTGGTGGAAGGTCACCCAGTGAACTTCAGAGCTGACTGGGGATTTGAACCCTGATCTCCCAGGGTCCTACTCTGAGTCCCCCTGTCCTCCACTTATGTGCCCCCTAAATGCAGTCTGGGGGGTTTCCCCGCCTCCCATCTTTAAGTCTCTGATCTTGGAGACTTAAAGGGGAAGCATGGGGAGATGTGGAAAAAACTTTGCTGGTCTCTTCCTGGTTCACTTTTAAGCCTCAGAGTAAGCACAATGGATTTTGACAGGTAGGCAGCTGTGCCCACTTGTCAAACGTGGCCCGCAAGGCTGATCCTGATAATAATAATAATATAATAATAATAGAATTTTATTTATATCCCACCCGCCCCAGCCAAAGCTGGGACTCACAGCGGCTAACAACAGTAAAAGTGGCACAGTTTACACAAAATCACAGTCAATTAATTGAAATGCATTCTAAAATCAATTCAGAATCAAATTAATGGCAACCATTGGGCTAGAGTTCTATGAGGATTACAGAAGGAGGGGGTCAGACTGTGCCTTGGCCAAAGGCCTGGTGGAACAGCTCTGTCTTGCAGGCCCTGCGGAAAGATGTCAAGACCCTCAGGGCCCTAGTCGCTTGTGACAGAGTGTTCCACCACATTGGGGCCACGGCCAAAAAAGCCCTGGCTCTGGCTGAGGCCAGCCTAACCTCCCTGTGGTCCGGGATCTCCAAGATGTTTTTATTTGAAGACCATAAGGTCCTCCATGGGGCATACCAGGAGAGGCGGTCCCGTAGGTACGAGGGTCCTAGGCCGTATAGGGCTTTAAAGGTTAAAACCAGCACCTTAAACCTGACCCTGTACTCCACCGGGAGCCAGTGCAGCTGCTATAGCACCAGGTGAATGTGATCCCGTGGTGAGGACCCCGTAAGGAGTCTCGCCGCAGAACTCTGCACCCGCTGGAGTTTCTGGGTCAGTCTCAAGGGCAGCCCCACGTAGAGTGAGTTACAATAATCAAGCCTGGATCGGGCACATGGAGCCCAAAAGTTTCCCCGCTCTTGGCCTGGACAGATCCACAGCCCGACATAGCAGAGCAAAGAGTTCTGGTGGAACTGACTATAACATTCATTGCGTACTGCAAATATGTGATTGTTTGCTAATATCCACTCAGATGCTGAGCCAGTGGTTAAGATGCAGGTCTTCTAAGCCAGCAAAACAATGCTTAGCAATAATAACAAGTGTGTTCATACTGAACGTGTCATCTGCCCCCCTGTCCTGGCTGCCTGATGAACACAAGAGTTGGTTCTTTTCTTAATCCTGCCAAGACAGAGGATCATCTGTGATAGGAAATGCAGAGTGTCTCATTAGCTACACCCGCCGCTGACATTCTCCCCCAGATACGCATTTTATCAGGCAGTGTTAACACTAATGACGGAAGACACAAAATGAGTTTACATGAGTGATCAAACAACCTCAGCTTGACGCTGTGCTGCTCACAGTTAAAATAATTGTGTGTCTCTTAAAAAGACAGATATATAGAGAGAGAGGGAGGGAGGGAGAGAGCTGATGTTATCTGCATGAGCGAAATTTACATGCAGTTTTAAAAATATATTAATAGCAGAAAGTTTAGGCAACTTTGACTATGGTTAAAATTTGAGTTATATAGATAAATAGAAAACGGTATGAGATGGAGAAGAAAATGTTGTTAGTGGACTCCACGGAGGGGAGGAGGGAGGTCGGAGAATTCAGATAATTCAATATTTGATTTTTGTATTTTATGTTTGAATGTCAAATCATAAATGTAAAATATGAAATTCTAGGCAACTTCAGTCAGGACTGTAGGAAGAGAGTGGGGAGCCCCCTAACTATGGAACTCACTTCCACATGAATCTTCACTTCCACATGAAGCAGCGACGGCCACCAACCTGAATGGCTTTGAAAGATTATTGGACAAATTCATGAAGGATAAAGGCTGTCAGTGGCCACTAGCCACAATGGCTATGCTCTGCCACCACGGCTGGAAGCATCAATGCTTCTGAATACCAGTTACTGGGAACTGCAGGAGAAGGGGTAGCTTTATCCTTAGTGAATTTGTCTTTTAGAGCCATCCAAGTTTGTAGGCATAACTGCCTCCTGTGTGAGCAAATTCCATAGTTTAACTATGTGCCATGTGAAGAAGTTCTGAATCTTCTAACACTCAACATCACTGGATGTTCCCAGGTTTTAGTATCCTAAGAGACGGAGACAAACATATCGCCACACAATCCTATTCACCTCTATCATGTCCCTGCCCCAGACTCACCTTTATCCCCCAAACTAAAAAGCCTGAAACTAGTAACTTTTCCTCCTTGGGGAGTTCCTGTATCCCTTTGATCGTTCTGACTGCCCTTTTCTAAACTTTTCCCAGCTCTACAATATCCTTTTCGGGGTGAGCTGATGAGAACTGTATATACAATAACCCAAGTTGTGGTCACACCATAGAGATATTATGAGTTTTATTTTCAACCCCCTCCCTAAATTTTGCAGGCTTCCAGATCCCTGCAGAAACCTGGCAGACTTTCTTGACTGAGCAAGATGGATGTAACTGTCCCAGGCAGTAGTGCCTCTGCCCCATTGGCCTGAACACTGGGAAACTCCTCTCCACATCCTAGGCTCATGCGCATAGGCAACACTGCCACCTGGTGGAAGGATGTGTGCTTTAGCAAGCGTTCGCGCTGGACAATTTATTTAAAGCAGTTTTCAGCACAAACAGCACCTTCGAACCTGTCTCACACGATTAGCTTGCATGTATGAGCACTGCTAATGTGTGATAGGAAGCAGAGGAGAGACATTATAAAAACAAATTCACCTTTTCGTCAATCTGGTGGTGACATTTTGTGATGACATTTTGCTGTAAAAACTGATTTTGCAAACCCGTGCTTAGTAGTCAGACTCCATCCCTGCTTCATTCCACCCCCCACCCCCTGTTCATTCCAACAAATGCATGTTTACACACTGGATATCTGCATCTGCAGATCAGTGTGTCTCACACACACCTCTGTCAGATCAAGCGTCTCTGACCTGCATACTGTGATCATCTCAGATTTGTTTGTTTTCAAATATCAGGGGTGCGAGTGCCTAGAATGGTTTGCTCTGCAACAACCACAGGAGCAAATCACTTCCCAAAAATTAGATGCAGGGCTCAGCACACTTTTTCAACAGGGGGCTGGTCCACTGCCCCTCAGACCTTGTGGGGGGCCGGACTAAATTTTTTTTTGGGGGGGGGAATAAAAATGAACGAATTCCTATGCCCCACAAATAACCCAGAGATGCATTTTAAATAAAAGCACACATTCTACTCATGTGAAAACATGCTGATTCCCGGACCGCCCGCGGGCCGGATTTAGAAGGCGATTGGGCCAGATCCAGCCCCAGGGCTTTACTTTGCCTACCCATGAATTAGAGAGTTGGACAGATCATTTGCAGAACTCCTTGTGATTTCTTTGCGTCAAAGAGTCTTTACAGATCTCCAATGCCACATCTTTGGGACTAGGCCATTTCAAGGACAGTCCATATAGCTACTAGCCATGATGGCTATAAGAAACCTCCATGTCCAAAGGTAGTCTACCACTCAGCAAAGCCAGTGGTCCATTGGCCAGCATTGTCATTCAGGTACCCACATCCCAAACCTACTGCTGAACCCCTTAGAAGAAGAGAATAGCTTGGGCAGACACAGCCAGCCCTGTTCTTCCTTGCCCAAGGGCTTTCCAATGCACATTTCAACAGTTTTGAAGAGAAGAAAGGGAGGGAAAGGCCAGGAATCAATTAAGCCAAGAGGCTTAAATACAGGAGTAGGGATTTTGATGGAACATGGGGACACAAGAAGATACCTTACACTGAGTTAGACCATTGGTTCATCTAGTCCAGTATTGTCTGCTCTGGCTGGCAGCAGCTCTCCAGGGTTTCAGACAGGAGTCCTCTCTCAGACCTACCTGGACATGTCAGGGATTGAACCCGGGTTCCTCTGCATGCAAAGAGGTGCTCTGCTACTGAGCTACAACAGAAAACCCAATTGCCATTTGCTCCAAATGGGTGCTAAAGAGCGGTTTTCCCCAGAGGAAAGCAGCAGAACAAGAGGAAATGTGGATAAGCCTTTGTTGGCTCCGCTTGTCCTTGGCTCTGGCGCCACCTACTGTTGGCCTCCCTGCTTTTCACCCTCCCATTTCCAATGGACACTAGACACCATTGGCTCATCTCATCAAATTTCCTCTTCATTCATTTATTTGTCCCTGTCCCCCTTTTTGCAGGTGAATGGATATGAAATGGAGCTTCCATATTTCCATCCTTCTGGCCAACTGGAAATCTACCGCAGCAAAAATGGGACCGTGGTTGAGTCCGAAGGGCTCATACATATCCTGTACTTGGACTCTGGCATGCTGGAGATACGCCTCTCAACTATCTATTTCAACTGCACCGGGGGCCTCTGTGGCTTTTTCAACGGGAACAGCAGCGACGAATTCTGTTTCCCTAACAGGAAGTGCACGGACAACCTGGCGGTTTTTCTGGACAGCTGGACAACCTTCAATGAGATTTGCAACGGGGAGTGCGGCGACCTTCTCAAGGCCTGCAACAACGATTCGGAGCTCCTGAAGGACTACCGGAGCCGGTCAAAATGTGGCATCATCAACGATCCCACCAACAGCTCCTTCCTGGAGTGCCACTCAGTGGTGAATGTCTCTGCTTACTATCGAACCTGCCTCTTCCGCCTGTGCCAGAGTGGGGGGAACCAGTCAGAGCTCTGTGACTCAGTAGCCCGGTATGCCAGCGCCTGCAAGAATGCAGAAGTGGACGTCGGTCCGTGGAGAAGCTTTGACTTTTGCCGTAAGTCAGTGCATGCGCCTTTTTGTCAAAGGTGTGGCCATTTGAGCAGACCTCCACAAGTCCCTTAAAACCTGGGTCCCATTTTTTAAAAAGTAAATTATCAGTCCTCCTGGATTATTTATTTTATACAGGTTAAGATCCATAGAGATCATTATAGGGATCTAAGGAGCTTGCCTTGTGTGCTCAAAGGCTTATATGCGGTCCTTTGAGTCCTGTCGTTCAATGTGTACCTTATATCCGCAAAGGCTCAGTGTATTGTACAGTGGTACCTCGGGTTACAGACGCTTCAGGTTACAGACGCTTCAGGTTACAGACTCTGCTAACCCAGAAATAGTACCTCGGGTTAAGAACTTTGCTTCAGGATGAGAACAGAAATCGCGTGGTGGCAGTGTGGCAGCAGCAGGAGGCCCCATTAGCTAAAGTGGTACCTCAGGTTAAGAACAGTTTCAGGTTAAGAACGGACCTCCAGAACGAATTAAGTTCTTAACCCGAGGTACCACTGTATTGTATTTATTTATTTCCCATCCTTCACCCTAAGGCCCCCAAGGCAGGTTGCAACATTAAAACACAATATTAAAAACAATTTAAAACAACTTACAATAATAAAAAATAAGATGGGTCCTCAAATCATACACCTCAAGTGTCAAAAACCAGGGGCAGCATTCTCCAGAAGCTGTATAATGAAGGTGCCAGGCAGACCTTTCTTGGGAGAGAGTTCTGCAGCTTAGGGGCCACCACAGAGAAGACCCTCTCCTGGGCCACCACCACCTGAGCTTCTGAGGGCACCAAGAAGGCTCCCTCTGCCAGTTTCAGCACACAAGAGAGTGTAGAAAAGGAGGGTGGTTTTTCAGATATTTGGGGCCTGAGTCATTTAGGACTTTAAACAACAAATGTGAGTACCTTGAATTGGCCCAGAAATGAATTGGCAACCAGTTTTAAAACAGGGTTTATATGAGATGTAGGTGGAAACCCAGCCAGGAATTTGACTGTTGCATTTTGAGCTAACTGGAATTTCCCAGTCGTCTTCAGGGATAGCTCCACGTAGAGCACATCATAATAATCCAACTTTGAAGGTTCCAGTGCATGGAGTATAGTGATCTCTAACAGAAATGGGTCGTAGCTGGAGAACCAGCTGGAGCTTTAAAAAAAAGGGCCCTTCTAGCCATTGAGGCCTCTTGAGCCTCCAGCCATAGTGTTGAATCCAGGAGCCCCCCCCCCCACACACACACACAGTGCAAACCTGCTCCTTTCAGGGGAGTGCAACCCCACCCAAGGAAGGCTGCCTCTCCACCTCCCGGACATGAGAACCTCGGACCCATAACAGGATTCAGGTATGTCACACACATACTTGCAAAATACACCCCCAAATCCCACCCATCATAATGCATTTCACTCATCTATGTAAAATATAGATTAAAACAGTGTTGCAAAAGCATTACATTTGTGCCTGGGGTGTTCTCTCTCTCTCTCTCTCTCTCTCTCTCTCTCTCTCTCTCTCTCTCTCTCTTTCTTTCCAGTTGCTTTTTGCCTCTAGATGCACTTTCTTAATTAAGTAATTTTCATAGAATGCGTTCTAGGAGACATCAGGAGTTTTATTGCGCCGTGTTCTTGAATTGCAGTAGGGACCCCGACTTAAGCTGTAACAACAGAGGCTAATTTGAATGAGCGAGACGGTTGTGGGGGGGGAGTTGTTTAGCTATGGTAATATTCTTGCTGACAGTGGTATTATTATCATAATCTAAAGGCAGATGTAGGAAGTTCACACTGCGGAAGCTCAAGAAGGCTTAGGCGAGTTGATGCAAATGGAAGGACGTGGAATTTGAGATTTGGCAGGCGATGAGCTTTCACACAAACCCGGAAGTCTGTGAATATTTTAAGGGTGCAGTCATACATAATGCTAAACTATGGTTTGTTTTAACTAAGCTTTTTAAAAAACAACAACAACAGCCCACAAATCATCTTACGAACTTGAAAACAGAGTTAAAAGAAGTCACAGTTTGGGAACTACTTCACATTGTGATTTGTTGCCAGAATCATGGTTTGTTGCCAGAGCTGGGTTTGGACACTCAGACCACACTTTGGCTAAACAAAAAACCAGTTAGCATTTTGTACAAAATAGGCTACTGAGCGGCCCTTTACTGAAGCACAGAGTTCTAACCAATGCTAGTCCTGCTCAGAGTAGACTCACTGAAGTGAGTGGACAGAACTAAGGACCCTTTTAATCATAGTATGTAAAAGGGGGTTTCAGAAACCTAGTTTCCTCTCTAGAAATCACCTACATAAGAAGAGTCCTCCTGGATTAGACCAGGTCTCCATCTAGTCCAGCCCTCTTCTTCTCATGGTGGCCAATCAGATGCCTCCAGGAAACCCTAAAGCAGGGCTTAAAGGCAACAGACGTAGTTCATTCCCAACATTTGTGGGTCTGCTGATATTCAGCACCCAAGTGGATAAAGCTGAACCAGTAAGAAGGGCCACAGGTTCCTGATAGTTAAACTATGGAACGCACTCGCAGAAGAGGCAGCGATGGCCATGAACTTGGATGACTTTAAAGGGGGATTGGACAACTTCATGAAGGAGAAGGCTATCAATGACTACTAGTGATGATGCCATGCTCTGCCTCCACGGTCAGAAGGAGTAATGCTTCTGAACACCAGCTGCTGGAAACCTCAGAAGGGGAGAGGGCATTTAACAGCATATTGATATGCAGGAAAAAGAGAGGAAGAAATAACAGGGTAAACAGGAAGGAAACTCCATCTAGCCCAAGGCTGTGTAATGCAGTGTTTCCCAACCACTGTTCCGCGGCACACTAGTGTGCCGCGAGATGTTGCCTGGTGTGCCGCGAGATGTTGCCTGGAGGGAGGCGGGTGAGTCGGGCGGCAAGAGGCGGGACGGCGGCGGCAAGGAGAGGTCTGCCTGCCTGGCTGCCTGCGAGCTCGGCGGGCAGCGCCTCCGTCCGTAGCGCCCGCCTCGCGGCTCTCACTCCCTGCCCCTGCCAAAGCTCACCCAGCCAAGCCGCGCTCTCCTTCCTGCCTCGCTTTGCTGCCTCCTCCCCCCCCCACCCCCAAAGCTTGGAGGTTCCCCGGCAAGGGGGAGGGGAAAAAATTGAAACTTACACTTTCGTGTGTCCCTCCCGGCGTGACGCTGCGCGCTGACGTCACGGGGCTGTAATGGTGGTGTGCCTCGAGATTTTTTTCATCAAACAAGTGTGCCTTTGCCCAAAAAAGTTTGGGAAACACTGGTAATGTACTACAATGCTGAAAGGATACTAAACAAGGCAAGGCAACACAATGACAATTTGAATGACAATAATTGACAAATAAACTAATAAAGCAGCTTGAATAAGAATAAAACCATGCAGTAATATTGCAAGGCTTTGCATTGTCTCTTCCCTAATAAAACTCCCTCCGGAGGATTTAGCTGAAAGCATCCTAGGCTATCCCAACTTCCCTCGTGTTTCTCGATTGCTGAACATTACAGCATCAAGTTCAAGAGCAATTCGTAGCTACCAATCTAGTGCGGAGGATCAAGGACGCTGCCTCCTGACACACACAAAGCAGGAAGAAATAAAGGGAAGAGAATCAGACCTCTTAGAGGTATACTGGCTCTGAACATGGCAGTCCCTGTTTAATCTAATAACCACTGATGGGCAAATGAATGGAGGAGAAATCTAGCTCCCTTTTAAAGCCTTCTAAACTGGTGACCATCCCATCATGGGGCAGTGAGTTCCAAAGGTTAAGTATGTTAAACTAGGGTTTCCTTTTGCCTGTCCTGAATCAGTTTCATTGCATGATCCTGATTATAACCCCCAACTCCACCCAGCCATGGGGGGAACTGTTCATGGAACCATAGAATTGTAGAGTTGGAAGGGACTCCCTGCAACGCAGGAATCACACCTAAAGAACACCTGACAGGTGGCCATCCAGATTGCCATGGAGAGAGGCTTGTGCTTGCACCTTTCTTGCTTAGTTTGAAAATGGGAATGCACATGACACATCCAGGGCATTTATACTACAAAGCACTTCAGCAAACAATTGATCAACCCTGATCGCTAGGGCTGTATAGAGGAGGGGCTGGCAAGACTGAGCCCAGAGTGATTGGCATTAGTTAGACCTGACAGCCCATATCCTTCTGCTCAAAAAAGGAGATAGGGATGAATAGCTCTGGTCTGGAGCCTGTGATTATGAGCTCCCAGAGAAGCAGAATGGTTTTAAACCTCACCCTGATATCTTTGACAGTGGCAGACCGGAGTGTGCTCGGCTTGTTGAATTTTTAAGCCTGTGGACTTTTTGTTTATGTTTTTCGGGAATTAACCTTGGCTGCATGCATTTCCAGGCTTCTGTCCAAAAGTGTAAGGACTAGAATGTAGCTTTCCCCCCAATTTAAACAGCAATTTGGGATTCTAAAGACATTGACACCTATGCTTAGTACAGGATTTCATTGCAGATAGGTGCAAAACACACAGACCTGTCTAAACCTGGACTAGACTAAGGGTTTATCCAAACTTACCTTTCCTCTGCTCTTTCCAGGCTCTGTGTCTGAACATCTATCTTCATTTAATTTTTTCCCCAGAGCTTTCCTTGCAAAAACCTGCTCTTTAAAGTTCAATTGGAGCAAACAAACAAACCTGAATTGATGTTTGCTCCGATTGTGCACTGAGTGTCGGGTTTTCACAGGAAAAGCTCTGGGACGAAAACAGAAATGCTCAGACAAGGAACTTTTAAGCGTGGACCTGTGACTGGAAAGAGAGGGGCAAAAGGTAAGAGTGGGTAAGCCCTTAGGTGTGGAAGCCGGGAAGGTAATTCAGGATCAGAACTAACTCCTATCTCTTGAGTTTTTCATTGATTTTCTACCCTGAGCCATGCTACAATGTCGAGGCAGATGTCGCAGCCAGATTGCCCTCACATTAAGAGCCACTATTTGAACGATGGTCTTGGTCATTTGATGGGCCTTTTTATCCATTGTTGTTGTTTTTTAATTGTATATATTGCTTGTTTTATGTTGCTACGGCCGTTGGCTAATACAAATAAAGTTTATCTGTCTAATGTTGAGGCACAGCATGGCAGGACTTCGAGAGAAAGTGGCTGGCTTCCAACTGAACTTGTGCTTCCCCCTTTTTTTGTCTTGCTCCAGCTCTCACCTGCCCAGAGAACAGCCACTTTGAGGAGTGCATGACCTGTTCGGAGTCCTGCGAAAGCCTAGGGATGGGTCCCATCTGCCTGGACACCTGCACAGAGGGCTGTCAATGTGATGATGGCTTTGCCCTCCAAGGCACCCACTGCATTCCCAGGACTGAGTGCGGCTGCAGCTTTGAAGGCCACCAGCTCTCCACCAATCAGTCCTTCTGGATGGACATTGACTGCCAGTATTTCTGCTACTGCAATGGCTCCGACAACAGTGTGCACTGCGAGAACATCCCCTGCAAAGAGGATGAGTACTGCATGGAGGAGAGCGGCCTTTATTACTGCCAGGCTCGCACCGACGCCTCCTGCATCGTCTCCGGCTACGGCCATTACTTGACCTTTGATGGGTTTGCTTTCGATTTTCAGAGCAGCTGCCCCCTGGTCCTCTGCACCACCATCTCCCGGCAGAGGTCAGAGAGGTTGGAAACCTTCCCCGAGTTTACGGTCACTGCCAAGAATGAGGATCGGGACCCTTCCCTGGCCTTGTGGGTGAAGCAGGTGGAAGTGGAGGTCTTCAGTTACAACATCATCATCCACCGGGCTTACAAGCACACTGTGCTGGTGAGTTAACACAGCGACACTGAATCGATTTATTACAGTCTGTCAACCAGAATTGAGAAAGCATGCAATACATACAAATGTCAGAACAAAACAGATGGAAAAGTAGAACATAGAAACCACAACAATCTCAGGTTAGCCCCTTCCAGTTTTAGGTGGTGAGTGTTTCTCTTGTTCTCACTGCTACTGATACAAATTCAGCCACTGTCAGTGAAACCTTTGGGTTTTCACTTCCATTAGATATTGAACTGGGGTCACGTTGTACCTGAGAGCCAAGCAGCTCTCCATTTACGATGGGGAGATGACAAATGCTTCAAGGGGTTGAGGACATTGGGCAAGGGAGCAGAAAGAGAATAGGTGGGTGGAGATGCAAATCCATGGCTAATTCTTCTGGGGAGCAAAGGACAGGACTGCCTTTGAGGGACTGGCATCCTCTAGCACAGTGGTTTTCAACCTGTGGGTCCCCAGATGTTGTTGGACTACAACTCCCATCATCCCTGAGCTCTGGCCTTGCTAGCCAAGGGTGATGGGAGTTGTAGTCCAACAACATCTGGGGACCCACAGGTTGAGAAAGGCTGCTCTAGCAACTCCTGAAAGATGACTATCAACTCCTGTCCTCCTGTCTCTGAGGAGCAGTAATGCTTGCTTGAAACCACAAGGTGGTAGGGTGCTCTTGGGCTTGGGTCCTGCTTGCAGGTTTCCCACAGGCATCTGGTTGGCCACTGTGCAAACAGGGTGCTGGACTGGGTGGGCCATTGGTCTGATCCCAGCACTAGCAAACCTACATTTATGGGGCCCTGAAGCTTGAACTGTTATGGGGGCCCCTTCATAACCAGCAACGAGGTCTGGGTAGCCACTGCTATCTTCTTCAATGGGGTTGTTCCACAACAATCTGTGTGTGTGTGTGTGTGTGTGTACGTACATATATACATACATACACACACACACACACACACACACACACACACATATACACACATACACACAAACACACTAAAACATCTCACATTTTGATTAAAATTGCTATACTGGATGTCAAAGTAAATAAAGTGAATCAAAATTTCCTATGGCGTATAGTTTGGGGGATGAAAATTAGAGAAATGTTATATACATGCATGATGCATCATAGAATGATGAAATTGGGTCTACCAGACCCAATTTTTTAAGCAATGCGGATTAAAGTCACTTCTGGAGCCCCTCTGGGATTAGTGTCCCTGAAGCTTAAATTTTGTCATTTTCATAGTAAATCTATCATGGATCCCTTCAAATGGCATTCAGAGGCATACTGCCTCCAACAGTGGAGAGAGAACCTTGTTGTTATGCCTAGTAGTCATTGATGGCCTTTATTTTCAGTATATAACTTTGCAGTGACTGCAAACCAGAAGGAGCTAGATATGTTTAAGTGTTGTGGAAAACAATAGGGCTTTAATGCACTGTTAAATATTGTTTCCTTTGCATACTGGGTTGTGAAGGGTAGCTTCGTGTATTTATTTTTTTCCTGCACAGTTGAAGGAGGAAAACACTGTCATGGATGAAACTCTTCTGTCACTGTTTTTACATGTCTGGGCTCAGTCCTCCCGGGAGCAGAATGTTGTTGGCTTGTTCTCTTTTAAATAGCGGAGAATCCACAGAAGTGTTAAACAGGAATCCCAAAGGACTGAAATGAAAATTTGAATTCAACCTCTTTTAGCATCGTGGTCAGGATGAAGTTGGCTATTCAGTGACTCTCAGTCACAGAGTCAGCTGGAAACAGTTGTTTCATGCCTGAGGCAGGAAATATAAATGTTGCTCTACGTGATGGTAAAAAGATAACAATAAGATAAATATTTGGCAACGTTCTCCCCCCTAACAGCATCCAGAATTTGCTGCCTAAGATGGACTGATTCAGCTTGCCTACCAGTAGGGCCAGCACTGCTCAGTAATGGGACATTACAATGTCTCCATAGAGACAAGTCCCTATCATGGCCTTGGCCTCAGATCATAGATAAGGCTAATTGATTGGTTGAACTTATATCCCACATTTTCCTCCAAGGAACTCAATGTAGTGTACATGGTTTGCTCCCTTCACATTTAATCCCCCAATAATCCTGGGAGGTAGGCTAGGCTAAGGAGCAGTGATTGGCCCAAGGTTACCCAGAGAGCTTTAGGGCCGAGTGAAGATTTGAACCTTGGTGTCCCAGGTTTTAGTCCAACGATAACCAGTCTGGAGCTGCTATACCGCTGGCTTAGGAACACAACCAGGTTCCAGATACCAAACCTGAGGCTGACGGCCACAAACCTGCAAACCTAAACTGGTAACTACCAGACAGCCTGGTTCCCCCAAGGAGTCAAGGCTGCCCAAAGGATGAGGGAGCAGATTAGGCAAGAAGCCACAGAAGGAAGAAGCAGCCCCCACCCTCCGGTCAAGGGCTTGTCCCTTCAAGGGGTCACACTCCCCAGGCAGGGTGGGTGGAGCTTTGGAAGGAGTGAACTAGAGGGAGGCTCTTATAAGGCCTCAATCAAGGCCCAACTTTCACTGCAGAAAGTTGTGTGCTTGGAGCTGGCCAAGGTGCTGAAACCCCGGCTGCCAGTCCTTGTGGATTCTTGCTGAGAAGAGGTCAGAACCATCTCACATGAGATGGCTGCCCATAGCTCCCTCTCCATCTGTACATGAACACATGATCTGTTGGGTTTTTGTGAGTCAAAAGTGGGTGGAGGTTACTCAGACCAAATATTTGGCATGTGTACTGTTACAGTTGCAGACTGTAAATATTGGTGCACCCTAATCACCCCATTTGTCAGATGACCTGGAGGGTTTATTATGAATCTGTAGGCACACTCCACCTTGATTTCAATGGGTTTCAGTGAACCCAACTTTGAGCTGGATTGTGGCCTGTGTGTTTCACTATTATAAACTAGTGTGTGGTGCTTCTCAACTGCTAGATAGATGTGCCCCTTTTCACGCAATTTTTCATGGCACTGGTGTTCTATTCTCTTTCTTCCAAGGAGCTCAGAGCAATATTTTAACTTGATGACAACCCCATGAGCAAGTTGGACAGAAAAATGGTGACTAGCCCAAAGCTACACAACAATTTCCACAACTTGAGTGAAGACCGGGTTTTCTGCATCAGGCATCTTTCTTTGAAACCCACCTCCCAAAGCTAGTTATTTATTTATTTTGCAAGATTTATATACCACTTGATTGTAGTAAAATCTTAAAGTGGTTTACAAAATGTATTATGGAAATAAAGTTATCAGTAAACAAAAACAAGAAAAAAGTTTAAAAACAACAATTTAGAATGTTCAAAAAAGAGATTAAAATCAATGATAAGCTAAACATTGGATTAAAACAAGTCAACATTCTATGCATCTAGAGAGGCTAGCCTAAGCAAAAATGTTTTTAGTGGGTGCCAAAAAGGGAAGGGAAGGGAAGTGAAGGGAAGGCGCTTGCCACATTAAATGGTTCTTTGCTTACAAACGCAGAATGAGAATGGTGTGACGGCAGTTGCCTTAGTGTCTAGCTAACTTCACTGCATCTCTTTGCAGATCAACAATGAGCGCCTTTACCTGCCCTTGAAGCTTGGACAAGGGAAAGTGAACATCTTTGCCTTTGGTTTCCACATTGTCGTGGAGACCGACTTTGGGTTGAAGGTTGTCTATGACTGGAAAACCTTCCTCTCCGTCACCGTCCCACGGAGCCTGCAGAACAACACGTACGGCCTCTGTGGGCGATACAACAGCAACCCTGACGACGACCTCCAGACCTCTGGTGGCTTTGCCGTCTCTAGCATCAATGAGTTTGGCCACAGTTGGGCCAAGAGGGACCCCTTTTGCCAGGTTGGTTGTGGCGACAGGTGCCCTGCCTGCCGTAAGGTGGAAGGCTTCTGGAAGCCCCAGCAGCTGTGCAGCCTGATCCCCAGCAAGAGCGGCGTCTTCTCCAGGTGCCACAGCAAAGTCAACCCCACCTTCTTCTACAAGAACTGCCTGTTTGACACCTGCATCGATGGTGGCGCAGTGCAAACCGCTTGCAGCTGGCTGCAGAACTACGCCAGCACCTGCCAGACCCAGGGGATTGCTGTAACCGGCTGGAGAAACTTCACCTTGTGCTGTGAGCTGAGCTTGTTTTAATCTCTGTCGTTGTTCATGAAAACTGTCCTTTTGTTCCATCTCCAGTAGCTCCACTGATGTTTAACTGGGATATTTCTGGGTTGTTGTTGTTTTTAAGGGGGTACTTTCTTCTTAAAGTAAGTTTGGGGAGGTGATTGTAGCTCAGGGATAGAGCACGCATTTTGCACACAGAAGGTCCCAGTTTATTATCTGTTTCTTGCATTCACACCCCACCTTTCTCTCCAAGGAGCTCAAGGTGGTGTACCTGGTTCTGCTCCTCCTAAATTAATCTCACAACAACCCTGTGGGATATTTTAGGGTGAGAGGCACTGACTGGCTCAAGGTCACTCACTGAGCTTCATGGCTGACAGGGAATTTGCACCCTGGTTTCCCAGGTCCTAGTCTGACACTCTAACCGCACTGGCTCCAGCTGAAAGGACCAAGTCAGCAGGTGATGGGAATGATTCTCTGTCTGAAGTCCTGGAGAGCCAGTGCCTATCAGAGTAGAGCACCCTAGTGTAGGGAGAAACAGTATGACGTGATATAAGGCAGCTTCTTATGTTACTATGTCTAAAAGCAACCTGACTAGGACCAGGCCTGGTTCTTAGTAAGCAATTGGCTAGATCTCGAGTCTCAACACCACACTTAGGTCTAATTTCCTTTCCTGTTCTAACAACTTCAAAAATAGCTGGCTGTGTGTTGTTAGACATAGCTCCTGCTAATCTATGGCCCTTGAGATGTCCCAACTTACACGGCCAATGGTCAGCAACGAAGAGAGTTGTAGTCCAGCAACATCTGAAGAGGAAGAGGTTCCTCACTTCATGCTAAAAGGAAGGGATGGGCCAGTAAAAACAGAGAGAGAAATGATTTGCCATTGGGAACAACAGCAGAGAAGAGTCTTGTTGGCCAGGCAAGTCAGAAATCTTGACATGGAAGAGCCAGTGTGGTGCAGGGACGCGGACTTATAAAAAATATTGGGGGGGCCCGGGAAAGCTCATGAATAATAAATAAGCTCATGAATATGCAAATAAAGTGGCTCCGGCCCTAAATAGGGCAAGCCACGCCCCCCCAGCCAGCCGATTGGCTGGCTGGGAGGTGTGGCCAGTCGGGATTCCCCTGTTCTCGCGGGGGCTGAAACCGCCAGGAGGAAGGAAATCCCCCCCGGCAGTGCCTTGGCAGTGGCGGTGGTGCTGCGAAGCAGCGAGGCAGGAGCCCCCGCCCCCGGCGCCTGAGATTATTGGGGGGGCTGAGCCCCCCCAAATTTTTTTTTGAGGGGGCTCGAGCCCCCTCAAGCCCCATGGAGTCGGCGCCTGTGGTGTGGTGTAGTGGCTAAGAGCTGTAGACTCATAATCTGGTGAACTGGGTTCGCTTCCCCACCCCTCCACATGCATCTGCTGGGTGACCTTGGGCTAGTCACACTTCTCTGAAGTCTCTCAGCCTCACTCACCTCACAGAGTGTTTGTTGTGGGGGAGGATGGGAAAGGAGAATGTTAGCCGCTTTGAGACTTCTTCGGGTAGTGATAAAGCGGGATATCAAATCCAAACTCTTCTTCTTATAGGGGGTCAAAATCTAGGCTCTAGTTGGTAAGCTTCCTGGCTAGTCTATCTGACACTCGCCTCCTCACTGGCCGAAGCTTGGTGTTGTACAGGGGTCGAGTCCCCACTTTAAGCAAAGGGAATGATGGATTTGTCAATTTCGGGTTCTTGCTATTTCTCATATTTCCCATCTTAATAATAATTATAATAATTTTATTATTTATACCCCACCCATCTGGCTGGGTTGCCCCAGCCACTCTGGGCAGCTTCCAACACATATAAAAACATAAATTCAGTTCCCCACATTTCTACATCCATTTTTGAAAATTCATCCACATTTCAGTGCACATTTTCCTATTGTTTTCACAAAGCAGTTTCCCCTAGTGCCGTACAATTTTGTCCTCTATCCTTGCTAAGTTAACCCTCCTAGCTGGTGCATGTTTGTGTATATTACTAGGCTGGGGACATGCACGGCAAGGTTTGGATAAATGCAAATGTCAAAGGATGACTGTGCTTTGATTCACATATCGCTCTGCAAAAGCTGAACTGGGCAGGTCTGCCTTTAAATGCGAGCTGAATCAAATATCTCCCCTCATCCCTAATGACACCTCTCAGGCCTCGGATTTCACAAGGGCTGTGAGCTTGAGCATTGGCAGGGGGATTCTTATTTTAAATGCACAAAGCTGGCTGGCGAGGCTTTTGCCCTGGGTGCTGAAGAGTCAGCTGTTTGGCAGTGTTCCACAGTTCATCAGTATGGCTGGCCTGTAGCAACCATCCTTCTGCCCAGTTCCAGGTCACTTTGTGTCCACTTTGCAACAGCAGATTCAGTGTTATTAACTGCTCAGGGAGACATCTGAAATCTCCTCAGTTCTGCCTCTGACCTCCCTCTCAGTTTTCTTTGCCTCATTTAATGATTGCTCTTTAAGTGGAGAGCATGTTGTTGTGGTTGTTGTTGTTTTTAATCTTTGCGAGACCCTCTGAGGTACGCAGAAGCGGAGCTCGGCTTGTATCAAAGATGGACAACAGTTTCATGATGCTGAGGTTTGCAGGAAGGAGACAGTGAGTGAATTGCTAGGAAAGGGAAGAAAGAAAGAAAGAAAGAAAGAAAGAAAGAAAGAAAGAAAGAAAGAAAGAAAGAAGAGCTTCTCTGTGCCAAGGTTTCCCAGAGAGAGGCAGAGACTCCGATTAGGGCACCTAATGACAAAATGGAAAGTATTGGATAAAAATGACACAGATAAGAGGAGACAGCGGAAAAGAATAGCTCAACAAATGCCTCAACATGAAAGAGATGTGTACCAGAGTCACGGAAGATTATCTCTCATGTCACCGGCTTCATAAAGGAAACGCAGCCACAAGAGGATGAATTATGGGTTGCTCCCTAAATCTGACAGATATTTAAGCACTCAGCACAAAAGCTCACTTTGACTTTGGCAATTCCTTGGATTCATTGCTGCAAACCTGCTGTGGCATCTCCTAGCAGCCTGCCCTTGATCTGGCTGCTGTAAAAGTTGAAGCTGTTGTCCTTGTATTGTCTGGAGTGCCATGTGGGACAAATTTGCCCCAGAAATTAGCTCACCAACAGGGGAGAGGCCATAAGCTGTGATTGCAAAAGGTGCCTGTTTCAGTCTCTAGCACAGGGAGGGGAAACCTCAGGCCTTGGAGCCATGTCCAGCCCTCCAAGTCTCTGTCTGGCCCTCAGGGATCTTCCCAGGCCACAGCCTCTCCCCAGCCAGGTATCCTACTGCTTCTGCTTTGCAGAACCTTGAGTATTTTTGCCTGGCTGCAGCGTGTCCTTGAATTCTGATAATACAGTCTGCACCTGTATCACAATTGTTTTTTGATGTTTAACCATTTGTGTGTTTGTTGCCCCTGGGCTATTTTGGAAGGAAGAGTGGGACATAAATTTAATAAGCAATAGCGACAAATAATAATGAAAATGTGATGATGCTGAAAGTTATAAAATTAGAAGGAAAGCAAGCAAACAAATAAATAAATGATACTAACATGTGCTTCATTGGATATTCATTGGAGGATAGAGAGGGGGGTATTTAGTAACAGGTCTGCTGTACAAAGGTAAAAAAACAAAAATATGTTAATTGCTCCATTCAGTTTTGCATCTGGCCCTGCAGGCTGAAATAGGTCACTCCTGATTGCACCCCCTCAAAAAAATGCACCTGGGGCAACGGCCTCCCTAGCCCCCCATGCTATGCCACTGGTCAGATGTGTAGCTTCATACACTCACTTTGCTTTTGAAGCACTGTCTAAATAATAAATGCATTTGACTCATCCAAAAAGAACTGGGGCTTTGTGAGTATTCCAATCCAACATTTACAAAGCACTTGCTATCACTGTAGTCCTTGCTCCGAGGCCTAGAAACTTTACTTGTAGCAGGGGGGAGAAACAGCCTTCTCAGTGTGAGTTGCATGCAGAGTGCCATTGTCTTTGCCAGGAATGCTGGGTCTTGTTTGTGGTCCTTAACAGGAAAAGACATATCACTGGGATCTGGGAGCACCAAAAACCAGCACCTCTGCCATTCACTGTTCCAAGGTAAGCTTCTGGGGGATCTTGGAACAGAGGGAGACAGATGTGGCTCACTGGACTGAGCCAAGCACAGTCTGCCTAATTGTAATGAGAAATGCTAAACTTGTCCGGACAAGACCTGCTTGTTTCCAACCTGTTGTGCTACAGAGTAGGCCCACTGAAGTTACTAGACATGACTAATGTAGGATCATTAATTTTGGTGGGTCTGCTCTCAGCAGAAATTAGTTGGCTACAACCAGCAGTTCAGTAGCAAATTAAAAAGTGGTGGGTCCCTTAGTAATAGTCACAGCCACACTCCTCCTAAGATTACACAACCATCTAAGATTATACAATAATAATCATTTGAGATGCATTGCAATGATCAATGCAGATATCTCTGTGTTGCCTTTCAGCCAGACGTATTTTCTGTGCACGCACATAGGCAAACAATTTGGAGTGCTCCGCACCATTCTCTTAAAACTGAAGCACCTTGTGTTTTCAGAGTTCTTAAATGCTTTGCTTTGGAGCATCCCGTGGCTAAAAAGCTCTCTTTTCATGTTGACTGTGTGGCTCTAGGATGTTGGAGACAGGGACCCTACTGCAGAAATAGTAATGAATTTTAAACCCACTGCAACCTCATCACTGAATACAAACCTACATAAGGAAGGACAGTCAGCTACGGCATTCTACCAGATTGTCCCCTGCCAATGTACCAGGTGTCCTGTGCCTTCACCAAGGTGGAAGGGGAGTCTGGTACCCCCTCCCCAGTTAGAAGGGAAGAACTGTTAAACAAGCAAAGGTATTTTTCTTGCACATCCAAACCCCGTTCTGGGAAGATGTAGGTTAAATCTCTAGTCCCAGTGGCAGTTGTTCTTCATTTGTCAAATGCAAATGTTATTAGTTTATACATGCGAGCAAAAGAGTACGTATTTGTTCTAAGGAGGCTTGTCTCTGTGGTCAATAGGATTACAATGTACCGTTCAATTACGCTCCTGATAAATGAAGATGCAAAGCTACTCCGGCAGGCAGACCGTTTGGCAAATCAATTGAAAAGTCATTTTCATCACTAATAAGATTTAAAAATTAAATTTGGATCATTTTCTATTCACAAATTGATGGCCTAAATCAGCTCTGCGCCTGAAATTCAAGGACCTGAATGCAGCTGTTAGATGGGGAGAGGAGGAGAAGCAGAGGACTTGTGGATGTTCTCCATTCTGCCCTTTCATCTTTTGAATGTTTGTAGTAGCTTGGCTTTTCAGACTCTCATAGGGTGGATACAGTTGTTTTTCAGAGGCACAGAAAGGTGCTCTAGAAGAGCAGGGAGGTCAACAGTAGGTGGCGCCAGAGCGACTGGCAGGCACAACCAACTTATTCTAGTTTCATCCCCATCCTTCTTTCTGAGTTCTTCAAGGAGAGCACCAAGGCTAGATCGTTATTCATTTCATTTCATGGGCAAAGCCTGCCGGATTAGGCCAACGGCCCATCTAGTCCAGCATCCTGTTCTCATAGAGGCCACCCAGATGCCACATGGAAACCCTCATGCAGGACCTAGGCACAAGAGCACTTGCTCCTCCTGTGGTTTCCAGCAATTTGCACTCAAAAGCAGTACTGCCTCTGAATATGGAGGCAGAGCATAGCCGTCATGGCTAGTAGCCATGTATCGCTTTCTCCTCTGTGAATTTGTCTAATCCTCTTCCAAGCTGATGGCCATCAATGCCTCCTGTGGAAGCAATTTTCAAGCGGGAGGCAGCTGCCCATCAGCGTCAACACCTGAACTGGATGTAAGTAGGAAATCAGGCAGGTCGGAGCTGGTGGAGGGCAGACTAAAGCTGGTAGGGTAGTGTGCCATACACTCTAATGGACCAGCCTCCACTTTGGTTGTATCTGGTGCGCGCGCACACACACACACACACACACACACACACACACACACACACTTTTAATCCTCCTGTCATTTCTGATCAAAGTTTTGATGCACTACCAAAAAAATAACCCCAACCCACTTAGGTCAGAGGCTATAAGGAACTGGTTTTGCTTTTCAACCTGGAGTGGGGGGACAGCCAGGTGTCTAACCTCCTCTCCCCACGGCCTGCTGTTACCCACCTTTTTGTGTCAGGTTGACAATAGCAGAGGAAGCAAACTGCGGCCTCAAAGGACTTGATCTGGCCTCAAGACTGCCATTTGCTGACTCCTGTGTTGGTCGGTGGAGCTGAAGAAAGGTGTTTGCACATTGTCAGCCTTGGTGTCTCTGTTGTACTGGTTTCCAGTGGCAGAGGAAGGGGTGGGGAGGCGGTGTGCCCCGGGTACCATCTCTCGGAGGGGTGACAAGAAGGCACCCTGTGGGGGGCTCGCCCCGCCGCCCCAGGCTGGCAGCACGAGCCACTGTCATCGCACTGCCACAGCCGCGTGTGGAGGATCTGGAGAATCCCTCCGCCGTGAGCGGAGGAGCGCGCTCCCACCTCTGCAGCTACGAGTGGAGGATCCCGCCACCACCATGAGCAGAGGATCCCCCTGCCACTGCTGCAGCCGCAAACAGAGGATACCACCAATGGCGCTCAAGTGGTGCTGGAGGTATCGGTGCCACTGTGCATGCATCGTACGTAGCGGTGCTATGCATGCACTGTACGTAGCAGAGCTGCGAATGCGCTGCTGGCAGTTTGCCCCACCCCTGTGGGCGGTTCGCCCCACCGACACCCCACACCAGGTGCTTTTCCTTCGCTGCTGCTGGTTTCAGAACTCTGAATAATATACTGTCTCTCTTCAGATCTCCAGATTTTCTTGTGTTCAGAATAGAGCCTTCTTCATTACAGTTCCCATCTAGGTATTAGGTGGCTTCTCCATGGTAGGACCGCCTCTCCTCAGTACAGAAGGTCAGACAAAAAGCCTACCCAGGCCAACTCTCTGTTCTCACAGGGGTCCACCTAATAATAATAACAACAACAACAACAACAACAACAACAACAACAACAACAACAACAACAACAACAACAACAACAATAATAGTGGCTTACCTTTGCTCAACTCATCTGTGCCTGATATCAGGCTATGCTTGCGTCTCTTTCTTGTCGTTTGACCGTAAAGTGTCTGGAGCCAACGTGCCACGTAGATCTCCTCCCCTTTTCCTGTCTCTCAATAAGTATTGTCTTCATCAGTTGGAGAGGGAGAAAAGGAAGCAGTCCTTTTGGCTTAGTCTATTCCTTGGTGGCAACTGCAGCACTGAATTTTAGAGGGAGAATGAGGAAGATGGTGGCAATTTCCCCCCATATTTCAGGTTCCTTGTTGGGGGCAATAGTGCTGAGCAAGGGGGGGCACTGCTTCTCCCACTTGGTTTCAAGGACAGAGGCAATGCATCTCTGGGAATTACAAAGAGCCAGTGTGGTGTAGTGGTTAAGAGCGGTAATCACGTAATCTGGGGAACCGAGTTCACGTCTCCGCTCCTCCACATGCAGCTGCTGGGTGACCTTGGGCCAGTCACACTTCTCTGAAGTCTCTCAGCCCCACTCACCTCACAGAGTGTTTGTTGTGGGGGAGGAAGGGAAAGGAGAATGTTAGCCACTTTGAGACTCCTTTGGGTAGTGATAAAGCGGGATAACAAATCCAAATTATTCTTCTTCTTCTTCTTCTTCTCCGGCCCTTGGTCATACTGGGCCTTCTGGTGTGCATGCGCTCCCAAAGGCAAGAGGGGAACATTGAAGTTTGACCATCAGGCAGGGGTGTGTTGCCGTGTTAAGAAGCTTTTCCTCTTTTTTTCCCAGCGGTCAGCTGCCCTCCCAACAGTCACTATGAGAGTTGTGTGAGTGTGTGCCAGCCCCGCTGCGCTGCCATCCGGCTGAAAAGTGACTGCAACCATTATTGCGTCGAAGGATGCCAGTGTGATGCAGGCTACGTCCTCAACGGCAAGAGCTGCATCCTACCTCACAACTGTGGCTGCTATTCTGACGGCAAATATTACGAGGTAAGGCACCAATTCCAAAATGGCGGCTCCCAGGGCTTCTCAATTGTTTTGTGAGCATCTTCTTAGTCATAAGAATATAAGGAGGCTTCTAGTCACGTTGGCTATGATCTGCCTTCACAGTTGGAAGCACAGGAGCCAACTCTTAGAGGCCGAGGAGTCTACAGCCCCCCAATAAAATATTTGAGGGGTCTGGGGCCCCCAACGCTGATGGACTTTGCCATTCAAATGGGGCCTGTGCATTGTGTCATGTGATCGATTATGCAGGGCAGGGTTTATTTGGGCTCTCCACAATATTTTGTTCAAGTTGGCACCCCTTGCATGTTTCCCACAGGCAGATCTGGTTGGCCCCTATGAGAACAGCACGCTGAACCAGATGGGCCATTGGACTCAACCAGCAGGCTCTTCTTTATGTTCTCAGGTTAAGATTTAGGAATAGTGGCATGTTTCACATTAACTTTCTTATCCTCCAAATATTTTCTTTGAAGTATGTTGTATTGATTTCGATGGGCTTAAGAGTGCTATTCCCTACCCTAGTTCTGTATCTGATGAAAGCGAGCAATAGGGATCGGCTCTTTTTGAAAATATTGACTGATGGTGGAGAAAAGCACCCTGCAAAGTGTCTTTCCTTCAAATAACCCCAGGGTCAGGATTATCAAATACCCCCAGGGATCTGCCAATGTGGTGGTGGTGGGGATGCTACTTATCTGAATGGGGAGCAAGTTTATCGCTTTCTTTTTACCTTGCCTGGCATCGTCTATGTTTTGGTGGACTCAGATAAGCTCCCTTTTAAAGGCAAAACTCATCTTAGAAGTTCAAACTACTTTTAAATTGAAATTATGAGTGTTTGCTTGCATGGTTGTTGTTTTTAAAAAAACAATTAAAAATGCATATATGTATTATATTCTTTCTGTGACTTGGATGAATTTTCCATGAGGATCAGGCTTAAAATATCCAAAGGGGATATCAGAATGAAGCGGGATCCTGCTCAAAAGCTCCTTTGCATTCATCAAGATTCATTTTTAAAACATGTGCCAGCAAATCTGAAGCACAGCTTTCATGGTTCATGTTGCTTTAAGGAGGAAGGGGGGGGAGGACCTCTCTGTTTTAACGAGGGCTCTGATGCTTCCATGCTGTCATAAGCGTTGCATAAAAACGAGGGTTTCTTCAAGGAGCCCTCCTCATCTATATTCTTCCAAGCAGCAGCAACAATGACAAAAAATAAAAAAAATAAAAACCAGCTGTAGAATTTGAAATCGCACACTGCAAATTATGGTGTTTTTCTACCCTAAGCTGCCTGTGGGATTGGATTGTAAATGGTTTCCAAATGAGAAGAAACCAGAGGATGGAGATGGAATGCTCTCTATCTGCCGTCGTTGCGTCTGACAATGTCTCTGCCTTAATAGCTTGATTTTGGGGGATGTAAACACAATGCCCTTGGGAACTCGCTCGCGCTCCTTCAGAAGGGTGAAATTTCCTCATAGATAATTTGCGGGTGCTGCAGGCAGCCGTCTCTCTCTCTCTCTCTCTCTCTCTCTCTCTCTCTCTCTGCTATGCTAGTTTGCATTGCTGTCAGCTTTCGGTCTCCTTCTCCATTACCTTACAGCGTGATCCTGAAATAATGAACAACGCTGGTGCATTTAGTGGCATAGTTCTGTGCGTTATGTAATATTAATCAGTTTAATCCACACAATGGAATGACAAATTCCCTGTAATGAGGCTGAGCTTCCAGACTTGCTTTTGCATGGTGGGGTGCGGGGGAATACTGCAAAATTAAACTTTAATTTGATGACCTCATTTGCATGAACCGAGAGGGAGATCCTTCCCTGTTGCTTATGCCAGTGTGACTACTGAATCCCAAGGATTTACTCCTAGTTTTTATAAATTCAGAAAGATATAAATTCAGGAGAAAAGAGATTTTTATGCTTTGAATTCACTGATCTGAAATAATAAATTGGTGAGACAGGAGCACAATCAGAAACCAGAATGGAGCCTTCTTGTTTTGTTTTGGGGATAATGAATAAATGTGTAGCATTTCAGTGATGCCCATAGTTCCAGCTTGTGACAGCCCTCGTTTTTTAATACTAGTCCTGATAAATCACTATCCCTATTTGTCTCTATTTTTGCTGTTTGCTGATGCCTTGTAAAGATTTTGGCAGTGTGAGTTGCTAGAGTTGTTGCCAGTCTTCAGAGCTGAGCTTCCAACTCAAGTTACATCTCTAGGTCAGAAGCAGGTTCTTCTTGCATCTAGTGCACATGCTTAGAAATGTATGTTCATTGGCAGTCTGTCGTGTGATAAGAGCACATGATTTGCATGAGGACTCAAGCCCTGCATTGAAGAATTGAAATTCTGGAGAACCACAAAACTTGAAAGATCATGTTGTTGTTGTTTAGTCATTCAGTCGTGTCCGACTCTTTGTGACCCCATGGACCAGAGCACGCCAGGCACTTCTGTCTTCCACTGCCTCCCACAGTTTGGTCAAACTCATGCTGGTAGCTTAGAGAACACTGTCCAACCATCTCGTCCTCTGTCGTCCCCTTCTCCTTGTGCCCTCCATCTTTCCCAACATCAGGGTCTTTTCCAGGGAGTCTTCTCTTCTCATGAGGTGGCCAAAGTATTGGCGCCTCAGCTTCACGATCTGTCCTTCTAGTGAGCACTCAGGGCTGATTTCCTTAAGAATGGAGAGGTTTGATCTTCTTGCAGTCCATGGGACTCTCAAGAGTCTCCTCCAGCACCATAATTCAAAAGCATCAATTCTTCAGCCTTCTTTATGGTCCAGCTCTCACTTCCATATATCACATATAATCATAGAATTGTAGAGTCATAAAGAAACCCTGGGGGTCATCTCTAGTCTAAGCTCCTGCAATGCAGGAATGTCAACTGAAGCATCTCTGACAGATGGCCACCCAACCTCTACTCAAAAACCTCCAAAGAAGGAGAGATCAGCACCTCTTGTAGGAGTCTGCTCCGCTGTCAAACAGCTCTTACCACCAGAAAGTTCTTGCAGATGTTTCATCAGAATCTCACTTCTTCTAACTTGAATCCATCATTTCGGGTCCAAGTTACAAGAAAAGAGATTCCAACATCAGGATAATTACATTCTGATCCACACATTAGTCTAAGGACGCATTCAGATGTGGGGAATAATATTTTAGTTTTCCTGATTATTATGCTAGCATTTCTAGCTCATTTTTAATGTTCCTTTCCCACTGCAGTACCTGTTGCATTATGGAACTGTGGCTTTTTGACAGATATACTGGCACGCTGTGCTAAATTTCATTCACACCAGTGGGCGAGCTGCAGCAAAACAATGATTGTCATTGAACAACATCACTACTCCCCCAGCCTTTCTGCACATGCCTTCTGCTCCTCCATGATTCCCCCATGAAAAGAACAAGGAAGAACTGTATGCCTGTATATCACCCCAGATTTCCTCACTCTGTTCCTGTGATTTTCCAGCGCAAAGGGTCTGCAAATTGACTTTTTTTCTGAATCAAATAACATGGAAGTGAGTGCTAAACACGTTACGTTCCTTCAGTTTTCCAAAAGCGACTATTATGTCACTTGAAAGCCCATATATAATACAAAAATTAAGAGGCAGGGTAATTCTGGGGGAAATGGAATAAATCACTATGTGAATGCAACCTAAAAGGTGCAGATCCAATCACTTTGTATCCAAATTCCTAGAAACTGAACTAC
The DNA here is from genome assembly GCF_964188305.1 of Podarcis bocagei. Taxonomy (NCBI): domain Eukaryota; kingdom Metazoa; phylum Chordata; class Lepidosauria; order Squamata; family Lacertidae; genus Podarcis; species Podarcis bocagei. The sequence goes on from NC_138141.1 coordinate 23,846,229, forward strand.
TCAAGCAACCCTACATGTTTCCCGTGAAATGTTGAAGGGTATAGATAATTTGTTATGGAATTATTTTGATGTTCAAAAGCACCCTTTACCTTTTCTTTCAAAGTCATAATTGCAACCCTTTCGCAAGGTCTGTTGCATTGCCGGTTCGGACGGCAGGATGGCTGCCATGAATAATGGCTCGCGTAGCCAGCTTTGCCTCTCCACTTTCTAGCAGTTACTTTCTTTTACAATGTGGCTACTGCAGCCCCTTATCAACTGAGAAGCAAGCTCATGCGCTCAATTATTCTATAAATCTAATAACAAGAGGGGTGGAATGTAATGCGTGCTCCTCTGCAAAAGTACACATCGGTGGTCAACAGGATATTTGTTGAGCTCTGTTTGGAACGAGGAGCGAAGCGAGGTTGCTGTGGAAACTGTAACTTTGAATTTCCTTGCTTTTATGAGCGATAAAGGTGTCAGCGAGTAGTATTGGTTTGCAATTTTTCACACCCCTTTTTGGGCGGCCAGAATTAAGCCCTCAAGTCAGGTTGTGTGTAAAAACAGAAGGGGAGGAAGGCAAGCAGCACTGGAAAGCTTGCTGACCTTGCAGTGCTTTGGCCGACTTACACGGAAGTGATCTAAAGTCTCCTTTCATTCATTTGTCCTTGTCTGTTGGAAGCAGTGCTGTTTTCTGGCACTACTCAATGGTACGTTCCCTGCACCCTCATGGTCCCTTCCAACTCTACGATTCTACTATTCCTTCCCCCATGCCCAGTTCCTAAGAAAAAGGCTGATTAGGTGGAAAGGCAAGTGTCAATGCTTTTATTCCAGACTGTCACTACAGTGGTACCTCGGGTTACATACACTTCAGGTTACAGACTCCACTAACCCAGAAATAGTACCTTGGGTTAAGAACTTTGCTTCAGGATGAGGACAGAAATCGTGCTCTGGCAGCCAGGCGTCAGCAGGAGGCCCCATTAGCTAAAGTGGTGCTTCAGGTTAAGAACAGTTTCAGGTTAAGAACGGACCTCCAGAATGAATTAAGTACTTAACCCGAGGTACCACTGTATTTACAGGTGGGATTCAGTCACATACTAGCAAATTAAAGTTGTCAAATTAAAGCTGATTCTCTTGTGCAACAAGCCTGGCTGCTTCCTCCCAAAATTGGACTTTACGTGATAAGGAAAGTGTCGAGAAAATGCACTAGAAAGTAGGGCATAAACAATTTCTTGATACAATGTCATCTAACCTGCCCACAAATGAATCGGAATGAAAACTCAGTAGATAACCAGTGTTGTCTAACCTACCTGCAAACTTTGGACATACAAATTGGGATGAATGGTGAATAAACAGCAACCTTTTCCCACAGTTAACGATAGTTCAGGAATTGTGTTCGGCTAAGGGCAGGCTCACACATGTATGTATGCCACTTGATTATTCAGCCATTGATAGCTCTCAATTGATTGTGAACTATTTCCACCCTACAATTCTTGATTCACTCAAATGTAACACCATACTATGGTTTGGCATTGTGTGTGCGAACAGAGCCTCGTGTTCAGCTGTTTCTTTCTTCCATTGCATGACACAACTTCTTCACTTACTGTTGGGTTCTCAGCAAACCATGGCCTGCCCTTAAACCAGGATACAAAACCTTATTTATTTCCTTGATTGAGATCCTGGTTTGAGGGCAAACTGTACTTTGAATAAACCATAGTTTGCTGTGTTCAGACACAATGGCAAAGATGGAGAAGGAAGCAGGAAAGCACAAGCACAAGGCTCTACTCATGCATGTAAGGCCAAACCATAGTTTGGTGTTACAACTGAGCAAATCATCACCCACTGCTATGATCACCAGTTGATGAACATGCATCTGTGAATGAGGCTGACAGATGAATCCAGATGTGCACTTAATATAATGAAAGTCCCAAGTTTTTCTCTTGTATGCATGACTGTTGCTCTTTGCCAAGCCTACTAGTGCACACTTTAAGGATTTTCTGGCCATGTTTAGGAGCACACACAGGCATCACATCACAGATAGGCAGCCATTCTCCAGGAAACAACCCTTAGGGATGCCTGCATGAACTCTGGGGAGAAGCACACAGACAAAATCCACAGGTTTCAGTGTGATAAATGCCTAAAGTCCCTGCCAGTGGGTTTTCAGCCACTTGCAGATCAGTTGACAACATGCAGGGTGTCTGTTTAAATAGGTACTACATGACTGCCCTCTCCTGGTTGCAAGGAACACACTATGTCAATCAGCACAAGAGTCTGCAGAGCCCTGTTCTGTTGCAAATGTCTTGAAACCAAACCAAACCAAAGTAAGTTTTAGGGTCAGGCCACTATCTGCTTGAAAAGATTATGTTGGTCTTTGTTTCTAAAGAGAAGTATTTATATATTGCCCTCTCCCGAAACACCAGGGTAGTATACAAATGAGTGGCTACTTAAGGGACATTTTTAGGCAACTGCTCAAGTGTACTGGAATAAAAAGGTATTCAGGAGATTATTGAAAGCCCATAGTAAGCATGCTTGCCAAATACAGATTTGGAAGAGTGTTTTGCAGGATGGAAATAGCAACACTAAATGCTCAGCTCCTAGTGGAGGCCAGTTGGGCCTCTATAATGCAGCAGACAACAGCACTTCTCCAGATTCCCTCAGTGTTCGGGCTGGGATATAGGGCTCTGTGAGTTCTTAAGGCACCCTGAACCTAGTAGTAGTAACAACAACAAAAATAATTCTTGTTTTGTAGCTAGCATTGCTCAATATGAATGGGATCCATTTCTCACATTGCTTTTTCTGACCAGGGAGCATCATTTCTTTTTCTCAATCCAGGTATATCACATCAAACACCTGAAACGTGGTAGGGGTCTTAATACACATGATTGTCCAAATGTGAAAAAAAACAATTTCATTTGATTCTTTTTTAAATGTATCTCTCACTTTCTCTTCAAAAGAAATCAAAGCAGCTAACAATGTGGGTATAATTAAAACAATCTGGACCATCACAACACTAAACAAAATTGGCACAACAGCAAACAATAAAGCACTGAAGCAAACCTGCATAACCCCATCAAAGCAGTAAGCAAAGAAATGAAATCAATATGAAGACACAATCTCATCAACAGCAACAAGAAGGACATTCAGAAATGGCAGTCAGCCACCACTAAAAGCCTCCCAGAAGAGCCAGATCGTATCTAGGAGGCTGACAGACAAAGACTGTGTACACACTATTCATTTAAAGCGCACTCTCTTCCTCAAAGAATCCTGGGAACTGTAGCTTATCCCTCCCACAAAGCTACAATTCCCAGTACTCTTAACAAACTCTAATCCCCAGAACTCCCTGAGGGAGTGGAAATGTGCTTTAAATGATGGGAGCCAGCATGCTTTCCTGGGTACAGTGTTCTGTAGGGTTGGTAACATGACCAAAATGGTATCACTTCTCAGACCCACCCACCCCACTTGTTAGCCAGCAGGCACAGAACAGGACCCAGAACCTCTGGTGTTGAAAAAAGTGCATGTACTTTGGATTCTTGTCTTTGATTTGGGCATTCACTGTGACCACATGTATACCCTTTTTGGGATGGATCCACTGTGGGCTTTCATGTTACAGCTTTTCATGTTTCATTCATGTTATTGCTTCCTTCTCTTTCTTGCTCATTTCCTGCAGCCCAAGCAGCTCTTCTGGAGCAGCGACTGCACCCGCCGCTGCCGCTGTTTCCGCCGCAACCTCATCCAGTGCGACCCACGGCAGTGCAAGTCGGACGAGGAGTGCGCCCTCCGGAACGGAGTCCGTGGCTGCTTCAGCAAGAAGAGTTCCTACTGCATTGCAGCAGGTGGAGGGGTGTTCCGCACGTTTGATGGTGCCTTCCTCCGCTTCCCTGCCAACTGTGCCTTTGTCCTCTCCACAATCTGCCAGAAACTCCCTGATGTCTCCTTCCAGCTCATCATCAATTTTGATAAGTGGTCGTCCCCAAACCTGACAGTCATCTCCCCTGTTTACTTCTATATCAATGAAGAACAGATTCTTATCAGCGATCGTAATACTGTCAAGGTACAGTACTGACTCATTTAGAATGCTAGACCGTAAGAGCCTGCTGGATGAAACCAGTGGCCCATAGACCCAGCATCCTGTTCTCATAGTGGCCAACTAGATGCCCATGGGATGCCTACAAGCTGGACCTGAGCAGAAGAGTGATCTTCTCCTCTGGTGGTTTCCAGCAACTGGTATTCAGAAGCATTCTGCACCTAACAGTGGAAGCAGAACAAGAGCCATCAGGGGCAATTTAATCCATAGGTAGCTGGTGGCCCCCTAGGAACACTCTAAATCCCAAGACTCCAGTAATGATACACAGCATCCTATTCCAGGTAGTAAGCAAGCCCATGGGGGCAGGGGGTGTTCAGTCAAGAGTTCATGTACAAATGGGGCTCTTGACACATCCAAGTAGATTCCTGGATGCGTAGAGAAGTTACACACCAGCAAGGATCAGATGGTGCTTCAGTAGCAATTTGGAGTTCACCGAGGTTCTAAATAGGCTGCACTTCATTCCCGGTGGCTATCTTAACCCCCACCAATGAAAGACCCTGTATTTAAAGGGGCCGTGCTTGATTCAGTAGGCTCTGGCAGTGTTGTGAAGATGGAGGCTCAACTGCAATTTCTGGAGTGGTCTGCTTGGGATATGAGAGTGATGACAACAGGCTCCAGGGAAAGTGGGATGGTTTGAGCTGAGACTGAATCCTTGCTCCAATCTGTCACTTTCTTGAAGTCCATGGTCTCACCCTTTAGGTACAGAAAATCTGATCCTGGTGTTATGACCTACTTAGGCTAATATTAGGTGCTTGTCTTGACTGTTAACTAGGACCTGAACCTGTAGCCTCTGAAATTGAAAGCCCCTCTAGCACTCTCTGAAGAGTTGACTTTCCTTGCTAACAGAAAATCCCAATCTTTTTTCGTGAAAGAAGAGTTTGGATTTGATATCCCGCCTTTCACTCCCTTTAAGGAGTCTCAAAGCGGCTAACATTCTCCTTTCCCTTCCTCCCCCACAACAAACACTCTGTGAGGTGAGTGGGGCTGAGAGACTTCAAAGAGGTTTGACTGGCCCAAGGTCACCCAGCAGCTGCATGTGGAGGAGCGGAGACGCGAACCCGGTTACCCAGATTACGAGAGTACCGCTCTTAACCACTACACCACACTGGTTGGGAATTTGGAACATTGAATTCTGAAATTCAGATTTATTCATTCCAAAATTCAGCTAAACCAATCATCTTAATTTGATGTCTTCATTGTGTAAGATGACTGGCATCAAGTTCTCACACGCAATTGGAACATAGAAGTTTAAACCTTCCAAAATGAGTCTTACAATTTTTCATATGATCTTGTCCATTTTTATAAGTTAGCCAGAAAAGAGAAAAAGATGCATCAATGTAGCATGAAATATTGCTTGATTTCTTGATCAGGTGAATGGGACACAGGTGAACGTCCCCTTTGTGACTGGTTTGTCAACCAAAATCTACAGCATAGAGGGCTTCCTGGTCATTGATACCAGCCCAGATATCCAGATCCATTACAATGGCTTCAACGTCATCAAAATCGCCATCAGTGAGCGACTGCAGAATAAAGTATGTGGCCTTTGCGGGAATTTCAACGGGGATCGCACAGATGATTATGTCACCTTGCGAGGGAAGCCGGTGGTGAGCAGTGTGTTCCTGGCCCAGAGTTGGAAGACGAATGGCATGCAGAAGAGGTACATGGATGCAGGGGGGCTGGGGAAAGTGCTGTACATTCCAGCCAGGCAAAAGCAATTGAGGGCAGGGCAAAACAAAAGCAATTGAGAAGGATGTGGAGCAGCACCAATGAAAGACATGGCCTGAGGAGAAGAGGTGTGGTTTAGAGATGGGATGGGATTCGGAGGCAGTGTTTTACAGTGGCTCTGTTCCTTCCTGGAGAGGTGAACCCAGAAGGTGGTGCTGGGGGACTCCTGTTGGCCTGCGGGGTCCCTCAGGGTTCTGATCTGTCCCCCATGCTATTTAACAAAAACCACTAGGAGAGGTTGTTGGGGTTCGGTGCCACCAGTATGCTGATGACACTCAGGACTTAGCTATACAGCTACAAAGAAAACGTTTTAAGTGTGTTGTAAAGTGCAATATACAAATGTGACACTAGGTGGCGACAGTGAGCTATGGCAAAGTCAATGTTTTTTTTCTAAACTTTTTTTAAAAAAGCATTTTCACAACGTTTTTTCTACATGTGTAGATTCCACCTCAGTTCTATTTCTCCTTTCCACCTAGAGCCAAGGAAGCTGTCTCGGTTCTAAACCAGCGTCTGTCATCAGTAATGGACTGGATAAGGGTGAACAAATTGAAGTTTAATCCAGGCAAGATAGAGGTGCTCTTGGTCAGTCAGAAGACAGAACAGGGAATAGGGATTCAGCCTGTGCTGGATGGGGTAACACTTCCCCTGAAGACACAGGTTCACAGTTTAGGCATGGTCCTGGACTCAGCCCTGAACATGAATGGCCAGGAGTGCATTTGCACAGTGAAAGCTAGTGCACCAGCTGCACCCATTCCTTGAGATGTCTGATTTGGCCACAGTGGCACAGTTACATCCCATGCCTTAGTGACATCCCATTTGGATTGCTATAACACACACTACGTGCTCAAACACCTCAACTGCCTCAAAGAGCTGCAGCCAGATTGTTGACCGGAGCTAATCACAGGGAGCGTAGACTCCCTTGCTAGAGGAACTGCACAGGCTACTGGTGGTCTGTTTCCAGGCACAACTCAAAGCACTAGTTATCACCTATAAATCCCTACATGGCTTAGGTTCGAGCTGTCTGAAAGACTGTATTCCCTCATCCAACCCTCCTCAGGTTTTGAGATCTTCAGGGGATTCCCTTCTCTTGGTCTCACCACCCTCAAGGGCGTGCTTGGTGGAGATGGAGGATAGAGCCTTCTTAGTAGCTGCTCCCAGATTTTGGAGCACCTTCCCTAGAGAAGCTAGACTGGCTCCCTCCTTGCTGTCCTTCTGTCAGCAGGCAAAGACATTACTGTTCTGACAGGCTTTGGGGAATCGACTGCTTTTAATTAAAGGGCTTGTGCTTATTGTAATTATTGCTGTGTTTTAAACAGATTTTAGATATGTATATAGTTTAGATACTATCAGTGTTTGTTTTTTAATGATAGTTTTTTCCTATGTTTTTAGCGATTCTTGTTTTTATTTGTAAGCTGTCTTGAGTCCCATTAGGGAAAAAGACAGGATAACTACTACTACTACTACTACTACTACTACTACTCCTACTACTCCTACTACTCCTACTACCACTACTACAATAAAAGATTCCTGGCAGGCTGCATTCAGTCCCCTGGGGCCCTGAGGTCCCCACTCTCGCTCTAGGAAAGGACAAATACTCATTTCCTGAGCCTGCTGCAAAAGCCGGGATAAGAGTTTGGAGACTGCAGAATCCCAATTTGCACTTGTCTCTTTATATATTCTATAAAAACACGTAGACTTTTAGCTATTTCTGGTTGCAGTGAAAATCTTAAAAGGCCTGGGCAATGTCTATTTAATGAAAGATAAGACAGGGTGGGCTTTGGTTCTTTCAGAGGCCAGGAGATGCAGCTTCTGCATGCAACACGCATTCATGTGCCAGAGCTGGGTCATAAGCAAGTGGGAGCTAGGAATCATGCCAGGAGTCAGAGGTGAGGAGGCCAAGTCAGGGAACAAGCCTCAGCCAGCAGAAACTATTATTGCTCAAGCGAAGTCCAAGCCCACGCAGGAAGCCTTTTTATAGTCCCTCCTGTTGAGAAAAGCCAATGGCCACTCCCTTGCATGAAGCCTACTCACTGCCTAGAAATATGTTCCATACTAGTGCCTCACTGCACACAGACATGGTTTCCTGATACAGCTTCCACCACTGTGCTCTTCCCCATGCTTCTTGTACACCTTTCCACATCTTCAGTATTCTGCAGTCTTTTGTGGTTTTTGTGATTCCAGCTGCAATGAGCTTCAATACGCTCAGTACGCTGCCACCTGTGACAACGTGCAGATCCAGGTCCTGCAGAGCGACAGCTACTGCCTCAAGCTTACTGACATGAAAGGCTTCTTTCAGCCTTGTTACGGGCTGCTGGACCCAATGCCCTTCTATGAATCCTGCTTTCTCGACGGCTGCTACAACCAGAAGAAGTACCAGCTCTGTGGCTCTCTGGCAGCCTATGGGGAGGCCTGCCGCTCCTTTGGAATTCTCAGCACAGAATGGATTGAGAAGGAAAATTGCTGTAAGCGAGCTAGGATTAGTTCCATCTTCCTACTGAGAAATTCTCAAACTTTGTCACAGTGGGCTTCCCTAAGTCAATAAAACAGCCATTCAAGGGCACATTTGGCATGTTAGATCCTGCTGTTGACCAGCTACGTTATTGCAGATTTATCGGGAGCACAATAAAGGGCTATCTAGGCAACACTTTCAGCATGTAACAGCCTTGGGGGCTCACTTTTTATTTCAGGGAAACAAGAGGCATTGTAAAAAACAAAAAATTAAAAAATCCCAAACTCATTAGTTCTTAGAGTCTGAAATATATGAATTGTAGCCAAATACTTGGAGTGGAACCACTGAAGTTAATAGCATGGCCTACATAGTTTCATTGATTTCAATGGGACTGCTCTGAGTAGAAGTTAGTTGGATGCAGCCCTGCATTACAGCCAGTTGATTCACTGTGTTCCTTGCCATCCAAGCTTAGAGATCCCCTCTGGATAGTATTCTTTGCAATGGTGAGTATAAAGACCTACATAATCCCCTTGATTATGACAAATGATTGATTACACCTTAGATTAATTCACATCTCCCCAACAAAGGCTGGTTAACATAGGAAAAAATGCCTAGGTCTTCTCTTGTGTTAGCACTTTGTGTGTAAGTGATAAACAGCAGCTCATGCAACTGGTCTTAAAATAAACTGGTTGTCCTTCTTTGTTTCCCCCTCCTTTTTCCTTTTTAGCAGGAGTGGTTGAAGATCCCTGTGTGGGGGCAGATTGTCCCAACAGAACTTGTGAAGTGGAGAATGGAGGAGAGCTGTGTGGCTGCATAGAACCACCACCCTATGGAAATAGTGAGTTACCAGTGGCCGTGTTGAAGCTGCCAAGGGGTGACTGGGAAAGCATCTCTAACACATCCCTGTTACAGAGGGAGCATAAATGCATTCATAGGTGATCCAAACAGCAAGCATTCTCTACTTACTGTAGGCTTGCCTAAAACCTGCAGCCCCCAACTCCATGTGTTTTCATAGATTCCCCACTTATGCAGGCAGTATGCCTGTATCATGGATACTATCCAGGTGATGTGAAATATCCTTTATTCATTCATTCATTCATTCCCCGCCCATCTGGCTGGGTTTCCCCAGCCACTCTGGGGCATTAAAACTTTACTAGACAGTCATAACCAGCATTGAGTCTCTGGCATGATCTTCTGCATGTATCACTGTGTCCTTCACATATATGATCCAGGCACAGTGAATTAACAGCGCATTGTCCCTTTAAGAACAGTCCAGCCTTCTCTCTCCCTCCCATCCCTTAGTTTAGGATGTGGGTAGCCAATGCAGTGCTCTCTAGATGTTGTTGATTTACAACTCCCATCATCCCTCCCCATCAGCCATGGTGGCTGGGCTGAAGAGAGCTTAGCATTCGGTTGGCATCATATTGGCTACCCCAAGTTTAGAAGAAAGTTTGCTACCGTCCAGCAAGTAACTTGTGATGTCAGTCTTGGTGCTCGTAATTTCAAGGTTTGTTGAGGATGTAGATCTGGTTTTCATGTTGGCTGAGTGTTGTATGCAATGCAGCGTTAAGTTAAAGTCACCTAGCAGTCTATATGTTGCACTGCCAGAAAACTGTTGCACAAAGAAAAACAAAGTACATTTTCCAAAGATGGTTAAGAAACAGATTGCACACAAAAATCAGCTGTTGGTCAACAAGGGTTGGCTGTTTCACAAACAGCTTCCACAATTGTAGGCGCTGCACTGGATTCCTCTGTTGCTCAACTTTTAAATTCTTGCACTAGTGGATGGAGAACATTCGATGCAGCCTTGAGTTTTTCTCCTCGCAAATAATATCAAGTATGTGTAATCTTAAGGAATCTTGGTTTTTTCTCTTATATCTTCCATCTTTTCCACCCCTAGTTTAGGAAGTATCAGACATCACTTTTGTAGGTGTGATGACGCTAAATTTTTGTTTCTGGAATACTGTCCCTGCTCTTAGATACAAGGATGTTACAGAATGATCGTAGGACGGGGCAAGATGGCCCTTGAGTGGCTGCTGAGCTTTTTATGGACTCTTTGCACCAGGGGAGCGGGTGGGTGTCTCTCGCTTGCGGCCATGATCCTCATCCGCAAACGTTGCTCCTGAACTGTTCACTTTAGAGAGGCTGCTTGGGATCGGGGCAGCCCTGTCTTCTGTCAGTGCCATTTGTGGGGTGCCTGGCACCTGCTGCCCCCACCTTGATTCTTTCTGGCCTAGAATGTGGTTCACCAAGCAGAAGAATTAAAAGATACCTTTGGAAACACTGGACTCTGTGAAATGCAAGGTTGAATTCTGATTCCCCAAAAAGGAGCTGAAGGCGCAGGAAAGGTGGTGCCAAAATGTGGGGAGAACCTCAGGCCCAGGGGGCTAAATACAGCCCCCTCCCCCCAAACTCCTTACAGACCCTGCTTTGCCCCCTCCTCTGGTATTTTGCCTGGCTGGAATATGCCTTTGAACTCTTTCCTCCCCCAAATAAATTATTTTATTTTGGGGAAAAAAAGAATGATCGTAGGACTAAGATGACAGAAATTAATAATTTGAATGGAATTTGTTAGGACAGGGTGGAAGTTTCATACTGTCACAGAAACTTTGAATTGCTCTTCAGCTAAGATACATTTTGTTCTACTTCAAACAATTGTAATTTGTGCAATGCCAAGTTACCTTAGTGGTGAGTCAGTCCACAGGAACATAAAAATGGCCCATTATTTCATCACCTTATTTCATCTCATTTTTCTCCCTTGGGTCTCAGCACTGGATTGTTTCCTGTGGCAGAATTTTCCATTGCTTCATCCAGCCTTGTTTTCCACTTGCCCTGAGTCCCGAGGCTTCAACTGATTTCCATACAAATACACAGGGGTTTTTTTTATTTAAAAAAATCCTATCACCATTAAAAATCAATTTTGCACAGCTATCTTCCTTGCTGTCTGTGAATGTCAATTGCTTGTAGCCTCAGCTCGCCAGCCCTGGAAAATATCACTTGGAAATGTCCATCAAACCTGAATTGAGGAGGGAAGGGGATTTATTCTGCATCCCCATCAAAGAGTCTGAGTTAAAGACTTCTGGTCCTGGTAGAATGCCAGGTGTATTTTGGGAGATCACATAAGAACACATGAATGAGCAAAAAAAACCTTCCTTGGTGACAAATCAAATACCATCTCCAAATTTAAAAGGATATACAAAACAGCTTTTGTAGTAATCAACATGAGAGATTATTGTATGGCATGACTGCATGGCTAAGATTCAATTAAACAATGATTAAGATTAAATTAAAATGGATTAAATCTATTTGTCACCTGAAACTCAAGAAGCAAAACAAGGTCAAGGAGTACCCTTCTAAGCGGGTGTAATTTACCCAGGACAGGACAGACTCCTAGACCTCTCACATTTGGCTTGCAATCCATCAAAATCACCATCTTCTTGAGATTTATTTCCAACTTGTACTCTCTAAGGATTGAGTGCTGCACCAGAAGCTGATGTAAAACTTAAAATAGAGCTGGATGTTATCTGCATACTGCTGACACCACACTGCAGTTTTGTACAACTGTACCTATCACCTGCATATAAATATTAGACTAGCTTTACACTAGATAAGCCATTAATATATGCAAACAGTCATTCCTAGGCACCATGCACTTCCATCTTAATGAATTAATTTTACAATTAATCTGACTTCCTCAGTCTTGCATAAATAATAGGGGAGGAAATCAGCTGGCCATCAGGACTAAGGCTTTGATTGAAATGAATTGTTAATGTTCACGTCCTTTACTTCTATTTTCGACCGTGTTGTGGCCTTTAAATGGTATTTTGACTAGTAAATGTGATAGATATCCATTTACCAATTGCCTAGCCCTTATCCGCACACAGCTCCCCACTCCTTTTCTTTTTCATTGCAGACACGCAAGACATCCTGGATGCTGAGGTGACCTGCAAAGCTGCCCAGATGGAGGTGTCCATCTCAAAGTGCAAGCTGTTTCAGCTAGGCTTTGAAAGAGAAGGGGTGCGCATCAATGACCGCCACTGTCCTGGCATTGAAGGAGAAGATTTCATCTCCTTTCAGATAAATAACACCAAGGGCAACTGTGGAAACATAGTGCAGGTCAGAATGTTTGAGGAACTCTGGATTTGCTCCTATTCTCATGACACTCTTCTTCAGCTCATTGATTGTTCTGGGCTTGCATCACTAGAGTCCTGCCGTGAAAGGTTTTGCATCCCTGCCATCAAAACATCATCAAATGCATTCTGAATGTTATATACATACAGCACCACTAGTGTAGATGGTACTTTACAGAGTTTCATAAGCAAAAAAAATTAAGCCATGTCAGGAGAGCCAGCAGCAGTATATCACACTGTGCAAGTTGGAGTTAACTCTTTATTAACAAAACCCATGATCTGCACCTGAGTGTCGGGCCTAATGAACACAGCAACTCATCTCCAGTAGGTGTTGCCCCCATGAAGCAGTTGCTGAGACTGAAGGTCCCCACCCCCCACAGCTGCCTAAGTCTCCTGCTATCCAGGGTGCTTCCCAAGCAATCTGAGACTGTGTTTGTGTGTCGCCAAACTCTTCTCTGCCCTTTTAATGCCTCTTCTGGTTCTGGGAGGCAAGCAGGTAGGGGAGCTAATCTCCCAGACAAGGAGGTTGAGACCCCCATGACTCTTCAACAGCCTGACCAATCTCTGCTTCTTGGTCCTGTTACTTCCTCAGCTTCCGACATCTCCTCTTCCCTCTCTTCTCCCTCTGATCACTCATCATTGTCCCACCTCCATTCCCTGCTTCTTGGTCCTGTTACTTCCACAGCTTCCGACATCTCCTCTTCCCTCTCTTCTCCCTCTGATCACTCATCATTGTCCCACCTCCATTCCCTGAGCTCTGAGCCTTCCTCCCTTGTTGGTTCCCCAACTGGTTCCTCCCACTATTCCTCTGTATCCAACCAGTCCATGACAGGCAGGTCCTGCCCTTAGGAAGCTTATGATATATCATAGACTTTTATCATAATTTTAATTTATTATAAGTAATCCTGAAATTTTATTTAGGGCTATCCACAAATTCAAGAAGGTTTTGTCAACTGATCATCTACTTTTTAATTGATTCCTCAACTTGCCAGACTTCCATTCTTCTCAGACTATCCACAGACCACATAAAGAGATTCTTCACTCAAGGTAGCTTCTTTTGGGTTAGTCTTCTGTTGGATGGTTCCCTCCATTTCACTCAACTTAAGCAAGAAAATTTAGACTGCAATTCTGTATACACCCAGTTTAGAGTAAGTTCCACTGAACTCAATACAAGTTACTACTGAGTAGTCTAAAGCACAGATTATGGCTTTGGATACTATTAAAGAGAATAATACAAGTGTCGAGAGGGCATCTGCACATTTAAGAGGCCTTTAATCCTTCTATGTGTATCTCCCCACCCCCACATTTTTCCCCTCTGCGCAGTCCAACAGCACCCACATCATGTACAAAAACACAGTCTGGATTGAAAGTGCAAACAACACTGGAAACATTATCACTCGGGACCGAACTATCAATGTTGAATTCTCCTGTGCTTATGAGCTTGACATCAAAATTTCTTTGGATTCCGTTGTGAGACCAATGCTCAGGTAATAGAAACACCTGTTTCCTTTGTACACATGGAGAGGTCATTTGGGTGGGAAGAATAAAGGCCCTGCTCTCATTGACTTAATTTGGAAGGGTACAGGATACTCTGAGGTGACACCCACAGGAATATATGGAGTCAATTCACATGTTATATTGGATTTGACTTCCTTTCTTCCTTCTTTCCTTCCTTCCTTTCTTTCTTCCTTTAAATGCTGATGTCATTCCTGTGTCTGAGTTCATGAGAGCACTGTCTGAAAATTGGCATAAATGCAATCATTGAGACAGCTAGAGCGCCGGTGGCAGAAAACTCATTCTGAATCAGACAGGACATGGGCTAGAGCTCAACGTTGAGCCTACCAAGTGGCAATGGTGACAGCGAAGAGGACCTTCTTCACCGCCTCTATTGCATCTGCAGAAAACAGCAACAGGAGACTCTTTCAGGTGGTTCGCAATCTGGTCCTGAATGGGGTAACGGTGCCCCTGAAGGACCAGGTGCTCAACCTGGGAGTCATTTTGGACTCACAGCTGTCCATGGAGGCGCAGATTAATTCTGTGTCCAGGGCGGCTGTCTACCAGCTCCATTTGGTATGCAGGCTGAGACCCTACCTGTCCATGGACTGTCTCGCCAGAGTGGTGCATGCTCTAGTTATCTCCTGCTTGGACTATTGCAATGCGCTCCACATGGAGCTACCTTTGAAGGTGACCCGGAAACTACAATTAATCCAGAATGCGGAAGCTAGGCTGGTGACTGGGAGTGGCTGCCGGGACCATATAACACCGGTCCTGAGAAATCTGCATTGGCTCCCAGTACGTTTCCGAGCACAATTCAAAGTGTTGCTGCTGACCTTTAAAGTCCTAAGCGGCCTCAGTCCTGTATACCTGAAAGAGCATCTCCACCCCCATCGTTCAGCCCGGACACTGAGATCCGGTGCCGAGGGCCTTCTGGTGGTTCCCTCATTGCGAGAAGTGAGGTTACAGGGAACCAGACAGAGGGCCTTCTCAGTAGTGGTGCCCACCCTGTGGAACGCCCTCCCATCAGATGTCAAGGAAATAAGCAGTTACCCTATTTTTAAAAGACATCTGAAGGCAGCCCTGTTTATGGAAGTTTTTAATATTTAATGCTGCATTGTTTTTAAGACTTGATTGGGAGCCACCCTGAGTGGCTGGGGAGACTCAGCCAGATGGGCGGGATATAAATAAATTATTATTATTATTATTATTATTATTATTATTATTATTATTATTATCCAATTCATGAGCTCCAGGCATACAGCCATTATGTGGTTTCTGTGACTGGAGACCCATGGGGTGTCCCCTATGTTTGCAAAAACTTACACTAACATAGGATGTGAACCAGCCCTCCAACTGCCCAGTTAGTACTGTTCTGATCACTCTTTGATCCTCATATGCTTGTACCTGGGGCTGCAAAAGATATTGTCCCTCCTGTAGAGGCCTCTGGTGCCTAATGTTTGAAAGTTCTCATGTATGCATAAAATAAAATAATTAGGAAAAAGAACAGCGAGTCATAATCCATGCTATTTGTCTGAAGAATGAGGTAGCTGAATTGCTGTTTACAGCTTATTTCAGTGCATTCATCACCTTATGGTGTTTTAGCATTTTATTGTAATCCATCCTGATAATATACTTGAAAGGGCAAAATATAATTAATAAATAAATAGGCACCGGAGGCAGATTTAGACTTGCTTCTCTGACTCAGCAAACTTGCTCCATGGTTTCTCCAGGATATTTTCTCTATTCACTCTTCGTTAAGCTTTATAACTCTCCTTTTCAGTGTGATTAACCTGACAGTGCCTACACAAGAAGGCAGTTTCACAACCAAGATGGCACTGTACAAAAACTCATCCTACAAGCATCCCTACCGGCAAGGTGAAGTGGTGCTGACCACCCGTGACGTGCTGTATGTTGGCGTCTTCGTCCTTGGGGCAGATTCCACCCATCTCATCCTAATGCTGAATAAATGTTATGCAACACCTTCCCGAGACAGCAATGACAAGCTCAGATACTTCATCATTGAAGAAGGGTAAGTGACACCCTTTTTCCTTCCTCGGTTTTGGAAATTCCAGAGATTCCTCACAGCTGTGTTGAGAGCTGGGACTTTTTTTTTTTTTGCGTTGTAGGTGCCAAAATATAAAGGATAACACAATTGGGATTGAAGAAAACGGAGTTTCACTGACTTGCCGCTTTCACGTCACTGTCTTCAAGTTCATCGGTGATTACGATGAGGTTCACCTCCACTGTGCCGTTTCACTTTGCGACTCAGAAAGATACTCTTGCAAAATAGTAGGTGGCATGGAGCGTTATATCCTGGCCCGGTAGATTTGCATAGCTTAGACTCTACACAGGGGTCAATGATCATCTTATATAAGCTCACCTCAGTGGTTATGGTCTGCAGGAGAGACTCTACTCAAAGTGCCCTGTGACAAAACCATGGAGTTGGAAATGACCTCAGAAGTCATCTAGCCCAAACCCCCAACTAATGCAGGAAACCCACAGCAATAGCATCTGTGTAGATGGGGAAATGCATGCATTTTGAGGGATGGTGGTGCATTATGGATATCCCAGTAAGGTAAAGGGACCCCTGACCATTAGGCCCAGTCGTGGCCGACTCTGGGGTTGCGGTGCTCATCTTGCTTTATTGGCCGAGGGAGCCTGCATACAGCTTCCGGGTCATGTGGCCACCATGACTAAGCCGCTTCTGGCGAACCAGAGCAGCGCACGGAAACGCTGTTTACCTTCCCGCCAGAGCGGTACCTATTTATCTACTTGCACTTTGACGTGCTTTCGAACTGCTAGGTTGGCAGGAGCAGGGACCGAGCAACGGGAACTCACCCCGTCGCAGGGATTCGAACCGCTGACCTTCTGATTGGCAAGTCCTAGGCTCTGTGATTTAACCCACAGCGCCACCCGTGTCCCAGATATCTCAGTAGTCACCGCTAAACTCTGGAATCCCCAGGAAGATTACCTATATTCTCCAGATGTTGTTGGACTACCATCATACCTGGATGATGGACATGGAGCCCAACAACATCTGGTGGGCCACACCTGCTCTAAGTCTTTACCGTGATTTCTAGGTGGATTTCTAGAGTGCACACACTTATAGCAATCTTCTCTCCTTGTTTGGTCAGAACTGTCCTCAGAACGCCAGGAGGGCCAATGACTATACCAAAGAGCTCAATGAGCAGATCATCTCTGTGGGGCCAATCAGGAGGAAGCGTAAGTCTGGCATTTCTTCAATTTCCTGAAGGATGATGGGTTCACTTTACTCCATGGCTACAGTGGTGGCATTCAGCATGTTGCAAAGACAGAATCCTGCCTTTGTTAATAAACTCTCTGGTCCCCAAGGTAGCAGGGGAAAAATAGTTTTGAGCATTGAAGATGGAAGGGTTCAGAGCCTGACTAGCCATAAACCAGCATCACTGTGTAAAAATCAGTTTTCATGTGAAGCAGTGGTAACTTCACAGTGTCACTGTGACCCAGACCATTCCTCCTTATTGGAAATATTCCACTTTCATTTTTTACATCTTGTGTTTTAGGTTTAGACTGGTGTGAAGACAATGGAGGCTGTGAACAGATATGTACAAGCCAGATGGATGGGCCTCTATGCAGCTGCGTAACAGGGACCTTGCAGGAAGACGGCAAGAGCTGCCGAGGTGATGTATCCAGGCATTCCACAAGTTATTCTCTTAGGAAGGTTTGGAAGCAAGGCCTCCCTTTAATGCCAGGAACTGCCCACTTACAAAAACTGACATCCATTTCCTTTGAAATATTTTACAATTCTGGCTGTTGTAACTTTGTCGTGAACATATGAACAGCCTTCATGCTACAGACCATTAGTCCATCTATTCAGTACAGTCTACTTCAGCAGTGGCTCCTCCAGGGCTTTTTTCGGCCGGAGCTCACCAGAACTCAGTTCCAGCACCTCTCAGGTAGGTGATATTGCTATTCTAAGACAACAAGGGAGACATTCATGGTGTGTTCCAGCACCTTGTTTTCTAGAAAAATAGCACTGGGTTCCTCAGTGGTTAAAATGAGAACCTTCTCCATGAAAAGTATGTGCTCTGTTGCTGACCACTGACCTTCCCTACTTACCCTCCTCCCCCTAAAATTTGTGACATGGACCACCTGTCACTCCTTCCTATATGAATATGTATGGAGAGTCAGTCTGGGCCAGCTTAGTCGATTAATCATAGGAGTTTTAGTTAGTTGGTTGGTTGATTGATTGATTGAACAAACAAACTGCACATGGAGGAAAGCTGTATTTCTGAAGAACACTTTCTTTGATTTTTAGATAGTCCTGGTATATTGTAGCAGGCATCATCTTAGAAGAAGCATTCTCTCACTGTAAGAGGACAGGGAGAATGCCTCTGAAGGTGCTGTGCTATCTCTAGTTTTTATAAGCCCTCATATATATATATTTTAAAAAAACTCTTAGAATTGTTCCCTGATTCATTGGGAGGTCCTTGTTTAAAAGTATTTTAAATCAATTAATCTAACTGATTTAATTTATTATATATTTGCAGCCACAGTATAATTTATTGTACCGTCAAGATCTCACTAGCTGTATCCCGGGGCTACTAAGAAAATCAAAACCAGTACAAGAAATGTAGGCTCTGCCTCTTTAAAATGTGGCTCATGAGTTCTCTCTCTTCTTCTTCTTCTCTCTGTAGCAACCAGCTCATCAAGTGGACCTCAAGCCAGGCTGCTTCCCCTCATTGTTACCCAGCTATCGTTATGGTGTATTCTCTGTAAACCGATTCCAACATAATAATTAATCTTCAGCTTCTACTTAAAGTACTGTAATTTACTTTAACCCTCCTAAGTCCCTGTAGGATACGCGCATGCAACCCTAAACCTGCGACCTGCACTGACAACAGTCATCGCCATCTACGACAACACTTTGTCCGTTGCTGCACTGGAGTTGTTGGCCTGCTTTTAATGGTCTTAATACTAAAGAAAGCTGGAAAAATTTAACAGGGCACTGCACTCTTCTAAACATCAGGGATGTGTCCAACATGATGCGTAGCAAATAGTCAACTGTGTTTCTCCCTCTTTGTCTTCATTTTTAGGACAATCCCCACTCTCTCTTCCTGTTTAAATTTTGGAGGAAAGTATTTTGCCTCTTTGATCACTACTTGATCTTGGAAGAAAAGGAAAATGGGCTGTAGGTAGTCATGGAATTGGTGCCCTGAGATCTATGAATTGCCCCCTGTAGGCTCCTATTATGGAGGCCCTCCATCATTGTCATTTAGTTCAGGCTCTAGCCATTTGTTTGTTCATTTTCTTTTTGTGTGTGGTTGCTGTGAGTCTTGCATGCACAAGAGAAATTAACCATTGCTAATTTCTTCATAGAACATCCAATTGAAGTTCTCCATTCACACAGCAGGGCTAAGAGAATCAATAGATGGGGGCAATCTACAGGTACCTTGAAAATGTCACCATAGAGTGGTTGGCATGTGGGAAGCCATCCCAGTTTTTGTTGCAGCTGCCATCATTGCCACTCACACATCCAGTTTAAATGAGCAAGCTTTTGGTCATATGAAAAAAGCATTTCTTCTTGTTTTGAGTTCTGGCCACTCTTCTTTCTCTTGATATATTTGTTCAAATAGCTTTAAGACGAGACAACAGGCAACTTGCTTTTGGAAACCTTGTTTTGAATGTGGGGGTTCTATAGATATGCTGGAGAACATTCAGGTATAACATTTCACCATAGAAACAAATCCATCAAGAGAAATGTCTGTGGTGCAACCTACCACCAAGTTTATCAGAGGTTTCAATACAGTGTGGACAGAAACCTGTGAGTTAATATTTTGTGAGGTCTGTAAGGATCTCTAGGAGAGAATTCTCAACACCTCATCAAACTGCAATTCCCAGGATTCCTGGAGAAGCCGTGACATTTAAAGAAGCAAGGATTGATAACAGCTTCTAGTGTTTCAGCCTGAGATCCTATCCCTTTAATTATGCTCACATGTTATCACTGAACTCAGTAAATAGCTCACAAAAGAGCTTTGGACAGCTGGGATGTCTTCCCTCCCCCACCCCCAACCCAATTCAAACTCTGTCCCTTTTTGTTATACATTCAGCCAAATAATTTAAACATGGTTTATTCTTAATAAAACTTTGTGTTCAGATATGCTCATTTCCTGTTTGTTATTGCATCACATGGGGAATCAAGATAAATATAAAATTGTGTTACACTCACATACATTACTCTGAAATGAAACATAAGCATATCAAAAATCCTTACATTATTCAGGTGCTCTTTTCCTCTCTTCTGTTTCTGTTAAATACCCTTTAAATGAAATATATCATACAGAATGAGTTAAGCATGTACCTCAGTCAATTATGTAGCAAGCTCCTCTATGAGAACAGAATATCATTCTTGTTAAGGGAGAGATATTCTGTTAATAGTGCAAATCCTAGTTTTAATAGGTGCAATGGACTAGATGCAGTAGAACAAAATGCCTCCAGTCATCTGCAGAAGAGGGCATCTGCATTAAACTTGGCATACTTAGTACAGGGCTTTAAAAAAATGGATCAGTCCAATGGTCCATCTAATCTAGCATCCTGTTCTCACAGGCAACTGGATGACTTTTGGAAGCCCAGAAGCACAACCTGAGTACAATGGCATTCCACCCACCTGTGATACCCACCAAATGGTGTTCAGAGGCATACTGCCTCTGAGAGTGGAGGTGGAACACAGCTATTTTGGCTAGCAGGCATTGATAACCCAGAAAGCCACCTCAGACTATGCTCAGGCCTCAAAGGACTATTCAGGCACAGAAAGGAATAACAATTCTAACACTGCCCCGCTGTGATTGGGAAGGCCGTATGGAGCCCCTGAGTTGGCGGATGGGTCAGGTATAAGGAGTCTTGACTTCTGCCCTTTGCTGGTGCAAGGGAACAATGGTAAGCACACACCTAGAAAATAAGAGTTGAATGTCCTTAAGTCAATCATATTGAGATAATCCAGGCAGCTTCCAATAAGCAGCCCAGGTACTCAGATACCATGGTGGGGAGTGACATTCTGGGGCTTGCAGAGGCAATCCAGCCTCTCTGCGCACTGTGAAGCTTCGTCATCAAGGGTAGTCCTACCTCTCAAATGCCCCAAGTCAATCAGATGTCAGGGGCTGGACTCTTTGGCATGATAAGCTCCTGAAATGAGACTCTGGAAACAGTTGGTATCTACAGTCAAGGGGATTAAACAGTGCCAGGTCTATGACAGACACTTGTACTCCACCCACATATATGAACAGCAAAGAGCAGGACACATAAGTTAATTTTATGAAGCTTCCTGCCACAATTTGTGGTGATGGCCATGAGCTTAGGAGGCTTAAGATGGAATCACATACCTCTGTGGGAGATGGGGAAATACATGTAACTAATTAAATGCAAAATCTGCAAAACACCACGTGAAGAAAAGTCCTTCACATAATGCAAAATTAACTAGTTACTAATGGAAATAACTAATGGAATTTGCAGCTACTGCCACAAGATGTAGTGATGGGCAGCAAATGATTAGACAAATGTATTTATAAGTCTGTTAATGGGTATTGACCATGATAGCTAAATGGAACCTTTAGGATCAGAGACATTCTACCTTAAAACTGCAATTGCCGGGGGGGGGGGGGGGCAAATGGCAAAATAGAGTTTTTGCACTCATGGTCTGCTTATGTTCTTCCCAGAAGAATCTGGCTGGCCACTGAAGAAAATGGATGCTAGACACAATGGACCTATGATCTGATTTAAGAGAATTCTAGTGCTTACATTCTGTTGTTTATGCATTGAGCATTAATATGGATATACTTGTCTGTCCCCCAAAATGCTTGTAATAAAACTACCCCCCAGCCCCAGATTCCTTTCTACCTGAGCTTTCTTTTCATATTCCAGCAGATCTTCCATGTCCTCGTCCACCACTTTATTCAGCTCTGTCAAGATAACATCTAAAGCCTGAAATACACAAGAGAGGCGTCCCAAAATTTAGATGAAAAGGAAAAAGTGAGGGCGGGAGCTGATCCAGGGAAAGAAACAAGCTTAACACTTTCTTTAAATTGAGGCCTTTACACAAGTCAGGTTACAGCACAAAGGCTTCATGCTCTGTTTTTTTA
The DNA here is from genome assembly GCF_964188305.1 of Podarcis bocagei. Classification (NCBI taxonomy): domain Eukaryota; kingdom Metazoa; phylum Chordata; class Lepidosauria; order Squamata; family Lacertidae; genus Podarcis; species Podarcis bocagei. The sequence continues at coordinate 23,868,204 of NC_138141.1, forward strand.
AATATATATATATATATAAAATGAGAGATCTGATTTGATGTGAACCACATTGCTGTTTTCATAATAAAAGAAGTGGCAGCCACATGAGTAATTTGAGACAAAGCAATATCCCATCAGATTAGAGTCAAAAGAATGTGCCAGAGCCTGAAGAAACACAAACCATGTGCCCTGCCAATCTTTCACATTTTAAGATCTATTTTTAAGGCTCCTTGCAGTACAAAGTAGAGTTTAAAACTTGCTTACTCTGCTGCCATCTGCTGGAAAATTTGGTTTACAAATCTATGGTTTGCAATGATTTCAACATCACAATGTTTTCCCCTCTAATAATGATATACAACCCTTAAGAGTCAGTAGTCCATCTGATCTGCAGAATGTACAAAGGTAAATAACAAAGACTTCTTGAAAAACAGCACTTCCGTCAAATTAGGAGGGCAAAGCGCCTCCAGAGGCAATGGGCATTTGAAAGGTCATTCAAGGACGTATCAGGACAGGCATGCTTCCTGTGGCTATAGGATTTTGCTATTCAGGACTCAAGAATGGTACTTTACGACTTTCATAAGGCTTATAAATAAATCATATACCAGCCTTTGGTCCAGAATAATTGCACCATTCACCTTCTGGTAACTCTACGTTTGATGTGTGACTAAAGGTAAGCAAGAACCTACTGAGGATAATGGAAGTTGTGTTTAATACAGCAAGGAAACAAAGAATAATAATTCAGGGGTGGAAAGCCTGAAAATGTGTGCTCTAACTCCTAGGAACTATCTGATAACAGTTATTCTGTAACTATCTATTCTGTAAAACTATTCTGTAAAAATAAGCTAAACCCAATTGTTCTAGATTTCTGCATTACAAGACTGTTACAATCTGCAACCAGACTGTCAGAACATGTTGTGAACAGATTATATTTAAAAGGTTGTTGGAACAACTGAAGGAACACAGTTGTCTATGCATTCAGTGACAACTGGACACAAAGAATTAGGTTTGCAGTGCAGAGCGGGAGCCCATTTTAGCTTAAGCGCCCTAAGGCTGATAGGATATTTCAGGACAGGCAAAAGAAAATACTTCTTCACACCGTGCCTAGTTAAACTGGAATTTGCTCCCACAAGCTGTAGTGATGACCACCAACTCGGATAGCTTTTAAAGAGGATTAGACAAATTCTTGGAGGATAAGGCTATGATCTGTCTCCACCGTTGAAGGCAGTACTGTATGTCTCTGTAAAACAGCTGCTGGGGACAGAAGTTGGGAGAGTTCTGTTGCTCTCAAATCTTCCGTGCAAGTTTCCCACAGCACGGGCAGACTTTGGTAATCTTTCATAATATGGTGCCCTGTTCCATCTCCAGTTAAAAATGATCAGGTAGGAAGTATTGAGAAAGATCTACATATTCATTTGGAAATAAATTTCACATACTTATATGGGATTTCCTCACTTGCCTTGAGGAAGCCTTTTTTAATTATAGTTTTACTTATGATACATACAGTAGCATTCTGTACCAGCCTATGTGTGTGGAAGGCAAAGACCTCGATTTATCCTCCACCTCAGATACTGTGAATGCAAAGCTGCTGTTCTGTGAGTGTAAGGAGCCCACTACCACTATGTACTTAGGGCAATTGCTGCATTGAGGCACTTAGAACAACTAATGCACTGGAGTATTTGACTTAACTTCAGCACTGTGAAGGTTAAACAGAATATTTAATAGGGAAAGAGATATTAGGAGGAGCAATAATCTATGATTAGCAAGGGAGGGGGAATCCAGCAGCATATGATGAAGTAGGTCTCAACTAATCTCTCTCTCCCTCTCCCTCTCCCTCTCTTTCTCTCTCTCTCTCTCTCTCTCTCTCTCTCTCTCTCTGTGTGTGTGTGTGTGTGTGTGTGTTACATCCGACTCTTTCCCCTTAATTAGCTCTGAGCCTGCTCCGGTAGAGGTGGAGGAGAGGCTGGGTGGGTGAAGCTCCTCTGGACACTGCAGTACAGGAAAGATAAAAGGCAGCCAAAACAATCAACATTTTAAAATATGAGCCTACTTACCACCTCGGTAAAAGCTTTCAGATGGAAATCTCCCAGGGGAATGTTTTCAGAGGTAACTCGCTCCTGCTGCTGAATGCTAAATAACTGCTTAAGGAGAATATCGAACATAAAATCTAGAAAGAAAAAGGTAGGCAAGGAAGATTGAGGGCCAAACTGGACATGGCATTTGTCATGTGGTTTGCCCTGGTGAGCTTGGAATTCTCTCTTTTTTATATTTATTATTATTTATTAATTAAATATCTATATTGCTCTTCATCCGAGGATCACAGGGCAGTTTGCAATAGATAAACACACAAATACACAGTACAGTAACAAAGTTACTAGTAACACACAGTTTAAAAGGCCATAGATTAAAAACAAACAAACCTGAAATAGCAGGGGGCAGAGAGGAGCCAATGGGCACTTTCCTACCAATGCAAATAATAGTTGTGGGGAAAACAATTCTAACCAGGATTCCAACAAGCCCCTGCCCTGCTGTAACAGGTCCTGATCTAGCTTTCCCCCCACCAAATAGCACTGTATCCTTCCTGCCCCTAGAAAAATCAGCGATAACAGCAATGTGGCTATATCCCCATAAAACTTGTGTGCAAGGATTTTCTTGAGGGATAATTGATACCCACTTGAGAAATGTTGGTAGGACAATACAGCCGTATGGACAGGGCTTTTTTTTTCAACCAAAACTCACCAGAACTCAGTTCTGGCACCTCTTGGGTGGATGCCATTGCCATTATAAGAGAACAAAGGATGTGTTCATGGTGAGTTCCAGCACTTCCTTTTTTAGAAAAATAGCACTGTGTATGAGTGTAGCACGATGGGTAGCTATAGCTGTTCCTGCCAGTTGTCCATGCTCTGGTGACTTCCTGTTTGGTCTACTGTGATGCACTATGTAGGGCTGCCCTTGAAGATGGTCCGGAGGCTGCAGCTCATGCAGAATGCAACTGCTTCGTTGGTAAGGAGAGCAGCTCAATGTGACTATCTGTTACCACCGGACCTGAAAGCATTGCACTGGGGGGCCACTAGGGGGCGCATTGGAAGATGGCTGACAATAACATCTCTCCGACCCACACGAGGTACCGTATTTTTCGCTCTATAACACGCACCCGACCATAACACGCACATAGTTTTTAGAGGAGGAAAATCCGTAGGCATGCCACCCGTAGGCATACCCTCCATAACACGCACAGACATTTCCCCTTACTTTCTAGGAGGAAAAAAGTGAGTGTTATGGTGCAAAAAATACGGTAATTTGGAGGCTATGATGGGGGTAATTAGCCTCCTTAACCCCCCCAGGATTGGGGGGGACGGCCCTTGCCTGCTGTGCCCTATACCACCCCTGAATTTGTGGGGGTGGGGGCACTAGGCACAAAGCCCTCCTGTGGGATTTCGGCACTCCTGGACGCCGTCCCTGATTCGCGCCACTAGATGCAAGAACTTCAAAAGAAACAATTTGGATGAAAGGAATGCACATATTTCAAGAAAGAAGGGGGAGTAAAGACTGCTAACAGAAGAGATCTCTGACAAAACAAGATAAGAATAAAACATGAGAAGATACGCCAAGATAAGGTACGGCAAATGACTGATGGGGGAGGGGAAAAAACTCTCCCTTCTTTTCTTATGTGATTAAACAAGAATCCCCTCCCCTCACGAGTCAGAAATGTCGTTTTGAGGACTTAAGCTGTGGATTTAAGGCTGTGTGTGTGGAGATAAACTTTCGAACCAAAGAAGAGCGTGGAATGTGTAAGAGCTTTGGAATGACGCAGTTATAAATGCCGTCGCCATATTGGGAAGTTCTGTCGGAGGTCTTGAGTCTGGGAGGAGAAAGAGAGAAATAGAGCTGTTTATATATTGTGGGTTAAACTCCTCAGTGGGACTTAAGAGTGACAGTTTTACAAGACTATGATGGAAAGAGTGATGTTATCTATGAAGGAGATGATATATGGAAACCATCTCGATTTGAGGATTGGAAGAACAGAAAATTCACACAGGACTATTATTACTATTGGTGTTTATCGGCTTAAGGAGACTATCAGAAGAGATCATAAAGAAAAAAGAGAAAATATATGAACAAGATGTGATGTGGAAACAGCAAGATAAGATGGGATAGAATTATGAACTCTGTTTGGACTGATTTGGATTGATTGGGACATTAACGCAGCAGCAAGAAGATGATCAGAATTCCCCTTCAGATCTTGAAATATGGGTCCCCCCAACAAAATTTAAAATTCGGCTTTGTAATTCGAAATTTATGTGATATGATTTAATTTGATGTGATTGGCCAGTTAATAAAAATTATTTTTTTTAAAAAAAGAAAAGAAAGCATTGCACTGGCTGCCAGTGAGCTATAACAATTTATGAATGTGTAGAGCCTCTTTGAGAATTTTTACTGGCCTTGCCAAAATGCTGTTTACTGAATATATTGCAGATATTTTAGATATTAAAAAAAAATACACACACACCCCAAAAAAAATTTGTTCTAGGAAAATGTCTGAGCATGCAGGGTCTATTTGACTGTCCAGTTCCATCTGACTCCCAGATCATGGCCAGTGAGTGGCATGCAGAAGCTGCTGCCTACAGGATTCCACTTTTGCCACGCTACTACTCATTTGTTGTAACATGCAAAGGCTGACTCCTGCACTTGGTGGCAGATGCACCTGACCATCTGAATATTAAGGGTACTTTAAATCTGCAGTGTAGGTATGCCTAGTATCTGTCATATTTAAGCCCGACAAGCATTGTTCATACCACGGTAACCTTCCTTGGAAATGTAATCAAAGCTCACCTCTCCGCCAGCTCTTTAGTGTTTGCAAAAGGCTTCTTAGATCCCCAGTGTTAAATAAATCCAAGATATTATGGCTTTCCCCAAAGTTTCAGGCATTCCCCTCCCTCCCCAGCCGTTCAATACTCACTATCTAAAATCGCGCTTGAGTGCTCCTTCCCAGAAAACCTTGGGCCCTGCAAACTCATCTTCCCTATCACACACTCCAGGAGAAATATATCAATAAGTTGTTTAGCGGCAAGCACAGCAACCTGGGAGGGGAGGAGACAGAAACAGACACCCCCATTACATTTCTAAAAGAAAAAGAAAACATTCTTCAGCAGCTGCTTCGTAAGGTTTTTCATTGCGTTCAAGGAGAGAGAGTTCCAGTGGCTGCCCTTATAGGTGTGCAAACAAAGCAAGCTTAGTCTACCCAGCCTGGTTTCAGTGCTTTCAAAAGCTTTTTTCTCTTTTTAAAAAGAGCAATAATGAAATATGTTTTTATTTGTTTTTATTCTTGCAACAGTTTTATCTTTTTTATACTTGAATATGATATTGTTGTAATCTGCCCTGGGACCTTATAGTGAAATGTGGGCAAGAAATCTTATTAATAAATAAATACATCTGCTTCCTGAGAATTAATGAAAGAACATATATTCCCAAACTCTACATGCCGCACAGCCTGCTTAAGGGGTAAACCAATTCCCCTGTGAAAGTGGCAGCAGTGTCCAGCTGAAGTTCAGATAAGAGGTTCAATCCAGCAAAAACTGGATGCCTCTAAATCCAACCAAGATCAGTGGGAATAACAAGTATTTTAGTATTAATGAGACACTGAACTGTGACATGGCATTTAACTGTGATGGTTACACATACTTAACTTGCTGCATTACAACCAATTTCTTCAAGTGAGAGCAAGTGCATGACCGATTTGGAATGATTCGGCTTACCTCTCATGGACAATCTAAAAGTGTATAAATATTCTGACATTTAAGAGATAATGATCCATGTCAGATCATATAGTGCAGGGTCAAATTGTTAATGTGCTTTAATTCAACAGCCTCATATTTTATCCATCCCCCAAAGCATTTTTGTCCTCAAGTACGGTGACCTTAGGGTCAGAGAAATATTGTCTCTGGAGGCTGCACTGCTGATTTCCTTAATCAGGATTGTGCCAAGCAGCACTGAACTTGAAAAATGTCACAAAGTGTGATTTCTCTTCTTTCTTTAAAAAAAAAACCCACCAAGTTTTATTAGACCTTCTGGTTTTGTGAAGAAGTTTGAGGTATCTCAAGCAATTTCTGTTGCAGTCTAAGAAGTCAACAAAAAAAACACCTGTGTTAAGTTTCAAGAGTCAGGATACGCCCTTCTTCAGTAGTTACTTCCTAATTATTTTATTCCTACCTGTTTATACTGCTGCTGCTGTGTTTCTTGCTTTTACTTGGCCTTATATTTTTGCCACAACCTTCCTAACATATTCCAAAAGAGCAAAATATTCAGGTGAAGTCAATTGTACTAAATTGTTAACTTGTAATAACACAAGTACAGTCCTCCTGGATCAGATCAAAAGCCTTTCTTATCCAGCACTTTGTTTCCCAGTCTGACCAACGACATGCCTCTAGGAAACCTCCAAGTAAGGTATGAGGGCAACAACTTTTCCCTGTTATTTGCACCCAAACAAGTACTTCTGAACATGGCTAGTCCATCTAGCTATCATGACTAATATTCAATTTACCTTAACTCTTTTTTCTTCCAATATTTTTTCTTGGATATTTGAATAACAGATATAACATCACATAACAGGACACAACCACCACCACCAAAAGCAAATATCAGGTAATACATAACAAAACTATTCTCAGCTATCCATACAGAGAATCCAAATATACAAAACACAACGTCTCGGGGGCTGCTTATAAATTATTTAGTTCATAAGAAGATCTTGTGTCCAGAGTAGGTATATTCAGTCTGTCCTGCTCATGACATGCAGACCTGCAAAGATGCCCTTGAAAGTCTGTTTTTAAGTTCAATTTTGTTCGTGGATGAAATAAATGGCCTCCACACTGCATTGAATTTGTCTGGTTTTCCTTTTATGGCTTTCGAGTTACGTGTTTTCTCAGCAAGGGCTAGACACTAGACATTCTTGTAGCATAAATCTACAGTCCTTGAAAGCTTTCCTTGTTTGCATTGTGGATAACTGAACAACCATCGGCAATATGATCACTAAGTCTTTAGATTTCATATCAGTATTCAAGCCCTCGATGATAGTTAGTAAGACACTTGGGGTGAGAAAACCAGCCTGAACTCCTTTTGAACATCACCTAAGCCAAGGGTGGGGGAACTCTGGCCTTCCAAATTTGGTTGAACTGGAATTCTCATAATCACTCAAAAATAGTCATGCTGGTAGGGAATGTTGGGAGTTAGAAACCAGCAACATCTGGAGAGTTCCCCACCCCCAATCTAAGCTATGTGGTAGCAAATTCATTAAGCAGCTCACGAAGAAGTATTTTCTTTTAGGAAACACTATATATAGATTTTATAGATAAGGCTTATCCACACTTACCTTTCCTCCACTCTTTCCAGGTACTGTCCGTGATTTAAAGCTCCATGTCCAATTGCCCTTTATTTTTGCTCTGGAGTTGTCCCCACAAAAACCCGCTCTTTAAAGCTCAATCAAGGCAAACAGCAATCCGTAGAAAACCCAAATTGGTGTTTGCTCCAATTCAGCTTTAAAGAGCCTGTTTTCATGGGGAAAGCACTGGCCTGTGCCTGGAAAGTATGGATAAGCCCTTCGTTAATAATAATGTATTCCAGTACAAAATCAGAGTTTTCCTGATGCCATGTTCATATCTCAAGTAGGGTGGCTATGAAATAAGCCTCACCTTCACACCTCTGCCTGGCCAAAGGGTGAGTTTTGATATGCTTCGTGGTTGCTGTTGTTTTTCAAAAGAGGTCTTAAAATGCCACTTTGATGCTGAGAATCAGTAAAAGGAAAAATGCTTTGCTTGGCTACTAAAGGATAAGAACTGACAGGCGGCATAAATACTTGTGGCATATGATTTATAGATTACACCCTGTCGTGTTGTAAGGAACTTGGCATGCATTGTAATGGATTTGGTTTCTAATAAGGAAGAGTGCATTGTGATTTTGTGTAGCTCCTTGCTGACGTACATGCAGAGATGCTTGTTTGTGGAGATTACCTTGGCAGAAGAGGGGAGGTTGACGTGCTCCTGCCTGATATGCAAATAAATGAAGACAGGTCTCTGCATTGTGCCTGACAATAACAGCAATCTTTTCTTTCTTTTTTATTTCTTTCTCCAAGTAATTAGAATGTGAAGGACAGAGTCCAGACTGAATGATGTGCCTTAATAGTGAGATGAATCTCAAAGAGAAATGGCACTGAACAGACAGTGAAGAGTGGTGGTGAGAGAGGCAAACTCATTTCAGTGCATCAAGTAGAGGGAGCGTGTAACCCTCACTGCTCTTGTGGGATGATTAGAAGTAATGAAGTTCATTTTATTAATGGCAATTAATATAAAATTAGAAAATGGCAGTGGAAGGAGAAAAAGCTCAATGGCAGGTGAAGGGGACTGTGCATATCCAGAAAACCACCAGGAGTCACTTGCTAAATTTCCTCTTTGAATGGCAAGTCTGAGCATCCTGGGCTTTGTCACAGAGACCCAAACTTCTGCCCTCCCCCAACTTACTTTATTTTACCTTCTGATACATTATCTCACCCTTCCTCCAGGGTGCCTAAGGCTGTGTAAACGGATTTCTTCCTCGTCCCCATTTTATTCTCACAATGCTCCTGTGGTGTAGGTTAAACTGAGAGATCGTAACTGGCTTGAGGTTACCAAGTGACTTAGATGGCTGAGTAGGGATTTGAACCTGGATCTCATAGGTCCTAATCTAACCTCTATACCATACTGCAGCCTTCACCAAGCTGGTGCCCTCCAGTCAACTCCTATGTTACAGCTGTGCTGGTTGGCAATATTGGGAGCTGATATGTTTTTGTCTTTTGAGGCTTTATTATTTTAATTGCATAGTATGGTAGTTCTGTTTTCTATTGCAACATACATCTCAAAGTCACTATTTGAAATTTATATACATGTTGTTGTTTTGTAAAAAGCTTGTCTTAAGTACTAAGTGGTATGAAAATATATAAAATATAATCTAGAATATAGACCCCCAATAGTTCAATAGCATCAAAAAATATAAAAAGTTCCAGTTGTCTATTTTATGGTTTCTCTTAAGCGCAGCTAGCTTAACTGATAGAATAGTTTGGCCGTTATGATATAATTGTAATCGCTTATGATTAAATTAATGCAGGTCAATAAATGATTATTATCCATGACAGCAAAATGGACAATCCATGTTCCATCCAGTGTAACTTTTGGCTGGAGACAAACTGGAGGGCATCAGTTGTCTTCATATCCTGTTTCTGGCTTCCCAAAGGTAAGAAACAGGATGGTGGAATACACAGACCTTTGCTCTGAGCCGACAAGGTACTTTTTAAATTCTCAGAGCACAAGTTCTAAGCTTACCTCTCCCTTTTGCAGTTTAAACATTTCAGAATGATATTCATCAAGGACAGTCTGAACTAAGGCGTTGGCTTCCTCCTCAACAACACACAAGATGATCCCATCCAGCAGCTCCTCTTGGTCCAATTCTTGCTGTGCCTCTTGGATCTAAGCCAGCAGTAAAAGAGCATATACATCAGAGAAATTCTGCATTTATTTCCTTTTGCACAGGGGGCAGGAAGGAGGAGATGTCGGAGAATGGTGGCCGGTATATTACTCACTAGTTTTGGCAAAGCTGCACGGGCCACTTCAGTCACTATTTCATCCATGCTATTGAAAATAGCAGCCCTGTTGAGGTAGGCATCGGCAAAGTCCTTCACAGCGCTTTTGACCACATCAGTAGATGTATCTCTTGCCGCTTTTGCCAAGAATGGGTCTAATGACAACGAGTGAGTGAGGTTCTCCATGTCTGACAGAGGCTCTTGTCTGGGAACCCTGGGAAAAGACTGGCCTTGATCCAGAGAGCTGTGAAAGACAATAAACTGTTTGTGCCTCTCTGTGCAAAGCTCTTGCACAATTAATGGGCGAGATGAACTAATCAACACAGCCCTGGTCAGCAAGCATTATTAACAAACGCAAAGCCATAATCTCAGAATTAATTGGATAATTCAGCAGTTGAGCCATACTTGTACAATAGCATTCATTAACTGCTTCAGTTAAAAGTGCAGGTTTTGTATTTGTAATCTTTACGAATGACAAAGTATCTGGACAGTTACTGCTTATTTTCCAAGATACTTTGGTTTTTATTGATACATTAAAAGGTTTTTTTTATTCTTGTAATAGTTGTATATACCCCAGTGTGCATAGGTTGGCATTCAATTACATTTTACTCACATCAGACCCACTGAAATTAATAAACATGACTAAATTAGGCCCATTAATTTTAATGGATCTGGTCTGAATAAAACTTGGTTGAATACCATCTATAGCCTCCTGGTTATGGGTGGAATTCAGTGTAGTGCTATTACAAACATTATGTCTGCACAAGCTTATCAGCTTGCCAGATGGAACGATCCCCATTTTCCCTGCAAGCTGTTCTAAGCGTTCTCCATACCCACACCCACACGAGCCAATTTGGAGCAGTGGGGGAGAAAAGAGGAGGGAAGTCCTGTTGCACAAGTAGAAGCTCTTGCACAGGGCTTCTGCTGCCAGGGTTCATTAGGTGAGTCCTATGTTTTTATTGGGTGGGGAAATCATCCTTTATTTTCTATTCTCTTATTTATAATGCTAATAGTTTATTTGCTGTTCCACATTATTGCCACCAACAATTATTCACTTAGCAGCCTCACTTAGGCTGTCATACAATAATAAATGTTTGCCTCTGAGTACGTCCCATTGAATTCAGTGAGGCTTCTGTGTAGGGACTGCACCATGGGCATAGCCTGGATTTATGTTGGGGGGGTAGGAGTTTTGTTTGGGGGGGGGAGAACCGAGCTATCCTTGATGCGATTGATCAGATAGTTAAGTATTTTTATTTATTTACTTGATTTAGGGGGGCAGTTGCCCCCCCTCTGCACACCCCTGGGTACACTCACAGACTGCACCATTTGTGAATCTGGCACATTACAGAACATTATTTATGCAAAGGGGCGTGGGTGGCGCTGTGGGTTAAACCACAGAGCCTAGGACTTGCTGATCAGAAGGTTGGTGGTTTGAATCCCCACGACAGAGTGAGCTCCCGTTGCTCGGTCCCTGCTCCTGCCAACCTAGCAGTTCTAAAGCACGTCATAGTGCAAGTAGATAAATAGGTACCGCTCCGGTGGGAAGGTAAACAGCATTTCCGTGCGCTGCTCTGGTTCACCAGAAGCGGCTTAGTCATGGTGGCCACATGACTCGGAAGCTGTACGCCGGCTCCCTCGGCCAATAAAGCGAGATGAGCGCCGCAACCCTAGAGTCGGCCACGACTGGACCTAATGGTCAGGGGTCCCTTTACCTTTACCTTTATTTATGCAAAACAATTCATTTCAGGTGGGGGGAAAGTCATTTTATAAAAAAATCCTAGTCTGATCATATCAAAGCAATGTTCAACATGCGAATACATTCAGAATTTGTTGTGGGAAAGCAATTCAATAACTTTCAATGCAAAGGAAAAGTATTTTATTACTTACTTGGATTTTTCATGTTCACCTTTTGAAGGTTTTCTATAAGTGAATTTCAAAGGGTGAAGTCTCTGAATCTGTGTGATACAGAGGAACATTGGTCACTTACAGTGCCAGATTTACATATAAGCTAAACAAGCTATAGCTTAGGGTCCCACTCTCTTGGGGGCCACCCAAAAATTATGAGTCTTTGTAAATTTTGTTTCTAAAGGAACTTTTGTTATTGCCAAATGCCAATGTGTTTGCATTATTAAGTTTGTTATGAAGAAAAAATCATTTTAAGTTAGAACTTAGGAATTATTTCACTCTTAATATACTTCTTCTTAATTGTATTTCACCATAATATACTTCCTCTTAATTGTATTTCAGTTCAACAATTACTTTGATAAATACATATTTTGTTATGTGCAATTTATTAAGTCCATAAATTACCATATAGCATATATTCAACACAAAAAACAGCAACAATTTGTTGACAAAGGACAGCTAGAGATATAAAGGGCCCCATTACCTTCAGTAGCTTAGGGCCTCATCAAACCAAAATCCGGCCCTGGTCACTTACCATGAAGGATCCTTCCAGGCAGATATACAGAATGCATCCAGATGCCATTGGGTTAACCCTTCCATTGCCAAAAATATCATCATCATCTTTATAGACCTATCCTCATTTATGAACCTGTATCAACCATTTTACAAGTCCTTCAAAGCCAGTTGTAATTCATCACTGCTTTCCAGTCTCCTGGGGAAAGAAATCATGGGCACAAGCCACTGCAAATGCTTCCTGCAAATGTGCCACAGAAATAAATAAAACTAACTGTACTGTATTCTGGGAGAACTCCCCAATGGATTCTGCACATCACCTTTTTGGTGTGTGTGTGTTAGGTAGGATACAGTGAGAAGACACTAAGAGAGGTGGACTGCTGGCTATTATTTTGGTGTATTTTCAGCATTTCTAAGATGCCTTTCAGGGCAAATTCCTTTCAGAGCAGTTCACATGCAGGTTTGAAAAATGTAATAATAATAAAAAAGCACAGCAATTGCAAACTAAAGCACCAGTCTTAAAACACTATACCTTGAGAAAAGTTGTGAAGTCTTCCATGAGCATTTCCATGAGGATTAACAGATTAGCACATCTGAAAGCAAACTCATCACCTCCCCAGAAACAGGGAATTGGGGTTCTGGGTTCCTAGAAAGTATCCAGAGAGCAAAACTTGATTTAAGCTCTGAACAGTGAGAAAGGAGGAAGCATAGTTCTCTATGTATTCTTTTGTATGGGTGAAATGTACAGTGGTGTTTGTACTTACCTGTGTTGCTAGGCTGTGTGTTTTGCAATAGTTACAGCTCAGCACCTCAGAAATCTGTGTCAGACTGTCAAATTTCAGCCACAGGATGGAAGCTATTACTAGCTTTGATGTTACTGGGCAGTCCCAACTCCTCTGCTACTCTTTGCCATTTCCTGTCCCTGAAATAATGCACCAGTATTTTTTAAAAAATCCATTCATAAACAAGTAAGTGAATAGGAGGAACAATTTTGAGGGTTGTTTACATATCTTCAGATATACTGTTACCCCTATAGCTCTGGCTAGCAATTATTTTTTAACAGGATCCATATTATGAACTGAGGAAAGGTCAACATGAACAATTCAGTAAACCGTTCATGCACCACACATTTGGGCTCTGGGATATAAGACAGGTGTGACTCATTGGGGATCCATAATTGTGGGTCATAAGCTGCAAAATTTAGTTGATCCTGCTAGCTGGTTACCTTAGAACAACAATTATATAAAACAGAGGCAACAGACACAGACTAGTCTGGATGTCAATTTACCAGTTATGCAAAACACAATCATTAGAATATCTTGCTCGAAGGGCATCTCTTAACTAAAATTTACCTAGTTTTGTATCACTGAACCTAAACTAAACTGGAATTGTAATTAGACACATTTGGTGGGTATGTCTTTGAGCAAGCTGCCAGACTAGTATCTAACAACAGTAAACATTTATGATGCAATCCTTTGCAGGTCTGCTTAGAAGTGAATTTAACTGCAAATGCCAATGTGATTGCAGCTTCAGTATGGTTGGGGAAATGGCAGTATCATTAATACAAATCTTAAAACATCAGACCCTCCAAACATCTCTATTTTCCATGGACATCCCTGATTTAGAGAAGCTGTCCTGGTTTCTGATTTGATCCCAGAATGTCCCACTTTTCCTTCGGATGTCTTATTTTCATTGGATAAATGTTGGAGGGTATGGAGTTATCTGACCCCCCGAGCCATCTGAAGGCAATCCTGTATAGGGAAGGTTTTTTAAAAAATGTTAAATGTCTTATTATGTTTTTATATATGTTAGAAGTTGCCCAGAGTGACTGGGGCAACTGAGGAAGATATATGGGGTGTAAATAGTAAAATTATCATTATGGAATGAGACGTCCCTATTTTCATCGGAGGGTACAAAACATTTCCTGAATAAGGTAAGTCAAAGTTATGCACTCGGGCATACTAGTGTGCCACAAGTGAATTGCAAGCACCCTACAGGAAATAAGTAAGTAAGGGTTCTTGAGAGCCCAACATACCCATCCTCAGAGATTACCTGTTCTTTTATAAAAAATAAAAAAAATCTAGCTCTGAAGCTGGCAAACTCTGAGACTTTGCACGAGTCACTGTTCCAGGGTATGCCTCCTTGCATTCATGAAGCACATGCAGTACAGTGATTTCTTAACTGGGCGATGAATTAATTCTTTTCTTATCTACAATCTAGAAGGCAATTAACGCTGTAGATCTATGCAGTTTTACCTGGATGTAAGCCCCATTGCAATCACTGGATCTTTCTTCTGAATCAACATGCACAGGCTTGCCTGGCACAATTCAGACCCAACCTCTTATTTAAACAGAGCACGGACGCTGTTTTTGTGCTATTTAGTGATATTGCTTTAGATGTCATGGGGAATAACAGATGGGCAACATTTTGCTGCGTCAACAGCCTCAGCAATTATTGTTATGTCATTTAAGGGGCATTGTGCTTGGCACACTTTGGCTCATTAGCACAAGGAAGTAACATACAGCAGAATTATTCTGGTGCCTCATAAGTGTAGTACAACGGAACTTTTGTAGAATAAAGACAAAGCATTTCCTTTTATACTTAATAAGAAAGGTTTCATTTAGTGTAAATATTGGAACAGACTAGCTTGCTAGTCCAAATTTGCCAAATAGTGAGAATTGCACCAGAATTACTTTCTTCACAAGGAGGCCCAATACCTGTTACATTCATGTACACAAATAAATGAGAATAAGCAGAGCAAAATGTTGCTATAAATTCCCCAGTGAAGCACCGTTGCTTTTTTCTTTCTTTCAACCTCTCCCTTTTTCTATGTGCCTGCTCACTCTTCAGCTGCTTTCTCTCTTTGCCACATTCTTATTTTATCTGCTTGTTAGGGTTGCCATACGTCCGGGATTTTGCAGACATATCTGAAATACTGCAGTCGGCAGCAGTGTCCAGGTGGAAATCAGCAAAAAGAAGAAGAAGAAGAAGAAGTCCTGTTTTTGCCGATTTCCCACAAAAATAGCTCAAAAACGGATTATTATTATTATTTTGCAATTTTGCCCAAAAAGATCATCAACTTTGGGCAGAACTAAAAAAAAGTTCAACAACTTTGGCCAAAAAAGACAAACAAACTGAACAACTTTGCCCCCCCAAAAAATATACCCCCGTGTTTGTTTGTTTGTTTGTTTGTTTGTGTGTGTGTGTGTTAAATCCTGTGTATCTCCAAAGTATGCAGAAGTAGTAAAAACTGGAAGACCCATTCCCCTCCCCCAAAGGGGGTAAAATGGGGAAGGAGTGTGTCTTCTTCTTCTTCTTTGGCAATCACTCGTAGCCGAGTAAGATTGTCTTCCATAAACATGGTTTTAACAATGAGTCCGTAAGTGACTGTGGAGGCCAATTCTGGATCCACACGTCCTTCCACAGTGGGGACATTGGTTTCCAGGCGGGAGTTGATGACGGTGTGGATTTGCCAAGTGTGCCTTCCTCTTAGCGCAGGGGTCTGCAACCCGCGGCTCCGGAGCCGCATGTGGCTCTTTTACACCTTTGCCGCGGCTCCGGGACGGATACTAGCGAGGGGAGGAGGCGCATTGTGCGCCCCGACACTCCCCACTGTGGCGGGCGCTGTACTGGCTGTGACGTCGCATGGGGGCAGTGCGTGCGTTAGTCACATACCGGCCTGACGTCACCTTCCCGCCCACTGTCAGATCGGAGGGCAGCGGCGTGCATGCTTTAAATGTTGCAATGGTTTTGCGGCTCCCAGGTGTTTTTTTCTTCGGAAACGGGTCCAAGTGGCTCTTTTTGTCTTAAAGGTTGCAGACCCCTGTAGCGTGTTTCTCCCTTGCGTCCTGAGTTTGAGTGTCTTCAAAGCCCATGACACCTTTGGTAAAGGCTGTTCTCCAACTGGAGTGCTCGCAGGCCAGTGTTTCCTAGTTGTCAGTGTTTATACAGTGTTTAAGATTTGCCTTGAGACAGTCTTTAAACATCTTTTGTTGACCACCAGAATTACGCTTTCCATTTTTAAGTTCAGAATAGAGTAGTTGCTTTGGAAGACGATCATCAGGTATCCGCATAACATGACCAGTCCTATGAAGTTGATGTTGAAGAATCATTGCTTCAACACTGGTGATCTTTGCACACAGACAAGTACAGTGGTTGCAACAGCCTCAGCCACAACAAAGAATGCCTCACGGCAAGGGTAGCGACTCCAGAAGGAGCAATTAAATGCATATAAGGGCATAGGATTGTATTTTTTTTTCTTTTTGCATAAATTTATTTAAATAGGCTGCAGCTTCTACTGGGAACCCTCTGAAATAATAAAAATAAAAAGGTCCCAGATAAATGCAGCCTCTCTTTCTCCCTTGATCACAATCTATGGGGTTGTTCTACAGCACTGGCAGGGAAACTTTGTGCCACTACAGCTCCAATCATTCCTGATCATTAGCTATGCTGGCTGGGTGACTTGGATTCATAGGCATTGTAGTCCAGTAACATCTGAAGGGACAACAGGTTCTCTCTCCATTGCTGCTCTACACACCCGCTTTCTCCTGGGCACACCAGCTCTCTCAGAGAACTAAGTAGGAGACACAGGGTTTTATTATAGGACCCAGCAAACTTCAAAAGTTTCATGCTGATGCCCTTCTCTCACAGGACACCTGGCTCCAAGCAAGGAAGTGTCCTTGGTGCTACTAACTAGGGCAGGGGTCTGCAACTCGCGGCTCCGGAGCCGCATGTGGCTCTTTTACACCTTTGCCGCGGCTCCAGGGCGGATACTAGCGAGGGGAGGAGGCGCATTGTGCGCCCCAACACTCCCCACTGTGGCGGGCGCTGTACTGGCTGTGCCGTCGCATGGGGTGGTGCGTACGTTAGTCACGCACCGTCCCGACATCACCTTCCCGCCCGCCCGCTACATTGTAAGGGGCATGTACGCTGGTCACTGCATTGAAAGGGGGCATGTACGCTGGTCACTGTTTTGAAGGGGAGTGAAGAACACACACATACAAAAAGGTAACTTGTTAATTTAACGTTTATTTCTAGAGGAGGAGTAATTCTGAGGGGTCAAACAAAGAAATAATAAAAAAGTGACAAAAAAGTTATTTTTATAATGACGAGTTTTGCGGCTCCCAGTTTTTTTTCCTTCGGAAACGGGTCCAAGTGGCTCTTTTTGTCTTAAAGGTTGCAGACCCCTGAACTAGGGCAACAGCATCACGCCAAAAGTCTGGAAGGAATCTCTTCCCATTCCTGTGGGGTCAATCTGTGTGTGGCCATGGTTAGGAAAGATTGCAATGCAATGCAATCCTGAAAAGGTTTTATTCAGAATAGGATAGGATTGACTTCCAGATAGGTGTGCATATCATCGAAGTCTTGATCCCTGGACTTGATGGAGTTGCTCTGGAGGCAAAGAGGTCTTCTAGGATTCCGCCCCATCCTCCTCCCTTGCACAGAAATAATAGTAGTAATAATAATAATATATTTATTTATACCCCACCCATTTAAAATATGAGCAACAGTGTGAATTATTAAGATAAATAGGTTAAATTGAATGTATTGAATAGTATAGGCAAAATACACAGCATTTGAGGCTAAATACAGAAACCATGAAAGGGGAGGATGGGGAGTCAATTGATAAAGTAACTTATGGTTTATGTAAAAAAAATTAACGTTTTTTTTCTTTGTGAAAAAATAAGACTTTAAAAAAACAAAAACGAATGCATAGTACATACACAGCCAGTCTTCTATCATATGTGTGGCTCAAGCAGTAGATCTTTTATCATTATTTATTTTACTGCTCTTTTCATTCTAAACAGAGGGCAGTTTATTCTGAATTTGTTAAGCATAATACCAGATGGTGATCAAGTGAACATCACATATCTGTTGTTTAATTTGGGACAGCTGCCAGATTTGCAGCGGCTGCCCAGAAGCTGAGAAATTTTATTGAGGTACGGTAAATATGGTGAACTGCAATTATTTAATGGGATGATTTTAGTATATTGGTTTCCTTTAACCATTTGTATGTTGACATTTTTGAGTAGTTATTACTATTACTTTTGGTATATTTTAATATATATATATAGGTTCTATATAATTTCCCCCCCTATGGTTGATATTATGACCAAGATTGAAACAATAAACTATTCCATCATAATATCTATAGTGACCACGTGAAAGTGGGCAGTCAGAGGTGGATCTCAACCAGTTGAAGACCACTATATATAGTTTTCTCTTTTTTAAAAAACAAAAGCGCTTTTGAGGGGTTTTTTTTAACCATCACGTGGTGAATAATTTTTATGAAGTGAGATAAATATAGGTGGGTGGTTGTGCGCGGCCTCGACCACTGAACGCTGGTCACGTCCACCTGCTGCTGAGGCTGACACACCTGAGGTAAAAAAAAAACACAACTAGGCCAACTTTCCCCTCAGAGCTCCACCCTCCCCTTGAGAAGCTTCTGACAGGGTACTTTTTTACCTCAGGAACGGAAAAACAAAACCGCGCGATACGCCTAGCCCCGCCCCTTTCGACGCCCGGCCTGCTCATTCGCTCGCGGCCTCCTCCTTTCCTCCAACTGCCCCGCCCCCCTCTGAAGACCCGTCCAATCCGACGCCGTGCCTTGAGCCACGCGCGGGCGTCGTCACACAACAGGCCAGCGTCGCGCGACTCCTGGCCAGGGGCGCTGTCGTCCCATCAGGCTAGCGCGTCCTTCTCTTTGCCCGCCCCCTCCTTCCCTCCTCAGCCATTTGGCCGCTATCCGGAGCGGCCACGCCCACCGCTTACCTGCTCACAGGTCACGTCGCTAGAGCGTTGGGTTTCGACCTGCGCGGCTCTTTTGGCGGAGTAAGAGGAAGGAGGCGGCGCAGGACCAGGCAGGCAGGGGAAACACCTGTGGAGGAGGGCGAGGGGCCTCCCTCGGCTCGAAGGACAGAAGCCGGGCGGGCGAGCGAGAGGGGGGGGGGCGCGGTTCCCAGAATGCAACGGGGTGTAGCCCCCCACTAGTCCACCTTCTGGTCCTCCTCCTGTGCGCGAGCCCCTTTTGGGTAAGTAGGATGCAGCTACTTGCGGGGCTTAAAATTCAACCTGCTTGGGCGTCATGGTGGCTCTTTAATTGTAGGAGCTCTTTTTGAAACAGCAGGAACAAATTGGCAGGTTCTGTAGCTTGTCCTCAAAACTGCCTCTTACTCAGGCCATACATTTAAAACATGCTTTAGTTATTTGTTCCATGTATATCCCACCTTTTTCTCTGAGTAGCTCAAGGTGGCATGTATGTTGTCCCCCCCCCCCATTTTCTCCTCGCAACAGCCCTGTGGGGTTAGGTTAGGCTGAGAGTGTGTGGCTGGCCCAACGTCCCTCCTGATAATACTAATAATAATTTATTTATTTATTTATTTATTCGTACCCCACCCATCTGGCTGGGTTTTCCCAGCCACTCTGGATGGCTTCCAACAAAAGATTAAAAATACATTAAAGCATCAGTCATTAAAAACTTCCCTAAACAGGGCTGCCTTCAGATGTCTCATGGCTGATTTCAGATCCTAGTCTGACGCTAACCACTGCACCACACGGGCATCACAATATAAAGTCACTTCCCAGGTGTCCTCAAATTCAGCCTTCCAGATGTTTTGAGACTAGAGTTCCCATCATCCCTGACCAGTGGTCCTGCTAGCTAGGGATCATGGGAGTTGTAGGCCAAAAACATGGAGGGCTGAGTTTGAGGAAGCCTGCTTCAAACAGTCATAGCTGTCTTTTCCCCCAAATAATTATGGGAGCTATAGTTTATTAAGAGTGCCGAAAGTTGGTAGGATACCTTCCAGAGATGAGGAATTAATACATCTTTTCTAGCCTCTTTTTTCCATGTCTCTGTGTGGTTTCCTATCCAAAAACTATGTAAAAGTTTGTCTTACCAATAAGTTCTTCAATTCCCCCCCCCCGCTTGTATCACCCATTAACTAATGCTTGTTTTGCCACATTATGTGTTCTTTATTATTTTTATTTGAATAAGACTTTTAAAGTAAAGCTTTTTTGCTTCATTGACTCTGCTCATTAGCCATGCTGGCATTCTGTTAGATTATTTGTATATTGTTAGTTCACTAAACATTTGGGAACTCATTTGCACAGCATTGTAGCCTATTTTTAGAACAGCCTACCTGTCAAGGTTACCATTCTTGTGTCTTCACTGAGGTTTGATGTATCCCCTTCCATTAATTCATGGCAATTTTATGCAGGTACAACAATGGATCTTGTCCTGGCATATGCAGATGACTCGGTTTTGACGCCTTATGTTTATCCAGCAGCATGGCCAGAAGATAACCCTTTTCGACAGTTTATTAGTCTTATTGTCATAACAAATGTGGGTGCTCTTGTCCTTTATT
This sequence comes from Podarcis bocagei, assembly GCF_964188305.1. NCBI lineage: Eukaryota > Metazoa > Chordata > Lepidosauria > Squamata > Lacertidae > Podarcis > Podarcis bocagei. The sequence continues at coordinate 23,888,568 of NC_138141.1, forward strand.
TGCTGATTGGCAGTTTCAGCTACTACTTCATATTTGATCACTCTCTGAAGAAACATCCTCAGTATTTGGAGGTGAGTCACTGTGTCACAGCTCTTCCCTTTTCTAAGTTCTTCAGTGGTCTATGGCTAGGCTTCAGAGAGTCTTGTATGTACCTTTCTGGAATGTCTGTACACAGACAGACCTCTGTTGTGTGTGGTGCTTTTGTTTGTTTTCACCCTAGTAAATGCAGTCACGTTTTAACCAATATGGTCATTTTGGAACATCCTTGTAACACTAACATTTTGAAATGCAAACAGTTTAGATTTAAACTATGGGTGTTTTCAGTGTGATTTGCAATTTCAGTGAAAGCATTTTCTTCTCTTAGCATTTCTAGGCCTAATAATGCTGCTTAAAGTTGTTACGCTCCAACTATTTTGTGGAAATGTTCATTGGGTCCTGGAATGTAGTGAGGTGGCCTTTTCAGTTCATAGAGCTTAAAGAGCTATAAGGTCTTTCTGAACCTGCTTGTTTATGAATGCGGTGGTGACTCTAGTGCTTATGTAAACTAATTTGGAATACTGGAGTATGAACAAATGAAGTACTCGTACTCCAAGTAAGATTATTGGTATATCTAGTACCTAATTTAGGGCTTCACAGATGTCAGATTTCAACACCCAGTCAGCATTCCCAGTGGCCAGCAGCAATTGGAATTGTTGTACAGCAACATCTGGATTATGTAACTCTGATCTAGCCTAACAAGTTTCTATCTGACTGGCAGCAGCTCTGCTATCCGCAAGCCTAGGGAGCCCAGCGGGAAGTCGCGCCGGTCTCCCCAGGCTTGCGGAGAGCTGCGCGAAGCCCGGGAATGCAGGCAGCTCTGCGCAACCCTCGGGAGACCGGCGCAACTTCGCACCGGGCTCCCTAGGGTTGCGCAGAGCTGCGCGAAGCCCAGGAATGCAGGCAGCTCTGCGCAACCCTTCGGAGACCGGCGCGAAGTCGCGCCGGTCTCCCAAGGGTTGCGCAGAGCTTCCTGAAGCCTGGAGAGCGAGAGGGGTCGGTGCACACCGACCCCTCTCGCTCTCCAGGCTTCAGCGAAAGCCTGCATTCGCCACATAGGATGCACACACATTTCCCCTTCATTTTTGGAGGGGAAAAAGTGTGTCCTATAGGGCGAAAAATATGGTAGCTCTTCTAGTAAAGGAAAGCTCTTTGGGTGAGGTTAAAGTAGTTTTGTGGGAGAAAGGAAGCAAGCAGAGCCTTACAGCTATTTTGCCATAAGTATAGATCTCCAGGGTAGTAACTCTAAAGCAGGCATAGACAAACTCGGCCCTCCAGATGTTTTGGGACTACAACTCCCATCATCCCTATCTAACAGGACCCGTGGTCGGGGATGATGGGAATTGTAGTCCCAAAGCATCTGGAGGGCCGAGTTTGCCTATGCCTGCTCTAAAGCAGAATGCAGGGAACAGTAAGGGACGGGGTCCTAGGAATCTCACAACTAGCTCGGCCACAAGCATTGTTACCTGATTGGGAGTAGGTTTTGCCTTTCCTTACCAGGTCTAGTAAACCTCATCTGTCTGAGATGAGTCTTTTTAACAAGGTTTTTCACAAAGAAACATGACCTGTTTATCTTTCTGCTTTGCAGAAGAATAGATACTTACATTTTTAAAACATGCACGCTTCTCAAAGCAGCGTACTGTACTGGCAAAAACTAAGCTAGGAAATCTCAGTTTCAAATGTCATTTTGTCATGTGACATTAGACAATCCTCTCTTTGCTTCAGCATCTCACCTGCAGTATGCAGATAACAATATGTCTTTGCCTTAAAAGGACTACTGAGATAATACTTGTGCTAAACTTTCAAAAATGCTGTAAATGTACAGGATATTATTTTATACAAAGTGTCTTCTCCTGTGTTCAGAATCAAGTGCAGCGTGAAATCAAATACACCCTCAAATCAATGCCATGGATCAGTATCCCCACGGTTGCCATCTTCTTTGCTGAAGTCAGAGGCTACAGCAAACTCTATGATAACATTGATGACTCTCCTTATGGTAAGGAAACTGCTTGGCATGTCCTCTTTATCGGGTCAAAGTCTCTGTCCTTTCCTTATCTCAAGAGTCCACTTTATGTAACTTATTTCTCATTTCTTCTAGCCACCATTTGTTGTACATAGGATGGCCTCTTATTTATTCTCATGGGACCTTGCTACATATGACATGCATATTAAAGCCCAAGCACTAGAAACAAAGGGAGTCAGATCATTAGTCCATCTAGCTCAGTATTGTGTGCACAGACTGGCAGCAGCATTCCAGGGTTTCAGGCAGGTGTCTCTCCCAGCACTACCTAGAGATGCTGGGGCCTTCTGCATGCGCTACCACTGAGCTCTGATATTTTCCCATTGTCCTTGTTTTGGGGAGGGAAGGGGTTGAGTGTGCAAAAGCAGGAAAAGATAGAGTGCAAAACCCCACCTGCTGTTTCTCTCCTTCAAATTCCTTCCACAACTTGAACAGATGCTGGCAAGGACAGTAGAATCACAGGAATGTAGAATTTGAAGGGACCTCCAAGGGCCATCTAGTCCAACCCCTGCAACGCAGAAATTGCAGCTGAAGAATATCTGAGAGATGGCCATCCAGTCCCTGAGCTAGCTTTTCAATTGCACACCCTCCTCAGTCTCAGGCTATACTGCACACCCCTCATTTCAGCCTTGCCTTCACACTGACCACTTCACCGCAGAGAGCAAAAAACACCCTGCTATTTACTTTGATGCAGCAGATGGGCAACTCTCTCCATTGTCTGTCATGGGATATTTATGCCACTGCTGAATCTTGCTCACCTGCCATGCAGGTAATAAGGGTATAATTATTAGGAGATCTTCTCCAACCAGTGCTGTGAGGTGGGCTGCCGCTGCTTCCTTCCCCAACAGGATTCTTCCAGGATGTGCAACTTTTGTGGGCTTCCCTTACACTTAAACATGCATGGAAGAAAATGCACCTAACTCTGCTTTATGGAGAATAATGAGGGCCATTATTGTGGAGGACTTCATGGGATTTGTAGAGACAAAAGGGTCATCTAGTCCAGCGCACCCACCACAATGCAGGAATCACAGCTGAAACATCCCTGACAGATGGCCATCCAACCTCTGCTTAGAAACCTCCAAGGATGGAGAGTCTGCCATATTCTGAGGGAGTCTGTTCCACTGTGAAACAGCACTTATCAGAATCCCCCCACCCCAATGTTTAGTCAGAATCTCCTTTCTTATAAATTGGATCAGTTAGTTTGGGTCCTCCAATCTGGAACAGAAGAAAATAAGCTTACTCCACACAAGGGAAGTATTGCTCAGGTTTGTTTCTCAGCTCTCAGCCCATCTTCTGGGCACCTGGGCAGATCACTCAGCAACCTCCTTGGGATAGGGAGTTTTTCCACTGCAGCTTTACAACAGCATTTCAGCCCACATATTACTTACCCCCATATAAAAGGCAGAGACACACACACAGAGAGCGCGCAAATTGTAGGGAGAAAAGTTGCTTACAAAGTAGTGAGGCTTCCAGTGAAATCCCGTATCAGGCACTTCTCATCTGGAGAAAGTGAAGGAGAAAGAAGCTCCCAGAGTGCCCTTAGCAACAGCCTTAACAAGAGGACAGGGCTGGTCATGACCCAGCCATGTGTGAGTGAGGCAAAGTATTATGTGTGTCTGAGAATATCTATTATGCTCGCCTTTTAGCCATGGAGAGAGCAATCGGCATCCGAAGTTGCTGTGGCAAGGGTGCAACAATTCAGTTGACCACAGATGATTGACAAGTGATGTCAGATGACATCGTCTGATTGACAAGGGGAAGCAGTTTAGCAAAGAAGTGGCCAAGTTGGACCCTCTGGAAGGCAAAGAATGGTCTGCAGGCCAGACGTTCTGAGCTCCTGTTGTAGGTCAGCAATATGTAAAGCAGTGCCTTCGGCTTAGTCAATATGTGTTTCTAAAGCACCTTTGTACTTATTTGCGCACCTTGCCATGGTAAACAGACTTTGTTCGGCTGGAGTTGCTCTTCAGGTTTTATCTCTTTAGCCTTCAGATCCTTTCCAATGTATTAATTAGCTCTGTTTGCTCAAGTAAGGAAACTTCTTTCAAAATGGATTTCATAAGAACTACTTTTTGTTTTCATAATCCAATATTGTACAAATCCAGAAATATTCTAAACATTCTTAAATGTCTATTTAAAAAAGAAACTCACGCCTTTCTTTTTTTGTCTAGGTTGGTTTGGTGTTATCCTCAGCATGCTCTCTTTCCTCTTCTTTACTGATATGTGTATCTACTGGATTCATCGATTTCTCCATCATAAGCTTTTGTATAAGGTATGGCAAAGTGTTAACTAGTAAGACATGCTTAGAGAACAGTGCACCCAATCTGGAGGATGCATTCCATGTGCAGATGAGGGTGGAGTGAAGGGACTCTTCATGTATCAAGGCAGTATATCCCTCATTGCCAGATGCTGGAGACAAAAAGCAGGGAAGGACCATCCGTTTCATGCCTTGCTTCTGACTGGCTGCTGGTGCAAATAGAATGCTAGAGTAGATGTACCTCAGTCTGATCCATGAAGGCTTTTCTAGAGTTCCTACAAGGATCAGCCAGTTTGGAGATAGGAAACATTTGCATCCATTGTGCTCTTCTCTAGCATTGTTTCCTCTGCAGCAAATCAGTTATGTGGTCATATGCAGCAGTAGGGTAAGCTAGGTAGCATGTTGCTGCTTCTTAAGCTTTTCTGAGTTGTGCTGTTTGAGTCTAATTTCTCTGTTCAGTGTCTACATAACTTGCTTTACTGTAATAATAGGATTCAAGGCAGATGTGCGTGAAGCTGTGCGATAAATATATACTTTGAGGTAGGAAACTTATGAATATGCATCTGGCGCTAGAGGCTACTTGCTTAACTTGCAGGAAAAGCCAGAGAACTAAAAAACTAGCACCAGCAGCCCACTGTTGATAGGATCAAATGCAAAGGATGGTATGTCCCCAAGGGTGGTGCAGTATGACAATAAGAAGAGAAAACCAAGGAGTTACCTTTCTCCAACTGCTAAGGGGGTACAGTTATTGTGGTGCTAGATCTCAAGGCGTTGGAGTATAGTAGAGCTGGAAAAGTTATCCAAAAGGGTGGCAAAAACAATGAGAGAATGAACATTTTCTTTAAAAGAAAAGTTTTAAAAAGTGTAATCAAAACATAGGACAGAACACAGTGGCTGCAAGGACAGACATAGTACAGATGTATAAATCATGAGCAGCACAGAGAAAGAAATTGATGTAGCCCAACAAAAGGAAGTATTTCAGACACTCAGTAATATATGGATTTCACTCTTTTCACCAAATAACTTGATAGTAGTTGTCTCTCTTTTTCTAAATTAAACTAAAAAGCCTTAGATGCGTTAATTCTTCCTTATGGAAAGTGTGGTCCAATTTGACAGTTGCATTTCCCTTTTTTGTATCTCTTTCCACCCATCAACTCTCCACACTTTGCTTTTTAAAGACTGTGAACTAGGTTTTAAATGTAGTCGGGCCAGGGGTTCATGTAGCAGAATTGTGATCTTTGCCATCTTATTTTTCAATAAAATAGAAGCCTAGCTTGATTCTCACATACCTGTAGTAGCTACACACACAAATAATCCACCACCTCGCTGCCAGGGCATCTCAGAATGGTCTTTCGTTGCCACAGGTGATGCTTTCTGTTGCTGTATTAAAGTGAAAGTGTTCTGGGCTCTTTCTTGTTTCTATTCTAAGGTTCTAATTCCTCTCTTTTCTTCCACAGCGTTTGCACAAGCCCCATCACCTGTGGAAGATCCCAACTCCATTTGCAAGCCATGCTTTTCACCCCATGGATGGCTTCCTTCAAAGCGTCCCTTATCACATCTACCCATTCCTTTTTCCCCTACACAAGGTGACCTATTTGGGCCTCTATGTCTTCGTCAATATCTGGACAATCTCCATCCATGATGGGGACTATCATGTTCCTGGCATACTGAAGGAAATTATCAATGGTGCCGCCCATCACACTGATCACCATTTGTACTTTGATTACAACTATGGCCAGTATTTTACACTCTGGGATAGAATTGGGGGCTCATACAAAAACCCTTCTTCTTTTGAAGGGAAAGGGCCCCATGATTATTTGAAAAAGCTAAAAGAAAGCAAATTGAGCAGTTTTAAAAATGGCTGTGGGGATGAAGGAGTGCTAGAGGAAGGCAGTTTTAAAAATAAATAGGCTCCTCCCTCTCCAAGGATCGGAAAGGCCTATATGCATTATTTTTAAATAACTATATAAACTTCCCTCTCCTGTAACACTACTAGGAGACAGGCACTGTAGACATCACTCGGATATCTTGGTGATGTAATTATATAATTGAGAACTAAGTTGTTCTGTAATGAAGACTACGCTTGATAAGGCAGAAATACATAAGTTGCGAGTTGCAGAGCAACAACTTTGTTGTATACAGTAATGGAGAAAATGCCTGTAGCTGATGATGCTAATGGTAAGTTAATTTGGGAACACACCTTTTTCTTGCACAATATATAGGAGCCGAAACCTGACATGAACTCTGTTGCCATTGGAATCAGTTTAGAAGCCATTTGCTTCTTTGTGCAACCCTTAACACTCTTGAATCCATAGTTTGCAGTTCAATTGTAATTCCAGCAAGATTCTATAAGTCAGTGTGTGGAGTTGACAAACTAGATAGCTGCCTTTGTGACTGCATTTACTAGCTTGAAAATGGGCTTGCAGGATGAATATCAAACATGCAACATTCATGTCACTTTCTGTTTTCCAAGTGCCCCAGTTTATCAGATAAGATAAAATGGGTGGTTTTTCATGAAGCATCACATGTCCAGATTGCTTTATAGGTTGTTTTCAAAAGATGCTCCCTAGCTTTTTAGAAAATATGTGTTTAAATGCCCTTTTTTCTTAATTGAACAGCAAGGTTGATGTCTGACTTCTGTTGTGGAGTAGATACTTGTTTGGTATTTCAATGTCCCTCTGTTGAAAGCATCATAATGCAAATGCAGAAAATAAGGCAAAGGAACTATTGCTATGTTTTCAGAATGCCTTTGTTATACTTTCAGGAATCCTTTGGATGATTATCTTATAGGGAATCGCAGTGAAGCATACGGCAACGTTGCCTTTCCATAGAGTGCATTGTATATTAGAAGCAGAGCAATGTGATCCAGCTAAAGACAAAAATGATCAGATTCTCAAGGCTGCAGAGCGCTCTTTGCAATTCTCGAGGACCCCTTTGAGAGTGAAGGGGACAGAGATGTGGTCAAGTGAAAAAAAGCCGTCTTGGGAAGTTTTTTTAAGAGCTGAATCCTGTTGTGGAGTTGGCTTAGGTTTTGAGCCTTGTCAGTGGGTCCAGTCCACCAGTAAGTTTATTTTAGTGGTGCTTGCATTAGTCAACTTATTAGTAGATTAAACCCAGCACATTTTCTAAGCTGTCTCATTGGCTCTTCTTTTTTGCAATTTGCTGTTACTTTCTTTCCTTTCAGCATGTGTCACTTTGAAGTCTAAATGCCAAAAACATTCAACAGTGCTATGCTTTACTGCTTTGATATAGACAAATGCATAGAATTTCAGAGACATTGCAAAAAGGAGTTCTCTGTCTGATAATTATATCATGTGAAGGATTGTGTTTTCTGGTTAAACCAGGCAGCAGCCTGTGGAAACTGTCTTTTTCTTTTTTTTAAAAAAAAAAGGTTTTCAAGAGATAAAAGCATGACTGCTATTAAAGTTATGAAGCTTTACAAATTACCTACAAATTAATGGAAGTTGTGAGCTTTCTAGAACTACATAAGGCATATGTCACAAGTAAGTTTGCTTGTGTGTGCCGTTTTGCTTGTATCCTGAACTGGGTAAAGAAGCAAAAAATATCCACTGAAGATTTGAGACCAAAAATTTCTGGCCTTCAGAATAAAGGAAGGCAGGAAGTGCCCCCTGACCCCCCCCCCCACCAAGTGAGACCATGCCATATTATAGACGTGAGTCATTGATGACTGTAGTAAACGACTTGGGGTCCTTTTTTGGGCAGTCCTTCCAATAATTAGGTTAATTGCATCCATTCTTGCTCCTTTTTCCTTTGTGTGACACGCATCTCCTCACGCTGGGGGGCAACTTAGTGCTACTTAGTAATACGGTGTATATGTGGTGATAATTGCATTTTGCAAGGATACAGCTTGCATTTTTTTAAAAGCCCCCATGCTTGTGCATGACATTATGTGGGCAGAAATCATCAGGGTCCTGTTGGAGAGGAACTTCCACTGATTAGGCAACAAAGCATATTCATAGTGAATGCCTCACTGTCCTTTCACATAACCCCCAGCACTCATGAAACAAATCCCTTAGTAATTCCTTTGTTCTCTTTCATCCACGTCCTTGCTTGGGTAGGAACAGGGAGAAGCTGAAGAAAGCTGAGTTCAGGTTGTTGTTGTTTTTTAATGTGGAAAGCTACCTCTACTGTTGAGAGAATCATGAATAATTCCATCCTACTGAAGGATCTGAACACCTTGTGTTTTTCCTTCTCTTAAAATACATATATGCATCTGTTCAGCTGAAGATGCAAATTAACATAGGCTGTGTGAGATTCAATCTAGGGGTTCTTGAAAGCTGTTGCTGAAGAAGGAGCTGCTGAAGCCATCTGACATTATTTGAAGATCCATCGTTAACTGTTGCAGTAGAGAGAAGTCAGCTGGTTCTGACTGGCGTGTTCGGGACAATGATCAAGAGGAAGGCAGTGAGAAAATCTTGTTTATATTTTATGTGGCTGTAGGGACCTCTGATGCGTGTGCACAGCTACCTTACCTGTTGGTATGTGTTTTAATGGCCATGCAAGCACTTGACTTGGCTGTACCCATCACTGGAATGCAGCTGCTGGAGGGTTAGGCAGGCCAAAAATTGGTTCCTCACCTTTGGTTTGAAGTGCCATGTTTGCAGAAAGGGTTCTGCCCCCTCTCCCAGCCTTGGCATGACCATTAGTTAAGTCAGACATTCTGTCTGTCTGAAGAGGTACAAAACAAATAGGGATAATAGGGCTTTGTATTTTGTTGTCTGTAAATAATAATTAAAAAGTGACTGTGGATTCCAAATGGAGTTGTTGATCTGCTTGTTGATCACTCATACTAATGTTTCCTGGTGACAAATAATAAAGAATTTTAAAAGGAATTGGCTATAAATGAGTGTTTCCATATACACTGGTACCTCGGGTTACAGACGCTTCAGGTTACAGACTCCACTAACCCAGAAATAGTACCTCGGGTTAAGAACTTTGCTTCAGGATGAGAACAGAATTTGTGCAGTGGCAGCGGAAGGCCCCATTAGCTAAAGTGGTGCTTGAGGTTAAGAACAGTTTCAGCTTAAGAACAGACCTCCAGAACAAATTAAGTACTTAACCCGAGGTACCACTGTACCTCTGTGGTTAAACATAAGGCATCTGTTCACCAAATGCATACAGACTCCATCCTTCTAGCTGAGCCACATGCTTGACCCTGAATGTCCAAAACCAAAGGTCAGATCATCAGTCACGTTCATTTTAAAGCTTTCTCTGTTTCTTTCTTTTCTTTTAAACTGTCTGTTTTGTAATTAATGATACCACTTAAAAGTTTTGGACGTTTGCTCATTGTGGGGTCAACTTATATGGGATCCCTTTGGGGAATTACAGCGCATGCTTTCATTCTCTCTCTCTACACACATACACACACACCCTTTTTGCCACTTACAGATAGGGATGGATAGATCTGTCAATTTCTGTTTCTCATTTTTCCAGTCTTTAGCCCAGTTGTCCACATTCCTTTAATGGATTTATGGATTTCTTTAAAGTCCTCGTGAAAATTTGTCCACATTTTAGAGTCTGTTTCTCTTACAACATATTTTTTTATGCCTAATGCTCACAATCTTGTGGGGTCAGTTCCCCTTATAGGATTTTTTTGTATGCTATTTTCACTAATGCTTATACACATTATTTGGCTGGAGAATTACATCAGAACATTCGGAAAAGTGAATTCCAAAAGAAAGCTGTGTTTGGTTCATGTTTTAGGACGTGCAAATTAGGTTGGTTCCCTTCCAGATTCCCAACGTGCAGATTAAATTTCCACCCTGCTCTCCTCTAGAATACTGTCCAACAGCACTGAATATTATTGCTAGCTGATAGTACAATCAATCACAATTTTTTGTTCACAAGCTGCCTAAAGTTCTAAGCAGGGTAACAAAAAATAACACAGACGAAATCTTGCCCAAACTACTAAACATGATGCCAAAGGAAGAAAAAGATGGAAAGAAGAGTAAAATGAATTTAGTGTATATATCTTTTTAAATACCTACAAGGTGGAACAGCCACAGCGATTCCAGAAGGGAATAGCCCACTTTTGGCTTGCCCCAGTGAGACTGCTGGAGTTGACCTGGTTGCCTTCTTCTCACTTTTGAGAGCTGCCACATAGAATGGCCATTTTAGGTTCAGCTCTGCATCCTATGGTTTGGTTTTCCTAAAATACAAGGGCTGTGCCCACACCATACATTTAAAGCACATTCTCCTCACCCCCAAGAATCCTGGGAACTGTTGTCTAAGGATGCTGGGGATTGTAGTTATTTGAGAGGTAAACTGCACTTCCTAGGATTCTTTTTTTGTGGGGGGAGTGCTTTAACATGGGTACAGACCAAGACCCTAAAAAGCGTAAAGGTTCTAAGAATGCAGGCTGGCCACGAGGGGGAGCCCTTGTAACTAGTCAGAACTTCCTGCTCTTGGAAAATAAATCTGGTAGATGGAAAGAGACCTTCAAGGTGCCAGAGACACCAGCAAGAAAACAAAAATAGCCCAGATTATTTTAAAAGGCAGACTGAGAAAGCAAATGCTTGAGTTAAAGATCCCCAGGACGCTCCAGTCAGAGAGAGTTTGGGGTATGCTGAGTATGTTTTGAAATCGCCTGTTAGGACTGCTATGCTGGTTTAAAGGCCGCCACTTTTTATTCCGTATTTATCTTCAGCAGCAGTTTGATAGAACTTTGAGCACGGTGGAAGGGCTGACAATGCCACAACTGTAGGTTTCTATGAATTTGCAGTTGTGTGTGCTGCTGAAAATTTTAAAGCAGCAAGTGGCTTGCCTCTTCAGCACATGGTGAAAATCCCCATCTCATCAACATTTTCCTCTATTTTCATTGTGTCTTGGGTGGGGGAGAACCTGAAAGTATATTGGGGATAAATTATTTCTCAAAAGTCTCATACCTTCGAAATGTACTGGACTAGAATGTGAGGGATAGCTTCCTATTCATCCATCTAAGAAGGAGTTGGTGTTTACCATATGCTGAAGTAATACGCATTACAATCTAAGTTTATCTAACTGCACCACTGCTCCCACCATCTATGGCTGTTTCCATTAGAGAAGGCGGAAGGTACAATGTGGGGTTGCTCAATGATGTCACAGTGCCCAACCTCAAGGCAGAAGAGGGATCCTTTAAATGCCTTGCAACAGGAACTCAAGAATGGCTTGTGAAAGCCATGCGGCTAAGCTGGAGCAAGCTTCAGCTTCTTCACATGCTGAGTTCACCAGGTAGACTGAAGAGGAACAATGGTTTGATTACTTAGTGCCTCCCAAGGTGAGCTAAGCCTGCCAGGATAGCTTACTCTATGGTCTTAATCCTTTCGTGCATCAATTAGATTTAAGCATTTTGGTTATATGAGGCTGGTTATCCCACAGGAACAGAACAGGTTCCCAAAATGGAGACTACTATTTAAAAGAACAGTTTTGTAACGAAGAAATCATGTTGCTAGCATGGGATGATTGCAATAGGTGGTCTTTGATGGAGCCTCCAGACCTGTGTAAATATGGTCATTTCAATCTGTGTACTGCATAGAGGTCAGAAAAAGTAGCTCTCCTCAGTGTGACTGTCAAATGGATGCTTTCCTGAAATTGCCTTTTTAAAATAAATTAATTGCACGTGGTTGTAATTGCTATAACTCTTGAATGCAGGCACAGAAGTGGTCACTCTAATTGCTCCGTAACTGAATTAAAGTGACATTTGCAATATTAGCAGTTAAATTGTATCAACTTTCTTTCAATCGTAGTTCAATTTATCTTTCAGACAAGTGAGCCAGAGGCTAATCAGTTGCCCCATGTTTATTGGTGGGTCATAAAATGTGTGCTTAAGCTGATACTTCATTAGCTTTGGAGGGGGGTGGAATGCATATTAAGCATTTAATGAACTCCATGTTTAGGGTTTTTTCCCTTAACCCCCCCCCCCCACACACACACTCCAAACTAAAAGATGGAAATCCGAGTCATAAAAGTCTAGGAAAAGCCCTGTTGTAGAAGACCAATAGCCCATCTAGTAAGATACAAATTCTTTATTATACCGCTATAGACCCAAACAAACTAAAACCAACAACTGTACAAGTAAAATATCAAAGCATAAAAATACATTAAAGTGGGTTGTCATATAAATGGTATAAAATAGCAGGAGTATCTAAAACATGTATAAATATGACATCCAACATGATACCTTAAAATATGGCAGCTAAGAGTGAGCCAATAAATGATATAACTAGATTAAAAAGTGTAGTGTGTGAGAACAGCAAGAGGATGGGATGAGTTTAATTGTGGGAGATTTCCTTTTGTGTTTCTACAGCCAGAAGGAGAAATTAGCAACAATCTCTGTTAATTATTTGTTTGACTCTGGCAAAAGGTAGACCAGATATATTCAAAAATCGCACTTAGAAATCTTGAGAGAATGGGGGTGACCAATCCAATTCGACCACCTTTATAGAAATTACAGGTAAGCAGATATCATTGCCAAAATTGGCACAAAGGCTCCCAAGATGGTTGAAGTTTGGATGCCAGATGCCATCTTGAATCAAGGTGGCAGACCAAATTGTGACTTGTGTGCAACTCCCCCTAATTTTTGGCATGGCAGGTCCAAATTCACAAATTGCACTATCCATTTAAACATCTCAAAATACCCGAGCAGCAACCACCAGGCACTCCCTGCTAGTAAAACAACATGTCCTAAAGATACCACAGTCTCAACTGACCTTCGTTTCAAGGAAACTAAATGCTGGGAAAGTGCTGAAATTCTCACTGTTCAGAGATTGGGGCTCACTCAATGTGCAAATACTGCAGCCACATCAGGGTTGGGATGATTTGATGTTAAAGATGCGCGCGGTTGCCTCCATCCATATTATGAGCCATTAAATCAGTGATAGGAGACCCTTGCCTTTCTGGTGATGATGGACCACAGCTCCCATCATTCTTGTCCATTGGCCATGCTGGCTAGTGCTGATGGGAGCAGGAGTCCTTGGACACTCCTGCCAAACATGGAAATAAACTCATAAAACAGCAGCTGCTGTCATGTTTAAAAGGAACCTCAGCCAGAGAATCACTTGATCTTAAAATAGTTGTTGCTTGCCTTTCCATCTGGTACCCCCAAATCAAGATAAATCATTCAAAGCGCCATCACTTTCAGACAGGACTTTTATATTACTTAGGTTCCAGAACATGCTCTCAGCATATATAGACGGGAGACATCTTGGAATCTTGGTCACAGAACGGAATTGTATATTTGATTGTAATCAGATTGGCGATACTATGCACTATTTGCTGTTCTTTCCATTTGGAGCCCAGAGGAAAAACATTGCCCTCTGTTCTCTTCAGTTGTAGTCAGACCAATCACCTCAGGAAGTGCTAATTGAACTTCTATCTGATAAACCATTGCACATTACATATTTGGCAGCTAAATTTTCACTGGCACCTAAGAAGCTGTGCTCTAGTTATATTAAGAATTGCAATGCGTTCTAAATCTTAATTCAACGTTTTGTTGCCCTTGGAGGGTAGAATACATAGCTATTAGTGATTGTTCTGTAATTTTCCATATTGAGTTTTATTTTAATTTGTGTACCGTGTAGGTATGTCTACATTTTAGATATTGTAAGGCCCTTGGCTATGCACAATGAAGACTGACTTATGTCAGAAGAATGCCCCTTATGTGTCTCTTTGTGAGTTACTTACCCTGGGTTTGCTGCTCCCAAGCACAGCTAGTTATGTTTTGTACCTGTAGCAACTGTTCCTCTCAAACCCAATGTGAGCATGTGCAAACACTACTGAACCCCACACAGTCAAAGCTGATGAGAACAGAGAGCAAGCAATCATATAGAGATACATTAAGCAGTCTCCCTGTGACAAATGTTTTGGCCTCACAGGAACCCCTTTTAACACAGAATCCTCTAGATATTGGGACGCGGGTGGCGCTGTGGGTTAAACCACAGAGCCTAGGACTTGTCGATCAGAGGCGTGTAATACACACACACACACACACACACACACACACACACACACACACACACACACACCAGCATATAACAGTAACAACAGTAAATAACTAATCCATATCTTAAAACAGGCACATAGATAGGTAGATAGATGATAGACAGATTGTGTGTTTGTGTGTGTGTGTGTGTGTGTGTGTGTGTGTGTGTGTGTGTGTGTGTGTGAAGCAGGCCAAGGATAATGAGAAGACAAAGGAAGGTCTTGCAGAAAAGAAATGCTTTTGTCTATCATCTAAAGATAAGTAATATGGTGGTCAGGCAGGGCATCCCTGGGGCTAGTAGCCCACAAACAGGAAGCTACCACAGAAAAGGTCCACTCTTATGTTGCCACCTTCTAGATCTCCCATGGTAGGGACACATGGAGAAGAGCCTCAGATGATGATCACAGCGTCCAGGTCAGTCCAAATGTGGGGAGGTAGTCCTCAAGGTGTTGGGGGGCGGGTCTGAGCCAAAGGTACTGCTCAGTACCTTTCAGCCCTGAAATCTGCTCACCAGAACTTCCTAGACAGGGATGAATAGAAGAGGGCTTCCTCCTCCAGTCTTGCTTAAGCAACAAGGTCTTCTTGGTCTCTGCCGTGTTGCTGTATCCCTGGTGGTTCATTGGTTTGGGCTCACTATTACTCCGGCCACAGAGACCTCTGCTGTTGCTTCGGCTACAAACAAGCTAAGTCTGAGCCCTACAGTGACAGCAGCATCCTAGCTTTTAGCTCCACCTGCACTGGAAGGTGATTCTTCAGTAAGAGACACCCAACCTGCTCTGGTCATCTCCTACTAGAACTGAGCAGGGGACGTTCTACAGGCAGATGGAGTCCAGGGACAGCAATGCCACACCATCAGGCTGGAGGGATGCTGACCTCATAGGCTCATCAGACAGAAATGCTTCTGAGGGTGGCCCCTCCATCAAAGAAAGGGAAATCTGACTTGAGGGGGAGCTGACAGCAACTTGACTCTGCCTCCTTGTTTGTCCTTTGATCCCAGCCACCAGCTTGTACTGGGGCTTCTGGTTCCTAAACTGCAACCAACAGCCCAGCCCAGACACCAGATACAGGATCCTGCGGCCCCCCTCCCAACTATTGCTGCTGCCTTGATTTAGGTTCATAACCTGTCGAGTGCTGATTGCAGCTGTAAATTTTCATATAACATCTGCCTTCACTTTGAAAGCAGGAGGGAGCGGTAATTGCATTTCATAGGCAAAGCAGAGATCTACGACAGGGCGCATATCATTAAACCCTGTGGCAGAAGAAGAGAAAATGTGGATAATTAATATTTTATTTTATTTTATATTTGGTGCGGCCAAATTACCTATGAAGAAATGATAAGGTATCCAGAAATCATATTTATTCCTCTGCAGAGATGTTCAGAGAAATTATAAACGTGGTTGGATTACCCTTTGATGCTTAATACCCGCCATTCCCCAAGTCATTCTAAGATTTTCCTTAAAGGCTATAAAAGCATGAACAATTCACATGTAATGCAGAGGAAAATAAGCTCAGCTAATCACAGCCTAGCTAATCCTCTCTCAAGTGCTAAACAAGCTAAAATTAGACATGTAGGGCCAAACCCACTCTCTGCTGTTTCCTTCAGTTGCCTTACCTGCTGGGAAATGGGGTGTAACTCCAGCAATGATGGGGGGGGGGGGAGCTGTGAGGTACATTCAGACCACACCCATACCACTCACTGAAGGCACTTTAATACCACTTTAAACATCATTGCTTCCCCTGCAAAATTCTGGGACTTGTAGTTTTATTAAGGTTACTGAGGGTTTTTAGAAGGTTTCCTTTTCCCTTCCCAAAGCTACAGTTCCCAGAGTGGTTTAAAAATCATAGAATCTTAGAGCTGGAAGGGACCCAAGGGTCATCTAGTCCAACCCCCTGCAGTGCAGGAATCTCAGCTAAAGCATCCATGACAGATGGCCATCCAACCTTTACTTGAAAACCTCCAAGGCAGAAGAAGAAGAAGAAGAGGAGGAGGAGGAGGGGGAGGAGTTTGGATTTGATATCCCGCTTTATCACTACCTGAAGGAGTCTCAAAGCGGCTAACAATCTCCTTTCCCTTCCTCCCCCACAACAAACACTCTGTGAGGTGAGTGGGGCTGGGAGACTTCACAGAAGTGTGACTGGCCCAAGGTCACCCAGCAGCTGTATGTGGAGGAGTGGAGACGCGAACCCGGTTCACCAGATTACGAGACTACCGCTCTTAACCACTACACCTCACTGGCTCTCGGAAAGTCCACCACCTCCAGAGGGAGACCGTTCCACGGCCGAACAGCTCTTACTGTCAGAAAGTCTCTCTCTCCCCCCCCCCCCCGTATGTTTAGTTGGAATCTCCTTTCTTGTAACCTGAAGCCATGGGTTCGAGTCCTAACCTCCAGAGCAGGAGGTGCGGGTGGTGCGCCACGCCCCTGGGACACACACCATGCCCCCGCGGGTGACATGCCATGCCCCCAGGATGCACGCCAGCCATGCCCCCGCCTGCTCTCCGCCCCCGGTGCCGGAGCATGCAGCTTCGCCACTGACTTAAGGTACAATTTTGTGGAAGAGCGGCATACAAATGAACGGATGATGTAGTAGTATGCCTGGCTGCAGGTTGGCTGGAAGGGCTCCGGAATGCCTTATGGAAGGGGATGTTTGGGACTACAACTCCCACAAACCGGAGTCAGCAGGGGCGACAATCAGGAATGATGGGATTTTTAGTCCAACACCACCTGTAGGACCCCACATTATCCTTGCTTTATAGGTCACCACCTGCTCACACATCTCTGCATGCACAAGATAGGATGAATTATACCTGTTCGTCCCTAGAGAAGTGGAGCTGTAAGCAGCTGTATCAAATCGCCCACTGACTTGTGAGCAGCAGCAAAAAGCTGGCGATTTTCAGGCTGGTTCAAAAGAAACGACCTTCGTTGCTATTAGATGCTAGGAGGCGTAAATTAAACGAAGGAGATTAATTGGCCTAAGGAGTACTTGGGAGAGATGAAGGCCGTCCATGAATAACCCGAGAAAGGCCTTAATTTATTCCCTCCAGATTGATTATTTATTCTTGCTCACCCTTTGACCCCACTATTGATCCTGAGTTAATCTGCAAACAGCCATCCAAGTTCATTCGCGTGCGGCGAGGACACTGGGAGTCTAACAAAGAGGCGGTGCCCATAAAGACACAAGGTCGCCGGCAGGGCACAGCAAATAAATGGTTGCCGGTCCTTAAGACAGTCTCCTAGGCAGCAAATCACCATCTTGCTGCAATGCAGACTCTCCAGGACGTTGTGTTTTGTTTTGTTTTGAAATGGAGAAAATGAGAAACCTGGAAGCGTAATAAATATCCACCACTGTTTGGTTATTAGGCACTCTAGTCGCTGGAAGGGCTTTGGAAACCGTAATGCAAAACCATGCCGGGGAACTGGGGGGGCAAGGGGCATCATCAGCCATGCACGTACATTTTGTAAACAAGGCTGCAGACCCGGCTTTGACATCATCTATTTAATGTAACTAATTTCCTTGAAAGGGTCGGGAAATTTTTACGCCGGGAGCAATGTTGTTAGCAGGTGTAAAAAGCATCCACGCTCACTTAAAAATCTGGGCACACACAAGCACCTTTTTTTTTAAGGAAACACTTCCATTTGCAATTCTACAATGCTGCCTTTTTGGTCCTGTCCCACATGTAAATATGATTTTTAAAATCTTGTTATTGCAAGCAAAATGGAGTTGGGAAGGCAGGCAGGAAACAGGGTGTTTAAGAAGCAATAAATTGGAATCTGGTCAATTCTATAACATTCACAACAACAGCTTTGGCCCATCCTAATTAGATATAAGGACAACATTTTATGATAAATTTACTGTTCAGATAGGCTCATGGGGGGTTGGGGGCGGGAGTTGGGCAAACCTCTATCCCCTGACCCACTGATCTCGCAGGGTTGTTGTGAAGATACACTGCCCTGAGGTACTTAGAGCAGTGTTTCCCAACCACTGTTCCGCGGCACACTAGTGTGCCGCGAGATGTTGCCTGGTGTGCCGCGGGAAAAATTAAAAAATTCGAAAGATTTTTTTTTTTTAAGTCAAATTTTCGATTGGGGCGCCGTCACTAGATGACCCCTGGGGTTCCCTCCCTCCCTCCCGCTCTGCGCCTCCCTCCTCCTCCTCCGGGGAGGCCCTTCCTGGCTCTCGGCCAAGGCTTGGCGGCTGCCACTCACTCACTCGCTCGCCCACCCGTCCCTCCATCCCTGCACCCGGCCTCTCCCCCTCCGTCCCCGGCGCGGGGGCTGCCGGGATCCGTAGTCCCCTCCCCCTTGGGCTCCGCGCCCGCGCGGGGTGCGCAAACTACGTTTCCCAGCGTGGCCTGGCGGGCCGGGCGTTTTGTTTGAAGCGCTCTTCTCCCGGCCATGGAATGAGCGCAGCGGCGGCGGCCGGGCGGGCAGGGGCTCTTCCGCGCAGACCCCGCGCAGCCTGCCTGCGCCCCCGCGGAGATCGGGCGGCAGGATGGAGCCCGGGGATCCCCGCGGAGGTGGAGCGGCGGAGGCGGAGGCTGCCCCCCAGGTAGGGCTGCGTCGGGGGGGGGGTTATTTTTGCAATGCTGCATCCGCGCCGGAGGGGACGCATCGGACCGCGGGGAGACCCCTTGGCGGGCGTGCAAGGCAATGCATGCGTGCAGGCGTTGCATGGAGTGCAGTGCAATGCAATGGCAACGCGGCGCCCTGCATGCATGCATGCAACTTCCACCGGCGCTCCGGACTTGGCAGGTGAGGGGGGTCCCCAGTGGGCGGCAGAGAGAGCCGGGAGGGCAAAGGGGAGCCGGGGGGGAGCAGCGCTGCTCCCCGAGCCGAGCCCAGGGGGAAACTTCGGCGTCGTTGCGCCGGGTGTTGGAAGCGGAGGCTGGCGGGGGCCCCTCACCTGCAAAACCTGGTCGCCTCTCATATATTTCGTGCATTGCATTCATCGCCCGCTTTCTCCTCCAAGGAGCTCCCGGGGGCGCGCGTGGTTCTCCCCGTGTTATCCTCGCAACAACAGCCCTGCGAGGTGGGTCAGGCGAGTGGCCCAAGGGAGCACCCAGGGATTGTCCTGGCCAGGTGGGGTGATTTGAACCCTGCTCTCTGCCTGGTCTTCGTCCTCATTTAGCCCCCACATGTGCATGACTGTGCATGACTGAGGTTTTCCCCCTTCGTCTCGGCTATGGTGTGAGTCTGTGCTGTTAATTAATGGGGTTCTGCCTTCGGAGAAGATGAGCCAGCCCTCAAAGGAGGTGATTATGTAATTTGCTAGCAATTCATGTCCCTCCCGGCGTGACGCTGCGCGCTGACGTCACGGGGCTGTAATGGTGGTGTGCCTCGAGATTTTTTTCATGAAACAAGTGTGTCTTTGCCCAAAAAAGGTTGGGAAACACTGACTTAGAGGAAGGGCAGGATACAAACTAACACAGTAATGTCTAAAGCAGAAAAAATATTTTAAATAATGACAGCAGGTGTGGCCAATGCGCTACTCTCCAGATATTTAGACTTCAACTCCCATCATCTCTGGCTATCAACCATTCTGGTAGAGACTAATGGAAGCTGTAATGCATAATATCTAGAGTAAAAGGTAAAGGGACCCCTGACCATTAGGTCCAGTCGTGGCCGACTCTAGGGTTGCGGCGCTCATCTCACTTTATTGGCCAAGGGAGCCGGCGTACAGCTTCCGGGGTCATGTGGCCAGCATGACTATGTTGCTTCTGGGGAACCAGAGCAGCGCATGGAAACGCCGTTTACCTTCCTGCCGGAGCGGTACCTATTTATCTACTTGCACTTTGACATGCTTTTGAACTGCTGGGTTGGCAGGAGCAGGGACTGAGCAACAGGAGCTCACCCCGTCACGGGGATTCGAACCACTGACCTTGTGATCAGCAAGCCCTAGGCTCTGTGGTTTAATCCACAGCGCCACCTGCCACCCCACATTACTTATTTACTGTTGTTAAGTAGCTTTGACTTATTTTTTGTAAAAACAAACCAACAAACCAGAGAGTTTTAATAATAATAATGTTGATTATAAAGATGAGTTGTCACCTGCAGTTCAGTGTCTCATCACACGGGGGCAGCTGCACATGAATCTGTAGGTTCCTGACACTACATTCAATCCTTGAAGCTTCACCTGCAGTGATGAGCCAAGTAGTCACACTTAAGAACTAGTGAACCCAAATCCAGAATGGATGGCAGAATCCTCAGTGGCATCAGAAGACACCAAACTGCTCAACAGGGCTCAGAGATAGATGTGTTGAAATACAGATGGTGATGAGATTCCAGCCAGCTCCACAGACCCATCCATCCAAGTTTCCATTCATGTGAACAAGGGACAAATCCTAAAAATCTCACCCTAAATTTATCCCCCATCCAAAAAAGATAAGCAGCCCAAAGAGGACTGAACATGCTAACGAGGCATGGACAGTTGAAGTATGTGCATTTGTGTAAAACAGAGAGAGAGAGAGAGAGAGAGAGAGAGAGAGAGAGAGAGAGGGGGGGGGGGAGGGAGGGAGGGAGGGAGGGAGGGGGAGAGAAATCTTCAAACAGAAGAATGGAATGGAGTCTCCAG
Organism: Podarcis bocagei; assembly: GCF_964188305.1. NCBI lineage: Eukaryota > Metazoa > Chordata > Lepidosauria > Squamata > Lacertidae > Podarcis > Podarcis bocagei. Next base: position 23,909,427 of record NC_138141.1, read on the forward strand.
GAAGCCGAGGCATCTATTAGGAGGTGAAAATAGAGTTCAGCTTTTTGTGGCAGGTCCCACTTGCCTACTCTGCATCATGTTCAACGGCTGAAACGAAACAGTACAAAAGGTTCAGCTTCAATTGTAAGGCTGGCAACAGGGGCCACCTTTCTCTGCGCATGCATTTATGTATTAAGACAGGTAGCTTTCACAAGAAAATTCATGACATCACTGACCAACAGGTGGTGTGTGTGTGTGTGTGTGTGTGTGTGTGAGAGAGAGAGAGAGAGAGAGAGAGAGAGAGAGAGAGAGAGAGAGAGAGAGAGAGACTGAGTGGTTCTTATCAGACAGCATGTGTGCACATTTATCATCTTATGCGACAGGGGCAAATTTTGCATGCAAGTCATGCATTTGAGTCATAAAATGAGCTACAGATGTCGTTAAAAAAAGGTATCCAACAGGTGAACAAAGGCACCAAAGATCCTCCTTACCTGTGGCACCATTTAGTCCAGCACTGGCACTACCAGGTGGCATGGACCAAGACTGGCGAACTTTTTCAGATGTTGATGGGTGGCACCGCCCCTCATCCCTGACCATTGGCCATGCTGGTTGCTGGGAGTTGGCGCCTGACATATGGAGGGCCAAACTTCAGAAGTGCAGGCAATATTGCCCTAGATAGGTCAGTGGTATAGTTCATTGCGCCTCAGGCAAGGCTCTCTGTTTAAACTCTGGCAGAGCTGAACGGTTGTGCAACAAAGGAATCAAATGCAAGAGTTGTGCTAACTAAAGTTTATGGAACAACAGCTGATTCTTGTTGGGCAACAGCTGATTCTTGTTGGGCAATCTGCTGCACACCAATCTTCAGGAATGCGCTCGTCTTTCCCCTTCCACCGGTGCAACAAGTATACCACAAAGTAACATTAACTTAGCGTCACATTGGATACAACCCATGATAAGGAAGCTTCCTATGTTCGGTTTGCTTTGAAGTGCCTGGTCCACCCATCTCTGAAACATGCGAAACAGCTCTGAACAACACTCTCAACCACCCACCCACAGCATTCTCCCCCCCCCCACCCATTGATGATCCAGCTAACAGATCCTAGTCTTTGCAAGTAATTCCTGGCCACCCAAACCTCCTTTTGAAGCGGAGCCTGGGGGATGGTGACGCAAGAGCAGACTTTCTGTGGCAACATTTTGCAAGAGGCTCCGAAAAGGCCACCCATCGATCCAGCCAGGGGTCACTCAGAATGCATGGCCATCTTCCATGCAGGGAAAACAGAGTGTAGAAGGGAATGAATCATAGATCAAGTTAATGAAACCGTTACTGCCGCCAACGAAACTCACCCATCACAAGCAGTGGGAAACAGTGGATGTCAGATGAGCCAGAGCTGAGACCTGCCAGGGAAATATTTTTTTGATGTGCAACTGGTACCACATACGTTCATCTGGTGGGGATGTATATCTGGGTCCTAGCTTCTAGAGAAGATATTCATTCTCAAGGGATGTCAAAGAAACAGCAATCTGTTTATCTATTTATGTAATCACTATTTTTAAAAAGCCTACTTCTCAAATGGAAACAGGCCAAAGGAAACTGTCTGCAAAAATTCCTTTCCCAGTCTTGGGTTGTGACCCCTGTCTGGCTTCACTGCACACTTGCTTTTCGATCCTTCTAAACTAGGATCACTACCTTGGATCTCAGTCCCATCCTTTCACCCCATTCTTAGAGACATCCTGTCTCCCTCTGACCCTGATCTATCTTCCCTAGATCATGACTGTTCCCCATTTGACTAGCTTAAGGAGCTACCACTTACCAGCAGTTTCTGAAGCTTATGTCTCCCCCCGCCCATGTCCTTTTTATTACGCATTCCTCATGGCCTGTGCTCATGGTATTGGGGCAGTTATATGCCATCCTGTGTACTGCTGGCACCTGCAGATGTTTTGGGGCAGTCATACTGCTTGCATTCTTATCAGAGCATGCCCAGCAAATTCTTACCTAAATCATCATGTACCATGAATGTTCTGGACAGTGGAAGCCAGTGTGGTGTAGTGGTTAAGAGCGGTAGTCTCGTAATCTGGAGAACCAGGTTCGCTTCCCCGCTCCTCCACATGCAGCTGCTGGGTGACCTTGGGCCAGTCACACTTCTTTGAAGTCTCTCAGCCCCACTCACCTCACAGAGTGTTTGTTGTGGGGGAGGAAGGGAAAGGAAAATGTTAGCCACTTTGAGACTCCTTCAGGTAGTGATAAAGCGGGATATCTAATCCAAACTTCTCCTCCTCCTCCTCCTCTTCTTCCTCCTCCTCTTCTTCTCTATATTGTTCTGCTTTTGTTGCACTGTAGAACAAGAGTTCCCCTTCCAGGGCCACTAATGCAGTAACAATGGGGAAGCATTGCAGAACAGCTAATAAAGTGGAATTATGTGTGGACAGTCATGTATGAATTCAGCACCAGTTTATTGCACCAGTGATAGGGTACAGAATACACCTGCAATAAAACACCAACCCAGGGGGCCCCTAACACGAAGAGAGTTCCACAACTGCAGGGCCACCACTGGCAAGTTCCTGTGTCATAGGGCCCAATGTCCCTTCAGCCCTCCCCCCTTAATAAAATATTTAAGGAGGCCAGCCCACCCAAAGTTGATGGGCATCGCCATTCAAATGGTGTTTGTGTGTGCCGCATCTTGGGATCGATTATGCTGGGGGGGGGCTTACCTCCCTCCCCCCACAATATTTTATCCAAGTTGTGCGCCCCTGCCCTGCCTTGTGTGCTTGCCAAACTAAGCAATTTCACCTGTGGACACATGAGATAAAGCCCTCCTTGAGTATTTTCTCCAGATGCTTCAAGACAGCTAACTGGGTAATAATTACAGGGCTCAGAATGAGCATGGCCCACCTGTCAATCACCAGACATCCTATGACAACATCACACTTCAAAGGGAAAATTCTTCCTTTCCAGTCCTGGATTTCAACAAAGCGGGAGTTTTATTTTAAGAACTCTGAACTGCTTCGAGTCCACTGGCAGAAAGGTAGCATATAAATGCAATTGGTGAGCAATATAAATGTTGTCTTTATTGGGGGGGAGCACCCATTCGAAGGAGCCTGCTTGGTAAGCCATTTTGCAGTGGATGACCACAGCTAGAATGCAAGGGCTGTAGCTCAGCAGTAAATCACCTACTTTGCATGCAGGACCCAAGCTCAATACTGTATAGGCAGCTTCCTATATTCCTAGAAGGTGAGAAAGAAGGATGAGTTGTTTTGTTTGATTTCTAAGTGCAAGCTCGTGGTTATCTGAATTATCAACAAGGCTGGCCTTCCCCTTAGAAGGTTTTTTTTTTTAATCCACAAAAAGTTGGTACTTGCCCATTAATGATATGAAATAGTCTCCCCATCCCTTCTTTTTTGATCTGTCTGCAGCAAAGAGGATGCAGAAGCAAACCTTGAAATATCATCTCGCCACCCCACCTCCTTGCCAGCCTCCTCTTGCCTCCAGCAATGAGTGTCTCTGGCTTGACTTTCCATCCATCTGGGAAATGGCACAAGACAAAATGTGCAGACAGTGGCCAGAGGACATGACTTTGATGGAGCGGCTCTGCTCAAGGAATGCTTAATTCTTCCCAGCCCTATTACCTGAACATCCCTTGGGATCCCCTTAGTCACCAATCAAGAGTACAGAGCAGCTCATTCTGTCCTCTGATGTCTGTAGTTGCAAACACCAGGAAGACAGGCTGCAGGAATTAAAGGGCAAAGATATAATTATTATGATTATTTCCATTTATTAATTGCTTCCTATGAAAAATCTTGAAGCGATTCCAGCATTCCATACAAACATTAGTTGTAGCCCATGCTAATCCTACTCAGAGTAGACACACTAAATTTAATGGACCTGGCTAACTTACATTTATCAATTTCTGTAAATCTAATCTGAGTAAGGGATGCAGGTGGCACTGTGGTCTAAACTACAGAGCCTAGGGCTTGCCAATCAGAAGGTCGGCAGTTCGAATCTCCGCGACAGGGTGAGCTCCCGTTGTTTGGTCCCAGCTCCTGACCACCTAGCAGTTCAAAAGCACGTCAAGTGCAAGTAGATAAATAGGTACTGCTCTGGCGGGAAGGTAAACGGCGTTCGCCAGAAGCGGCTTAGTCACGCTGGCCACATGACCCGGAAGCTGTCTGCGGACAAACGCCAGCTCCCTCGGCCTATAGAGCGAGATTAACGGTCAACCCCAGAGTCGTCCACGACTTGACCTAATGGTCAGGGGTACCTTTACCTTTAATCCGAGTAGAATTTAGTAGGCTATAATCCATATAAAATAATAAGATAAATGTTTTAAAAAATAAAATCAAACCGAGAACAGATGCTGACTTGGATAAAGTCTCTGCTTCGCATAATCCTTTCTCCCATCTCAGTCTTGACACGGAGGTGCTGTGGACCCCTAAAATTCAGAAGAGGGACTTGTGGTCCTCCAGATGTTGCTGGACTCTCTTTCCCATCAGCCTCTGTCAGCATGGCCAATTGCCAGGGGTAATGGGTGCTGTAGTCCCAACAGAAGTTACAAGAGCAACAAGATCACAGCATTACAGGAGTTGTAATCCGGTAACATCCAACAGGCAACAGGATCCTTTATATATTTTATATATAAAGTCAGAACTTTCTAGATCCAACCAGCACCAGTAGGACTTGAGGTATAATAATCAAATGAAAAAGAACATTGCCTCTACTTTTTTTCTAGCTCTGATAGTGAAACATGTTTTCTTTGTGACATGTGACAGCTCTTAGCTACTGACCACATTTAATGTGGATGCATGGGGTGCATTTCAGAAGCGATAAAATTGCTAAAACATTTGCAAGGCTAAGGAAGGCCTAGTATGGCTTCGAATTGGATGAGGGACCACATGCTGAGATTCTTGAGAAACTGAAACTGACATATTTACTCATCTCTAGCGATATCCCAAGGACGGAACTCAGAATAAAAGGGCTGTCTTGGAAAAATTGAGCCATCTGGAGCCACTAGACTCCACAAAACCAACCCAGGGAAACCAGTGATCAAAGAGACTGGCTAGGAGAGGGAATCAGTCATGGTGAAGCATCAGACACTCTAGCAGCAATGTTTACAGCCTGATAGACTGAGCTGAATGGATTCGGTAACCTGAGATCCCAGAGGGCATCTTCAGAAGGCTGCCGGTGAGGTCTGTTGTTCACAGTTGGCATTGTCTGTGTACATGTTGGCACTTCGGACTGGGTGGTAGGCTCATTTAATTATTAAATGCTTTCGTGTTCTGGCAAAGGGGAAGCACATCAAAGCGCTCTCCCAACCCAGGAGGGGAGGAAAAAACGCATGTTTACATTGTTCTTGGCAATGCCACAGAGCCCACGTCACAGCTGCAATTCAGTCGACGGCACGTCAAACCACAGGAATATGCAGATCACATCGAGGAGAATGGTTATTTTGAGGCTGCAAACCTAGGCACCCTTAACTTGGCAGAAAATGCTATTGAACCCAGCACTGGCTGGAGGGACAACAGACTCGCTTATGTATAAATATACTTAAGTTTCAGCTGCATAATGCCTGGCAAGAACCTCATAGGAATTCTTCTGTCATGCAAGCTGGGTTTTCTTTCCACTGTGGGTTACCAGTGGTGGCTACTTAGACCAGTGTTTCCCAACCTTTTTTGGGCAAAGGCACACTTGTTTCATGAAAAAAATCTCGAGGCACACCACCATTACAGCCCCGTGACGTCAGCGTGCAGCGTCACGCCGGGAGGGACGCACGAAAGTGTAAGTTTCAATTTTTTCCCTCCCCCTTGCCGGGGAACCTCCAAGCTTTGGGGGGGGGGAGGAGGCAGCAAAGCGAGGCAGGAAGGAGAGCGCGGCTTGGCTGGGTGAGCTTTGGCAGGGGCAGGGAATGAGAGCCGCGAGGCGTGCGCTGCGGACGGAGGCGCTGCCCGCCGAGCTCGCAGGCAGCCAGGCAGGCAGACGGCGAGAGCCCCGCGCTGGGCGGCCTCTCCTCGCCGCCGCTGCCCCGCCTCTCACCTCCCGACTCGCCCGCCTCCCTCCAGGCAACATCTCGCGGCACACCAGGCAACATCTCGCGGCACACTAGTGTGCCGCGGAACAGTGGTTGGGAAACACTGACTTAGACAGTGGGGTGGGGGAGTGGGGCATCAACAAAAATGAATGGAGATTTGCATAAAATTTACATATGCAGACCCTCCAAGTGTCCCTGTTTTCCAGGAACAGCTCCAGATTTACAGAAGCCGTCCTGGTTTTGGATTTGATCCTGGAACGTCCCGCTTTTCCTTAGGACGTCCCTATTTTCATCAGAGAAATATTGGAGGGTATGCATATGCTGATTTCTATGTACAGATGCACACTTAGAAATGTGTACTGCAATTTAAACAGAAAGACAACCCATCACACCCTAGTGAGAAAGACTCTGGCCAGCCAGATGACTTCTACGCTCCTGCCGCTCAGTTTTCAGACAACCAGGGTTTGCTAATGGTTGACGAGCAACACCATCGTCTTTGCAGTTCTCCCTTCTTAGGGTTTCTTACCTTTAAACCAGATTTGGGTTCAATAGTGCTGCAGTTAGAGGGCTCACCTCTTTAAAGAACCAGTGTGGCTTAGTGGTTAGTGCCAGACTCCCAGGACCCTAGGAGACCAGGGTTGGAATCCCTACTAGGCCATGAAGCTCACTGAATGACCTTGGACCAGTCACTGCCTCTCAGCCTAACCTACCTCACAGGGCTGTTGTGGGAATTAAATGAGAAGGGGAGAATCATGTATGCCCTATTGAGCTCCTTGGAGGAATTATGGGATATAAATGCAAGAATGAATGAATGAATAACCAAACAAACAAAGTAGGACCTCTGGACATCCTGTCAACATCATGGTACAGGCTGCTCCTGAAAACTGCCTAAATGACCCCTTGCCATGCAGTGATCAGTGTGTTTGCACATGTGTGCCCATGTGCCCATTTGCCAGAGACAACACCTTTTCTTTTTGTTCTTGAACCCTGGGAAACCGCTCTCCCTAACTGGACCCTATTCTTTGCCCTTTGAGTGTGCCTTCCTTGTTGGTGTGGGCCAAGGTGGAGCTTCCCCTCATTTCGAGTTCAGCTCCCTCCCCAGGTTCTCTGAGATTTAAATCCCTGAGCCCAAGTATGCGTCTGAACGCCAAAGCACTGCCATGATGTACACAGCCTGCCGTTTTGCACCTTGCAGCCGCCGTGGTCTGTTTTCGATAGCAGATTATGTGCAATTAGGCTTTCCCAGTACATTGCAGCGTAAATAAAAGGCACCTTCTTGGCTTTGGAAATATTATTTTATATTATCTATGTATTTATTTACTGAATTTGTATGTCTCCCTTCACCCGAAGACCACAAGGCAGTCATGACATAAAAATACAAAATGAGAACACAAAATACATCATAAAAAAAACACAAACGAATAACTACTCTCTTCAAACACATTTAAAAAGCCGCAGAACATTAATCAGCTCAAGGCCTGGTTATAGGGCATGGGAGGCCATTGCAAGGAGGATGAATGCAGGATCCTGCGGGCGAATAGAGCTTCCAGGAATGTATAAGGAGGGGAAGAAATCAGGTGGTGATTCTTGATGTTAAGTTGTGGGCGAACATAGCAGACGACACAGCGATTTCTCCAGAACAGCTCTTTATTTGTAAGCTGGACAGAACTGAACAGCAAACAGCTCAGCCGGCCTGCTTTTATAGGCAGCCGGCTGTCAACAATGTAGCAACAACAACCCAGGGTTTCCCGCCTAAAATAACTGACGTGGACCTGAGTGAAAACTACATACACAATACAATACTCCTGGTGGCCAGGGTGAGAACTTCAGTACATAACACCTGACATGATAATACGGTCATTACAAGTGTGTGTCTGTTTTCACTGCAAAATGTTGCAGGGCATGATGTGGGTGCTTCAACGTGTGTCTCTGCTGTTCCAAGAGTACAATCCAGTGGCCTTTTAAGTGCATGTAATTAATTGGATAATTATTTGGGTCTACGCTTGTGTTTACCCTAGGATAAAAAGGCTTGGGGGGATTTTTTTGGCTTTAATTGGCACTGCGTAAGTTGTGACTTGCCAGGGCACTTTACACATTAACGATTAAAATAATGTGTGTGTGCACACTGTGTGTGTGTGTGTGTGTGTGTGTGTGTGTGTGTACTAGAAAAAGCTTAAAAACCTCTGCAGCACTAAGTAGATCTAGAATGCAAATTAAAAGGACTAGAGCGCGAATGTTTTCACTGGGCGCATTAAAGATGTAAGAACATAAGCAGAGCCTGCTGGATCATCTAGTCCAGCTTCCAGTTCTCAACAGTTGGCCACCCAGATGCCTATGGGAAACCAGAGAGCAGTAGCTGAGCCCAAAGCCTTGTCCTCCTCCTGTGGTTTCCAGAAACTAGTGTTCAGAAGCATTAGTGCCTCTGACTGTGAAGATAGAAGATCGCCACCAGATTCCGGTAGAAATGCTGGCCTGACAGGTTACTGGTACGCTATGGTTAAGTATGCTAAAGGTATAAATTCAGTATGCATAAAATGCTATGTCTGAATGCTTTGTATGTAAAACGCTATGCAGAGAGGTTTGCATTTAGGCAAGAGAGGTTTGTCTCTAGCTACAGGTGGCAAAGAAAAGGGTGAGTGTTTCCATTCAGGTCTATTGGTGACTCATCCCAGAAACCCAAGAGGATAATCCCCACTTGGCTATGAAGCTCACAGGCGGACCTTGGGCCAGTCACTGCCTCTCGGCCCTTCCTACCTCACAGGGTTGTTGTGGAGATTAAGTGACAAGGGGGAGAACCATGTAGGCCACCTGGAGAAAAGGTAGGAAATAAATGCAAGAAGTATTTAAAAAACTATGGTGCTTAACTGCTATTTTAAAAAAGCAGTGCCCTTTTTCTGCCACATTAAGAAGCATGCTTCTTTTAAGATGGTGATGTTGCACCTCTCTCTCTCTCTCTCTCTCTCTCTCTCTCTCTCTCACTCACACACACACACACACAGACACACACACTGCTTTTTCTGTGGGGTACGCATACCCCTAAGCATTTTGTGAATCTAAATTTGGCCTCATTGTGGGGCCATATTTCAATATGAGTAGGAAAATGAGAGTACCACTGAACATTTTTTTTAAGAAAAAAAAGCACTGAATATACACAAGCACCTCTTCATTACCACTCATTTTACTCTTCATATATCAAAATTTAAATTATTAGCCAAGTACAGCTGTAGTCCTAAACACACTTAGTAAGGGCGTAAGCTCCATTAACCCCAAAGGGGTTTCCCTCACACAATTGTGAGGAAATTGTTTTAGGATGGCACTTCACAAATTATTTTATCAGAAGACAAACCTTGATTCATCCTCCTTGTGGCTGACAAGGGAAGTAGGAACCCATACTGTTTTTTGGGGGGGAGTCACCTTTAGGGAATAATGCGACAACCACTAAATTGCATGCAAAATCTTATTGCCTCCAGGCTTTCCTTTGCAAAGAACATCACTCTCTGTCCAGTCCAAGTCAAGTTTCCTGCAGAAAGAGGATTTGGAAATATTAGAAAGGTTTTGTAAAAATGGAATGCAAGCTCCCTTGGTCTGAAAAGTAACATTGTTCAAGTCAGCTGCTTGTAGCTGATGACCTGCACAAAGGCCAGAATTTATCCTTTCTGAATTTCCATGCTGAAAAAGACTACAGATATTCTTTGAATGCCTTAGCCAAATGTTCACTGCAGATTTTCCCACACGGACTGTACTAATTTCCAAGCGGTGAGAGGTTTCAGGGGTTCCACTGTATACCCTGCGTTGGCTTCCTTTGGAGCATTTTTCAATATGTGCATTTATTTATAGATACGAAAGCTGGGCATAGGGCAGATGTTCGTGGTGGTGATTCCCATCCATTAAGCTTATAGTGGGAGCAACAGGGCCATAGGATCCTTCCAGGGAGCAACTCAGCCACGGCTTCCCCCAACAAATTCTGGGAGCTGTGGTTTGTTAAAGATGCTGAGACCCATGTTCCCTTCACAGATAATTCCCAGAGTTTCCTGGGGAAAGGGGCTGTGTTAAGCCATTCTAGGAATTGTAGCTCTGTGAGGAAATCAAGGGTCCCCTAAGAACTCTTAGCTCCTGTTATGTACTGAAGTTCTCACCTTGGGCCAGTAGGGGGATACTGTAGATAGTTTTCACTCAGGTCCACATATGCAAATAAGGGATTGAAAGTGACGTTCAGTGATTGGATAGTTACAGAAAATGGTTACTGTGCGTTCTAGTGGAGCTCTATATAAGCAGGCTGGCTGAACCCTTCAGTTCAGTTCTGTTCTGGCCTGTGAATAAACAAGAGCTGTTTGAAGAATCGCTGTGTCGTCTGATATGTTCACCCACAACTTAACAGCTCCCTTAAAGGACTACAGCTCCCATAACTCTTGGAGGGAAGTCATGTCTGTTTAAATGGGCATCACAGCACTTTGAATGGATGGTGAGAATATGGCTCATGTCTTTCCCAGTTTGAATTTTAAAAAATGTAGGCTAAACTCATTCCCTTCCTCTGAACTAATATAGGTACTATTTCCCCCCTCATTTTTCTGTTTGACCAATTAGCCTGCTCCCCCTTCTGATGTTTTTACTTTGCACGGCCATGCGCCCCAGAAAAAGACCCTACAGATGCTTCCCCTCCCCTCCTTTAAGAGGAAAGAACACAATTCATCTCATACCTGCATCAGCCTCCAGTCAGGAGAAAACACTGCTCCATTGTTTTCCACTTTCCCAAGAAGGTTGAGAAGTTCCAAGGGCAGCCTGTCCAGGATTTGTTTCCCTTAAGACGAGAGAGTGCTGCAGAATTATGATGTGTGTGCAGTGTCTACGTGGAATCCTATGCAAGTCTACTCAAAAGAAAAGGCCTATTCTGTTCAATGGGACTTACTCTCCCAGGAAAGTGCGTATAGATTGCAGCTTGTGTATTTGCAATATTTGCTTGATGTGCAGCTATGCAAGCGGAGCGTAAATAGAGACAGACACCAGGATTATTAAGGAATGGATCAAATGCCCTACATCAGTTCCCCAGACAGAGGGGTCCACAATCCAAAGGGGGGGGGGCTCCCATGTGAGGTAATCCACAGCTCCTTCTCTCCACTTCTTTTTCTGTTTGCTCCAAGCTGCCGGGCCGGGGGGGAAGCTACATAAAAAGGGCCTCCTGGATCAGACCAATGGCCCACCTGGTCCAGCATCCTCACTGTGGCCACAAAGATGTCTGTGGGAAGCTATCAAGAAGAGCCCTCTTCCCTTCCTGTGTTTTCCAGAAGCATTACTGTCTCTAACCTGGATGATGGACTCAAGGGCATCCTGATCAAATTTGCAGATGACACTAAACTGGGAGGGGTGGCTAACACCCCAGAGGACAGGAACACACTTCAAAACGACCTTGACAGATTAGAGAACTGGGCCAAAACAAACAAGATGAATTTTAACAGGGAGAAATGTAAAGTATTGCACTTGGGCAAAAAATGAGAGGCACAAATACAAGATGGGTGACATCTGGCTTGAGAGCAGTACATGTGAAAAGGATCTAGGAGTCTTGGTTGACCACAAACTTGACATGAGCCAACAGTGTGACGCGGCAGCTAAAAAAGCCAATGCAATTCTGGGCCTCATCAATAGGAGTATAGCATCTAGATCAAGGGAAGTAATAGTGCCACTGTATTCTGCTCTGGTCAGACCTCACCTGGAGTACTGTGTCCAGTTCTGGGCACCACAATTCAAGAAGGACACTGACAAACTGGAACGTGTCCAGAAGAGGGCAACCAAAATGGTCAAAGGCCTGGAAACGATGCCTTATGAGGAACGGTTAAGGGAGCTGGGCATGTTTAGCCTGGAGAAGAGGAGGTTAAGGGGTGATATGATAGCCATGTTCAAATATATAAAAGGATGTCACATAGAGGAGAGAGAAAGGTTGTTTTCTGCTGCTCCAGAGAAGCGGACACGGAGCAATGGATCCAAACTACAAGAAAGAAGATTCCACCTATACATTAGGAAGAACTTCCTGACAGTAAGAGCTGTTCGACAGTGGAATTTGCTGCCAAGGAGTGTGGTGGAGTCTCCTACTTTGGAGGTCTTTAAGCAGAGGCTTGACAACCATATGTCAGGAGTGCTCTGATGGTGTTTCCTGCTTGGCAGGGGGTTGGACTCAATGGCACTTGTGGTCTCTTCCAACTCTATGATTCTATGATTCTATGATTCTATGATTCTAACCGTGGAGGTAGAGCATAGCCCTTGTGGCTAGTAGCCAATTGTAGCCTTCTCCTCCATGTATTTGTCTGATACTCTTTTAAAGCCATCCAAGTTGATGGCCACTGCTACCTCTTCCATACCTTACCTCTGTTCTGTGTGAAGAAGTACTTTCCTTTATCTCCCAACATTCAGCGTCAATGGGTGTCCACTAGGGCTGGGTGACAGCTGACTTTCAACATCGTAATAGATCACCAGCTAAACATCACAATAGACTGATATATGTCTGAAATAAGGATGGAACCATGTAGAGGCGAACAGTAGAGCTGGGCGATATCTTCGTGATACATCACCAGCTAAACATCACGATATACTGATATATCACAACGTCTGACATAAGGAATGGCACTATGTAGAGGCATTGGCTGGCTTCACGGTTTTCCCCACATTGTGATTTTCCCCCCAATATATCATGATTTGTGATATATTGCCAGGTCAGAAATTCTGAAACCAATATCATGATATGGACTCGAAACTGGTTTTGGACGATATATTGCCCAGCGGTAATGCACATCATGATTTACAATATATTGTCAGGTCAAAAACGATGAAACCCATATCGCAATGTGGACTTCAAACTGGTTTGAGACAATATACCGATATATCACCCAGCCCCAGTGCCCACAATTTCTGGTGCTATGACAGAAGGAGCAAAACTTTCCTCTATCCACTTTCTCCACATAGCTTTTTTAAACAACAACAACAACGTTCCTGTCACCTCTTACTCTCCTTTTCTCTAAACTAAAGAGTCCCAAATGCTACAACCTTCCCCCATGGGGAGTCTTTCCAGCCCCTTGGTCATCTGCCCTTTTTGGAAGCTTTTCAACTCTGCATTACCCTTTTTGAGGTGAGGTGACCAGAAGTGTACATGGTAGTCCAAATGCAAAATACTCATTCTTCACACTCTTCCGCTCATGCATCTACTAGCATCAGGTCACTTTCCTTAGTCAGGGAGAGGGCCACTTTCTCCATCGGACGCCTGTTGCTTTTAAAGTATGTGATTTCCCCAACTGTCTCATAACAATTACTGTGACATCAGCGACATCAGTGGACCATACTGTGCAGTTTAACAAGTGTTGTCACTAGCAGTTAAATGGTCAGCCAGACCTAACAATTCAGTCTTTGTTTAGTTCTTTAAAAAAACCCCACACACTAATTGTCAGGTCATTCCACTCGTACAGTAGCTCATTCACCTCTTGGGGGGTAGCAGGGTAGCAGTACTGTGTGTGGTGCCTTTGTGACAGTCCCCTGGGACAGGGCCGGCTCTACCGTTAGGCAGAGCGAGGTTGGCATTTCAGGCTGCAGAAGCTGGGGACTGGCAGCAAGATGTCGTGAGGAGGGGGCCGTGTCCCTCCCAGGGCCTTCTGTTTCCTTATAACAAAAATCAATGGCTAGTCTGATCAGTTCCTGTGTGCAAACTGAGGAGATACCATCTTGTTCTACATCTCAGGCGGGAAGATGACTCAGCCGCCCCACCCCCACCTTGCTGTGGGCTATCAGAAATGGCTACAGTGAGAATATCACTAGACCTTGAGGACAATATCCTGATATCTATAAATAAAACAAACCTTTTAAAAGAAAAAGATTACCACCTTCCCCTGCCAACACCAATAATAACAAATATTTTTATTTCCCAAATAAATAAATATTTTCATTTCCAGGGATTGTGAATTAAATGACCCACATTTGTATGTGTTTGCATGCAATCTTAATTTTAATTCAATTGCATTGTTCCCTACACCTTTATTTCTTTATTTCCATATGTCATTGAAGCATATGATCTTGATTAAGTAAATACAAATACATTTATTTTAAAAAAGAAACCACCACGCGTAAGGTTCTCACACCTGGAGCACATTCTGCCTTCCCAAGGAAAAGACATGGTTTTCCAGAAGTCCCACAGGTCAGAAATGACTGTGCATAGGCCTTTGATTAGGGATGGATGGAGCCCGTGGTTTCAATGTAACCTGCATTGTTTCCGTTCCGCTACAATTCGGCTTCCACTAAAATCTGTGTCTCGTCATCTCACTATCCACCCTGGCTGAAACTAACATGGAGCACAACGCATGGCCAGCTTGCCTTGATTTCACCTGAAACAGCCACATGTCAGGCTTACATATGTGGGACGCGCTCTGCCTTTCTGGCCCAGGCATTTCACAACATGGCAGGTGGTTTTTAAATAGGCTTCCTCAACAGGACCTGATTCTGCAAAAAGAAAGAAAAGAAAAAAGCTGGATCAGAGAGGGCTCTGATGTTTTTAAGGGGACCTCCCGGATCTGTCATTTGCTAGGAAGAGTGTGCAGAATGAGGGATCAATATATTGTATCCCCCTTTCCTGGGAAGAGACTGAAGCGGAACGACTGGCAAGCAGTTGCTATGCAGGGAGAGAGAGGGAGAGTTCTGCCATCATCTCGAAGGGATGTGCCATCCATCTCCCAGGCAGAGAGACTGCAAATCGCCGTGTCTCCTCGAGTCTTTAAATTGCTTCCGTCAGTTCTGCATAAGCAGGCAGCGGGTGATTGCAAAGGACCTTGAGCTCCTGTAGGACGTGCCTTTTTCTGCCCCAAAGTGCATCTGCTACCCAAGGGGTTGAAATGCACCCCAAATGTGTTTGTGTGTTTTAAAAGGCTCAGACCTTTTGAGCGTCATAGTGTAGTGTCGCCTGCCAAGGTCTCTCCCTGACATATGAACGGCTGAGTTTCATGAACCATTGCCAGATCACTCCAGCAGCAGCAGCAGCAGCAGCAGCAGCAGCAGCAGCAGCAGCAGCTGTCTCCGGAGAGGAGCTGCAATAGATGTTACTGCTAAAATATGGAGCCTTGAAATTGCACTATTACAATTTCAATAAGGAGCATGGGAGGAGAATGGTGATGCAGGAAATATGCAGTCAGAGGCGCTCCTCTTCTGAGAAGCTGCCATTCGTACGGAAACCATAGAATCATAGAATCATAGAGTTGGAAGAGACCACAAGGGCCATCGAGTCCAACCCCCTGCCCAGTGGCGTAGCGTGGGTTGTCAGCACCCGAGGCAAGGCAAGTAATTTGTGCCCCCTAACCCGTGGATTTGCGCCCCCTAACCCGTGGATTTGCTCCCCCTAACCCTAACCCCCAGATGTTGCGTCCGGTGCGGCCAGCCCCCCCTGCACCCCCCACGCTACGCCACTGCCCCTGCCAAGCAGGAAACACCATCAGAGCACTCCTGAAAGCTGCTGATTCATAATAGATTAGAAATCCAGCGCCAAGCTAAGAACGGCAACCATTTTTGCTTTCAAGGAAGTATGTTTGCTGTTAGAACCTCATTCTTTGACAAAGTTTCTTTAAGATTGGACGTGCCCCAAGGTAAAAGTCTTCTGGGAAAGGATTTATAATGAATTGAAAAAAGTGTTGAAACACACATTTATTTAAAAAAACCCAGAAGCCTTTTTACTTGGTATAGTGGGGGGTGAAATCCGCAAAAAAGGATGTTACTTTTTTTTCTGTATGCCACAACAGCTGCGAGAATATTGCTAGCGAAGAATTGGAAGAAACAAGATTTACCAACTATCAAAGAATGGCAGATGAAGATGATGGACTATATGGAACTTGCCGAACTGACTGGGAGACTCCGAGACCAGAGAGAAGAGACGGTGGAAGAAGACTGGAAGAAGTTTAAGGAATATTTGAAAAAATATGTTAATATTTAAATCTTTGAATAGCTTTGGAAGTGGATATAGTCTGTAGGGTTAGAAGTAGAAGATAGTGTATTTTAAAATAGTATTATCTGTAAGTGATAAAATGTGAAGTTATTTTAAGAGTGATTAAAAAAAAAAGATGGTTAGAAACTATGATATATGTAAACTGCTAAAGATGAAGTAAAATGAAAATCAGATAGGTGGGACCTGGGGAAGCCCACTTAACAATGTTTAGAACAATAAGGATATGACAAGTATTTGTTTGTATTTTTTGTGTTCTTTATTTGTATTATGAAATGAATAAAAAAAATTGAAGAAAAAAAAGAAGAAGAAACTCAGAGGAGGAGTATCAGGACGTGGACATGTCTTGAAACACAGGCAAGAGCATCAGGGACCATAAACAGCTGAGACTAACTTGAAAGAGTTAGCCCAGCACCTACCGGGGGTGAGGGGAGTTGGCACACACTGAGGGACACCCTGGAACACATATACAGTGGTACCTCAGGTTAAGTACTTAATTCGTTCCGGAGGTCCGTACTTAACTTGAAACTGTTCTTAACCTGAAGCACCACTTTAGCTAATGGGGCCTCCTGCTGCTGCCGTGCCGCCAGAGCATGATTTCTGTTCTCATCCTGAAGCAAAGTTCTTAACCCGAGGTACTATTTCTGGGTTAGTGGAGTCTGTAACCTGAAGCGTATGTAACCTGAAGCATATGTAACCCGAGGTACCACTGTATTCAAAGTCAGAGGACTCGGTGCTGACCAGCTGGGCACAAAGCTCCTAACGCTCCCTCTTCACCCTTAGGATCCCAGGCTAGGATACAGTGACAACCTCAAGCTGATGTTCAGATGAGAAGGTACAGGCAGGGTCATCTCCAGGAACTGCAGGGAGGTCACCTTGGGCAAGGTGCATTCACTGGGCCCTCTCTCTGAGCTTCCCACTTGCTTTTCCTGCAATCCATTTACTTGCCAGATCTGCCGGAATGCATGGGGATAGTGGAGGAGGTGGCTTTGTCACCTTGCATGGTGAGAAGGCAATGGGGGAATAGGCCTGCAGAACAAGGAGGAGGAGAGCAGGAGAAGGGGCTTTGAGGAGTTGCAGTGAGTCCTCTGCTGGGCCTAGCACCTACCAGCGGTGAGGGGAGTTGGCATACACTGCGGCTGTTCTGGCACTGGCCCTGTCTGTGGGGCACACCTGGTGGCATGAGTGTCATGGGCCAGGTGTTGACTTCACCTGCTGAGCAGCAGCCTAAAGGAGCAGAAGGTGAAGTGACTCCCCCTGCTGCTGATCAACCTTCTTGCTCCTGATGAGAACCTGCTGGCTCCAGCTTTCTTAAGCAGGGTTTCCACCTTCAGTCAGTTGCCGGAAACAACAGTAGTGGTTCTTGGCCAGATCTTGCTGCTTCTTGTGACCTTGCACCCTCGGTTTTCTTGACCCCCGGATCATCTGACTACGTGAACTGAGATTCTCCTGACCTTAGGACTGGACTGAACCTTGTATACAGACTCTGCTTCCAGGCAAGTAACCCCCCCCCCCAAGGCTCAGCTGGTTGGCTGGCTTCTCCCTCCACTGTGCGCTGGCGACAAGGCAACGCTGAGCTGTTCTTGGAAGGAGGATGCAAGCATCGAGGCACGCTCCAGATAAGACGCACCAGAACTCGAACCTGAGCCTCAGTGGGCCTTCCTCTTAAAATAAGGGGCAGCAGGGTCCTTGGGTGGCCACTTGCACAAATGGGAACCTTGGGGGCATTAGTCCCCACCCTGAGGCACAGTGATGTGCCCAGATGACACTCTGCCCAAAAGGGGATCCAATGAGGCCCCACTGCCCTTGATTGTCCCAATATCACATGGAGATGTGTACTGATCATTGCAATGCATCCCTAGAAAGCTGTGTATTTCTAGAAGGGAGCTTAGCTATGAGGGGCCATGGCTGTCACTATGTAGGCAGCATCTAAACTCTGTACCTCCCTGCTTATTGACATTAGGCAACCACCTTCACGGTACCCTTGACGAATTCTGCTATATAAAAAATGAATTCTTTAGTCAAGACAGCCTGCGCTGACATGCAAAAGCTGCTATGGGTTAATTGTATTTTGAATTTTTTAAAAAAACTTGTTTTTAACCTTTAATAGATAATGATAACGTATGTTTTGTGTTCTTTTGTAAATCGCTTAGAAGCTTTGTTTACAATTAGGATGTACGTAACTTTTGTTCAATTAAATCAACTGTTGCACGTCTGAATCTGCCACCAGCCGATTGGGTCTCATAAATGGAGGTGCAAAATGTTTAATCATGGCAGGATTTCCTCAGGAACTGGGATGCGTGAATTATGCAGCATCGCTTCCCCCCGACGCCACAGCCTTCTATAGCAGCGTCCTTGTGATTCTGATTTAAAGGTTGCTTTGCCCTGGCAGCTGCTCCATCTCTCCCAGACCATAATAAACTTGCTTGTTTTTTTTCTTTTCGGAATCCCATTTTCTCTCCCTCCAAATAACCCAGGGCGCTCATGCGCATGGAGCGTTAATTAGCTACAGCAGCCCCTGACTTGAGAATCGAACGGTGCTGAGCTACTAAGGAACTGCAGCATGTCAGGATGATCTGAGCTGCCCAGGAGGTTAAGTGACTAAATGCCCGCAGGGAGGGATCACAGGTGTGTCTGTTGCCTAAGCAGGCCTGGCTTTGATGCCACTTCTCAGGTGTTGGGCAGAGCTAGCTGGTCTGCAAAGGGGAGCCCTCAAAGGCAGCAGTGCAGGGGGACATTTAGTGCAAATGTTTCCTAATGCACATATTTTTGTGTTGCATGGGGATGGGCTAGTCCCTTTCAGCTCGATGATTCTACATTTCTCACAACACTCTGTCTATTATACCACATTCCTCCTTTACCCTGCATTGGCCACCACTTGTGCCCCGCATTTCCTCTTATGTACGCATGTTCACACAGCAGTTTCCCCCTATATAATGCATTTGCATGTTATTTTCACTAATACCTTCATTTTAATGCACACTCTACCCCAGTAGATGCCTTTCAGTATTCATTTCTCTGCTAGAGAACTGCACTGCAAAACTCACCGAAGTGCAAATTTCAGAGGATGGTTTCATTTCCGTTCCCGTATTGTTTCGAAAAGCAACAATAGGTTTGCTATTTCATGTGAACTGAATTCAACTCTCCGCATGTGGAGAGTGCATGGAAACCTAATCTGCACTTCACAAAACAATAAGAGAACTGAAATAAGACAACTGCTAGAATAGTCATCCTTCAAAACTCTCTGAATTTTTTCGTGCATTTCTTCAGCCTAGTAACATGTACAAGAATGCATATACTGGGGTAAAAGTGTCCCCCCCCCCAAAAAAAATGCATTGTGAAAGCAACATACAGATATGCATTGTATTCAGGAAAACAGCTTGCAGAAGCATGGGTATGGAGCAAAACTGCATAAAATGGGTGAAGTTCATACATCACGGATTTTCATGAGAATTTTAAACTAATGTGGAATCACAAACTAATGTGGATAATTTTTTTTTAAAAAAAATCACAAACTAATGTGGAGAAAGGGACGTGGTTTAACCCAGAGCGCCTAGGACTTGCCAATCAGAAGGTCAGCGGTTCAAATCCCTGCGACGGGGTGAGCTCCCGTTGCTCGGTCCCTGCTCCTGCCAACCTAGCAGTTCAAAAGCACATCAAAGTGCAAGTAGATAAATAGGTACCGCTCTGGTGGGAAGATCAACGGCGTTTCCGTGCGCTGCTCTGGTTCGCCAGAAGCGGCTTAGTAATGCTGGCCACATGACCTGGAAACTGTACACCGGCTGCCTCGGCCAATAAAGCGAGATGAGCGCCGCAACCCCAGAGTTGGCCACGACTAGACCTAATGGTCAGGGGTCCCTTTACCTTTATGGCAACCCTAGCTAACGTGTCGACATTCTGACCCCCAAAGTGGGTGGTAGCGCCCCCTGGTGAAAAGTGGGATTACCAGGGGGCAATAAGAATCAAGGTGGCAGCGGGGGGGGCGGCGCTGGAGGCAGGGCTATTTTTCTGGAAAAAGAGGTGTTGGAACTCACCAAGAACGCCTCCCTTGTTCTCTTAGAATGGCTACGGCACCCACCAGAGAGGTGCTGGAACTGGGTTCTGGTGAGTTCCAGCTGAAAAAATACTCTGGCTGGAAGTATAAATGACTCTCAGACACAGGAGCCTAATCCTAGGGGCCAATGTCCCTCTGCCCCAGCATAAAGTATTTAAAGGGAGTGGGCCACCCAAAGTTGATGGGCATTGCCATTCAAATTGTGTTCACGTGCTTATCATGTGATTGATGGTGCAAGGTGGGACTTACCTGCCCCCCTCCCAATATTTTATTCAAGTTGGCACTTCTGATATCCAACTTTGAAAAGCTGGTGTCGCTGGGTATAGGTCATCCATTTTGTGGAATGAATTAAGCTAAATAGTTTTTACTGGATGTTGAAGGAATGTGCAATTAATCACTGATTTATTGTGTTATCATTTTCCTTAGTGGGTCATGCAAACTGTTACTCTGAATGATGCTTTTTATAGGGTGGCACCGGGGATGAATTTATGGGACCCAGTGGCCAGAAAAGGTTTGGCAACCGCAGCTCTAATACCTTTTGCTTTCTAGGATTCCTACTTCCCTCTGCTTTCAAAACTCTGCGATTTCCCTCTCGGAGGCCAGAAGAAACCACATATGGGCCGCAGACGCCAGCAACCACAGGCGTGCCCACGATTGGTCCCTGTGGACCAATGAAGCAGGATCAAATTTCGGGCACAGCAACCACCAAAAGCAGCAGCTGAAGCTTTTCGGTGCTTTTATTGCAGCTGACTTGGGATGAAACTGTGGCCATGGTGGTGAAAGGGGTGTCCCTGCTAGCTGAAGCCTAGCAAGGCAGCGCAGGCTGCAGGGTTACTGAGCTCCCCCTTTCAAAAAGTGCTAAGGAAGCTGTTTTTTGAGGGGGGCTTTATAACCGCTCTGCAAAGCGACGGGCCAAAAGGACGCCGGAGCCTGCCAAGAAATGTGTTCCCGTTTCCCTGAACGATAAGAGAACTCCAATAAATCACACTGTAAAGAGCAGGCTGACTCGGGGGCAAAGAGGACTTTTCTCTCACCCTCTTTCACCATTGTGCACCGTCAGATTGCATTTATTCCAGTGTGTGTTTCACTGACTTTTGTTTCTCGGGTGAAAGAAGGCTTTAAAAAGCTGGGTTTTTAAAATAAAGTGTCTCAATGTGCTTGTTTTATTTTGCATTTATTGTTTTAGTTTTATCTATGAGCCAGCTGGAGTGCACTGCTTTGCAGAAAGGCAGGGCAGAGAAAATCTTGTAATAAATAAAATTAACACATTTGCGCACCATGCACGCTAAGAGTTCAGTGCTACACATGGCTACTGAGAAGTAAGACACATTCAGTTAAATGGAGCTTATTCCTGTGTCTGTGACTGCAACCTAAGCAGCCAGTGGTGATTTCTGAGATCTGTCTTGGCGAAAAGAAAGCTTCATGTTTGTTAAAGAGCCAAGTCCACTTCCTTCAGACCCCTGAAACCAAAGTAGGTAATCAAGAACCAGTGTTCCCCTTGTGGATGGACCTGACTCAAAATCTTCTATAAGTCAGTAGTCTGGTTTGACAAAACCTCTGGTTTGTTAAATTGTGGTCTGTGAAACCATGGCTTAGAGCTATGTGCAAACACCACCCAGTGGCCTCAATATGGTTTGTTTACTGCCAACCAACTGTGATCTGAAGCCATGGTTTGTTGCTGGCTTACAAACCTTGGTTTGTGTTAACCATGTCTTGGAGCCATGTCCAAATTGAACCTCCCTCTTTAGCCATGGTTTGTTTGGCTGCCCCATCAGACAAGCTTCAAAGGCATGAGACAAGAGCATCTGGCAAACAAACCAAACACCTGTGGGACAACTTGTGGATAACTCATAGCTTCTTAAACAAACCATGGCATAAAAAAACCACAGCTTAGCCTGTTTGTGAACCAGGTCACCAGCTGTCAGCCTGTTTCCCATATATGCAGAGGAAATTACTACGATGTACTTAACAAAGCCATATGAGGACAGGGAGAGCACAACTGCAAAGTATAAAATGTGCTACATAAATGGTAAATGATAGGGTTTTTTTATTTGACAGGGGGCATTGTTAGGGGGTGTCTGCCAAAGGGTGTTTACACACTGCCAAAGGCAAAGCAACAAACCAACCAGAAGTAACTGACAAAGGCCATTTAGGATTTGTCTCCCTGTCCCTGCCAAAGTCCATCTTTTAATTTTGCATCTCTTAATGCTGTGCTCTGCCCTCCCCGGGAGATTACTTCCCCTTGCCTGACACCAGAAGCGGATTTACTGCAGCTCTATGGTGTTCTTAACAATAAGATCCAAGACCTGCAGGAAACAATTCAGCCCAGTGGATTACATACAAGCCGAGAAAACTTGGCTGGACTGTGCGGAAATGGGAAACGATTAAGCGGTGACCTGCCTGGCTCGTTTTTTGTGTGCCCACCTCATGAGATTTGGCACTTTAAGAAAAGTGCCTGCTAATTGCTCCAATAAGAATGAGAAGGCCACTCAAAAAAGGCTCAAACAGGCTTCCTTCCTAGGTATCATCCCCCCACCTAACTCCACATCGGGAAACTGGCCTTTTTTTTTGGCTGCATGTATCCACTGCAGACTTGGCTAGACAGCTATTCCCTTTTACCTGTGGATTGGGAAACGTTGGCAGAGAATTCTCAGCACACACACACACACACATTCCCCCGATCCTTTGTGGGAAGCAGATATAATGATATGAGGAATATAAGACTGCTGGGATAACATAATAGCAGCCTCCAAACATATGCTTTGACTTGCGGTCCCTACAAGACGAGGGCTCTGATCTAGAATTGGAGATGGGTGCACACAGGTGGTCTTCCATATCTTTGCTGGTTTAAGAACCGCAGGCTTGCTTTTGAAGGAATGCACAACCCCATCCATCATTCTGGCTCAACTAGTCACACACAAATATATTTTACAAGTTACGGCAGCCTCTGTGGAAATCACAAGAGACTTAATGTCATGGATTGGAAATAAAGGGTGACCCTTGTGCCTGAGCTGTGGGTCTTCTGCACTGGCCAATAGATTTCCTGCTGCTTGACCATTAAAGAAAAAAAACAACAACATCATTTGCATACAGGGTGGCTGGGCATTCTGCAAAACATATAGCTGGCGAGACCCCAGCTAATCACCATTTTTATTTGTCCAGAGGCAAATGTGTGTCAGGGGTGGGGAAGAAATTCAATTCATTTCAAGGCAAACCTACCTAACTTGTGATTTCCAAAAAAA